>NW_026892589.1:3750000-5000000 GCF_033815535.1 Pezoporus flaviventris | reverse complement strand
GTAAAAAGAAACAGTGACTGCCTTTCCAGACAAAGAAATGTTGTTTAGGGAAAGCAAGCTGACAGCCACGTCTGAAAACACTTCAGTTGAATAAGCAATGTAGCTTGCTTAAAACACTACCTGTTCTTGAGAGCAGACCAATTTAAATCCTTTCTATGAATATTTCCCTTGCTGTTAAAAAGGGATCATGCTTTGGTTTTGTTCCCATGTTGTTTAATCTTTGTATGCCATGGAAAAGCAGCAGATACACTGTATGTAGCACTGTGTAAAGACAGCTTGCCAGGGTACAGTTGCCGAAGTTCTTATTTAGATGGAGACTAATTGCAGAATTCCAGCCTGTAGTAGGAATGTCTCAGCACATCTTGGAGAACAGAGAAAGATCTAAGGCACAGACAGCTAGACGATCACACAGTAATGACACTACAATGAATGTCATTATAAGCCCTAAGCATTTCTTGTATGGTGGCAAAAGTCAAGAGATAAAATTTTATTATAGCTTGCTTAAAGTTTGTCACATTCATTGCTAGGTTCACAGAGCAGCTTCAGGACTTGAGCTACACAGAAAGAGGTATAGAACACATCCATATTGCCAACTCAGCTCTGACTAAAACCACCTTTCTTCAGGTGGGAATAATGATTAATTATACACATGCTCAAGATACCTGGGAACTCCTGATATTTGGGCCCTCAAAAGAGTTCTTCAAAAACCACCACCAAAACACTAGACCAATCATCCAATCTCAAAAATGCACGAGGAGCACACTAAGTCTGTAATTACAATGCTCTTTTACTTTGAAAAAAGACTTGAAAACATCATTATCAGATTTCATATTTATTCTCAGTTCACAGGTTTTAATTCCCACACCAGCTACTCCTTGGACTGGAAAAACAAAGCCAGCTTGATTTTTTTCCCCTTACTGTATAAGGGTTCTGCAAAGGCCCATCTGATTTGAATTCAGACATACAGAAGACAAGTGAAAATATTTCCACAATCACAGTGTTCTTAAATTATCATTTCTCTCACAAGGGAAACTCATAACACTTACTCTCCAAATCAGATATGATGAGGTTGTCGTGAAGCTTCACAGCACGATGCTGCTCTACTTCATCCTCCAACTCAAAGATAGTTTCTTTCATATCACTTCTTTCAGTCTCTTTTTCATCTAGTTCTGTCCGAAGTTTTTCTAGAGTCACATTGAGATCCTCAATTTGTTTCTTGGCTTCTTCTTGGAACACTCTGTATTCATCTTCAACCTGAAAAAACATGTCTTGTAGTAACTAAATTGGTTGCATTTTAAAACACACTTCTAGTTTCTACCATACTTAAAATACACTTTTTTTGCAGCCATAAGAAAGTATGGGACAAGTAGTCAAGCGTAAGCCTTAAAAAACATATTGTTCTAGTGCAACTATTTTCCTGAGCCAGAGCTAAACTCCTTTATTCCCAAGATGAATATATGAGCATTCCCCAGCTACTTTAACATCAGCGTCTGTATTCAAAAGAAGCAACAATACAATAGTACCAAGGCTGTAGTTTCATGAGCAGCTGATCCAATTTAACATCTAACTGCTGTGGAAAAGGGAAGGGGTGGTGGGGGAAACTCTTTACTCTTTCTTTCTCTTGCCAAAAAAAGGCCTGTTCTCTTCTGTGCATCAGTTTCATTGCTTGCTGGACCTCTTAGATGATTCATTTCCTTAACCAAGTAGCAGGATTCACTTTTGTGTGTGAGATGTGTTAGTGAGCTGAAGTAGTTCCCAGAGGACTCATACTAGCTACTGAACTGAAATACAAAACCAGAAAAAAACAAAGCCCAGGGAAAGGAAGGAGCAGACTTCTTGCTTTGAGGAGCAGCCAGGCTATTTTATCTGCCTCATGAAACTGCAACAGAAGTAACAAGCTGAGATTAGAGGCACTGTAACTTTAACCCAACAACAAAAATAGGGCATCAGAAAAACAAGAGAAATCAGGTGATGGCTTAGGGTGGGTCAGCACAGGCATCAATTTTAACAGACAAAATGCCCTGCTTTAAATCATCTGTTTCAGTATTTTTTATTTCAATAGCACTACCCAACTATAATTATTAAAATTACACTTTTTTTTCTCCTCCCAAATTAAGGTTGATTCTAAACTGGCTGGTGACCTTGACTAACATGCTGATTCGAAACTAAAATATAGTTTAGACTACATTTGGCATAAACTGTCTCATCAGACAGACCCTTAAATCCACCCTGAAAGTTACTGAATATTTTATGATTATTTTTATATTATCTAGTAAATATGTCTTGTAAAAGCATTTACCATAAATTCATTATATCTGGATCAAAATAGATGTTCTAGAACTAGAAATATACATTTCAAATCAAAACCCAGACAATACACAAGCAGCTGCAGGATGGATCATTAGTGAAAATCCCTATGCATATTTGCTGTATTTAATAATCACTGTTAAAAAGCTTATCAGAATATTTTAGTTTGTGGGGTTTGTTTGGTTTTTCATTTTAAACTAAAATATGTATTCAGTATATTTAAGTTGGGTAAAATTTCTGTCTACCTCAGAATTAGTCATACCTTAACTGGAGAAAGAAGACATTTTTCTGCTTGCTTTATCATTAGATAACGACCAACTTGAATAGGCTGAAACTTCAAAATATTCTCTCCACACCTGTGACAGGTCCCACAAGTCATCACCAGCTTGGTGAACACTTCAAGCTTTGTCTCCCAGTACTTCCTCAGCAATACCCTGGCACTAACTCCTTGAAACTCTTGAAGAAGTCATGCAATTTAAGCACAAAATTCATACAGTATCTTAACTGCTGCTTGAGTTTGGTCCTTGAAATAAGTTGCAGAGTTTAAATGCCAGTATTTTAAAAACAGCAGCATGACAGTTACCATGTGGCTGAATGTGTCCATATAATTTCTAAAAAGGCCTCCGACATTTTCATAACAAAGATCAAGAGAAAGGAACCAACCCTAACACTGACACAGTCCTATTAACCTCATCATTAATTCGTTACTTCAAAAAGATCTACAGTGACCAACAGTAAGTCATATTATATACTGGATGTTAAAATACAACTCTTTTAAACAGTACCTTAGCAATGGCATCCTGCAGTCGGTTGGCATCGTTGCGGGTGTGTGCCAGTTCTTCTTGCAGACTACTGGCCAAAGTCTCTGCTTTTTCTTTATCCAGCCTGACACTCTCCAGCAAATCTTGTATATCTGATTTGTCTCCAGAGTTGTGTATGGAATACAACTCAGCCACTTTCTGCTTTTCATGCTCTAACTGAGCTTTCAGCCTGTTCATCTCAATCTGGTCACTGGCTACTGTGGCTTTGTACTCCTCTAAGGTAGATGCTATCGCTGCTTTGCTTTTCTGCTCTGACTCAATAATCCGTTCCATGTGGTGATTTCGTTCTTTTAATGCCCCTATCATTTCTTGAGCCTCCTTGTTGTCTTGTTCCGCCATCTTCAAAGTGTTGCTCAAGTGCTGCTGAACACCTAACAGCTGCTCTCGCTCAAACCGAGCGTTCTCTGCAAGGTCCATATAACGCTGCTCTAACTCCATGTAGCGACCACTTTTCATATCTTCATCAATTACATATGAAATATGGTGTTCATCTAAAAGGGACCGAAAATACTCGATCTGGCGGCTGAAGTGTTCCAACTTGTCACTTTGCTGGCATAAGGATTCCATGAGGATTACTTTTTCCTCTCCAAGTCTTTCATTCTCACTGTTTAGCTCTTGTGTTATTTGTTGCAAATCTGCAAGTTCTTGAAGTGTGGCTTGGAGCTCTTCAGCTGTACTGTGCTGATTCTCTTCCATCTGATGTATTCGTTCTGTCAGACAAGCTACAGACACTTCACTTGCATTGCCACTACTTCCCTTCCTAGATCTTTCTATACTTGGTACACCTTCAGACTCCGAAGATGATGGAGCATCTAAGGCATCATCACTTGATGTCAGTGGCTGATAAACTTCACTGCACTCACTGTCTAAATTATCCATGGAATTACTATGTTGGTTGTCCATTAAAGTGTTTTCATCCTGACTTAACAAGTCTTCCATTGATCCAGGAGCAGAACCTTCCACTGAAGATGTCAGAGTACCACCACCATCACTGTGGTTGCCAGCTGTAATCTCTGGACTCAAGGACTGATAGCCAAAGAGTTTTTCAGAGTTATCCAGCCTTTGTTCCAAAGAAAAGCCTAATGCATTTAGTCTGTCTTTTAACATTCGATTCTCATTCTTCAGCTGGTTCAGCTCTTCTCGGATGGCAGTGTTTTGTTCCTGTAACTGTAGCAATGTAGACTCTACATCAGTTGGCTGATGGACAACTATGGCCTCTTTTTCCTCAGATTTTTCATCACCTTCAAGCTGATCTTCATTAAGTCCCAGCTGAGCACGCATATCCCTTAGCTCATTCCTCAGATGCAAGATTTCCACATCTTTAGTTTTTGCCAATGTCAAAAGATCGTTCACCTTTGCTTCCAATGCAGCTTTGTCACTGATCTGATTGTCTGATTTTGACTTACTCATTCGAATATCTGATTCTGGGTTGGTGCGACTGCGGGAGCGTTTTGCCAGTACCGTATCATTGGTCCCCTGGCCAGTCAAAGGCAGCTTTTTGCTCTGGCTTAAACGAGAACGGTCACGTATTCTTTCTCTAGAAGAGCTTGACTCTTTATTTCCAGATGAAGTGCTACGCTTAGTTGTGGAACTGGTACCTGTATGTTTTTTGAAAGTTAGGAACATTAATTTAAAATACAGTTATCTGTAACAGAAGACTGTGTATTTTGTATCTGCAATACAGCAGTTGATCTTCTGAATCACACGGGTCAACACATTTCATACAATACATTTAGAGTAAACACTTCAACAACCTGAATCATGAATCAGTGTAGTTACATTTTAATTTATACACACTTTACTAATTGCTATGCTTTACCTGTATATTGCAAATGAGAAAGACCTTAAAGTTTAACATTTGCAAGTTTCTTTATTTTCCCCCTTCAACAGCTTCTGATAAATTACGCACAGACTGCAGCAGTGCTATTCCTACAAGTTCACATTTGTCTCTCTTTTGAGTAGATTTGAATGCAAGTCTTTAAGTGATGGTTTACACATTATGATTCCCCAAAATAAAAGTTAAGGGGTTTTGTATTTTCATCTCATTTCATAAAGACAAGGATAGATTATTACTACTTTACTTCCAGAAGCTTCACAGCTTTGCAAGCATTATTGTATCAAAAACAGCAACAGAAGGCAAGACATATTTCCAACCACATTGATACTACACTAAATTTCACTTTTCCAAACAGTTTCTCAAAGCTCTCTTACTTTATAAAGCAATACAGGATGTCCAAAATGTTGACTGCAACAAGTGATCTCATCTTAAAAGATCAGAGCTTGAGGCATGGATTTTTTAAGACAAATTATTTTAGGCAAACCTATGATTCTATAGATTAATTATAATATCTAGTTTTACATAGTAGTTGCATAATCAGTACTGGAAATAATAAAAGGAACACCGTTCAAAAAGGCAATTACATTATTGAAAACTGTACAAAGAGAACAGAAGACATTTGACTTGAGCATGGCCTTTCATTAGGCAGCCTAGAACCTCAATACATAATAAGAAAATAAAAAGCCACCCAATTACCATCTTTAAGGATCAATATATCCATTTACCTGCAATAGTTTTGGGTTTATTTTCCAGACTGTTCATGGTTGTCCCTGAAGCTGAAGATGCTGTTGCTACACAAGTACTCTTCTTTGCCTTGACACCATTGGTCATTGTCACTCCACCACCACCTGCCATCCCCGCTAAGAGGTCATCATTGCTCTTAGTCTGAAAGAAAGGGAAGAAGCAGCTTTAAGGCAGCTGGCTGAGATGTCTGCATAGCCAACATTTCTTCTGTTAAAGATTTCATCAGTTTAAGAAGTACGTATTTGACTAGTCATGTCTATGAAAGAATGTTGAAAAGTATAAATGCACTGCACTGGGCAGGGTTACTAAGTTGGATGTTGAACTTCAACTCCTTAAATATGATTGATCATAGAAAACGACTCTTCTCTCTCCCAGACAAAATGGTTAATGCTTCAATACCAAAGCAAAAAAAGAAAGAACATAATTAAAGTACAGCAACACACCACAGTGTAACACTTGTCAAGTTTGACCGAAAGCTTGCTTAAGCATAAGAATGAAGACAAACCTCCAAATACTAAGAAGTTAGATAATGCCCTTCAATAGAATCTGATCAAGCATTTTCTGGTGGAAAAGCGCACAACAAGAAGAACAAACCAAACCAAACAAAAAAAAAAATCAAAACCACAACAACAAAAATCCAACATCAACAAAATACCTGAACTCAGAGGATCAGAGGGGGAAAGAGCCACCCTCACCATATATCCTTGCTTTGTTGTTATGCTCTTTACTAAGCACTCTCAGAGACAGAATATGTTTGATGTATTTTTGTCTGACCTTGTATGATCATTCCTGAAACTACTGTTAGCCACAAAAGCTGCCTGGAATGTGACAAGGCAGTAAGCACAGGAGTCTCAAGAACCAAATTCCCAAATAAGAATTCATCTTTCAAATTAAAGCAAAGGCTACAAATACTAAGTTCTCAAGTATTAATTGCCAGACTTTACAACTCTTTAAAATGCATTTTTTCAAATGGTGAAACAATCAAAATATGCTAAACACTTCTCCTGTTATAAGGCCAAGAAAAAATTAAAAGAAAACAGCTGTGTTAGCAGCATTCCTTAAGTAACTGTATTGTTCAGCTGGACAACACATTTGAAATCTCAACCAGCATCCCAGCAAAGAGGTAGTGCTTAGGAATTAACCAGCTGCTTTACTTCATGACTTTCAAATTCTGCAGGTTTATAATTTCTAGCTCCCATACATATTAATGTTAAAAACTACATGCCAGACATGGTTTTACATAGTAAGAACAAAGGTATGTTTGCTTAATTGAAAAAAAAGAAGCAGTTGCATCTCCATTCTATATAGTCCCTTTTTTCAAGTGGGAATTTCAGAGCAGTTAGGAACACTGATCACGATACTGTGGAAAGGATATGCTGGGATTTATGCCATTTACAAGGAATAGCTGCAAAACAAAAGGAGTTTGGGAAGAGAACATATTTGTTCTATGAGCAGTTGTTAGAAATACAGATAATTTGCAGATAGAAACAGGTATTTGTGAGGGTAAAATCCTCCAGGACAAGAACGTTTTTATTGAATCATGGAGGAAGTGGTACAGCCTTCTAAAAAGGTTTACAGAAGGCTGGAAGAAAACATTACTCCAAGGCTCTTGTCTGATGTGCAACAAAGCTGGCTTTTCTGCTACAAAAAAGTCACTGTTTCACCCCACTCTTCTCCACATGCTTACACTGAGCTGTGTAAATTGAAGCCTTTTCAAAGGGCTCCTTTCTCCCAGGAGCCAGATCCATTCCTTGATCTGCTGTGTCACACACCCATGCAAACCAGCAGATGCAATCTAAGTACCAATGGGACAATAAAAATGTTGGAGAACTACAAAATCAAGAAAACTCACACCACTTCTGTGCAAAGAGCTGAGCGCAAACTACTCTGTATGACAGTCCTCCACTACTGGTGGTGGGGGGAAACAACCTTGTGATGCAACTATCACCTAAACCAAGGTATTCTAAAATGGCGTAGAAAGCGATTTTCTATTTTGCTACTGAATCTACCAGTCAGCAAAGATGAGAGTTCAAACAGACTATTAGCTGTCAACAATTTTACCCTGTTGAAAGAGTGAGGAAATTAGATTAAGCTTTTAGACACTTATAGTACAAGTACATGTTATCAAGCCAAATAGGTCAAGAGGTGACTCAGCTTGAAGAAAAAAAAAGAAGCCAAGTAAAATACACACTTTCTGACATTAGTCATCCCCAGTCCTTGCTGAACAAAGGAATTTGAGACAGCAATTCTTCTTCTGACTTACCCATAAACTATTTCTAGTCTAGATTGGAAGGCAGTGCCTCCTCTGCAGCCAATTAGTAAACAGTTTCTCCAAACTGTAACACTACACTCTTGGCAAAGAAAACTATTTAGCAAAGCTTTGGAAAAATTACAAACCAGCAGCTCTCTTTTCTTAATGCTCCACAATGGCAACCATTCTTAACTGTAAAAAAACAAAGTACTTTTGTTGTGTATATTTTTAATGGAAGAAAAATCAACATTGTATGTTTATTAAACAGCTTTTTTCCTCATTTACTGAGGACAGTGCAATCCTGCTCAGTGTTAAAACCCCCACATTAAAACATGAAACATTAGAAATTACCAGAATTAGAAATGCTCATCCAGACCTATTTTGATTTTCTGTATTGAAAAACCACTTTATAATCATACAAATCATAGTCTGTTTTCCCTCACATCTTTCTTTCAGTGCAATGTAACTTGAATGACCTCCACAATTCATTTCATCTTAGTTTCTCAACGTGTATATCCTATTTCCTGCACCTTATTCAAATCCCTTTATATATATATATATATATATATAAAAATATATATAATTATTCCAACCTGGAACTTTCTTTGAAGCTTGCTGTTGCTGCATTTGAGTGCTTCAAACATCAAACTTAACAACAATCTGTAATTAAGTTACTGCATTTTGAAAACGCAATACTGAAGCCTAGACACATGAATACTGAAAACACATTCTAATTTTGAATATTCAAATATTGTTGTCCAAGTCCTGGCTTTTCAGGGACACTGGATTTTGCAAGGTGTTTGTATGAAGTACAGCTGCCGTCTGTCCCGGGTTCAGCACTAGCAGTCACTTTTCTCTTTCTTAGTAGCTGGTGCAGTGGTGTGTTTCCGACTTTAGTCTGGGAACAGCGCTGATAACACACTGATGTTTTTAGTTCTTGCTAAGTAATGTTTACTCCAATCAAGGACTTTTTTCAGTCTCATGCTCTGCCAGTGAGGAGGGGCACAGGAAACCGGGAGGAAGCAGAGACAGGACACCTGACCCAAACTAGCCAAAGGGGTATTCCATACCACAGCACATCATGCCCAGTATATAAACTGGGGGTAGTTACCTGGAAGGCCCAGATAGCTGCTTGGGTCGGACTGGGTATTGGTACTGGTGGTGAGCAATTGTATTCTCTCCCCTTGTTATTTCCCTTATCCTTATTGGTGGTAGCAGTAGTGGTTTTGTGTTATACCTTAGTTACTGGACTGTTCTTATCTCAACCTGTGGGATTCACATTCTTCTGATTCTCCTCCCCATCCCTCGGGGAGCTGGGAGAGGAAGAAGCAGGGGCAGGGGGGAGTGAGGGGGCAGCTGAGTGGTTCTGAGTTACCAGCTGGGCTTAAACCACACCATCTAATTACAGTTGTGAGCGTCAGTATGATCACAAGCACATCAGACAAAAAAGTAAAATTAATAATCTTAAAAATAAGAACACATTGTTACTTGCAGAGTATTTTTTGACAAATTCAAAACTAGAGGTGGGTGGCAGTCACCCTCCTGCTGTAATAACGTGGGGTGGTGGTGGGTGCTGAACATTACAAAAGTCCTGGGCAAAGTGGGAGCCAGACACCTACATGAATTAACCAACAAAAAGCACAGTGAAGCAGATGGACAAACCAACCTCTGGAGTTGTGCTCAGCTGTAGAGAAGGGTGGGTCTCAGAGTTCCTTCCTGTGCTCATTGTCCACCCACTTTGAAAACTCCACAAAACGGGACAAATCTATGGAACAATGCATAGTGAAAGAAGCCCACCTGAAGCTGAACACCGTTCTATGGTTGTATCATGAAGAGGAAAAATCCCATCCTATAATTACAAAGTAATTTTCAATTTTGCAGCATCATCGCTAAGACTGGTATAGTAGGGTATATGTGTATTTCTTCTCTTTAACAGTGGTCTTTCATTCAATATCTAACTCAAAGGTTTCTGTACCAGTACACACACTTTCCCTGAGGACTGAACAAATGAGTAAGCTTTGCAGTTGAAGTTATTTCTTTGGTTTTTTTGGATTTTTGTCAATGAATATTAAATGGAATTCACAATGCACACACTAATTCATCAAGTCACAGGGAAGATCCTACAACCACTAAGAGGAAAAAAATGTGCCAAATGCTTCACCTACAAGATCAAATATAAAACTGTATGAAAAATGATTTTTAAAATAATACAACTTGATGCTCCTCTTAAAACAGCAATTATAAATGTGATTTTCCAGTATCAGTAACAAAAAAACCAAACAACTAACTTTGTTGTGTAAGTATGGGACGCTCAAAGAAGGTAAGATGCATCATTATTATTAAGTCGCATATTTGGCACAACAGCTTAACAACTACAAGACATCCAACTGTGTGAGTAAGCCTGTCCGTAACATAAAGCTGAGATAAGTCTGAGTAATTAAGAGAAAAATTTTCATTGTGTCCCAAACATACAACTGTCATAAATTCTAATCCCACACCCAAAAATAGCCAGAAGTGTTAGTAATACAAGTAAAATTGTGAAACCATACTGGGCCAAATTTCTTCATTGTTAGATCATTCTTCTTCTTTATCTCACCGAGAGCTATGACATAAGAAACTTGGTAAGTAAACTACAAAGGACTTTTGTTTCCATATTCTTCGAAATGTTTCTAGAAATACAAAATAAGTAGTGTCAACAAGCATCAAAAGATTCTTTAAAGTTAAGAAAACTGCAAGATATGTTGGGTGGCTGAGGAAACAGGAGGGCACTGGGAGAAAATCTACCTGAAACCTGGCTTGCAAGTTTCTCAACAAAAGTATTAACCATTCTTCCATAGAAAAAAAAGCAAGAAAAGCAAGAAAGAGAACACACCTTTTGATTTCACTAATCCTGCACAGCTATTACAGAAAGACCTCAGCCCTTACCACCTCTTTAATTTTAGGTCTTTATTTGTCAGTTATTGAAATGGCCTATCTGGCTTCCTGGAGGTGACAGTGGTTCAAGTTCCAGTTGCAGACACCAGCCCTTTCCCTTGTTCTGTTCATCTGCTCCAGGGCAGAGCTTTGCCACAGCTCTGCATACTGAGCTGCAGAAAGGCAAAAGGAGGTGGGTCCAGCCACGTTTTCAAGCCAGGAGAGGGAGGCAGCCCAGGCTTACACCATCCATCCATGTAACACAGATATGTATGCTCTCAGGTGAAAACTCCACACTAGCACACCTCAGCACGTCTTATTTTTCTTGGTTGTTGAAAACCATATCCTTCCAAGGTTACTGCCCTGTTTTGCTAATAAGAGAAAACCTCTACCTTTGAACTTGTTCTAGGAGCAAGAATCAACTTGTGAAAATTCAGCTCAAGCAGTATTTCACAGAAAGCAAAGGCCAAACCAGCTAGAACAGTGCAGCTGCACTGACCTAACACACATCACTGATACCAAAAAGTTTCCTATATTAGATACCTCATTAGTTCTTGTTTCAGAATCAATAAATAACTTTTATCAAATCCTATTAGTCACTGACACACCATTCAAGCATAAAACAGACACTACTAAAAACATTCATCAAAATGCAACTTCCACTCTGCTCCTTTTGCAGAACAGCCAGGTTGTGCAAAGTACATTGCTTTCCATCACATCGCACACTGCAATATGAAAAATACAGCTTGAATGCCCCTCAAAATCCTACACCCTGCCCAGTGCTGTGTAACTACTCAAATTCCCTTCAGTTACCCACAGAGCAAACCTCTAGTCTAAGCTGCATTAAAGACACACCTTAAAATTCTACTCTTTTTTAAAGCTTTATTGTAAAAAATATAAATAATCAGACCGTTCTATTGGTTCTTACCTTCAAAAGAGATGCTGATGTCCCGGTTTTAGAGAGTTTTGTTACTGCAGACACTGAGGAGCCGTTTTCTGGTTTGGCTTTGTCAGTTGTTTGAGTTTTATTTACTCCAGGCACTTTGGGCACTGAGCCAACACTCCTGCTTGCTTTCTTCATTCTGGGCTGTCTGTTTATGATGCATTTACAAACAAATCTACAAGCAGAAAGAAATTTTATATATAAAATACAAATGAAAAGCAGTGCTTTTTTTTTTTATAACGCTCTATTTAAGACCAGAAGTCCAGAACAGAAAAGACCATAAATTAGAGCCAAACAGAATGCATGTGACTGACCAATGGGTTTTACTTTTTAAAAGGAATTTTTATCAAGAACCAAGGACTTCCTACAGCTCCACTCTAAATTATAGTGCTTTTTTTCCCAGTTCTCTTTCCACAAATGGAACCGAACTGAGGATATTTTATAAGTGACCCATGTTGCTGAATTCACTCGTTAGCTAGCAAAAGAAAAGCTTATTAGGGCAGCAATGTTCTTTATTTCTGACTGTGGGAAGGCAAATACTGTGGGAGTATTCAGGCAACAGCCTGACTACCAACAACACTGGATCTGAGGAGAGATTACTGCCAGCTTGGTAACTGAAGTACTGAGAGAGAAATAGCAGCTGCAAAGAAAAGAGTAATTTATAAAAACTAAACATTTCAGATTCCCTGAAACCATTTATTATTAAAAATCACACTACTAAACACATGGGATTTCACAGAATTTAGTACTAGTCATACAATTCCAAGGGTTATCCCTAATAAGAAACTGTACATAACCCACCACACTCTAAGGTCCACAGTCAGGACACTGCAGTATCTTCACCTTTGTCTTCAAGGTTTTTCAAAGAGCAGACAATTGTCAATACTGTCAATCTAACCACAAGCAAATAAAGGAAATCCCAGGAAACAAAGCTGACTTTACTCAAACCAGGAGCAGCTGCAGCAGATCCGAACATCACAGTTCTCACAAGAACTACTAATTGATTCTGGAAGACAACCTGAGAAAGGGTAGACCGGCTGACAGCCATAATTTGAAGCACGGACTAAGAGAAAGGCTACACACATTGAAATCTTTTCTCTTGTAAGAGTGAGATAGTTGTCAGCTGTTTTCTTCATCTCCCTTGAGTCAGAAGACTCAGGATGCAAGATTAAGAGGAGGAAACTTCCACTCCTCTTTCAGTTTTACACATTCTGGGTGGAAGTAAGTGATCAGGTACATCTGAACCAATATCCTACAGCTGATTAGAAACATGGAACACAGCTGGTTGTTTCCATCTCTTAAGAA
This sequence comes from Pezoporus flaviventris, assembly GCF_033815535.1. Taxonomy (NCBI): domain Eukaryota; kingdom Metazoa; phylum Chordata; class Aves; order Psittaciformes; family Psittacidae; genus Pezoporus; species Pezoporus flaviventris. The sequence continues at coordinate 4,986,879 of NW_026892589.1, read as the reverse complement.
GTGAAGCTTTTCAAAGGCACAAAAAGCAGATGGTGGTTGAGTACAAGATGTGCCACACAAAAACACATTGATCAGGAGTACTAATTCTTTTCAGTTAACAAAATTAACACTATACACCAACACACATTCCTCCTTCCCTATCACCACCTCAGCTGCACACAAGTAATCAGTAAAACTCCAGTTGCCTCCTCAGACCCCCAAGTGCTGTTTACAGAAGCAACAGGAAGTTGCATTTTAAGACACTGAAAATATTTGCTTATAGTTTCCAGATTCCCTTTAGCTCTGAAAGCTGGCAAGAACATACACAGAAAACTTTGTTTGCTGTTGCAGTTTCATCATCAGAATGTCAAAAATGCACTGGTCCTGCCACATGGCTACTAGTAATCATAATGCCTTCACAGAAGATTAAATAACTGAGAGGTAATTGAGATGAGACACTCCTCTAAGAAAACCAAAACCCAAACCAGAAAAGCCCCATGAAGGTAATATGTTTGCTATACACACATAATTTTAAGTAGTACAACTACCTACTAGATTCCAGAAGTAGATGCTAATATTTACACATAGTGCCAAGTTGCCACACTTACATTTCTTGCCATTTTCATGTTTATGAGTTCAACACTTGTGCTTTGATCTTATGCAGTTGAAAACTCAAACTGAAAAGACCAAAGAGGATAGAGCTGTTTAGTAAAGCTGGCATCATTACCATTGAATATTTTGATGTTCTACAGACTACATAAAGAAGTTGCCCACAGCATACTTGAGAAATAAATGAAGTTCCACTGCGCAGTGAAGCTGACTGCATTTAAAAATTACTTCAATTTGTCTTGCAACAAATCCAGCAAATCAGAACCATAACTTTTTGACAGCTCACAGAGCTAGAAAAACAGTGCTACAATGAAGGTTAGTGTATGACTATCATACATTTGGTCAGAGCTTGACAACCTTGTCTGGCAATCTAGATAAAGCCGTAGTTTCAGCTGGCATGCAGACACCCCGCAATGGCCACTTGCAATACACATTTATCAAGTCTACAGAGCACACTCATCAAGTCTGACACACCTTACAACATGCCAGATGCCCACTGCACACATGATCTTTGCACACACAGTAAAAGATCCATACATTTTGGATCCACTTATTACAGCAAGTAGTACAGTAATGTAACCCACTGGATGTATAATCTCAAAGAGAAATACAGGCTAACATTAGCTTTTGCAGTACAAACTATTTACACTCCAAAAAATATATCACAGAGGTTACCAGTGACAGAAGACTGGGCGCAGCCAAATGTTTCTCATCCACAATGGCTTTTCTAAAAACACGTTTTAGAAACACATTTTGTTCCTGAAAACATGCCACAGTATTTGCTTCAGTAACAGTAACTGCATTGCAAAGTGACGTAACTAACTGAAATTCAATAAAGTAACTAAGTATAACCCTTATGTTTCAGCTCAGCACTAGTTTAAAATACCCATAAATTCTACATTGAAAACCACTCTTTGTTATTTAATGAAATTCAAAGGTAGAACCACCTTTCTAAGAAGATACTCAGAGAACAGGGAAGTTTGGGTACTGCTGGTCCTGTTTTTGTTCCAGACAAACTAAACTCTAGTGGTTACTTCTTACTGAAAGAAGATTTTGTAATTATAGTTTTAAAACTCATAAAAAGATACAAGTGAGTCCCACTTAGCTTAAAATAAGGACAAGACATTAATTAGCATTACAGGTTCTTTAAGCAGCTGTTCACTCAGGCTCCTAAAGTGAATTTATGACCTCTCTGGGCAAATTTCTCTCCTCCTGCCTTCTCCAGGAAAGGAGGATGGGGTTTCAGCACTGAAAACAAAGGCATCAATATTGTTGAACTGTAAGTGGAAAATCCCTGCTTCACCCAGTTTCTCAAAAGGCAGATACTGCAGGAAAAGATGACCTTTATGCTTCTAAAGATGAACACATTCCTTAGGAAGACACAGTATTAAGAGTCAACAATAAACTTGTCTCTGCCCAACATTAATTTTAAATAAGGGAAAAAAATGCTCACTAGCCAAATAAAACTTTCTAAAGATTAACACAAAACACTAAATAACACTCTCATTCAAATGAGAGCTAAAATATTCTTTCACTATTGTTTTAAAAAGCAAATACTGCATATGAAGCTGTAGTTCATATTTTACCCTAGGGAGAAAGAAGGAATTACTGAAGATTTCCTTTCCCTTTACACACAATTCCTCCCACCTCAAGAAATAAATTTAAAAAAAAAACCAACAAAACAACAACAACAAAAAAAAAACACAACCAAAAAAGTGAAGTAGGAGCTTAACACTAAGAAGTTGCAGTGTCATTAAGAGTTGTAACTCTATGAAGTAGTCAAAAGAGAGACTTTTGGAGGTTCCTCATCTCTCACTACTAAACAATTTATCAACAGGCACAAGACACTACTGGAAAACACCTGATCAACACCAACTCTACAGCATCAATTATAAAATAAATCAAGATGGAAAACTGACAACACAAAGCCCAAAATATCAGATAGAAAGACTGCATTCCTAAACTAAAATGTAACTATTTGCTCTAACCTGTATCCTTTCCCAGAGGTCTCTCTTTCCACAGCACACATAGTCCCGGAAACAAAAGAGAATCCTGTTCAGGAGCGTGCTCTCCTTGCTCTGTGGAGGCATGTGAAACCAGTCCTGCATTTTATACCAACTGCAAATACAACTCCATAAATAATAATTTAAAAGTGTTTTGCCCAATGGCATGGCTCTGCTCCTTACTGGAAACTGATATGATACATCCACCCAGCCAACATGCAATGCTTTCAGGGTGACTCTTATGCACTCTTTAGAAACCTGAAAGCTAAAGCAGGGAGGGTATGATCTCTAACTGCGATTAAAATAATCTCACCCATTATCTAACAAGCCTATTTATGCCAATATTGCTGTCACAAAAGTAAGGCCCAATTAAAAGAGTACAAAAAGTAGTTTATTATGGCTCCAAGGTAAGTGAGGGTTAAGCACCTCAGAGGTGTTAGTCTTTTGCTTTTGGTTGGAAATACAAGGTATCAAAAGGTACTAAGCAGTTTTATCTATTTAAAAGTTGTGAATTATTACTAAAATTATAAATAATCTTCAAGTAAACTTCTAGGAGTTCCAGAAATATAGAAACAACTGATCCCTCAAAACTGACTATACTGAGCATATTTGAAAAATCACATTTCCTCAATTACAGAGGAAAACAGAAATATTCACATCTAAGAGCAATGGAGTTAGCACACTTTCACCCTCTATTTGTACAGGTTCTTTAGATTTGATGTATTTAGGCTGACAACGTTTGCCCAGATAATAAGGGAATGACATTTTTAGGTCACTTACATAGTCCCAAAAGGCAGAACAGTGAAGAAAAGATTATGAAATACAGCCTCTTCAACCCCCTGTGAAACACAGATTCAGAATCTCCCTAGGCGGATACAAAACAAGCTACATAAGAAGAGACAGAGTTTTCTACATTTATAAGTTCCATAGCTCAAGCTTCCACCCTGCAAGCTGCACAGGCACTCTACCATGATGTCTCTTGCTCAATAGTTTCAAAAACATAATCCATTAACCACCAGATTCCACAAGCCCAAAGCAGTGCATCTGTTTTATTGCTCAAGATGAAGACATCAGTTTTAGTGACCTGAAAGTTAGCTGATGCTAGAGGGTTATTTAAGATACCAAGGATAACAGGAAACTGCATGGAATCAGAAAAGAGACTAACTAGACAATAAAAACAGCAAAGAAACTTAAATTTAGATAAATAAAAAGCAATCTAACTCTTGGGGAAAAGCTTCATATATAAATGTGCTCTCAACTCATCAACACTGTTCATCAAGACTTCAGTGTTTTGATTCACAGCTTCATTAAACTATCAGTTTTTATTCCAGCAGTGTTTGGAATAAGGCAAAACACCCCAAACAAAAGGACACCAAAGCAATTCCAGGAATTATTAAAGAAAGGAACAGGGAACAATTCATAAAATACAAATATCTCACTCAACAAGTCAAATTTTTGCCCATCTACCCACAGCTTAATTGATTCATGCAGCTCTGGTCTCTCCACCTGAAAAAACCAAATGATTCCCTATAGACCTGGCAAAGTTTCAGCAAGGGGCAAAAATAAGATCAAAGGTATATAATGTATAATAGCTCCCATGAGACATCTCACAGGGAACACAACAAAAGCCTATCAAATCTTGGAAGATACTGAGAAGGCAGACGGGGACTGGCTGTTAATCATCTCTTCACTAAAAGACCAACAAATGAAGTCAGAGCCAGGTTCAAATTAAGAAAAAATGAGCCATATTTTTAATGAAGATTGAAAGAATGCTGTGCCTGCACACAGAGTGAGTGGAAGAGGAGATTGGACATGCACAAGGTAGAGAAATTCCCTAATGGATGCTAAATAGGTGAGCACAAAGGACCCAGAAACCCCTCTGAGCCAAAAATAATTGCAGGGTGGGAAAGCAGGCAGAGCAGGAGGGAAGGCTTCAGGTTTGGTTTTTTTTTCCTGAGGCATCTGTTCACATCCCAGTACCAGGTGGGATGGATCCCTGCACCAGCCAGGGCCATGTCTGCTCTGTTCTTGTACAGTGAGTAAAATATACAGATGTCAGTGATTTATGGATGCTGCAATTTTGGAACAACTGAAGCAGGTAGTTATTTACAGAGGAATGGCTTCCCTATTACTTTCTATCTTAAAAATTCAATAGGGTTTTTAGTTTTCCATTACAAGTTGTGGAATTCCGACAATAGAAATTCTACCTTTTTAAGTTACGTTTTCAAGCCACATTTGCTCTTGCTACTTCTCTTTTAAACCGAGGGGAGGAAAGACCAGAGCTTTGGGCAAGAATTGGCTGTTATATACCTAAATTTCTCTACTCCTTCTTTGGAGAAAACTTCAGAGCTTCAACTGCTGTGAGCAATGTGTAACTGTTGCAATACTTAACATTCCAGACAAGTGACAGGAACATTTACAGAGCTCCTAAACTTACGAACTGTGCTCTAAAAGCCTTTTCATAACAAAATTAAATAACGTAGTCTTGTTTTCAAGCTCCTACTTTAAACTATTTCAAACCACTGCTGAGGAAAGAAAAAACAACTAAATCCAAGTGATTCTTCTAGCATGGGGAATCTGTTCCACATGGAAGGGGAGCACTGTCTCAGGACTTAATTCCTACATTGAGTGCACCTTCAGAAGCTTCTTAGGGTTTTTTTTATTACAGTTTTGTATACCAGAACAAAAAATCACCTTATTGGTATCCATCATGAGCTGATTAAAAGATGTTCTAAGCAGCCTAAGTACCCTGGAGCATGCTCATTAACTATGCTGCTCATGCTATAGATGAGAATACCATCCATGTTACTATTAAGCAGGTTTTGTTTCATTGGTGTAGATAATACCCATAGTGGAAAAAAACCCTTACATGTGAAGGCAGTCTGTGTGTCTCATACAGTGCAAGCTGACATACCTCAACCAGCAGAACATGGTAAAGGAAATAGAAGAGCAAATACAATATGTAGAATATTAATTATGATAAATATGAAAGGACACTAAAACCTGGTTTCACAGAATCACAGAATCCTAAGGGTTGGAAGGGACCTCAAAAGATCATCTAGTCCAACCCTCCTGCAAGAGCAGGGTAACCTAGAGTATATCACACAGGAACTTATCCAGGCGGGCCTTGAGTATCTCCAACGTAGGAGACTCCACAACCCCCCTGGGCAACCCGTTCCAGTGCTCTGTCACTCTCACAGTAAAGAAATTTTTCCTGATGTTCACGTGGAACCTCCTATGCTCCAGTTTACACCCACTGCCCCTTGTCCTAAGGGGCAATGGTTTGGTTTGTCTTTTTTCACTCCTTTTGCTAAACTTCACAGTTGTACCCAAATGTCACACCATGCACTAACAGATGATGTAATATATTCCTCTTTCCGGGATATTAATTACTCTGTTTAGATTTTAGACATAGGCTCAAACAAACTTGGCAGAAATATCGGCCTTCTCTGTAAAACCCTTAGGTTAAAATTTCAACAAACCAGAACCATCTCATATTTTGGTACTGTAGGTTTTCTGGGGAAAAAAAAAGAACCACAGTAAATTTCCCAGCTAAAGGACTAGCCAGCTTTAACTAGGAAAAGCAGATAGTCCAAAAAAATGATACTTGGTCTGTTAACCACATTAACTGAAAGTGTTGTTTATCATTATTCCAAGCATGTTCTACAGTAACTGTTATTACAAAAATCAATAACCCTCCAGTTACAAAGGTGTATTTAATGTCATACAAACCTAAGCATATACTGTATTCCTTAACCAGATTCTCCTGCACACGTGGAAATTTCCCTTGCACTGCCAGAGAAGTACTTTCAAAACCAGCAATGTACAATTTTAAGACCAGGGAATTTGTCAGAATACCACAAGAGGTGCACAACTAATACAACAGCTTCCTGTTCAAACTGACTAGCTCAGTAGACATTTCAGTGTGATGTACTCTTGTCTTTAGCACAGCTGCTCCCAAAAGTGTTGGCTAGAGTAGGTTATCAGTGGTGACCTTTTCCCTTCTGCCCACTGAAAATGTTGACAGCTGAACTCTTACATCAACAACTGCAGCAAAGGCTTCTGCTGCTACATGAAGCTCCCAAGGAGAAGACAAGAAGCAGTAGCTTAGCTCCCACCAGAAGAATGGATGGGCAATGTGCTACTTCAGGAGCAAGACCAGAGGTTCCCAACATATGTATGTTACAGGTAAAACCTGTAAGGTAAAGTGAATACCTTCAACCAAGTGCCATGTTCATCCAAAACACGACACCAGATCTTCAGTTCATAAAAGCCCCAAAACTGAATCCTCCTTCCAGTATAGTTATGACAATAAATCTGTTCTTACCAGCTGTTGACTAACATATTCTCAACTAGAGCACTTTCTATCGCCTGGATTTATGGACCTGGGAGGTGAGGGCATGCTCACTATGTCCACCTCACCACTGACCTAGTCTGGCAACATTCCTGAGGGCACTGCAACAAAAAAAATAAGAGAACAGGAGAAGGATACAGAGATACATTCCCTGAGGACCATCCCAGCCCCCAGGTGCTTACAGCTCTGGGATTCCCAGCCCCAGAAAGACCATCCTGGTCACAGGTGACCCAAGGGAATGGCCTGGATGGGAATGGACCATCCAGAAGCCAGCCTTGCTAAGGCTGAAGGAGGGAAGTGCCTGCTGGGGATTGCTTAAGCTAGTAATGAAAATTATTTAATTGCACCCTGCCACCAAAAAAGGCTGTCCCACCGCTTCCTCAGACCTCTCCCTTCTTTCTATTCTAGCGATCATAGGTTGTTTTTTGATGAGTTGGTCTTTCAGTCAGATCAGTCCTGATCTGACTCACCCTGTAATTGCCAGATACTATGCAAAGGAAGCAGCGGGACCTAGAACTGGGAACAAGAAGGAAGGCTCATCCTTTCAGAGACAGTGTAGCCTCAAATTTGTTTTAATTCAGTCTCAGGCTATTGGAAACTCAGCAACAGCCCTGATTTAAATGAACCTCTTATTGCCACCTTACCACCACCAATTTCCAAGCCACACTATTCTGTGGAGATACATGGTATGAAAGGTGAGGCAAGAGTGATGAACAGTGTCATTTTAAAGCAATCAACACAAGACAAAACAAGGCACTGAGGGGTCTGAAGACTGGCTATCTATGGCTCTGACCCACATCTTCCTTCACCTCCAAGACCTACCAGCAGCGCACTCATTACTTAGTTTAAAATCCTTTAGGCTTGGCAGAGAAGAGATGGAACTGCATGCAAATCTTTCCTAAATAACCTGGTATCACTCAGGGAGGAGCTACCCCAGTGTGGAAGCCCAAGGACATACATTTGAGTCATATAGGAAAAAAGTCCTCAGGACAGAGCCTTGGGCAACATGGTCTAGTGTGAGACATCTCTGCCCATGGCAGGGGGTTTGGAACTGGATGATCTCAAGGTCTTTCCCAACCCAACCCGTTCTATGATTCTATGGCAGGATGGGGAGGTTCCCATTTGTGGCCACTATTTTTTTTCCTCCCCTGGGAAAAGGGTAAGATACTGTTTCTCTTTCACATTTTTATTCCATGCCTTCTGGAAAAGAGTGAATCAGTAACCAGTTTATGGAGTACCTGTTACCATGGACAGTTTGGTTGTTGGAGCAATGCAGAACTCTACGTAAGACACAGCCTGTGAAAGCATTAAAAGTCCAGGCCCAGTACAGCATCCCTAAATGATGTGACTACTCATGTGCTGCTATCGCCATGGAATGCCAAGTACCTAACACCTTAGCACTTGCCATTGTGAAACACTTCTACTGTATTTCTCTGATAAGCTCTTGTAACTTCAGGTTTTGTGGTGAGCCTTTGATGTTTGGCTGAAGAACTCAGAATAGCTTTCCCATTCCCACCAGAAAAATGTAGTCTTTCTACTCAGAAAGACATTATTGAAGTCTTTAATTATTTTTCCTTCAAATATCCTTTACTTACACACTAATCCATAAGTTATAGCCTTAATGGAATAGATACTATTTATTTTACAGGTATATACCAGAAACATTCTCAGAAACCTACCAAGAAAATCTTATAATGCATATTGTTATAATTTTATGGTTTTTATATAGCAAATTTACTTCTGAATGTGAAACACAAGTAGACTGAAATCTCATGTGCAAACTTGGAATGATCATCTTCGAAGTGTTTCTAATGTTTTTCTGTAATTTTACTGTAAATCACAGTAACATCTATCATAGCAAACAATCAAAACCTTTGGAGAATAGCATAACAGCACCCTTAAGAACTTTTTCAAAGTCAGACTTCCAGGTTAAGGAAACCTGGAGGTCTATATTTTTGTATAGTTTTGTATAAGTCTATACAAAAAGAACAGCAATAATTGTGGGTGAAACGTTTATGGTAGCAAGTGTTAATTTTAACATCTTAATTCTTGAATAAATGTTCTCAGTATAGCCAGACCCAGTGACATCGCCACATTCTAGGACGCATCTCATATTTAGAAATCATAAGTCAAGAATAATTTGATGACAACTTCCAGCAACTATAATTATTTAAGAAACTCATCTTTTCAAGAGACCATGTGATAAGTGAGTATAGATAAAATGTGGCTGTGCATGCTTCTGTCACTGCTAGGAAGGAAAGATCTCTTTTGCCACAGAAACAACTAAAAGAAAAACTAGAGTTTCAAGTGAGCAGAGTTACTCAGATTTATGGTAGAAATTATGTCTATAAAGAGCAGTTTTAATTTCTCTTTTTCTCCAGAAAAGTCCATATTTTTCAGGGACTTGAAAGAAATATTTACCTCTAACTATTTACAACGCTGGTTGGTTCTTAGGGAAAAGCAAACTGAAATAGACATAATCCTTATTTGCAAAGAAAGAGAGGTTTTTCACTGCACATGATGCTACTTTGAATGCATACCCATCATCAAATCTCAGTGCCCTTTAGCTCGCTAAACAAAAGAAACTTTAAGCTCAGTACAACTTGGCAACACAGTTAAAATTAAAATTAAAAAAAATCCTATGATTAAACAGAGAAAGTCAAGCTCTAATGGACCATTTTTATAACTTGCCTGTGTCAGTTAAGACTTGTCAATATGAAGACTGCCAACATTTTAGCAATGAAGAGTGAAATGTTCTGTTGAAGGAGCCTCTCCAGCACCAACCCTCACAGAGCAAGGAAATTCTGCAGCCAAAGTTTCAAGAAGGCTTCATCTGCCAAAACCACGGAGTGCTTTTAATTAAGAACATATACAGAAATGGACTAAGAAGAACATGAAGTTTCAAGGAGTGTTCAGAATGCCAGCCTCTTGGTCAAGCTTTCCACCCACTCCCTAAAAGTATATCCCACAGGAAATCATTTATTCACTGCATGTACCTGTGCAGAACACGTATCCTATAATGGCCAAATGACCAGTCGAGGAAATGGTTTTAGCATCAGAAAATACTGATACTTTCAGGCTGATGTCATCAAATACATCACTTGAGTACTTCCATACTACCTTTATTCCTTTTAAATACTATTTAAATACTAGATGTTAGATGCCTAGTTTATTTTCCTGACTAAAACTGCATATATAACAGTTAGTTACAGGCAATCATTCGCTTGGCTTCATTCTGGCAAACAGCCCTGGAAAATAAAATTAACTGAAGATCATGCAAGACTTTTCTTTTACAGACGTCAAACCAAGTCCTTAGTAAAAATTAGTTACTTTCTCTCTTGGAATTTTGCTTAAGTGACTTTACAACCCTTTAATGTGTAACAAATGGCTAGTTCTAAATTAACATATTTTTCTTTTGGTACCGACAACTTTCAGATTGATCCCCTTAAAAAAGTCTCTTTGACCCAACTTCACAACTGGTTCTTGTGCTACCCTTCTCTGCAATTTGGGAAGCTATTAGTTCTGCCACTTATTTGCAACAGTGTCAGTTCTTTGCAAAATTAAGGAACCCTAAGACATTTTATTTACAAAGATGATCAAAAATTGTAGTGTCTTTATGGTAAAGAAAAAAAAATCCTCCTTCCCAAAGAAAATAATGCATGTGCCTGTGAAAACTCTAATGATGTGTTATTTATATGTTAAAAGATAGTAACCTATGATGATTTGTAGGCTGCATTAAACTGTTAAGTGGCTTCTGTGATCATTTCAGTTGGAAAAAGCTCAAAGGAAACAAGTAATATGTTCCTTGTGACTAGTCACTTAAGGCTACGATTAAGAATATAACTCAGCTTCAACACCCATTTTCCCTTTTTCAGTAGAAAGACTAAAAAAATGATCAAATGGAGTGATTTTTGAAGCCAGGAAGTAAAAGCATAACATTTCTTACACTGTTTTCCCCACTGAGCAATAGAGACATTAATAGCATTCTACACTTCTAAAACTGGATCCTAGTTGGCAACACAGGCTCCACCATCGCAAGATCAAGGCAAGAAAAAAGGAACTTCTGAAGTATGCTAGTGAAAGATCTCTTACGAATTTCCATCACATGCCTCTACCTTCTGAGTGTATTTTCCTCTTTCATACTAACAATAAAGCAAAAACGGCACAAACTTGATTCCCTTCACCACATTACTTAGAAACATATATTTATTCATACCTAAGGAGTTAACTGTACACCACCTCATCTATTTCGCACAATGAAATCTTTGCAGCATAAAAATAACTATTCCAACATGCACATAGACAGAAACTTCTAAAACTCGTTGGCCTTTCCTGAAGCCTAATGCAGAAGACGCCTTTGGTAGCATGCCTAGAAGGCCACAGAGATCACACCGCCTTAGAACATGGAGGGAAAAGGAAAATACCACAGAGCTGGTAAGCTGCAAAACACAGTAAAAAGCGCAGTCCATGAGCACTGGAAATCCTGCACAGAGGTTTGCCCACTGTGATGTTCCACCATCACCAAATTTTAATAAAGCAGTCTTTTAAACTGCTAAAGAGAGTACAAAGATCTTTATTGATGATCACACCAAAACTCATGCCAACAAATAGTTCTTTCACTTGAGCATACAATAACTGGGAAATGTGGACTGCAGTACTAATCTAGATGACACTGTATCTGACAGAAATGCTACAATCAATCAAAGAGATTTGAGATGTTTTGTTCTCTACAATTACGTATTGTATTCGGTAAAGAAAGAAAAACAGACACAGGTCTTCAGACATACTGAAACATCTGAATAAACAAGTTTCCTTTTCTGCAATTTCACACAGTCTACCAGCCTAGAATCTGATCTTCCCATCAACTGAAAGTTAAGTGGCAGTGTTACAAGATACAAGAGACTACTCCAATCTCAGTCTGTTTACAGTGATCCGCTCTTTTCATTTTTGTTAGCAACTACCCAACACCGATCAGCTAGGCTGGAGGGAACAGGAGAAACTGCACTTCTGAGCCACTGCAGAACTATACTGTGACCCACAGGGAGTTAAAAGCAGCCACTGGCTTTAGTTTGTCTACATTTCAGCAGCCAAAGTTCATACCATTAATTAAGCAGGAAGCAGCAACAGAAGATTCATGTTTGCTTTTGGGGTGAGCACAGCTTGCATGGACTACGTCCTTCAACGCAACCTATGGCTCTTCAGAACACTTTCCACTCAGTGGAACCATTTACAAGCCATACTTTTTGCTACGAGACAGCTGTGTTTTCCAGATCCCAGCAGAGACAGACACTCCATGCAGTCACACACAATGAGATGCTGTTGTAGAGAGGAGTGTGCAGTTTGCTGAGGATCAGCATTGCACTGTTCTTCTCTCTGAGGACACCGAGCATGGAAGACCCTTAGAACAGGCTGCTGACTCTGATTCTGTCCCAGATCACATAAGGCTTACAAGAAGGAATACCGTGGAGTAGAGAAGGGGTGACAGCAGGCACAAAACTGGAGTTTATAGATCTTTCAGCTATGAAAATACAGAAAAACGGCACTCCAGACAACCACGAGACCAAAATCCAAAGGTCCTCCCCATCACACCAAACCTAGCTACAGGGCACTGAAGCGCAGGCAATCCACCCTTCTCCTCAGCAAAGCTTCCACACGCCCCACCGCCATCCCTCTCCACAGAAACAAGCTAGCAGCGTGAAACGGATGATTGCACCGAGGGATGCAAACGGGAGCTTGCCCCGCTAGCCGGGAACGGCGAAGCCCTCCGGTACCTCACGGCTCCCCGGGGGCGGCTCTGTCCGGCAGCGCCTCAGGCACAGCCACAAAATGGGTGACAGAGACGCGGCGGCTCCACCAGCCAGGGGAGGGAGGAGGACGCGGCCGCGGGGCGCGCGCGGGGACCTGAGGTAACTGAGGCGGGAGCAGGGCGGCTGTCACCGCCGGGCTCGGCTGAGGGGTGACAGCGCGGCCGGAGGCCCCTCAGGGCACACGGAGCGCAGGGGGCGGCGGCCGTAAGGAGGAGATCGGACCCGGGAGGCGCGGGAAGGGGCTGCGGGCGGCGGGAGCCCGGGACATGGGCCTTGCTGGGGCCTCCGCGGGTGGCCCCTCAGCGAGCGGGGGTCGGGGCTGAGCTCGCCGGCGCTCGGCGCTTACCGGGCAGCCGCCTCCTTCCCGCTTCTTCGCGGCGCGGCCCGTGTGTAGGGGAGGGGAGGGGAGGGGAAGGGACGGGGACGGGACCGCGCCGGGTGAGGCCGGGCTGGGCCGCGCCGCGAGCTCCGCCGGCGGGAGGGGAGAGGGGGCGCGGAGGGGCGCGCGGGGAGCAGGGACCCCCCCCTCCACCCGCCTCCGCCCCGCCCCTCGCGGGCGGTGCCACCGCACTGCGCATGCGCCAAGCCGCGCGCAGGCCAACTGGTGCCCATGGCGGGGGCAGCAGGGAGGGGCGCGTGCGGGCAGCAGTGGAGCATGCGCAGTCGCCTGCGCCGCGGGGCGGGGCTGGGCTGGGCTGGGCTGGGCTGAGGCGGCGGCGGCTCGAGGCGCTGTGCCGCGCACCTGGGCGTGAGGCGGCGGCGGCGCCGGGTGCAGGTGGCCCCGGGCCCGTGACCGGTTGCGGGTCCGCCGGCGCTGCCCGCGGGGATGGCGCCGGGAAACACGCGGTGCTCTGCCCGCCCTGGCTGCGGCTGCGGCGGCGGCCCGGTGCTGAGCGGCTGCGCTGCCCCTCGGCTGAGGCGGGCCCGGCTCAAGGCTCGTGTCTCGCTGTGGTAAAAAAAACACATAATCTAATTTGGTGTGTTTTGGTGGGTTTTTTTCATGGAATAAACCCGTCTTTTTTAAGCTGCAGAGAACCCTTGAGGAGGGAACCCGCGGGTGTGCAATAAAGCTCGAGAGTGAAGGTGCGGCGGTGGCGGCCTCGCGTCACCGTTAGAGCCAGGGCCCGGAGCGCTGGCACGGCCCAGGCTGCCGAGGAGGGGGCAGAGGAGCTGTAGGTTTCCTAAAGCTGTGGCTGTGCCGTACACCGCGATGTTAGGTGATTTACGGGTGTCCATCTGAGCAAGAAGGAGATGTTCAAGTGCTGCGGGCAGTAGCTTTGCTTGCAAGAATTTAATGCGAGCGCAGGTTTTCTGACTTCCAGCTCCTAAAAGACTGCTCTAAACTAGGTTTTGTAGTGCAACGTTTGACTTGTCACGTATAACAGGCAACTGCAATTAATAAACCCAAATGATAGTGTTGGTGCTTTAGTGGGAGGTATAGCCGAGTCTGCATTTACAAGTGTTGGCTAGAAAGTGCTATGAGCACAGTAACTAAGTGAGACCAAGGCATTAGGCCTTAGCTGAAATAACGTTGCTTTTTAGCATGAGTATGGCTTAGCACCTAAACGTGAATCCTGGCTTGACAGGGTGCCCCTCTGAGGATGGGAACCTGACTTTCTGGTGAAGCATGATAAACAATGCATTAGAATTGGGACCTGTAGACGCCTTGCATCTGCTTCTGTAAATTGGTTCTAAGCAGGCACATCCCTAATGGTAAGTTATGATAACAATTTCAGCAAAGAACTAAGCACGTAGCTTGCAGGTATTAGTAGTTGAAAGCTGAAAGGTAACCAATAGACTGTCATTGTAGCCCTAACCCGAGTGTGCAGTAGGATAAGAGGACTACAGTTATATAACTTACCCAATTGTATGTGTTCATGCTTTAGGTAAAATTATATCAAGATGGGAATGTAAAGTATAAAAATCCCCGAAATTTACTGTGCTTTGGAGATGTGTATGGAGGTTTGAACCCCCACGTGCTCCCAGTGCCGACGGAGGTCTGTGCCTTACTTACAGTGTGTACTGTGAAGTGATTTGTTTAAATCAAAGACAATGTACTGACTTGATATTCCTGTGAGAGTTTCCTCATCAGGGTTTCTGTTTAGCTCAGGCCATGGGTTAAAGCCCCTGTCCCAGCAACAATGCAACTGTTTTATTGAAAGGAATGCCTCAGTGTAAGATTGCATTGCAGCCTCTCCCCTGGGGTACTTTTGCTCCTAGAATTCATAGGCCTGTAGATTGTGAGTGCAAGTCTGATTTACAGCCCCATTGTGATCTTGGGTAAAATTTGCTAATTGTAAATCGAAGTAAATGACATTCAGGTTTCATCAGAATCCACTTTAAAACTGAGGATGTTTGTCTGTGGTTCAGCCTTACCAGCTGGGCTTAAACCATGACAGTGTTACAACGTAGTTTGGTTTACATTGAGGGGAAAATGTCCTATTTATGTGTCTGATAAAGTCACTTCAAGGACACAGCATACCTATTTGACATTGAAAGGCTATTTTATACTTAAGTAATATTTCTGGTGTTTGTTTCCAAACAGTACAATGTCACTCCACTATTTTCTGATCCATGATAGATTGAACAAAATGTTGTTCTGCGTGTCTTCCTTTAGATTGATTTTAAAGTTGCCAGTAAGACTGTGGCATTTCGATGACAATCAGTAGCATTATGCTGTACTAGGGATGTGGAGATGCCTGCTTTTGTTTTGTACAGTGTATTTCTCACCATAGCCCACAAAGGGGCTCTGCTTTCTCTTCTCTAGCAGGAAAGAACAGGTTTCGTTCAGCTAGTGAATGAATGAATAAGCTGCTAGGTGGCAGTGCATATGGCTGGTTCAGGAACTTACAAGGTCCCTAAAAAACCCTGCCTAAACCTGCAGCATCATATCCTGTAATGTGTGCAAGGGCTGTCTACTAGGAAAGATTTCTCATTGTTGTTATGTTCAGGATTAGACTGCCCAAGAGGATGATCCAGGAGAATCTCCATAATTAGAGGCTTCTAACAAAGAGCAGATGAATGTCTCCAGAGTCGAGCAGGTACAGCTGATCCTGTCTCAGACTGACAGCTGTATCCTGCAGGGCCTCTGGATGAGCAGCTGCCTCGGGGCAGCCTGTCTGAGCCTCGGGAAGCAGTGTAAGGGCTGCCTGGAAAATGAAAGGCAGCTGCTCCAGTGTAGCAATTTGCACAGACCATCCATGGTTATTATGCACTCTAGTATGTTCTTTCTCATCCTGCTCCAGCCTTAAGTTTCATTTGTTCCTTCTCGTTACAGGGAAGTAGTGTATTGAAACTGTGTACCAGCTGAACTTGATTCGTTTCAAGCCCATGGCTGTGTTGCTCACTCAGCGTCTTCAGGTGGGGGAAAGCAGCTAGGAGAAATGGCTGGGAAGTAGCAGCCTGGTAGCAGTGAAGGAATTGAACAGTGAAGGGAGTGATGCAGTAAGAGCATGGCTGTGTGAGCGGAACACATGGCATAGGACATCACAGCTTCCAAGCTCATGCAGGGATGTCCTGATACGGTTCCATGTGATTGCTCTACAAAGGTATGCTTTGTAATGGAGTGAGAACAATTCTGGAGACTTCTACATTGAAGCCATCTGAAAACTATTTTGAAGCTATTGCATATTTTACAGCTACACCACTGGCAGGAAGTATTCATGTTAGTCATTGATCTCCTTCTTTTCCCAATACAGGTGGCAAGTATGATCATTTATTTTTCTTGATCTGCATCTCATTTCAGTGTTAGTTTTGAACACATTCAGCTAAATTTTTCTCTGCTTTGGATATCACCCTTGAGACGTCATCTTTGTGATCCACACTGAATGAAAATCAGCTAGAATGCTTCCAAGCAGGTATCTTTATTATAGAGAGGTTTATATATTATATTAAGTTGGACTATAGCAAAACATAAATGTACTTTAATTACATTAATAATTTAAATATTTGATTTAAATAAAGCAC
The DNA here is from genome assembly GCF_033815535.1 of Pezoporus flaviventris. Lineage (NCBI taxonomy): Eukaryota > Metazoa > Chordata > Aves > Psittaciformes > Psittacidae > Pezoporus > Pezoporus flaviventris. The sequence goes on along the minus strand of NW_026892589.1, from coordinate 4,970,161 downwards.
CAAGAGAACTTGATTTAAATGACTGATTCAGTTTCCACACCAATTCCTACAAAACCCACTAGTTTCATGCAACGTTTGAATAACCTAGAGGACAGAGCTGACTTCTTAGCAAATACGTAACTACAGCTGAAGTGCTCTGCACACAAAGGTAAAGTTTACAAGGTTTGAGATGGTTTGCATTCTGAAGCAATACTCCTACAAAGGGGTTAATACAGATTGAAAATGGACTGGTTTGCTCAGCTGTGTCTCTACCTTACATGTAAACTATTTCCTCACATTATAGCTGGGTTTGTTTAATTCTGTACTAACCTCTAGAGTTTAAGTGATGCAGCTTTTACCTTCTCAAACATGTAGGCCCAGGTTTTAGTTAAAGAAGACCAAAAGAACCTGACGTAGATACAGGAGATTTTATTTAACATTGTGTACAAAGAAAGGCTACAAATGCCTTAGACATTTTTCCCCAAATACAGTTTTTTTGATCCCTTTTTTATACCACTTTTCTCAGAAAAAGAAAAAAACATCCAGAATGACAGTTCCCCCCCCCCCTTCCCTTTTTCTTCTCTCTTTGGGCCTAAACTGAGAGATGTTTAGCAGTACAGTTTCAACACCTTTCAGTATTAAACTACTATTAGGTTTTCTTCTCCAAAACCAGAGCACTTTTAGATACTGAAGCAATAGCAACAGCAGTGTAAAATGTCAAAACCTGACTCCCTAACATGGTAGTGTTAAAACAATGCCAACAGTATTAACTCTGATGAAACCCAAAGTTATCCAAACAATACATCTTCTACACCTGATAATTTAGCACTAATCATATAATTTAATTGTATTTATATTTAAATAAATAGTCTTAACTCCTTTCCTTGGAATTCTTCACAGATTATAAACACTTGCAATACTAGAGATAGGAATAAACTACACAACTTACAGAGGCAAGAGGAGGCTTTGTTTTATTTCTTTTGCTGGACAGACACAGAAAGGACATTTCACGGTGTCCTGCTGAGATAGATAATCTTTAAGTTCACTTTCATTGCGGTGCTTCTCAGGCATCCAACACAACAATTCCTTACCCTCTTTTGCTGCCTTGGTAATCACTTTTGGTACTGATATCCCAGCTCCTGAAACATCTGTCCCCGTGTAGCCAAGTTTTATCCAGGATTCCACAAGTTTTGCAGAATAAGGTAACCAAAGCCCAAAACAAGATTTCTCTGAAGCTTTGAGCAGCAGTAAATAAGGGATTAGAAGAGGCTGTTGGGAAGAAATGGGAAGAAATGTCCTTTTGCTATGGCAGCTTTTACATTACCATCATATAGATGAAAGATGGAAAAGATATGAATCAGTTTTCAGCTATTTGCATAATCCCTAGAGTTAGTGTAGTCCTAATTTCTCCCAAAATAGCACTGAAATGGAGGAAATTTGAGCTACTTTATGTAGACTGGGATTCAGTTAGGCACAGTAAGAAAGAACTGGATGTTTTTTCCTCTAACTGCCTTCTGGATCTCACTCAAACTGCCCGAGAAGTGATGTGAGCACCTAAGGACCAAGGCCATCGCTCGCTGGTCGGCTCTGCCTGTTGTGATTCTTGTTTTGGGTCATCTGCAGAAAGCTGCTGTATTCTTCCAGGCAGGAAGCTGCTCTGTACGCGAGCCTGCCCTTTTGTACACCCACAGGGATATAAAATGGCCTTGCCACATGAGTCATTCTGCAGATTAGAGAAATGGGGCATCTGTACAATGTCTTTGGTTCTCAGAACATCTTGTCACTGGGGAAAAAGGCTGCAACAGCCACACAAACAAAAGCTCTAGTGGAAAATGAGGAGTTTTCTCCGTTTTTGACGAGGACATGAACATGACTGCAGCAGAGCAAACACAGCCTTGGGGACTCAAGCATATTAATTCCCAAATATGTTTGCACAGGTGTAATTAATGGAATCTTATTTAACTTGCAAAACAGGAATACACTAGCCCAGAGCTTTAGCAATACTTGGTCTATTCCGTACCGTAAGACTGGAAATACTTCAGTTATCTTCAGGGGCAGCTCTGCTACAAACTGAACCCCCCCGTGTGGTAGTTTTTACAGTGCAGAATGACATGAAGTGATTTCTGTTGGAAAAGGAGGGGTCTTTCTCACTGCAAGGTGAAACACAGCAGTAAGGACTTAAGTGATGGAAAATGCTTGCATGGTTCACCTGTGTGTTTCTGCAAGGGTCTCCAGCAATTCCACTATTGGATGGTAACACAGAATCAACAGTGGATGCAAACGAGGTCATTTAATAGTTTTCTAATTCATGGCAATAGCATTTACGTATTTGTTTGCCCTAAAAGGCCTGAACTAGGGATATAAGCAAGGGAGGAGGAGAATCAAGTTTACACTCAGGTTTGCTTTGGTCCTACTGTTTCAAACCACCTCATCGTTACAGCATATGGTGGCATTTTATCCTTGCAGGCCAGAAACAGACTTTTACCTTAAAAACCAATCTACCTTTCTGGTTCTGTTAGTTTTTTTGTTCTCTGCAGTGGTGTTTTACCCATGGTAATACACAGACTCTAATGCTTCTCCCTGTCTATTGCCACAGGAGTGTGGGGAAATGTAGAGAGCAAGTGATAAGCATTGCATTCTTAGCACTGAACTGTGGATTTTCGATTGCAAGCAAGAGGGACCGCAGCACAGAACTGGGAGGCTACAGTAGCTAAATTCCTGGGGTTCCTAAATTAATGTTTATTTACTGGCAAGACAGCTGTTGCTCCCAGTTACCTGGGGAGTAAGCCTTCTTCCAGAACTTGGAATGAGATCTTCTTTCTAGTCCCAGACAATATGATCTGAGTGATTTCTAATTATGCTTCTCTTTTGTATTACTTTCACTCCCTAAATTAAGGAATAATCATTAAGTGCTTCCTTTAGGGCTTCTGTTGCTTTTAAGGGCAATGCATGTATTTAATTCTACTCAATGAGAAAATCCATAGAATACATATGAATGTTCTTTTCATTCCACTTCAGAATGGGGAGTCGCTAATACAGATCTACCTACAGCTCCAGTATCCCAGTCGCACACAGCCTGTGTTAAAGGAAGTGAATAGTATCATAGCTGTACTACGATGATGTCAGCAAAGCTTACAGAGAAAAACATACCCAGGCTACAAATTTATGAGGGCATAAACACGAATGCCCTTAGAAACTGCCCTTTCAGATTTTGCTTCTTCAAGGACCTGAAGCAAACCCCTTACACGCAGCATGAACATATTTATCTGTGGTGTGTTCCCACACGGCCACACCTTCTTGAACTGAAGGAAAAACAGAAAGGCAGCAGTTTTTTCTTAAAACTTTTCTCATTCCTAAGAGTCCCACATCCAAAAATGTTATCCCAGGAGGTGAGCAAGCACTGAAACCAAGGGGTTAACCAGGGAGGAATCAGAGAAGGTTGGGTTTTGCCATCAGATTTTCACCATTTTTAAAAGCCATATTGGTCAATTTACATTTTATACATACTTGAAAGAATGGCACATTAAGATGAATGAACACATTGCGATGCCTTCCAGTGTTACAGGTGTGACAGATTCGGAGATCCACATATGCTTTAAAGAACAGTACATTTGTTTAAATAAACTCATAGGAAACTAACATAAACAACCGTAAAACAGACTTCTAAACAGGTAAAATGCATGAAGTGTAAAAATACCGCATCTCCCATGAACAGACTCTGTGGTTCCACCACCCTGTGGCCAACGAAACTGTTGCAGTTTTGCCTCAAAACGGTGCCGGCCGATTGCTTCGTCAAAGCAACTAAGGGTCAGAATGGAGGCAGGCAGTGGGCATGAGCAACTACAGTCACTGCGCTGCCCTAGCGTGCCCTTAGCTGATCCACTGAAAAATAGCAGCATTGAAGTACAGCTTGAAAAAGCCCAGCTACTGCCTCCGCTTGTTAAAACTGTGCAAGAATAAAGAACACCAGCAGCATCTTAATGGATGTGTTTCAATTTGGTTTCAGATGCTCCCCTCCTATACAAAGCACATCCAAACACAAAACTGAAACCGATCTAATAACTGTTATTTCTTGTCCATCTCTGAAAACTCTTCCCATAATTTGCTTTACTTTTTTAAATTTTACCTAAACTCTTCTGTGTTCAGAAAAAAAAAAACATTCTAACTTTAAAATAGTTTTTAAATGCCAGGAAACTGATGCTTTTTCCTCTCCTTGACCTGCAGATACACAGAGCATCCTCATCACCCCAGTTTCTTAAGTTCAAGTTCTGACATTTCAGATTTCTGTTACTGATAGCTACACTTTTAGGAAGGTCTCTCCAATACACTAGAAACAGAAAGAACATAAACTCCCAGTGCCCATGTAAAGGGTAGTTTGTTTGCTAGTTTGCTCTTATGTTGTTTATATTGTACCTTTGTGACATAGGAAATGGAAGAGTTAGGTTTTTCTGACAGAGCTTGCAAGGGAACAGATCAGAGTAGAAATCAGAAGGCCTTCTCTGAAGCCAAGTTTTGCAATTCCCTTTTTGTTTAAGTATGATAAGGTTTATTAAAAACATAACTAAAGTATCAAAAAAAAAAACAAACCCCAACCAGCACCTTTTGGAAATCCTTGTGGAAACATAAGGCTATTTGAAAAAACTTAATTGCAAAAGTAAAGGAAATTCAAGAAATCAATTCTCATATTTCCAATCAGTCCATGATTTCATCATCAGCAATAGGATGTGCTACCTTCTCCAGCCCAAAATTACCAGCTTTGGGGAAAACATATTCACACTTAACAGAAATAATTAACGGGTTAAGTTAAATTAACTTTTTCCCTGATCCACATGCCTGCATGTTAGATAGTGTTACAGTAGAAATGAGCATTGTAATGAGAGACTAAAAGCAACAACCTGTAACAGTAACCAAAGCAAAAGCCATTTTCTCATGGTTACATACAATAGATCAGTAATTTAATATTAAAATTAACCTCCTATATAAATAAAAATAAACACGTTGGGCAGAAGTAAATTGGCACAGTCATTATGGTATTGCTTTCCAGTTTCAACACTGCAAAGGGCAGCCACGGATTCCAAACACCAAAAGGAAAAGGCCTTCACCAACCACCTGCTGCAGTTGGGGTTTTTCTCCTTTCAAGGTAAGTCATCAGCATTGCTGCTGCCTCCAAGATCCCAAACAACAGCTTGGAAGAGGTAGGGGTGCCGCTGGCAGGACAGGGATTGCTATGGAACTGCTATGTGACAATGAGAGCAAATACAGAAAACCAAACCCAGGGCGTGTGGTTTACTGCATGACTGTTCTTAAGTCAATGGTTTTCAGGATTGTGACTAATTTTTACCTTAAAAAGGCAAATAATAATAAAAATCAAAATCTTACGCCTTCAAGTTTCCTTGCCTTCATTCCCTCCCTCCCCAAAAAAGCACCTCCTACTATAGACACTGTCTCTGGTTTACAGGTTCGGAAGTTGGAATGTAGTGGAAATACATACAAGAGAGAAGGAATTTCTAGTTGTACATTACATTACAAAAAGGTTTTCTCCCAGACCTAGGGATGGAGGGATACTAAGCAATAGTAAATTCCTATAAGAATCCTTACAAAGCATGCAAAATATTGATATACTCACAAAATTGAACTTTATAATTCTTCCTTTTTGAATTTGCAACTTCACAGTACAATGATTTCTAATACGCAGCCGTCAGAATTCCAGTGACTACAGAATCATTTCCCTTTCATTTTCTTTCCATTTGTTTGAAAGATTCCTTTGACTTTTTGTTGAGAGGTTGCAGATCACCCATCAGAAAACGGGAAATTCACGTAACAGGGGTTGCTTTCTTTGTTATACTTCCCCTCAAATGATGTTGACAGCCTAACTACCAATGTTTCCAAACCCATCCCTCCCTCCCCTTCTCATGCCCATTCCTTCCCTTGTCTTCCAGCTGTACTTTTCTCCTCCCCAGGATGACGATGGACAGATGGCACCAAATGCAGAGCTGGGTAGGGAGTGAAGGGCTTGGGGTGCTTCATGCAAATGGAGTCGCTCCCCCCTCCCCCAGGGTGTTCAGCTCAGCTGCTTCAGAGCCGGAATGCTCTGCTCTGCACAGCAGCAGTTGGACTGTCCTGTGCTCCCTGGACAAAGCTGCCCTGCACCCCTGTGTGACCACGGGGGCTTTGACCGCTGTAAGCATGGCAACACAAGGCGGTGTTTGGCTTGACCTGTACTGCTGTATGTAGCTCCATTGATATCTCTTCACTGCTCTTATTTAAAACAGGGTTGGAATTGCTGGAGAATACACAATGAATGCTGCTTGCCGGATTGTCCCTGAAGTACATTCTGACATGGTTTATCAAAGTGGAGCAATCAGAAGAAGGCTCTTGTAGAAGCAATGTACAAAGCCTCCAAAAATTCAAGTATCAAAAAAAACCAAACCAAAAAACCCCAAAAGCAGATGTTCTGAGAAAAGCCTGAAGTAAGCAGCCGCCAAACTGATAGCCACGGGTTATTTTGTCCACAAAGCCTTCAATTCCTTTTGCAGTGATCTTTTCTTTGGAGTGTTGGGAATTAACAGACTTCCCAATTAATTTTCATGCAGTTTGGTGGGGCCTAACGAATTTACCAATCCTGCCTGGATAACATCGCCCCTGCTTTTATATGCAAACAGACAACAGAATCACTGACTCATCCTCCCTGCCTGCTCAATTTGCTGTATTATTTATAATGTAACATCATTAGGTCTGGCTCCCTTAACCCAAGACCCATCAGAAGTGCAGCCTGGGCAAGAGCAGGGCATCTCCTTCCCTAGAGCTGTGGAAACATTTGCAAGGAAAGGGGTGGGCAAGACAAAAATAAACTAAACTAAACTAAACCCCAAGCCCCACACAAACCAACAGCTCGAGTTGTACACAAACCTGTTTAATTGCTTTAGAACCCTGGTCAAATCAAGACTTCAGTTTCTGACGAGGGAATCTCAGATCCCAGACCCTTCCCTTCTGCTCTTCTCTTGCAAAGCAACACTATTTTTGTGGCCTAGAACAGTACTTTATAAACAGCAGTTAGTAAAGACACAGTTGTGATAGATTCTTTAACTCCCCCTCACCCAAAAAGGGGTCTCCTATCAAGTGGTCCAGTAGAAATCTTGAAGTTTCTTTTTGATAAATTAAATCCATAAAGTGAGGAATACCTTCTGTCACATTCCCGACAAGAACAACAGCCACACTGTGGTGCATTTGTTCAAGTGTCTATTGCTCCTCCTAGTGGAGATGCTGCACAGCTCCATCTCCAGTCCAGTTCTGCTCCTACCAATCCAGAGCAGAAGCTTTTCTCCCTCTTCAGCTTGTCACTGGTTAACGAACAGCAGAAGCGCCGAGGGCTGCAGTTCCCCGGGGCAGGAACAGGCCAGCAATGTCTGAAGAAACATCAGTTGTCTTTTTCTCAGGTGTGGCAGGTTTATGCCAAAAGCAGTCTTTTGTGTCCTGTTGGTATCGCAGGCACCTACACCTCTGTGGAAAAGAGAATGCTTTGCCTCTTGCTGTCTGGGGTAGGGATAGTCTCTAGCTGCAGGAAGTACAGAAGAACTTGAACCTGAAAGAGAAAGAGCCCATCAGAAAGCCCTGTTAGCTCACTCTTATCCTGGCTATTGGATAGCTGGCAGACACACCTACAGCTCTCTACCCTGAACACCCTCCGGTTATGTATTTGTTTTAATACAGGGCACAATACCAGCAGGAATATTAAAACCTGCAGAGCTTCAGAGAGACTCTTTTCAGGAGTGCATTCCAGTGTGTAATAACGGTGTTGGTGTTCGTGTTCCAGTGTACTCTAAAAATCTGAGCTATAATTTGCCATTACTCAATCAAGAACATACAAAATGCCCTTGACCAGGGAACAGCCTCTCTGCATCACCTTCAGAAGGCAGCAGTAGCCAAAGAAATCTGAATTTAGCAAAGAATTTTCTTATGCATCAGCGAAGGAGGTTTAAGTCTTGAGGAGCATCATGGAAAACCACTGATGGCCTTTAACCTGACATTTGTTCCATGAAAGCTGTGTTGGTACAGATACAAACTGAACTGTCTCAAGAAACACTGTTCTACAAACAGTCTAAAAGCCTGCGCAGGGGTGAAAGTGTCTGTGGTCCTCAAAAGGCCCAGGCCTTGCCAGAGGACTGCAGTTCCCCAGGTACTGCCTGCACAAGATGCAGTAGCACACTGAGGATTTTACCTGGGACATGACTTCTAGTGACCAACTGTCCGTCATTGTGATGGGCTGCGTCGGGTTGGCAGGGATTTTACTGTCCTTCTCTGAAGGTCTGAGCAGTGTTGGTCCAAAGACAGTTGCAAGATTATGCAGGGACATCTTGTTAATGCTTTCCCTCTCAGCAACTCTGGGAGAAGAAACAATGAAAAAGGCAAGACTTTTAAATACCCACATTTGGAAGTGTCCTTAAGGAAGAAACCGGATTTATTCCTGTTGTAAAAAGTTTTAGATACGTTCAGTCAACCACTCTCAGGAATAAAGGAATGTTTCTCGTCCCAGTTTTATAAATGACAAACTGAGGCACAAAGGTTAGAAGATTTACCTAAGGGCAGAAAAGTCTGCAGCAGAACCACAAGTAAAACACAGATCTCCTGGATCTTCGTCCAGGCCCTCAGTCACAAATCACCTTTCATCTCTCAGTGACAGTTGCTGGTACGTACAAGTTACATATATCAATGTGCAGGAATTGAGCAAGCTTCTTACATTAATATCAACCATACAGTTACAACCATATTACAAAGATCTAGACGAGAGCAGGACCAATCTAAGCAGGGAACTGACAAGCCCAGAGAGCAGAAGCGCTGGACTTTTCAGAAATACATCCTGTTTGATTGCAGACCCCTCTCGAGACAGGGCTTACAAGTCCTTAAACATGGCCAAAGCTTCGTGAGTTACACTAAAACCTTTCCTCATCTCTGTATCCAGATGCAGGTGCAGTTTTGCAGTGATACTGCAGCATTTGCACTAGATAAGCCCAGGGACTTTTGTTACCCTTTTCCTCCAGTTCTAATCCTTTCAATGTAAGTAAGGACAGAGTTCAGAATTTAGTGCCTAAGCGAACATGAGACAACAGCTATCTGATAAGCATTCACCGTAGATCAGCAAATGCTTCTTCCTTTGTGTGATTCAGCATGAGCTCAAGGAAGAGGCTCCTCTTCTCAAAATAATGATGATTTACACATAAAGTAAGTGTCTAAAGGATCCGCATATTACCTTTTTAAATGGTCCAAAAGGAAAAGGAATGTCACAAGGTTGGGCTCTGGAAGTGATAACAACAGATTCAACATACAGCTTTCCTTTGCAACAGGGTCTGAAAGTGCTGCAGGACAGAAAAGAACAAAACACCACCATGAGTGGGAGTTTGACCACATCACTTCCCAAACCAACAAACACAGAAGGCCCTGAAGGGGCTGTAATAGCATCATAGGTTGGAAGGTCAGAGTTGCACATCAGTACCCCACAGGATCTCTTTGTTTCAGACACATAGAGAATCCTTTCCTCTCAAGCAGTTCAAGCGCTTTCACATTTACCACCCTACGATGTTTTTACCCAGACAAGGTATAACCCCACCCCAAGAGGGCTTCCCTGAGTGGGGGACATGGCGTGCTCACCCTCCACAAGCAGGGGCTCATTCTATTCTGAACCCACCCTCAGAAACCTGCACGTTTTCAGCTTACAAGACAGCAGAGCAATTCCCTGTATTCAAGCTCACAGGAGGATGATGCCATTCTGAGCTCCATTCCACTTCCCTAACAGCTTGTTCCAGGCTTCTGTCCGATGCTATAAATATGGGGGTTTAAGAGCAGCCTCATACAGAAGAGTTTCGGTTATGGGGAGTTATTTCTGCTGCTACCTACCAATGCCCTCAGCAAAGTTGGGGTACAGCTCATCTGTGAAGAGGGGTTCAGGCAGCTCCCGGAAGTACAGTTTCAAGGTGCCTGCAATGGCGTTAACATCCATCTCGCTCATCATCACCGACACGTCTTTGTTATCTGGGAGAGGGAAGAGGGGAAGCAGGGTAAAGAAGCTGCTGGCCTTGCATTCCTTCCTTTCTGGCTTTGGCCCTCTTTATTTACCCGCTGTCTTTGCCCAAATAGCTGAGAGTTTTCCTGTTTACGTTCCTCCAGACTTAATGAGCTACTTCTGACAACTGAGCAGCGCTGCACAAATGACTGCAAACAGTTCATAGCTTTAAATGGAGCAGAAGGAACCTCACACCACCCAGGGCTAGTTACACTGTGCCAGCAGCCTCAGCCTGATCTGGAACTAGCCCCACTTGACTGTATTTACATGCGTTTCAACTTTTGTTATTCCAATTCCCTGCCTCTTAACAGCTTAGAAGAAATGATTTCGGGGCTGTCTGACTCCCCACTGAGTGCAGCCAAAGTACACAGGCAATTCAGGGTACTTTGTTCCGTTACTCACATTTCAGTTCTGTGACTATTAAGAACAACAAAACCACCCCCCTTCCCTAAAACAAACAGACCAACCCACAGAGGCAGCGCTGGTTTCACGAAGCTCAGTGTAAACCAGCATCTACTATGAATGAAAAAGGTTGTCTTTCAAAATGTGAACCTTTTCTTGCACTGCTGAAGGCTCAGTTCAGGAATCAATGGGGTTTGTAACTTAGGGCTAGAAGAAAGAAGAAACTTCACAAAGTAAACGAAGAAAAAGTGCAGGGAGGGTGAATTGAGGCACCGGGCACAGGCCTCCTGACTGCCCAGATCAAAGAGAGCTCAAATGCAGCTTGAGCAGTCCTTGGACTGTCCTGTGGAGGCTGGAAGTAGGGCAGAACTTCACTTTTTGTACCTCAGCGATCTGGAGGCATTTCCTCTGCCTGATCTTGGATGCCTGTTGGGACGTACAGGCCATTCTTTTAAACACAGCTCCAGCAAGGAGCCCTTTTATGCTCAAGATCAAAGAAAGCTTTACAGAGCTTGGTCAAAACTATCTGATTTTACAACCTGCAGACATCAATCTGGAGTTAAGAGGAGAACTCGGGAGCCCTGGCAGCCCAACTCCAGTCTCACAAACCCTCTTCCTGGGTAATGTTCCTTGGAACATCTTTCTTTTTGGCTGGCTTCCTTCCATATAACATTCTTAGTTTCAAGGGCTTTTACTAACTTGGAGACCTCACAACTCTGAGGAAATTATGACTTCTGGTTCCTGCCACTTCCCCAGAGGAAGGTGTCTGCCCTTTACACAGATCTGCAAGGCAGGCAAAGCCACCATTCCATGTCTGTTGGGAAGAACAACGGATGTGTTACCTGCTATAGGGACCCACTATGTTGTACACCTTGTATCCGGAGCAGAAGAGTATTAACAAAACATGCAGCCAGTATGTAACCCGATTCTCCTTGTGCGAGGGAATCTCTGCCTCTGAATGCTTCTTGGGGAACAGAAGGCTAAAACCACATCACCACCTGACGGGGAGCTCGCGCGAGGCAAAGGAGAACGTCAGACACAAATACTTACTGACATCAAAGGCGGCTTTCAGAGCTTGGATGTCGGTTGCCACCCCAGAGACACGGTAGATGCCCACCTCCTCCATCCCACGCCGCTCTATCTCCTCCACACACTGGCGAACTATGTAAGGCACCTTTGATCTCTCTCTCCTTAAGAAAGCCAAACAGAAGAGTTCAGTGCAGCCCGTGCCCCCCCTTGCCTGTCACCCCAGCCAGGCCAGCTAACATCACCCCAGCAGTTTGTTGTGCAAACTTTGTCTGGGAAAGGGGGTGGGAGAAAGACTGAGGGGCAATCCAGTCTGAGCTGAAACACTCCTTTTAAAACTGGAGGGGCTTTTCTCACTGTCTCAGCCTGGCTTTGGCTGTTCTACAGCTTCCCTGAGTGCTTGAGCTTCTTTCTGGCCAAGTCCCAGAGCCCCAAAAGCTTGTGACTCTGCTCAGGTGATCAGAGGATTCCCAAGCAGTCCTTGGATACATAGCAACACTGGTGCTTTCAAATCGATGCAATTCCATAGGGAGGAAATACCACACTTCCCAAACTGTGTAACAGAACAAAAAGGTTTCTTTTGGCAAACGATTCATGGCAAAGGATCAGGGGTTAAAATAATACATCAGGATCCAAAGAACTTCAACATTTCTGGTTACGGAAACACCACTGTTTGGTGGCTCTGGAAATTTGTGACCAAGTCGGTTAACTACAGAGTAAAGGGGCAAGGGGTACATCCGGAGCTCAGGAAAGTGATATGCTGTAAGTAAACACCCTGGGTTTCAAAGCCTGGGCCCACACTAGTTTTTCGCCTGCAAAAAATGAAGCTCAGAGGATGTAGAGCACCTCTTTTTTGCAGCCACAGCCTTCTGTGCTCCTGCCCTGTTGAGCAGGCTGGCCTGACCGACCCCTCAGTGCAAGCCCCTGGCCAAGTGGATGTCTAGTATCTTATAGGGAGAAACATGACCCATCAGCTCACTTGGTGACAATAGCTATCTTGACCCCAAAAACCCCGGTCTGCTTCCGGGATGGCATCCTCTTCAGGCTAAACTCCCGACTGGTGAACTTCACTGACAGCTTCACTTCAACCTGGATAGAAAAGAGAAAGAGAACAGCTGCTACTTCTCAAACATTTTCTTTTCTTTTTAATATGCTGCAATGAAGAGCAAGGAATTAAAGCACATGAGAGGTACAGAAGCAGTGCTAACTTCTACTTGCATACTTACTCCGTTCATTGAGATGACCGTGCGTTGCCAGTCTTTGTCCTGCAACACCTGTGGGTCCAGCTGAAAAACACAGAAGTGATGCATGAGCTAGAAGCAGACTTCAGGGAAATCAGCGAGCCTGGAAGGGCTGTGTAAATGAGCAGAGCACCTTCAACAAGCTATTTCTTTTCTATAGGAAAAGATTTCCAAGGTTTCCCCGGCTCCAGCTAACGGGGCACTGCTGTTGTGTGGGTCTGTAAGCAGGGCTGAGGAAGACAGATCTCTGAAATACTTCTGATTTGAAACAAAGGAAGTTGTCTCCCTCTGAAGTTTTCTAGAGACAGATGAGGTTGGATGAGTGTGATATTACTACACTGAAGTAAAAAGCCAGGCTGGAGAACTTCATGGCTCTTTGCTATGAAGCTCATAGCTTCTAAGGAGGACTATGTTCCACTGAATTCAAAAGACATAATCACCCCAACAGTGAGACCAAGGAAGAAAAACATGAAGTGTTTATATATAGAGACAAGTAACTTCAACCAAACCAAACCTCTGTCAGGATGTGACAGAGAAGAAATGGAGAAAATTGGACCAGAAATCATGGAAAGTTGTCCTCCCTCAGCTACCCATTCCTATTCATTTCCGAGCATGGAGGCAGGAGGTACACCTGGCCCTGCTATTACAAACACCCATGAAATAAAAATGAGTCCTGAGGCAAAGCCCTGATCTTCCATTTTGAGCTTTGCCTGATCTCTTTTGAGTGGACAGCAAGGCTGGGGAGCAGCTGACCAGTACTCAGACACCACCCAACAACACCAATACTGCCTGGGAGAGCCCAGACACACCTGAGTGCATGAAGAGTGGCACTCGGCTCAAGCTAGACTGGGATAAGAGATAAGAGAGCTATGTGCATGGGGACTCCTCTCAGTGATCAGAACCAGCCAAAGCAAGCAGTCTTTGGTGCCTCCTGTGATGGTTTTTAACACTTGGCTCTTGAACACTAAAGCACAGTATAAGACCAGGAGGAGGCAACTGCAGCAGACTCCGTGTTCTGAACTTACTGTCATCAGCAAACAAGAAGACACTCAGAAACCAGAGCCACTTCTGCAGCCCAGCTCCTTCCTTGCAGCACCCCATGCAGAAGCAGAGCTCTCTGACAGGTAGAGGTAGATGCTGAAGCAATAGCAACTGCAGTATATCCGGGGAGATCTTAGATGCAGTCATGCTCTTTCAGCTCATCAACAAACCAGCCCAATGCTGCTGTCAGCTACAGACACAGGTGCCCCCTCACCCTTCCCCACTCACCAAAACACACAACCACCAGAGAGAAAGGTTTCTGCTCCCACTGCAGACCCCCCAAGAAGCAACAGACAAGTAAGTCAGGCCAACCTTATCCCTGCGCACTTTGTTACGGACGTGAGCCCACAGCGGGATGCTGCCAGCACACATGTGCTTCCCTGTCGAATTGGACCGGTTCCTGTAGGTGCAGCTCTGGCAGAAACTCCTGAAGACTCCTTGTAAGGAATAGTCAGTAACCAGTAGCTCCCACATCTTGGGACTGCACAAAGGTCCAGGAGACCAATAGGCTGCAGCGCTTAGCTTCAGTGCTTCAGCAAACCCAAACAGCAGACTGCTTGCCAACAGGGTTTGCTTATAAATCGGGCAGAACAGATCCGCCCCGCTGGCGCTGCTGGCCAAGGGCCCCTTGAGCCAGCTAGAATCAGGGCTGTTCTTCCCTGACTTTCCGTGCGGGAAGTTTGGTTCCTTTCAACAACTGCATTCTTTCCCAGAATCAAGAGGAAACCGTTTCTGAAGTGTCTGGTTTCCTCTGAAGAGCAGCCACGCTCAGTATTCCTGACAGCTTGATCTCCAGCTGCCTAAATAGTCATCTCGCTAAGCTGCCAAAACAGCCCTGCTGATAGACACAGTCACAGCCAATCCACCAGCTCAGAAGCAGTTTTCCATATGTTTTTAGAATGGAGACACTGAGACTGTATTATTTATAGGAGGGAAAGACTGCTCAAGAATGAAAGGGAAAGAGGGCCCTGGTAATTGCCAAGAATACTAAAGGAAGAGCCCAGCAGGCTCCAGTTACAGGTTATTGAAGCTAACAGGTGTTACTGGTCATATCCCAGTGATGACCAGGGAACCCCTACAGAACAAAAGCAAGTGAAGTGTTAAAAAGCATGAGCCCAAAAAAGTCTTGCTCTCTCTCAAGAGAGAGCAAAGGGCTGCAAAGGAGCAGTAAAAAGTGTCCTGGAGCCCAAAGCTCACAGAGACTCCTCCTTGCTGGGTAACTACTGGAGCTGAGCATGGACTGTGAGTGTACTTGCTCCTGCCTCTTGCTCCCTTATCTCTGAAGCCTGCTGCAGGGCCAACAGGACCCTGCACTCCCCACCTGCTCTTTGATTCCTGCTTGTATCGAAGGAGGCATCCAGGGAGAACAAGCACCAGGAGTGGTCCTGGCTGACCTGAGGCAACCTGCATAAATCACTGGCAATAACTACAGCAATTAAGAAATCCCCCCCGCCTCCCCTGGTGCTTTTTAAATAGCAAACCAAAACGATGGATGCTAATAAAAGAGCAAAGTTTAAACAAGCTCTCAGCAACAGAGAGACAGGAAGAGCAGGTCTAACAGTCTGAGAAAGCTGCAGCAGGAAATAACAAAGTCAACAGGAAACTAGGAACAGCCTTCAGACTTCGAGCAAGGTTTCAGTCCTGGACCCTATCAATGAGCAACCTTCCAAGGGCAGTAAGAGCAACTCAGGGAGAAGGCAGCTGGAGCAGGCAGGTTGCAAAGCAGACTGAAGACAAAGACAGTGAGTGTGATGCTCCCAGCACAGAGAGGGCCTGTGATGAATGAGATTGTGCTGTCTTATGGCCTCATTTGGAGATCAGTGATCTGGAAGGAGGAACACTGAGCAGAAGAATGTGTTCTACAGCCAGTGTGCCAAAAGCGAGCACAGTGCCAGCTTTGCCAGCTCAGGCAGGGAGCACTGTGAAACGGCTGCTTTCCATTAATGTGACAGGAGATATACTGCACCTCTGAACATTCCCTTCAAACATCTGTTTGGTTTGAGTGACAAAAGGACCTGTCCTATCTCTAAAACTAAAACTGCAAAAAATGGTGTGGTTTCCAAGACCCGTGCAAACAGGACAGACCTGCTATAACCCTCAGCGACTGTATCTCAGGAGCTTGTTTGCACAGCTCACACTGCACAGGGAAAACACAAACCAACCAGTTTGTCTTTACCCCTAAGCACCTCCAGTCCCTTTGTGGCCCACTCCCTGCCATTGGCAGTGGCAAGCTACAGCCCCACATTCACTAATGCACTAAGCAAACGCCTCTCCATATCCTGCATAAACCACAACAGAACAAAGCAGCTCAGCACCACAGGGACCTCTCAGTGCAAGTCTCTGGCCCTCACTGCAGCTTAGGACTGAATTAAGACAGACAAACAGTGTACAGCAGTCAGCAGAGGCTGAGTGTGCAGAACACAGGGTGCTGAGGACATGGGAAAAGGTGAATTGTGGATGCTGGTCCACGGTAAATGCAGCAAGCACTAGAACCAGGGTGTCCGTGCTCTGCCTTAAGGAAACCACCCCAGAGGTCAATGATTTAGTTTTGTTTTCCCCAGAAAAGCAAACATACAGAAAGAGGAAAAGTCAAAGAGGCATCAGTGGAAATGAAATGCCTGGGAGCAATGACTGAGGCAATCTTAAGGTTAGTGTGTTTTATGGTATGTATTCACATTACTTCCTCCCTTTATTGAATCTCCCTGGCAACTTTACACTCCATCAATTTTTAATTGTAACTGATGTGACATACAAGTTGTCAGAGTCTCCCTGCTGCTGGAAACTCCCAGTCCAGCCATAACCCCATTCTTCTCAAAGCTCCCCACTGACATGTTAATCTTTCCCACCATCACCCTTTAGACATGACCCATTGCTTTCTTCATTTTCACTCCGTTTTCATTGCTGGGATACTGTTCTGCATGAGCAAACTGTTTAAATGAACTCAAGTGTGTAAAAGGTTTTCCGAGTTGACACTTGGGAGGTACAGCCTCTGACAATCTGTTTTACATGGAAATCCACCTAGGTATCTGACAACAGCCATGTGCACGGCTATGAGACATCCCCAATAATTAGGGAGAGAGTGATTGTTTTGCATGGCAACAGAGGAATGGTGTTGTGCTGCTACCACAGAATGACTGATCTAAGGTCATATCCTCTGGTTTTCCAGCACTGCCGTGAGGGAGAAGGAAATGGTTTCCCTGAGCTGATCATGCAGAAAAAGGAAAGAAAAGGAAACAGCATTTTTAGGAGGTACCAACTGGAAGAGCTGGATCACAGAGGAAGTATCAGTTTACTCATGTCATTTGTTCCCAAGGCAGAGGCCATTTTTGCTGACATATGTGCCACTTAGATGCAGAGTCTCAGGACCAAACAAAAGGCTGCAACACTCAAAACATGCAGATGTGCCACATAAGGGCAAAATTCAAAGAGCAAAAGGGCCGGTCTCCCGAGTAGCCAAGGTGGATGGCAAGGTAACAACAGAGGGGAAAAAAACAAGTTCAAAATGAGAGCAGCTGATGCTTACAACTGAACTAAGTCTCATGTTCCCGCCCATAAGATAATGTCCATTCCTTTCTCCCCCAAGCCCCAAGTAATTTCAGTTTCAGAGCATACCCAGGAATGGCACCTTCTCCCTGTGTTTCTTACACCCGAGATGTAACAGAAACCCTCAGCCATGCATGCTGGCTGGTTAAACACTGCACATCCTGCCTGTCACTCCCAGGTCTGATGAGGACTGTATTGCCACGTTTCCAGGACGTTCTCCCATATTAAAACACTGTGGGTTTATCTGTCAGGGATGAACCTTGCAGCTTGGCAAGCAATGAAGCTCTCGCATGTGGCTATAAAAAGAGGTAAATAAAATGTTCCATAGGAAAAGAAAATATGAGTAATGGAAGCTATTAAAATTGTTGCCCATTCCTGGAAGCTTCTGACCACATGGACCAATTTCCAGGCTTCCTTCCTCCAGCACCACAATCTGATGGAGAGACTTAATAAACACTCCACAGTCAAAACAGCCCTGGTGCCCCTGATGCATTGTCTTCATCACTGCAGGCCAGAGAATCTGGTGAGTCAGAAATCCCAGTAGTGGGAAGTTGCAGATTTACAATAACAGTCGGCTTAACAATACACTGCAATTTAACCAGCACAGAAATTTCCCTGTTTGTGTCAGCAGGAGGATGCAGACACAACTCTTGACATTTCCAGAGATTTTAACTAAAGGGAAGTTATGAAAAAAGCCTCATCCAGCTTAGGAGACTTGGCCTTTCCACAAGGCAGGTTGTGGCTCAACAATGGCAATGCAGCAAAACCAAGTCAGAAAGCCCGAGACACAACAGCAGTGCTCAAGTAAACTAAATTTGATGTAAAAGCACCTGGGAAAACCCTGACAGAAAATGACTATAAACACAGGGCCTGGAAGGGATGCTGACAGCATCAATACCGCTCACCTTCAGCCACAGATGGTAGCTTGATTTTGGTTTTCTATTATAATGATTTCTTAATAGAGACGTGGTATTTGTTTTAAAAATAAAACTAAAGCAAAATAAAAACCTTCAATAATTCTTACCAACCCAAAATCTCACAGACTTTAAGACCTCTCTTTGCTGCTACTCCATAGTGTTAAAAAGTTGCGTGGTGGGAAAGAATCACTGAGAATTAAGAGGATGTTCTGCACTTTACCACGTTTCTTTATAAACTGCAAGGGGCATTTACTGAAAATAAGGGACCTTTTGCATTTGCCTTTTGTGATACAACTGAATGCAGCTTTTGCACATTCATAAAACCCCTCTTTTTTCCCCCCTCCTTACTGTTTAGGTTTCCCTAAAAGAATCAGGATGCAGTTAATGTTCAAGTGTCTCCAAAGAGTATTTTTACTTATAAAGTGTTTTAAGAGAAGGTACAAGTGCTGTGCATAAAAATACCCACTCTTATGAAAAGAAGAAAAAGTTTAAAATTTAAAATATTTTTATTGATTTTAATACTTCTATGTAAACTATTTAAAGAATTTAGCCGTTCAGTGATTTCAGGATTTCCATTATGAGCACACAAATCTCCAGGGCATTTCAAGGCTGAAAACCTGCTCTTTTGCAGTTACTCAGCTCCAAGGAAAAATAAGCTTTTGTTAGCAGAAGGGACATACAGATTTCTGGTTAGCCTGAGACATACAGGAGCCACGCTGTACCAGCATTTCTTCATTTATATGAAGGTTTTCTTTTAAACACCTACCATGCACTTGATGACAAAAGCCTTCCCTGTAACAGCAGGGCAGCCTCAGGGCTGTGAGGAGGGAGGGAGGGAAAGGAACAGGCCTAAAGAAACTCATTTGGACGATGAACCCTTCCAGAGGAGAGGCGAGATCTCATCCTGCAGGCTGCCCTCAATCAGAGCAGTTCTGAAATCCCACAAATGGCCTGGGCCTGTGTGACCATCGCTCAAACGCTGGAGAAAGCTGTCATCCATGGAGTGATGATCAGTGAAACGTAAATGGAGGAGAATGATGGCATTTTTCAGCATGCCAGAAAGAAAAAGCTATCTGTGCAGAGTCCCTGTTCTGTACAACAGCGAGGCCAGCACAAAGAATGTGCTCTCAGAGCAGGCATTTAAACACCCTCCTAAAGCTGCGGACAGACAGTGCAATGAACTGGCAAGAGATGGGGAACATATTCATCATGTCATCCTCACTGATGGCCGGATTTCTCCTGCCTAGAGCTTTAAAGCTTCATCATACAGCGGCTCCCTGAGAGCAGCATTCATCTGCAACCATCTCATCACCTCCCCTCCTGTATTACAAATTCACCACATAGACAAAGTGTCCCATGCTGATTATCAGCAGTGGAAATCTCAGATGCAGCCTGCTGTCATGGACACTGTACTATGGACACGGCAGTTACCAGGACAATAAGCCTGTCCTTCAAGGCCTTGATAACACACCAATCACCTTCCAGCAAGTAGAGAAGGTAGTATTTCTTCTGCTTGACTTACAAATGGGATAGCACATTCATTGCCTCCTCTTTTGTCACAAATGGAGCATCCCCAACAGCGCCCAGGGCTCAGTGAGAGCGCAGTTCCTATGTACCGTGCTGGAAGTTTTGACGTTAACAGGCAAATCAGAGGTCAAAACATAAATTCTCACGAAAAAGCATCTATTCCTTAAGGGTACTGATGTAGGCAGAGGGGACAAGGCAAGAGGGGAAAAAGCTGCTTTCTGCCTGTGAATCACACTGAATACCTCCCTATCTGGAGAAAAATCTCCAGTGCTGAGACAATCAGAAGGCAGAAAAGCAGCCTCCCTGGTGTTCCAGGATTCAGAAGTCCTGTTATGTTTAGCAGTAAAGGTAGCAGGATTGAATTAAGCACAGTCTTACCTGGATCTGTCCTTTGCCCATTATGCGATCTGTGCTCTCTCCATCCTCTTTAGTAAGCTTGGTTTTGTTGTAGCACTTTTCATAGCACAGAATCCGCAGAGTTTGTGAGCCCTCCAGCTCAATCTCAAACTCCTGCAGGGCACCAGGAAAGAGCAATGAATGCATCACAGCAGGACACCAGTCTCTGAATAATCAATATAGTCTCTGAAAACTCATCAGGAGGGAGCACTTAAGGACTGATCAAAACCACCCCCCTAATGGAGTTGGTCTACAAATAAAGTGAGATTGTATTTTGTATATACAAGTGGTCAAATCAGAGACTAAGATGTTTGACTCCCTAGTCAGGTTTCACTGAGTTTCAGCAAAGCGTCATTCAAAGAAACAAAACTCTCCTACTTTTCCTGTATTTAAATTAGCTCCCCAATAGGTTTGAGTTGGCTGTAAACAGGCAAAATGTCTATAGCTAATTCTTCCCCCTCACAACAAATAAAACAAAACCACCTCCTTCTTCAATGTATTTTTCACCTGTGTCTTTCAAAAAATAACCAGACATGCCTCTGTTTAGATGATGAAATGCTCGACAAGACTCATGTGTACGGAAATGTTTGTTTAGCTAATCCAAGATAAAATCTGCAAGCCCTGACAGCCAAATACATATACACATAAAAGTGTTTTCTGACAGGCAACAAATGCAGCACAAGTACTGAGCATGCAGCAAGTTCTTCCATTTGTGGGCTTTCTGACCATCATATGCTGATGTTTGGCACATGGAGCAAGTCACATTAAGAAAAATCCAACCCACCTCATTCCAGTTGGGCTCCGTGGTGTCCCTGTAAACTCTAGTTTTAGCCTTGTTCACGAAATACCCAAAAGAATCCACCTCTAACGTGCAGTACAAATCTGAGGAGGAGAGACAGAAACTTGTAAAAAATGTCTAGAATCTCCTACCTTGTGTTCATCACTTTCAGGGTGTGTTTTCATCTGCATCTTCTTTGTATTAACATTTGATAACACCATCCAGCACAAACCTCATCATCTGGACTAGCAGAGTTGCCTTTATCAAGCTGAAGTACCAGCGCAGCTGCATAAATGACCTCCACACAGACAAGCCTTTCACCTCTATCAAGAATCAGGTGTATGCTATTACCCGGTATTTCCCAGATCAATCCACAATGAGCAGAAGGTACATACCAAAGAGAAATGAAACTTCCCCAGCTAGACACTGGACCCCATCAATACATTAGAACCAATTTCACTGAGAACAGCATCAGCATCATATCCCTCAGAGAGCTGGTTAGAGGCTAGCCATCAAAACCTCATTCTCTTCACAAATTGGTTCATTTTGTGGTATCTGGTGTTTTTGAAGAGCTAGTAATGAGCTGTAGACATTGCCCTTATTTGTGAATTATACTATAAAGTGATGTCAGTGGCCTCTGGGAAGCCAGTGCCTCAGCAGGAGGAAGGCTGACAGAAAAGATGTACATTCAGTTCACTCCTTCCCCCCTGAGACTGCACAGGCACCCTAGATAAGCACAGGATCCCCAGCCACATGGCTAGGTGAGCTTTCCAGCTTTGCCTAGATTATCTTCATCAGTGCCTCAGAAGCAGGTTTATTTCTACAAGTTGCGTAATCAGCAAACACTGCTTAAAAAATACCAAAAGACCAGGCCTAAAAATTAATACTGTGTGCTTGATCTTTGATCCTGATCTGTCCTGGGCTGATCTTAAACCACGACACTGATCTTTCTGAGTGTTAATAGTACCATTCAAAACCTGAATCCCCTTAAATTCACATAAGAGCCTCCATTTCACTTGCAGTTCCCCAAATCACCTCTCCTCACCATCACCCCAATGCTAAACCAGCCCACACCCAGCTGTCCCAGCACCTGAATTATCTAACCCCTACCTCTGTGTTATACAGAACTGCAACTCACTTGAACTTTGCTTGAATCCTGTGGCAGAGTGGACAATGACATTCAGGAATCCATAGAGACCTGGGGATTCATCATCTGTACAAAAGAGCCAAGGAATTTTGTTACATTCATGGAGGAGTCAAGAGTGAAAGAGTGATGGGATTGATGTTGCACAAGTTAAAGAGCAGAAGGTAAACTGTCCCTACAAAGGCTCGCAGGAGCATGTAATCCAGCCATTTCAGCAAGAGGAGACTCATCCAGGTTCAGTGCTGCTTCCATCTGTAATGCCTTTTGGCAATGTATGGCTTTTACAATGATATTTCTCTGGTCAGCAAGATAACATGGAAGAAATTCAAAGGAGAAGTAGTAAAATATAGAGACTAAATTATGCTAGCAGATTAAATAGTAATTTAGGATGGTCCCTGACACAATTTTGGCCAACTAGTGCTCTTCCATAGGATTGCACGGCTAGGACTCCAACAGGCACTCCAGTCCCTGGCATGATGGATGCACGTAGAGACCACTCAGTAGTCAACAAACTGGAAGATGTCCAGGAATGTTTTACTAATTTAGATGTAGCCATATAATTTGGAGCTTGTATTTTCATTGTTGCAGCAAGTAACCTTGAGATGCCAGATTGACCTTGTTCCTGCTGCTCTCTATTTGTATGCTATCTACTTCAACTAAACTACGCAAGTTGGGTACACATGCTCTCAGTTTGTAACTCATCACCAGGTTGAAGCCTTTGGCAAAAAGAAACAGTAAGAGCAGTGCTAGTGGAAATGCACAAAGGCAGACAGAGGTAGGTTTTCAGTGCAGCTGAACCATGTGAAAGAATAAACCAAAGGTCTCACCTTCCTTATTGATAGTAAGGGGAATGTTGTGGACTGTCTGAAGCTTCACACAGGAGTTTGTCAGCATCTGGAGTTCCACCGATGTGAGTGAGAAGCTTTTAAAGCCTGCCAAGGAGAGTCAAAGAGCGAGGAATTAAGATTCAAAGCAGAGGCTGGATGCATGCTTCCTCAATATGGGTGTACATGGGAAGCTGCTCCCTGGGCAATGCTCAGCATCAGGACTGTGGTGCTTAGGACTGTATTGCTGCTGCAGCCCAGCTCTATTGAGGGCATATTTAGTGTCTCTTTAGAGTAAAAAGTCTCAGAGTGGTTCACAGGAACCAGTAGTGCTTTTATTTGCTTGCAAAGCCAAAACACACCCATGGCAAAAATGCTTCTTTGGACTACAGCCAGATAAAAGTGCGCAGCTGATCCCTCTACCTGGAATTGCACAGAGCTCTACTCTCTAAGGCAATAGGGAGAATCTCTCCACACGCTTACCAAGTGCTTTCCCTACATGTTCCCTACATGTTTCTGCAAGCAAAAGTCCCTCAGACAGGCTCAGATATGCAGAGACAGAAGACATCCATGTTGTGCTGTGGATTTGAACACATCTGTCTTTCTGTAGGGAACCCTGCCCCACACTCATCATCTGGCCTGCTGCCCTCTACTAAGATCACAGTATTTGTACCAATACCCGGCTGAAGGACACTCACATTTCTTCTGCTGCTCCCGGATGTTCTCCCTCCACTCTGCCCTTTCATAGTCGGATGAAATGAGGAACGTGTAACTCTACCCAGGAAGACAGAAGAAGAGGGGGTATGCATTAGTCTGAGTGACCACTGAGACCAGACCTGCTTTCAGGCCAGACAACAGGGCATAAAGACCCTTGTACAACAGCGTATACAAACACACACAGCCCATGACCTCTGACTTGTACACTGAGGGAGACTAGAAGAGCCACTCACCTTGCCATTGCGATTGTGTACCCGGAAAGCCATGTTGGGAGACATCAGCAATAGGAGGGATTCCTGCTCCGACAGCTTCTTTTTCAACCTCTCAATAACCTTGCTGCCTTTATTAGCCCTCTGGAGGATGGGGGAGAGAGGGAGACAGGGGACACGTCATTCTCCAACATCTGCCCCTATTTATACTGACAGATATTTAAAGATGCACAATCTCTTTCCTCTGTGAGTAACCAAATGGGCTGGAGAAATGCTGTCAGGAGGATCCACAGGGCCATCAGCTGCTCAGGAAAGTGTTACTTGCAGTATCTCTGCATTCAGACTTGGCTCTGTGCCCCAGTTCCAGCTGCCCCAGATGAAGATGCAGAGGTGCATGGCCACTGTCTCAGCTATACCCTGTACTTTCTGTTCCAGAGGCTGTAACAGCAGCAAGCCAGTGGGCAGTCATAGCACTGCCAGGTCCTCCACAAGTATCCTTATTCTAGGATACTATAAGGAACTTCTCTAGAAGCTGCCCAGAACTCTCCCACTCACCACCCACTGATCCATTTTCAGAGGTCAGCTAAATCCAAGATTTTTCTTGGATAAAACCCAGACCCAAGCCCAGCCAAGTGTATGGTTTGACACTGATGCACTGAAGCGTGTATCTCAAGACTCCTGCACCTCGTGAGTAACAGGCTGCCACACAGTGCTCTTGCTAACATCTTACTTTTTTCCAGGAAGCCCTCTCTGAAAGCCAGCCAGAGAATAAAGGCAGAAGCATGTTATTTGGAAGCACAGGTGTTAGTCTTCTCATGGTACAAGCAATATTATTGATATCCTGTTCCCCACACCAGCAGGCTTTTAGTGTTCAAAATCTTACTACTCTTTCAGGTTCCAGGAAGGCTGAGTCTAACATCTCTGAGAAAACATGTCTTGAAAGCAAGGAGGAACCTGGGCCAGAAACACCATATCTGTGTCAGACTGTCCAGTCAGCATAATTGGTGTTCTCCATATATTTGCTGGTGCTTTGATACTGGTGAAGTCAGAAAAAGCTTCAGATACGTAACTGAGCCTCCAAAAATTCAGAAGTACATGGCTTCTGACCAAAATCAGTTGCAGCATCATCCTTTGACAGCCAGAAACCAGCAGGACACACTACCAGTCCACAGCATAAGAGCCCTGCTCCCCACATGGATGCTAAGCAACAGCAGCCACAGGTAGTTCAAGTAGAGGAGCCACTGACTACAAGTACAGGTTCTTTTTGTTTCTGCCTCCTCACAGGAGACCATCATTCAAGCAACGCACTAGAACAAGCAACGATGGGCTGCAGAATATCTGAATATCACTGGTAACAAAGCTGCACCACAAGCCTCTGCTGAACAGTCTGGTTTAGTGTGACCGCTAAAAATGCTGTGCAGCTCTGGGAATTCTGCTTCTCTCAGCACCTCATCTCAGCAGAGACACTGAGTCTGTACAATAAGCTTTAACCCCTTTTACCTTTTCACGCTGGATGTCATTCTTGATCTGGGATATCTTGATCTTCATGGCATCCAGCTCCTCATCGGGTACCAGTGGGATATTGGGCACTGCCTCAGATTCATCCACCATTTGGAAACTAAGGTCAGTGAGGGGGATGTACCATTTGCAGTCATATTGTTGGCTTTTTCTGAAAGACAGAAGATCCAAACCTTTTACAGTGTTTGGCAACACCCTCTCCCCTTCCCACAAGTCCTTCTCTGCTATAGTGCATAAGATACAGAACTAGGCACAACTTCACTGTGACCCCCATGTGGGAAAAGTCTGGCAAAGGGCTGCTTTCCAGCAAGAAAGCCAAAACCAGACAATAGCCAGTACAGCACGTAACAAGGCAACTTGTTTTGTTGTCTGTTTCTTTTTCTCTTAAGAGTAAGAAACTACAGTGATCTTTTGCAAACCCTTTCAGTCTTGCATGCTCTCCCTTTCAAACCCCTGCAGAGGCAATGGTCAGAAGCCATGCCATGCCTCTCACCTAGCTGCTACCTATCTTCTAAACCCAGCTCTCTCCTGCCTGAGCTAAGAGGGCCAGATGAACAAGTATGTATAAACCTCTGTGTAATCCAACCAGAAAAGAGCAATTACAGCTTTTAGCTGCCATTCTCCAGTAATTTCACCAGGATAATCCATTCACTTTTTTCATATTTAACATGATTCACTCCCTCTCCACTTCAACTGTCTTGGGATGTCCCACTCTTTTGACGGTTTATTCCTCATAAGTGTGTGCTTCAGAAAGGGTAGGGACAACTTTCTGTCTGAGGAGGGCAAAAAGACAAGGGGGGGGGGGGGTCTCTTCAAGTAGAACATTTACCAAATGAAGAGAAGCCCTGTTTGAGGCAGGTATGTTGATAAAGGTTCCTCCCCCCGCTTTTGTGAAGAATGCCAACAAGACTGCAGAGCTGCGCTCTGGGGTTGGCACATGGCCTGCTTATTGTACTCCCAATTTTTCTGACAAACTGTTAACTGGCTGTACCTGCAAGGCCAAAATTAATAACCTCAGTAACAAAAGAATGTGAGGAATTTCACCTGTTAAAGGAAAGGGGAAGTAGTAAAACAAATTGCATCTGTCCAGAATGACAGCAGTTATAGTACGTTCTATTTTCCTAGGAAGGCTCAGGGCAGTGCCAGGAGGAATGAACCTTTCCTGAGGGATCAGGACTTGGCCAAGGTCTCGTAATAGACAGTATTACCTTGCTGATCATGCCTAGCTACATCTTATGGACTATGGTTACCCATTTCTGGGGTATTCAATTTCAACTGAAATTGCCGGCTAATCCCAGGATTCTGCTGAAACTAAGGCACAAAGCACATAGTCCAGAAGGAAAACCTCACCCTCCGATCTGCTTCTTGAGCTTGGCACACAGGAACAGATCAGTAAAAAGGAAGACATGACGTAGCTTGCGAGCCCCCTCAACCAGCTCCACCATGAAACTGTCCTTCAGCAGCTGCCGGTGCTGGTGAAAAAACAAACAATGGTTTAGTTAGGGCAACGTGAGCCACAGATCTGGCACTGGGGCAACACATTCCATAGACGTGACTCCTACCAGTGGCAAATTCAATAACTTGATCTAATTCAGAAAGAAAAAGGGCCATTAAATGTTTCTTGCTGTAAGCCCTTCTCCCTGCTGCTGCCCTCCCTCCCAGGGGACGAGATGGCCATGCATCTCCTTACTATCTGCTTCGGGGTCAGGCTTCAGGCTTCTCTCCATCACCTGTTCCTGAGCCCAAGTGTGATTTACTATGAGTCACTGCCCCGCTTCTGCACACTCAAGGGCCAGAACCGCTGACAGAATATCATACCCTCACAAACCAGCAGAGAGCAGCAAACATCACTGTTCTCAGCTCAAGCCACCCCACCAGGAGAAAAAGGAGCAAACACCTCCACCCCCCATTCACAACAGTAGTCTGTCAACATTAACAGCTAAATGCCATTGCTGCTTCTTTATTGCAAGTGCTGTTAAGGGATAATTCCAAAACAAAATGTGTGTCTAGTGAACTTCAAGGAAGTCCCTTATCAGCCTGTGTTTAAAAAGGACCATCTGGATGTGTCCCCACCCTGTGCCTATATAAATCTCTTTTACACATCATGAAGATCCTCCAAACCTAGAAGATGCAACAAAGCTGCATAACTCTGATGCCTTTATTCCTGTTTCTAGTTCCAGGGAGCTGCAGGCAGAAGCATCATTTTCCTAATTCCCTTATGGGAACTCTGTACTCAAAAGACAAAAAGATTGGAGCACTAGCACTGAGACAGATGGCTGTGTGCTAGTGACCGAGCCAGGAGTTCCAAGCCCTGCTCTATGCTCAGACCTTCTGCTCCGATGGCAGGATCAATAGGACTCTGAGTACACATCTGGAATAGGTATCTCCCACTGATTTTCAAGCAGAAGTATGGGATATACAACTTTGGGCAAATTTTATTTCCACCAGTATGTATAGCTGCAGTGTTGCCTTGCTTCACAGCCAGTACAAGCAGGAACCACCAGCTCATCCACACATGCTAAGGTATGCTGAAGTACTTTCTTCTGACCTGTACTGTTTCCTTGCTATTCCAGCTAAGAGGATGCTCCCCTGAAAACCAAGGAGCAACATGTTACACATTCCATATATGTCCATACAGCACCATGGCTCGGGATGGGAGAGATGCGCCAACACCACCCGATGTTAACCAACACCTCCCCTGCTGTCTCTCACTGTTAGCCTTCTCCAGGCCCATGCTCTGGATTCGTCAGCACAACTCACTCCTGACCTGCAGTATTTCAGAGATCCCCACACTGGGAACCACATACACAAACCCCATCCATGCCCAAGAGGCAGCTGTGCAGCAGCAGCAACAGGAAAGCAGTTAACATGAGCAAGGTAAGGACATCCAAAGCAGCACTGATGCCTCTGTTTCTCAGGTTATGCCCCATGGGTTCTGTTTGCTGCGTGACTCAACAAGCCCTGCACACATTTACTGCAGTGGGTGTGGGAGTGCAAACCCCCACGCTGACTCTCCTTCCGCCTGCCATCCTTCCCATCTTGGCTCTCCCAAAGGAAAACAAACCACATCAGTCCCAAGCCCAGCAGGCATCATGGCAAGGAATACAAGGCAGAGAAATGCCCTTGCAGACATAATTCTTGTTTCCACACTCTGTTCTACAGCACTCAAAACTTCCTGACATGGACTAAGAGCCTGCGTTTTCCTGTCTGCAGCTGCACTAGTACCACAGCTAGCCGTTAACAACACACACATAGTAGTGTCAGCAGCTCACCTTGGTGCTGCCTTCCATTACACAAAGGTCCTGAAAATCTGTGAGCAGCAGCAAAAAGCTGCACCTTTCCCATAATATCAGAAAGCAAGGCTGCTCCCTAGAAGACTGTTGCACCATCTCTGGGCAGGAATCTGTGGAGATCTGGTATCCAGCAGTGATTCAGGCTCAGAAAGGCCTGTACATATGTTAATGTTTATTTTTAGGTGGGTGTGATCCTCCTAGCTGCTCCTCAGTGGTTTTGGAGAGGATGCTGTCTGCATTCACGTCCCTGCTGCTGATACGCACTTGTGCATGCCTCTGCCTCCTGCATGACAAACCAACTCCAGGTAGGAAACCAGAAAGAGAGCTTGGAAGAGAAATAAATAACAAGGAGGAGAAAGTACCTTTTCAGTAACAAAAACACTCTCCACAGCTGCAAAGAATTTCATTTTGGAACAATAATGAAGTGGAGGAATATATCTTCTGAGGAAGTCAAAACCCTCATCTCAGATTTCTAGTTCTGATGCATATTAATTAAGCTGCAAATCAGCTCAGCTCCTCTAGGGTAATAAGAATAGCTGCTTGTTGCCAGCTCAACCTCTGCTCATTGTTCATAGGTGTAAAGATGTTCTCACAGTTCACTCATCTCTGCTACCCAGCAGGATATGGCACAGTCCCTTCCCCACTTGGCAGGGACATGGCAGTGTCCTAACCTGCCCTTCTGTCCCCCTCTGCCAGGCACTGGCAGTGTGTGAGATCAGCCAAGATGTCACCCCAGCACCCTGATGAATGTTCCCAGCAGAAAAATACCCCAAGCTAGTCAGAGCACACAGTCAGCACCACATCTCTGCTCATGGCAGAGACAGGCCAACAGCATGGGCTTCTTCACAGGCAATGGAGGACCCAAGCCCATGACACCTGTTGGAGGACTGTGAAGGACTACTGCTCAGACCTAGATTAGCCCCCTGGTTTTGGCAGTATTTCAATACCATCATCCAGACCAGAGCATTTTGAAGACAAGCGTGTCCTCAAGTGAAGGCAAGGCCCATGCAGAGACACTAGTGACTGGAAACTTTCATGTCAGGCCTCCACAAAGTTAGAAAAGAGCCCATCAGTGCTCCCTGCAGCAAGTCTATAGACCTCCCAACATATTCTGCCTGCTCCAACCAGGCCACTCCCCCTTCTGCCTTCCAAAGTCACACCTAAATGGCCACTGCACCATTACAGCTTTTGGCTGTAACCATCCAAGCAGACTTCCCTCAAACAGCCATGCTCTCTGTCCCACATCTCCCCAGAGCCCAAGCAGAAATCTCAGCCATACAATGCCAAAACAGGGATGTGATTCAACACCCTTCACAGTTCCCATCTGGGAGTGAGGTACTCATTTGCACTGAATTTATTTTGGTAGCACTTCTGGGTACAAGATACCCTGACTGACATGAGACAGTGCTAGCATGAGGCAGTAAACTTTGGCAGTCTGATCTCCCAGAAAGAGAGCTGAGTGGGAAGATGACAAGGCTGGATTTCCTAAACTTGACTGGAACTGAAATAAGCTATGACTATGACCACGAGCTAGCTGAGAACGTCTGCCCTCAGCAAGCAGCAGGAGTAAACTGCCACAAAAGCGATCAAGTATCTGTGGAGGAGGGGACAGGAGAACACATCTGTGGATGTGTTTGCGGATGCTTGATGTTAGATCTAACTACTACCTTCTCTTGGAAAACAGGACTTTGGTTAGGGCTGGGCACAACAGGCATGCCCCAGGCTGCTCAGCATCAGTGGAGCAGTGGAGGAGTGCTCCCAGAAAAGGGTCACATCCTCTTCTGCACATGATTCATCTTGCTGCAAGGGCTCAGCACATCAGAGGGAAACAATAAAAGGATCTGCCAACTGGCTTACCAGATCCCTGCCAAACCCCACAGTGAGGAAGCACACCTTCCCGGACCTCCCGACATGACTCAGCCATTGTACCCCACCGGGGAGCCAACAGCCCCCTCAAACAGGACTCATGCCAGGCAGATGCTCATCCCACCTCAGCTCTACAGGCGTTCTCTATGGTTTGGGAACCAAAGCCCACTTTGGTCAGCTACTCACACCCAGGGCCAGCAATAGCTATTCTTTTGGTGGCCTCCTGTTAAACCAGGTCTCCTGAAACATGAGGTCTTCCAACTGGCTGATCCTGCCACACGGGACATACAACAACCTATCTGTGGAAAACCATCTCTCTGCCTTGGTTTTAAAGTTACTCTGAAATGACATAGAAACTACAGAAACACCAAATAAACATCCCATTAGCTTAGCATCAGAGTGCTAGTACTGTGGCAGAGTGACCCCCTCTCCTCCACAGACAGCCCCGAGACTGTCAGAGGTCCAGCACCAGAGCTCAGCTAGGCTACAGAGATGTTCCAGGAGGCTTGGCGAAAGCTTCCTATTTTGTACCCTATTGTATTTGTATCCTATTTGTTTAATGGAATTAATTAGGATCATCTTTAATCTCTCAAACAGTGCTCTGGACAAAGCAGCTCTCCCTGTACATCTTTCAGTGTGTGGATAGCCTTTTTGGACTACCTCCTCCTTTTGGCTTTCCTCCTCTTTTTACATCTGTCAGTGAGCATCTCCCCCTCCACTGCTACCAACCTCACGACTTACCTGTATGCTCATCATCTATTCATCCTACATGTTTTTGTGCTGCTTGCATATGCTAACTCCTGCTGCTGTCACATGTTTAACTCCAGGAAGTGTGACCAGCTTGTCTGAGACACATTACAAAGAGCGGAACTTAAAAAACCACTCATCCAGCACTACAACTGTACAAAAGGCCATCTCCTCCCTTGTATGCTGAGGAAAGAGCTCATCCGATGTGGTGACAGCAGAGGCCTGCAGCGTGCGTGGGCGAGAGCCTGGGAAGGAGTGGAACATGTGTGATGCAGGAGGAGGAGGGTAAAAGCGGGAGATGGGTATTGGCATATGTCAGTGAGGAAGAGGTGGTTTGGCTTTCTGCAGAGCGTAGGAAGAAAATGATTCCTCGTGTGCGTGCGCGTGTGTTGCAGGACCAGCGTTGCAGGATAAAGGGATGCTCTGCCTAAGGACAGCACTGGCTGCTCTTTGAGCATTTTTATAGCCTTTCTTTTTTAATTGCCAAAGCTCCTTTCACTGGGAGCTCTCTGACTCCAGTTGTAAGACGGGGTATGAAGTATTCAAGATTATTTTTGAGTGCTTTATTGCCAACGCCTGCCCAAGGCCTCCAGAAGCAGTAGGCACCAGGCCTCAAGCTGTGCCTGGCTGTCTGTGTCTAAGCTTAGCTCCCAGCTTTTCAAAGGCTTTAGTTTGCAGTTTTGCTCCTTTGCAAATGTCCTTTGTCCTTTCACTTCCCTAGGCACACTTGGTCTCTATTAAGTTAAACAGGAGCCTAAAGCAGTGATACCCGGTCTCCTGACTGCAGCTTAAAACCACACTGAGAAATACAGTAAAGCAGCTTGCAAAGCAGCCTCTTCTCTACAGGGCAAGGGAAAAAGTACACAGTTGCATAAGCTGATCCAACTTGTGATCTAGGGGGCTTGCCTGTCAGCCCTTTTGTGTCTAAACTGATGGGACGCTAAGCCACTCAGCCAGCAGAGCGACCCAAAACTCAAAAAGGCTTCTTCTTAGGCAGCTCCAATCGTCCATGGCACTGTGGAGCACTATCACCCACATGAACTCTGCAATTTTTTTGCAGTTTCATTAATTCCTGCTTTACAAGAATGGGCTGAATTAGCTGGGAACACAAGCCTTTACTTCTGGCAGGGAAAGACAACACATGCTTGACAGTCACCTGCATCCAGGCTTAGTTGAAAAAACCCCATGCAGACCATAGAGCTGCTCTGTTAATGCAGAAAGGTTATTACTGCTCCTTTCCTTCTGGTACATAATAGTGGCACATCCTGCACATCAAAGCATTAGTTTTCCTGCTGCCCCAAGGGACCATCCCTGGGAGAACTTTAAACAGATTCCCCATTTAAGTCAGGAGGACAGTGGTGAAAAAAAATCAGCAGTGAGAAAATAAAATGCCTGCTCCATGGTCCTAAGGGGTGGAAGATTCTCCACCACTGGCATTCAGAGTCAGAATGCACATTGCTACTCAGACCTCTTTTCCCTCCACCCATTCGTTTGCTTATTTAGAGGGCTGGCAAAGTAGTACCTGCGGATAATCCATCAAAAAGAAAGCAAAACCTCTAAAGTAGGAAGATGGGAAGAAAAGGAGGGAGCAAGAGAATGCAGCAGATCAGGCTGAATGGGAAACAGACCCAAAAGTCCTCCTGGCTCCCCTGTATTGCCAGGCTGGGTCTGGTGCTCTCCTGGCTTCCCTCAGCAAACCACGAAGCAGAGAAGACAAGCTACAGTCAGCCTGGCAGGCAGCAAGGACCAAACTATGTGTTTGTAGGCTTAACCCACCAATATTGCCTTCCCTGTTATGGCCCTTTCTGTCCCTCTGGTTTTATTCCTTTTGTTCCCATCTCCTGGCACACCCTGAAATACTCATTTAGCCCAGCAAATTAAACCAGAAAACTTTATATGCCTACGTCTAGAATTAGATAAAAGCCTCCTGAGCCAAGCAGAGCCAAGGGGGTGTTGTGCTGGAAGGACACCTGACATCATGCAGGAAGACAGCAGGCAGGTCAGACTCAGTTGACGCTCCCAGAGCAGGGAATTACTCCTGCAAAAGGGAGGAATTCTGTGCTGATGAGCCTGTACTCTCTCCTGACCTGCACTCCTCTCCTCAGCAGCCTGTCACTAGGGAAATTAACAACTGGCTGCTTTCCCCAGTTCAAAGCAATCCTGAAAAAAAGAGCTGGAGCAAGAGGCTGGCAAAGGAGATTCGACTCCTCCCCACGATGCACTCAAAGGAGAAGAATATTCTACACAAAAGGCGAGGACTGGGGAAAAAAGATAACTGAGATCAGCACCTAAGCAATACATGAGGGGAAAAAGCTGTTTTCCCTCCTTCCTTTCCACCAAGGAAATTTCAATGGGAGGAAGACAAATAATGAAAAAAGCCATCAAAGCAAGCTGGTGATTCATTAAAATAAAAATGCATTATGCATTGAGAGCAGTCAATTAGGAGATGCAAACTGCACGCTGTCCTGTCACCCTCGGGGAAGCACCAGCAAGATGAGTAGGAGGAAAGGATAAGCAGAAAAGGAAAGATTTACAGCCATAAACAAAACCCAGCTATGACCCCAAGCTGAGTAGCTTGTAGGAAGACGCAGCCTTCACTAATGCACACAGAGTAGCTGGGAGCAGACTCGTGTCTCTGGGTTGCCATGCAGAGAGTGAATGTATCCAGTATTACTGCTTCGAAAAAAGTGGGATATTAATGCTAAATGACTGCAGAAAGTATCCACCATCAGATTCCCAGAGTGAAAGGCAAACTATGGGAAGCATCAAAAGCAAGTCCTTTTCTTCCCTGGGCTCAATACAAGATGTGTGCAGTAAGGGAGAGCACAAGGTTTTCCAGTCTCCTCCAGCACACCCACAGCCCTCTCCTTGGATACTGCCCCTTCTTTCCCTCCCCAAATCATACATGGAGTCACAGCAGGACCAGTGAGAGTGTGAACAGGCCTGCTGAGCCCAATCCTGACAAGCCTCCCCTTCTGGTTAAGATCTGACAAACACATCACTCCAAAAAGACATCCTCAGGATCATTCCCCTGAGCCTGCCCCTCTGCCTGGGCTCTGGCAACTCATTAGGATTCTGCATGACATATGTCCAAGCCTGCATCCTTCACTGAGATGCTGACAGACAACTGGAGAACATCTGCAAGGGGGCATTTTAGTCTGCTGTATCTTCTATGACCCAATCAACATGCACTTAAATGAGTCCATCTACTATCACTGAGGCCCTGGTGACTAATGTCTGAGCTTCTACCTCAGCTTCCAACCGCTCAGCCTCTCCTTTTCTCAGCTGCAGACTTCCTCAGTTGACAAAATGAGACAACAAACAAGACTTGCAGGACAAAGGGCACTGAATTCCCAGTACTGCAGCTTCTAGGTGGTGTTTCCTCACCCTTTCCTCCTTCCAGGCTTCCCGTTTGGTTTCAGTTTGCAGGTAAAATACAAGTCCGTTTAATGCACAGCAATACCCATCACAGAAATTATGTAAGACAAATGATTATAACAATGCTAAGGACAAAACTCTCATCACACTTCTCCTCTGGGTCTCCAAACTGTTTTCTGAACAGAAAACAAAGGGGAGCTGTACCACATTCTTCAGGGAACAGGGACACTGCATAAACTGTAACTTGGCAACAAACAAATTAATAGGGTAACTTCCTAGTCTGCTCTACAGAAAAGGACCAACTCTTCAAAACTGAGAAAATAATGAAGGCAGTAAGACTCACCTCCCCCTTCTTTACAGTCATTGACTGCCGGCGAGGAGTGATCTCCTCATTGATGCTGGAGAGGAAGTTCTGTGAAATCCGCAGAGCATCCTGCAGGAGTGGATGATCAGGGTGGCTCACTGGAGTGTGCTTGAGCAAATCCTGACACCGGGAACACAAATAAAGAACAGAGCTATGAGCAGCACTGGAAAGCAGAAGGTTCTGAAGGCCCCTAACTAGAAGTGTTGGACAAGATGCTCCAGCTTCTTCTTACGGATTAAAGCAAGGCTTCACTTCTAAAGGAAGAGAATAACACTCTGCACTTTTTGGTAACACCACTGCAGAAGTAGCAGGGTCATACCAATGAACTCCCTCCCCTTAATGAAAATGTAAAAGGCTCTTATGCATCATGACAGGTTTATTTTTGCAATCCTTTATCTCCACGGCAAATTTAAAGGGCAAAGAAAATAAGAAAGTGGTCTAAAGTTTGAAAACCATCTTTCAGATACTTACATGCAGAACAAGTGTGCTGCGAGTCACTCTATCGACTGGCTTGTATAATAGAGCTGTGAACAAAAAAGCAGAAACATAAGAAAGAGGTACTTAAATACAAACCCTACAGAGGAACTTGTCCATTGCCACTGATTGTAAAGGCACAGGTTTATTAACCAGTGAGCTACTGGAAAATTCCCTTCTCTAAGGTTAATGTGCTGCACAGCCAATAACACGCACATGAACACACAGACAAAATAAACATGCTTCACAGCAAACACATGGCCACTTGTGAGCATGCCCTGCTAGGCAGTGGCTGAGGAACACAAAAGGTAGTACAGAACAACTGCACACAGCATGGGACACTTTGGATAACTCCCTGGCAATCTGCCTGGTTGCACAGATCAGAACTGGTTCTTGCACTCAAAGTTGCCAAAGAGGTCCCTGAAAGACTGGAAGTGCATTCCTCCTTCTGGAGTTCTGCGTGACATGTTGAGTGCTTCCAAATCCTGACAGTGGGCCAAAACAGGAAGGGGACTGGCTTTTATATTAGTGAGTATGGAAGCTTGTTATAACATGGGTCATCTTATACTTATGTGCACAGAGCCAAGCACCACGAAACATGATCTTGACCAAGCTCTCTGGATGCTACCACAGGGCAAAGCCCATATAACAATAAGTGGTAGGATTGTGTTTGTGCTATCACTGGGTAGCAGGTGTTCTCTTAAAATCACAGCAGTCCTTCGCTTGGCCTGGTTTTGCCCAAAGGGACTGATGAGGTTTTAAACCGGACAGGGGCTTTCCCATGCATGCATGCAGCTTACTGTGCACAAGCTCTGCTACTTAGCAAAAGGGAACTGATGTCCCAGGCAGAGACTCCATAACTTTCCAGCATTTAAAAAGAAAAAGGGAGAGTGGAGGTTTGGCAACAGCCTCCAACAGTCCTGACAAACCAGTTTCCTCTGCATGGATCACTCACTTTCCAAGGAATTTTTCGTCGTCTGATCCTTAGATTCCTTTGTGCTTCTAGCCTTTAGATTCTAAAAGAAAAAGAAAACCCACATAGTAGATGGTCAATCGCCTTGAAATATCACACAGGAATGTAACACATTATCTGCTCCTCTAAGGAAGGGCCTAAGAGTGAATAGAGGACAATGCAAGTCAGCAAAGGAAAAATGTGCTTTTCTTCTTGGTAAAGCCACCACTGCCATGTCACAGGCACCCACATATCTCAAATATTAAACAATTATCTTAGGAGTGCATGCCAACAGAGATGCAGCTAAGCAGGGAACTACCACTAGTGACAAGGATGGTGGAGCTTTTATATCACCTGCAGGAGAAAGACATATCCATAAGGATGCAGCCATTGTCACAGCATGTGTACACCACCATATAAAGTACTGGATTAGGATTCAGTACTCCCAGGTTATACTTTCTTATACCTGTACTCAGAGCTGGGTGACCTTGGACAAGTCAGCAATTTCATGGCAGAAAAGAACAATGCCTGTGACTCTTCACTTTGCACACGGACTATGAAGCTACATCCACTAATGTGCTGAGCTCTGAAACCCTCACCAAGACACAAATGCAGAAGTATTAACACCATCATTCCAAATACAGTAGATACTAGCACAATTTCAGAGTTATCCTCCAGAAAACAGCAAAACCAAGGCATTTGCAAGGAGCCCAGGACCCTAGGGCCTTAATCTCTATTTTGTCTTCTAGGAACTACCATAATACTATTTATACATATTACTAAATGGTTATGTCCTTTAAATGCATTTTAGTACTGATAGAAAAGTAAGCACAGGGGAAGCTACTTTACTAATGAGTCAGTCAGGCAAAGGACCAGAACCTGATGGAAATCCTCAGGAAAGGAAAGAATAGAAGACTTTTGCAGTCTGATGAGTAGTACAGCAGGTCCCAAAAACCAAGCCTCATTTCACAGAGGGAACGCATTTTACCTCTTTATTATAAAAATCCAAAGGGACATGCAACATTGAATGTACTCAGGAGTTTTTTCAGAGCAATAAACACCCCGGTATTATTGAGCTCGGATTATTTATCTGCTTGTTTGTAAGGACACACATATAAGTTCAAGTTTTTCTTGGCACCTGAGTTCTTCATGATACAATCACCTCAATACAAGGATCAATGAGACCATGCCTTGCAGGCAAAGCTGGTGGCCTGGGGAGCCTGAAAAAGCATTCAAAATGCTTTGACATGAGGTACTCCTCTTAAAGGGAGGAAATTGAAGCAGCCCAATGAATAATACTATAGATTACAAATGACATGCCTGCCTTTTTATACACAGTTTCCTTCCCCTCTCCGTGCCAGTGAAGCCTACAATTCCACTGACAGCCATAATACAAGGCAGTAAGGATGGCTTTTTACACCAGTCAGCATCATTATTAGCAAGAGAAACACCTTAGCAACTCAAATACAGCTGCCCTTCTAAGAAGTGCATGACAGTG
This sequence comes from Pezoporus flaviventris, assembly GCF_033815535.1. NCBI lineage: Eukaryota > Metazoa > Chordata > Aves > Psittaciformes > Psittacidae > Pezoporus > Pezoporus flaviventris. The sequence continues at coordinate 4,932,270 of NW_026892589.1, read as the reverse complement.
GCACAGAGCTGACAAGTTCAAAGCAATGCTGGTTTTTACTAAATCCCCTGGGTGGGGACAGTACATAAAAGCTGTTTGTGTGACAACCTCTGTAGGCCCAACGTATAAATGGCTGTAAGAACATGAGTTGAAGCACTGAGTCTAAGAGGAGCTCACAACTCCTCCTCCAGAAGTCAGGGCTGCAAAGATTCTTGGAGGACAGACAGGAGTGACATCGCAGGGTATTAGTCAGATCCAGACAGCTCGTGTGTCTGAACACCGTGACATTACCTCAGAGATTTCAGCAAACTGAGCATTGGCTTGGCAGCATTTCTCTGCTGTCTCCATAGCAACTTCATAGTTATCCACAAAGGCCCGGTACACTCCCAGCTGGCTGGCCTGCAGGAAGCAAAACAAAATCAAATGAATGCTGTGGAAGAAGAGAGTTTGGGACGGCCAGCCTCAGTAATCCAGTGATCAGGTCATGTCCCATCATGCCACAGAATTACACAGAATGCTAAGCAAGCCCAGAAAGACATCTCTGACCCGTAAGCTTTGCACAGGTGATCCCATGCACCTGGTTCAATCTATACTGAAGGAGTTCATTTGTGAAGGATGTGGAAGCCTGTGAGAATGAGACATCCTTATTACTGCCTTCAATTTTTCCTTTCTGAACTGCCAGATTAGTATTTATTAATATCTTAGCTCCTTGATGTAATTGGAACTGCTTGCTATTTGCCATAAAATATGAATCAGACAGGAATGATTCAGCCCAACAGCACAAATGTGACCCCAGTAAGCTACTTGTTGGCTTTTGATGATGGAGACATTAAATCAAATCAAGATATTAACCCATATCTGCACTAGTGGACACCTTTATAAAGGCAATGAAGTGCTGAAAATATAGAAGGGAGATCCAGAGTACAAACTGGAAGGCAGTGACAGCAGCACTATGTGACAGAATATGGCAGTTTTTCCAGCAGAAGGGCAATTGGTCCAGAGGAAGATGGAGCAGGCGTCAGAGTGCAGTAATAAGCCACTATTATCACTGAGTCTTAGTACTAATTCCACTTGCTGACTTAGGAATCGCACCCATATTCATGCCAGAGAACATAAGATCCAGCTCGGGAAATCCCTGGGTAGCTTCCAAGCTTGTCTGGACTGCAGAGATAGTTTTGTGTTGCAGAGCTCCACAGGCTGTGCTTGTAAACACCTCAGCAGCTTGACCATGCTTGCAAGTGCATGGTCAGCAGCGAGCCAACAGGTGGAGTGCCTTGAAAGGCTCCATTACAGAGAAGTTTGTTACCAGAACTTGCACTTACCTTATTATTTCTGGAACTTCCCTTACACTTCTGCCCAAGAAATGCAACAGGCAGAGCAGTTAACTCTCCACAGATTCCTCTCCTGCTCCCTTACAATGACTGCGTTTCCCATTCCCTACGGAGTTTTGTGCAAGAGACATTGGAAGAGAAAAAGCCACTCTGAGAAGAACGCTCCCTTCACAAGGGAGGCTGAGAAACAGTGACCTGTTTCCTGGGACACATTTTACTGGAAGATTAGGAACCAGTCTCAACCCTCATACAAAATAACACAGCTATGGCTGAAGGAAACCAGGCTCACTTATAACAGGGATGACCTCCGCCCCAGCACTGTGGAGCCAATGGGGCACAATTCAGTGAAGAAGCTGCTGTCAGAATTACTGATCATTTGCAGGGCTTATGACATTCAGGTTTGGATGCTGCCAGCCAACACAGCAGATCTGTAAAGCTTCTCCATTCCTATGTGGCTCTTCCATTTCTTGCTACTCCTGAACAACCATTCTGAGTTTTTGGTTTCCTCCTCTAAACATGCCATCACCTTTTTCATTATAAGCTGAGCTTCCAATCAAAGCAATAATGCTCACGCACGGTGTTCATGCTGGTTTAAATTTTCTCTTTTTCCATTAAAAAGAGCACACTGAAAAGGAAACCAGCTTTGTAGAAATAACCACCCTTTGATTGAAAGTTTTTCAGTTCTTGAAAACTACCAGTGATAATATTAGTTAAATATTTCTTCATTTCTAAAAACAGTTCTAAAGTGTTTCCTTTCTAGTTTAAGAATGTGTACAAAATACTCCCCAAAAATGAGAAGTGTTTTTCACACCCACATGCCTAGCATCTTTCTTTTCTTTAGTTTCAACAGGAAAAAGGTGGAATAACAGTCACTGATCTTGCAAATGGATTGCACTTTGCTCCAGACCACATGAAATTCTAAAACTCTATGCATGCACTGTCTGTAACTTCAATTTATAGTGCTTTGTTTTGCATGATATTAAAGGAAATGAATGGCCCCAGGGACTTCAGGATAATTACAAGGATTCCAGGATTTATCATGAGATTGCATGACATGACTACAAGTAAACAATCTGCTCCAAAAGATTTGATGTACATCCAGTATAGATGTCTTGTAATGCCTGATGATCTTGCTATCTCATCTAGCTGCTACCCATTGCCTGCCAAGAATTATTAGCTTCATTTCATCCAGCAAATAGTTCACAATTCCCACTGATACTCTACTAAAGCACCAGAAACTGAAACCGCTAACCTAGCTCAAATCTTCCTGCACTAGGGCAACTTGGTCCTTTGCTTCCAATACTAATCCAACAAAATCAGTGATTCTGTCACAAATGCAGAAAAATCAGGGAAACATAACAGAGTGCCAGAAAGGCTTAACTCCTGCACCTGCGACGATCATCAGCAAGAAAGGGCCTTCAACAAAGGTTTAAGTAGCTGTATGGCAATTCAAAGCTTGCTCAACAGCCAGCAGTGGGAAAGAATATACTGAGGTCTTCTTCAGTTAGTTCCATCTCCATTCCTGCACTACACTTCCAATGCAGTTTGCGAGGCTTCCACTTTCAGCAGCCTTATCTTTACTCCCTCCAACGAGCAGCAGGTGGTTTGGTCTTCTTAAACCAGTTGCTCAAATTGCATACCATGAACTACTCACCAAGATACCAACTTGACCCCTTCTGGCTAAAACATGCTGGCAGTGAAAAGCAGATTCCAATATTCTGATCTTGAGCTTCTGGCATGCATGGAAAACCTCATCTTCCAGGCCCATCTCCTCCTGCTCCATAGGAGATGGGGCTGGTGCTGGGCTCCACAGCTGCTAACAATTGAGTGACCCTGGTAAAGCACCCTTCCTATCCAATAAACCCCTCACTGGAATGTCACTCCTACCCTGAGAATCAGAGGCACCTCAAGAATGCAGAGGTTCTTTTCTAAAAAGGAAAAAAACAGCTTCTTTAATCCTTTACTCTCTGCACATGCTTGGGGAGAGGCTAAAGGGGCCAAAGGAATCTCCTAGAATGCAAACAATTTGTCATCTGGCTCAGAAACTCAGTATTTTTTATTCAGTCTCAGGAGTATGCTGTATATGCCTTTGTACTGTTCTGCACTAAGAGAATTTTGTTGAGGTTGCCTGGAGGATTCTCAGCAGCAGGCTGACTGGATCAGCACAGCAGCAAGGGGAAAAGAGGCCAGGAAAGCAAACCAAAGGTGACGACCAGAAACTAGAGAAAATCAGCAGAAGATAGAGCAATGCATCACAGAAAGGAAGTACATGTGAAGGACTTCAGCAAGAATGAGAAACACTTAGCTGTTGGTGTTAAAAAGTGTGCTTTTAAACACTACCATTCTGCCATCTTCCTCTAAAGCAAATGGTTTGAAAACACTGCAGATACCCTGGAGATTCAACATTTCTCTGATATTGTATTTGTATTAGTAGCAAAGCTTGCTGGAGTCTTTAATTACAGACAATGAAACAGCTGCTTCTGCTGCAGGCCCTTCAGTGAAGTATGGGCTTTCATCCTTTCAGTCTATGCACAAAGTGAACCACACCAGCACCTGTGAGATGAATGAGGTACCAGGACCTTTGGTGATGGCAGCTGACTCACCAGCTTCTGGAAGAGGTCCCCTACACGCTGCTGGTGACTCCACTGCTGCACTCGGGGAAAGAGCCCATCGTAGAATTCTTTGTGGATCTCATAGAGCTCAGGCACTTTAAAGAATATTGTCTCAATCTGCTGACTAGTCAGCACAGGCTGAGAGGTGGTGGCAGCTGCTTTCAAAGGCTTCATAGGCTGAAATGAGGAAAGAAGGAAATCATTATCATGCAAACCAAATACATTCACCCTTGCCACAGTACAACACATCCCTCCAGAGAGCTGATTTTCATCCTATTAATAAGCGATATTTGCATTCACACAACTCCTGAAAGTGCGACATTAACAAGTTCTCTCGTGGGGATCAGTCACACCTGATTTTCCCCAGGATATTAATGGTGCCATTAAAATCCCTTTGCAATCAATTTCCTTCATCTCTGTCCAACTGTACAACAATATGTCTAATAATTAGCACAGGATACTTAAAAGATAGGGCTCCTGGATACTACTACACTAATAACTGCCTGGTTGTTTCGTATCCAGTCCTTTCTTTAAGCCTCTCTCTCACTATCAGAGGAGTAACAGGTTCCCTTTGCAACCCATGATATGTGAAGTTCTGGGAAGCTCTAGACGGAAGCAGCAATGAAAATTCAAGTACCAGTGTTTGAAATGGTATCTGCCACCAGCACTTACCAGCAGCAGAGCCTCCAGGTGGCTCAGGTAGGTTTCCTCACTGGCTAGGATTCCTGATAGGACCCATTTTCTCATCTCCAGGCCTTTCTCCAGGTCTGGCTCACTCTACAAAGATGTTAAAGAGGAAAAAAAAAAAAGAAAAAAAAAGGTGGAGAAGAGGTAAAAAAAGCCAAGAATGAGGATGCGGTTAAAGGTATCATTCAGCTGACCACAGCATACTGGGCATGGCTTTTTACTTCCAGACTAAAAAAAACCAACCAAGCAAAAGACCTACCTGAGCTCAGTGTCCTGTTTCTAGAAACAGGGAAACATAAACCAAAGACTTTTGTATTTCCTAGCAACTGATGTCACTCAGATGATTTACAGGTGTTGGCTTTAGTCCTATAACGTCCGTGCCTCAATTAGGTGCCCAGACCTCTTCACTAAATTCAAACCACAGAACTCCAAAATTCAGCATTTATCCTCCTAAACAAATCACAAGGACCCTTGGATTATGTGCATTTCACTCTTTCCTCCCACAAGAGTTCTCCATGATCTTAATCCCAAACCATGTTTATCTCTGCAGACAGGATCATTTCCTGCACCTCCACAGATGCGCATGAATATAGAGCAGCTCCAGCCTGACACTGCTGTTAAGATTGCTGTGCTTTCTCCCACTCTCTACTGTTCACCAAATTATTTTTTAGTGCCAGCTTGCACAATGTCTATTTTTAGTCAGAGGATGGAATAATCAGCACTGCTTGGAAGGCACATGCTGATTTTCTTATTGGGATTCCATAAAGGAGTTCTTAACCAAAACTGTTACCTGGAAAATGTTTAACCTGGTAAAATGAAATGGAGTGTTTCAATAAGCTCTGAAAAAAAAAAAAAACCTAAAACCCCCATGGCTGAACAATGGAGGTTATAAATCATGAGAAACACCTCCCTTTTAGAAAGTCTTATTTTCAGTCCCTTTTATTTCTGTCATTCACAGAAATAGCTTTTTCCAGTTCTTGCAACCTTTTTATATTGTTAAATGTCTCTAAGAATAGAGTCAGTAGATGGATCTGAAAGGGTGGATACTTCTCAAGGGCTTTGGGTAGGTTGTTCAGGGCTCCATTCTTCCTACCCCTCTTAATACCCAGAGGAATCTTCACCTATTGATTTCAGCAGCAGGAGGATCAGGAAACATAGCAGTATGCACCACTCTATTGACAGAACATAAAGCCCTACAGCTGACAAAAAAACCTCCATTTACTTTAGGTTTACTTTAGGTCCTATGCTTTGAACCCTGCAGATGTACATATATGATGTTCATTATGGAGAGAAAATATCCTGGACATAGGTAAGCTTACAGTAAGTAGCACATTCCAAGTGTGACTTTGAGCCTACACACCACATGAAGCCAGAAACAGTCTCAGATATTTCTGGACTCAGTCTCATCAATAACCACCCTCATTTTTGAACACTTTCATTACATTTCACAAGCTATTTTCTAGGCTAAAAGATTTTATAAAACATTTGCGAGGTGTCAAATCCCACCATAACCTCTTAAATAAAAGTGGCAGACAGAAGCTGTTCTAAGGAAATGAGTAAAATTTACATGCGCATCAGGTACTACATGGAAAGAAGAACTTGTCTTTCCTTTCTACCCCTTCAGTGACATTCAGGAAGAACCACAGTGCCTTTCAAAATCTTGAAAGGGCGTCTCAAAGACGCCAGGAATTTGTAATTCAACAGTCGTGTTGAGAAGATTTCAGGAAAACACCAGTGACAAACTACATGGTAAAATGAATGCTGAAACAGATTCTGTGCATCCACAGAGCACCCGGGTGACTGCCGGTTACAGCTCAAAGAGAAATGTGCAACAATGTTGTGACCATTCCTTATGATTTGTGTACCAGCAGTGCCTGGACGGCTGCCTCATGGACCATTTTGCAAGGCAGGCTACATACACATAATCCAGACAGACAGCCCCATGATGCTTAACAAAGGTTGCCTTCATCCAAAGAGGCAGGGATGTAGCAGCTTTGCTGCAAGGAAAACACAATACCTCTGTGGTTTCCAAAGGTTTCTTATAACATTTACAAAAGAAAAACACTGCCTCACAAAGAAGCATTGAGAAAAACTAACAGGGATCCAAAGTCCTCACTGCTGAAGATGAGGTAACTGGTCAATATTGACAAAGCACTGTAATGCTCTTTAGCAGGTTCTCTTGGAGGAGGTGAGGAATTAAAAGCCAGCTGAATATGTTTGGAACATCTGTAAAGAGCAGCACACAATCACAGGTTATTTAAATAATCCAAACTTCCTCATTACAACAGTGGCACAACTGTTTTCCTTATGGCATTGAGAGCAGTTTTCCTCTTCACAAATGAAAGCTTTAATTTACAAGCCAGTTCTTGCTGGGCACCGTCAGCTGACAGGGACAGCATTTTCTGCCTGAATGTTAATTTCCTCTCTTTAAAAGAGATGTTCTTTCAGAGAGACAAACATCTCCCAGGACACACTAGAGGCCTTCCTTCCTGGCCATTATCACAAAGTTACTTTGCAAAGTCCACGGTATTGTCAAAACCCTTTTTAATAGGAGTATTTTCCAAGCTTGGTCCTTGCAAAACCAGCCTCAGATGCAGCCAGACAGGGCAGGGCCTGGCTGCTTTAAGCTACAGTACAGCAGTTGCTGGAGAAACCCTCAGGGGAGTTTATCCAACAATCACATAGCACATGACAAGGTTTCCAATGCAATACCTCAAATTTACATACAGATTCCTCATATATGAAAAAAAACGATCTCCTGCTGCTCCTGCTGTGCCAGGGATCAATAGGACACCATGGTGCTGCTGTGTCTGCATTGTGCTGCCACTCTGTATTTCCTCCTGAGGGCCCATGCCCTGACAAGAGCTTCCTGCCGAGGGAGGCCTTTTCTGAGAACATCATCTGGGGTTGCACTGAGCAGCAGCTCTTGCTGCTACATGAACATCTGGAGAACAGCCCCTGTGCTTCTTCAGCCTCAGGGTGCTTTTTAAGTCACACGTGTTATGAAATGTACTCCAGGCCTGAGAAATTCACTGGGAGCTGGTGCCTACATCAGGAAGAAGAGGAGTAAATTTATGAGTTGGTATTACAACATTCCTCACTTACAGAACTGGGAACAGGCTCACCTGCTCACCTAAAACAAGGCACAGCAATTAGCAGGCAGAGATAAAAAGAGACTGACTTTCCGAGACAGCACGCCAAGATGTGGTGCACCCAGTGCCAAGGGCATCTTCTGCTTTGCCCATATCTGACAAAAAGGGAACCAAAGAGCAAGACTGTGACAACACCCTCACTGGCTTCTCTGCTTCTGCACTCCAGGCAGAAGGGCAGGTCAGAGAGGCAACATTCTGGGCATAAGCATCAAGCTCCCATCAGTTCAGGGAGACCTGTCAAGGCCAAGAACTCCTTTCCCCTACCCTGGCAAGAAGGAAGCAGTCAAAATCTTTGAGCTGCTTGTAGCAAGGGGAGGAGCTGGGATTGGCTAGAGAAAAATACACCTATTAACCAAAGCACAGATGGGATGGTCCCAGCAGGATGTGGGAGATGCCTGCATTGGCAAACTCTAACCACTCAGCAGGGAGTGCCTGGTGGTCAGCAGTCCACCCCATGCTTCCCACCCAGCCTGGTTAGCCTGTTTTTCACTTGTACAAGTCCGACCAGTATTTCATGTTCTCACTCTGTCCCTGCCTCTTTGATGCCAGCATTCATTTCTAGCCTTTCACTATTGCCCTTCCATCTTTTGGTTACCTCGATACATGTTTCAGACCAAAACTGTCTTACAAGGCTATCACAGGGCAGCAGCCAGAGCATTCCTGTCTGCCTGCCATAGGAGCTGTGAGGACCCAACTCCCAGCCAGGTCTGAACAACCAGTGCTTTGCTCCTGCTCCTCATGAACTACATTAAAAAATAAAAGAAACAAAAGGGAAGGTGAAAAGCAATATAAAGTTTCATGGGTATCTCATGCCAATAAGGTTCTGGTGTTTTCTTCACAGCTGGGTGGTGCTTCTTACTATTCCAAAGACTCAAAACTCAAAAGATTGAGTCACAGCCGTAAGTGCAATCTTGCGACCTGAAGCAAGGCCAGTCAGAGCGGTGAGAAGCACTGAAGATATGAGAGCACATGGAAACACTGGCCCTGAGCCATGGCTGTTCTCAATGTGTTTACAGCTTGTCAGCCTAAGTACTTTAGTTTACTAACCAGGTTGGCATTGCATGTTGTATTCAATTACAGCGAGCTTGAGATTCACTAGCTCCAAGGATTAGACAGATTCAGCCCCTCCTGACGCTGTTTAGAGAACTCTGGCTTTCTGGTTGCTGTTTAAATTAACAGCGGTGTTTTCTTGCAAATGTTGGATGAACGCAGATTAAGGATCTAGAAACCACAATACATCAGATTTTGCAGGGTGCTTGCTGCCAGCACAGCTCTGTAAAGAGAATCAGTGATTCAAAGTGGGCGTATAAAAGGCACTTTAACTCTCAGACCTTCTTTTGGTACAGTGTGTTCATATGCTGTGCAGTGAATACATTCAAAGGAGAAGTTTCCCATAAGGACGGCTCAGAATCTCATAGAGAAGCTGACTGACTACAAAAGAGAAAACACATTCATTTCCATTTTTTAAGTGTAAATATCTTTGAAAGCATCTGCTAAACAAGCTGGAGGTGTCTCATTGTCTCGGTGATATTAAACAGGGTGAATTCTGTAATCAAGACAATCATGCTCCATGCACAGAGGGGAAGGAGCAGGGAAAGAAGCCAACATTATTTATAACCTCAGTCCTGGTGTGCCAGTTCTCCTCAGGAAGGGCTGTGCATCCAGGCAGAGCCCTTAAGGAGCAAAGAATTGGAGAATAAAAAGGAAAAGTTGCATCTGCTGGGGGTGGTGAGGGAAAAGTGACAGTAGAACAAACCAAACAAAACCGAATACTGAGAGGAAGAAAGAAGAAGGATTTGGAAATGCTGGAGAGGGAAGGACCAGCTAGCAACAGAGCTACCAAGTAGACCAGTAATCCCATTTAGCGATGTAGCTTCAGAGGTCAGATTTTCTGGCCCCCCCTGGGACCAAGCTGGAAGAAAAGTCTACAACCTGCTCTGCCATACCCCTCTTTCCACATGGCTGGCAGACTGAGAACAGAAGAACCTAGTCTGAAGGTCAGCAACACAGGCCAGTGCTGGGCTAACCAGGGCCCTCACAGCAGAAAAGGGAAGAGAAATTCTACCTGCAAATCTCCAAGTAGCAGCCAATTTCCATCCAGACAGAACAGAAAGTAGGATTTAGTTGCTCAGCTTTAGCATTCCTGCCTTCCTGGGCATGATAAACCTAAGAATTGACCTATTTTGGCAAAAAATTCAACTTCTCAACATAGAAAAGTTCCTCTTCTTGTTTCTGGGGGACAGGATGGAACCAGCCTCTCCACCAGCTGCCCTGTGCCCACCTCCAGAGCCACACACACCCCTTTGAGCCTGGCTTTGCTGGCAAGATCTTGAAAGGCCTTTCTTACTTTTACTCTTTCCACAGCTGTAACCTCTTCCCTCATGAGTAGCAGCAATAAGATCATGAAGACTGCAGGTTCCCACCCTCTCTTTAGCCTTCAAGCTGCAAGCTATGCCCTTGTAAACTCTCAGCAATAACTCTCAGCTTCTCTGTGCCCCGAGAACACTGTAGCAAGCTCCCCCTCTGTCCTCATTGAACTCTACCCAGGTATCTCCTCCACTCTTTTTTATGGAGAAGATAGACACATTCACATTCTTTCTCTTTCTGGGGCTGAATTGCTAGTACCTATTCTAAACACTGTCTGAAACCTTCTGAAGCCATCACTGTTTTATTTGGCAAACACCTGGGCTAACGTTTGTCAAGGCAGGTTTCCAGAATTATTTGTAAGTTCAATCACAACAGTTCAACTGTTACAGAAAGCAAGGTTCAGAAAATAAAATAACTTTTGAAGTTAAACAACCAACCAACTTAAACATCAGTGGAACCTATTTCTCCTTTTTCCTCTCTCCCCTATATGCTTGCTTCAAAGCAACAAAGTCTGGCAAAAGCACTGGATTTATGCCAGGACATGCACCAGCAGCTCAGCATGACATTCTGGAAAAGCCAGAAGAAGGGGTACCACATGGCTTGCTCAACAGAAACATTTGTTAAGGCCTCCTTACCACAAAAATGACAAGTCAAGGGATGCTGAGATCCACACTACAAACACCCGTGTTGATGATGTGCTCTCTGGGTCACAGACAAAGCTACTGCTGGTGTGCCTCTTGTTACTGTCCTTGGATGGTTTGTGCAATGGACACATAGCAAATGGAACATGAACACATAAGAGGTGGCTGATGTGGTATAGTTTGGAGAGAGACTAGCCAGTGTATTTTAAATGTGCTTATATGATTCAGGTGGTGGTGGTGAATCAGAAAACAGATCCCAGATGACAAGGTGTAGAACACCACAAACCTTCTCAAAGTCAACTGCAGCCCTCACTCTCTGAAACACAAAACATGAGGCACTGGGAGAGTTGATCACTCTGCACATTGAGGGAAAAACATGAAGGCCCTCCAGAAGCAGTCCAGACGTTCCTCTTCATTCTCTTTTAGACAGAGACACTGCTTTTGCCACTTCGTGCTTTCTCTATCATGGCTGGGAAGACCATGTGCAACCCTAATGCGTTACCCAACCAAAGGCTGCTATAAGGAGATGAAAGGACTTACTCAAACACCTGGCAGAAAAGTACAAAGCCCAGAGTAAGGCCACAAAAATAAGTCAAAGCAAAATGCCCTCAATATGGATAAGGCATATGAGGATCACACCAGAATGCTGCTATGCCTGTACAAGACTAAGAGAATTACTTAGAATTACAATAAGGGGAAAAAAATACCATTGTTTGCAATGTCATTTTCTCAGTGCCTGACTCCACTGTTGTTAACTGTTGGTTGAAAGTGAAATTAAAGGGATTTTACTTTAAAAATGAAGAAAAACGCATTATAAGTCAGAGCCTGGTCTTGCAGAACATTATGCATTGCACATTAAGCACCCAAAATTAGCAGATGCTTTTCCTATAATCTGTCTGCCTTGATTACCAGTGGTTAGTGAACATACCAACCTCTTATCTCACAGGAACATTGCAAGGATAATTAAGACCTGTGTAGCATTCCAACTGTATTTGGAGTTAATGGTCATGCCAAAAGGAAATGAGTATTTTTGTACCCACTGAGTGCAGTTTGCACAGTGTCCTGTAAGGTGTACACATAACTCTAGAGTTAAAATACTGAATACAGTGAGTATCATTCACTATATACACTGAACAAAGCAGGAGAACCATAGGAAGAAAAAAAAAAGGACTTGATTGTGTAATTGAAAATCATCATAAAACTTCAAGGCAAGGCTACAGGCACAAGGCAAGGCTGGATACCATAGGCATTTCCTAGCTTCTGAATGGCTTCACAATCTTAGTATTGTGACAAAGCAGTGTATGTACTGCATGCGTTATGTTGTTACATACAGAAAACCTTTTATTTCTAGACTCTGGTCATAAAGACAATTGAAAGTTTTCAGAATTGCAGGCACCTAAGAAAGAAGCAAAAGGCAAGGAGACAACTACAAAAGCAAACACAGCTAAACAAAAAGTGGGTTTTCCTAATCAAGTGTAATGAAAAAGAAAATAGGAAAGACATGGTATTCCTCGTCCAAAATCTTTTATGTGCTTGGCTCAGCACAGTGTTTGACACTTTATTTTGTTACTGATGTCTTTTCCACCACAGCTAAAAACATTCCTTCAGTACAAGCTGACAGAAAGTTTAATTACTTTGGGAAATACTGCAACCATCTATAAATTAGTCTCTTCCTCCTTGTCATGGACCATCCTTCATTAGTGGTATTGTCATTTGTGGACTAATTACAGCAGGATCAACTGAAGCAGCTGAGGTTCATGATTAGAAGTCTAATCTCTATCAGGACACCCCTTTCTTCTGGAAGCCATAAAACATCTGCAACATCTGCCATGTATGTTAAAAATCTATCTTTAAAAAGGCAGGCTTCCAACACCATTAACATAACTTTGAAATTAATTACTGTTAAATGCTTATGAGAAAATATTCAAACAAATAAAGAGCAAGATTAAATATCAGGCAGTGTCTCTTCCAAGCCTCCAGTCACAGGCACTATGACAAGCGGTTCTTTGCAGATAACCCTCAGCCATATGTAGTCACATAGCATTTTTCCTTCATCCTGTGAAACATAACTTGAAAATCTCAAGCCAGTATTAAAATGTTCTTAGAGCTTTTGAATTTACTAATGACCACTTCTTCATTCAAAAGCCTCTTGCATATCCTAAGAATTCTCATCTTAAGAGATAAAAATAGTATCTCGGAACTAATAGATTAAAGCATGAGAAGCTAACTATATTCCATACTTTATATTCAAATAAAATTAAGCAAATAATAACATATGTACATGCTAATGCCTGAAGATAACTTGACAATGCATTTTTATAAATGAGAAAAAAAGAACAAGAACACTGCCTCAAGTAGGCTTCTCATTCTAACATACAACCTACAAAAAGTAAGGAAGCATATGATCTGGCACTAACCAATAAAGCATAATAGAAGGATGTATATAACTAATTCCAAGTAGCAATGGTTTGTGGAACTTGTCACAACTCCTGAAATCATTCTGATGCAAGAGAAAGAAAAACAACCTGTAGATAAAGCTGATGGTGTAGACCTACATATACACCAATATCTGTAAAATACCCATCTTCTTCTCCCATGACACCTTGATTAATAGAACAATATAAAGGCAACACATAAGCTAAGCCACTTGACAGATTTCAAAGTGTCATTTACAGTGTGGGAATTCAAGGTTGTTTGGCTACGCTTTCTTAGAAATAGTCAGGAAGGAAGTGACAGTTGTCTCTGTGCTATTAAGTTTTTTTATGAATGACTTGGGGAAACCAAATGTTTGCAGATGACAAAGATATTCAGGGAAACAGCATCTTAGGATTGAGTTCTCTACAATAGAAGAAGGATAAAGAGAAACAAAGGTTGAAAGTCAAACAAGTTAACTTAAGCTGAAATATTTAAGACGTTTCTGACTGAAGTTAGCAGAGTCAAGAGTTATTTACCAAGGCAAGCAGCTGAGTCTACCAAAGCTATTGTAAAAACAAAAACAGAAATTTTCCTTAAGTTCCATGATACTGAACCTGAAGCAAAACTAAGGCAGGATATCCTGAAGGTCCACATCAAACCACAGGTCAGGCTAGGTGGTCCCTTCTGAACTTTTTATCCACCATAGACTATATAGAGAGCTATTTAGTGATTAGTCAAATTTATTATAAGTGGTCACCTGCTACCCAAAGTAACCATACTCCAGAACTGACAGTTTTAATTCCACTTACTCCATTTTCATAGGGTAAGGGAAACAGATCCTATATTCTAGATGTTTTATCAAAGCCTTTAATCTACCTGAAAACAACTCTTATTTTCCTTGTGAAAGGCAATGACAACCCACGTGCACAGATGTATGAACATCATAATGTAGGATACTTTATTTCAGAGTCTGCTTTCCAAAATATTTGGTATTTAGAGACCCTCTCAACAACAATTAATCACCGATTCTCTCCACTAAAATTCACAAAGGGTGAAAAACTGAGGCTTAAAAAGCATACACACAACAGTCATCCCTGAAGTTCAGGCTCAGCATCAGCTAGAAATCTCAGTTTAGCTTTACATCTACAATATCAATCAGGCACTGTTATATTATGTCAGGTAATCTGTCCTACAGTGCTGGTAGTCCCCGTCTTTGCTCCCTGTTAAAGCACTCTAGCCCTTGCAAACCTATAAGACTTTGCTGACTCAAAAAAGGCAGAAAAGAACTCACTGATTTTGTAGATTCCAGAGACCCTGAAGATAGGGTGTCTCGGCTGCCCCGACTCTTGGAACTGAGATGGGGTGAGGATGATGGCGAGTCATCAATATAGGGCATCATATCATGATGTCGCCTCTGTTCTTCAGCACGGTCTGCATCATAGGCATAGCTAGGTGGTGTGCCACTGAATGAAGCATCTGGAAAACACAGGAGAAAAATCTGTCTGGTCAGAGTCAAGCTGGGCAGGAGATAGGCTGGTCAACCAGGGCACTGCCTGCCTCCCACCTATTATGATTACTTATCAGCAAACCCAGAGTCAGTGATAGCTAAATATACATCAAGTGGAGGTGTAAATTTAATTACACTCATGTTGGCACCAAACGCTCACTTCAGTCATTCTAAGTCCTAAAAGGTAAAGTCCTTTCCAGTATCTAAAATCAGTGTTCATTTAATTACAGCTCCTTCCCTCAAGTACTCCCTCAAAAGCATCAGCATAAAAATTAATCCTTTTGCAGGCTCCAACAAAGTTCTGCAGTCTGGGGTTAGGCACATAGTGCATTAGAGTAATAGACCCTGGGTTTTAATGCTGAACAAGAACAGATGATGCACCTGCCAGTTTAGCAATCCTAGATAATACACAGCTATGGGAGAAACATAACTCTTTCCAGACCTCTCAGGAACAAAGAAAGAAAGGTCTTACATGTCAAGTGGACCAGCCTATTGTCAAAAATAAAATCCTAAGAGGCCCTCTTGTACTGACTGCCTGCTCCTCCATTTGAAGACTAACTCCTTACACAAATGAAGAAACCACCACCCTGCTCCCTCCTACACACCACCACCCCCCAAATAACAGAAACAAACCACCCAACCAAAACCAATCGTGAATATGTGGTATTAATACTCAAATTAACCATTACTGTATGAGATATCAATGAACTTCAGCTGGAAAGATGAGTAGTAAAATTGGTTCTGGTACTTCTAGTAGCTGCATACAGAGACTGTTTCTGCAAAAATCTATGTTCAAGACACAGTGAGCAGATCCTTGTACCATAGGTTAAAAGGTCTTTCACCTCATCGCACAAAGAAATATACACAAGAGGACCAAAACTTGCTTTCTGCACAGTGGCACTGCCTCACACACATCTTGCCTGAGAGAAGCTGGAGACAACCTTACGTATGAGTTACATGGGCCTGGAAAGCACCTTCACCTGTCATGCCCACATGTCCCATGTGTAACAGGAACTGCCACGCATGGCTGCACTTAAATGGTAGGGTCGTTCCTCTTCTTTCACTTACAGGTCACAAAACACCACTCTTCTCCCCAGACTAAAAAATAACCACAGGGAGATAAGCGAGATCCACTTTTACAGTAGCAAGGAGCTTTCTGGAAAACAAAGTCACACATACAAAAAAAAACAAAAAACAAAGGTTTTTTGTCTTACAAGTTTAAAATAATGCATTAAATTCACACTCGAACACAAGTAGAACTAATTTTTACTTGTTTTCACAAATATCCAGGTTCTGTGAACATACTAAGCAGCAGTTGCCAAGCATACTAATAATTGTGTTATACATCACTAAGGCAGGGTGGAGGAGTAACATTTTAAAGCCCACTTTCCTCCCTCACACTAAACTCAGTTAAAGCATGACTCATTCCAGTAAAGGATGTGAACTCTGTGTGGAACAGAATAAAACTTGATCCATGTGGCTTATTCAGGAGGGAGAGCTGGTCTAGGGAATTTACGCAAACACACTGAAAATCCAACAATAAACCCACTGTAGAAGTGAGCCTCTGTCTTGATTCATACCAAATACCACCCAACCTAAGAACAGCTATATGAGGCCTGGAGGCTGCTGAAGGACTATGGCAATATTATTTTAACAAGCTCAATGAATTTTATGTCACCCACCCACTCGTGGTATTACCTTGTGCTCAAGAAGCTCTCAAGAGTTCCTCAAAATGCTCATTAGATTGAGCAAGTCCACAGGAATGGGGAGGAGGGGAGAGAAGTGGTACATGTGCTCTGGAAGAGACTTTTGTCTAGATGTTAGAGGTTTCCAGAGCTCCCCAGCCGTTCAGAAGACACCTTATTAAGTTGATTTGGTAAACAGGGGCTTGAAAGGGAGTTGCTGAAATAAGGATATTCAGTCACAAACAAAAGAACTTTTAGATATCCCAAAGCTGCACAATGTCTACACCTGCAAGCCAAACACATCTCAGGCTGGAATTTTCAAAAGCTCCTTAGGTAAAAGCATGCAGAGAGAAGACAGAATGGCCCCACCAAACAGGGGAGGAAACACTGAAAAGAACAAGTACAGCTACCCTCCTCACACACAAGATGGATGGTCTCTTGTTTGGCCAGATGGGTAAGGGACTGTTACAGGAACCAGAATAATAAAGAGGAAGGAGGCTAGGTGGCTCATTGCATCCCTGCACTATTTATGCCATATTAAAACATACAATAAGAAGAACCCCACACCACAAAACCCTAACATCATGTAACTTTGGTGGAGGAGTAGAGATACCTGTTTTCCATTCAGTTGTGTCTGGTGCAACTTTCTAACCCAAGAAGCCTGCAAGGCATTGCTTACAGTTTAACGCTGACATTATCCAAGGAGGAACATCAGCACTGGGTGCTTATGTAGGCTTCATGCTTTGGTCAAGCAAGAGGTTTTGTTTCCCTTCAAAAGTTTCTTCAAACTACTTTTGTCCAAACCAGCTCCTCCTGAACACATGCTGTAGCAGGACCATGTTGCTGTGCAGAAATTA
This sequence comes from Pezoporus flaviventris, assembly GCF_033815535.1. Classification (NCBI taxonomy): domain Eukaryota; kingdom Metazoa; phylum Chordata; class Aves; order Psittaciformes; family Psittacidae; genus Pezoporus; species Pezoporus flaviventris. Next base: position 4,915,037 of record NW_026892589.1, on the reverse strand, counting down.
AGGCAGGAATACTTATTTTCACTCCCAATGCTTGCTGTCAAAATTTGTAGTTTTCTCCACTTCTGTTAATGGAGGAGTGAATGTAGATTAAAATATATTAGCAGAAAGGCTTGCAGTGAATCACAGTGTTTTTACTTTCCTCACTTTCTCCTGCTAAAAAGCAGGCTTCACACTTCTACCTTCCATAACATGTTCTGTCTCCTACTGCACAGGGAAACCTTTATCTGTTTATCAGAGAAACTGAAGGCAAGAGCAGGTGGAGGACTTAGGCTCAGAAGAGGAGATCTATTCCTAGCTCTGCAACAAGATTCAGTCTACCTTTGAATCACTGTCTCCCTATCCATACAAAGGAAAATAACACATCTCAACAAGTAATGAATCCATCAGTGTCACAGCCTGCCCATGAGATCTGTGCACAGAAAGCTCCACACAGAATTTAAAACTTTATTTCTGTATCCTCCAAGGATCCTTCACACATTAAAAAGCTTAGAAGTAGTTATAATCCCTATTCTTTCTATCACTGCTGCGTGCAGCACTGAAATTTACCTATGGAGGTTTCAATTATCTCCAAGGCGCAAGGACCTTCTTGCTTTTATTCTACCTTTTTTTTTTCCAACAGAAGCTAAGTATTACTGTAGCCAGACACACTATGCAAGTCTTAACACTAATAACAGAGGTAGACTTTTATCTCTGTGATTAGAGAGACCACTGTTGCTAGGGAAACTAGGTTATTCAGATATCCTAAACCCTCACAATGCTGCACAGGCTGTTCAGGCTCTACCTGGGAGCAAAAAGAGCAAAGCAGAGATTAGAGCCAGCAGCTCACCTGCTCAGACACTTCCAGGTGCTGCTGTTCTAGATGGCAATGGAGACAGCAGCCTGGCCCAAGCAAGAGCTCTTGGTTTCTTAGCCAGTGTCTCAGGCAGGGTGAGCATTAAATAGGTTCTTATTCTCGTTTCAGAGGCAGCCAGCAAATCATCAGTAACAGAGCAATCAAAACAAGAGAAAGATGAAATACAGGAATGCCAACTGCTGACCAAGGACAACTAAGGACAAAAGGTAGGCATGCCAGGATGATGTGCTCACATATGCTGTATTGAGAGAGCACCAGGGAGGGATACTGAGGACACTACTAAATGTGTTGTACCTCTCTCACCTCACCAGCAGGGCCCCTTTCTCCTCGTCTTTGGGTAACCTGTAGGAGAGCCTAAGCCATAGAGAAGAGCAGCAGCTGTGACTTACAGAAATGAGCCCTCTCAGCACCCGTGAGTAGCTTTCTCTCATAGAACTCCTCTCCTGCACTAGCACAATCTTCAGATGCAATGATCTACCTGGGGCTACTACAATGGTTCATCACCAATTCACATATTCTGCTAAAACCCTCATTTACTTCCATTCTTGGTTCTGAACCTCCCTGGCCTTGCTTTGCTCCAGCTTTTATGAATCTGTTCCACCACTCCCCTTCTCAGTTACTGCTGCCATCCTCTCACTTCCTTTCTCATGTCTATCCCCTTTTCATTCTTTTGGTTTTCTCAGACTTAGTATTCCTTTATTTTCCTGTTTGTCCCCTCTTCTAAACTGCTCCTCTCCTTCACTGGCTCAAATTTCACCTGGCTGGGTGTAAGGAAGAATCTAACAAATTTACAGTTTGTCACAAATTCACTGGCACTCAGACATAGCACAGAAACACTGTTCCCCTCTCCTTTTGCCTACACCCTTCCTGCTGGGTGCCACGTTCATTCTTTGGGAATATGAAATCCAGTCATCCATCTAACTTGAAAGCAGGAAGGGAAAAATAAATTAACTTATAAGTAGAAAGAAAGATTTGCTGTGTCTAATCCAGGGCCACACAATGGTTCAATGCATGTGTCATACTTTCACAGCATCACAACATCCATAGCTGCTGGAGAGGCTTAACAGAGGCACACAGAAGCTTCCAAGCTAACTGTGCTCAGCTAATCCCGCTAAAGGAGCGGTGAAGCTGCAGCAGCTCAGACCTGCCTGCCTAAGTAAATACCTACAATCCTAGAGGGGGAAGGGAGTTGCACCTCATGCCAAAGCCCCACATCACTGTGGTTTCATTGTAAATGGTACCAAGGCTAGCACAAGTTTGTAATGTCTACACTCACTCCAAAAACATTCCTGCAGCTGCAGAGCAGAAGAGAGCAAAGGCAGTTTGCATCCTCAGACTGTGTGTTTCTATGCCAGGGAATGTGTGAGGCCATAGTTTGACAATGCATTGTCTTGGCAGCAGTAAGGTTTAAGGTTTCCCCCACCAAACCATAAACCACTGCATGGCCTTTTCCCCTCTTACCCCTTTATTCTGCAACCCCACAGATGTCTACGGTCCAGATAAAGAACTCGGCCAGCTCAAAGAAAAGTATCTTCCCTTCTAAGCTGGATCAGCTCTCTGATCTAGTTCATGGCACAGAAATCCAAACGGAAAGGATACATGCGTGGTAGTTCAAGGGTGGATGTACATGAATATGATGCGCTGAAGACATCGTATTAGCAAAACACTGCTTGAGTTTCCTTTAGGCTGAAGCTGAGTCAATTCCTGAGATTTACACAATTGGTTTGGCCATAAGCTACCAAAATGAAAGACTTATCTCCACTTCCCTCCTCTTTTTTTTCCCCTCCATCCTTAGGGAAACCTTTAAGTTACTAATACGCCTTACCAGCTTTAGCTCCAGCTTTTACATACTGCTGTCTGCCTGGTGATAAACAATACAGAATCATGTCATTTATTTCTTAGTGCTGGCCAGGCTACTTGAAGAGGAACCAGGGATTCAGGCCCAGCACATGTAGAATTATTTTGGTGTGGATAGGCTGTGAATGCAGTTGCCTAGGGGATACAGCAGCACTTTCTAAAAAACACAGGAGAGTTAAACTATGGGAAACTAAGCATCTTGTTTACTTCCTTGATACCTTCTGAATCATCATCTCCAAACCCTTCTACACTTTTGCACAGAACTGAGATCCATAAACAATAATTATGCTGTCTACTTGTATCAGGAGCCTGTCCCAGAATAAAGATCATGCCATATCCCTATGGCTTTATTCTTCTCAGACTGATGAAGAAAAAGCTCTGCTACAACGCTAAACAGACTCCAAACCATCTCCTTCATGCTCTGTATCTTTTCTCTATGTAAAGACAGTATATCTACATGTAAAGACAGTACATCTACATGTAAAGATGCATAGTGAAACCTGAAGTCTTCACTCATATACAAACCCAATTCATTTAGCAGCAACAAATCCCATTACTTCACAAATTCATCCTTTAGTATTAGATGAGCATGAAAGCAGAACAGCAAAAGGGAACAAAAGCTAGCTCTAAGCCTGCCTATGGCCTCAAGTGGTATTTCTCCATTAAGCACATGAAGAGAATCCAACTATCAGTGCTGAGACTCCTACAAGGCCCCCCATCATTTGCCATAGAAGAAAAATGTCCACAGAGGATGATGTTGCTCACCACTGCTGAAGAAAGCCTTTAGGAGCATGGGTTACAGAAGCAGAACTGCAGTGAAATATAACAGACCACCCAGAGGGAGCATCCATCAGCACACAAAACCAAGGCAGAGTTAAACCAGCAGTTTCATGCATTGCAGCCAAGCTGCTGTTTCCTTTCTGCAGGCAGGCATGAAATGGGCTCTGGAAGCGTGCTGCAGACTGACAACTTGCAATGAAGCACTCATTAGGGAACAGGACAGAAGGGGAACAGTACCCCAGGAAGGAAGGTTTCCAGTGTCCAGCTATGTATTTAGAATGACAACTACAGCTTATACAGCAACAAAAAAAGGAGTTCTGTGAATCCAGAACTTCAGCAGATTGCCCATACTTATTTCAGGTTTGCATCCTCCCCTCTCCCATTGTAACAGGTTGTCTCTTTCTGCAGCATGTTAAGTGGCAGAAATAAGTATCTGGCACATAGAAATTTTACCCAATGTTTCATTTTCTTTTAAGGGCAAAGGTGTGTTTGTGTGTGCACGTCAGTGTACATATATGCATGCATGCAGAGATTGAGAACTGCATCTTATTTTTGTGATGGCAGAAGGAGAAAGCAATGTACCTCGCATATGGAAGCAGCGAGACAGCAGGGGGTTCTCTCCACCCTCCCTCCCCTAAGGGACCTCCGAGAAACTTCTTTCTCTACCACAGTTGAGCTTTATCCTTGTAGAAGACAGCACACTTCAGTCTTTAGGAGACAAATAGACTGCAGTACACTTTTAATCTTTGAGGTGTGTCAAACCCACATTACTAAACATCTAAAAAAGAAAATCAGAGCTCTTTAATCTGCCCATATATTCCATGAAGAGTCCATGCAGAGACTAGAGGACAGGTCTGATCTGTTTGTGGCAGTCTGTTACCAAAACATGTTGTTGCATTTTGCTCTGACTGGCGATTTCCTGGGGACAGGTTTAACATCCATACAGATCTAATATCCATGCAGAGTGAGGGTCCATGATCCAGCCACGATGTAAAAGCTGGGACTACTGAGACCATTCTCCATCTCTGGGAAGCCTGAGGCATCCTCACACAGAACAGGAAGAACTGCTCACTAAGGCTATTGACAGAGTTGTTATCATGACAGAAAAAGTCAGGAAGCATCCGGGAGAATCCATCTTTTAGCAGACAAGACTGCACTGTAGCATGCAAATTTCTAAGCTTTTCCTTCTGCCAGCCAGCCCAGTTTCCCCACTGCTGATCTTTGCTTCAGACAACTCTGGCTTAGCAACCATGGAGTGCTAGATGCTAAGGAGTGTAGACCAAGCTGTCACCCACACATTACATTCAGACAGGCTTTGACACAGTGCATGCCACAGAGGTCAGCAAGGGAAGAGTAGCAGAGGTGTAAATTCCCACTTCCCTAAGACATCTGACACTTGGATCAGTTTCAAGCTGAAATACTGGGAAGGAAGCACAACCACTGCACACCATAATCTAGACAGAAGAGTTCGACTGATGATAACAGCTGTGATGAAGAGTAAAAAAGGTTACATATTTAGAAGATGTGGCCTTTCAAATACAGGATGTCTCCACAGCAATTTACAAGTTTCAGAATATACTACAAGCATGCTGTATGTAACTAACACTGGGAAAGAAAGTTACCCATACTTACTGTAGAAGGCAAGACTTGCACATTTCTCTCTGGCAGCTGACAAGACCTATGCTGTACTGGCTGCTACCTGCCCTCCAAGGCACTTAAAAGGTTTAATCACCATCACTTAGAGCCCTAAACATCAGTGAGTAAACACACACATACATGAGGTATGTTCCCAGCATGACTGGCTGCAAATATGCTGTCAACAGGTAAAGACAGAGCAATTCTGGTCAGGCCTGAATTATACAGGTATTTTCCATTCAAGGAAGAGCGTGAGAATACCTAACTCACAAGACAGGGCAGGGCCAAACCAGTGAAACTCCTGTTGCCTTTTTTCTTCTTTTTATTCCTTCTCCTAAATGTTTACCGCTAAGTCATATGGCACAAAGTAATGCCCCATAACATAGATGAATACCTCTTAGACTCCTGCCTTGGAGAGAGCAGGAAGTGAATCTGTTTTCATTCAGGATCTATGTTGTTAGATTTCTCCCCTGTTCTGTTTTCCCAGGCAGGCTGCAAAGGTTTCCATGTTCAGCTCGTGCTGGCAGTCAGGCCACTGGATGTTCTTGGCAAAATAATTCCCAGAGCAAACTGGAACACCTTTTCAGTTTTCCTTTCCATTCCTTACTCAGGGTTGTGTACCAAGTTAAGCGGTTCTCATTCACTGCAAGTCTAACAGGCAGAAAGCAAATTTTAGACCTGGTTACTAAGCAAAGACTTCTTTCAGTATAAAAACACACAGACAAGCAGATACATTCATAAGTCCATGTGGCTATGCACCAAAGGCACCAGGAGCTTTAGCACTGACTAGATCAGAGGTGCAAGCTGACTGAAAGAGAAAAAAAAAGGTTTCCATGAAAAATAAGGTTAAAAACCAAAACCAAACAAGTAAACACCAATGAATGACACACAGCTATATGGAGAAGAACCCAGAAGTCAGACTATTTCCCAACAAAAGCAGAGGATGCAATATGAGAGCTAAAGTTTTAGGATCCCAGCAGTCTCCACTCACTTTGTAGGTTCCTATCCATGTCTCTCCCACTGTCCCTTAACAGACATGTTTCCAGGCAGTACAGCAAACCAGGAGCTGGCTAGGCTAAAGAAAAAACTGGAAAGGCTGTTATTTTATAATCCAAAGCAGTTCCTTATTCCATTCTACTGATCATCTCCACACAGTGTATCAGCATAACAGCACAGAGGTGGCATGGAACAAATGTTCAGGTCAGTACTACTGCTGTGCTCGAACTACGGCTTTCATTTCCTTTCTAAAACAAACCCTAGAAACAAAGCCTAAAAGGAAACTGCATGTACTAACTACATTGTTAAGCTGCTTCTCTCATACCTAGGGTGGGTTTATCATTTGCCAGGTGAATGGATGAAAATTCCAGCCATAATCAGCATACTATTTACTATTTTGTTCTCCACAGTTGCCTCAGTATTGTAGCCATTTCAAACAACATCTGGCAACAGGAATCTCCAGAGAAGTAGGAGAGATTAGAAATTTATAGAAACTAAATGAATCAATTGTCACAGCACAATCTGTTAACAACAAAACCCATGATGTATAGATAACATTTCCTGTATTTAACTAGAGCAGACCTAAAGTCCTGCCATGCAAAGAGGAAAGAGCCTGCTAAAACAAGAGTTGAACTGAACTGACAGTTTTGTTGGAAGGGAAGGGAGGACCAGCCCTAGGCACAGGGGGTAATAAAGTCTGTTCAGAAAAAAACCAGGGCATGTGTCCGATAAGAACGCTGTGCTGTTTCTAGACCTTTCAGGATGAGCTGCTCTGGCTTTTATCCCCATATTGTTTTGGTTTCTCACTAGAGCACTGGAACACCAAGAAGCCAACAAAGCCAGCCACCATCTTCCTTGCTATACTGTTAAAAAAAAAACAAAAAACCATAAGCTATTGATTTACCATATTGGCCTAGAACAAGCAACCCAAGCTAAATGCCTTGCTGTGCAGATGGCTCTGCCTACACCACTAGCAACCTTTTCTGAGCACAGCTGCTGCCCAAGCTCAGTGCCTTCCTGTCAGCTGGCTGGAGAAGAAAAAACAACAGTTTTGTCATTCATAACCATGGCAAGGTAGTTACAGGAACTTTTAACTGAAGATGCTGAAGGTAGCACACAGCTGCCTTCCAGCATTAATAAACACCATCTACTCCCCATATCTTTTCCCTTGAAACTACTAGATAAGATGTAGGTTGCTGGGGTCACATATCAAGGCTTGTTCTGGGCTAGTAAGTTCTCACCTGACACCACCTTTCTTCCCAAACTATGTGCTTCTTTACAGAACCTGCTTTTAGAAGTGGAAGTCTTCCAATTGTTGTGACTGTGAAGAATAATCTTAGAAAAACATGATTCACAAACAAGCAGCATAGTGGTGCTGGTCAGAGTTCTCAGAGAATATGAAGAGCAGATGAAAGACCTGTCACTCAGATCACATGGTGTACTCCATCAGACACCAACAGTGCTATTTTACACTTCAGCATCATTGACTGATTTATTGCCATTCAGATTTTATCAAAATATGCAATAAGAGGGATCTTATTTTGGTAACACAGATGTGTAACAACATTATGTTAAGCCCTGCCATCCCACAGCATGAATGAGCCAAGAAGTGATTTTGAAGCCATGCCAAGGGGAAGCACTAAACCACCAATTAATTTAACCCAAATGAAAACAGGACCACAACAGTCCCAACTAAGATGAAACAACCTAGTTAGATGATAGTGTCCCCCAGATTCTTTCCTCTTTTCTATCTACAAAGCAGAGCTCCTGGCTCAGGCAGTACCTATCAAAGCAAATTATTTTGAGTACTTGTACCCAGGAAGTCACAAAGTAGTTTCATTGAATAACTTTGCACTAAGGCCAAGAACTGAGCCCTTGTGCTACCTAAGACTTCAAGGGGAGCTGCAGATATGCAGAGGCACACAGACCCAGGCAGGATCAGAGCCTGTGCAGACAGCTGGAACTGCCACACACACTTCAAGGGCACTCAGAAGCTGTAACTCACATCAGCTGGTACAGGAGAAGAGGGCAAAGCAGGACAAGGACTTACCTGCGAAAACAGCAGTAACTGCTGAAAGCCTTAGGGAAGCCTTTGCACTATTGCTGTACTGCAGATGATGCAGCTCAGGGCATCATTCCCTGTGAATGATGAGGACTCATTCCCAGGCAAGTCACAAAATCAACAGAATCTCAAGGGAGTGTGCACCCACACCCCACTGTCCTGCACAACACCCTCTTTCCCTAGTAGTGAAGGAAGCTTGCCAAGGAAAAGCTCTGGACACAAAGTGTCAAGATACACAAAATATATGCACCAAGTGCATGTACATACACACATACATACATATATATATGCATACATACACACAGCCTACAGCATAAGGTTGAGCAGTTGTCCCAAGTACCTGGGAACAGAATTTGGCTGTGCCAAAACACAGGCCAAACCCAAGGAATCCACACCAGACCCCTACTGAGAGGCTTCTACAACAGGATAAGATTTTAAAAGATTCTTTGAGACAAAATCTGGAAATCTTCAAGCCACAGACACAGAACTTGCAAAAGCCCTTCATGTGGGGCAAGAGATAATAGAAATTTGTGCCCAAATGCATTTCAAATACTCATACGGTCTCAGCACCTTGACCAGACACCTTAGGAAGGACAGAGACCTAAATGCTTATTTGGCCTCATTCAGGTAAGGTTAACACATCAATTTGTATTGTACCGGAATCTAGCCAATGGAATAGGCAGGTGGCTAGCACCACCTACCCCTGAAACAACTGATTTAGGAATGATGTCAACTTTATGCAGCCCAGAGGCATATCCAGAAGCAGAGAAATCTCTTAGATGGAGTAAACTGCTTACTGGAAGAGGCTCAAACAGAAGAAATCCTCACACTTATGCTCTCCCCCACCCCCAATCAGAGAAAGAGGATCCAGGCCGTGGTTTTTGACTTGACCAGAACATTTTGTGAGGAAAAAAAAAAAAAGAAAAAAAAAGGAAAAGAAAAAAAGAACCAGGCACAGATACTTATTCTAAACTAAGTACATTCTACGTACAGCTAATGCTTGTGCCAGTAACAGAGCACACACCCAGTAGGATGGCTGCACTCCTCCATGCGGCACAGCTGTGGCCTGCTGGCTGCTCTAAAGCTTAGTTGCTTCATACCTTCATTCCTTTTATAGGAAATGTATGTATTTGTTTTAATCTCTTGTCTTTCACATCATGTTTGTAGGTGGTTAAATATTTTGAGTGAAAACTTCAGAGAAAAAACCTAACCATCTTTAAATGGAATAAATGTACAACCAGAAGCAAGTAAAACACAACAGGGGAAAAATAAAGGAACGCTTGTACATCAGCACTATATTTAGATACTCTTTACTAGGAATTTTACAGAAACTTGGAAGACGTGTTGTGTTGATGCTTGGTCCGGCCCTAAAGCAATTTGACACAGCCCTGAAATAGAAGTTGTGACGTTTCAGACTGCAAGCTGCACAGAGCAGATACTGTTCACCAGCACAGTAACTGTTTTCTAAAGGATCTCTGCATGCCACTACGTTTCCTGGATTAATGCTTCACTTGAACTTGCAGCAGCATTTTTAAACAACAACTACACTGTCTGACAGACTGCACACTTTGATAGGTTTGAGATAACTGAACAATTACTAAGACAAAGCAATACTCCTGTCAATAATACTACAGCAGAAAGACATAAATACTGCTTGTAATTTGCTATATGGGACTAGGCATCTGATGTGTTAGCAGGCTATCTACTTGCATAGTGTACAAAGTTGGCTCCTGCCCCAAGAGTAGGGTTTGCCCAGAATGGAAGACAGACCAGAAAAAAAGAAGAACACTTTAACCTGGGATTTGTTTTAGTTCTTCAAAGTGCCACAGGATGGATTTTATACAGTTCTTAAAACATACCCAACCTAGCACTGTGGGCACATTTTATTACAAAGGCTGTATGTGGCAATGGAAATCCTGTTCAGAACATCACTATTACAATACAACGGCCGCATTCAAGAAGCACCTTTTCTGTCCTAAATACTCATTTCTCTTCCTAAACCAAAAACCATTGAAAATAGAGAAGGAGGAAGGTATCTTGGGAAGGTGAATTAGAAAGGGATTAATTAACTGGTAGAGGACATGGAGAATTTTAGGGACCACACTGGTACCTCACATATCTGAGTAATTCATGAAAATTAGACTTAGACCCAAGCTACTCAAGCAAATTTTTGCCTAGATCCTTGGCGAAGAAGCTTTCGATCAAGAAAGCATAAAGTATAAAAACAGCAGGTGTTAAAGATGCCACAGAGAATGACATCAAGTAGTAATGGAAAAAACTCAGTTCACACAGCAGAGATGACAAATGCCCTCAGGCATTTTCTTCCTCTTAATAATCACAACCACTGAAGCTGTTAGTTTCACATCAGTAAGACAGGGCTTGTGGACCACAAGTGGCCACACACAGAAGGAGCTACAGGAAGTGAAACATGTCCATTCTGTCCAAAAATAAAAATGAGCTTGATGTCAGTATCAACGGATCATTTTATAAAGGGCAAGATGTCTTTTAACAGCAGCCTAATAGAGATGGAAAATGATGGAATAGCCTCATTTTTGTTTATGGGTTTGTTTTTAACAGATGGGAATGAGAGAAGAGAAACAAAACAAGGACAACTCATTCCTTTTGCAAATTACTCCTGATTGTAACAGCAAAGATAAAATATGAAGCTTCGTAAGCACCTGCACTGATGATCCCCATGTATTAATGAATCTTAAGAGATTCATTAATGAAGCTTAACAAAGCTTTCATGAACCTGAAGGCTAGGTTCAGTTCTTAGACGGTGAGAACTTCCTAGGTGAAGCCAGCATACCCTTGTGCTCACCAAACACCACTCAAAGATTACTCAGTCCTCAATTCTATGTCAAGTGGATGAGGTCTCTTGCCTTTGATCATTATGCCCCTCTTCAACAGGAAGATGAGGATCCATATTTTGTCCAACTCTACCTCAAGAGTTTCTCTTCTGATTATGATTAGTGTCTGATGTTGACAAATAGGGCAATAACAAGGGGGGAAGGAAGCACAGCTCACCCTTGTCAAAAGGTAGCTGTATGGTGGCCTAGACATCACATAAACTGGATGTTAACCACAGGACTTGGTTGCTCAATATTAATCACCATCCCTATTCTCTATGAGTCACCACAGGACCTTACAACTGCCAGATCCCTCTTCTAAAGCTTGGAGATTTAATCTTGAACTGAACCTGAAGTTAACTTGGTATCATGCACATCAGCTTAAAGAGGCACAAAGGCTCACAGAAGCAAAGCCAGTGAGAGTTTCAGGACCTGTAGTGCTCACTCAAGAGACTATTTTAATAGAGAACCACAAAGTGTTCCTGCTGCTGTGGTGTCTTGATTATAAGGATTTGAGCCTAACGTGAGTCTCCTCCGACGGCTGCCTCCCTTCCACAGGGAAGGATGAGCACTGACTGATAGGTCCCTAGCAAGGAGCAGCCACTATTCATTTTCTGTAGCTGCTTCTTGGAAGCCAAGTTCCCCATGGCATCTGAAAAAAAGCCAAGGGTGAACTGCAAAATTTAGTAACAGCAGGATCTGCAGCACAACAGTCTCACAGTGCACAGACTTTTCCAAAGGGATTACTGGTTATCAGCCACTGTCAGAGGGGGCTCTTTAGAGGAGGCTGGCACTTCTCCCAGTAGAAGGTGTCAGGGGATGACACAGACCCTAGGTAAAGAGGCATAACAGCCCACTGCTGTGGATGAACGCCCTCTGAGAACCAGGGAAAAGTAGTTACTGCAACAGCATGTTCTCTCAAATGACAGTATTAACTAGCAGTGCACCAAACAGAGCTTAACCCTAGAGCACCCCTTAAACACAAAGCTTAGGCTCCCTCCCCTCCTCCAGTCAGGGCCAGGCAAATGGTACAAGTGGAACCAGCACTTACAAGAGACCATCACATGTCTTGGTATCACATGAACTGGTCTCATGAGGACATTATTGATCAGTGCCATTTTCACCAGGTGCATATAACCAACTACAGGTCCCACTGGCACTTGGGAGGAGGCAATCGTGCTGTGCCTTATAGTGGGGAATGTGGAGAGATGTGCAGTAGCACACTTAAGAAAGCTTGTGAGTTCAAAAGGCAGGTGTTTAAAACCCACTTCTCAGTAAAAACTTGGAATGAGGACATTGCAAAATGAGCTTCCCTCTGGATATACAATTTCATATTCAAACCCAGACTCACCTTTCAGGCATATAAACAGGCCAGAAATGTCCCTCTCTCCCAGTTACAGTATTTTCTCGCTAATCTGCCCTCTAGATAGGGCAGGCTTACCAGTCCCCATTGCTTCTCTCTGACCAGAATGTAAACCTTCTTGCCTGGTATCCTCCAAGAACCTCAGACGCCTCTTGCTTAGCCCACAAGGTCTGCAAAGCCAAGGCTGGAAAAGTTCTAGTATGTGAATATTCCTATTCCACTGTCTCAAGCATTTCTGTAAAACAGCTATGGCTGTACAGATGCCAGGACACCAGGCCTACAACACAGCAGGTTGCCTTATGGAGTTCCAGGAGAAACTTTGAAGAGGATACATTCAGTAAGATTCTCACCTCCTTCAAATTCTATTAATAATCGACTTCACCTACGGAATGCTGTCCATGCATTACACAGATCCTAAGAATGCCACAGTGTGGGTCGGGTACACAGCCCTCCACATCTGGAGGCCTGCATACAACGGGAGGCCAAGGCTGCATCATGTGCCAGGAAGCTTTAGGCACCATGCAATCAGCTCAGCTAGTTTTGTGGTTTAGTGCCTAGCCTCAAAACACCACGTTCCCATTTTAAACCTACTAAGACCAGCTCAACTGATAGGCCCAAATGCTGTGTATAAAATATGTATATTTAAGGGAAGAGAGAATTTGGGGAAGAAACCATGAATAGAAACCTTTATGTCAGGCGTTACTCCCCGTCTAGTTGTTGGGTATTTTATATCTCTCCCTCCTCACTGCCCATGGTTACTGAATTAGATATAAGGGAAGGGGGGAACCACCCTGGACGAGCCCCTCATGCTTAGTTTCTTTAAATGGTAACAGGTACCCATTTACTTTCACCATTTGTAACTGAAAACCAGCATAATCCACTACTACAACTACTTATTTTATGTATTTAATTACTTACAACACAACAACATGTCTAGTCAAACCTATTTCCCTGCTCCCAACGATAGTTTTTTCCCTTTGTTCTCATGCCAGATACGGGAGGTATTGTACACAACGGCATCCAATGCCAAAACCTCTTCCATTCCTTAAATAGCAGAGCCCATGAGAGCGATCCTACAGAGCAAGGCTCTCAGGGATGAAAAGAGCTTGCACATGGAAAAAGAAGTGGTATTTCTTGGGATGTCATTACTTACAAGAAATAGAGCACAGCATTCTACAGTGCTGTCCAGAAGAAACAGAAGATTGAAGAAAAAGCTTGAAATAGAAGTCATTAAAAAGCAGTGGCTTTAAAACAGAAACCCATCAGACAACTTTTTTTCTGCACAAGCAAGTAATCCCAATTAATTTCTGAATCCTCCTCCAGTATTTCATCCAAAGGCTCAGGAATTTTTAGCTCCAGACATTTTTTACTACATTAGAGGAATTGAAACCTTCTTCCTCCTTACATGGGGAACACATTTAATGTCATCTGCGTAATAGATTATATGTGCATGTGAGTTAAAACTTCTCCTGGTAGTAGTTAATGGATGATCCTGGTAACATAAGAATTATATCAAAATTCCACCACAAAGGATAAAACCAACAGGGAAATAGCTTTGCACTGAGTGAGCTAGAACTACAGATTAGGAGAACTAAAGCTTAATTTAGGTATGCTTCCGTCTGCAAGTGTAGGAACAAGAATTTAAACTGAGGAGGAAAGAGGAGTACAACTGGTGACAAAGAGAGAATTCAGTCCAGAGAGACAGGATGGCAAACAGAAGGTGGCTTATCCGAGAATGACAGCTGGCAAAAGAAAGTCTTGGCATGCAGGAAATCCAAGGCAGAAAGCACTTTCCACACCTCCAAGACTGCTGGAAATCAGGAGCATACCAGTAATTTAAATTCAATTGCTTGCAACATCACAGATCTCTGAATGCAATCAGACTGCTCTGGCAATTGGCAACACCTATTGCTACTTCCAGCATCACTCAGGCAGTTCATTATTCATGAGAAGTGGCCCAGTGAACTTGTCCTTCTCTCTATCTTGCATAGGTACCAAGTCTGACTTAAAAACATGACAGTGATTCAAAGCAATCCCTGGAAAAGTTCTGCAAGGCTTGACAGCACGGCATCATGGTTACTAAGAGAATACAAGTCAGACTCCTGCTGTATAACTAATCCCTTTGTGTTTAACCATCTAGGAATGAGCCCCAGTATTTTAGAAATGCGGCTGTTTGTCAAAAATCAAAGTTTTTCCAATACTTTTTATCTTCCTAAAATGTACAGATGTGCTAAACTTATTATTTCATTCATTACTATTAGGATATGTGACAGACAGAAAACAGCCAAGCAGATCAGGGTATTTTGTATCAGGTACTGCCAGCAAACAGTTATGAAGAATCAATGAGTAGCCAGCAGTGTCTTGACTTCCTCCATTTTTGAACTGAGATACTACCTGCTTGCCCTTGGAACTTTAAAGTAAAAGATGGAAAAACAAAATATTTTGAGATTTCTGGGCAAAAGTCAGTTATTACAGAAAACATCAACTCAACCTTTCTTAGGCAAGCCACTCGCCGGAAAGCACATACACAACAAATCAGTTCTCAGAGCAGGGAGGGTTTGGTAATTGAATCAGGATCGTCTACATGGCTGAGGACCAAAGCATTCAATTGCAAAGAGGGAAAATTCCAAAGCTTCATTCAGGAACAGGTTTCTGAGACAAGGAAAATTAGACACCTTTAAGTTACTATAGAAACAAGCAAAACATCACCAGGCATCATAGCAGAAGCTCAAAAGAACATGAATCCAAGACCCTCAAAGTCTTACATACACCCCCATCATCACCAAGCCACAATGTGCTATTCTGCAGTCAAGCTCTTCCAAATGCCACAGTTTTTTCCTCTCTTACCTTTCCTACTACCAATCCTTTAATCAAAGCTTCTGCAAGGGCATAGAGAAAAAGCCTGCATCAGTTCCAAATTCACAGTGACTATAGTTTTTATCCCTATGCACTCCCTTCAGTGCAAGTTTGGGGATGCCAGTGGAGCCAGGCTTTGGACAAGTTTATACAGTAACTGGCTTGGCATCTTCTTGAATACATTATTTAGGGAGCTTTACAGGTAGGAAGGTCACTGTATGAGCACATCCCTCCTCACACATCCTCTTAATTTCTCTTAAAATTATGCTCTGGAATACATCACATCCACTGTCAAGGTACTGCAACATGAGGAAGCTTAACAAAGAGAAGGATTAATCCAGCTCCTGTATATATCCCACCACTATCCCTCACACACGCAGGCTGTACAAAGACAATCTGGAGTCTCGCTGAGCCAAAACCTGCTACGTATACTTCTACAGAATGAAAGCTCAATAAATAAATAAAAATCCATCTGTAGGATGATGCTCTTTGACCTCCAGCACACAGAACCAGACAGCTGGCTAAGCCTGAGTAGTTTCCACAGCTCCAGGAGCCCTGTATTTGCAGCAGGAAGGCAGCTGGGTCACTGCCATACCTCAGCAGATCACAAACACAGCTTCAGCCTCTTGACACCAATCCCAATTATTTGGTGCTTTTTGGGGGGGGGGGGGGGGGGGGAGGGGGTTTGATTGGTTGGTTGGGTTTTTTCCAATCAATCATTCCCTTTCAGTCAAAGTATGGGTTTTCCTGTTGTTAAGAAATGGGATTCACTGCTTCAGCCTGGCTTCCTCTAGGACACATGGCAAGAAGAGATAAGCCCTCCCTTCCAGTCAGTGCTGACCACAGATAAGCACAGGGGCTTTATTATTTTCCACCTGGTCTCTACCAGCAGATCACAAGCAAGGATAATCTGAAAACTTGACAGGTTAAGGAGTAGAAGAAGCAAATGCTTCTTCAGCCAGTCTCAGCTACTAACAAGGCTTAAGCACCAGGGCACGTTATTTTAGGCTCAGGAAGTAACCAAATCTTCCAATTCCGCAGGAAAGAAAATGAGTTCTCCTCCCAAGCAAAACTGAGGGCAAATAGCTGCTCTGCAGAACCATTCTTCAGAGAGCAACACGTACTGGAAAAGCTTTTTAAGCCAGCCTTTAGCCATATTAATTCCCTTTAACACAAAGGAATTTGAAGGCTACAGTCTAACAGATGAGGAAGCTTTGCCATCTTATCCTTTGCAAGTTGCAACACTCTGAAGTGTCAGAGGGGACTGAGCAAAAAATAAGAGGGGGATGACTTAAAAATATACTGTATATTACTGTATACTTTAAAAAAATACTTTCGTTCTAGTGCTCAACAAAAGCCAGGAAATTCCAAAGTCCTGCCTCTTATTTTGTCCCAAAATACAATGGTATAACTTAAGAAGTGCATATGAAAAGTTATTTGGTGAACCTTAGCTGCATATGCTGCTGCCCACCGGCAGAGACACCGTACTCCAAACTGCATGGCAGCGTCAAGTCTTGATTTCTTGCCTTCTAAGCTATAATGGAAGAGATGCACTTTTAAAATTTGCTCTTTTCTATCTTGTACCCACATCACCTGGAGGTCTTGCTAGACAAAAACCTGCCTCCTGCAATAAAAGACAGCATTTTGAGAAATACACAATAACTGAAACCCATTTCAGCAACTGTGCGTCTCTTTTATGCTCCTGCACTTCATTCTCCAATGTTTTTAAGTTGTTGCCACATTCCTAAAGGCAGCCAACAGCATGGTAATTGTCAATTTAAAACTGGAGTTCCAGCTTTAGACTTGTGATGAAATAAGGTCTCAGAAATGAGATACAAGAAAGCAATTCTGTACAGTTGGAAATTCTTAGTCAAACAGCCCAGACAATGTTTCTGCACTGGAAGAATGTGCTCTGTTCATCTAAATGCTGCCGAGTACTTTATGTACATTTTCTCAGTGCTACCACTTTCAAGCTTGTTTCTCTTGCTAATTCAAATCCTGTGTGGATGCTTGTCTATGTGGATGCTCATCAGCACTGATCTTCAGCAGATAGTTTACATTTCAGAGACATTTCTAACCTGAACTCCTGAAGTGATTCCTACACATAATTCACTGAAACGTTTACTGTAGGCTTAAAAATTTACTGGTCTGGTCTCTCCCTCAGAAACTGCAAAACTTGGCCTCTGTGAAAAGGCTGAGATATTTGTGGGCCAGGCCAAAGAAACACAAAAAGATTATAACTACCTGGAAGAAAAAAAAAGGATTCTTGAAGATCATGTGAGAACGTGGGATTATAGGTCAGAACATGTGGTTAGAAGATACACTGAAAACACTAGAAGAAACACTAAAAAGTCAAAAACTCCAATGCGTTGGAGCACATGCTCCTGAAAAGACAAGTAACCTGCAAAATAATCCAATCAAAAGACAACAAAATAACTCCTACAGAAACACAAAGGCATAAAGCAAGATGCCCTCAGTATGTACAAGCAGGCATAGCTAGGACCTGCAGATCCTACAGACCCAGTTTGATTCTTTCTAATGTTTCTGTAAAATAAGGCACGCAGATAAGCAAATCCAAATATTTTGTTCAATCAATGCCCCCAACAGTGTGCTACAAGAGTGCCTGCCAGTTTAGAAAAAAAATATAGTATTTTATTTAAAGTAGAATGAAGAAACACTCATAATTAAAATAAGCAGGAAAGTACCCTTCAGTGAGGAAAAGGAGTAACCCTGGGGCAAGTCATTGAAAACTGGTTTAGATTTGACAAGTTACACAGTACGCTCAGGGGCTGCACAAGCAGTACACTCTGTGCAGCATACACAGATAAGGAAGACCACACCACACACACATCAATGAGTAATCTACACCATGCAATTAAATATTTAGGGAAATTAGGGCCTGCATGAAGTTCTGCAGGAGCCCTTCCCTCCTTATGCTGCCTGGAAGAGGAGGCATACATTAGGCCTTTGCTCAGACTCTGCCCCGAGTAAGGGAAACTTTCACCTTCAAGACAATGATTTCATGCAAAGTTATGGCACAGGAAGATGTGATGTTCCAGGTAACCAAACCACTCCACACAAGCCTTGCACACTTTGCAAACAGGAGAAACTTATGCAGTTCCAAAGGCTTATAGGGTCAGAGCTCTTATGCTGACTAAACAAACTAATTTACATCATATGCATGTGGACAACAATGAACGCTAAAACATCAGCATACCAGTGGATCAATTGTGTATCTTTTCCTGAAACAGAACTTAGAAAGAATTCACACTTCATGCACCGCACAAACGCGAGGAGAAAAGGCCTTACCACTGAACCACAACTTATTCTGCACATGGTAATACAATAACAAAAGAATTAACACACCCTGTAAGGCATTTAAAAGTTTTGATGGCATGTGCACTGCAAACTAACATCAGAACTACATCTTTTATAGCGTACCTGAAGGACTGTATCTGTCTTGCTTTTAGAACATGATAAAACCTGATTTTCTAGAGAAGAGGACTCTCAACATTGCTACAGTAGAGCAAGTAAAACCAGAGTGCAGCAGATACCCAAAAGAACACAGATAAGGACATTATGCATGCACAAAAATGGTGTCAGCCACCAACTTGTACATGCATTTGTCTGCAATTACAGCTCATTATGGCTGCAGTCATAACACAGTTATTCAACAAATTCTGAAGACATTAGCCTCCTGGAGAGTATGAAGTAGTTTTTCACCATTAGAAGAATCAGCTGCAGTGATTGCTGCAGTGATAAAAAACCTCTTTACCTCTACATCACCTTACAGTGATAGCAAGGGCATCAAGCTGAAGGGACAATGGACAAGCCATGTGTCTCTTTAACTAGACATCTAAGGAGTGTGAGGACAACAGAGATGGTTTTGAAAATGATTACCCCAGAGGCAATGCAGACCAAAAAGGATGGATGCCAGTTCAAATGAAGAACCTGCCTTATGATGGGCCCAAGCATATTCACAGGTTACAAATCACTACAGGAAAAAAGCAGCAACATTATATGCTTTACATGCTGCTTTTCTGACATGCAGAATTAAGAAATTATGTAGGTGTTTCTACAGTCTTAGCTCTGACCACAGCAGACTTACATTCCCAGAGAGGAGTGGACACTGAAAAGCAGGAAGGAGCAGCTCCTGGCAGGAGAGGTGACAGCTTGCTTGTCTGGTAGTACAGTGTTGTGGGAACACTGCTCTGCCGTGGCAGCACAAGGAGTCTGGCCTCTTGCTCAGAAACAAATCCTGTTACTGAGGCCTTCCCAAAGTCAATTAATTCAATAAATCACCCTTGTCTCATACCAGTTTGCAGCCTCACTATGAATCATAGAATCATAGAATCATTAGGGTTGGAAAGGACCTTAAGATCCTGACCTTGATTAAGCTGCAAGGTTGGACTGGCCAAGAAATGGTCAGAAAAGTAAGCTGAAAGATGCAGATATTCTATCAAGCTATTCCATTAATTTTCATTTACAAACCCAGCTTTTTGCAGCTAAAAGAGGACACGTCTCCCATGAAAAGGGTATCCCTAAGTAACCACCATCATAAGGGAACATACTGATTCAGTTGTAACAATTCAGCTTTAAAGCATTCTCAAATCAGACTTAAATAAATGGTGTCATACTCTGCAGACCAACTTCTTTTGAGCAAAAAATGTGTTTATTTTTATCTTCACATGCACAAATCAATACATGAAACATGAACAGGATTTCAGAGCTCGCACTACAAGGACTTTCTAAATCAGAGTTTCATCCAGACAATGCTTCAAATATACCAGGCAGAGCTTTGAAGAACCTCTTTTCTTTTTCCCCATGATTTCACAGGTGTACGTGACACACTACAATTGTCAAGGTTACAGCACATTCCCAGATACTTTAAACTCAGGTAGAAAAGCCAACCTCTCCAAAACTTACATACTCTTCAGATTTATTGGTACCTTTTCGCCAGTATTTCAGCAGTTAAAGACTCCGGAATGTAAAGTGTGCTGGGACTTGAACTCTGGGTGTGGTTACCGCTAAACTGAGGGAAAGGAACAAGCCAATGCGAGAACACCTCATGTTTTGCCAGGTAGAATGAAACAAAGCTAAATAAAAAACATAAACTGTAGTAACAGATATTAAGTGTCGTCGTGCATGGCACTGACTTGTTGCAAGTCAGATGATGTGCAAGTTACAGAGCTGTCTGGGCACAAGAGGATAGCCAGGCATCATTCTGCTCCTGGCCATCAGAAATTTCTTTGCAGATGATGCATGAAGCTTATCAGCAAACCCAAACACAATAAAGAAAATTCCAGTTTGGTTTCATCCGCTGAGCTTTCAATGAATGTCTGTCCAAGCTGTAATTTTCCCAAGCTTTATAAATCCAAACTATATTTGTGTAATGAGGTGACCATTTTCTTCTTAAAACACAAGCAGGATGTTCTCCGTCGTATCTTATGGTATTCTTAGCTCACTCCTTTGTAACTGGAGATAGCACAGCACACTCTGCAGTGGCTAAACACAAGGACTACAGACATAAAGTCTTTCTGTTATCAAAGATGATTGCTCCTTTACCCCAACCTTTACACAAAGGACTTCTTCACATCCCTATCACAATCAAAAATAATATTGTGTCCTCCACATTTCTCTCTACTTCCCACCACCCCCAGCCTTCCCTATCTAAACAAATATGGAAGGACCAAAGTCTGCCTGTACACTTTACAGCTAATTTCAAACTGATCCAAGTGGCTGTTAATCAGAGCTGAACTTGCAGCATCCAAACACTTTCTATCTAAAAAGAAAAACACCCTTCTTGTGTAGAACATTGGCAGAGTTGTTCAGAATGTGTAAATAGAAATACTTGTATTTCTAGGGTAAGTTTCTTATGGAAAGCTCACAACTACCTTCACTAATGCCTTCGGGTATTTACAAATGACAGAATACCACTGAGACAATGCACAAAACTTCTCAAAAGCAAACTAGCCCCCAAAATCCTCCCTTTAAAAAGGAAACAACTCTTGTTTCAGACACACACAATCACCTTGATAAATGCACTTTTACTCTAAAATCAATCTGCAGTTCTTTCACAAACAGATCTATGTAGCTGGCAGAGGAAAACCCATTTTGCTACAGTGGACAGAAAAGGGCCAAACATCCAAAGGGCTCATAGTGTGTCTGGTGGAAAGAACCCTTCCTGTTGGTCCTCACTGCAGCAGATAAAAAGCCAGGGATTCCCCACAGCACCCAAGAAAACAGCATCAGAGTGTTTGCTGATCTCTGGGACCCAACTCCCCCCCTTACCAGCACCTGTAGCAGAGCGTAAGTTTCTAAGGCACTGCTGGGCCATCAGCTGTGCCCTCCAAGCAAGCAGACAGACATCTTTTGTGCCTCCCTCATTTGGCAGCTGCAGGGGAGAGGTGTGGGGGCTGGGAGGTGGGAGTTCTCCTCTAACACTACCAGTGGAGGGCATCAGCAAGCATGGAAAAAAAGGACTCAAAAAAAATGGGGGGTGTAACAGAACAAGCACACAGATGCCCATGTATTGACATCCTCTCCTTCCTTTCAGCTTGCAGTTATTGATTCTGAGGGATAGTTTTGAATGTTGAGGGGATTCCAAGTCCACCTAAGGCTGGAGAACATGGGGAAAAAAAAGAAAAAAAAAAGAAGTGAGGCACAGTACAACAGTGCCTGGGATCTAGAGAGGAGTGCCAAAGCATCTCAGACAGACACAGTAACCCACACCTTCCATCAGCCAGCCTCACAAGCGGGACGAAGCAGAAACGCCATGGAGCACTATGTGATCACTGGCATGCTGCTGTCCTGCCCCATCATCAAGAGACACCACAGTGGGGCATGCAACAGGCTCCATACCACAGGCAACAGGTGGATCTCACCCAGTGCCAAGTTAAAAAGCCACAGAAGGGGAAGAGCAGCTGAACAGGTCAAAGCTCTCAGCAGACCCCAGCTGGAAGTTAGGATGGTGCTGGCAGCAGCAAGTCAATCTAAGCAGCAGGAAAAGCTACAGTTTAGTCCTCCAAGTTCAGTCCTTGAAACGCAAGAGAAAATGCTAAGCAAACTAGCACAGTAACCTTGGGAGAGACAATGAGAGAATCAATGTAACATCCTCAGATAACAGTTACTACTTGAGTAAAAGGAAAAGTTTTCTGCACCTTCCTCTGGTTCTCTGTGTTCCCCTAGCTGAACAATCACCATTCCTCTCAAACTCATGTAAGCAGTGAAACTCTAACGCAGACACATCACACTCAGGCCCATCCTGCAATATCCAAGGCAAGCATGGAGTTCCACTCCACAGCACAGCTCAGGTGATTAACACCCCCTCAGCTCTGACAGCACCTTCTGGTTTTCAATGCTGGCAGCTGGTCTGGCAGCTGTTTTCTGCAGGTACCTGGCAAATTTAAGAGGCAAAACAGGCAGCAGAAGTGTGAGCACTAAACTCTTGAATTAACAGGGGTTAGACAGGACAAATACATAAGCAGCGGTACTCTGAGGAACTCAAGACTGGAAGCAGAGAGGCCAGAACACAAGAGTTTGTAATTTTTTTAGAATACCAAATGGTATTTATCAAACTCCTACAAGATTTACAGACATACAAGTAGTGGCTGAAACTCAATAAAAATACACACAGGTAAATTCCCCTAACGCTAATTTATTTACAGTTAAATAAACACTGCTATAGATCAATACTCTACCAATACAAGTCATAAGAAAGCAGGAAATAAGTAGCAAAGTCATTCATTTTTTCACCTACCCTTCTTATATCGCTTTACCGGGCTCAGACTTTGCAGCATCCCAGTCACTGCCACATTCCATGCAACTACTGGCCACTAAATTTTACCCAGCAATTCATGTGCACAGGTAGGAGACCACTTCTTCCATTAACACAGGTTCCACTTTCAAACAAAAGGCTCAAAGTACTGATCCATGTAACTTAATTTCTCCTTCTAGCTATTACAGAGGAGATACCATACAGTTGCTGAAGCTCTCTTACCCATACAGCTTTGAAAAAAAAACAACCAAAAACTAAAGAAACCAACCCAACAAAATACCCAAACAATCAAACATGCCCATCATGCTTCAGGAAAGGCATCTGAACCAAAGTTAACTGGAAGAAGTGAACCCAGCCAGAGCTCTGTAGTACTACTGGCAGTTCCTAAGGAAGAGATCTGCCATGGGGTGGAGTTCAGACACACCCACAGGCAGTTTAGGCATGGATTTGGTTTCCCTTTGCATTAAGTAAAGTTCAAACCAATTCGCAAAGGAAATCACCATCTTCATCTTCCATGAGAAGATGACAGAAGTGCAAAGAGACAAAATATTCCCCCTCAATGGCCCCACTTTCTTCCACTGTACCATGCCATACCAAAGGAATCCCATTCACTCCAGTCTGTACTACAGTGCAACAGGACTTTATGCAGTTAGAAGACTGTCCTCGCCAAGATGACCAGGAGCTGAGGAAGTCTGGACTGGAGAATGCTTTAGAAGACCCTTGTTAACCAGTTCTAGGTAAGTAGACTTCACTGACCCAACAGGTACTCATCTAAGCACCTATTCAGAGATGGCGTAAGAGGAGTCTCGAGATTCCCTTCCCTGGCTTTTCACTTTCATTCAACCTCAACAACTTCCCACTAAAGACACTCCATCCAACATCCACCGAGAACTATGGCATGAAAGGAATTACAAGATAAACCACCCAAACTGGTAGCATGTGTCTCTGTCTGGCACCCTTTATTGAGTTCTGCAGTACCCCTGAGCCTTCAACCTTGACAACCAGCAACGTGATGCCTCCTAAAATGCTCCACAGACAGATAGGCTTTTGCTGTATCCATCAAAATCCTTTCTGTCCACTCCCCTACAAACTAACTTTGCTGGGGTGCAGCAAAAAACCTTGAATGTCCCATCCCATTTTACACAGCAGCAAACAATGACCAGGGTCCAGAGGTAGCAAAGTGAGAGGAGGCCGGCAAAACAGCACCTGCTGAGCAGCCCTAACTGATCTAAATGGCTCTGTCCCACATTAGCAGACATAGCTAATGCAGTCATCTCCCCTCCATCCCTTCTGCTTTCAAAGGACTGAATGACAATACAGAAGCAACAGTCACTTCTCACAGCCAGAGAGAACTGAGAGTCTCTGCAACCTATAAAGGATATATGAATATAAATGACATCTCCAAAACTCACACTGTAGTCAAGTGATTCTAAACCTTCTTTTCAAAAAGAAGCAAAACTAAAACAAGAAATCCAACACAGGGCAGACCACTGCTCCCCTACTATTAGGCCATCCTCTCCCTACCAGGACTTCGAGATGATGCGGAGAAACCTCAGAGAATAGCAGCTCATTCTGCCTGACACAGCACTAGCTGCTCTGTGAGCTGCCCCATGAAAGCAGGGGTTCCTTTATTTACAGTTCCTTCCTTCCCTTTCCCACCAGTTATTTTTGAGGGATTACGTTTCCTGTTTTCACTGCTCTGCCTCCATTTGTCATTCATCACAGCCATTAAAGTAGGAGGGAAGCACAAGGGAGCAAAGCAACACAAACCAAACCTTTACAGTTCAGCAAGCAAAGGATTAAATGTCACCTCTCCCCCCCTCAACCTCACCTCTCACACACCCTCCAAGATGGTATGTAAATATGTCTTATCCTCCAGCATATTCCCAGATCCTGACAGGTTTGACAGTTCAGACATTTCAGGACATATCGGACAGGCAACCTATTCATCCCGGCTTGTGACAGCTACTTACCCTCCCTCTGGCTGGTCCATTTTGGATCATGAACAACTTGTTCTGGAAAGCCCCTGCCTATATCTTGTAGGTAGAAATGATGCCACAGCAGTTTTCAGACATGAAAGTAAAGCAATAACCCCACATACTCTTTTTCTTGTTAGGCTGCTGGCTCACAGACATTGTGTCCCCATCACCTCAGTGCAGGAAAGTGTCAGATAAAAAGGACACCCAAGGGTCTCAAACACTTGTGCTGTCTATGAAGGATAAACAAGAACCATTTTAGCAAAGATGGAGCTAGAAGCATTCCTGCCAAGTCCATTACCCCTCCAACAGTTCCCAGGCTCCTATTCATACGAGGCACAGCCTTCCCAAGACTGCTACTACAGCTGCAACCTTCTCACCTTCCTCTCTCCCAGTCACATTGCAGGGCTGCCCCAAAGGTGACAATGTATTGTACCAAGAGCAGATGATGGCTAGGGGATGGAGGGAAAGATAAGCAAGCAAATGTTGAGATGGGACACAGAGACTTCAAAATGCATTTGGTTTTTGAAGACAGCTGAGGGTATGGCTCAAATAAGGTAGTCTAATAAGCAAGTATGGGTTTGTGCAGCAGCAAATCATACACAGAGAGGATTCTTTATTCAGCTATCAGAAAGCAGACAGATCGACACCAAAGAGGAAATTAATCACATGTGAAACTGAACCATGGACAGCATGTACAGACAGGAGACCAGGAGAGACTGGAATGGTAAAAGGCACTCTAGGAAAGGAGAACACCACCACAATCAAAACCTCTGTCAAGGAAGAGGGAAGCCAGCATCTGAGAATGGCTGACTGAAGAAACATCTTCTAAGGAAGATATTTCTGCTCCCAGGCATGGGGCTTAATTTTATTGTACTGCAAAGTGAATATATCTTGGTGCTTAACTAAAAAGCAACTAAAAATCATAGCAGAGGATCACGAGATCCGAGGCTTAGTATCTGATGGCTCAGACTGCACAGCTGGGCAAAAGGGAGAACAACCAACCCTGAAGACAAAGCAATTTCCCAATACAGAAATCAAGTTCTCCCATTGCACTAGAAAGGGCAGGAATCCTACCAACACTCACTCAAAATAGGAGTCTAGTCCTCTCTAGCAAACTGTGCCACTGTGGAAGTCTATCACACTGATGCCTGTGCATGTACTCTGCTGATTAAAAGTCTAGGATGAGTAACAGGAGGCGAACTCAGGGCTTAATACTGCAGGGTTATTCAGAAGCAAGTCAAGAGAGCTGTGTAGGTAGTGTTCACTCAGATGATGCATTCCCTGAGGGCTGGGTATTTCTTTTTCCTTTGAACAGTGCCACTTTATTTCTTGATAGCAGTGTAAACAGACTCACCACAAAGACCGTTTTAAGGAGCTGCTGATTCAGAGCATTAGCAACTTAAGATTTTTAAGCTCTTCTTAAGAGGTAGAACAAGCAGAGCACCCAGTAAAGGAGCTTTGGAAATAAAATACAGAAAATGAAAAACAAAAAAAAACCCAAAGAAACCAAACTATCAGGTACAAAGAGTACAGAGAGTACAAGCACCAGGCAGTGAGAAACCGGCCAAAGCTGCTGCAAGGAAGATCCAGAAAATTTCTAAGCTTCTCTGGTATACCACAGTCTCAATACAGTTGCATTCCTTTGCTGAGTAAGTATACCAGCTTCTCTCACTGATTTTGCAAGAGAATGTTAATGAGACCTACCTGGAAGGCTTTAAAATTTAGGGAGAGTACTGTTCTGGCAGGAACTTATGGCTAGTAAGTCAATCTGAAACACAAATGACCTTTACTGTAAATGCACCTTTCCAAGTAGTTAAAAAACAAACACCACACCAAAAAAACAAACCAAGCACCCTCAAAGAAAAACCCAACAGAAAGATCTGCCTTTGTAGCAATGTAAATAAGAAAAGCCAGTTAGTCCAGAAGTCAGTCCTGTAGCACAGGAAAACTGGAATTTTGTTAATTCCCATCTCCTTTATTGTTGCAGGATAGAGGCTGGGTTGATTTCTTAAGCAAATTCAGGGGGAGAATAGACTGGACTTCCCTGAAATATTCTCCTGCCACATAATTTCTGTATTGCAAAGTATCATTCAGTTAACAACAATGGGTAAAGGAAGTGTTGCAGCATGTGAACAGAAGCGAAACCCCTGGACTTTATTATGCTAGGTGCCTCCTAGTAAGGAGTCTGGTAATGAGACACAAACCACTTCACAGCTTCAGTTCATTTACATGCATTAGTAATTAAGAAACAGATGTTTGTTTGGTTATGTGAAAGAGCTGTGGTCACCAGTATGGTTCTTTATCGTTCAAGTAACTGTGGAATAAGCCAACAAAAAAAGCAGTAATAATGGAAAGATAAGACTGTTATGTGGATTTAACTAGCTTTTCCCTTTAGGCCCTATCCATTGTGGGGCTCAAGCAGAACTGGTGAAAACAAAAGTTAAACCACACTTATCTAACCACCGCAGAGAGAGACAAGTCAGGATAAAATGTATTTAGCATTATGTTACCACCTCACTTCAGAGATCTAGTCAAGACTACCATAGTGGTTAAACTCTAGAACCAAGAACAAAAGTTCAGGGTTGAGACCCATACCTATCATCTGTACATGATCTTGGACACTTCATTTGGGATTATCAGAGCCTCAGTTTCTCTGGATGAACAGGCTATTGAGAGTTATCCATGTTTCTGACACACCTGCACATCCCAAGAGCAGATAAATCCATAGCACTACTATAGTGCAAGAGAAGACTTGGAAAGAATAACCCAGTTTTAACAGTCTGTATCCTTCCTCTCTTGTGCAGAAAGTCTTAGAAACTGTGTTTTCTCCTCCCCACTCTCCACACAGATAGAGGATCCCTATCCGCATTTTATAAGCCAACCTCCAAAACAGTAGTTTGTAGTGCTAGAATGACAAGTTATCCTCTTAAAAGTAAATAACTGACCCTACTCACAAGTTCCACATATACTTTAATGTCATTAAAAGTGTATTTCAATATACTCAAAACAGAATCCAGATTTTTTTAAAGACAGGACTCCCAACATCTTTAGCACTATTTCTTTCTACAGGCCTGCTTCCCTGAAAAACATTTACCCACCCAATTTTTGCCTTATCAGGAACCTGCTACATTCCAAAGGGCTGTGCTCAAGGTTGTAATGTTTTTTTCCAGGCATTTTGCTGACTATTTCACTGCCAAATACGGCCCTTTCCAGGATGCACTTGTTTGCAAGAGCTCAGAACCCGAGACATTAAGAGAGGGCTGCACAGTATGCTGACAGGAGGCGGACGACTGCTGTTTACTTCACTCAAGAGAAAAAGAGTGTCACTTTGTGTATTTTTAAAACCAGGAATTAATAATTGACATTTGCCTTCACAGAGTCTTTTGATCCCAAAGGAAAAGAAGCTAAAAGGACACAGAGTAGCACAACTGCCCCGGAGTGAGCCACTAGCCAGCTGCATACTGTGTGAGGTGGAGAAGAAAACACAATTTGCCCTGATAACAGGGAAATAACTTCTTCCAAGTCCTTGCAGAGCAACTAGACATTCTGTTATCTGAAAGACAAAGCTGTAAGCAGCATGACAGTAAACAGCCTAAGTGGTTTGCTACTCCTATTTTTCCCCTACAAATAGCAACCCCTCCCCAGTGCTTATGGTACTGCCTGACATCTCCCAGGCACACTTGGTATGCATACAGAGACATGACACATTCTGATAGCAGCAGGTTTCATTTGGAACCATCTTCAAGGACGCATTAAATGATGCAGTTAAATCCACTTAAACACCCAATAAGGTATCAGAATAAACTTGTTGAAAGTATTATTCTACACACCAACCGATTTCTACAGCAGTTGTATTTTTTGCAAGAGACCTTTAAATGAGTATGAGATAAGGAAACCACCTTGGGGCTGAGACCTGTAGAGCACATAGGCAAGATTCACAGGCCTAAGAGAAGAAAACAGCTCTTTTAAAAGGTTCAGCAGAAAAGAACCAGACCCATTTCTGTTGAGTTGTTTCAACTGCCTCAGATATTAATCCTATTTCAGGAATATAGGGAGTGCTCTGGGCACAATGAGTCAGCAGGGTGGGGCACTTTTTTTTCCATGTTTGTGGACTGAACAGGAACAGAAAGAGCAAAAGAAGCTGGAAGCCAGAAATCCAGCACCTGGGTGCTATACAGGCAGGAATTCAGCAGGGTGAAGTCAGAAGAGCTCACAGATCTGTGCAGAGCCAGCACTCACAGGCAAAAATAGAAGTCTTATCTGGGAGTCAAGTAAACATCCTCAATAAAATTGAAATGAGTAAAGTGTAAAGATGCTTCACTGCTGCAAGCCACCTCTGTTTTCTCCAGATGACCCTTGTTCTTGATGAAGCTTTGCTCTAGACCAAGCTTTATAAGCAAATCACACTACTTGACAAAACTCTTACTTGCACTATTAGGTCAGGAAAATGACATTTGCCATTTCAAAGCAAACAAGTGTAAAAAGGCCTGGAAAAAAAACCTCCAAAACCCCTTCCCGAAGAGACCCATCAAGGGAAAATATACACATGCTATGCAGTTGTAATATTGCGGATGTCTCATTATAGTAACTACATCATTAAAAAAAAAGAAATCTTAGCCCATGAACGTGCACACATACACTGCTAGAAACTCAATGCAAGTTACTTAAGGTCATCTCTCCTTTAAAAGCTGTGCTGACCTGACATCCATACAGTCCTCCTTCCAGATGATTTATGACCTAAACAATCTTTTGGCAGAAGCTAGAGGCTTTTCTAAGCCTTAGTAAAAAGGGCTAAGTATATCTTTTTGATTTACTCCTGGCCATAAACAGTCAATGTATTTGCTGATGTAATCACTAAAAACACAAAGTACTTACATAGGGTACTGTAAGTGGAGTCAGTCACACAGACTAGGATGTCATCTGCTTTGTCTCCCTGAAGAGATGCAAATATCTTTCCCTATTTCCAGCCCTAGCATTTCACTTAGATTTATTCTACAAAAAAGACTATTTCAAACATCAACAAGCCCTTAACGTTGTGTGTCCCCCCCCCCCCCCCCCCCCAACAGCAGAAACAAATCATCTGACTAGGGAAAACCAAAACCAAACACCCAAACCAAAACCCAAACACCACAGATAAATTCCCTGATCCAGTTCTCAGCACGAACCTCCAAATGAGCAGCTGCTGGCACAACTGAGAGGGCAGCATGCCGTAGCATGAAGCATTACTGACAAATACAACTTAAATCAAGACCTAGCCTCAAGAGGCATAATATGAAAATATTGGCAGATACATCCTAACCCATGTGGTAAGATAAAGCAGCCGCTGCCTCAACTTTTAAACAAATAAAAGTGGAAAAAAGAGAAATCAACAAATAAGCAGAAGCAATCACAGCCATAGGTAGGCAAATGTAACCCAGATTTTGAACTTCACTATTTAGAGGGGAAACTGAATGAGTTTCTACATGTACATATAGAGGATGTTAATCAATTTTCCAGGTAAAAGAAGTGTGGTCCAGGAAAAATGCACTAAATTGGATTCCAGGATACTAGGGTTCACCAATATTCAGTTAGAAGCCTGAGCTTTAGCATCTCCAAAACCTGAGCTGCATACTCCCCCATTAAAACACTTGGGAATTTATTCATGCAAATCGCTAGATAAAAGCTTGATATAAACTCAAGGCTGGTTTTCCTTTAAAGGTCACTTTTCATTCTTTACATGTGTTTGAAAAGAAAACTTGCAAGTGATTGGTCTCCTTACAGAGGAGGAAAACACAACCACAAAACAACCACTTATCAAATATTATTAAACAAGTCTATTTGCAATGTGGATCAGCCCTACATGGCAAGGACCCATTAATGGGAAAAACAGCTTTAGCAGCAGAATGCTTCCTTAAGCAGCTGTTGATCTAATGACAAGGCTTGTTAAAAAGTTTAGGTGGAACTTTCTGCGGGTGCTTGTAGCTTTTCCTCAGTGCACATTTGCACATAAACTGAAACCAGCCTAAAACACCCACATACAGAAGGAAGGATTTAAGTTCAAAAATTCTCCCTCTTCATGTGCACACACATATTGGGAACACATTTACATAACACAGACTCAAGTCTCCTTCCTTGCTTTAACTGCAGATACTGAGACTTCATACGAGCACTGAAATGGAGGACAGGCACCGTGTTGAGTAACCCTTTACCTGCAGTATAAATTCTATTACACTTAAATACGGAGCACAAAACAAAGCACAGCTTAGAGCACATTCGTATGTATTTTAGTTTGCACAGATGCTGAGACCACAACAAATTATGTATAGGTCAGTGCTCAAGCCTGAATAACTTTGGGGTAGTCAAGGTCAGGGCTAGGGCATGTTTGCTGAACACAAACATGACAGGTCAGTTCCACTGCAGCAGCTAAGATCCCATGGTGGTGTAACAGAACTTCAGCTTGTTGCAATGATGGCCCAGCTGAACGGAAGGTATCTTCTTCTGTTATCTCAGATACTCCAAAAACATAACAGACATATTTTTCCCTCCATGCATACTAAAAAACTCTACCCAAACAAAATTCACTTTGACAGCATCCTACCTCAGAGGACTAGACAAACTGAAAAAAACCAAAAGGGTATCTGATGCTTTGCTGCAGACACCATTTTATCACTTATCTTGCCTTTCTGCCTCTTAAGATGACAGAGTGGTGACAAAGAATTATTAAATAAAGCAAAAACGCTTTCCCAACTGCATTGCTGTTTCCATAGCACCCATCCATGACAGATGACAGGTGCATATGGGCAGCTAACACAGTTCTCCAAAAGGTAAGAGAAATGTTAAAACAGAATTGGTTTTGAACTGCCTGCCCAGCATAACTCAAGGACAGCTCTCAACCACACCTGCAGTACTGCTGCTGAAACTGGGCAGAATGGACTGCATGCATGGAAGTTTTAAAACATTTATAACCTAGGCCTGCAAAAACCCCATCAGCTCCTTTGAAGTCAGAGATGAAGCCCACACTTCAAAAATCAAGCTATGCTGGGAAACTCTGGTTCCCATAGAACATGTAAACATATATGTTCATAAAAACATACAGCTAGTGCTGTGGAGCTTCAGTTACAGCAGCAGTCACTAGAATTCTCCTGGCATCAGGAAGTCCTGATCGAGTCTGTCCTGGGGTAATTGTACGTCTCTCAAGAGTAGCCATTGGTGTGCGCAGCTGTCAAATAAAAATAATAATCCAAGAAAAAAAAAAAAAAAAAGGAAAAAAATCAGAATTAAGATTTCTCATTCCCTCCCTCCTCATTATTCCAGACTCCTGATGAGAACCCCAAGTAGTTTAGCAATACAGGAACATTCTGGTAATGGCAAGGGTGGGTAAATAATTTCTATACAAAGCAGTGTGGTATCTCAACAACTGCAAAGGGAAAGGCTTCTGGGTTTGTGTAACTGCTCAGCTCTGCTTAGGACAACCTTTCACAAAATTCAGGCCACCAAATTGAGGAAGTGCCTCTCCAAAGACTAAATGGCTGCAGTGACAGGTCTGCATTCTCTGGGTTGTGTGCTCAAACATGACTTAGGAATACAGGAAAGTGGGAAATAATTTTCTTCGATACACCCTGATATAAATTCATAAGATACGAGAGCTCCTGCACTCACATGAAGCAGAACCCAGCCCTCATCTGAATGAGAAGAGCATCAGACCATGCAAACAATCTCAAAACTGCAATCAGCCTCTTATTATTGTCATTCAGCACACGATTCCAGAAGGCAAGCAGGCCTGAAGCTCAGTACTCCACGTGAAATACCAAAGGAAAACCAAGGAATTTTCTTTATACCTAAAACCAAAAAAAGAAGCATGGGGACCATCAGTCAGCTCTATCAAAGGTCTTTGCTCTGGGAAAAAATTAACTGTTCCGTAAGTGTAAGACAGCAAGTGGTTCCCAGTCTCACTGTTGAGGTGAGCACTTCTGAAAATACTGAAGGACTACACACAGCTCCCTTTCACACCAGAGCCCTCTCACGGATCATTCTCATCATGCAGTTCTGCTGTGCAACATCTGGCTTTTGGTCTCATTACAATCACAGGTCTCCTAGACAGAGGATCGTACGGCATCCAAACCAGTTACACGATTCACAGCATCTTTCAT
The DNA here is from genome assembly GCF_033815535.1 of Pezoporus flaviventris. NCBI lineage: Eukaryota > Metazoa > Chordata > Aves > Psittaciformes > Psittacidae > Pezoporus > Pezoporus flaviventris. The sequence continues at coordinate 4,881,901 of NW_026892589.1, read as the reverse complement.
TCCTATGGGTAAGTTCCTCAGGAAAGAAACTAGAGAACAGAACCCCAACAATTATTCAGGTATCACCTGTCAGCCCCAATGTATTGCTAATGTATACTAGTTTTCTGTCATAGTTAGAAGCAGCTCTTGAAGGCCTCCAAGGAGCATGTGTATGTGAGCAGAGATACTTGTCCCAGCATGTTAGAAAGCCAAAAGTGCCTTTGAGACAATACTCTGCACTTGGCTAAAACATTCTCCTCCTGCTATCCATCTACTCCGTATCAGGAGCTATGGGTGATCAGTATTAGACCACAGAAGTGAGGCATGTCCCAAGGCTGAAGAACGTACTTTCATCAACACTATACCTTGTCATGCTTTTTTCCTCTTTGCAATTCAGATTTCACTCATCAGCTTTTTATCAAAGAAAAACAAGAAAAGTAAAGCAAAAAGCAGACTGTGAGATCTGCTGCTCTCCACTGCAGTCACTAATGCACCTAAACAAGGCATCTTTACTCACAGCTAAGCACTGGGCTTGGTATGCACCACAATTAGGCTTAGACAGGAGAACTGCAATATAAGTTTACTATAGGACAGTCTATGCTCGCTAAACCACAAATTCAAGTAAGTAATTCGTACAATTAGCAAAGACAAATACATTAATCCCAATACCAGGATTTCCTCAAGGACAATGATAGAACATTGCCAGATTGAGGCATTACTATGTTTTCTCAGTGATGACACTGATTTCATCCTTACCAGATGGAGAGGTCCAATAACCACCTCAGGAGAATGTAAAGCAAAAGTACACAAGACACCCAGGGAAGAGAGCTCCTACACTCAAACACTGAAACTAGAAGGATTCAAACAAAGGAGGCAGCATGCAGAAGAGGTGAAGGGCAAGGACGGGGGCAACACACAGAAATCTTCCAGCAGTAATCAACTCACTTTCTCAGCCTGTTATTTTCTGAACCATCACATGGTAATGTCAGTGCAGACCACTATACAAAAATTTCAAGAGCAGAAAAAGGTTTGCAAGAAGCAAAAATAAAGATTGCTATGAACTGAGGCAGCTGGATGCTCACAGTCAGAGACATGCTTTTCTGTGCCTTGGCTCATACTAAGCACCATAATCTAATCTCTTTTGGGAAACCCTGAGCCCAGCCAGGCTGACAAGCCATTACCATCTTCCTAGGCAACATCATACCGTGCTATGTAATTGCAGACTGCAGCAGATACAGTTCTCTCTGTTTGTATGCTACACCTCCCCAGTGACAACAGACCAATCACATTTACTTTTTAGCAGCTCAGACACATCGGATGCTCCAGGGAATGACGTATTTTTCTTCAGAACAGATTATTCTAGGAAGCTGCTGGCCCACTTTAAAAGAACACACAGATGTGACTGTAGGTAACTGAGGGCTTTGATGGCGATTTTTGTGGCCTTGTGTGTGGATTGGCTTTTTCTCATTTTTTAAACCACCCCAACAACTACAGCCTGCTCCAGCCTCACCCAGATTGTGGGTTCAAAACGGGCACTGCTTTTGCAGCCAAGGGAGTATATAATTTCTGATAACATAATAGCTAGCACACATCCCTTCAGAGAAGTAGCTGCATTTCAGTGTTGAGCATAACATATTCTAAAGTTCTTAAAAAGAAGTAAACAGACATAGTAAGCCAAGGCTCAGTGCACTTCACAGATCAAGCACAGATCACAAACAACAGAGGAGCTGCAAAGTCCAGCCACACATGTTGCTTACTATTAAGTAACTACTACAAAAGCTGGCTCCCTAGATTTCACAGACCAACCTGCAGATAATTTGGGGCTTTTGGATACTTCAGAATGAGACCTAATCTGTACAGAAGCTTCAAAAGAGGACTGGGGGGGGGGGGGGGGGGGTATATATTATTTTTAAAAGAAGGAGGATTGTGGTGGATTTATTCTCCCTAGAAGAGAATTCTTCCCTCCACAAAACAGACAAAAATTAAAAGTGACAAGGATTGGTAAATGACTGCAAATAACAAAATAACAGAAGATAACAACTATGAAAAGACCTACCAAGCCAAAAGGAAAAATTCAATAGTATAAACCAGCAGACTAAACTTTACTAATTTCCTACAGGGCAATCACTGGGGAGTCACACGCACATACTCCTCATGTATTCATGATCAACCACCTCAGCTCCAGCTGCCATGTTTGGGCAGAGCTTTCTCTGAAAGAGAGATTCCAATTACATTTGCAATAATGCAATTACTGCATCAGCCATAACCTGGTTAAGAAAGGGTCTGAGATGCACCATTTGGGCAGTTGGGAAGAAGACAAAAGGGAAACATGCTTTTGTTATGTTAGTAACAGGAAATTTGCAAACCACAATCAGATTTTATGACAGAAATACACCACACTAGCCCTACACTGGCAGTTTTACTGTATAAAGCTGTCCTGGGTTCAGCAGTAGCAGTCATTTTTTTCCTTCTTGGTAGCTGGTACAGTGCAGTGTTTTGACTTTCAGCTTGGGAACAGAACTGATAACAATGATGTTTTGGTTTGGCCAAGGACTTTGTGAGCCTCATGCTCTGCCAGGGAGGAGAGGAAGCCAGGAGGAAGCAGAGACAGGACACCTCACCCAAGCTAGCCAAAGAGGTATTCCATACCACAGCACGTCATGCCCAGGATGTAACTGGGAGTTAGCTGGAAGGGCTGGTAGACTGCAGAGTAGGAGGAGGCATGGGTTGGTGCTTGGTTGGGCTGCGGGGGCGAGTTATCGGTTGGCTGGTGGTGAGATGTTGTATTCTCTTCCCTTGTTATTTCCTTTATCATTGTTATCATTGGTGGTAGCAGTAGTGATTTGTGTTAAACCTTAGTTACTAAACTGTTTTTATCTCAACCCATGGGAGTTGCATTCTTTTCGATTCTCCTCTCCATCCCTCCGGGAGTAGGGGGAGGGAAAGAAGGGGGGGAGTGAGTGAACAAGTTACCTGACTGGGTTTAAACCTCGACAAAAGCCCATACAGTACAACTCAAAACAAGCTTAGAGAAGTTACGTATTTTAGAATTGCCTCAGCAGTAAGACAGACCAACATGCAAGGATTTACTTACAGTTTATGGTTACTTTCACATCACATGTATTTTAAATATATGATCAGGAAAGCAGCCCATTTTCTTGACAGTGAGTTGGCCAAACCCTGCTGAGTAACTGAAGACACTCAAATTGTTGGTCTGAAAGCACCCCATTCACATGCAGTTCACCCAAACTAACCCATGCCAGCATTTCTGTTGTCACTTGCAGCCTACCCCTCTCTCTGCACAGCAAAGTTGCCATTCAGCCTGTACCAGAACACCATTTCTTTTCATACATGCACCAGCAAGAGATTACAAAAGCCAATGACATTTCAGCAGGGAAAGAGCAGGATTGGGTCCTTATTCTTTCCATGCTTATGTGACTCGGCAGAACAAATGAAAGAGGAGACAGTCAAAAAACCCTGCTAGTCTTGGTTTCTCTGGGGGGAAAGTAAGCTCCAGATAACCTGTGCCTCCAATCAACAGTCTGATTTTCAGGAACAGCAATATGCTTCCCTATGGTAATTGAAACAGAGCAATTCTCCTCAAACAGCTTGCAAGTCTCACCTCATTAACCTTTATGGACTGACCTCCAAAATTCCTTGAAACTGAAATACAGATCCCCCTTGCTCTCCACAATTAACTGTTTAGCCTTAAGAGGTTGGGGAGAGAGGGAGAGCATTTGAAAGCAAACTGCTAAATGCACCAGAACCAGAAGATAGAGACCTGTCTCCAGGCTGTCACTGGAGCCCAAACCTTCAAGGGCTTCTGTCTCCTTTGCTGGCCCACCTTTCAGGTAGGCTGAAAAGCCAAACTTGAATTATAAATCACCCTTCCCTCCCCAAACAATTGTTTAAGTCAATGTCATTACCTATAGTGTGCTGCCTAATTCAAATGAACATTTCCTAATCCATACGTGAAGGTTTTTAAGCCATGGTCAGTGCTTATATCCATCTAAAGACACATCCATTTCCTCCCCATGTTTGCCTATTCCTTCACACAGCAATTAGTTTCATTCACCAGCCCAATCCCTCCATTAGTTCCAAAGCCTAACCAATTCTACCATGCTCATCCCCATCCCCAGCTCTTTGCTCTCTTGCTCACCTCTGCTTCCGCAAGAGAAAAACAGCTGAAAAGTTTTCTAATCCAGAGAGGAAGCCAGTGCAAAAAGTACCAAGACTTCTTCTACTACCAAGGTTTTTCTACTCCTTCTTTCTCTTATATTTTGTTCAGCCACCTAGAAAGAAGACCCCACCCTCAAGGAGGCAGTGCACAGGGTCAGGCAGCAAGTCCACAGATGCTCACAGCTCCCCCTGCCACTTCTCAGGACAGGACCAAAATGTTGTGAAAACAGCAACCTCTCCGTGGTTTTCCTCTGAAACCATTTGGTCAGACGCTGACAACTATGAAGCAGAATTGATGCATAGTTCATACACATCTGTCAGTTCAACTGCTTTGGCTATAAACCAGTGCTTTTTCAGTACTTTGAACAGAGTCAGCAAGGACCGTAAGAGCAGCTAACTGAACCACAGACTTAATACTGTAGTTCCACTTGCCTACGCATTTCCTTCTCAAACAAAAGGCATTATCATTTTGGTGTGGCATTCACTGCAATGCTTATGCGCTCTGGCCCCAGCTCTGTGAAATCGGTATGCTGAGATCACCTAGGTCAAATTGTTTTAGCATACAAAACAGCATTCTAGTCTGTGATCATCACCATATGAATGCTGTATGGATATCTATATGGCTCTGTTGCAGTTTCATCCTAGTCTTGAGTTCCTACAAGACCCCCAAACCTTAAGTGTGCACTGGCATTACATTTCACCTGCCCAGCCACAGATCACTTCTGCCTGGTAGGCCCTCACACAGCAATGGAGCTGCACAGAGTGGGCTCATCTCTAGTGCCAGACAGACCTCTTTAGACTGTTGGTAATCTTGAAGGGATGACAAGCAGCTTTCTATCTAGCCCATTACTTGCAGAATTCATAGCTCTCTGTCTACTTATTCCATAGGAAAGACAGACCCACTTTGATCTCTATTGCGGACATTGAAAATGAGCTTTACACAGAGCAGGTGACATCAGCACTCTCCAGGACTTGCCAGCTTCAGACAACTAGTACAAGTTGATTTACCCTCTCTTTTCAAAGGCAGGTGCTTTGTGATTGCAGAAGCACCTGAATGTTGGGGTGCAGAAACTCCATAACCTAGGGTGAACCCAAGGAAAGCAAAACTAAAAACCCTCTGCATACCATTACTTATGGTGGGCCTGAGGTAAAAGTCAGCAACTGTTTGTGGAAGAAGGCACAAAACAAACAGGTCTGCAGAGTCCACTATAGTCACTGAGGCCATAGAGCAGAAGCTCCACAGATTCAACTAAATTCAGGTGGAGGGAAAGAGAAATGTGGCAGAGAAAGAGGGTGAGCTCTTAACTCCCCCAGATTAAGAGGTGAGTGGCAGCACAAGCAGCTTGATAATCTCAAAGACGCTAAATCTCTGGAAAGCAAGGGGGGTGGCACTTAAACAGCATCTTGTCATCAGTGCTCCCAGGAAATCCACTGATCATCACAGCAAAGGATTAACATGTTTAAGAAGTAATAGCAAAATGAACAAACATCAGAGAAAATTCTTGCCCCAGTGTAATGCACAAACAGTGTAAGGCAGGACCTGTGGCCAGCAGTCCTTAAATTAACAAATGAGCTGCACATGAGGAAAATCCCTACATTTCAGATCCTCAGAAGGAAGATTCACTACACAGTGGACTGAAGTCTGCCTCAGTTGCTCAAAGGAAAGTTGTATTTCTAAAAAGCAGCAACAGGACTAGCATAGCGCCTCATGAATTATCTTTGTACCAGTGAAACATTGCAAAGCGCTTTTCAAACTGCATCTTGTAAAATCCACAGGATACAACAGTGGGTTAAAGTAGTACAGAATGAAGAAACTTGTCCAAGATCTCAGAACATGCAAGCAACTCAGGAACAGACCCTTGCAGAAACTGGGACAGAACAATGTCCTTACATGATGATGTACTGCATGATTTCTTGGGCTTTAAATTCATTTCTGTCAAGGATTACCTTAAAGGCAGGAAATTCAGCTGCTTGCCTATCTGGTCAAACATTTAAGCCACACTGAAACTGAAGAATCTACAGCTCTAAGTAAGTCTGCACTTTAAAATGGCATTCTGGTCAGCTGAGGTAACAGCAATTTGAGTTTTGCAGTTCACATGCAGAGATAAATTCCAGTACTCCTTCCTCTGTCTACATCAAACTCACCAATAACATAGAGAACACATCATGCTTTTCAAAAAGGGAGCACTCCCACATTTAGTAGAGGCTAAAATAAGTAAAACTTATGGAATTAAATGACACATATCCCAAACTGACCTTATTTTAAGCACAGTGTTTTTTGGTAGCTTTCTAGAGGGAGAGCCTGAAAGAACTCTGGAAAGCACTATCAAGTCCTCTCAAATGAACAGAAGTGACTACTGGGGCACCTTTAAGGAAGCAGCTTTGCAGGTAAACATGATCTAGGTGGACTCCTGATAGAGCTTCCATGCTATTAGGCAGATAGATAAACTGGTTTCACACAAAGCTGTTAAGAGAGCATGCCCTGATTTTATGAAGCAAGCTACAAGGCCATGCACAACTCCAAGGAGCAAATCAACTAACAGTTACCAGTTTAAAAACTGACGCCATTGTGAGGCCTCATCACTGCATAACAGCACTGTGCAACTCTCCTCTTGATTACAAGCAGAAATGCACAAGAGGTGGCTTCTCTAGCGTCTGTCTCTGCAACCAGTGTTGAACAGAGTGTTGACAGAAATCTAACTAAATCTTGTTCTTCCTCCACAGCCATTGTAAAAATAGTCAAGCTTCATGCAGAGTTCAGACATGATCTTTATTAATTATTATTCTCACTACAGGAAATTAGTGATACATAATTAATCCTAACAGGTATCTTTAACTGGGCTTCATTAAGTACATTTAATAGTTATCACCAGACCTTAGCCCTGAAGCTCTCATTCTGCTCCTTGGAAGAAACTGAATGCCTGCTACCTCACTCTGATGTAAGGTTTTTGATAACCCATCTCCACGAACCCAGGTTCACATTTTTGGCCTGATCCCACTCACTTGTATTAGGTGACTTCCTCTAACCCTTTTTGGTAACATGGAAGTAGGAAATTATCACTTGCCTGTGAACTCAGGAAAGAATTTGGACTAAACAGCCTGTGTCCACTGGCCAACATCAAGCTGCATTGGGACGACAGATCCAGACAAATTCATATTGCACCCATCCACACCACACTCAGTGTTATTGTGGCCAGTCATGAAAAGCAAAGCCAGCAACATATAAAAATCTGAATGCACAAAGAAGACCAATACTATTGAACAAGCCCCACTTGCAGCTAACTAACATTAAGGCTGGCCAGAACCTGCTGTGATTCAAACCTGCACTCTCTGCTCAAGCAAAACTTGAGGGAAGCCTGGCAAGACCCTAACTGAACCACAGGGGCAGGAAAAGCTGTCTGGATCCGGGACCTGCTTTCATAGCACATGGTGACAGAGAACAGCCCGCATCAGACCATGTGAGTTGGGAATGGTATCCAGGAGTTAATCACACAGTGAACTCTTGTGCCTTTTGCTTGTTTTATGAAAAAGTGATTCTACCAACTAGTTTCAAATCAAAATTTTTCCTAATCAGGAAAGAAAGAAAATTCATGTCATATGATGCTCAGTAGGAATTAATCAGAAACACAGTCCTGAAAGCGTAAGCCTTTTTAGTTAAGCAAAAAGTTGCCACCAGCTAATGTGCAAGACAGTAATGATTAGCCATCTGGTGAAAGTTCCTGCTAAGCTTGCCATCTTACCCACTATGCTGAGGAAAGCAGAAGGTGGATCAATTACATTCTGTCCCTGCCTGCAATTGTGTGGTCATCCTTAGGAACAAGACACAAAGCTTTCCAATGCAACCAGGAATTCTAACTGTTCTGACTTTTCAGCAGCCTTTTTTTTTTATGGCTGCATCACACCTATATTATTTAAAATAAAAATCACCTATTGCCTTTCTGAAAGCTGAATTTATACTCAAAGCTTATCGACCTTCGTTATTTTTGCCCCTTTGTTTCCTTCTGCAAAAATTGCAGCTGCCAGGAGGCTTCCCAGTCATCTAAAGAGCATCTGTAAACAAGAGAAGAGACAGATGGCTGCAGCTCAGTTTAAACCAGCACAAGATCCAGCCGCTCCCCTGCATCACAAGTACTGCCCATAAGATACAAGATATATGCACAGAACCAAACAGGAATGCAGCAGTCCCAGACAGAAAACAACTATGTATATACAATCTGATTAGGAAGAAGTCATTGTGAAGACAGGCTGCTGAGGTTTCATGTACAGTGAGCATCCACTATAACTGTACAGCCTTCCAAACATACAATGGGATGTAAGGATGGAGGGGGGGGCAGGGAAGAGGTCTCCATCATTGCTCTCAAAAGTATTGCTGGAAAAAAACAAACAAACAAACCACAAAAAAAAACAACAACAAACAGGGAAAGTAAAACCAGGCATCTCCTTCCAGCAAAGTCCTCTTCTGAGAGCTAACAGACCAGACTCACACAGCCTGAGAAAGCGGGATCTCTAATAGACCTCCCAATTCACCTATTATTCAGGAATTCAGTCACACTGACAAATCACGTTAACCCCTTACTAAAATGACAGATTCAAAGGGACAAAGAAAGAATCTATCTATCTACGAGACAGAAAACTCACTTCTAGAAGTCCATCAAAACAATCATGCTTTTATTTTTTTTTCCTGGATTTGACTGGTTTTCATTGCATTGGACACACAGTGTTTTCCACTGCACTGGAGAATTCTGGTGTTAGCACAAGATCCTATTTACATTATGTGCCTTGCTAAATAAATCTGGATGACCACATAGATTTACCGAATGTATCTGAATCAACAGAGTTCACTGTTTGCCTCTTCCACCAACTATAAACCACTGTGATTCTCCAGACACACCTGCACAGCTCATGGGTTCAAACACTGCCCATTCTTCTTCAAAGAAAGATTTTGACTCTGTTGAAATTAAATTAACAGCTCTCCCCCAGGGCCTCCTGATATTCCAAGTTCTTCCTTCACTTAGTGACAGCAGAAAGCTTCAAGAACAGGGTTGCGCAATCATTACCTCCAATCAGCTCTAATTGAAGGATGACATGAGACAGAGGGAGAAATGAGCATTCCAATTAATACAGACAGGAAAAAACATGATTGTGGGAACAGAAGCATTATTGGTAAAGCTCCAGCAAAACCCTCAGGTTGTAGCATGTTGGCACACTGTCACCTCTGAGATAGTTTAACTACTCAGTGCAAGGATACAAGGAAGGGAACAACCTGGTAGTGAATGTTGCACAGTTCTGGGCCCTTTTTACCTCAGTGTTCACAGTGAAACTTGAAAGAACTGATTAACATGGGACTCCACTGATACTCTCAAAGAAGCCTGAATCAACCCTTCTGGGAATCCAATCTGCATTCCTGCAGTCTGATGGGTGCTTCTGCAGGACCTTCCCAAAATAGGACAACCACAACACAAACTTCTCACATTAAACAGTTGCCCCCTTAGAGCAATTCACCAAGGGTCACTTAAAAAACCTCTCCCATTCACCTCCACCATGCTATTTTCCACTCCATTTCAAACCATTTATAAGACTAAACAAAAAGCTGGTACCCACCTGTATCCCCATGGAAGCAGCTGTCCTGGTGACATCTCCCAGAAGGCAAATCTCCATCACTTGGCCAGATCTGTCCTGTTTTTCGTACGCCCACAATAGTAGCCTCAGACACAATGACCTGCTGCTGCCTGTGCCGTTTCTGAGACTGGGGGGTTGGTGGACTGCTACTGTCAAAGGACTGCTGAGAGTTTTGCGAGGGGGAACGGCTTTTGTCCCGATACATGCGATAAGTGGTGGGGCTGGGGGAGACATGGCTGGACTGCCCTGAGGAGAAGTCTTCCTCACTGGAGGTGAGGTTCTCATTAGAGCTACAATCTGGAGTATATCCTCCTCCAATATCTTCAAAACTCCGGGGGGAATAAGATCTCCTGGGCCACGTGAGATGTTTTTCCTGATCAGTTGTGCCCTGATTTCGCAGAATAGGACCTTTTCCTTCTCCTTCCCCCATCATTCCACCAACATAGATACTTTGATAGGGCTGAAAGTCCATGGGCTGCCAAGGTGAGCGGTTGCTGCCATTGGCATTAATCAAGTTATCTTTGAGAAACCTGGGGTTCAGTTCAGCATCCTCATATTCTCCATCATAACCAAAGCTGCTCTCCGAGGACCTTCCCCTATAAGCAGGCCTCTGGAACTCGGTGAAGCTGGGTACCATGTTAGAAGGGAGGGAGTGCAAAGACTTTTTGCGTTCCATTTGCATGGCTTGGCTACCAAGGGAGCTTATTTTATCAGAGACATCTTTATCGTTGACCTTTACTAGACCCTTCTCATGATGATACTCCATGTTCACGTAAAAGGGCTTTTCAACAACATCCTTGTTATCTCCAGAAGAATGCGAATTGACCTTTTTAATCCTCTCAAAATTGGACCTTAGGGCTGCCACACTGGTGCTGTTCCCTCTCTCCTTAGAGATAGGTTCAAATGATGCCTCCTTCTCAGCAGATCCCACTAGCCTGCGAGTGGAAGCCGATCTGTGTTTTGAAGGAGAGCCATCTGTATCACAGCGATTCTCCATATCTTCTACAACTCTCTTCAGTTTCTCTTCACCATAGTACTTACACCTGTCCTGCTCTCCCTCTGCATGATGGGGGCTGTCCAAAGGCGACAGGTCTGACCCATCACTCTGGGTAGACAACTTCCGCAGAGAGGGTATCCTCGGTTTGAACTTTTCCTCCCCGTGGTGTGACTTGCTTTTTTCATATTCATCTTGGTCAGCAGACTGGTGTTGCAGGTCTTGGATCTGCTGCTCTGCACCCCCTTCAGGCAACTGAGAAACACGTTTAAAACCCCATCGCTGTCTATCATAGCTTTTTTTCTCCTTTGCCAAAAGAGTCTGCAGGTAAATCATGCGGAACCTCTCCTTGTTGACCTCCATCTCCAGTCTCCGGATAGATGCTTTGCACATCTCCAGCTCCTGTTCAATGTCTCCCACAGATTTCAGCTCCATTTTAGGAGGCTCAGAGTCTGCAAATTGTGCTTTCCAAGCCTCCACAAACCCCACAGGGTCCACCATTTTGCATACAGGAGTATGTGGAGAACACGGGAAGGAGGCTAGAGAGAGATAACTGGAGAGAAGAAACCAACCGGATCTCACATGTAGAGGCAGAAACAGCTCCGGCAGGGTCAACTCAACGCGTCTCTTTCACGGTCCATGCAGGGAAACCGGGAGGCAAACAGCAATCCTCGCAGCAGTCTCTCCTCCCCGTCTCCTTGCAGCTTTTGCCGGCCCGTGCCCCTCCGTATACTCGCTACTCTCTCCCCGGCATGCCTGATCCTTTGCTAACGTACAACAATGCTCCCACCCCGGCGATCCCAGAAGCACTTCAAAGTGGGTGGACAAAGGAGCAGGCTCAGGGCGGGGGAAGGAAGGTAAATATCTTCCCCCCAGCCACCCACCCACCTCCTGCCGCTGCCGTCCGGGCGCGGTGCTCAGCGCAGCCACGCTGGGGAGTCCTCTGCTCCGTCCTCCCCTCGCCAGCCCCCGTGTTGTGCTTTCTCTTTCTCTCCTCCTTTCCCCCTGCCCCTTTCCCTGTCTCCTCCTCCCGGCTATTGTGCTGTGCTCCGGGCGCACACGCTCTCCGGAACCCCCGCGCTGAGCGCCGAGCCGGCGGCGCGTCCCGCGGCCAACTCCGCCGCTACCCCTCTGTGCCCGGGCGCCCCGCGGCCCCCCGAGAACCCTCTCGGCTCGGCTGCTGACGGGACGACAGCGGCTGCCCGCGGCTGCCCATTGCGCGGCCCAGCTCTATCGGCGGCGCCCCGAATCGCAGCGCTGCGGAAGGGGAGGAGAGGGAAGAGCCCGGCGCAGCGGCTGACACGGAGCTGGGGCCTCTTAAAGGGGCAGCCCGGCCCGGGAGCAGGAGGCCGTGCCCTCGGGACCCCCCTGAATTGCGGGGCCCGGCCCTGCGCCCTTCCCCACGGATGCCGGGGAGACAAAGGCAGAGAGCTGTACATGTTGTCCCTGTGCCTGCGGCCGCGGGCTCGAGCATCCCCACATAGCTATACCTAAGGCTGGGCAAGAACACAGCATGCACACAGGGATGTGTGCACAGGGGTGTATCCATTCTTGTCCACACATCCATATATTATGTGTAACACCAGCACGTTTCTACTCTGTCTTGTGTTCACAGCAACACTCTCCCCCAGGCACTGATGCAGCTCACCTTCAAAGGTCACGTTTCCCCCACTAATGTAAGTCCTGTTTAGTAGCAGGCTTGTCATTCCTTCAGTCCTTTCTTCCTTGCCAATAAATGACAAGCTGGATGTCTGAGATGGGCAACTGGTACTCCAAAATCACCATGATATTAACAATACAGGATGGTTTGTGCCTTTTTTTCACGCATTTTCTCACTTTTTGTCCAGTATATTATCCTAGCCCAAACAATTTGTCCCACAAATGAGGTGTGAGTCCTACACCTCAGCTCTGGCCGAAGGGTGGCAGATGATTTAAACAAGTCTGCCTGCTGAGTATCTCTCCTGAAATGACAGTACAGCCCTTCATCCTTTTCATGTACTAATTCAACCTCTGAAAAAGTGGTAATAATTACACCTGAAGTTCCATCTCCCTATTTGGATGATAGTGGACAGTGCGCTATATACACCTCATATCCCCATAAACTTGCTTCTTTCATGTCTATGGTGAAGTATATCTTTTCTGGAATGTGTTACTAAAAAGGAAGGTGGGACATAGCCCCAGCAAGAATAAATAAAATCCCATAAGAATGAAAAGCAGAAGCCCACATGAGCAGTTGTCTTACCTTTGAGACATGTAATGTTTCAGAACCCATCAATCAGTTTTTCTCTTCATGCTTTTTTATATGCCAAACAAAATATTTCTGGGTGTTTTCAGACCTATCACAAATGGCTCATCATATATCCAGTCTTGGGTTCATCCCTCTTGGATTCTATTTTCTGGTTTTAATCTCTTTTCCTGCACATGATTCCTCAGCTTTTAACACATAAGAGGCATTGGCTGACCTATATGGAAAAGAGATTATAATCTAATTCATAATAAAATCTGTATGTTTAGTAAAAACCTCTATAAATCTTTCAAGAAAACTTAGTTTTTCACAGAAATAAAATTAATTGGCTTTTCACCATGGATATTGTCTGCTATTTGTTTGCCTTAGTGCCAGTTTGAACATTAAACAGCTGTACCCTCTTTATCTGCTGAGATACTGCAACATCAGAAATTTCAGTTGGAATCAAAGGGATCACTGATTTTCTGTTGAATGCTTTATGCATTCAACAGAGTGTTATTTTAATAGGAGACAAAATTTCATTAAGACTATAGTAGTAAACACACATCTGTGGTTTGAGACTGAGAATCCTGTGATGAGGAGCCTAAGCTACAAGGAAGAGTGCCCAGCACATACCCTCTGCCGGCCTTCAAGAGACTGCAAAGCCCTTCTCAGTCGAATCGCAAGTAGTACTACAGTGACTATCGAGCTCCCTCTTGTGGGTAAGAGGAGCCAATCGGCTGAGTCTTAAAATCTCTTGAGCTGTCACTTACAAACTTTCTTCAGCATGTTCCCACACGAGAGAAACAGAGATTTTGTAAGTAATAAACCAAAATCAACCAACCAAACAAAACCAAAAGGTAGAACATAAGATGAGTCTTTTTAAAGAAAAACAAAACATAATTTCTGATTAATCTGTGGCTGAAATTGAGAAACCACATTTTTGGAGCACAAAGTGGTAGAGTTTGATAAGGCCGGTAAGTCTTGGGATGTCCAATCTGACCTATAACATTCTATAAACCTAGAGAAATTGGAACTCTCCTTCTTAGAATTCAGAGACTGGCAATCTCTTGCTGCCAGAACAAACTGCTGGCCAAAAACATGAGAAACTGAGCAACCATCTCTACTACCAAATGCAGATTCTGCTATAACTTCAACTTGCCAAAGACTTCATTCTAACTCATATACTCAGAGGATGCAATACATAGCATTCATTCACCAGTGCATTATATTGTACTCCACAGACCAACCTCTAATTAATGAAAACCCAAAAAGACACAGGGGGACAGATTTATTAATGAGGAATGGATTCCAGTCATACCACAACAGGATGAGCCTGAACTGGAAACAAACAGGATTAAGAAAGATGTGAATCAAATGACCTGTAAGAACAAAAAATATTAATATTAATATTAATATTAATATAATGGTTGAATAATCACTCAAAAGGCAGAAACAACATCATTAAAAAGGCCTTTGTAATAAGAAATTAATTTTGCCCATCAGGTAACTTTCTTAAATGGCTTTTGATCCATTACCAGTTGTTTTGCTCAGATATCTGCATACTTACTTCAACAGGAATTCAGTAACACATTAGCTTCTACTTATTGTTCAAGAAACAGCACATTAGTACTTCTTTTGGGAAACTGATTACTACAATTGCTCGGTAGCATTGCTTCAGACTGCCTCCAAATTTCACTTCTCCAATTCCTCACCTGCAACTTTCACAAAAGGAAGCTGGCACTACAACTTTGACACAACCACTGTGAGGTCTTCAACTAGTACAAAAAACACAGTTTAGCCTACTTGTGTTTAGAGTTAATACAGTTGTTCCAGCATTGTTTCCCACAATATTAAGGCATCCTCAAAGCCAATTAAATTGCTGATAGAATGGATTAACATGCATACATAAAACATAGACTAGATAGAAACATCTAAGAACTTGACAGTTTATGTTTATTTTTCCAAAGTTAGTTTCCTTTGTACTTTCTTAAGCAATTCATCATTCACAACATGATCCAAGATTTCATTTTAGATGATCATCTATTAATACTGAGTTCTTTGCAGGGGAAGTCTCAGTGAGGCTACAAAACACACACCAAAACCAACCAACCAACCAACAACAAAACCCCCAAACCAAAAAAACACAATCTAAAAGTCTCAAAGCATCCATCACAGAATAAATGGAGTCAGACCATTGTTAAGTGATGGTTAATGACTGACAGAGTACTGCATTTGTATGTGAAGTTTTTGGAGCTCCAGAAGGCACAAACCGGTAATGACACCAAGCAGTGTAATGAATCGCTAGAAAAAAACTGTGCCAGCTGATTTTCTGAGCAATACAATTATATTGTTGAAGGGACTGCATCTCTGATTATGTATAATAAATTGAGCTCAGCAACAAAACGAGAGAGATTTTTGGGGGAACTAAAAATGGAATCCCTATTGTTTCTTATACTTGATACTGAGTCATTTTGTAGCTGTAAACACTAACACATCTGCACAGAAACCTAGCACCTAGCCTGGACAAGATTTGCTGCAGCACAGTGAACCAGCTGTTCTACTCTCATTCAAACTCAGTCAACATGAAGGCTATGCTGCCCACTCAGTGTAACACGTGGTACAAGTAGAGTGTATATTCATTATCCTTGTGAAACAGATTTGGGAGATGAACAAAGACATAGATCATCATAAGGTCAAAACATTACACATTCGGATAAATAGCTCCATACATACTCACATACTCATTTTCTCCACCAAATGCTACATTTCTGTCTTTGCCAACAGAACTGGCACAATTGCCAAAGTGAATAAAAAGAGACACAGAGTTCCTAGATCTCTATTCATCTCCACAGGCCCCTTCCAAGCCTCACAATTCTGTGATGTTCCATAAAGCTCCTCTAACTTACATCATAAGAAAATAAAAGCAATAAAAAGTTTTAAGTCTCCTGTTCTCTACTTTTCCTATTTCTCATCAAACAACTGGGGGAGGGGGAAACCAGCAGAGAATTTACAATATTTTCTGTTTGATGCATAGATTTATTAATAAATGTCTTGATTTTCTCAGCAGCTCAAATCTGAAAGGTCCTGTCATCATCAGTTTCCCAGGTACTGTTATTTCTGTAATGACTGTCTTAAGAAAATGTAACTGTCCCTAAGTTTTCTTCTTTCTTTCCAGTGTTTTTATGCCAGCAGAGCATATAGTACTGGATTTGAATCTTAGAGGTATGGAGTTATAAGCAGCTTCTAGAGAAACAGTCTTTCTGTTGTCTCACTTTGATTTCTTTGGTAATTCTTTCAAATGAGTGCTGACAGTAATTTAAGGACCACAAATGTGTCTGGTTTAGAGCAAGATAAAGATTTACAGTATCTTATCCATATTATAAAAATATCACTGAATAGATACCCAGAACTGAATATTCAAATTCAGTGAGCTGCTGCAAAAATAAGAGGGAAATTAAGACAAGTGTATCTATCTCCCTTCCACTTCTTTTGTACTTCTGAATCTTAAACCTAGTTATCATAATCAATCATACTAATACAATTTCACAAATACTGACAACATTATTTGTCATTTATATTTCTGGCAATGTCATCTGTCAGCAGGGATGACTTTTAAAGCAGAAATATCTTTTGGCATCAGTCATTGTGTCCCAAAGAGCAGAAGAGCATTATTAAAGCTGCTTTACTTCGATGAAATTCAGTGATACCCAGAGCTAATCTTTCTTCATTAAACAATGCCTGTAACTTCTAAATACTAATTGCACAAGATTATGTCAAAGGATATTTAAAAAGGCAAAACCAGTGCAGTGGTTTTTGATCCAGCCAGCACACTAATTCACAACAACATGTCCAGACAGCAGGCTGTACCAGAAGCAGTCAGTAACGACATCTTCAAAAAGCAAGTGCCTTATGGCTTAACAAGCATGTGCCTACTTTAGAGAACTCCATCTTTTCCCATCCCTCTAAACCCACACACACCTCTAAGTCTTTTCACAAAATGGCAAAACCATTTCTCTACATAGCTGCTTTTATTGAGCAGTGGAGCAAATTGCTTCCAGCATGTAGTGATCAAATTATCTTGTCCAGTAAAAACAGAAAGAGTGACTAGGAATTCAGCAGCAGTATCAAAACTAACCTTACCAGCTTAAGAGTTCCTACCTCAGACAGGGATGAACAAGTCCATGACAGACACCATGTATGGTTCCAGAATCATGTTACATTACTAGAAACAAAAGTTACAGTTAGAACAAAATGAAAGTCATTACTCTTAGCAACACAATAGAACTGCAGCATAGATAATATTAATGAAGATCAATCCAGAGAAGGAGTCTGCATCTTCTTCTGAAGATAGAAAAACTGGATTTCATGTCTTCCATGCTATGCACCTATGTTATAATTCTCTCTTATTCGAGAGTGGAAAAGAATAGCATTCTTATCTGGTAACATTTTCAATATATTAGATAGCTTGGATAAAACAACAAAGTTTCTATCTGGGCTTCTCTGAGGCTTGGAAATATTTAAACACTGGGCTCTGAATCTCAAGTGGAAAATGAAAAATAATACAGATTTTTCCTGGATGGAGAAACCACAGCAAAAATTATGCTGCTGCATTTGTGTACTTCCACACCTGTAATTAAAACAGATTTATTTTGGAACAGTTGTAGAATATTTGAAATGCATAAAAGCAAGTCAGAGTTATTTTATACTATGATCTTGAAAGACAAAACCATATAGCTAGCACCCTTTATTCTGAACTGCCATTTGTTTTCTGCTCCCTTGACAATACAACCTCACTATCTAAAAGTTGTAGAGAATTATCAAAGAATAATGCACTAAAATTATGTATTTTTCACTACAAGTGTTTCTGGCAGACAGGTGAGCTACATGGCACTGGCAACGTCTTCTTACATTAAGACAAGGACGTTTCGTTTCCACTCAGTGAGAAAGGTTTACGTAAGACTGCACCATCCTGCACAAGTGAGCCTGTAGCAGCAAAGAAACTCTCAGAAAGAAAGTTTGGAGTTTTCCTCCTTCATTTCCAAAAATAAAACTTTCTGTTACTGCTTTGAGAACTTTCCTTGTTGCAGGTGTTGTAGGTATGTGTGTCAGTGACACTAGATAATGGTCCGTGGTGGAACAGACAAAAATAGAAAAGTACTGTTTGTCCGTGGTAGCTCCTCCCCAGAAGGCCCCACTTTGGCTCAGCCCTGGAAAACTCCTGACCCTTGGAGACCTTTCTAGATATAGCTGGCCGCTTCTTCTGATGTAGGCTGGCCCCCTATGTTGGAATGAGTGTGCATTTTTGCTAATATAAAAGCCCAAGCCTCAGGCAATGCAAGGGGGCAGAACCTCATACCACCCAGGTCAATGTTGGCACCGTGGGGATGCCCGCTAAGGTTGAAGCCTGCCACCTAGCACTGTGATGATGTTTCTCGGAGCTGGTTTCCTGATCGTCATTACATGGTCCTTGGGGTTGGTAAGATAACCAAACATCAGAGATATCCTTTACTGTATCTTTTGTTACCTCTATATTTTCCCCTGTATTAATAAACTAGTTATGATTCTTTATTGTGTTGTGTTTCTCTCAACCTGGAATTCTCAAACTCTGGAACAGTATGCTAGACTGCATGGTGCTTGCAGAAACACTTGACAGTCAGCAACAGCTCGGGCTTACTTGATAGTTGTGTTCTGGGATTTCCATCATGGTTTTTTCCACTTCTGTAGAAACAGAGAATTTATACAATTAATTCACAAGAAATTATACCATCCATTATAAAGGGTAACAAAAGCTGAATGCAGCCCCAGTCACGCCTATCTGCTAAAACTCGTGTAGATAATGACATGAATATGCTTGAGGTGTCTGAAACAGGCTGTAATGCTTGAAAAACCTTCCCAATCTTTCAGACTGTACATGAGGGAAATACACACAAAAAGCAAAACTCAACATACTGATGAGGTTTCCTGACCCAATTTGGGCGATGTGCCCAGAAATTTTCTCCAGCTACGTTATCATGGACTGTTCAAAGGCCAAGGTAGAAACTTGGGAAAGGAATTCTTTGACAATCTCCCCTAGAAAACAGGGCAGAAATTATGTGGTATTAAAACTGCACATCAATACATGAACCAGCATAACAAGCATATTTATGAGCAGATCACTGCTCCATACTGAGCTCTGGCAAAGCCTCTAAAGCCTGCTGGGCATTCTGCAAGGCAGCATGGTTACTGTTGTGGGGCCTTACTGGCCTTGCCCTATAACTTGTGTAGTCAGACATGGTATCGCTTTTAAAATGCAAGTCTGCATTCACCTCCCACACAACAGTTACCAAGTGTGACCATTGGATCTAACTATATAGCGTGGTAGGGAGCTATAAAGATGACAGCCAAGCTACTGGTCTTTAAATTCTTGTGACACCAACATTCCCAGCAGAAAAAATTCAGGACGAGCTAATCACAACAGTTCTTTGGGTTTAATCTTTCTTGTCTCTATCTTAGATCCTTTTTTTTACTCCATCTATTTTTACTCCATTGTAATGCAATGGCCTTCCCCCATTTTTATTTTTTGCACTTTTTATCTCTTCTGAAGACTAAAATTTCTTGCCCCTTCAATAGATTTTGCTTTCTTGAACTTTATTTTTAGTTCTGTTTCCCCCCTCATTTGTTCTCTGCGATCAACCATATTAGTATCTTGCTCCTCACTTTCAATTTCTAGCCCATCTGTGATGGACAACTCATCTTTGCACAGTATTCTGTACTTTGTCTTACAATGGGGAACTCCTGCACAACTGAAAAGAATTCTGAAGATTTGGGAAGGATAATGTGACATCAAGATGAAACATGAAGCGAATCTGTTGGGAAGATACTGGCTTCATACTGAAGTAATACACAGAACCCACAATCCTTTGCTTTGCTCTTGTCTCCCTTTCAATGGAAAGTACCGTCTTCTAAAACCAGAAACTAACATACATTTAAGGAATTATAGCTCAGACAAGACCTCAGATCTGTTTAAGATTGCCAGACCTTCAGAGGTCTGCCACATTTAGCTTTCACTGCAACTCAGAAAAAGCAGCATAAGCAACACAAAGTACCAGAAAAATCCAGACAGACACGTGGTTTTCTGGGATTTATTTCAGTGAAGGGTAAGAAACAAACTGCGTAAGTGATACTATGACAGCTGGGGGTGGGGAATAAAAAAAAAATCAAAATAAACAGCAGAAGAAGGAAGTTTGCTTTGAAATCTTTAGGAATTCAGCATTGATAGCTACAGAAAGACAAAGCAGGAAGACAAACACAAGACTCAGAATGGTATAGGGTGAGTGCATTATAACCCCTTCTTCTGAAAATGATGTCGTATTCAACTCAGAATTCTTCCCTCTTCCTGAATAATGAATGCACTGTACCTAAAAAAAACAGCCTTCAAGATCATTAGGTACTCCCAGCTTTTTTCTGCCTTTTCAGTTGTTTGTATGTGCTTGAAAAATGTTATGCAAAGAACTGAAATAGGGATATTTCAGTAACTACTTCTTAGGGTTTTTTTTTAGAAAGCATCTTCTTAAATTAGTTCCAAGTGCTATTCTAGTTACCTGTGAGCTTTCTTTCTGTTTATTTTGTCCCTGAAGGTCTTTATCTCAAAAACACGGTGTACAGGTGTACAACTTGTACGGGAAATCAGTTGAGGAACTACAGGAAACCTGATTTCCTTATCTGCATTAAATTTACTTACCAGCAAATCTTTTTTTTTTTTTTTTTTTTTTTGTTCCAACTAGAAAGATGAAGCTGGAATGTGGCTCATTCTCCCTCAGTGCATCATCTAGCCACTGTCTGAAATACAAAAGAGTAATGAGGGAATCAGTCAGAGGGACTGAGGAATACAGGAGAAAGTGACTGATAACAAGGTCACAAGAAAAGTGAGAGGATTAACCTATGTGAGATAATCAAAAGCCTTTTCTAGGCAGAAATAGACCAGGAGCTATTCCAACTCCTTTGAATATATTCCTTCCATTAATGAAAAGTTCAAACATGCCCACCACAGAGCATAAATTCAACAATGATTTCAGCACTCAGAGAGGTTATTTATCAATATAGGGGAGAAGGCAAACTTTGGTTTAGATAAGGAATAAAAAGAACAAGAAGCAGAGGAAAAGATATGAACAACATAGCACATTAGATATGAACAGGAATAAAGAAGAGTGAAATAATCTATTCACCGTTATAAAACAGCTCCCTGTGAAGGCTGCATGATTCTTGTCTCCTAAGCTTTTATATTTCTGTTACTCTGGCAATCAAGTTCCTCTTGAGTCATCCGACACAAATCAAAGAGGGAAGAGAGTATGTGCGTGTGTGGGAAATCAGGATCACAGGCTTCAATTATTTTCAGCCAAGCAGAGACACTAATATATATATTATTTTACAAAGTCATATGCAAATGAGGTAAGTACAACAGCAGTAGTCTCAGAAAATAGTTACATATTCAAATCAGACAGAGTACAAGTTGTAAAGAAATATGTACCTACCTTGCAGTCACAACAGTGTGTTAGAAAGATATAGGCTCTGAGCTGGTGACAACAATAGGGATCATAGAGCCAAGTTGGGGTTTGCAGCCTGCATTAAAAGCAGAACAATTTTACTTAAAACAATTATTGTGTAAGCAAGCCATTACAAGTGCCTGAACCAATGAGTTCAGCTAGACCTACATATACTTTGAGGTTTTGATTTTCTCTCCTCTTTTTGACAGCCTATCTCCCAAAAGAATCACTACAGAAACTAAAGAAAGAAAATTCTGGGCTAGCAGTTTATCTAAAGACAGGCTCTTGAGACATTATGCATCTGATGTATATATCTATCTCGTCCATTTCACTATTTATCTTATTCTCCACTGACCATAAGGGAAGGCAAGGGTAAGTAGTTTAAATTTATGCTCTACATTTTCTCTACAAAAATCCCATGCTATGTAATCTAAACAAGTGACTGTCATTCTTCATTTCTTATTTCATTAGAAAATACACTCATGATCCAGCTAGTTCTTAGCAACTACAGACTATCCAAGGTGTTTAAACCTGCTGCAAAAGCTCTAAAGCCTAAGCCAAAATATAGAAACTTATTTGATGTGATCCAAAGTCTGGATATCAGCCAGATCAAACACTGTTATTATAAATGCAGTAAATGACAAGAACAGAGAAAAAGTAAGTTAGAAAGTGTGTCAGAATTCTTTCCAACTCATTGTGTTAAACAGAGAGGATGCTTACATATAGGGTGCAAGAGCAGATTCAACACAGAGTAGGTGGAAGACTACTCATTTGCTCCTTCCTCTTCCTTCTCCAGCACCCAGTAAGACTGCATTATCAGTCTTCCACCTTGTTTAGTCTTTGACTGCAGTCTATAGTGCTATTGTTCCTTTTATCTTTTATTTTATAAAGGGACCACTTAATTTCTGCAGGAATTAACCTCTTACCAAAGGGAATGCCAGAAGTATTCTATATTCTGTCTTCAGCAATAATCTTACCCAAACCCAAATTCTTTTCCCCTAGACACAAGTGAAATTTTTATAACTGAACATCAGAACATTCAGAGCTTGCAGGTCCAACAACATATCAATTCACAAACCTTTTAGTCCCTTCTCTCCAATAAAGGACAATCCATTCCACCCCACTGTGTCTACAGGCACCCTCCCAAGGAGCACATACGCATATATGTTTCTGTATAAATTACAACCTCTTGTCACAGCCAGGATCAAAGTAGTATTGTTCTCACCCACTGCTCCTTGGTAGTAAACAGATGCAATGCACTTGAACTTCTCCTGACCTGCTGTGTCCCATCTGTGCAATAAAGGGAAAAAAAAAATTTCAGGTTAATGAAATCCAGTGTAACCTGAGTAAACATGCAGCAGACTGGTACAGGTTGGAGAAGAATGTGGTACCAGAGAAGTGCTACCATCTGGAAAATGTTATTAATTAACTACTGATAAAAATACAGTAAAGCTCTATTATTTAATGAAGACATTTGAACTCTATTTTTACCTCTTTTTTACATATGTATTTGTCATTTTGGAGATACAGTTCAAATATTTGTATTCTGTATGGTAATACCCTTTTCTTAAAAACCTTTTCCTCATCTATGTAATTTGTATGTATTTCTAGGGCAATCTAATTTTGAGAATTTTCTGTGCTAATACCACCTAGATCATCTATTAGCTCATAGAATCTTAGAATCCTGCATTTGCTAGATATGACATCTGTCCATACACTAGAAATTAGAGACCTATACCTCAGTCCACCAGGTACCAATGACACCCTTAAGGAAAACAAACAGTGCGCTTCTATTGATGAATATGACATGCAGTCTTCTCAGCTACTAATGGCACTACAGAGGCTTGGGATTTTGTTACAGACTAGTGCTGCCAGTCATCAACACTTGCAAGTTTATCTTGTACAGAGATCTCTCAGCAAGAGGGGGCACTAGTGCTTATCGTATGAAAATGTTCTACCCAGCCACTGAAGATTCTGCAGATAACACAACCTGACATTTAATAGCTCATAGACCTTATTCCTTCAGCTTGCAAAATACTGATACATCAGTCTAGATCTTTAGAGGGACTCAAGTTCCAAAAAGATAGTGCCTGCTAGAATTTTCAGAAACACTGTGACACTGAAATCAGTTGGAAATGGTTTCATAGAATGGTTAGCATTGGAAGGGATCTTAAAGCTCACTTAGTTCCAACCCCCTGTCACAGGCAGGGTCACCTTCCAGTAGACCAGGTTGCTCCAAGCCCTGTCCAACCTGGATTACTAAGTATGTTTCAATAAATCCCATTAGCATCTATCTACATTAATGATCTCAGAAAAATATGTGCTCCTAAGTAAACACATGCACTAAAATATTTCCTGCAAAGCATTTTATTTCTGCTCTAGGTCACAGTACAGCATAGATGATTCAGAAATGCCCTCTACAGAACATTACTGCTAGCCACCGGAAATAGCAAAGGACATCCTTCAGCAGAGCCAAGCAGGTGAGAGAAGGACAGGATTCCCACTAGTCTGATAAACAAAGCTGAAAATCAAAGATTTTAAATCCACATTCTAGTAAAAATCCAGTCTTTCTATGACTTGGGGAAAAATAATTAGTCCCTAAGAAAGAGATGCTGAAATCACTGAACACCTTACCATTAATTTCAGTGACTGCAAGAGTTAAATTCCCGGTAAAGTCAAGTTCTGTGCTCATTGTACCTACTAAACTCAAATGACAGAATGGTGTAACAGTGGACAAAGTCTGTGGAAAAGCTTCCACTTTTGCTTCAAGGAATTTGAATAAAATAGGCAGAACCACTCTGAAATGGTGCATGACATCCAAGATTTTAATTGACAAATGACATTTCATTTTTTACAGATAAGAAATTCAAGAGAGTAAACTTTTTTACTAAAACTGCAAGTAAAAACCAGGTACAGAACCTGGTTTTCAGATCACATTATTCTTTGTGCAATTATACTATTAAAAAAAAAAAAAAAAAATCTTCATTCCACTAGATCCTGCAGCAGTTCAGGCTCTGCTGAGATTGTACTTTGTGCAATGCTTGACCATGCTGTGTCAACTTACATCTGGACAGCAGATGATACTCCGATTATTTCAAAACGTTCCATTTCAAAATCCACTTCATTGGTAGCCTTGTAGCCTCAGGCAAACTTATCTTTCTAAAATCTGCAATTAAAACCAATGATGAAATACTAGTAACACCCAGCTACAAATAAGGGCAAAACTAACACTCTCTTGGGTAAATTATAAAGAAAAGAATTAACTAACTGTGGATTTGCTAAATATTGCAAAAGCATATATAAAGACACCAAGAAACTGATTTTAAGAAAGGAGATACTGGGTAACAAACTAGAAAGCATACACGTCTAGTGAATAATTACTCAAATGATTAATCAATGAAATTAAAAACTTACCATATCTAGGTAAAAACATGGCAGAAATAATAATAATAATAAAACACAAACATAGAAAGTTGTCATGATGATTATAACATACAGAAATTCAGTGATCTGTTCACTGGACTTAAATACAGAAACAGTAAGAGCTGGTTTTAACATCCAGTAAAGAATCAAATGATTATTCTTCAAAGCATTCTGAATTTTATCTGTCTTATTTCATAAACTACAGAAAGACTCCAGCTTCCTCTACAGCCTTGCAGGTGTAGAAATGAGTTCAGGCACACTCACAACAATGACTTAAAAATATTTTCATGAACCACCCTTTAAGTAAAGAGAAAACATGAAGCCAAGACTCAGAAACTGGGAAGATTCTTACTTATTTCTTTTCGTACCTTCTAATCGTTTAGCCTTTAGAATGGATTTCTTAAGAAAACACTGTACCATATTTGACTGGATAAAAATAGTTCAAAATATAGCATATTTTGATTGAAGTGCCAGAGCTTGGCTTTCTGTGCTGGCATATCAAGCCTGTCGCATACCCTAGACTTTGTTTTGGTT
This sequence comes from Pezoporus flaviventris, assembly GCF_033815535.1. NCBI lineage: Eukaryota > Metazoa > Chordata > Aves > Psittaciformes > Psittacidae > Pezoporus > Pezoporus flaviventris. Next base: position 4,856,424 of record NW_026892589.1, on the reverse strand, counting down.
TTTATTTAATAACAAAATCATGGTTCAAAAGAGAACCATGAGCTAGTACCCGGAATGGACAGGAATAGAAACATTATAACATTTATTTGAGATAAAGCAGAACCAAACTATCTGCTGAGATACACTGTACCTGTGGATAAGGCTGGTTTTCCCAACATACATGTGGTCTCCTACCTATCCAGACTGTTACAAATATTTGAAAAGATTACACATTTTTAGTAGCGATTTCAACATTGTCTCTCTAAAAATTCTGATTTCAATCCTTAAATTGCAAGCAATGAGCACATTTACCTGTGACTCCAATTTACCTAAATGACGCTGTGCTGTAGAATTGGTCTTAAAGTATAAGAAAGAAAAAGGTGTTCACCAAAAAAGCCAAACCCCTCTGGAGCTGAAATAGTCAGTTTCTTAGTCTGCATATTTTTTCTTAAATATAATCATTGGGACCTAAATTCTATTCTATTCAAATTGCTTTGACTGCAAGTATATACATTTATAAATAAGACCATAAAGTATCTACATCCTTTTCATTAAAATTAATCACAAATTTTTCATTGACTTTAATAGTACAATTCAAGTCCTAAGTGCAGAAACAAGAAATTGCTGATAATAAAATACCCACTACAGAATTTGTCTCTGGGGAAAAAAAAAAAACACGTGGTTTGAGCCAATGCATTTTCTGACTATGTAGAATAATATTAATCTGAAGTTGGCTTCATGCAAATAATCTGCTTTGCTCTGGGTCCTCCCACAGAATATAGCAGATGGGCTTTAGGTGACTCAGCTGCATTCTTCAAATTGAAGTGTAGTGTATCTTTTAAGAGATAAGGTGGTTAAATGAATATATTTGTTGGCATAAACTTGGATTGACATCTCCTGTGCACATGCGACAAAAATGGCTTAAGAGGGTTAATGTTCTTTTGTATAAAGGAATGGCTTTTTTAAACAGATCAGTTATTTTACTGAACACTATTTCTGGTTATATTTGGCTTCTATGTGATACTGATTCCAAGTTACCTATTCTAAATAGTCCAAACCTTGACTGGTAAGTTACATGACTAATATTGCGTGCCACTCAATATTAACTGGGTGGCCACAGCTGACATGTCTGTGCCTGATTAACTGTTACTGATGAAATACTGAATAAAATCAACAGCCTTAAGGGAAAAGCAAAAAAGTGACTGATGGTTTAGAGGTGTGTGTTCCATTAATTCATACTGGGGGAAAAAAGCTCCCTGGATTAGGCAATTTAACACACTGATGGAATATCAAGAGAGTCTTAAAATACATCCATTAGCTACTGAATTTATCAGACTACCTTTCCAAATGACAAAGGAATTGGGATAATGGAAAATTAAGATAATGGCTATTGCTGTCAAGCTTTACAGTTACTGTACAAAATACTCATAGTTGTCTGTCCCTCCTACCCTGGCTCCACCAAAAACGTGACCGAATAATAATACCTAGAGAGCAATGACAGGCAAGTGATTCTATATTCACAAAGCCAAAATGTAAAGCTCTGATATCAGAATAAATGAACTGGAGAGCTGGTTTACACTGCTTACAGAGAGGGAAATGGCTCAATTTACTAAAGTGTGTCTTGTTAGCAAAATTGTGTGGACGCTTATACCAAATTTATATGACAGTGTAAACTATGACAGTGACTATGCTTGCTTCTAAAAAGCAATAAGCTCACTGATGTCTCTCAGGGAGACATATTTTGGCCTTTTCCCCCTACCCCCCCCCCCCCCAGTGAAGTGAATAAGAAGTTCATGACAAATTTTGTAGTAATCAAAAATTCTAGATTTGAAAGAATAGTGAGTTAATTGTCAGTATTCATAGGAGCTCCACTTTATGAAAGATCCTGCACACTGGAACACAGAAACATTTATCACTAAAAAATACAGCTATTTATTTTAAATGAATAGTGATAATTTCTAACAGTTAAGCTTTCTAGCCTTACTTCAGCAATTAAATCAGTATTAGTAACAGTTCTTGGAGAGAGATAATCTCTTACAATCTTACCCAGTGCTCTGCTGACAAGCCATCCTGACCTCTGCATGGAAGTGCTCTTTGAACTGCAAAGAGGCCTCAGGTGTGTACCATTGAAAACAGGAGAGAACAGCTGTTGGGATAAATCATGTGATGCCTACTTTGCAAAAGTCCTATCAGCAAGGAAAAAATAGATAAGAAGATTAATTCAAAGAGTTTGTCAAGCACAGGGATGTCCTGGCATAAGAGAAGGGATAGCTTGGATTACAAAGCAGTAAAGCCTTCCCACAGCTATGTTTGTAAAACCACCTTTGGGAGGATGCCACCAGCAAGTCAGAGTGAAGTCTTTTAGATCCCTTACATGTGTGAAGCAGTGGTTTTATTGCTAGCTTTTAATTAGACATTCGTTAAAAATGAGGAAAACTTATTTTATATTTGCTTAAAATAACTATGATAGTTTTCCTGAAATTAAAAGCAAAATATGTGGCTAACACCAGGCATGGAAAAAAATTGCTGACTCCCTTACAAGGATTGTTTGATCTACTGTATGACTAAGGTTCCTATGCAAAGAGAAGATTAAAATTGCCTCAATTCTTCAACCAAAACCTCCATATGGATCTAATTAGATTCTTTGCATATTTCATACCAGCTATGGTTCTTATTTCCCCTCAGCATAGGAACTCTTTAAGCATGGACTCAATGTTTGGCTGAAATAATAAGATAGGTATTATAAGATAACACTTTATCATTAATATATCAGCACTGAATGGCAACATGAGGCCACATTCATCTTTAAAAGAAATCCTTATAACAATTCCTAATTTTAGCAGATGACAACTGTACATTAAATTAAAATACTATTAGCAGGAGGGAAACAATGTGGCAGGTACTACATACTGTGACCAGAGGGATAAAGAATACTTAACCTTGGGAAATCAGGAGAGTATTCTGTCCCTGCTTACTGGGGGGACTAAATGCATTCGGTTGGACTTCATCCTCCAAATTCAAGTCAACTCTACTAGACAGGAAATACATAAAGAGAAACATAGTTTTCAGGAATTGCTTCAATACAGGGAAGACTTGATTGAAAAATAACAGTTCTTACAGGCTTATAATCTTTTCTCACTGCAGTACAACTGGTTTGTGTTAAATAAAACCTGTTTCTTATGTAAAAGGGACCACTTCAGGGCGCATAGCTGTAGTAACAAACAGTGGCTTTCTGAAACTACAAGGCATGAACTGTAATTCCGTGGGAGAGCAGATAATTAATTCAACGTAAGTGCTTGCAGTTTAGCCTTCAAAGGATTTTGCAGAGTTTAATTTAAAAATCTTGCTCATCATCATTTGAAATACACCTGCACAAAGGACATTAATAAATGTTAGGGATACCAGATTTCGTTTGGTCAGAAGAAGGGAGGAAAGATGAAGCTGTCACTTTTCTTGGCACAGCATCGAACTTTCATCCAAGATCAGCTCAGAAAGAATGGAATCAGTAGATAGGCTAACTTGGAAAAAGAATAATGTTCATATGAAAATCACAAATGCATTTAGATAACTCACTTGAGATGTATCAATTTGGTTATGCAATGATACCTCGTGGGTTGTTGGGGGAGGGGACCCTTAATAGCATACCAATTTCTTGCTGGCATTCGAAAGAATGTTTCTAAGAACATTCATCATGTGGCCAAGTATAAGGAAGGACTCACCGTGCAGCAGCTGATGCAGCAGGATTCCAGCCACACAAACAGCTCAGCCTGCTGCTGTGGCCATAGCAACAGGCTCTCAACAGTTCCCTTCCTTCCCTTCTTTTACAGATTGGGAAGGTGGGGTTGGAGTAATTTAACTATATGTAAGGCCCTAGTTTTAAAAGGACATACTGGTTTTAGTGGCCGTATAGATTCCTGTGATCAGAAACTGCTTCTTAATAAATCCAGTGGTACCTGAATTCTGTGTAAGACAATAGTTCTGTTTTCTTCAAAGATAATTGTATATATGGATAGAAAGAGCAGGATTAACTCAACAGACAAGGAACTAATGGAGTGGGGAACTGTTACAGTGCTAATATTAAGCATAGTAGCAATTATAAAGCAACTCCTGAGGGAGTTTCAGAATTTCAACTTTGTTTCATCTTAGCTTTAGCATCAGGAGACTCGTGCCACTAATGAGACATTCTGAACTGTATAGATGTCCTTCTAGTCAATAGTAATCTTGCTTTCTAATGTACCAAACACTAAAGACAAGGAATAAGAAATCACACAGCTCTTTTGTATTGGCTAAGTATTGTTAACCAACTCATTAGTTTAGACAGCACTTAGTATGCTAGACTGTAATTTAAGATGCCAAAAGATTTTCCTATTTATTTACTATTATTTAAATTTCCAAATTTCAAGACAAAAGAAAGCTCTCACATTCTAATATTTGATAATGCTGGAACAGTCTTGGACCTCATAATATTCAAGAGATAAGCCTCTCTCATTCATGCAAAAGACTAAAAAAGTTAAAAGGGAAATCAACATGGCCAAGTAATTTTAAACAATGATAAGTATATAACAAAACCCCTACAGCTGTGTTTTACAACACCACTAAGAATAATTTCAACAAAACTGCCAGTCAACTACTTAGAATTGAAGTTTTATTCTCTTTTATGAGGAATTGCTTTTAAATCACTTCAGACACCCATGTGATCTCAACCATACTGAAACACCCTATTCTCCCCAAGGAATCCAGATTTGCAGCTAATGGATTATTCACCAAAGAAGGTGACATCACAGTATTTATTTATCACCATATGCATAGTTCTGCTTATCATGCTACTTGTGATTGTATAAAACTAGTGAGATCTAGGCCCTTTTTATGCTGTGGCTCCTGCCCTTTGGCAAATTTGAATGATTTTACGGCAGTGTCTTAAAATAATAGTTCTGAAAACAAAAACTCTACCACTTGGTAAGAGTTTCAAACACTAAGCTGCTTTCTCCATATTCTCCTAGTTCAACACATCCTAGACACATATAAACGTGTCATGTATCCATAGGTTGACTCACTTCCTGTCTCCTAGAGTTCTGTCACAAACTAAGCTACAAAAGAAAAGTAAATAAAATCAATTGAACGATCTTAGTGAATCCAAAGTATAGGTGGGACCAAGGCAACCAAACAGAAACATCTTCACTTACATTTAGTGTATTTAACACATAAACATATCCCAAATCGGGCACACCATTAGAGGGAAATCAATCATTTCAAGGGATCAGTTATTTTAGAAATACAAAGCTGCTAAAGATACTGAGTATTATCAGTACTGAGATCCAGATTTTCTCTTCTTACAAAGCTGAAGGAGGTTCAGTCACCAGGAGGGACTGGAATACAGTGTCTCCATGGCATCACAACGCTCCTGATATCAATTTTGCAGGAACAGGAGCACCAGCAGATTCTGTAGTTAGCCAAAGAATTTGAGGAAGGCATCCAGTAGCTGTACATAAAATAAGTTAACATCGTGACCACTAACCAAAATCAGTATTCCAAGCTATGGTGAAGAACAAGACAGAACAACTCATGCCAAAAGGATGAGAGCAGAGTTAACACTGAAGGACAAGAGAGGTCCCTGACCTTCTGCCCCTTCTGTACTGAGAAATGTTCATGTTCCTCCTATTGAAATAGGGTGAAACTTTACAAACATATAGCTAGTGAAAGTCTAACCTAATTCAGGAAAATAACCTCTACTTTAAATAATCTCCTCTAAAATGTTGTAGAAAAAATGAATCCTCTCCACAAAATACTTTTTAAACTAATAGTTTTTCTTTTATGGATTTTGAAGATCAACAAACCATAATCTATTCCTGTGCTGCATTTTAATCCAACTGATCTGAACGACTTTGGCTTTGTAAAATCCAGTTTAAGAACTTGATTATAATTGTTACTCAAACATAATGGAAAACATCTCAATAATTTGCTTATTTATGCTGAGAACTGACCTTTTATAGCTGTTCAGAGTTGGTTTTTCCCTCATGCCCGATCACATCTGACCATCCAAGGCACCCTTAAGGTGTAATGACAGCATTACAGTATGTTCTCCCTGTGTACCATCCTCAGACTATACTTTTTAGCAGAATGATACTGAAAAAGATGGCCAAATCATGAAGACAGTTACATGAAACTACCTCATGATAATGGAACCCCCTGCTACACATTCTAGCTCCTTAGTGGAAAGCTACTGAGCTCCCTTCAACCCTTGCACCTTAAGGCACTCTCACCTGCTACACCTCTGCATTAGCCCGACCACCATTTTGTTCAATCTGATTTTTTTCCAGTTGTGTTCAACTGAGATTACTTTTAAAACGGCGGGTGAGAAGAGAGCCTCCCTCTGCTAAAAGCAGATCGAGGACGTAAAACGGCCTCCATACTGCAACCCCCGCCCCGACGTTCCCTCTCTTCCTCACCCGCCCTCTCCCCTAAGGGGCCGCGCCTCAGCCCCGTCCCGCGCCTCAGTTCCTCCACGCGCAGCGCTCCCCGTCCCGCGCCAGCAGCGGCCCCGGCTTCCAATTCACCAACTACGCCGCTGACGCTGCTCTCTCACAGGAGCTACCGTCACACGCGGTATCTCCGCTGTTGACGTAGGATAAGACTCTGTATGCTTGGCTGCGTTATTCTTATTCACGGAGCGGGGTGTTGCGGTAACTAGAGCCTGTTGCTGTGGTAACTAGAGCACGCGGGCGCGGAAGCGCAGCGGGCAGGAGCTGCTGCGCGGGAAGCGGGACGGGCTGAGGCGGTGACATGTTGGTGGGACAGGGCGCCTTTGATTATTTAGTCTATTTTGTTTTGGAGAGAGAAGTGCAGTTGTTCAGCAGTTGTTTGAACTTGGCAGCTGGGTTTCTCTTCGTTGTTTTGGCAGAGCAGTTCGCCGCGCTGGCGGTTGTGTTTCTGTCAGCTGCGCCGTTTTCCTTACTGACAGAAGGGGGAGGTCAGCCGTTACCGATTCTGTCAAAAGTTAACGGATTCTGAGGGCGGGTTTAAAAGAATGGGTTTTTAAAAAAAAAAACAAACCTGACTTTTGCTTGCTTTTGCTTTATTTTTTGATTCCCTTGTCTGGTTCAGGACATTGAACTACTTCACTTTGATGCTTTGAAAAACATTCCCTCTCTCACCTTGCAATATTAAGCTTGCTTTCTCTCTCTCTTCCCCCTCCCCTCTTTATTATTTTTTTTACAGTGCAGAGAATTAAACCAGAGAAGACAATTCAGCTGACGAACAGACATTAATGCTGAGGACCACAAACCATTTCTGCCTCTTTCATAGCTTCCTAACAATGAACATGTGCTAAAGTAGCTCTTCTGGGACACAGAACACCATAAAAAGTCAGTAGTAGTCCTTTTGGTACATTATCTGTCCAGTCATCACGTACAGTCGTTTTGGAGTAGTTTTAGGGAGAGGGAGAATCCTTCCCAGGAAAATTCAGGATGGCACATGCTCGTATATCAGCCAACCTCCCCCCTAATATAGATCCTACAAAAGCTCCTATTGCTTTTGGAAGGAGGGCCCTTCCTAAACTGAATGAGGAGTTACAGTCTCCTGAGCTGCTGACTCAGCAGCGGGCATTGATGGCGCTCTGCGATTTGGTCCATGACCCACAAAAGGTCTACCAGGCACTAGAATTAGGTAAGTGATCTGTTGTCATAAGCTTTGACACAGGGGGAAAGGGGAAGACACTTTTGTGCACTACTTTTCTCCTTGTACTACCTTTGATGTCACAAAATGGCCATGAAGTTTTTCCTATTTTAATCTCTTTTAAAAAGGTAAAAAATATTACAATGCCATATGCATAACAATTATTTAAAGAATATCCTCACTTTAGGATTCATCAATGGCCCACTAGAAGTTTTAGCACTCCCTAAATACAAAAGTAGTGCAGAATCTTTTTTTTTTTCATTTACACAGAATTTTATTTAAGTCTGCACGCAGTCTAATAATATGTATCTATAAAAAACATTAATCAGTCCAAAGTTAGAAACACCACCCCCTTGTTGCTTAGTTAAATCTCATTTGCCTGGAATCTTCTCCAATCCTGTTTTCCATGAACCTTTCAGAAAAAAAAAAAAGTGATCCTATGAAAACTACTAAATACATTTTATTTAGAAAGAGGAAAATAAAAAGCTTTTAGTTATCCTAGAGCAAGAAAAAAAGCAAAATCACCTTTTTTTCTTTTCCCTGCATTCAACATTTTTTACCACATATGACTCAGGAGAGTGGTACTCCACCGGATTTTTCATACTTGAGGTGCTCAAAATACTCATATCTCAGATCCCATAATAATAAGAGGCAAAAAAAACCTTCGATGAACCTTTAAATTTATAATTAATAAAATAATATTTAAATAAGCTTTACAAGTTCATTTGCAAAATCCATTAAATCCTGTTTTGTCACTCATTCCTTCAGCAGTGGACAGCATGGCACATCCAGATATAACTTTACCAGAGACAGAAAATATCGGACCTTTTTATGCATAACTCCTTCTCAGAACTCTCTTAGTGACTGTAGGATGAGTCTATAGCAAAAAACAACCCTGGAACTTCATGAGAATTTAAGATACAAAAGAATATGACCAGATCTATTATACTCATCAGGATTATATCTGGCCACCACCATTTTCAGAGGGCTTTATCTGAGCACTTGGAAGACTCTTAAGTGTGGATTTTGGAGAAGAAAAAAAAAAAACTAAACAAAAACACACACCCCCCCCCAAAAAAAAAAAAAAAAACCCACAGCTTATCTTTGTAATTTTTAGCAGTCTCTTGTTAGTAGGTAACACAGAAGCCTTCCAGTTTGCCACTGCTTTTTTCTCCATTTACTTAATATTTTTTTCCTCATAAAAGATACCAATAATCATGTTCAAAATGTATTGTTATTTATTGATCAACAGTAGCTGCTGAAGCAATGTGAGATTGTTGTTTGGGTTGTTTTCCTTTGGTCAATGCTATGTATGTATCCACATAATCATTAATGGCTCACCTGTTTCTTTCCACATGTGAAAAGCAATGCTGTGTATTTATACATAGCGCATGGTACACCTAAAGAAACCTTTAAAGAAACGTAGGCATCAATCCTGCAAACATATGCTTTTTGAAAAGCAGGTTTGTATTTCATGAATATCTCCACTTCTTTTTAGAGTTATATTGCTTCATAAATATTTGTAAGATTAGAATTTAACTTGATACAGAAGTCAGCAGCTTGTTCGTAGCATAGCATTGTTGACAGTAGGCCTTGACACTCCAAAGTTTGCTCCCAAGTTGAGATGAAACAACAAGAGTTTAATTGTCAGAACAAGATGAAAAAATTCTGATTATTTGCAGTTCAAATTGTGATATAAAAATCATTATTGCTATTTAAAATTAATGCTGAAGGTAAGAAATGTTAAAATGAACTATTGTATCTCATAGGAGTTTTGAATAACCTGAAGACTTTGCTGGTACATCAGGACAGTACTGTCCGACAAAAAACAACAGAAATCCTCCATATAATGACAACACATAATGTTGGCAGGTAGGTCTAATTCCAGAGTTTACTAAACAGTAAGGGAAATGATAATTTTCAGTGTGAAAGTTTTTACAAGACAGGTGCAATGAAAATAAGATTTAGCATTTCACAAATATATATGATTTTTATTATGCTTAATTAAATCTTTTCCCCAATGTTGTTTGCAGGCATGGGCTGATACAAAATGGAGTGATTTCTGCCCTTGCTGAGCTCTTGGATGATCCAGTAGATATCTGTCGGAAGAACACGCATCTCGTTTTTGAATATATGTCAAAATTAACTGAAGGTAGGGATTTTTTTCAGCATTTAAGTACTCAAATAGGCAAAGAAAATAGGTAAGTTTACCTGATTCCCTATGCAATATCTTCCAGATTAATTTTATTCCATTTTATTTGAAAAACAAATTTTAAAACAGTATATTTTCTGTCTTTGCTTGACCAAATTTTCTCTAGTTAGTTTTTGTATGAGAATTTATTCTTTGGGTTCTGTCAGAAAACTTTTAAAAGTATGACTGTCACCTTTTTTATTGGTGGAGATAACTATAGTTTCTAGAGCTGTATTTGAAAATTGTGTAATAATAGTGAGACTACTTTGCCAAAATACAGAAAATGCATTATATAGATAACAAATTAAATGCTCCATGTTAACATAACACATCTGCGAATAGTCCTGTCTATGTGCTCGGGAGATTGATCTGGATAGATCTGTTAATTTTTTTAGGTCTTATGCAAGCTAAGTCTACCTGCTCAAGATACAGGTTGTGAGGACTGCAGGCTTGAATTCGTATTTCAAAATCTGGCGTCAAAAATTCACTTTTTCCTCTTCTGTTCAAAATGATGATCAGCTGCTCATCATGGCACACTAATTTCACAGTACACAGGGTTTGTAGGAGGTTTTTCTGGTGTTTGTTAGAAAGTACAAATTTTGTGGAATGTCTTCCCTGATGCTTGCAACCACTGGTATAGGATGCAAATGAGCAAGTAAGTGCACAGTCCATTGCACTGTGTATTCCACAGATAATGTATTCATGTGCCTTTGACCTTAGGCTCATAGGCACCTTTTCTTAAATGTACACTTTGACATTGCTTTCAAGTGGTGAACTAAAAAAACAATCCACCCCCCCAAACAACAAAAAAACCCAACGCACACTTGTGGGTGATGCAAGGAACAATGAAGAAGCTTGCTCTATCTGATATTTTATTCAAATATTGTTTGTATTTATTATAATAATATAATTTTTTATTTTCTACAAATTTTTAAATTAACTTGTTAAGGTACAAAATTAAAAATGTGACCAATTACAATTAACTTTAAATGTCAAATTGAGCTAGTCATCCTACACTCCCTGCATAGCAGGCGTAAAATCAGTATCTAAATGAACAAAAAGTCTGACATATAGGTGCTTAGTATGAGTTCTGCTCTGGTGATGTCCATTTATCTCCGGTGAGATAACCGGAAGAGTTAATTACATCAGAATTAGGCATCTAGCTTTTAAATGCTTCAGAATAATAGAGGAATCCAAGCTGAGAATTTGTCTTTGACTTGTCAGAAGAATAGGTTGTTGTACCTTTTACATATTTTCTTTATTATGTGTATTTATAGTTTTCCAAATATTTTATGCACTAAGGGAATTTATGCTGGTTTGTTACTTTTATTTCCAGATTTTATTACCATAATTTCAATAGTTTTCTAATTTGAGCATTACTCTTAAACTTTTCCAGTTTATGAAAATTATAATTTTAAAATTTAAAATTTCAGTAGATAGAAATTATCAATTGAAAAGCTATACTATGTAAATTCATCAGGAAGTATCTTGTCTGATAAATTCCTGGAGCTTAAAAAAAGAATTAAATGAATACTTAAAGCCTTGCTGAGTGAATATACATGAATTAAAAAAATAAAAAGATGTATTCTTACATGCATACAACCCTTTCTAAAGTTCTAAATAACTGAATCATTATGAAGGATGTAAATACGGTGGACTGAACAACTTTGTTATCATCACTATAGAAAACCAGTTAAGTTCTATAGTGATTTTACAGATTTTCAAATCAAATGAGGCCATGACTTGGCTTACGTATATTTTGACCTGACTGCCTTTAAACAGTTCTGTCCCTTACCTGTGTAGGCAGATACTGTCCTGTGAACATGTGGATCACAATAGAAACTTATGGGAGAAGAAAACATTATAGAAGTAAATAAACATTGCCAAATTTTTGCAGATGACTGGTAACAGGGAAACTACCTTAGAGTTTGGTGGCTGCTGTACCATTTTATATATAAATTTAATGTAAATTACAACTAATATTACATGTAAATGCCTGCTTTTAGGTTCTATCTCACAAAACTCAGAGCATTTACTAAGTAGGTTGGAAGTTTAGCTACATAATCAGAAAATATTCACTGAAGGATTAATAAAAGTTTGGGGTGAGGGGTTGGAGGAAACAGTCTTTATGGAAACTATCCATGTGGCTCTGAGAGGACGCGAGAGCCTTTTTTTTTCCCCCCAGTGTTTGCACTTAAGAGACTTACTGTAACAGTAAGCAATGCTAGCTGTTAGTGTGCCAAAACATAAAGTATTGCGTATTAAGAATTCTACATAAATCAAAATACATTGCCCAAACCAGAGGATATTTAATGGTACACCATACTGCCACACAGGTCTACACCCATTGCTCCATCTTTGGCCCTTCTGACATCTGAATATAGCCTCTTGGGTCAGGAACCACTGATGGGAACTGTCACAATTATAAAACCAGTATGGTGATAATCAGGAAGTGCGAGATTATACTATACAAGGAGAAAACAAGTTGCCTCCTGCAGTGGAAGGATTATCCAACAACTGCCAAGCTGAAGCTGAGAGCCAGCTGCAGCAGTTTCTCTCCTCAAAACCTTGCCTTTGAAGGCAAAGGATTTACAACAGCTCCGAAGTGAGCAGGAGCCTCTGCCAAACAAAAAGCAGCTTCCAAATCTTGTAACAGTCCTAGCCTAGCGAAAGTTACCTACACCTACAAGAAAAGCTACAGCTCTCTTAGTGGTAGTTGCTTTTTAACAAGGCTTCTCTTGAGCTAAGACTGATACCACTTTCTTCCTTTTATGTCTCCCACTTCAGGTACTGATGGCAGATAAGGATCAGATTTTCCAAATCAAACTAACACAAGACTTGTTTCAGGGAATGGTTCTGTTTTTTTTTTTTTTGGAGTCCAAAAAGCAAAAAAGGGTAATTAGTAGTATGAAAAGAGAGCATTTAAATAATTGTAAAATTAGTTATCTGGTAAAATCTGTGCATCAGTGCCTTAATTGCAATTTCCTTTTAAACTTCAGGAGAATTGCTTTATTTGAAACCTGGTATTTATGTCTGTTTTGAGTAATTTTTTGCCCCTTCATTAATTCTTGGCGTTTTGCTGTGATCTGTGCTATATGCATGTAGGCCAACTTCTTCCCTATTTTTCCCTCCCTCTCTTCTATTTATAAGAAATTAAAACTGAATGTAGAGGAACCGTTTACATCTGTGAAGCAAGCAGAATTTATCTGATCCTATATTCAAATCTCTCGGAGAGTATGATGTGTCTAGCAATCTCTTTATAGCTTGCTTGAGTCATACCTTTCTAGGTTGAATTCTCTTCCAAAACTTAATTTCTTCAGCTATAAAATCATGCTGAATTTTGGCCATTTCCCCTGTCAATGTTTGCGCTATTAAAATCCTCCAAGACTTGTTCAGGATAGAAGTCCTTGACAAGTTTAAAATAGTCTTGCATAGCTTTCTTCAGACCAGATTTTTATACAATATCCTTTTTGACAGTTTTGGGGGTGTGTGTACGTGAAAACCTGCAATCCTCAGCCTGTCATGTATACACAGTCTGTAAGATCAGTGGTGTACAAGCTGAGGTAGCACGTTGTCTGTGAAAGCATTTCTGAGTAATTACCCTAGGAAAAAAGAGTTTTTATGAGCAACGTATTTTTTATTTAGATAAAAATATAACCTATATATAAAAATATACATGCCTGCATTTAATAGTTGGAAGATGAGGCCTAGAGCAGAATTGAGTTACCATAGAATGGACTCACATACAGAATGCTGCATACAAGAAAAATAGAAATGTGGTAAAAATGTTTTCTTTGCTGTGAGACAATTTGGGGAATTATCAGGGAGAACAGCAAATATTTTTCAATACGTAGTAAGAGTCACAAGGCCTGACGTATTTCATTTGACATGTTACAGATACAGAAATAGTCTCTGCCTGGTAATTCAGACTTCCTCAGCTAGCCAAGAAACTGTCTTCCTCTCTGCATTTACTTCTGTACCTCACATCCAGATAATGAGATAGGGTGTACCTTGTGTCAGCTTGAGGAAGTCAGCAATAATATACTATTCCCCAGCTAAATTTCTGATGTTTTCTAGAGCCGAGGTAATTTACAGGGCCAAGAATGCAGTATGTTCCACACTAGACAAAAAGGAACGTAAGATGTGCATCTATTTGGCATGAAACATAGTTGCTTTTGTTAGCTGGGATGTGGTCAGTGACTCCAGTTAGCTCTATGCCAGGCCACCTGGTATTTCTCCAAACAGGAATAATTTAGGAAAATGTGGTTATTTTAGTCAAATCCATTTGCAGACCATAATTTAAGGATGTATACCAGTATCTTTCAGGAACAGTGAGATCATTAAAACTTTTGGTTGGGAAAATCCACAAAAACTGGGAGAACACCAAGGAGTAGTATTTCCAGAAGGAACAAAAACTTAGTGGCAAGAATTAACAGCAGAAGCACAATAAAAATAAAATGGATATATGAGGATAGAAGAGGGAGTGGAGCAGTGGGGGAAAACTTAAGAACATTGGAAAAACTAATAGCAAAACTTGACACACAATACTTAACGATATAAGCAAAAGGGTGCTATGCAATGATAAATGGCAATAGCAACAGCAAAAATAGTTCTAGGAAAAGAATATTTCACTAGAGTATGGTTAATACTGGAAAAGTTTAATAATGCTTACCCATTATCTAGCCTGTCTTTTATGGGTACTTAATCCTTTTTAGACAAAGATGGAGGTAGACTGGATGGGGCAATGGGATTTTAAGCTTGCTAGAACCTCTATTTGGGAAGAGTCCAAGAGATATTTCTCATACTTTACTGACTCAAAGTGTGTTCACTATTCCATCCTTGGAAAATCATAACCTATCAGATCTGTGATAAGGACTGTTTAAGGATACTTTATTCCCTTTGAAATTTGTTTTGCTGAATGGAGTGCGAATGATGAAAGGACAGATGGCATTCTTACTGCAGCAGATGGAACATCTCTTCTGTGAATGTCATTGTTGCCCAGGTGAAGTGAAATCCCAGCTGTATTAATGCAGCTCTTTCGGGTAGCAGTGCACTGCATCACTGATAAACCTGAGAAAATAGATGCAAATTTAATTGCATGATTTATCCAGACAGATGACTAAGAGTCAAGTGATTTCATTTCAGCACCTGTCTTTGGCCTAGCCTTTTTAGTTTTAACTTCCCTGTGCCTCAGTTTTCTTACACAATCAGAAAATAGGGTTATTTTACTTTTAACATCTTGAATTCTTTCAGATAGAAAAGAAAATATGAGCTCCTCAGAATACCAAGATCAAAAACATCACAGGAATTAGTTGGTTAGACAGTTTATAGCAAGGAATTGCTACTCAGAGAACATGATTATGTGATTTATTTAATTATTTACAGCTCTATTCCTCCCCATGCCAATGCTTTTCTCAAGCCAAGTAGGAGCACATGACATAGCTTCAAATTCTTTTCTTCTTCTAAAGACAGCTTCAGTCAGTGAGCAGTGTGACTCCTTTTCTTTAGAAATACCCTTGGCCCTTTGTTAAAATACCCTAGTTTCTCTACTTCTACTGCAGGTTGCTTGTAATACTTAAGGATATTCTCAGTTGAATAAAAAATTTCTTTTTCATATAAAATGTTTTTTACCCTCCTCAAGACTGACTACACTTTTGGTTTTAATTTTCCTATCAAGCTTTCTCACCTTGAAACTATGATGCAATGAACAGCAGTGTTTTCTTGTCACTTCTCTCACTAGTCTGAAATGGTCACAGTACCACAAAAGGTAGAGGTGAAGGAGGCAATACATTTAATAATCCACTCATTGGGAAAGAAGGCCCTGACTCATTGTATGCCTTATTCACAATTCAACTGGCTCATAACAGGATATTACACTATAGAAAGCAATTCAGACAGAAATACTGTGCAAATTCTCAAGTAAGAGAGAGCATTTTAATGGCAAACAAAGTTTAGAGGATCCTGTACTTGCTATACAGACAGTACTGGCAATTACCATGGATAGCTTTTAGTAAACTCACCAAGTCAAGCAGCACAACTGCAAATATCACAAGCAGGCAATAATATCTTCTCCTTACAGGCAAAACCTAAATACTCCCTACTGGGCACAACAAATCTTTTATCCCTTCAAGGTGCAGCCTCATTGGCTCTCTTGACTCTATTCAGGTGCAACAGTTGACAGGGAATGCTTAAAGGGCCCCTGTCTTGAGCACAGAGATAAAATACCTTGTTCAAAATTAGACAGATTTTCACCTCATTGTTAATTATGTCTACACTGAAGAGTTTTGAAAGTCTTAACTCATGACATGAGCCTCAGAGAATATTTTGGTTGAAATAGCAAGGTTGAAAATTATTATTGCTTAAACCACTGCCTTCAAGAGTATTGCAGTTCTCTTGGCAGTCCCACCTAGCTCATAATAACACTCATTCAGATTTTATGAAGATAATAAATGAGAACACATATCCCTTAACTCTTACTGAGTTGCTCAGTTGTAATTGCTAAAGACTGAAGTGTCTGAATGTTGATGAATAAACTGGGGAAGATGATCTGGAGCAAATAAACAAAACTTCACAAGCATTATCCAGTTAAGTAACTGTCATAGCACTCATTAATAACCACACCAGAGACACATTCAGTATCATTTGAATTATTTATTTTTTTAAGTGGACAATTTAAATGTTGATGTTATTTAACCATTTTGTTTGAAATTTCTTAGAGCCCTTGGCTGAGATTTCTTGCCCTAATCATAATACATGGGGGGAACAAAAGTAGGTTATTTTCCAGTGTGCATGTGTGTCTGTGTCTCTGTGTACGTATGTGCTTTACAATTATCAAACATATATTTACACACCAACTTTACACTGAAGTCTTTAAGAAGTCTTTTCTATGGCAGGGGAAAGAATCAACTGACCAAAGACTTAGGTCTATATGATCCATTTGAGATTTTCCAGTATAGTCCCACAGAGCTTCTTTATGCATTCAAACTTTTGCCGGAATGTTACTCCATCCAGTAGTGTTTCTTTATGAGATGAATCCTGGAGCTGAGGAATGCATCTCTTCAGTTTCCTTAACTTCACTAAACTGTAAATAATTTAAATTATTAAATTGAAATACCAAGACATTTAGTTATTGTTCATATCGCTCATCTTTAACCTTCTAATAATACAGCACATTTTAAAAATAATTTTAAAAACCAACAAAAAAAAAAAGAAAAAGAAAGACTTTGGAGGCTATATACTACACAATCTCCATAGCTCCTGCCTCTTGGGAAATCTGTTACAATATTACAATTCCCAGAATGCAGTTGGAGCAGTGGAACAGAATTGGCTGTTGGCAACTTTCACATTCAGCAATCCAGACACTACAACAATAATTTTAAAAATTGCCTTGTGATTTATTTTGTTTATCTGTATTAAAAAAGGAACACTAACCTACTTAAATATAGTTTGGTTTTTGTGAAACACCACAAGATTTGGCAAAAAAAGATGTAAAAGAAGACTGGTTTGATGTATAAAACTCCTTAATAGTAGAAGAAACACTGACCTTAATTTGGCCTATTCATAGATTAATTTTATGTAGTTTTGCTGCATATTTGAAGCCTTCAAGTGCAGAACAAGCTGCTTTCAGGTTGGAAATCACACAACAGTTGCACACCAACAATTCCTTTAACAGGCAAGGTGATAAACAGTAAAGCAAAGCAGAAATGTGTACATAGTATGTGCTATGAGTCATGTGCACACATGATGTATAGTTATATTCTGTTTGTGTGTACCACTATTGTGGGTGCATGCCCATTCTCTACGAATTTAAGTAGTATTTTGCTAAAACTCGCCTATTCTGTAGCCTCTGCTTTGAACCAGCTTTTTCTCACAACCCAACCATTCTGCTCTATACCCTGCAAACAAGTTCATCTGTCACTCACCAGCTTTTTATCTTTGTGTCAGTAAAATTTTAGGACAACTGGATGAGGAATTATTTCTTACACACAACATGATAACACTCCCACTGTAGGAAATGGAATGAAACAAATGGAATAAAAGTGCAGTGACTATGGTGAAAAATTATCCACAGAGTTAGGCCTCAATCTCTTTCTTTGTTTTAGTTTGGGTTTCCTTTTCACTAGGTGGGGCAGAATTGTGTGGGTTTTTTGGAGAGTAAGTTTTCTCTCTCCAGAACATATATTTGTGAAAAATGGTGTAGCAGGTTAAGGGGGCATAAGAGGAACTGTGTACGTACATCAGATTTCCCCTTTTCTCTCCTTGGGCTACTAAGCATTGCCCCATTTATTTAAATGAGAAGTGGCAGTGGTTAGCCCCTTTTTTATCACTTCAGCAAAACAGATTAAGCCCAAGGATTCTTAGCAGAGGCCAATATATTTGAGATTGTTCTGAATGATGACATCTGTCACTGCATCAAAGACAAACTGTATGTTACTGGTATCAGTGGCACAGGTAAAGTGTGAGTAGATCTCCTTGGTCTCCTTGTTGCGATTTAAGTCCTCAAACTGGCGCTGGATGTAGACTGCTGCCTCTTCATAAGTGTTTTGGCCTTTGTATTCAGGAAAGCAGACTGTTAAAGGTATGCGTCGGATTTTTTCTGCCAGCAGATCTTTCTTATTCAAAAAAAGAATGAGGGAGGTGTTGATAAACCAATTGTTGTTGCAGATGGAATCAAAGAGACGCAAACTTTCTGCCATTCGACTCTGTAGGAGAGGAAACAACATGTTAATAACAGTATTTCAGCATCACTGGAAAGCACACAAAATATGTCTATCAATGAACAAAACCTACTTTTAGAAACATTTTTTGTTTCATTTGGCAATGGTCCATCTTACCTTACCATGAATTACAGGGACCTTAATTCATTTATTTTGATGCAATACATTTCTTCATCTTTTTTTATCTTTTAAAATATTTGGTAACTACAGAGGAAAGTTTAAAACCGAAGACTTAGAAATTATAGGTGTAACTTGGGGAAACATGGTTGTGTTCAAACTTAGGTTAGTACTACAAACACCTTCTTTAATAAAAGGAATGAGTAATTTCTAAGGATTTCACACTACAGAAACATTCTGTTTAAAGTTTTTGAAAAAGAAGGAGCCACTACAGTACAATGGTAATATTGCATCATTACATGTGTAGTTCAGCACATCATACATACTCTGATTTTTTTCCTTGCCTTTCTTCTTCCCATTGTGTAATGGTAAGCTTGAAAGAATACACAAAACCCACGTTCTACTCACACTGGTGGGACAATTTGTGTATTTATGGGGGAAAGCTCAGTTTAGTCAGACATGTTTAACATCTTTGTGTCTGCTACCCTGTATGTAGACTCCACTGATGAACAATTTAGGATGACAAACACAGTTACATATTTGGAAAAAACAATCCAATGCTGCTATAAACTGAAAGCAGAAAGGTCTGTTAGAAATCAACGGCTGTCTTGAATTGCCCTGATGTGCTGCTGCGGCAACACTCTCAGGGTGCAGCTGGAGCTGTCCATGGTACCCAGTGCTCTTGGCAGGCAGCTTTTATCGTTTGGTTTATACTTATGAATAGGTGTCAACAGATGCAGTGTTTGGAATAGAAAATATTCTAGATGATTAAAATAAATAGCAGTCATTCTTTGTACAATTATAATGTGTATCAAATAATATATTCCTTCTACCTAAGATATGTGCCATAGCACACAGTGGCAGTGTTCTCGCAGTGCCAGAAGGTACAGCAAGTACTTCAGAAGTTTGCTTACTTTGGATAGTGAGTGTAAAACCATTATGACACTTCACTATGTTCTAACATTCCCACCTATTCTTCTGCAATAATTGTAATAATTCTTCTAATGTTAACTTGTAATGAACTTACTGTTTTGAACACTGTTAGCCACATTTCCCATATAGATCACTCTGCAGGTATTGCACTCCTTTGTATACACAATATTTCAGGTTTGTAAAAACCTTAATCATACATCATGAGTCACCACAATGGTCCAGAGTAAGGGTACAGAAGGGATTTGGGACATTAAAAAAAAAAGAGTATATTTTGCTTAGAAGATTATTTGCAAATATTCCATTTGTCTGGCTTGCGTTCAGAGTGAATGAAACTAATCTACAGAGTCTGGGTATTTTTGTTGATGTTTGACTGGGAAGGATTCTGGCCAGTTTTCCTGTTTGGAAAGTGGAGAGGATGATTTTCGCTTTTAATAGAAGTAACAGTATTTTGGGACTAATTCTCCTGAAATGTGTATCAGTTGTGTCTAGTGTATCTCCCTTTACTTCATTAGAGTCACTCCATGTTTCAGTTGGTGAGACAAAGAAAGAAGAATCATTCACTCTTTCATTACCAAAAAAGTAATATGAAAATATAATTTGCTTAACTCTACTTTTTAGTTTTAACAGAAAATGAAACTATCTTCTATTGTTATTAATTCAAAGGAAATTTGCAACAGTATTGATCGTGATTATTACACTAAAACAGTATCCTGAAAAAGTTACCCCTTAAAAATGCACAGTTGCTGAACTGCTGGCAGTTTTACCTAAACTTTTCAAATTACTTCTAATACTTTCCTCATTTTATTTGTGTTGCTATTCCTTTCCATTTGCTGTGGACTGACTTGCTCAGAATCACATCCTCTGTTCTCAGAGTTCCACAAAGGCATTGATTTAGTGATTTTAGTGACTAATTCTGTGTTTACAGATTAAAACCAAGACCATCGGCAGTTTCAAAAGCTGCAGGAGCACAGGGGCACACCATGATGGTTGGCACTGCCACAGCAGCAGTATGTAGCAATGTTAAAATCTAATGTAGAGCCTCTTAAGGCATACTGAAATATAAACAAATTGACTCAATACCTATATTTGGTTGGGATTTTTTTGTTTGTTTACTTCTTCCTTTGTAAAGGTGGGGTTGTCTAACACTTGAGCCTACTTTGTGTACAGACAGATTTATAGGTGTTAAAATGTGGCTTTAAAAATCTGTTTGAGGGTTTATATTTTAGTATCACCATGAAAATCCTGTCACAACAAATAACCCACCCCAAAACATCATAGGTCTCTTTCCAAATAATCAGCCTTTTCTTTCCTTTCCTGAATTTGTAGCTCTGTTGAAATGCTTTTTCTACTAATTGTTTGGAAAAAAATGGTTTAGAGCTAAACCTAGGGTTTAGCCAACTCTCTGAACATTCATTCCAACAGGATATTGCATTTTAAGAGGTTGTGTTTATTACTGTATTTTGTAGTGAATCACAATAATGTTCCTTTACTACCAAATCCTCAGCTGGACTCTGTAGTCAAAGGACAAAATCAAAACCTTTCCGTAAATTGTGAAATGCAATGACTGTGTACAAGAGGACCAACAGTTTTCAGTTATTGTAAACTTGGTCATCATGATGTAGAGAAAGAATTTGTAAACTGGCACCTGCCACCTAAGGAATTTCTTTTTCAATGTAATATTAATTCTATTATATTGGTTGATTATCTGAAAGTTATACAAATCTTAACTAAACCAAATAGAATTTCTTTTAGTTAAAAAGCAAACAAGTTGATTAGGAATAATTTCCTACATAGATGCATGCTGTATTACACCAGTGCAAGACTATGGTTGTATGCTATAAATGCTTCATATAATGCTATAAATGCTTGATACACCTTCGAAAATGAACCTTCCAAATCCAAACTATAATAGTGGAAAAATGTATCACTGAGCAATGAGGAAATAAATATATCAGAAAGGAAAATCCAACAATTACTCTCAGTAGGATGTCATCCATGTAGTTATTAAAACTTTAGGGAAAGAGAAATAGGCAGCATCTATTTCATATGAAGAGCATATAGGAAAACTAACTGTAGTTGCTTCAAATTCTTTTTAACCTGTTAACATGGAGACATGAAACAGTGCTCAATATCACTTTCCACATGGAATTATATGACAAACGTATAAATCCAAACCCAAGAGAAAATAGTACACATGGCAAGACAAGGCCTGTATAAGTAGTGGCTTGTGATTTGCACAGTGCATCAATCACATTTCAAACAGCAATGCATGATGTGTCTCAGGTTTTTATAGCCAGATGACATCTTGATACAGCTGAAAATCTTAAATAAGAAGTCATATATCCACAGGTCTAAGATGAAGGCTGACCTTGAAACTGAGCCTAAAGATACATGATGTATCCACTCACATAGTCCTATCCTAACGTAACAGGCTCATTCCTGTTTTTTTAAAACTACTGTACCTATTATAGGGAAAGTGAACTAGAGAGGGTTAAGGCTTATTATAATAATAAGAATGATAGAATAAATTATTATACAACTCCTAAAGGAGTTACACAGATTTTCTATTAATATGAAGGAAAAGTAATGGTAGGAAAAGGCATTGTTCTTCTCTGCAGTGTCATTTCCAGTTCAGGAATCCTGAATGAAGAAGCTAGCCAGGTGGTTGGAAAAAATGTGCTGCTGTAATTCCATAGTCATACACAAGCTGGGGTATAAGCAAGATAATGCCAATGCCTTATCCAGATGGCCTTCTTGGGAGCTAATTGCAAATTCTTCTGAGCATGAGAACAAGGAATTGGTTGCTTAAGGGAAAGAACATGCTAAGGAACAGATGGCTGCTTCTGTTCTTCCAATAATTTGCAAACATACAAACATCCCTGGTCATGCTCTGGAACAGCAGAGGTGTGCTTAGCAGGACAGAGTTCCAGGGCAACTAAGAGTTTTTGAGAAGGAAGACCCTCTTAGTCAGTTAATAGAAAAATCACTTGGTAAGTGAAGCCAAATTGAATGTAGCATCTTCTCGCAGCTTTCACATTAAAACTTTCTGGTCACAGCTGGGAGAGCTCTGAACTTAAGAACTATGAAGAGAGAAACTATCACAGATAAAAGAATTAACTGCTATTTGTATTAAATACCAAAGTACTTTCCATCATTATTTGTCTTTCATCATTATTTTAAACCTGGTTGGCACTTCAGGATTGTGAAATCATCAATTAAACTAAATAAAATTTATCTTATGTAAACCATAAACAAAGATGAATAAAATTAGTGCAGGAATGGTGTTTGCTTTCCAGAAAAGTTAGAATATCTTTAAATGTCAGCAAATCTTGGACAAAGCAGCGGAAGCTGTTGCTATTTTCCTGTAGAGACTTTTCCTTATGATAGTGGCTGGCATTTAGCATACACTGGTAGCTATAAGCTATTTCACAAAATGCCATGAAGCTTTTCTTTCCATTTCAAATGTGTTATTTTAAGACCTGCAACTTAAGACCTTCTAAAGAAAGCAGGCGAAGTTAATGTATTTGAAGAAGTGGTAAAGGGGTAAAGAGGCAGTTGAATCTGTTGGATGTAAACACTGGGCTTTCCTTAAGATTACTATACAAAAAAAAAAAAAAAAAAAATTGAATTTGTTCTGCAATAATGACAGTCTACAAAATAAATCTAAGGAAATACCACTGCCCAAGACAGTCATTGTCAAAGCAATTCAGGAATTCACAGCATGTTTGTATAAATATGTAATAAGAAGGCAGAGGAAAAGCAGAAGAATTTTGCAGAAGAAAATATAGATGATGCAGAAAGCAAGGAACAGCTTGGGTAAATAGAGATACTTTTTTGTTTAAAAAAAGCCTAGATTGAGTGCCAGATGAAAGGTCCTTTCTGTGTAGCAGTTAGACAGTCCTGATTGAGTGCTGGGTAAGAAAGACATGATTCAAAAGGAAAAAGACTATTGCATAATTCATCTTTTGTTCAAAGAAGACTCCTACAAGAATGCACAGGACCAGATAGCTATGTGTCTAAATTGGGAAAATGGATGATAATTTCATGAGTTACAAAAAATAATTACTTTCATCTAAAATGAAAAAGAAACATTTGGAGAGAAGTAAATAGACAATCTAATTCACTCTACATATCTCTCAAATTAAAAAATTAAGAACCTCACTGAGGTAGGAATAAACTGGGATACAACACTCTTCCTGTGTTGTCCTGTATATACCTGTTTCCAGCTTTGGCTCCTCCCAGAGGGGACAGGATAATCAGGGGTTTGACTAGATAAAATCATTTTGCCTTTCTAAACTCTTTCTTTCCAATCCCAAAGTTCTCCTGGAAAATGCTGCAAATTCTAAAATGTCAAAATTAGAGTGAAATACAAGGGTAAGTCCTTTTGTGGATTCATTAAGAAGTGTTCTTAAGTCAAACAGCATCTTAACTTATTCTACAAGCAGACAAACTCATTATCCCATCACCAAGGTAACATGTTCCATTAGTCTAAAACCACTGCAGGAATTCCTGACAAGTTACGTGGTAAACAAAACAGGAAGGAGGTCAGGATAACAGCTATGTCAATATAGCACCTGTCATAGGGATATGTACATGCATGTGTCATCTATTTCTGTCCTTCCTGCCAAAATTCCTTTTACTGTCTTGCACATTTAAGAGGATGCAGAAAGGTGGAAAACTAACATAACATGTTATGTATATACATATACTTTATGCTATTGCAATAAAGGGAAATTGAAGGGGATGATAAAAGGTTTTATAGTAGAGGCACCTCTACTTTGAAATGAACACATAGAAGGCTAAGAACCATTGATGTTATAAAGTGGAGCCCTGAAGAAATCTCATAAGATTTTGGATAGGAAGATACCTATTTATATGGTGAGGGCAAAAAGAAGTTTGCTTCTAGTTTTTTTAAACAGATTCATCCTCAAATTAGGAGGAAAAATCATACTAGCGAACAAAATCTGCAAACCAAATGAATTCTTCATTATTTTAAAGGTAATGTCCTGTAATTGTTTCTACTTACAGCTTGTAGGTGAAAATGTAGAAGAGGTAGAGGAGGCAGTAGTCAATATTGATAGCTCTTTTCCCGAGAAGAAAGGGGAAATAAACCTGAGAAAGCAGTCCTGCAGCATACTGTGTCCCTTGATGATTTCCTGTGGAGTATTACTACTGTCTTCACAGCAGATTCTGCAAATAACTGAATCTGGCAGCATGAACGAGAATTACATGGGGACCTTTAGTCTTGGCTATTGTACAGGATGACAATGAAACCATTATGAATATTTTATCACATATGAGCTCTGTGACTGGAAAATAATTGTAGTGTTACTAAGGCTTACTGTGGACTAGACTACACAAAGCAGATTTAATTGGGACTATTACTTTAACAGAGTCCTGAACATTTGTCTTTGAAAACTGATTCCTGCAATTTTTTAGGTGTGCATTGAAACAGCAAGTCATGTCTGTAGGAGTATGTGATAAGTTAAGCATTGTTATGTATTAGATACATATGGGTGCCAGTGACAGACGGGGGTAAACCGCTCTTTAGTACTATCTATCAAAAACTGTTTTATATTTCTAGATCAGGAACAATGCAGATTTGTTAATCCTAGTGAGTACAGTCTGACACCAAGCTATGATTATACCAAGGAGAGTGCCTGAGCTAAGAAAGAAGTTTGATTAAATTTTCTGACAGCAGGATTAGATTTTGATCCCGGGAATTTCCAAGTAAAGGAACAGAACAGGTACTGCTGCTACGACTTAAAAACTAAAGGGAACCTAAAGAAAGGATATATAGAAAACTCCTGGAAGTACAGAGGAAAAGGTTACTGGGTTCAAGGATCAGAAAAAGTGTGGCATTCATCATTTAACAGGAATGCTAGAAGATCCTGATAAAGGCTACTGGAATACATCTGGCCAAGGTATTAAAGGCTGTTCCACTACAAGGAAGGAGGCAGAAACAGAAGTGGAGAAATACATGTAGATTGAGTTATTGCTTGTGAGTAGCTGTACATAGCTTCTAAGCAAACTGAGGTACAAAAAAAAACAAACGATATTTAGAAGTTATAACGTGCGTGTGATAGGTGCCACTTTATATTTATACATATATTTATCACTTCTCATAGGAGAATTACAAGTCCAGAGAAAAGTTCTAGATAAAGCTCTGCTCAGGAGAACAGAAATATGGAGCAGTCAGTACTGGTCCTTTGCCTGACAGAACAGCAACACAAGTCAACATTTCTGGGAATGAGTAATCGGGATAGATTGGCAAAAGAAATGCTACTACAGCTGATGCACACCAACGAAAGCTAAAGTGACAATGGGCCAACATATTTAAACCTCAAAATTACATAGATAGTGCCCATAGGGCAGTGCTGCTAGGGCTGTAGTAAAAGTATACAACATACATAGTATCAGAATATACCTCCTTTCACAGGTCTCCATTTAATCATGTAAGTGGGTAGGTAGCTTGTTTTTCTCCTTCAAGGAAAGCTTGCTGGTTCAGGTGCTCAGCAAACAGCTGTTACCACTCTCCTTTTACCACCTCAAAGGTCAACAAAGCTTTATACTACGTAAGCCTCCTGATGTTAAGAGTTAGGAGAGCTTGCACTGTGCTTCTCTGTGTATTATTTTGAGGGGCAAGAAGTTTTAAGAGGGCAAACCTGCCATAAAAAGAATATAAGAATAAATATTCAGTGTCTTCAGTTGTGCCAGAAAACTAAGATTTCTGGAGCTGAAATTAAGATAGTTCTTAATTTAGTTCTAAGAAACAAATTAGCAGCATGTAATACCTGTGCTTGCTCTTCTTTTAAGCATTGTACAATATTCAAAGCAAACTGCATATTTCTGGAGTTTAGAAAAAATCTAGTTTAAAAAAGTTTTCTTGTTAAAACCCTATTAATTTAAAATTTCACCACTCTTGATATCCAGTAGCATGAACATCAGTACTTTAATTTAAAATATCTGGATGTTTCATCCTTAGATTGAGGTTTATATATAGTAATGCAGGCCAGGGACTTTATTTCTGATAACATAATTCATTTTATTTCAATGCTTTCTCACTGTTTTCAAGTGTGGTGGGTTTTTTGTTTTTATTTTCCTTCAGGCCTTTAGAATATTTGCTTAGCTCAAGGGAAAAGCAGCATTTGAAGCACACATCCAACATAGCTGAAATGTTGCTTAGTTACCAAAAAAAAAAAATGTGGTCCAGGACATTAGCTGTCCTCATCTGAGACCTTTAAGCTTAGTATCAGCCTTCTGTGTCTAGGCAATAAGTAACTTAATGTGCTGACCTGCAAGGAGAGGCTGAGGGAACTGGGCTTGGTTGGGCTGAAGAGAAGGCTAAAGGGTGATCTAACAGCCTACAATTACTTGAGGCATAGTTACAAAGATGCTCCTGCTAAACCCATCCAAGCAGTATCAGATTAAAGAGTTAGTGGCAATGAGCACTAATTGCAGCTTGGGATGTCCAGATTTGATGTCAGGGAAAAATTTTCAATAGAAGATGTGCATAGCACTCTGATAATTTGCCTAGAAATTTTGTGAAATCTCCTTCCAGAAAGGTTTTCCTCATTCAACTAGACAAAGCCATAGCTGGCCTGATTTACTGTTGGCAATAGTCCAGACCTGCAGAGATCACATCCAGCCTGTTTCTATAATGCCATGAATTGTAAAAACAGAGTTATAACTGAATACATACATGAGAAGTCAATTGAATGCATGCAGTTCTGAGCAAATCTCAAACTTTTTGTCCTGAAGAGGCAAATTCAAGCATAAGGACTACCCTTTTGATGGAAAGAGTTACACTACGCTCAATATCCTGTTGGTGAGACAGAAAGAAAAGGAAATAGTCAAAGAATGGAGCAGTGGCCTTTGTGGAATACCCATTTTGTATTGTTTTCTGCTCTTTCAAGCTATTAAAATACTGCAGAAATCTGCATGAGAACTACATGAAAATATGCAAGCAAAAGAAAAGTGTTCATTCAGTGTTGCAGACTGTTGGCTACCTGAGCTTTTGTATTGTTTACCTAACCCAAGCTCCAGCTGATAGATTATGTGTAAGGAAACAATTTTTCTTATTGCACTGTCTTTTCTAATACCCCAGGAGCAGACGGGAAAGAGTGTTAACAGGGTCAGTATTGGTTCCTGTCACCCGGACAACTGTGTGCCTTAATTGCATATATAAGAGAATTTTTTTTTTTTTTTAATGAAATAACCCCATTACTTTTAATCACTAGAATGCACTGGCAAGTTTAATAATCCGGTGTAACAGAATAATGGCAGGGGGACAGACTGCAAAATCCAGTGCCTGTGAATGCCCTTTTCTCTGGATAAAGAACATTTGAAATCTGAAACATTGGACTGGACAAGAGTCCAACCTGATAAACTATTATAGAAAGAAAAGAGGACTTCTCAGTTAAGTAGGTTTTCATTTTCAACACAGACAAGCCCAGCTTTAAAACAGGACTTTCTGGATATTTATGAAAGCTCATACGTATAAGTAAGATGAGGGAGTATTTCCAACAGTAGAATTAGAAAACATAAAGAACACCATCAGGAATTATCGTAAGTACGGAATGACTATCATACCAAAAAAACAACCAACCAACCAACAAACAAAAACCCACAAAAAAAATCAAAACCAACACAGTAGAGCTCATAAAATCATGAATGGTATGGAAATGGTGACTAGTGAATGGCTTTTCAGCCATTTCTTACAATGCAAGAAGAAATCTCAAATTCAGTCATCTGACAGCAGACAAGTATTCTTCTATGCAGTGCATAATTAAATGTAAAACTCTGCCATAAGGTGTTAGAGAATAATCATAGTATAAATCATAAAAGTGTAATTGGGTTCAAAAAGCAATTAAATTAAAAGGCCACTTAAACAGAAAGATGTTGATGCAATGTTCATTTCAGTTATCTGGCAGGGTATACTGCAGGAAGTCTCAGTGTATGTTTGATCTGTTCCCATACTCTTTCCCAAATATCCACTGCTGCCCACAGCTGGACACAGAGTACTGCTATTTCTCAGATTGTTTGACATCTGGAGAAGGACACATTTTACCCTCACAGCTTAAGCAACTGAAACAGGAGCACTGGCTTTTCATTTTATTCCATCTTTGAAGATATTTTAGGTAGAATGCTTACGGAGTCTGGTGCAGCTACAGCTCTTGTGGGAACAATGACTATTGTCCCTTTTTATCCCATCTATGGTGCAAGATTCATGTAGCATACTTCAGAAGGAACTGTTTATTTCAGATCTGTTAGCAGCCTTGCCTATAATTCTAACATAGTTCTTGCCATCGTGCTTATATTTAGGTTGCCTCCTGCTAACCTGGAAGAATCATAAAGGCTTTAGGGCACACAGGTCAGTGTTCAGAGTCAAAGATGAAAGAACAGGAAAAGCAAGCTAAATGAAAACATGCAAAGCAACATGCAATAGAGGGTCTAAATCTGGGTCTGATCTTGGCATCTTTTTTTTTGCATAAGCTGAGAGGAGTACTGCATGCAAAAGCAGCATGTTTAGCAGCATAGAATAAAAAAGAATCATGTCTTCATTTTCCATAAATTCTTCTGGTTTTAAGCAGCATTAGTGGAATTTAGATTAAATCAGTCTGGAGAGATAATTTCCATGAAATCTTTTTTCTGCTCTCTCCTACTCTGATGTTTCTGGTGTCTCAGCTTTTACTGGAACCACGTTTCAAGTGCTGAAATCAGAGCTGCTTATGTAGTACTACTCATGTAAATCTTGTGTTACAGGAACACATAGGGTTAAGTCATTGAACCCTGTCTCATTCATCTTGCAGGATGGACAATGTCATCTGCTAGTCAATATTTTTCTTTATTGTCACAACTCAAGTTACAGACTCATGCTTTACTATAAACTTACTATTTATGAACTGCTCAAAAGACAGAATTACTAGTTTCTTCTCAAGCTTATAATTATTGTCTCTGAATATTTCATTGGCTACATTTTATTTCCACATCACGTTGTCAGATCAAGAGGTACTATTAAAAGCAATTTATAAATAGGGAATAATGCAATCTCTACAATGAGAAATTACAGTTAGAAAGAACCCAGTAATTCTAGACATCCAAACTAATTTTTAGGAACCTAATTTTTCAGCACATGTATTTATTTAACAAAGTTTAATTGGTTTTTCAAGCTAACATTGATATCTGCTGTAGCTCTGAGTAATCAGACTTACTAGAAATGAAATCACAGGTCCCTTGGAGAAAAGTAAGAAAGAATGTGGGATTACCTATGAATGTTTTAACTTAAGAAACTGATTTGGAACCAAAAAGGAAGGAATGTGGACCTATGCCAGGACCTGCTACAGTTACTCAGAGTAGCCATATGAACTTTCTCTGTTTTCCTGTAATCCCATGTTTCATTAATTTGACATTTTCCTCCTTCTGCAACAGATGATGGCAGTGTTCCTGCAGTTGCCAGTTATTTATCACATAAGCCCTCATTAATTGTAGCAACCCCATTATATTCATTGAATGAGGCAGAAAATCCAAGGAAAGAACCCATTATCACTATAAAGCCTGAATCAAAACACAGAGAAACAAGATATTCAAAATAAGGTTACACCAACAATCTTCTCCCATTTCCTAACTCAATTATCTGATTTCACCAGATCACTTAAACCCCACGCCATTGCATCCTCCACCCACAATCTAAACTTACTCCCAGCTTTCTCACCGTTCCAGTTGTTCCTCCTCAGACTTGTACATTGCAGATGAGAAACAGCACCTATGGAATTTTGTACTATTAGAGGCTGAACAGATATCCCTAAAGGGGATCTATTCCATTCAGATTAGCACAGGAATTTGCACAGTTCAAATTAAATCAGACTCGCAAGGAAATGAGGAAAAAAACCCAAGTGTGAGGCAGGGGCTGTGCCAAATATTAAGGAGATCTTGTTAAAATTGTCAGATTTTTATTTTTTTTCTTTTCTTATAATGGGTGAAAATAGTTTTTCCACTTGCAAACAGATAACCTTTGTTTGAAAACTCAGCACACAGTGCATCATTTGAAGGGCAGAATTAGTGTCTTCTCTCCCCAGCTTTCTCATCTCTAAACTGGTACAATAAGACTCCTTAGTCATCTTGGTGTGTGTAAATGTATCTGCATCTGATAAAGGATCTTGGCTGTAACTATTTCTAAATTGATCCTACTGTACTATTCTAAAATTCCTTCTCTCCTACACTGGGGACAAGTACACTAATCCTGAAATTCACAGTACTAGAAGATGAGACTGTTCCTTTTCTACATCCGTCACCAAATTTTAATCATTCATTATATATAAATGAATTTTATGTACACTGGATTTTTTTTAATTTTTATTTTTATTTTTTGCTAAATTATGGGATACCACATTACTTTGCCACCTAATAATTCCAACTGAAATCGGTGATGCTTCAGGACTGACTGAGTTACACACAGTGAGAGCCTGTTCACAAGGGAGTGTCTCATGGGCCTCTCCTGCCCTCAGAAGACAAGAAAAACAGAATAATTTTGGTCCATTGAGTCTTGAACTTCACCTAATCACAGAGTAAGAACTCAGGACGCCTTCTCCTCCAACCTGTTTTACATTGCATTAATTTTAAGTTCCTCTTCAGGTTTCCATGGAAATAGCAGAGAAGTGTGCTTATATTCTTGGCATTAAAATATTCGTAAAAAGAGAGAAGGAGATGGTTTGTATGGTAGATGCTGTATTGCTGAAGCAGGCAGTCAAAAACTTAAGCTCTTTATATGTAAAGGATCATACGCATAAGTGAATGTATTCTGGGGTGAACAGCCCCAGAAAATATTCTTCACACAGAGAGGAGGAGGAATAGGTAGTATAATTGACCTGCAGAGAAAGCAAGGATTTCTACCTGTAATGCAAGACTTCCCAGAGTAATGCAAAATAAAATGCTGCTTTTACCATTAGAAGTTGAAATCTTTCTCAAGGGAACAGAAGATAACTTAAACTTACTACAGAGGCACATGGTGTGCTAATGATCACATATTTCAACTAAAATGTCTTCTCTGATAAAAAATTGTATGTTTCTTGAAACAGAATTCTTGGGTTGCTCTCAACAACCAATATGTTAAAACCTTTAAACCCAAGTAAAACCTGTCTTCTTCATAGAAAAGTCTATAGAGAAAGTTCTGTTTTTATAAACATCAGTTTATAATCCTGATGTTTGAGCAGACCCATGAAAATCACATTAACAGCATTTTAGGTTTTCCAATTTAAAATGGGCAAATTACTATTAACTGTATGTATTTTAAAAGAGACAGAAGCAGACTTTGAGTAAAAAAATACATCTAGTTGTCCCTGCAGTTTACTATATGTACTAGAAGGGCAATGAACTACATAATGAATATAAGACCGATTTCTCTCTGAAATCTTAATACTCATCATAGATGCAAGCCTACATTTACACATCAGGACCACAAAATGTAAACTATGAGCCATGCCAGAAGGATGTCTTCGCTACCCCTGAATGCAGAAACATATATTCACCATTCTTCATGATGGATATAGCAGGCTGGATGACCCTGGCATTCATCCTATATGCCCTTGCAGTGGCATTACACAGGTAACATGAAAAGTCTGCCTTAAGCCTTTCCTGGGTGATTTCCAGCAATGTCTGCCAGAGGCCAGATGAGGTTTATGAAAGGAGAATTACGCAGACCATGGCTGAGCATACAAAGAATCACACCATTTTTTCTTTTGGAGGTGTCCATCCTGATTTGAAAAGCCATGACAACAGCCAAAATCTATCCACAAGGAAATGACACTGAATCCCAAGTCATGCCTTCCTTTCTAATATTGTCTCACAACAATTTGAAACATGGCTCTTTTTTATCTTTGTATTTGATATAACAGTATTAGGCAACATCAAACTACACCTATAGTTGGCAAATACGTCTTTGATCTCTTGCTTCTTATACACTGCAATTGTGACTATATGTAGATAGACATACATATGTCTGCAGCAGAACTTATTTTTATTCCCATCAAGAAGGGTACTTTTTAAAAGAATTGATTTCCTTGACTGCTTTCTTCACTTATTCACATCAGCATTCCTTATCAATGCATTTTTCTATTTTAAATATTCATGTTTTGAAGAAGACATTGAATGACTTGAGTATGGCTTTTGTATTCTCTGAACAAGGTGACATTTCTTCGACTCCCTCTGGCCTTTAAAAGTTTCTCCTTGAGCAGAACAGCAGCGGTAACGTCTTAGAAAAGCTGCATCACTCCCTTTTACTCAAGACGCCTCCACCTCACTTCTATTTGACTGTCACTCCAAAGAGAATTTATTAAAGGACTTCTTTACAACTATCATGCAGCTTAAATCTTGTCTTAGGGTGGATCACAGGATATTTTGTGGAATTTAAAGTCTGAATGGGAAGCACCTGCTTTGACACCCATGGATTAGCTAGTTTAGCAGACAGTATCCAAAGAAAATCATAGTAATGTTGGTGTTCTGCAGGGCTAATATCCCCTGGTGTCAGGGGATTTCTTGCTTGTTTTTTAAAATAGATGTCCTACCTTTTGCATTAATATTGAGGAGAGGGGAGGTGCTGGTACACAATAGTTACTGAAGTATACAGTTTATTTTGTAACCATGTAGTCTGTAAACACGGAACGGTCAGTAACCTACAGGTTCTCTCCTTCCTCTACTAGCAGAAGGTATAATTAATTCCTTTTTATCCTATATTTCATTTTGCTATTAAAGCTTACTACACCATTTCCTCTCTTAGAAGTGAATACAGGTATATTAATCTAATCTAAACCTAAACATCCCTGGAAACAAACATACATCCTGTATTTCCATTTCTCATTCATTCTCAATATTTAAATTTTCTACGTAATCAAATTTTCTTACTTATATTCTGAATTTTCCTCTTTTTTTAATTTTTATTTCATGAAATTGTACTTCATTTTATAATCTTCGGAAATTAAATCTATCACCATAATGTGGCAATACAGATCCATGCCATTCAACTTCTCAGTGCAGATGTCTTCTAGGTCCATTCAGAGCTGCTTCATATGAAATACACATGGCTTTGATTCAACATCTTTGTTTTCATAGGATGATAAAAACTAATCTTGTATTGCAAAGGTACTGCAAAAATTCTGTGGATGAGTTTCATATGCTGACCAGTGAGAAATTGTAACACCTGTATTAAGCTAGAGCCCCTGATAAATTGACCTTGCCAGTGAAGCTGGAAAAAAAACAACCCTACTCCTGCAGTGCAGTGGAACATCCCTCTGTTACACCGTCACATCTTTCTGTGAGGTCACACTCTAAATGCAATCAGTAAAACTCCTCCAGCAAAAAAAAAAAATAGCTCATTTCAGAGAACGTAAGCAAGCAGCATAGGAAAATAAAAGAAAGAAGGTTTGGAAGTCTAAATTAAACTGGTTGCCAAGGCTGTGATGACATCAGGCTACCTCTAAGCAATGCTTGAAACAGATCAATACATAGTAAAACTAACATAGGATTAAAATCAGGTATCTGCTATGTTTGTACAGTGTAGTGATAACTGTATTATGTAAATAGTCAGCAAAGAGCACTGATAAAAAAGAAATCATCTTGCCTTTCTTCCCTTCCACCTACACAACCAAAAGGATTTCTTCATGCTTCTGAAAATACTATCTGGGGAAGAAGCTGCCTGTATTCCCACCCTCCCTTGCACCAGTACATAGTATCTATTTAAAACTAAACGGGTCCTGAGATCACCCAGCTGGGGCTGTGTGGTAGCTGGCAGGGACAGGCTTCCCTTCTCCTTCCCCTACCCTCCTGCCTTCAACATCTCTCTGCATAATGGGTCCTACAACCAGCCAGATTTTGCCTCCTCCTTTAGCATCCACACTCCTTTTGATAATTCTGTTACAATACTTGGCAGCAGTTATGGAATAACTGTGTATACCTCAGTGGATAGGCAAAAGAAACAAAATCAGGACAAGACGGAAAAAATACAAAACTAGAAGTACTTAAGGGTTATCTTTCGTACCTGAAAAATGATTTCACAACTCCAAACTATTTAATGAAATTTTGTAGTCTCACCTGTATAAAACTTGCACTTCTTTTCACTCACTGCAAACGGAACATCTGCTACAAAATGCAATTAAAATTTCACCCCTTCAGAAAGACTCTTACATATTTCAAACTTGAGTATATTTAATGTTCTAAAATAGCCATAAACCCCAACGTTCTTTTAATCACATAAATTCTAATGAGAAGCAGGAAATACACATATATAGTTTTATTAATGACTCTTACTCAGAGTTACTTTACTTATTTTACTCATTACAGATATCTGAATCCTGAGCACTACTGAAATTATTCTAATAGTATAAACGAGCATTTATATCCTAGGAGGTCAGTTTATCTGAACAAAAATGTAAGCTCCAGTCCTTAAAAGACCATTTCATAGGCAGCCTCCACTGTCATACTTGGACCCCTGAGGAGAATGTAATACACATTTATATTATAGAACCGGTATGTAATATGAAAGACAAAAAAAAATGTATCTATGAAAACCAAACATTTTAAGCCTATCAGAGTATTTACTATGTAGAGACTGTGGCTTTCATTTTACAAGAACAAAGGTATTTTTAAAATAGATGTATGTAAAAATAAAGACTTCAGTGTGTCAAAATAACAGCAGTAAAAGCCAAGAATGTTGTATTGACTTGTCTGCAGGGAGTTATTCTCTAAAACCCCTTTCAAATCATAAGGCTGATGACCAGTGCATACGACTGAAGGCCCATCAGGATGGTTATTTGTATCTATAAAATCAGCCTGGGTTTCATCATGTGTATCAGTAAATCCTTTTTTGAAAGACATTCAAAAGAAGGGTATTATGGTAATACAGCAGCCTGTTAAACCTATTATCTCAGCTGTACATGTAACAAATACCCTAAAATATTTTTATGCTACAAAAAGTGTTTAAGTAAATATCTCTTTCAAGAAATTTTTTTTATAAGCCATACACATCTGCAACTGAGCCAAGCAAGGCAGAACAAGGAAGATTAAGCTACTGACGCAAGATGATAGAACAATCAAGAAAGAGCTGTTGCGAGAAGGCTTTTATAACACAGAGAAGGAACATTATAACAGAGAAGTTTAAGAATTGTTGTTGTACAGTCAGTACAGATAAGCTATTTTGACAGCAGCTGTGAAATTTAATAATTAACATTTAAAAAATAATGCATATCGTTTCATATACGGTCCTGTATTATAACATTGCAAATCAGGCCTCTAGGAAATGGGCTCTGTAGTAGAAATGTATGACAAATACTAACACTGAATCAAGAGGATAATGTCAATAGGAACACGGAGGGTTTAGAGGAGGTATGTTTTATGCATATAGGTCTGATGAACAGAGAACAGCAGGACAGAAAGCAACTATTGGAGATAAGATACTTTGAGTAAACACGTTCGAGGGTTTAGACAGCAGTAGATCTTTTTGGAAGGTGCATTTTTGTAGGTGGCAGTCACATTACACAGCTGTTTGCAAAGGCTGACTGTTTTTCTTTATCTAAACTTCATTTTCTTCGTGCCACCAGAAATGCCACATGCCCATATCATATCTGTATGGGGAAGATGACACAGATACCACTTTACCTCTTTATTTTAAGAACAGTAAAGGTATTTTACATTCAGGATTTATTGCCTCAAAAACCCCTTCAGTTTCCAGCTTGCACTTTTGGATAATCAAGTAATTTCCCTATAACTGAGAGGATGATCATCTTCATAAAAGGGAAACAGTAGAATTAAAAAAGCATCGGTCAAACTGTTCTAAAATCACCCATAATTTGTTAACATCTTAGAATTTGGCATGTAAGGTAAACTGAAAAGGCACCTCACAAAAGCCCTCTGTAAAGAACAGATTGTGATTTCTGGAAAATCTTCAGTTTAAGTTGAATTTGCAACTGACTGAAATCATGCTATTTGTAAAATCTCTAGTCAAAGTCATTTTCAACTAAATCTCTGACTAATCACTCACAGTTACATTCCAGTGAAGCTAGATTCTGTCAGCTTTAGAGCAAAAAAACTAAACCATGGGACAGAACTGTTTCAGCAAAATTCTAACTGCATAAATGTTAAACTCAGAATATTTATGAATCTTTCTGCCTCTGGTGCTAAATTGAAAGCTGATTTATGTGACCTAACTTTAAAGTCAATAAATAACAATTCTTAAAAATGAGAGAAAAGCGAAGAAAAAAACCCAACATTCTTTCAAAAGCAAAATGCCTGGGCAAAGAGTTAAGGTAGCTGGCAACAGAGTGGAAAAATATTAGCAGTCTACCATATGCATGACCTACAAGTTCAATATATAATCATTTTGGTGAGCCAAGGCTTAATCTTATATCCCATGTTCATTTTACTGGATATCATCACCTTACTTGACATTTTGCAGAGACTATTATCGATTTGTGTCAACTAAAGAAAGTGACACAATGGTGACAGTACAGGTTAGGGATTAATTCTCCATTAGATGATGTATTTCTTTAAATACTGAGCATTTTTTCTCTTTTTGGGTATTTATACATTGAGCAGAGACTTTGCAATCTTTTCAGCTAAACAAAACAAATTAACCTTTTGAAACCTTTCTAAATGCTGTAAGTCTCAGTCTGGATTTTTATATAGCAATGATAGCAGATCCTCTGCAGAACACTGCCTCCAGGACATTTTAGGCACAACCATGCTGTATTTACTGTTTGTCAGCCTTTCATTTTAGTTTTTTTTTTACATATCTCTAACCTCCTTTATTAACCTTTCACATTTCCAATTCACTTCATTGTTTTCCTTTTTCCAGCTACAACTTGTTGGGTTTTTTATTTATTTCTAATTACTGCTTTCATTTGATCTTTGAAGAACAGCAAAGGCACAATGAAAGCTGCTATTAGAACCATCCCTCTCTGTATCACTGCCAGGAGAATTCATACTATTGGACTACACCTAATACTAAAAGGCATTGCTAAAATTATTCAACTCTGCTAAGTCCAATGACACCTTTAGCCAGTATTATCAGGGCACTACTGCATAAGCATGTACACCAGTGGAATTCCAACTGATTTTGGCAAATATTAATGGAAAAAACCCTCACTGCAGTGGGAAGGCTGAGATTGCTAGAAACATTGCTAGCTTTGGCAGGACACAGCTGAAGCAAAGCTCATTGTCGGCTGATACGACACTACCATGCCATGTTGCCAGGGAAACAGCAGCAGAACAGAAGGTTGTTAAACTGGAGAGGTTCTAAAAAAACAGAAATTAAACCAAAAAATGCTCAGGGCCCAGCTGACCTGAAGGAAGCCTATCTGCCATCATGTTATTCTACAGAAATAGTTTAGTCGTAACCTTCCTCCCCATAACTGATGGACTGAAGGATTCTTGCTTCTAAAGATACTACTTCCATTACATGGATTTGATGATAAATTGTGTGCAACTATTATCACTTACTTTATTTCTACTGATGATCCTTGTCTAGCGTGAGGTGTCTGTGCCCACAGCAGGGCTTGGAACTGGATGACCTTAAGGTCCTTTCCAACCCAAACCATTCTGTGATTCCATAGAATGGTTGGGTGATAGTTACTTTTTGTCAAGTAAAATATGACCAATCAATAAATAATGAGGTAAAGTAAACAAAGGATGACTGGATGTGTATTTTTCAAGGTTTTTCAATCAGTTTAATAGGGGTAAGAAAGGACAGTATCAAGACCAAATATCTAAAAACCAAGTTAGAGAACTGAGTTAATTGGAGTAGAGGAGTTATTCGCTGCCTGCTAATTTTAAAGTATAATCAGGGGACACTGTCATTAGTTGACAGGTTCAAAATTCAACTAAGCCTATTAATAGCTTTTAAAAAATGCATTTGGAAACTCAGAAATGTATCCCAAGAAACAGGTTTATGGATTCAGTCTTGGCAGCAAAAAAAAAATAAAAAGGAAGAAAATCCATGACATTTGCATATATTGTCTCATCCATTACTCTTCACAAGAAGACAAAAAAAAAAAAATACATTAAATAGATAATTTGGGGAGAGGAAGAAAATTAAGATCTGGGGGAAAAAAAAAACATAAACCCTTTCCTAGTATTTTATCCCTGCTTCTCAAGACCTGAACTCAGAACTTCCAAGTCAAAAGCTCTATCTTGACATTTAATAGGTCTTGCTATATTTCTTGTATACATTTTTCTGTTCCTTCTAAACTTGTGCAGAGTTTGTGCATGACACTCTCAGGCAACAAGCTCCATAATCTCACTCTATGTTCTGTGGACTTGCACTGCCTGTACCTCATTCTTAACGTGTAAGCTAAAAAAGAAATCATTCAATATCCTTGATTCCTAGAAGAGAAAGCAGACAATGATTAGAAATCAGTTCTCCATATGCCTGTTGTTATTTTATTAGCCCACCATATTGCCCTGCCTTATACATCTTATTTTTTTCCTAGAAGAAAATGTCCCCATTTATTATTTGTTATTTTAATGGAAAATACTTTATATTTTAGGTCATGCTTGCTCTAATTTTAATATATTTTCTTCAAAATGTAAGAAGCAAATCTAGACAGCATTCTGAAAGCAGATAACCTTTGCATTTTATACTGTTCTCTGATTTTTTCCTTAATCTTTTCATAATGTTTTGGGCTTTTTTGCCCAAATTGAACATTTTGCCCTTTATTGAACATGGAGTTGATATTTTCAAAGCTGTTACAACTCCAGAATCTCTTTCTGGTATGTGCACTGTATGATAATGAGTAAACAGGATACTCAAACGTCTAACAGTATCTTTAAAGAAATCAAACTTTCCATAAAAGCCTTGTCACACTGCCAGAAAAATGGCAGTTACCCAAGAGCTCTCAGTATTAGACACCATCAGTTTTAGCTAAAAACCGGCTGGAACAGCAACACTGTCAAGCAAGCACCCGACTTCTGTTCAAGAGAACCTACTCTTGAAAAGCCTGTGTAGGAACAGCACATACATCAGAACAAAACAGTGATGATACCATGAGAAGAGTAAGAAATTTTGAGTTCACATGAACAAAAGCACTGACACTACTCATTGTATTACTCTGGCTTTATGGCAGTACTGGCTGCAACTGGAATGAGTACGCAAGTGGCTTATATGCATGTCAACAACTGCAAGGTGACACAGGTCTTAGTAAACACCTGAAAATTTATGCTGCAATAATCTAGGTTAGTTGGTTCGAAGTCCTCCTCTTGCTCTTACTTTTGTTTAACCATGAAAATGTTGTTGCTCTTACTGTGTATTGTTATATCTAAGCCTGACATATGCCTTTCAATTCATGACATTAAAGAAAAGCCTCTTTTAATTTTATGTAGCCCAAAGCTTAAGCAGTTTCTTAAGTTTAAGATATCAGCTCATACTATTATCTTGTTATGATTTGATGGTTTATTTGCTTGAGCAAGTTCTCATTTTATGGCATCATCTTAATATATAAAACTGTGATCACATTATAATCTTTGACAAACCAACTGTCATCTCTCTTGATGAGTTAAAACTTTTTATTGTATATAATAAATATCAGGTCATAGAAGGACTTGAAATTAGGCAATAACCAATTTACTTAACATTAGCCATAGTCTCAAACAGGGGTCAGTAACATAGTACAAGAGGGAATAACTTTAAACTGACTGAGGGTAAATTTAGATTAGATCTCAGAAGCTCTTCCCTGCACGGCTGCTGAGGCGCTGGCACAGGTTGTCCAGTGAAGCTGTGGCTGCTCCACCCCCAGCAGTGTTCAAGGCCAGGTTGGACGGGGCTTGGAGCAAACTGCTCTAATGGAAGGTGTCCCTGCCCATGGCAACGGGTTGGAACTGGATGAGCTTTAAGGTCCCTTCCAGCCCAAACCTGTGTTTGGTTGGACTCTATTAACATGTTCCAAGTATTGTCTGTTTTCCAGTTTTACAAACAACTATTTGGTTTTGCCTTAACTCTGGCTTGTAGAAGTGTAGTCTTACAGCTCCAAGTAATATGGTAGTACATAATTTCTACAGATATGTAGAAACACATACAGATATGATAATACTTAAGATAGAGACAGCAGAATACTCTGCCAGCATCTAGGATCCCCAGAACATTCCCTGGGTAACCAGGTAGTAGGTTTGTTCAATAAGCTACAGGAGATAGTAGAACAGGGTAGATAATGTGGCAGAATTCTGATGATCCAGTGTGCTGTAGCTCACTTACTGGCAGCCAAATAACAGTGCCTGAACTCTGATGGAGTTTACAAACTCCACCTAGTATATACAGAATTCTTTTTAGGAATTACTATGCACAAAGTCTCTACATCCTGACTCTTCACCTTTGAATCAGGAGAACTGTGCATTCTTCTTACCATGACCAGTGTGTGACATAATTACTGGCAAGGCATTTGCAAGTGTTACAGGTACTACATTTACCCACACGCATGTCTGCCAAATTCTTCAGTTTTTATGCTGCTTTTACTCCATTGTTACATGGAGAACTTCCATACAGACTAAGCTCCTGGCTATGAAGATTATTCTACCTATTGAAAATGGCTGAAAGAGCAGTAAAACAGCAGCAACAAATGCAAGTTACTAAATACATGCAAGTGTATAGGCAGATTCTACATGAATCTGTTTAAAGTCCAAACTTATTTAATACGTTAGGTAATGACAGAAAGAATAACTATACTTGCAGAAAACACTGTATTAAAACATACCTTAAACCCCAGCCAGGACAAAGTCAATAACCTAGCAAAATTAGAACTGATTACAACTGTATGCCAAGTCACTGAGGTTTTTCATTTATATATGTAACTGAATTCAGGGATTCTGCAGGATTGACAGGGATGGGATCCACTTAGGATTATTGCAAAGGAAACTTAAGCAAAATGAGGTTCAAGTTGAGATAATATTTTTGGCATCCACAGAACATTTTCAATAAAAAAAATAGCACCCCGAAGTTACTCTTGAAAAGGCCTTAGTCTAGACTGAGTGCTACTACGACAATATTGCTAAT
Source organism: Pezoporus flaviventris (assembly GCF_033815535.1). Taxonomy (NCBI): domain Eukaryota; kingdom Metazoa; phylum Chordata; class Aves; order Psittaciformes; family Psittacidae; genus Pezoporus; species Pezoporus flaviventris. The sequence goes on along the minus strand of NW_026892589.1, from coordinate 4,814,789 downwards.
TTCAGTGGTGAGATACTTGCATCTGCAAAACTTTATAGCCTAAAAAACCCCATCCTACCACCTTTCCACCATGTACAACAAATACTTCTATTTTTTTAAGATACAAGGTTACTCTCAGACTAGAACGGTCTCCTTTTACTAGTCCTGTCCAATTTAGGTAGAATAGTCTACTAGCATAACCACCAAATGGTTCTGAAAACTAATACAGAGACAACAATGAATTTAATTGTATTCATGCTGTTCATTCTGAAGTGCTTTGCATAAAAGGTGATCAGTATAAAAATATCCTATAAGGATATCAATATAAAGGGCAGTAGACAGAGTTAATGGTAATTTTTTTTTTAAAAGATAACATGATCAAGAGGTGTAAAGGCACCAGAACAACCCTGTAACACGCCACAGAACAAGAATGCCCAGGGATCAGTCCATGGACAATGCTGACCGAACACGACAATTCATGGGACTCCTCAGCCCCAAATCTTTCTGAGGTTGCAGCATCCAACTGCCTTTGAGCTTTTGTTTGTCCTCTAGTCTCACCTCATCCTTCCAGACTGGCACTGTGCACAAAGAGAATGCCTATGCTGCAGGTGACTGGTAAAGCCAGTCACTCCTGGGAGCACATATGCCTTACCACAAATACACAGTAAAGGCCTTCAGCACATGTCCAGAATTGTCATCTGTAAGAAGAGAGGAAGGACACTGACTGGTTGCTACCACTACCATGCCAGAACACACTATACATGCACTAGATCTGTTACACAGTAGTAGAAGATGGCAACATGGCTTAAGAAATAGCTACAGGCCGCACTGAGAACCACAAAAGAAAGGAGAATGCACCGACCGCAGGGAAGTCTCTTTGCTTTAATGCAACTGAGAAGTTTCTGTGCTACCACATAAAATAAAACAGCTTAAACATAAGTCAGAATATATTAACCTTTTGTTCAAAGTGATAGCAGATACAAGGTTCTTAAATACCACACTGGAAGACATTGGGCTCTAGTGAGAAAGTCAGAAGTATTCAAGCAATGATTAAATATTTATCTAAAAGATTTTCAAGAACATGAATACCTATTTTATAGAACAGAAGTGATAAAAAGATCGAAAACATGTACATTTTTGTAAGAATATATGTAATACTCTTACGAATCTTACAACAATTCTTAGAAAAATTCTATTTGTAAGTAGAGTTGATCAAAAGCCTCATTTGATTACATTTCTCGAAAAAACAGATTCCTTATCAGTAATATTGAGAGCTCTTCCAATTATTTTTCTATAATACATCATATTTTCTATTCTTCTTCTGCCCATAAAGCATCAGTAGTAGGTCAGACTGAACAGCAACTTTTTAATATCAATTTGGGAATATTTTAAACAATGGAAGCTGCTGAGAGCACCTCCTGCTCCTCTGCTACCTCCTTACACTGGAAGAATTGTCCACCAGCTCCTACTTCTCCTGCCACCTTTAATCAACTTTTTTGTTCAGGACAAACCATCCCCTCTGGGACAGAGGAAAGCCACAGCAGCCTAGTTCCTTTCAGAAAGCTGCTGTCAAAAATCTTTTTTCCAGAGTAAAATGGTTTCAGCATCCGAATTCATCTCCTCCATACTTACTCATGTCTAAAAAAAACCCAACACAAAACCACACAAACCCAAAACCCACACCACCACACCAAAACTGACAACCAACGAACCCAGAATTAGCAACTTCAGAAGGCATGACTTCCATTTGCAAGAACCGTATTTATTCCTGCTATATATTTTTTCATGTGTCTGCATATTCTAGTCTAAGTTACTAGTTTCACCCAGTTTTTTGACCTGTGCATGCAAACAACAAAAGCTATTCTTGAAAACTATGTCAAACACAAACACAAGTAATATGATGTTAGTAGCAACACCTTCAAGATTATTAAGTATTTGTTCTTCACTTCGTAATGCTTTTCAAAAGCTGGTACCTAATATTTTTAGGTTTCATACATGATTTTGCTTGCTGTACTACTGAACTGTTTTGGTTTTCCTTTGTCACTAATCCTGTCAAACCTCACAGGGTTTTGGGCATTCAAGACCACTTCCTATTTTCTTATTTCATGCCACACAACTTTCTTCACTAAAGCTTGTCAAATGCTTCACAAGTTCTGTTACCAACTTCCAAGCTAGATGGTTTTAGTAAGTGAATATTATGGGAGAGATCTGCTCACCAGTTAGGAATAATGATGAGTGGTATGGCATTTCAGGACTAAATTTCAGATCAACCTTTCATTTTCTAACTCTCTAAACGTAAAGTAGCAACTCCACCAAATAACAGCAACCAGAAAAATTCAGTCAGCCTCCATTTCAGGATGCAGTGTCTTTCTACATTCACAGGCAGAAGAACTATGTCAGATGTCTCTCAATACACCGAAAAAATATGTACTGGGAATACATACTGAGGAGGTGTTCTAACATCCTGAAGGGGTTTTGGATTGCTATCCCAACAGCCTAGAAAGCTCAAATGTATGACAAATTGCACTTGTTATTAGGGATGAGAGGGCATTATAGAAGAATATATTACACTGTGCAGTAATGGTCTTATTTACACACAGTGTTCTTAAAGAGTCATTTTCAACTTTGTATTGAACGACATAAGTAGTTGTTCCTCTGAAGCTTAAATCTCTTAACGTCCAAGCAGCATATTTTCTAAAAGGCTAGGCTTTATCTGTTACTTATGCATCACAGCCCTAAAAGTTTATGGTATTCCTTACTGTTAAAGGCATTCTACAAGGGCAAATACAGAATTTGTTTTCAAGTAACTGATTTTCAATAGAGTCATCAAGAGTGTTTCACATAAAGATGGCAATTCCTTACAAGAGAACATCATATTGCTTTGGTCTATTCCCCTTCTATGTGTGGGTATCCATATCAGAAGCATAAAAAACTAAATCTTCAGACCTGAGATAATATCTAAATTGGGAATTGATCATTTTATGTATACTTATTATTTTACTGCTATTTACGTATTTTAGAAGATAAATGCTTGGCTACAAGCCTTAAGGCTGGAATCTTGATATATCACCATTTAAAGTTAAACTTTGGTAAGGGAAGATATATTTTACATTCTTAAGTGAAAAAAAAGCAAGGCTAGAATTCCGTTTGAAGAGCTGAAAGACTGCACACATGAATGCTGAAGTCATCCAGGCTTTGCTCCCACACAAACTTCACTATGAAGTATCATGAAATGGAAAGCCTTCATAAAAAGTGAGAGCACCTGAATGGTTTAGGTCAATCTTTTTTGCAGATTCCCAAGAGACTTATTTTGTCAGAAAGATGTTTGCTGCCATGTTTTATTTCCAGCGGTAACTCCAGGTGCTAAGAGGGCCATGTATTACATGTAGCACAATTTCCCCTCTGTTCTCGCTGTTAGTATTGCAGAACAACAGCCACATGCCAGGAAGGAGTTTAAATAGTCTCAAAAAGCTGAAGTATCAGGAAAGGCAAATAAGCTCCTTAAGAATTTGTTTATTCAATAAAAAAAATCCTGGCAGAAACAGGATTTCTGTTCAGAATTCATACAGTTAACACGTGACAAAGAGCTTTCCAGGTAAATTATTATTAGATAATTGAGAGGTTCTACTGTGACCCCAAAGATTTGCACGAGGCCTGCTGCAGTCTGAACTGGTTTTGATTTTTCATCTGCACCTTCCTTTTAACAAGTTACTCCACTAAAAAGAGCCTAAGAATTCCCTCAAATTTTATTTTTCCTTTCACTGCTAATAATGGCTATAAAAAAGGAGAAAAATTCTCTAAATCTGAGTCACCTGCAAGTAGCATTCACACTGATAAAGTTATTAAACTAGTAGTATTTTTAGAAAAAGCAGACATACCATCTTTGCTTGGTATCTCCTGCACCGTGTGAATCTGTTACAACTACTGACCTCAGGAACTCTCAATCTTACATCCATGTTTAATTAATTTCATTACTTCATTATTTTATCTCTGAAGACCCTTTCTAATGGTCTAGAACCCTATTGCAGCTAAACACTGTAGAAGAAAATTGAAAACTATTCATCAGGATGTATAGCAGGTATGAAACACCAAACTGCATGCATACAGATGGGGGACTTGCAAAGAAACTGCAAGGCTCCCTGTCAGGGTGAGAGGCAGGAATACTAACATGAAAGTACAGATTATTTAACATCCTCTAGTACACATTCATTTAAGGAGAAATTTAAATCAGCGTGAGACACTCAGATATTAACAGGAAATTCCTAAGTGCAGGATGCAACATGTAAGAAGGGAGGGGGAAATAAAAAAGAAAAAGATAATTTTACATTATCAAAGGCCAGAGGTGACATCTTAGTACATAATAGAAGACAGAATGGGTCAGTAAGCTGCTAAGGACCGTGAAAACTAAGACAAGCAATTTGATGCAATAGAGAAGAAATCACAATGGAGATATAAAAACCAATGGCAACCTTCTCAGAGTGCTGGTCAGGAATAATGATCTTGCAATAAAGCAGTAGCATTCCAAAGGTATTGTACAAACCAATTTTGCAACTGTGTCACAAGAAGAGGCAGCTGTTACCTAGCTGAGTCATACTAAGTAGGTATGATGCATACAAAGATACAGCTCTGTTTATCACATCTTAGGTAGAAGACAACGCATAACACTGTGGAAATGAAAACAGACTCAGATCATATTTGCAGATAACCTTAGATAAGCAAGAAAAATATTGTTCTTGAGAATGACGAAAGAAAGCACACAAGGTGGAGGAAGAAAAAAGTGAAGAATTCTATTTTTCACTATTTTGCTCTTCAGTAAGCAGCTAAATATTGAACAGATAAGTCAAAATTTGGCCAGACCTACAAACTGTTAGTGCAGGTGATTTTTGCCTCTGCAAATGAAGTTATGCAGAATAAAGCATAGCAGGAGAAAGAAAAAAAGCCCCAGGAAAAGAAAAAAACAAGAAGTCTTCCCTTTTCTCATTTATTTCCAGGCAGGATAAATTTTAACTTACTTTGTCTCTCAGAACCACAGACAAAGGGAAAAACTGTCCAGGCAACTGGTAATTTGGGCATTATTTTTGTTCTCCCTTCTGTACACTGGTGTCACTACAATAATCTTGCCCTGAACAGACTCCATGAGTTAGCTATCTTCAGGACCTACCAGTATGCCAAACTAGCTCATTTTTCACTCAATTTTCACCCTATTTGTCAATCATTATTTTAATGCATCTTCAGTAAAGACAGAGCTCATGCATAGCATTTATCCATTTCTGTCAACAGGAAGCCCAGGAGTTCTCATATTCATACAGACTCTTTGCTCAACTTGCACAGTTTACGTATCACCCAGATTCTTACACTCTCTGTCAAGCGGCAAGTTACAACTAGTTTCATTTAATAGCTGTTTTCAGCATAGAAATTACACCAGGAAGCATTTTAAAGTCAGCAATGCTATTATTCATAGGGCTTTTCACAGGAGTGGCAGTTTCAGTGTTGCAGTTCAGTTGATGTACCTTCTCATAGTTCTGCTGTCACAGCTGTTTAATGCCATGCGACACACATGAAACATGCCATCTCTGTATAGTAAAATTATGGATGTATGTTTGGATAAAAACATAATAGCCAAAGAAAGATGGGGCAAAAGTAACCTGTTCTTTATGATTATACAGCCAGGTTTCCCCTGAAATGCTATTAGTATCCCTCTCCTTTTTGCAACATAAGAGTGAGTTACAGGATGATGACTGTTCTCACCCATCTGTGTTCCAGTTTCTCCACAGATTATGAGAATATGTGTGCAGAATTTAATTTCATATATGGGCAAATACTTGGACAGTGGTTGCATATACATAGAAGCTGATGGATAATAAAAGTCTGAATTTCAATGATGAGTACATTCTGTAAGCAGTAGCACCAAGGAACATCAGCTTGTAGAAAAGGGATAGAAAGACATCATAGGAGCTTAGCCCTCCAGGCTGTTAAAACACTATGCATAAGTGGGCTTCAATGTCACTCCGAAATAACTCAGACACTTAATTCATTTGATTCTAAATACTGGAATCAAAATCAACATCCATAAGGATTTTGATTCCAGTGTTTAGAATCAAATTTTGATTTCCCATTTGGGCTAATTCTTTTTGATTTTTAAATCTGAAAGGCATGGCAGGAAAAGTCTAAGGAATTGCAAGAAGCCCAACTAACTCCAAGTCAGGGTCTAGATACAAATAACAGATGTTTTTCCTAATATCTCTGAGAATTAACACAAATAATGCTTCTCTCATGCCAACAGGAGGTCACTAAATAAATCAACTACAGAAATCTGTTACAACAGGAAGGCACTAATGCCAAGACAGGAATCTCCAGGTAATGAAGCCTAAGACCGTATGTAGAACAGTGAATGGTTAGTTACCATAGTACAGGGAAGACAATGGAAGTGCAGTGGATAAGCTCTAAAATCACTAAAGAAGATAAGAATAGAGAAATATTATATATGTGATAAGCTCTACCAACAAAAAAAGGGCCAATTTAAACAGTGCTTACAAGGATTATTGGAAATACCAGATCTTTGCCAAAATCATTTAAAAGAGAATTTCATACTCATAGAATGGCCTCAGACACATGGAGACAATGATGGAGATAAGATAGAAGAATGCAGACAAAGTCAACAAAGCTACTAAAAAATTAGGTAACTTTTTTTACTTAGAATAATTATTTCTGGTCTGATTATTTGTCATGACCCAGTGGAACTGCTTCTCAAAGTTGTCACTTAGCTGCTTTCTAATACAAAAAATCTTTGTAACAGATTCAGTACTCATAATGTATATTTCATTTGCAGTAAAAATCAAGTATTTCAGAAGAGTTTTATCAAAATTCAGCTCAGGTGAAGGTTCTTGACCATAAGCGTTTTTTTGCCTTAAAGAATCATAGAAAGAAAATCCAAAAAGGATTCAAGCATTTAAGACAGGCTTGTAAAACGTAGGGAATATTTTTGGAAATGATTTTGTAGTCTAATTGCATCTCAAACTTATCACTTAGCTCCCTCCTAATAAGAAAACTCTTTGTAAAAACTGCATTAGCTACCAAAAATACTGACAAGGGAATTAGAAGTGAAGATGAGTTGAAATGATTTCACATCTCTGTACCAGTAACAATAACAGATTGTATAAAGTGATACATAAAGAACTCCTTTCCTGCATGGGATGCATGGGATGTGGATGGAATAGTTTCACTTGCTTTCTTCAGGGATGATCTCGTTTTATGCTGGTTTGGAGGGTAGGAGTTGCAGAAGGACATACTAGTATCTCACTCCAACACTACTATGTAAACTGTGAAAAATATGTTGGAGGTATCACCTATTAAAGTCTTTTCTTTAGCCACTTCCATTTCAAGGAGTTTCATCACCTCAATTGCTGTCAATTCCAATCACCACAACTGTGGAATCCCCTGGGTCAACTGACATCTTAATCTGCACTGTGATTCTATGATAAGTTATACTGTATAAACAGCAGATTAAATAGAAGGCACTGAAATTGCTCCAGGTACTGATATAGTTCACCTTGCCTCAGGGATCTGGTGAAAGGCATGTGTTACATAAAATAGGAGTAATTTCTGGGAGGATTTCACATTTAGCCACTGAAGCCCTTCCAGTCATTATCAAAACCAAGACCATCTATTTGGCATCTTTGAAGAGCACAGAAGCTCTCAAGAAACAACTTTTAGTAATAAAATCAGGTATGCAACTAGTCCTGTACAAAATTCATGTAAGACAACTGAAGATATGTAAAGGAGTACAAGAAAAGTAGAAGCATTTTAAGGTTAACTTTCTGATTTTACAATATAGATTAATTCTTCCTGAAAAGCAGCTGTTTTCAAACATAAATACAGCACATTTAGGAACCACTAGATGACAGAATCATTATGTGTTCCTACCCACAAACCTCTCTCTTAAGCATCATGTTTTACAAAGCTGTCAAAAAAATAAGTTCAAATGAAACCCTTTAAAGGTTAACTCAGGCAACCTAAATGTGATAGTGAATACATGTTTCCATATGCCTTAATGTTCATGTGTTTTTCCATAGTTACTGTATTTGTGTGCTGTGAAAAGCAGAAGCTAATAGCATTAAAGGGAATTAAACAGGAATAGTTATTCATTGCACCAGACAAATCAGCCGTATCAACAAAAAGTCAAAGAAAAAAAAATTAAATTTCCATACACATTAAAAACTTCTTTTTTTTTTTAATTACTTTAATCCCAGATTCTTATTGAAGATCCTGGGGAAATAAATGGGGAGAAAACTGTTACTCAATACTATTTTAGCTTCAAAATTTCCCAAGACTCACAAAACATGGTGTCCAAACACCTTTGTACAGCAGGATGTTACTGCTGTCTACGCAGTAGTAACGCTACTAATCACTACACATACTAAGTGATGTTTGGAGTAACAGTAACCAGATAAACATTCAGCAAAAAGGCACCCCCCCTTATATATAAAATACTGCAGTCATGTGAAGAGCACCTCCATTTCCCAAAAGTATTAATTAAATAAATCTGTCCAGTGGAAAAAATTATCCAAATAAAGGAGTCTTAGTTTCTGGCTTTTTGCTATAGACTGGGGGCGAGGCAAAGGAAATCGCATTTGGGGCTAAGAACTTGGGGATTACTGCCTTGGGAGGGTAGGAAGGTGGAGGGAAAAGAGGCCAGACACTGGGGAGGAGGAAAGGAAGAGAAGGCAAGAGAATAAGGAGCAGAAGGTGCGCTTACTGTTTGGTTATCTTCATACAGCTTCAAGTCATATCCACTCAGCTCCACACAGAAAATTATTGCTGTAACCCCCTCAAAACAGTGGATCCATTTTTTGCGTTCAGATCTCTGTCCACCCACATCCACCATTTTGAAAGTCAGCTCTTTGAAGGTGAACTTATTTTCTACAATCCCTGTGGTCATGTCCCGAGAACGCAGAATATCTTCCACTGTAGGGATGTAGTCCAGTGCTGCAATCCTTTCTAGGTCATTTAAGTAGTATGCAGCATTATCCTCTAGGTGGTACTCGTTGGAGCGGCAAAAACACTCCTGCACACCAGGGTCTGCCCAGAGCCGTTTCATGACTCCCAGGAGCTCAGGGGTAATCTCACCTTTGCTCTCAGCTGGGCCTGTCAGGGCAAAAAGCTGTACAGCATCATATGCTCTATCAGGATTGTGAAACTCTATCTTAAGGGTGGCTAGAGCCCGAATAATACGTGTGAGAGAGTCAATTGCATTATAGATAATCAGAGGTTTGTATTCCTTACAGGCCTCCAAGTTAAAGCCACCACTATGAATGATTTTCATCTGCTTTACAATAGTGCTCTTTCCAGAATTGCTGGTACCCAGGAGTAGGAGCTTAATCTCTCTTCGCTGTCGCTGACTTTCAGAGCGCAGGTGGCGGTCAATCCTACGGGACCGCCGCGCTGCCTCTTTCTCCTCAGAGCTTTGCCGACATCCCATGGTATAGCAGGTGGTTACAGAGGGGGAGGCTTGGAGATTGTCTCACTCTGTTTGTGTCTCTGAAAAGGATCTGCGGTGTCTTTCAGTTCCCGTGCCAGGTACACCTTGAACAAGAAAAAAAAGTTGCTCTCCAGTACCTGATGGTCCAAGATGCCTGTACCACCTAATTCAGTCCCAGCAGGGGTGCAAACCCATGTAGATATGCAACCACAGAAATAGTCTCTTCAGCAGATCTCATGGCACTCCCCTTTCCAGCACATGAACAGTGGCACATTCCTGTTACTGAAGGCACACTTCCCTTTGCCACTGTTTGGCTAGATCCATGAAATACTCTTTTCTGTTCTGCATAATTATTTTGCTGCCTTCTGTCCAAAGGTAAGGAGCTGCACTTTCACCTTCTCTGCTCTAGCTCTTGTCTTTTGATTGTATTTTCTGGTTGCTGTGGTGATGCTGCTAGATAAAGCTGAAGTTCTTTTCAATGGCGCTCTACTTGTTTTGTTTCTCTTCCCCCACTTCTTCAGCTGATCCAGTTCAGCTCTGTAAATCAGTGCTTTCCACCTGCCAAACAATGAGAAAAGAAATGAATGAAATGAGAGACTCCGCTTTCTTGCTGCGAACCACTCACTTTCTTCTCTTCTAGACTTCTAAACCTTTCAGTATCCCAATAATGGATCAGAAAATACAGATGGAAAAATATGTAAAGAAAAGCAAAAATCTAAAACCATAGCAAAAACGTAGGGGCAGCTGAAGCTTGCAGACCTAAGAAAATGTGGTTTCTGAACAACGGTAAATCAAATCTCCTTTTCAGCCTTCTGAGTTTTATTATCTAAACCTACATGAAAACAAACAGTGCTGAGCTGTGCCCCAATTTCTCCCTCAGCAAGAGCTTATGGCAGTGCTTTTCCTGCACAGTCCTGTTCTGACTGGTTTTCCTGAAGTAGAAAATGAAACAGACTCACAACTACTTTCCCCAGTCTCTCTATTTATGTCAGTATCTTGTACTCAGACAGATGTCCTCCCGAGTTTTCTTTCATCTGTTCTGAATGCATGGAACATTTAAATAACTAAATTAGGAAGCAAAAGGAGGTGATCAACTTTGCTTCATGATTTTGCAAAAGACAGAATTACTCATCATTGCAGAATACAGTAAGAGATCATCTTTCCCCTTGGAGACCAGTACTATTCAACGTACTACGTGTATACTGCTTAATCAATAAAGTGATGCACTACTACAACAAACTTCGTAAGCTTCCTTCCATAGCCTAGTTGTTATTAAGCCTCTTCCCTTCCATTTTTAAAACAGGAAAATCTGAGGTACAGTAAAAGTGAATTGTGACTGTAAGTACTATACTTACTATATATGTTTACTAGAAGTAAGTATAAGTGAATAGTGTTTAATACAAAAAGCACAGGAAATGCCATCCCAAGCAAGGGCTGACAACTTTGCAGTGACTGTTAGAGCAATTAGTCTTTCCCAAATTAGGGGTTAAGCCTCCTATTTGGAACTCTGCAGAAGGCAACAGCAGGAAGCAGTTACCTCTCACAGAGGGAAAACACATTACTAACAGCTGATTGGTGATAACTTGCCTTTTTCCTAGGAAGGGCTTACTGCTCCCACTAAGCTTCGAGCACAGTGGGCAGCAGAATCACAAATGTCATGGCTTCCACATTGTAAGCTGGCCCCAGCCCATTTTGGCACTTATCTTGCTGTCTGCTTACTTGTGTCTAGGGGGGTTTCAGTGAGTATTTTTACAAACTGAACTACATGCCACCGAGATACTCTCAGAGATAAGGTTGAGTTCAGAGCCGACTACAGGAATATAAATTCTACTATATTTTAATAAGACTGAATCTTCCAGATTTTATTTTCAAAGTTGCTGTAGAAGTCTTTGGAAGTTTTCTTGCATGAACTTCCTAGCATTTCAGTGTAGATGTCACAAAGCATTAAAATATGTATTGAAGAGGATGATTCCACACTAGTATGAAAGGGACAGAATGATCCAAGCCAGATGTTGAACAGAAGCTTTGGTGAGAAAAGAAATGGAACTACAGCTACTTGCAACCTCATGTATGTTGCTTTCTTTCTTTCTTAAGCATCACAGCAGAAGTTTTAGTGAACAAAAGACATCTCAGCACGCCAAAATACTAACCTGTAATCAAGTATTTTGAACAAAGCACCTGATTTACCAATATGTATTTTTCCTTTCTCCACATCACCTACATCACAGGATATGAGTCACTTACGTAGATATATGGCAGGACATGGTGGTTCTCATTCTTACCTGGCCACACTGCTCTGGTTGAAAAATATGAACTTACGTTTACCTGACTTCTATTTTAATGTGTAACATATTTATAAATGCATACTCATTTACTAGTAGATGTTTTGTAAGAGAGTGTTTTACTATTGAGAATTTCAACTCTTGCTTTTTGTCTTGCCAAAAATCCTTACCAGCCAGGGATTTCAACAAGATCTTGTCCTCCCAGTAGTTGTCACTATAGTAGAAATTAATTATAGTAGTAATTAATTATATCAAATGATAGTTTTAGCTAACCTTTAAGTACAGTTAACTGAGATATAGCTCAGCATAAAGACTTCAAGATGAGAGCTTCTCACATATAGATAAAGAAGATCACATCAGCCGCAGTACTGAAGGTGGGTTAAATGGTTAAGAAAAGGATAAACCTAACTTTGTGAGTTCCAATCTCACATTTACAAGAAAAAACATTCTTAGAACATTTATTTGGGAGGGTAATAAATTATATATCTAGGATTTCATTCCTGAGGTAGTAGAAACAAGTGTAATGATCTCAATCTTTACTGTTTTGCAAGAGGTATTACTATTCTTCTGTTATGTATGTATTCTTCGTCACAGTGGGCTATCCTAATCTTAGTTTCTATACTTTGTATAGCTTTGTCTGTAAACATGCTTAAAAACACTTACAGATCTCTTCTAATTTATGATTGTCTGACAAGTAGAAAGGTAGTCTATCCATCTGCTTTCAAATCCAAGTCCCCACTGTTATGCATCTGGGGAATCTATAGTTCTGTAACAGCACCTTGGTATTAGGCAGGTTCTTGCAATACACTGGATCCCTTTTCAGCAGTTTCCAGTATCTAAATGTCAAGGTATCTGGGAACACAAAACGCGCACATATGGAAGGACAAACAGTTTCAGCAATCACCGTTAATCCCTTAACATCAGAGAAAAAGATGTTGTAACATCAGAGAAAAAGGACAGAGATACATAGTTGAACCAGAGTAGACCTGGATTCATGACTACCACAATGAGTCAGTGTAGGCCAGGGCTGGTGCCAGTGAACTGAGGAGAGCTTTATATTTTAGTTAGAATAAGATGAATAGATGATTGTTGCAAACAACTGCAAAATTCCACAACTGGAACTCCGACCACAAAAAGGTGGTCAGAAAATCAGCATATGAAGTATACTGATATACTTGGATATCCCACTCGTTCTTGTCTTTCCTTAGAGTCCCAGAACACTGTAAACATATGCATTTTCAGTACAGCAGCTTTTACTCAGTTCTGAAGATTTCCTGTACAGTATTTCAACTTCCCATCTTCTTTCTTGCTCCCAGTTAAACCTGTCTTCTCACTATATTCTTTGAATGTCCATGCTCCAACTCCTGTAAAGGCACCCCAAATCCACAGGCATGAAATTAATTAACTAGAACAGGACTTCTGCAGTGACCAATTCCAAAACCTAACCACAACAGTATTACTCTCAGTTGTTCTGAACTAGTTATCCAGTTAGTACATGAAGTCACCTCTACATGGCAGTATGGAGTGCTTATCTGTTGTCTTTGCCAGTAGGAACCACAATGTATGAGCAGGCTTGTAATGTAAGCACTTTGGATAACTGAAATATAAAAATATCTGAATCCTTTGCCTCAAATGCTAATACCTGGTCTAAAATTCTACAAGAAGAGTCTTAATAGCAGCTACATTTATCTTTCCTTTTGCACATCAGAAGGACATTAGCACAGGAAGAACAGATTAATCAGCAGAAAGTTAACAGCATACACTTTAATAGAAGGGTAATCAGCACAGATTTAATACATCAAAGATGTGGGAAGAAAAACCTTCCAAAACGAGGAGTTATGCCTTCTTCAAATAACTGGCTTTTTCCAGTGGTCATAGAATATGAAAAATAAAAGTTGAGGAAGCTGTTTCGTACTGAGTAGCTTTCCAGCCACACGGAGAGAATGGAATTACTATATCGGATGTCAGGCCAAATTCTTGTTTTCATTGCATAAAAATTAGATTGGGCTCCATTAATCATGTTTATTCTGACATGTTCAGAACATTTAAGTCCTCATCATTACCTAATGACATGACACTCACTGTCATGTCATTAAGACCCGGCTGAATTCTTTGTGACATTTTCTGCACATCTGTGATTAAAGATGAACAATTTTGCATGCAGCACATATGGGACTCCCCCTCCTCTCTTTAGTCAAGCTTCATCCTGGGAAAACAAAAAGGCTCACTAGAGACAAGCACAGCAACAGGATACATATTCCTCCCAAAATGCATCAGCACTCCTGATAAATCTGGAGATTTTATGCCCATATAAGTAGAATAAGTAGAATTTTCATTCAACTTCCTGTTATTGGCCTCAACAATTGCTTATGACAAACAGTTTGGTAGAAAGACACTTTCAAGAAAAAAAAACTTTTCAGACCACCTGTGCACTGTGTTTTGCTTCTTACTGCACATTTCCACAGACATTCAGGTGGATCATTCACATCCCACAGTGGTTTACCTATCAATTATTCTGCTTGTCATTCATTCCTATTGCATAGTTTTATAACGTATTTGGATATCACTATTTCAAGTAGGAATACAATGGAGCAATCATATTATTGCTTTGTAAAGCATAGTAATAGATACTATTTCCCAACAGTTCATGACAGTAAAAAAATTGATTTAAGTTTTTCTACCTACACTAAGAACCATCTTCCAAGTTCACAGTCACTGCTTTTTAAAGTTAAGAAAAAGAATAAATTTATGGAGCCAGGACAGTAATGCAGTAGTAGTAACATAATACTTTGTATAGATCAACTTCCTCTCATCAGGTTTACTTTTCCTCGGAACATACTTGGAAAACAAGGCAGTCTAGAATTTGTTCTGAAGGGTTTTTTAGATCAGTTTCTGTATTGAAACTGGAAGTGTCTCATGGCTGTAAGTTCCTAATTAGATAAAAGTATTTTCAGTTACTGTAATGGAAAGCCCTATTGCTTCCTTGCACTGTGCACATTTCTCTCTAAACTTAGTTTAAACAACAAAAAAAATCTTATTCTTTGAATGATCAGATTACACTGCATATGTAGAACAGGGTGCCCAGAGGAGCTGTGGCTGCCCCATCCCTGGCAGTGTTCAAGGCCAGGGTGGACGGGGCTTGGAGCAACCTGCTCTAGTGGAAGGTGTCCCTGCCCATGGCAGGGAGTTGGAACTGGACAAGCTTGAAGGTCCCTTCCAATGCATTCTGATTCTGTGTGTATCTAAACCAACACACCTGCCTTCTCCTGACAACTGAAGCTGCTCAAAATGTTACTATATTTGTTTAATCTGATGTTATATATGGGCTATCTTCTAATGACTGAAATGGGTAGTTCTTCACACAAGATAAAATTAACATGCCCCAAATCCTGAGCTTACAGTGATTGATTTCAATTACCAAAGATGTAATGCCAAAACAGTTTATAGAGTGGGAAGAATATCTGAGAAAAATTCTGCACTGGTTTATTATATAACATTCTTCTGTCCATACTTTTATAGCAAATAAAACCAGTCATTATTGTTGATTTCATATCTAGTCTTGCTCTTTGTCTCTACCCATCACTTTTGTCTTGTTCAAACTGATCTCTGTGTTTGTAATCATAAACAGCCCTTTGCTCAGCATGTCCCCAAGAAACAGTGAGGGCAGGGAAGGAGAATGGCAACACCACAGTTCATTTGTGCAAATTTTCCTAAGGAAGGATCTGAGTACCGTATCTTGTTGCATTAGCTACTGGCACACTACCATGGCATGCCTTGAAAGATGTTCCCCCCTCCAAGATCTTATTGAAAGGAGCTGGCTTCTAAGCTCAGAATAAAGCTAAGGGCTGTTACTATCACAGTCAATGTAGGCTGTGCGTAAGGTACACTGCTAACAGCAGGAATTTCAGCTGGCATTGTAGGCACAAAGCTATATTCTTCCTCATATGCAAGCAGTACCAGTAACCTAATAATTTAGCTTCATCACCCCAACATGCACACACAGAGCATTAGGAGTCCAATCTTGTTCAGCTTTTTACAATATTTCTGTCCTAGTAGCCAGATGTTAAGTATAAATTTTCCCCAATAGTACCTAATATAAGAAAGTAAAGTGAAGTTCAAAAGGTTGCAGCAAACTTTCCACAACAGTTTTAGCTGCAGTTGCCAGCAACCTTTGTTGATTCAGGACTGGTGCACTATTCAGTATTACAGAACATATGCTACCAGAGGAAGAAACCAAAACCATTACCAAGCTGTATTTTCCCAGGTTATTGATTCTGATCACTTCTTTCTCTTTACTTACCTGAAAGTTTGGAGGTGGTGATCCTGCCTGTTTGAGCACTTACCCATGTAAAAGCAAATACAAGCAAATCTAGCAAGAAGTAGCACAGCACACATCAGACTTACAGGTATAAGCCAATCTAATGTCATCCGTTTGTAGTAATTAGACACATCCACAGAGAATTCCAGTAGTTTAACAAAACCTTATTTCTGCAGGTTTAAACTTTCAATCACTTCTTACACTATTAAAAAAGGGTAAGATGACATGAGGGAGTACAATGTAGCAGGAAATACCCAAGGTACTTTACTGAGGAGGAACTCAAGTGTCCCACTAAACAGGCTTTTTTCTTTTTAATCTCTTTTTTGGAGCAGAACTGAGGCTAATAAGGAATAAGGAAATCGGTTCAGGTTTTAGAATCCAGGAAAGCATCCACAGAGTCCCAGGTATGCATGCAGAATAAATGCAAGGTTGAAATACTTTCATGTACAGTGATTAAAGTGCATTTATTACAGAAAAAAAGTTGTTTTAAAACAACTCTGGCCAGAGGCATTACCAACATTCTCTTCAGACAATCATTGAAATCTGAAATAAGAGGAAGAAAGGATGATTTTTTTTTCCTAATGCAACCTCCTAGTTGATAGTAAAACTTGTTGTTGCAGTTGGCTGACAATATTATTGATGTTGCTGTTTTCCATTGCTTAAAGACTTGGGAAAGTACTTGGGTTGAAAAATCTCTACAGCAGATATCCTTCCCTGAATAAATGTCTGAGTGCTTGAGCAAAACTAAACAGTTCACCCAGGCTAAAAGAAATTGAAAACTCTACTGCTATATCTGCAAACTTTGAGGCAAGGATGCGAAATTCAACAGAAGAGGAGCTTTATGGTGTGGATATGCATTTGCCATTCCCACAAAACAGGAAATTCAGTTGGAAACTTTGGAAGATTTTAGGCTTAGACAAAGTAGAGAAAGATTCCATTTCAAGAAAGCACTTGCTAGACAACGGCAATTGGACTTGCCTGGACCACCTATGGATACATGGAAGAAGAAAATTTTACAAGGAAATAGTGGAGAACCCAGAGTAAACTACTTGCTCCTATTACATGTAGTCATAGACCTATCTATGTAATATAGACGTAACAGAATAATTTTCTGCAGTGAGATATTATATTCATAGGTTTAAAAATCACATATTTTTCTGTTGTTTGGAATCATCCAACATACTTTAGCAGTACTGAAATACCACTTAGGCTAGTTAGTGGTTTCCAGCTAGATTTTGAGCTTTAGTTAGTGGCATTAAAGTTTGCACCAACTCAGGTGAGATTCAGACCACAGCAGAATACAGGAATCTATTAGTTCTTTTTCTTTAAATGATGCACACCCCACTTACTTTAGGAAGTTGGAAACATAAATCCTGTAAAGCATTAATACCTGAATACTTGGCAGATATTTAAATCATGACCTGCTTTAGCACATTCACAAACTTGTATGAAACAGTGAGAAGCAGCATCAACACAACCAGTACATAATACTGACTGATTCTTGAATAGAGCCAAAAATACAACAGTTCTATCCTGAGTTGTGTTACTGAAAATCCAGAGTAGTGTCAGTGACTGCATATAGATTTGCCTGTGCTTCACAGTGTTTTAACTAAGACCAGGATCCACCACAGCAGTCATTTCAGAGGTGACCTTCAGACTTCCATAAAGAATGAAGTATTACAATAATATTACAGTGGGTGTGCAGAAAATCCTGGCTGCTAGAAAAGGGTGAGGAGAAACATCAGAGCCAGCATCTGCTTTAGGGACATACAAACATCAGACTCATTTAAAAATTTGTAATAAAGCAAGAAACAAAATGCAGGACCCACTCAGTGTTTTGTAAGCACCTCAGGTGATGACAGCAGGGCAGGTTATGTCTTCATTAGACTTGCTGTTTAGCTTTTATCATTGGTGTTACTATAGTTCTTATGTTGGGTGTTCATGAGCTAAGACTCACATACCACAGGGCTGCCATTCCATGGGTCTTACTGAGATTAAGGAGATGATTATGTAGAAAAGCTAGTGAACATGAGGTTTGGTTAAGAATTTAATGTTAAATTTCCCGTCACTCATTCAACCTTATTACACACAATATCTTATGAAAGCATAAGGAAATTTGGGTAGTTATAGCCAAAGAAAGTTAAAGAGGGATTTGAAACAGGATAAAATTGTAGCTTTGTAAAAGGAAGTTTCTCTTCCTGTGCATATAAGGTCACATTAGAGAACAAAAACATGCTTGGTTTAGACTATTCCAGTGACAGGTATAAACTAATCAGAGGTCAACATCAGAATCTATGTAGTAAGAACCTGAGAGCCTGGGTACAGACAGCAGTGTCCTGAAGAAAAGAAGTCTGATTAACGTAATAGGGAAAAGCAGCCAGTGAAGATTCAGAGATTGAAGCTCGAGGCCAAACAAGAGGCAAGGAAAAGATGCTCTGGTAAATGGGAACCATGGAAACAATAGACAAGTTTTATCTGTGATCATGTTTTATCTGTGATGAAAGCATCCTGGACACTCTACACAGAAATAAATCACAGCAGTTCTGCTTATGCATTTTCTTAGGGGAAAGAACCAGAGGAAAGGCAAAAATCAAGGAAAAGAATGAGAAAGTCACTGAAGCTAGGCAAGATTTCTAGGGTAAACTGAAACAGTGTATAAATACAGGAACTGAGAAACTTCTGTATTCATGAAAACAAGATGGAAAGGAAAGGAAGAAAGATGGAAAGTAGAGAAAGGAAAGATGAGCAGAGGAGAGCAGATGGGCACATCTTACTAGATCACATTGGCAGAAACCTATATAAAGAAGAAAAAATGCCAGTGGGAAAGGATTGACTCAGCTGTAAAGATGAGTCTGCACGTATGGAATTTAATTACACTGGGGTGGGAGGGGTGTAAATCCATGGTGGAAGAAGTCATTTGGGTCATCAGATTTCCGCCTGAATGGTTTTGCTAGAGAAAAGACATTGCTGAGAGGGAATCAGGGCTGGAAGCTGGCAAGACAAACCTTGCAATGAGAGGCAGAGGAAAAGGTTTGGGAAAGAGGAAAGTAAAACATGGGAAATCATTTCACTAGAAGTAATGAACACAATTCACAGAAAGGCTGAGTGAGAGCATAGGAGGAATGGACTGGTGATGTGACAGTTAAAAGTTGGGAACTAAGCAACAGAGAATGAGTAATGTTTCTCAGAACAAATCAAAAGAACCTCGGTGAATGGAAAAACAGAAAAACAGACACAGGTTGAATGAGTATGAGGGAACAGCGAGTTATCAACATGAGGTAAAGTCAGAAAAGGAATATAGATTTGTGAGAAGAGAGAACAGCCTGAGGGAGTTCAGAGACAGCAGCTCAGAAAAAGCATGAGGGGAAAGAGCAACATGATGCAAGAAGAGCATTAAAGAGCTGGTCAAAACAGAAAAGAGTAGGAGAGGAAAGCAGGACTGTGAAAGAATAAAACAAATAATTCTCATGAAGGTCTAATTTAAAGAAGGGCAAAGAATCTTCAGCAGGTTTGTCAGGTTTATCAGCCTCAAAACAAGACATAAACATGGATTAAAATGCTGTTCCTAGTAAGAAAGAAAGAAAGGAAGAGTGTGGATAACAGCCTAAGAGGCAGGGCTATTACTGGGGATGACTTTGGTAGGTAGGCTAGAGAGCAATTTCCAGCCTTGGGCCACCTCTGAAATTAACCATATGAACTGTGTCAGAAGGTATCTACATCAGAACTGTGGATTTCTTAGATTTCATCTTAACAACTCACATTAACATGAGTTTATGCACAGAAAGGGAGATGAGAAGTGCACGAAGTATTAGACTGCAGCCCAGGGGAGGAGGAAAGATACTAAGAAAAAAAAATTCCCAAGAGGCTAAACAGAATCCACAGTGTTCTCTGAAGTGTGTGACTCATGGGAGAGGACTTGTATGCTACCAAGCACAGATTACAGCTGCAGCCTACGCCTGGTCTCATTCTTATTCCTTTATGAAATTCAGAAGCTTTGACAGTCTTACGATCCTGCAGCATGCAAGAGCTTCAGCAGGTACATCTCAGCTGGCTGAGCCACTGCCGTAGTTACTCACTAATTCAAAGGA
Source organism: Pezoporus flaviventris (assembly GCF_033815535.1). Classification (NCBI taxonomy): domain Eukaryota; kingdom Metazoa; phylum Chordata; class Aves; order Psittaciformes; family Psittacidae; genus Pezoporus; species Pezoporus flaviventris. The sequence continues at coordinate 4,794,644 of NW_026892589.1, read as the reverse complement.
ACTTTTTTGTTAATAAGCTGAATATAAAGAAGTTATTTGATGTTCTGGTCTTGATATATAATTTTTAGGGGCCCAAACAAAAAAAAACAGATATACTTTTGCTTCACTAATTCTGCAACCAGAAGCATTTAAGTACAGCATTGCACAATAGCTAATCAGCTCCTGTTTTCAAAAGCTCTTTCACTCACAGTAAAGCAAAAGGCCTCAATATCCCAATGCATCAACTTTTTAGCTATCATTTTCCCCTCTATCAATACCCCCTTCAAAAAACAAACAACTAAAAAAATGACCACCAAAACCAACCAAAACTAACACAAGTTGCAGCCACCATAAAGAACCTAACATCCCTTTCAAATTTTAGCAGCTACTAGGATTTCTCTTCAGCCTCTCCTTTCCAATTCCCTATCTCTGGAGGGAAGATCGCACCTCCCTTACGCTACAGCTGCAGTTACTGCAGTTACACACCCACCACCACCAGCCAGCAAGATCCGAGTTGCTTCCTGGAGGCTAGAGATTATGAGAAGCTTGTTATGTTGAACATACAACGAACCTTACAGAACACTGAAATGGTTAAATTCCTTTCATCAGACTTTAAAAAGACCTTTTAATAAGAAAGTTGCTTGCATATGAAGTGAGAGGAGGTGCAGGTTTAACTCTCTGAAGAGACTGAAGGCCTAATTTATCCAGAGAACACAGTCAGAGCAGCAGTGCAAGCATCTCTAGCAATATTCTCAGTGTGGTTTTCACCACTTATGCTCTGGGGAGTTCAAGTTTCCTAAATAATGTTAGCCTTTTCCTCTTATTCCACCTTTTTGCTGAGATCAAGAACATTTCCACATGGCACTAAATGAGGTTACAATCTGAGCTCAGGAAACTTTAGTTGTGGTGAAACAGCAGCTTATGTTAAGTGACACTTCAGGGTGAGAATACTCATGACTCTTCCTCAACAAAATAAATCTCACTGCCATTGTTTAAGGGAAAAATAAGAAAAAAAAACCCAAACCCAAACCCTGTCAAATGCTATTGTTGTGATCCATTTACTGTACATGTTTTAGTTGACTTCAGTGGGCTTTGAAATTCGCCTGTATCCAGTTTTGAACAGGATGTAAATAAACATAATGTATTTAAAAACATTGCAAGCAGAATACCTAACTGCCAGCACCACAGACAGGTTTACTGAGGAAAATTCAGTATTTAGTGTGTGATTCATACTCTTCTTGTGAGTGAATATCTACAGCTGAAAACCTTTGTGAGAACAGATACGAAGCTGAATAGTGTAACTTTCAGCTCTCCATTTTATGTGATCTCATCAGTGCTATATTACTAGTGGATACTGAAGCATGTTCAGCATCACTGTGCTTCAAGATTCATTTTTCCCTACATGCACATGTTCCAAGCCTGGAGTCTGCTGGCATTCACTATGTATATTTGTTCATAGGTCTAGTCAATCTTGTTAAAACAGAAGCCAAATTTGACCACGTAGATTGAGTCATACTGTGACAAAACCTAGTCAGGATGGCTTCGCATGTTCATCACGCTGAGCAGACTGTCAGCACCACTGATCACTTTCATATTCTAAGAACAGATTTTGTCCAAAACAAAGACATTAGGTATTTTATACTAGTTAGTATTTGCTGTTTTAAAAGTGCAAAGGTAACAAAACAAGCTGCCAAATCTAAGTTCATCTTTTGAGGAAGCTTGCATGGATTTTTACCCTACGCATTTACAGTAACGCAGGAGCACCAGGATTTAGGTTTGAATGGACAAAGTTGTAATTTTTCAGCCTCAGGAGAGTTTGTAATTAGTTAATTTTCCCCAAACCTGGCACATATAAATGACAAATGGATTTATTTTTGTTATTAGAGATGAACCAAAAAGATAAAGAAAAAATGTGATAGAATGTGTTGTTTTTCAGCTGTGCATTGGTAACTGTACTAGTACTGCTACAAGTATTAGCAGTTGTAGCTCCAGATTTTGTAATGCATACTGACAAATCTTTTGGTGTTCTGTTAGCACTGTTAGTACTTCTGTGTGCATACATGTGCATGTGGAGAGAGAGGGGGAGGAGGTAACTATTATTCCTATGCGAGTTTATGTTTTATGTAAGGACATGTTCAGCATTCAGGTTTTTTCCCCCAGTTACAAACTGCAGGTCTCCCCAGCCATGCAGCCACAATTTCTATATTTTTACTACACATTTTTGCTGGTTCTTTAGACCTTAAGTTCAGTCTGCAAATCTGTCCTATTGTACAAGGTCTCCTGTGATGAGGTCAGAAAAAATTCCCTCTTGTATCACACCTCATGTAGAATTATCTCTTCTCTTAAAGGTACCTAATCAATTAGTTCACCATTTTGTGACCCTTCTCGTTTCATTCATTTTGTTAGAAGCAGGCTCTTCCATCAAATATTGAGAACAGATAGGTTAATTCATGATACTACATACACGATCCACTACCACTGTTAATAGTAGTAAAAACAAGTTTTGCAGGTCTTTCCTGCATGTGGCAGGCCTAACAGCTTATGTGAGTGTTTCACAAACCAGACAAATGTATGACAATAACCACACAGTACAAGTTTAACAGCAGCATTTCAAATGGTTGCTCTTTTGTTCTTTTTACTCTCAGTGACATCTCTTCTTGACTCAAATAGCTGTGGCACTAAAATTATCTTAAAGCTGAAAGGTGCTAATCGAGCCTTTAGTTTATTCATTATTCAGCAATGAATCCTTAGTTATTCATTTCTTATATTACCAGAAAAAGTTACTTATGGTAACACTGTATCCTACTATTAAGATGGCACAAAAAGCTGAAATTCTACCATTAATAAGAAGACATGGATTCCGAACTATTCTAGTTTGCATTCCGCATTTCACACACACGACACATGCAGGAAAAAAGCTGATGACTTACTATCTTATTTCTTTTGGCTCACTAAAAATCTGCTGTTGATACTGTCGTAAAAACAGTTATGAGAAAGGAGCACACATCTGGGATACAAAACAATACATACACTGGAGGTTACTCAGAATGCATCCATACCTCAGTGGAAACATCATACACAGATTTCTCAGCAAGGCGTATCAGGTCAAAACAGTGCCAACGCTCTTGCAGCTGTATGGATTCCAGCTCCCAAATTCACCCTAAACTCACAAAGCAGATCTACCAGGTAAAGGCAAGCACCCACAGTGCACAGCGGAACAGTAAATGATCTTGAGAACTTTGTTAAAAGTGAACAAGAACACCTCTGAGACCACTCAGGTTACCCTGTGAGCAGGAGTGAGGGGGGCTGCATTTTCTGTGATCTGTTCTCAGGTACCACTGGGTAATACTGTTTCTTGCCTGGTAACTATTTGTAGCCTTCCAGAATAACCATACTTAGAAGCATGGGTTTTGTTATGTTTTGGTTCATTTACAGCATACCTTAAGACTTCCAAATTGAGGTATTAGATTCAGTATTGTAATTTAGAAAAGATGACAAGGGTTACTGCCTCCTCCTAATGCTGCCTGTGACTTTTAAGCAGCTTCTGCATCTTCATTGTTGCAAGGTTTGAAAGTTTCCCAGAGGATACATCTAAGTAGTAAAAGAATAGCTCATTATCTAATATCAACCCAAAAAGCTACACACATTCCATAAAACAAGGTACCTGAAATGTCTTTCCTCTCAGCTCAAGAAAGATGCTTGATCTCTTCCCACCTCTACCAAAAGCACAATACAAAGGCAATAGCAAAAATGCTCAGAGCTGACTTAGCCTTTAACCCAACCCAGCTTAAAGCAATTTGAATTCTGTTTCAGTTTCTTCCAGCTGGCAGCAACGCCATTGAGATGCAATGCCACTGGTATACACCTTTACTCACAGTCTTCTACTCCCTAAGTGTACTTTGCACCAAATAGTTCAGGAGAAATAAAGGCAACAGTTTGTGTAACTCAGCCTACGTAACTCCATCAAATATAAATCTTCTTCACAACACAGGTAAAATCAGATAACAGACAACATGCCTACGAAAAATTCCATTTGCACATCACCTCTCATAGCAGTGCTGCACAGATTAGCAGCATTCTGTCTGGCCTCCTTCAAAAAAGGTTTACAAGCACTTTACTATTTTCTTAAACAGAGTTATCTATTATAAGCTTTTCATAAGTTTTATGAAAAGTTCTCAATGGATAGTTCATGAAAACTTAAAGTACCCAAAATCCAAAGTTTCAGTGATATAGATAGCTTTGATTCATCACAGATTACCTATATTTGAACAAATAAAGCACCAAGAATAAGATAGGGTACAAAGATACCTAAATACTGTATTTTGTCAAGACAATGATACATTCAAAATTCTCTCTGCTAATGTTTTCATATTTCACCATAAAGCAGATGAAATCAGGTTAATTTCTGGGGACTGTGCACATTCCGTGTACCATTTACTCTGACACACAGAAACCAAATGCAAACATAGATAAAGCACGTTCAAGTTTTAATACAAAAAAAAAACCACTTTTTTAAATAATTAAGATTTCTAGTGTCCTACAATATGTTGCTGCCCATATAAGGTGGTACATTTGAAGTGCCACTTTTATTATTTGTGATCAAAAGACAATGTTATTCAGTAATAACTTGACAGCAAAAAGAAGGAAAGTGTCGCTTCTTTCACTCCCAAGTTATTTTCAGTGAGGAAGAACAAGTCATACCACCAGCAGCAGTTCCTACTTTCTTTCAGGCTTTTAATCAAATTTTGCCATTCTTGATTCTGACAGCCAGCCTTATCAGTTGTTTCCAGTCAGCTCAGTTGGGTGATCCTATTCTGAATAATCTAGGAAGGCGCCTCTAGCCTAATAAGAACTCTTTAGTTCAGACTTAGAGGCTGAGTATGGAATGGGAACTCTTGTTTTTCATGGACAATGATCTGTGCTTTCCCATCAGTGGAAAAGAACAAGAACTCTTGCATTTTTCAATTGGCCACTGCCCTGATAATACCAACTAAACTAAACTTACTTTTTAAACATCTAAAGACAGGTACTTTTTTGAGCAGGGTCTTTCCCTGTACTTCAAAGGTAGTCCTATAGGTGATACTGGGTAACTGTTAATTGCTTGTCTATCATATAGGGCCTTTTTTGTGGAGTACTATAAACTTCTATTTGATTAGCCTTTTCCATTTGAGTCTTATGAAAGACTGGTAGAAAAGTATAGAAACAATGTAGATTATAGGATTGTGAGAAAGTACCAACTGTCCTTGTATTCACTTGAATTTCACTTGACTGAAATTCTCTCAAAGGCAGTATTACTAGTAGAACTTCTCCAGAACATAAGAAGAAAGGGAACTGTCCTGTTCACTGGGGAGTTCTCCCATCATCTGTTAATTAAGTCCACAGTACTTCAAGGTACACCCCCAGAGTTCCATGTGTCTGCGTGCCCAACTTTCTCTTTAAAGCATACTTTTGCTATAATGGGCATCACCCCTTTCTTTCAGATCAATTTTTACAAATAAATGTTTTCCAAATTAGGATATTGCAGTATTTTCTACTTGGGATTCACTGCTTTCCAGGATCAGCAGACACAACTAGAAAAGCAAAATGAATTAGTCAAAAATACAGAGAAACTGAGACAATTGTAGTCTTGATCTGAACAGGGGATCTGAAGCCTAAGATCTGAATAAGAAGAAATGTTTTTTGTGATTCAGCCTTCATTACAGAGCCAGGTTGGACCTGCCAGAATCACAGCAAGTGAAAACAGTTTCCAGGTAGGATCTCAAGAGGTCACAATATCAGTGGCTGCTCTTGGTTTCCTTGACTGCGGAAGTGGGAAAAAGGGTAGAGTTGCTAGGCCAACACCACAACAGGGAGAGAGACTTATCACAGACAAGGCACTGGTAGAGAGCAGGACTGTAACAGACCCAGCAATTCAGTTCTTTGCCCACTTGGTAGGTTATTACTTTGTGTATTAACTTCTGTTACACAGAATTGCACTGCTTAGGACTGCAGTGAACAACCAGTCCTCTTGGGGGAAATGGAGAACTGTAATTTGCAGTGTTAAAAGTCACAGATTCCCACCTCTTGTTGATGTTGATACCTGATATTTCAATTTGTTTAGACTACTGTATTCACTTGACCTGTGAAATCAAAGAATATCATACTGATACAATAAAATGCACGGATAACACACTTCAGCCTAAAGTGCTGCCATGTTAAAAGCAACAAATACTAATCCCTTGCATTAATACATTGTTTAAATTAGTAGCCAAGAATTTGTTCCTGCCACTTAAAATTACATAAAGGCTTCAGCATTCTGTTTCTTTTTGTGAACACACTTGCAAAAAGCAAACTTGACACACCTATGTAATCACCGTCATGAGGCAAAGTTCAGATTTGCTTTTGGGAACATTCACAGCAGGAAACATAATCAGAGGACTTATGCACATCTAGTCAGGGAACATAAACAATATGATAATAGAACAATTGTTCAAATTTGAAGTAGGCTAGCCTTAGCATTTTAAATACCAACATAAATGTCACTGCATTACAAATTGAGGTAAGTTTATCTGCTCATGGACATAAATGGATTGAAAAAGAGGTTAAAAACATGGCTCTGAAATGACTGATTAAGGTGAGATTAGAATCATAGAATCATAGACTCGTTAGGGTTGGAAAGGACCTTAAGATCATCTAGTTCTTAGATTCTGGTAGATTCTACCATTACTGAGCAATACAAAATGAAAGCTCGATAGGTTCTTAGCAGTTGTAAGAATATATAAGTATCTGCCTGTTACAAAATGGCTTCTACTATAGCACCCTGCCTTTGCCAAATTCAAAAGGCCAGGCACAGAAAGTCATCTTGAGAGAAAAGCTTCCTGCCAAGATCCAGTTGCCACAAAAGTATTTTGTGGGAAACTATCAAACTGGTGGAAGTACAGAGAGATGCTCCAGTTCAGCAGTGTTTATTCTGGTATATGCTAGTTTGGAATGGATTTGGTTAGTGTCATACGTATTAATTTACTGATGGATTTTATATATGTATAAATGTGTATTATACATCCAAAAGAAATAATATTTTGTTAATACATTCCAAATATTTGGATTATATGATTTGGGCTGCTAAACATCCAGAGGATGAACTTTTTATTTAAAAAAACCCAACCTGATAACTCAAAGTGTGTTCTTTTCAGAAAGGTGTTCCCTTGGATGATACCTGAGTATCCTTTCAAATCATACAGATACTTGTCTTTTAAAGGAAGAAGTGTAATACCAAGGTGCATAGCCCATCTAAACAGCAAGCCCTCCGAGAGCTAGACATCCAGCTGTGCTCGTTACTATGCCATGACACACTCATCTGAATCGATTACAATTCAGTTGAATTGGTTTTTCCTTCCACAACACAACTGTGTCAACTGCCTTTGTGCATCAACACTTGATGTGCTGCCTAATTGTATTTGCGTTGATGTGCTTTGTGAAGATAAAGGTAGTTATTCCACATTGTCTTGATGAGGTTTAAAAATGTAGAAAGCAGGCACACAAAATAAGGGCAGAAACATACTGGGAACATATGCTACAATACTGCTTGGAGTGTGAGGAAAAACTGGATAAAAGATTTGGATTACTTGTACTGTTTTAGTAAAGTCCTTCCTTCATTTTCCAATAGCGCTCTTAAGATACAGTCAGAGGCAGAAGACAGCTAGCCGACTTCCTATCACAGAAACCAAGAGTTGGTAGGTAGGGGATAGCAACTGTATTATTACTTACAAATATTTATGGTGAACCATAAAAATATCTTCATAATTAATTAGTTAAGGTCAGTTAAACATTACAATATAAACAGTAAGAGACATTCATCTGTCCAGATTTAGCATATTCATGTAGGTGGTTACCTCTGAGCTAGTCATTCCATGCTTCCTTTGTAGGCAGTGGAGAGAAATAGTAATTTCCAGAGGTCAGTGCATCTCAGACTAAGATAGTGGTCAAATCCTATCTGATCAATTACATTGCAGGAATCTCTTTTTCTCTCTACCAATTATAAGGAAGCCTTAACAACTACTCCATAGGTACATGTCCATGTTACAAGTACCTAAAAGCGAAGAGAATAATTCCTTCCAATTGCTAAATGCAGGAAATTACTATTTAATTAATCTACTGTAAAAAATATCAGATTAACAAGTTATAGGTGCTAAGAAATCATTATTCACTTTCTGGTCATTATCATTCACATAGGTGGGCAAAATGAATACTTACAATTTGGCTGCAGGTTTTCAGATTTGACTCTTTATGGTCTTATACTGGCCAACATTGCCAGATCACTGGTAATTTCACAGGCTATTCCTGTAACATAGAATTGTCTGGAAATGTTATCACACTTGTCTTTTGATGTGATGACTTAGTAATCCAGAGGAGAAACAGCCCTCTGGTATAAGTGGCTTAAAGAAAAAACAAAGGCAGAGGAAAATAGGATTTGTCGGGTAAAACTGTGTTCTCTAATGATACTTTTAATGTCCGATACTAAATAATAAAATGGAAATCTGGGGAGAGCTGAGTTGCTGCTGAGCCACAGATAATGCTCTGAGCTACAGAAATAGAAAAACACATGGAAAACTGTTGCCTCCTGAAATTTTGCCAAGTGTTTGTTAGCTGTGATCTTAACTGTATATAGTAGTAAAAAATGTTTGAAGTCTAGGTAACATGGAAATGGTGGCTCACATCGATAATCTGTTCCTTTCCCCCCAGTTCACCAGTGCCCCTCAGTGTCAGTGAATAGCAACAGTTGAGAGAAGAGTATTTTCTCTGCAGCTTTCATTTCAAGGGTTAAATTCTGTCCTTGACTACAGTGGTCTAAAGCTAAAAGAACTTAAATTGCTAATGCGTATCAATTCCAGATTTAATAGCAGAATAAATAAAAGCTGGATTTAGCCCTTTTTTGTCAACTTGTGTATTCCACATACCTCCAACGACCACGAGACTTGAGAAGGGAATCAACTTTAGTTGTTTCGGATCAGTCCAGTTTTTCCCTTTTGTGATTATTCTTTCATCAATATGGTAGTTGAAATTTGGACTTCTTAGTCAGCAGTCTTGGATTCTGGAAAGTTTAATAAAAATATGAGTTTTAATAGAACATACATAGCATAAGTCAAATTTTCCCCTCAAGTAGACTGAAGGGAATCTGTTGTAACTCTTAATGGATGTGGATTTATTCTGGAGTGTTTGGGGAGGACAAGGAACAAAACTTAGCCTTTTAATTTTAATAAAAATAGGCCACTTTTTCTCACCCCGTATAAATAATGCAATTGTATGTAAGTATGCCAATATTTTCATTCTGAAGGGCTTTGGTTTAAAAGTTCTCATGGATAAAACAGCTAATCCCTTGGGGAATAAGCTGGTACTGCTGACAGTGGGTTACATCAACCTTAACAGCATTTGGAGAAATAACACTACAATTTTCACTGTAAAAAGAATGCCACTGAAATCCCTGATAATTTACAAATTAGAGTCTGTGATGTTAGTAGAGAGTTACTGAATCTGTCATTGAGACTGTGACCTCACTGAAATCAGCTATAAAACTGTTCAACATTGCTGTTCCTAGAGGGCATGGGAGAACCTCATCGGTGAAACCATATGGGCTTATATTGATCCTGGGCTCTCTCCCATGGAAATCAGTGACAAAACTTCCAATGACTCCTGTGAAAGCAGGACCAGAGCTTTACACAGAAATAGTCATATTCAGTTCTCATAAATCTGGAGAATCTCTTCTGAAATAAGTGGAATTACTGTGATTTAACAAAAAGCAATTAGGAGTATTTTTCTTTAATTCATGGAGGGGGAGAGAAAAAAGGACATCATTCCCCTCTGCTGCCTCACCACCGTGCATCAACCAGGACTCTATCTGCTGTCACAATCCTTATCTGCTTAGGCTAGAGAGGAATAGCTGACTTCACCATTTAAGGATTTAAACTGTTATTGTCTACTGAATTTTCTGTTACTCTTATCCTCTACTTACCCTTTCCCCACTGCTTAGCAGATAGATTCCTTAAGGAGAAGTGGAAAATTTTTGGTTTCTGGTTCTATCTAGTTTTCTTAAAATGTAAGGTACCTTATTCCATCAATGTGTAATCTGAACTGAGACAACCAGAACACTTCCACTTCAGTCCTTCAGAGCTACCTGGATGGTTATTTTTGGATTATCATAGTTAAGTTCAAAGCCAAGGCCTGCAGCTGAAGCAGTGGGCTGCTCTGGAGGCTCACTCAATTCAAGGTAGTGCCTCCAGAAGTCATTCAACTCTGTTCACCAGTGGTCAATGAAGTGACAAGCACATAATCCTCAGAGGTGTAACATTCTTTATGTAGCACACGGACTTTATTCTTCTCTTTAAGGTCCACTGTCAGAATGAAACCTCTATGGCCTTACACAGAACTGATCTGCTTTTCTTTATTTATAAGCATTGCATATACACACAGAAGTGAGATTCTTCTTTGCAAATGCAAGTCAGTACTTGGGTAATGGGAGAGATCAGGAGATTTTCTCCTAAATATGCCATATAACTGAGATGTTTTCTTTTGATTGCACCTGTCACTGGCTTCTTGAAGACTGGAACTTCATTCTTCTGTACACAGGACTATCCTGTAATAGTGTCCTCTGTCCAAGGGCAGGGATCTGTGCTTTTTGCATGACAGCTTCCAACCAAATGATTTGATGGGGACAACCAAGTTAATGGCAAAAAGCTCCCTGTTCAGCCACGCTGTATCTCTTTGGCTAGCAAATATGTGCCCTGCTGCAGAAAAGCAACTATTTCTTGCTTTTTCTTATAAAGAGCATGTAAGCCACCAGCTCAGACTTCAAATGTCTACATCCATAAAGTCAGAAACAATTTCCCCTAAGGAAGTACAAATTACACACTCATTTTGACTCCTTCATGATCCATCAGTAGATGTTCACCAGACCGTGTTTATCTACCTGACCTGCGGTTGTAACCTTTGTAAGACGCAACACTGATGGCCACCTGAAGGGTGTGATCCACAATGGTCTGAAACACGGAGCCAAAATAAGAATCAAGCTGTGGGTATAAGAGTATCGGTTAAAGCACATAAAGAATGCTGAAGGGAAACATTGTCAAGATTGGTCAATAGCTTCCACAATGAATACCACAAGAACACACGTTAAACAGCTTCTACAGTGAAACAACCAAACCAGCTCAGAGCAGTACCTTTAGCAGGAATTAACCTGACATACAGTTATCCGCAGCACTCCCAGCTACCATGAAGGGTTGAGGAGGGCTGCCCAAATCACTTGCCCAAAATGCATATGCAAAGATACCCAAAAACTTGTGGACCACAACTGCAGCTGGGAGCCATCCACAGGTGAGGATTGATTAATATCACCGAACCTCCTCATTCCTTCACACGCAGAGCCACACGCAAAGAGGTTGAGCATCCAGGCTCCGCAGAGCCCCCCATCTTTACATCCTTACGAGCAGATGGGACTCGTAGAGGGAGGATTTATGACAGAAATTCAGCAGCCAGGAGTCTTTTCTGACAGAGCATTAGCCCGCCTGCATTTCCCTGGGAGGAGGAGGTGCTACATAGCGTGGAGCCTCTTCTCCCAACAGGCGGAATCTAATGGATTCTCTTTCTGAATCATTAAGAGAACACAACGGATCTTAGTGAGGTGCAGGTATTGGATATTAATGGGTTACAATTCAGGCTAGGACAGGGAGATGACTTAATTTTGTGAAAAAGGGATCGAGCTGAAGCAGCATCTGATAGAAGGCCAGTATCCCATGAGAAGGTCATTTTCACTGTCTCAGCAGCCTGTCTCTCCTTACTATTTTTTCTCTGCACACAGCAAAATATTTCTACCTCACAGTGACATTCATCTTGTCTTTCATCCAGCAAAAACATAGCTTACTGTTTCAAAATGACATCTTTTGCTTGTGGCAAAAGAAGTCCCTTTTTATTTTGGAAATACACGGCGGGGTAAACGTTCATCATTAAACTGATTCAAGAGAGAAAGAAATACGGAATATTTCACTCACCTCCCCGGCACCAGGCAGGCAGCCGCCACCTCCTCAATCCATCAGTCCAAACGCTCGCATCCACTGACGCTTCTCCTCCCTGCTTCGGCCCTTTTTCACATCAGCATCTGTGATTTGCAGGGAGCAGACACACCACGACCGCAGACGCTACCCGCGCAGCCCAGACAGGGGCAAAACCCTGCGCGTGTTCATTTTCCCCCTAGAAAAGGCAGGTTCAAAAGCCGGGATTTTTGAACGGCGCTACCAGGAACCCTCTCCCGGTGGCCCCCCGCGGACAGGGAGGTGCTCAGCGGTCTGCCCGGGGAGCCGGGGCAGGGGGAGCGCGGGGCTGGCGCTGGGGGAGGAGCCTCGGCTGCCGGCCCGTTTCCACGCCAACGGCGGGGGGGACCGCGGGCGGGCGGGAGGCGGCTCCCGGGGCGGGGGGCGCGGCTGCCGTCGCGGGTGGCCGGGCCCCGCAGCCCCCGCCCCGCCCGCTCCCCGGGCCCCGCCGGTGCCGGGCCGGGCCGTGCCGCAGCTCGCAGCGCGGTGCGGCACGCGGGCAGTGGCCAGCACCGCACGGGCGTGGGCCGGGCGCCGCCAGTGCATCGGTGTCCTCGGGCTTGTGCCGCGGTTCCATGTTTCCCGCAGCAGTGCGGTTCGGGGCTCTGTCGGGATTAGGAGGTTTCTGATGAATTTCGCCATGCGTATCTTAGGGAACTGCTGAAGTAGATGGACAAGTCACATACGTGTTAGAATGATGCAGTAAAGGGTAAAGGGAGAAAAAGAGTTCAGTTACACGGAATGGATCTCCTGTTTGCATTCCACTTTTTCCATCAATCAACGAATGCTTCCAGTACTGTGCATGTATTTTCTTCCGCTTTTCCCTTTCTGCTTTTCTCTTTTCCTGTTTGTTCCATTTGTGCATGCGTAAATTACTACAGGTTTCTTAAGTACCAATGAGTGTAATTTGCTTTTTATCTCATTAATGGATTGACCCTATTTATATTTCACTTTTTTTTTCTAATGTCTTTTTCCTTTTGGCCATACAATACCAGCTGCACTGTTGAATCTGCTGCCCTGAGCAAATAACTGTGATTTCTCCCTGCACTGTTAATTTTATAAAGATAATTTGTTAGTGATACAGTGCTGCTGGAGATGGCAATAGAGACTCACAGACACAGAATGCAGGTGGGTTTTCTCCCAATAAGGCAAACATAACACAGTGCAAAAATTATCTGTTTCCTGTAAATAATATCACCTCCAGTACTGATACTATCAGCAGAGCTGCAGCACTGATGAATTATAATTATGAAATATTTCAGTATTAAAACACAATATAGCAACATTATTTTGCTTGCACAGAAATAAGAGCCATGAATCAGTGTACCACGTGAGGGGCATTTTTCTGTAAATGATAAACCTCAGGTCTTGTTCACACTAGGGGAGCTTGCCAGCACATCTAGACAGGCAAAGTTGTTCTGGCAAACCCCTAGCATTTAAAAAAGAAATGTCATATACATAACTTTCATCAATTCCCAGCAAAATAGTAATACTCAAATCACCAATTTACCCTGCTTTAATAAAAAATAATAAAAAAGATAAGCTCCACAGTTTTAGTTTGAATTTTTAGCTTTCAGTATCTATGCACAGATGTCTTTTGGTGCATTTGCATGATCAGATGGTGGTCAGTTTTAAACTTCTAGCAGTGTTTTGTTTTTCAAATGTACTCTCTACTTGCAATTGCATCCTGATCTACTTATGTTGGCAAGGGAATAGAATAAAAAATTGTATCTGTGGTAACTGAGTAGTCTAGATAATAGGATGAAAGAACAATAACAAGGTGTACAGGTTTAATCTGCGATTCCATAAAGAACAAGTAGTTACTATAGAAACTGTCACATTACATGTATCTTTAGTATAGTACTTTCTATGTGAGAAAAAGCATCTTCCACACATCAACCAACTTTGGCAGAAATAACAGCATCAGCTAGCATCATCCCAGGTAGGAAGATCATTGTTCACACTCTCCCTACAGATTTCATCACTGTTTGGTGTTTCCAACTGATACAACAAAGCACTTGCTTTCTTGCAGTTCCGAGGGAGGCCCCTAACTGTAGCTCACATTTTGCTGGTGAAGGAATAATGGGCATGTGGTATGTGGGTAATGGAACAGGCCCTTCTCTGAGAAGTTTAGGTGTTACTGTTTCACCACCACCATGTGGGAGCTGTTGATTAATGGCCGAGTTAAACCCCAACCTGAAAAATAAATCAGCAAATATGTCCAAGTTTTCTTCACTCTCACCTTGTCCTGCATCCAGAAATTCTCAGTTAGGGCCTTTCAGCATGTACTGATTGCACTACATGTAGCTAAGCTCCCAAAGGAATCTAAAGAGAAATGTTTCAAAATGGCATATACAGGTGATTAAATGCCATAGTCAAAAGCCATATAAAACCAGGTCTTCAGCTCAGTAGTCTAGTGTTCTTTGTATATGGATAGATAGAACACACACAGATGTATTCAAAGTGAATAGTTGGCGTTACTTTTCTCCCCCTGAAATAGTATCCAGTGATCTGAGAGGACTATGCTGATCTGACTGGATTCCTGCTCTCTCTTTCCATGTGAGGCAGCTCACCATTTGTTTTCCATATCAGAGCAGGTTTCAGTTTGAAGGGAGCAGCATTTCACTGCTGAGGTGTAACATCTCATACACAGCTTAGTGGAGCCCTTAGCTGCATGAGTTTCACTCAATTGCCAGTGCTATTCATTGACCAAAAGCCAAATCTTCTCCTGTTTACTGGTGCTTTCTGTTTGGGATCAATCAAACCAGATGCATTCATACATGTCTTGTTTGAAGACAATAGTGCTAAAACAGAAATGTGCTCTTAAGTGGAAAATCCCAGAAGGATTTTTCTAATCAATTACCCTTTATTATACCATGACAACATCAAAATATTTATATGCACACATGCAATGTTCTTGGTGAATGTACATCTCCAAATGATAGAGGGTAAATTGAGAGGCCACATCTGGTCTGTAATAAAAAATATAATAAAAGACATTTTGTATTTCATTCAATTTTCTACCAAACACCCTCTTTTTAACAAGCAATTGTAGATCTGGGTTAGATATTTATAGACGGGTCTGTGATTCTCTTAGCATGAAGAACTGAGCAGAACATTTAGAGAAGAATAAAAAGGCTGTATTTTTATTTTTAACCATTTTCTCACGTGGAAGAGTTTAAAATAGCATAAAGTACAGATGACTGGGAGCTGATATTTATAACTATCTGGCATATTGTTGCTTTGTACCAGTGACTGTGAGATGGTGGGGAAAAAATCATGAATGCACCTTTCAGCAGGTGGTATCAGCCTGACCTCATTTGGCTTTATCATCTAGGATGAAAATTCACTTTCTACCGGGATTTCACCCTTCAAGTAACTGAGGGTTTCACTTAACATCAAGTGTTTACTCGTCCTGTGAGGTCAAATCAAGACATTTGAGAATGCCAGACAATGAGTTACAGCTAATACCACAGTGGCTAAAGACAAGGACTCCACATTTAGAAAAACAAGCATTAAATCCAGCACATGGAGGGCTGCTGGAGGCTCACCTGGAGCCCTGGGAGATGCTGCCTTCCCTGGGCAGTTATCTTTACACAGCCAGCCTCACCTACCCTGAGCTCTGTGATGGATACATGGAGCCAACTGCTCCAAAGCCTGCATAGGAAGGAAGCTACAGATAGCATTACCATGAAATAAGGTGAAGGGATGTAGTTCTTTGTAATGGACCCGTCCTTCAGGGCTGCATTATTACTTTTTTTTAAAGGAGAATGACAGTATTCTTTCCTCATCCTTCACTATTAAGAGTAAAGGAATGGGAAAAAAACCTCAAAACAAACCCAAACCCCTTCAAACTTTAACAAGAAAAGGAAGTGGGGATTATTTAGTAAAGTATATAAGAAAAGATCTGTGAAGAGTGAATACCTGGCAAAATCACCTGAGATCACAATATATAGATTCTTTGGGAATTACACACAAGAAGATGCAATTCATAGGGCCAGGAATGTTTTGAAACCAAAGCTTTTAAAACAAAAAGTACCAGCTTAAGGTCTCCTAGTAAAGTGGCCTGAACAACAGATTGTCAGCTACCCTTGGGATACCCTCTTCCCTCCTGCAGTCTCCCAGTTTGCAGGTTTTCCATTTTATAAGAATGATTAAATATTCATTGAAGCAGTGAGTTGAAAGTAGGTCTCTCCCACTTGAGGACACAGGTAGGCATTTAGGTTTGGTTTGATCTTTGCAATAACAAACAAACAGGCAAACTGTTGTTTTCAGAATGTTTTGGTTTCATCACTGATGTTCTTGCCAGCCAAAGAAGTATCAAATTGAGGCCTCAAATCAATTATATATATTTTTAATAGGTACCTAGGAAAAATGTTGTCATCTGATTTCATATTTCCTTGTTTCCTTTACACATGATAATTTTACTTCATGTAAGAACCACAAGATCCAGCTACACATTCTGCAGGCCCTATTACCTGTCCCTTTTATTACCTTCTTGTGTCTGATTAACAGGAATAAGAAATTGGTTTTAAGGAAAAAAAGACTGAAAATTCTGTTTGAGGACACACAGGTAATTCTGGGAAGCTCAGGAAGAACTTTGTATCTACATAGAATCATAGAATCATAGAATAGTTAGGGTTGGAAAGGACCTTAAGATCATCTAGTTCCAACCCCCCTGCTGTGGGTACATAAATAATAAAGATATGACATAGATACACCCATCAACCAGGGATCATTTATGAAGCACAAAGTAGCTATCCAAAGTGGGAGCTTTAGCCAGTTATAACTGATCTCCGTCTCTTTAGTGAAGCATTTTTAGACAGAGGGGTGAAAAAGTTTACAAAAGACTGTTTGGTCTCTGACTACACTAGTAGTAAACTGATAGGAAATTGCATACATGGGACTGCTGGTCCTCATGACTTACCCCTCCTCTCTTTTAAAAGTGTTTGCTCTGTCGATAACACGCACAAGATCAATGCCGGTAGGACATGGAAGTGACTTACAGCCTCCACACATAAGTCTCTAAGATCATATTCAGCTTCCAAGTGCATCCCATCTGGCCTGCAACTGCACCCTAGAAACGTCCAAGTGTTCTGTAGGTCTTAAGTCATACCTGACAGGTCCAAGTGATACCTCAGATACCAAAATGGCATTAGAAACCCACATTTAGCCATCTGAATCACATTCTTACTCACTGGGTGACGGAATCAATGAAATGAGCAAAGCACATGATGTTAACTTTTCCTAACAAATGAACTGATTAAGTTGATAAACCCTTTATCAAATCTCTCAATTAATGTATTTTTCAGACTTACTTATAACTATGTTCTCTTTTAAAAGCAGATTAAAATGATAGTAATTTCTGTCATCTGATGAAATAGTTTCTGGTGTCTGTTATAATCATTGCAAATATGATTCTCTGCTTTTGTTTAACAGTGTTTTGAATACTCTGATATAATGTTCTTAAAGATAAGCACATTAGTAGCACTGTTGAAGTGCCTATGCTTAATCTGGCATGTTTACAGAAGGTAGACCTAATATTTTGGTCCAGGTTAAGTAACAGGTTCAGTTAACTGTTGCTGTGGCTTGGGTCCTACAGCACTAGCATAGATACAAAAGGCCTTTCTGCAAGAACACCTTCATTCATTTACTCAGAGAGCCTCATTCAGGAATCCATTTCTAATCAGAAAATCAGTGTACTGTTAAGATGTGCCTATTTGTAAATCACAGCAAACATTTCTGATTTACAGCTCACTGGAGGAATAAGGCTCTCAACCCAAGAGCCACATTACTGGGGAGGAAAAACAAATCATCCTCAAAGCAGCTCACACCTTGGCATTCTTGTATTCAATTAAGATTAAGGAATTTTTCACTGCTGGAAAGAAAATACAGACTAAAGCACTGGAAAACTCTACTGTAGAACCTCATTCAGAGCAAAATGCAGTTTTCATTGAGTAGTATAATTAGTTTTCCCTAAGAATATGGCTTCTAATGGAAACTGCAAAGTACCAGGTCGAGTGGAGAATCTGTCTGCCTTTCCATACAGCTCCACTCCTGCCGTGCAGCCACCTGGGCCTGTGGTTCTAATCAAGATGTGTTTCTTCTACTCTCATTGCAAACAAAATTGCTAAGTCAGACCATCTGAAGCAGAAAGGGATTTACCTGCCCATGGTACCATGCTCTTCCTAGAGGTTTTGGTAGTTCTAACTTAATTGCAGCCCTGCCAGTGTGCTAGATCACAGGTACAGACGGGGGTGTCAGCACTGCCATTTCTCCAGTTCCTTCTTCTCTGAAATTTCTACCCAGTCAATTTTTAAAGTACCAAAAAAATAAATCTCCCACCCTTCTAACAATGAAGAAAATGCAAAAAGGAAGTGCTTGTACAATGAGACTGAATGAATATTCCATTTAACTTCCTTCTGTTGTCTTCTAGTACTATCTGCAGTTTTTCAGTCTGTGCAAGGATTCAGATACTCAAAGCAAGTTTATGTTCATTTTCAAGATTAAACTCCTCAGTATCTGACACATGATTAGATATTTTCTTCCTTTAAGCCTCCCATTTTTATTTATTGTTTGAGAGTGGTATAAGCAAACCTATACAGGGAACTCTCATACACCTCTATTTCTGATTGTGATTCAGTTCTACTATGGAAGTTCAGAGAATATTTTCACCATTTTAATATATTTCTCCTAAGGAATAAAACTGATAACATGACTGCTGTTACACCTGAACACCTGTGAGGTTAATACACCATATGAGGTTAATTGTGAAGGTGAATGCTGAAGGTAACCAAAATGTTACAAGGGTCATTTTGCTATGTAATGCCATTTTGTGATAGTGTTCCAGTTGCACAGATACAGTTTCCAGGTATAGACATTTAAGATAGTTATCAAAACTGTTTATTAAGCTTCATTCACGTTGCTTTATTGTGGCTTTTCTGCTTCAAGAGAGGAAAAGACTGTTTTAAAACTCTGTTCTCTCAGCAGAAGTTCTGAAACCTGAAACCTTGCAATTGTGCATTAAGGGCTTGTAAGGCAGTCAGACTTCAAAGTGTAAGTAAAACACTGCCACAGTTTTACCCTGAAGGGTATCCCTCCAATCGGTCAGGCAGCTTTACCCCCGCAGTAATAGGATTAATAGGAAGCCTTATCCGCGGCTCTGGGAAGCTGCCGGCTGCCTGCTCTCGGACAGCTGCCCACAGAGGACGCTTCCCTTGTCCTGCCGAGCCTCCCGCCTGTCCCACCTCCCTGCTCGCCTCTCCTGTGAGATCAGGGGGAGGCCAGCGGGCTGCAGTGGGCAGGAGCCTCCTTCCTGAGCACCCTATGCGAGCTGTGGCCACCAGCTGAGCATCAGCGCCCGGAAGCAGAGTGGCAAACAGCTCTTAATGCTTTCTCAACTGTTCACCTGACCTGAACAATTACTTTAGACAACTTTTTGCCTCTTTCCTTCTCATCCACTCCGTTTGCCCCATCCAGCTAGGCAATAATGTCTGTAGGAAATGAGAGGTCTCACACATCTTTACAATAAGCCTCTGTGGGAAAGCAGACCTTCTTTCTCCATAGGAATCTGTGAAATTTACTACAATATAAGTAATAAGCATATGAACATCTATCAAACTGATCATGACCTGTTTACCTTGCAGTATCAATTTCCGCGTGACTGAAACTTGCTATAGTAGTTAACAATTTAACAATTTCTACACTCTTGATGTACATGTTGGTATAAAGTACAAAATCTGATAGTTAAGGTAGTGTTTGTGAAAGTGCCAGTGCAGGTTCTCTTCTGAACATAGCCTGTCACGCACACCGAATTCACTGCTTTCTGTGAACGCTGCATTTCACAACAGGTACTTGTGGAAGCAGAATGTCACCAGTCTCTCATAGTTAAGGGCTGCACTGGTCCCTTTAAGGCTCATCTTATAGCTACATGGCTGCACTGCTGACCTGAAGGGAAAAAGGACAAATTTTGACCTGGGAAACCTGAGGTGGCGCAGTAACTCCATGGCTGAGATTTGGCTTTTGGGGGTAGTTATCTGAAGGCTTTAATTTTGCCTGCAGTAATTGATCTGGGACTTTGGAACAAGTAGTTCCTATGTCAGATTGTTTTCCTTCCTCCATGCGTTTTGGCAAAGTCTTCCCTGTAGAGGAAATTAATAAATTTCAGGATGACATTTCCTTCTTCATCCAAAAGAACAAGAAGGGAAAAAAAAAAATCCACAAAAAACCTAAAAGCAAAGAAGGAATATTTTCAGTATTTAATTTTTATGTTTTTAAAGATATTTCCCTGAATAAAGGACAGGTATTTTGTCAGAAAAATAAAAGCCAATAAATTTCCTAATTAGCATGACCAATATGCATGCAAGATCAGTTGAGTGCATGTTATACGTATGCATATGCATTCACCCAGGTAGGTAGGATGAGCATGAGCAGATCTATAAGTTAAGTTATACATTTAGAAAACTTCAAGAAGATTAATTACATGGGAGGCGCAAGCAGCTGGAGTTCTGAAACAGAATAAAAGCACAGCAAAATGGATCAGTGCTTGTGCTTCAGTGCGCAAGCAGACTACCAACAGAGCTAGGAAAAAACGTAAGCCAGTATTACTTTGTTGCTTCCGTTTCACCTCCATTTTGTTCATTTGCTTTCTTGTAGGTGACAATGTATGAATAGGGTTTCAGTAAAAAAGGAAAAAGTTGCTTTTATTTTGGATACTTCTTTGGATGCTTGGTCATGTGAATGACCAGGGACCCACAGTTCAGGGATGATGCACTACTGCAGCAGAGTATACCTCGGTATTTCCACCATAGTGGTTTTTCACCCTAAAAGGATCCCATACCGACACTTCAATCAGTCAGCAGTAGGGAACTTGTTTTCGGCAATTAATGAACTCAGGATTCTGTACAAAAGCAGAACCCAAGATGTATTTCTCATGTTGCAAACTGCCCTTATGTGAAACACAAGTGTACTCTGTCTAATTCATCCGTGGGGTTTCTAGAAATGCTGTCATAAAAAACATTCTGTAGATCAGAATTGTTAAGTTCTTCAGCTATTACTCCTCTTCATAAAAATGAATGATTTAGATGGCTAAACCCATTGCTTTCAAGCAGGGAGTCACAGGCAGTGTCTTATTTACTACCAAAATGACAATAAAAAAAAAAAAAGTGTATTTCTTGGATTTCTAAATTATATTAGAGAAGCCAATGCAAATGTATAATGCAGCTGTATTAGTTGGAGTTTCTAGGTTATTTTCAGTGGTGCTTTGATATTACAATTTTACACACGCTAAAGCAAGGTCTCTAAAACTAAAAGCAAGGTACGCTGGAGTCTCTCTAATTCTTTACTGAGGATTAGGAACCTCTTGTTTATCATACCAATCTTTCCTGTTCCTTGTCAATGCTGCAAACATTCTGGATTTTTAAAGGATCCCCAGAGGCAGGCACATTATGTGCTTCTGCAGTGTACTGCTGACTTTTTCATATTCTCATAACCTTAATTTCTGCTGTGTCTCCATTCAGATAACACCCCAAAATCCTTAGTATTGGAAAAGCAGAACCCATCATGCTTTTATAAAGTTTATAGCTATTGTATTTTAGTGGGGATATGACAGACACTACTATTGAGGCTGTGATTTATACCTGGTAAATCCCCAGGGCTGTCATAAGATAAATGCATTCAGCCAATGCACAGATTTGAAATGGTTTGAAATAGAATTGTTTACTATTTCTAATCCAATACCAATATCTACAGTGTTTTTCTCAATTCTCTTAACATCCTAATAGCACTTCAGTTCATTTAAAAAGGGACTTCCCACTTCTGAGTGCTGTAAAAGAACAGATACTCTTTGTTTCTAGGCATAGGCATCATTTGGGACATTATTGTTTATTCCTGTTAAATTATCATTGAAAGGCAGAGGGTTGTTGTTGCAAAGAAGAGGAAAATATTCTGGATTTCAAAGATGTCAATGAATTTTCAGTTAGAAGACTCGGTAAAGCTCATGGGGTACAGGCAGGTGAGTTCTATGTAATTTAATGTGGCCTAGCTCCTGCTCTAAACTTACCAGAGAGAAATTTCAGCCCAGTTTTATGCTATTATTATATTTAACCTACTCCCTTAATACACAGCCTTAATTACTCCCTACACAGCCTTAATGCTGGAAGCACTGAGACTCAGAATGCTGACTCTAAGCTACTACAGGGGTTTCAGACTGTGCTCTTGTGACTGGTGACTCAGAAATCTTCTCAGTGATGCTAAAGAATAATTATTTTGAATGCCTGTTTTTCAATGAGAGCAGTAGTGAGCAGGAGATACTATGGGAGGTGTGCTGGGGAAGGACCTTCCATGGTCATCTTCTCACTTGGAAAGGAAATGTTATACAAGCACTGCATTTTTACTCTGTATGGTGTCTGCTAGCACTCACTAGTTTAATAAACCCTTCATTACCTGTAAAATGGTGTTAGTGTCTTGGAGTACCAGCAAGAGAGCTGCCAGGTCTGGAACTTGTGTCAGGATCATCTGAGAGCTCACAGTCAGTGAGCCCCCACTCTGGCGATTTCACAGCCATTGTACTGGATGTGTTGGTGTACACCAAGATGCTGAGCAGCATTTTCTCTTCCAATTGTGTCTGGCTCTGCTTTTCTTTCCCCTGTCTCCCCCTTCCCAATTAGAAATGCTCATATTAAGCATTTCAAATCATTGTGTGAACACCACAGAGACATCTGAAGTGTCAACAACACATTAATATTCTATAGAATCCATATTTATGTATTATTTTACTGTTACCCTAAGTGGTACATCATTTTGTGGCCACATGCTTCCTACCAAAACAAACATTTAAATGGCTTTGAGTTGAAAGCTGACATTTGTAAAGAAAAGGATTTGTAACGTGATTTAATTGATTTATGTAATTGAAAAGCAAAACAATCCCCCGCTGTTATGTACTAGACATGACGCCTTTGTCTTCTCCAAAATTCCATTTGTTTACATGCCCTGCAGCCATACTGAGAGAACTGAATCACGGCGACTACTCTTGGGCCTGTCTGAAAAAGGAGTCAGAAAAGGGAGGAGGAGAGTGGCCAGAGGCTTGCGAGAAGGAAGAGATGAGTGCTCAGATAAAAAGCAGCCGGAGGGAAGCCTAAAAGTTCTCAGAAAACCAGATCAATAATGATGTTAACTGCAGCTGCAAACGCAACTATTTGCATTTTTGATTATATTTTTCCCGACTACTTCACAGAGTATCTTGAACACTGCAACAGATAAACCACCTTCGGAAGGGCATTATTTTAATGGAAACTCAAGATCCTGAGGATGCTGCTGCATTTTTCAGTAGAGGGCTAATAGGAACACCAGCTTCCCTTCCCCTCCTACTGCTTGCTCAGCAAGATGCAAGGATCTGAGACTGCTCTAATTTACAAGTGTCTCCCAGACAACTTTCCACTGACTTTTTCTCCTCCCTTTTACCTTCCTAGACCTTTCACCCTTTGGTTCCCTTGAGAAAACCATGACGAATTTCCACCTGGAAATTTCAGTCTCAGTGTTAGGTAGTCTCTTGTTGTTGGTGGCCTTTCCACCCTTTCTCTTCACCACATTGAAACTTTTGACAAGGTCAAACAATTCATCTTTGTTTCTATATTTATACTGGGAAGCTCCCTTTAGGAGCACAATAACATTTCAGATAGGACAGCCTGACAAAAACAATAGATAAGAAAGCTCCTGGTACAGAAACCTGGCCTGGTAAAATAAAACATTTCTTTTCTTTTAAATGAAAACTTCCTGAGTTTTCACACAAAGTAAGGAATAAAGTGCAGGGCTACTGAAAGCTGTCCTGTCCTGAATGTATTTGTTGGATATTTTAGAAGAGAAGTGAAAGACAGAGACACAAAAGTGAAACCTGAATGCTGATAAATGAAGCGATCAAGAGAATTGCAGTAAGTTCGCGAGGAAGTCCTGAAAAAGAAGGAATTAAAGGAAACTAAAAATGGAAATTAAGATGGGTTTAAAAATGGCCATTGAGTATTTGAAAGCAAGTACAAGAAATAGTGATGGATACCTGTCTGGGAAAGTAAACAGAACATCTGCCAGCATGAGAAAGGTGGGCAGAATGCTCTAGCCATAGTTGTTACAGAAAAATGGGAACTTAAGACAAGCAATGGCTTCTCTGGGCAGAATGCCGACTACTCCGTGCAAGAACAAGTGCTTGGTTAAGAAATGATGTGATGAAATGCTTATGGCACTACCCCAAGGAAGATTGGTATCAACATGAATTAAGCTCCACAATGGCTCTGGGGGACAGTGGAGTTTAAACTTCAGTTCTTTGCTACTTTTATTTACATTTACATTCAGTGTTTTATCTTATCTAGAGAGAATGAAATTACTTTAAGGTCAAGTGGTCCAGATGTGGGCTTTGTTCAAAAGTATCACAGATCACCTGGCAAAGCAACTGTACAATAAACAGGTGCTTGCTGCAGAGAATGTCAGCTTATAAATCTATCACCTCCAATTCATTAATCTTCTTCTGAAGCTGTACCTCCCAAATTTTGATTTCATACTGATTTCCACAGCCACCCAGCATTTGGAGGTGTACTGATGTGTGATGATGATTGTGTGAGCAGTTTGGGTATCCCAGTTCCATGCACACAGGCTACTTGGTTTATCTTAACGAAAAACTCTGGGAGGAGTTTGGAAAGTTGTCTTTGGAAAATCTTGGTTTTCATAACCTATTTCAAAAGACCAGAGGGAAGTGTGGCTAAGCCAATCTGGATATGAATGATTTATAGTCCTCCAAGACTTCATTAAATTACTTCCATGGGAGTAGTTCACTAGTAGGTTCCCTGTTGCCTGGGACTCCGTAGGGCACCAAGTATTCCCAACCACTCTTGTTTAATCCCCCATAACCCTTTTATGCCTATAACCTACAACCCAAACACCTGCAATCCTTGTCAAGGGAGATACTGCTGGGGATGGAGTCAGCTGTCCAAGCTTTGCCTCCTTCTCAGGCAGTTTGAGAAAGTCGTTTGCCAGACCAAGAGTGCAGGTTTCCTTTACCACATCCTGCTGCAGGAGCAGTATGGATGGGCTGGAGCTGATCCTTGGGAATTTTCTTCTCTTCACATTCCTCCAGGGATATAAATATAAGGTTGGGTTTGGTGGTTTGGTTTGTTGAGGTGTTTTTACACTGAAAGTGCCAACCCCTCCATGCAGTGATGCACAGAGCCACAGCCTCAAAGATAACATGTTTTTCACTTTCCTTTACCTTTCTGCACAAGGAGAAAGCTTTGTTTTAAATTTCACTAGCCTTCAAGAGTGAATTGTCTGACTCTGTTTTGCCTTACTATTTATTTGAATCCTCACAGCAACTGACCTTCAAATGTAGCACAGGTGGTAAAAGCTGTAATAATACCACCTCAAGGTGTTTCTTTGCATTAAATTGGTTCCTAGTAAGTTAGTAACATAAGAAGCTGTTCAATGCCAGCAAAACCTCAGAAATATGTAGCACAGAATAACCTCTAGATTAGAATCATGTTTTTCAGCTGACTGTCAAGTTCTCCCATGCGCTGTCAAAGGTCATTAAAACCTCTGTCCCACTTGTCCTTTTATCCCTGCCTGTGGAGATTCATTTGAAAATACCTTGATGACTCCCATCCACAAAACTTCCTTATCTAACCATATATGAATCACTTTGAAAGCAGCTGCATTTCTCTTAGCAACCAAAGAATCAGTCTTAGCAACAAGACAGCCAGAGAATTTTGTGTTCACATAGCTACTTGTGGACAGTACGTTCTGCTCTCTGCTTTTCCATGGCATTGCTGATGCAGTGGGGACTTTCTGAACTGGTACAGACAGATCAGACACTTGTTCATAGGAAAGACAGCCATTGCAGGTCAAATAATGATCTTTGTGCCTTGACTGTGCTTTCCTTTAGGAGACAGTGCAAGAGACTGACTGCTGGAAAGCTCAAAAATTACATTTTCCCTGTGACAGAATTACTACGAAGATGTGTGTGGTAGCTGACAGCTTCCAAAATCTTGACCTCCCCCACAGAAACCATAGTGGAGAATCAAACTATTAGCTGTAAAGTCTCACATCTCAGGCTCTCTCAGCATCTGTTCAAGAGCAGTTAGAAAGGCTGGCTCTAAGGTGACTTTTATACATATTTTTTCTCCAATATTTTCATAGCAAGAACAATTTTGGAAGAAATATTATAATGACAGAAACTGGGAACAGGAGAGCAATTGCCATTTTGGTTATTGCCTGGGCTGTTTTCTTTCCAGGACTGTTGGGGAAGCTTCCTGAGGAAGCAATGCTGAGATGGCATTTATGAACAGAGCAGCGTTGTAGTAGCTTCCATCTCTCACACTGGAAGGAAATGAGTTACCATGTGTAGTTTGAGCCTATTAAGAAATTGGAAGTGCAAGTAGAAACAGTAAATGCACTCACAGCCCACCTGTGTTCCTCCTCTGTCTCCTCCCGTAGGCGCTGTTGGCATACTGCATGCCGGTTTGATTCCCCTACTTGTATCCAAACTGAAGAATGAGTTGGAGGAAATCCAGGAGCTAATCCTTGGTACACTCTCCAACTGTCTGCGTGTGGAGGCTTCTGAA
The DNA here is from genome assembly GCF_033815535.1 of Pezoporus flaviventris. Classification (NCBI taxonomy): domain Eukaryota; kingdom Metazoa; phylum Chordata; class Aves; order Psittaciformes; family Psittacidae; genus Pezoporus; species Pezoporus flaviventris. Next base: position 4,768,006 of record NW_026892589.1, on the reverse strand, counting down.
GCTCTAGCAGCTGATGCCGTCACTGTCCTGAAGGAAAAGCTCACATGCTCATCAGTGGCCATCAGAAGCAAAGCAGCTTGGGTCCTCTTAGAAATCAGGTAGAGAAACCTGCCTATAACATATGAGCCCAAGAATATACTCATTTCACAAGGGAGTCAAGGTCATTAGCTTACAGTGGCGTTCCACTACACACTGAAGCTGTCACATTTCCCATGTAAAGCGGTATCAGCCTCAACACACACATACATAGAAGACTTCTAAAATTCGTCACTGCTGTAAATACTCAAGAAAGCAAATACAGATCAGTAAATGCCATTCCTTATCCTTCTGTTTGTCTTTGGTGTTGGCAGTGAAATCAGGATTTTTTCATTATTTTCTTAGAAAATATCTTGCATGAGAAATGTGAAAACAAGATTCTGACCAGGAGTAGGGAGCAGGAAGAAGTAGAAAGTAGGGAGAAGCTCTCTTGTTTTTTGAACAACTGCTCTCTCTCTAAAAACTAAATATCCTGGGAAGCTTTCAGTCTGATTGAGAACAGAAATAGTTTTCTGACACAGACTGCTACAAACATCAGTGATGGATCAGCAAAAAGCAGTCTTTATATTCCACTTGTGGGTCAAACACTGGATGGAAGGAACAATTCCAGTCCACTGTCCTGCAATCACAACATATAATAAAAGTACTCAGTAGATGTCTGGTTTAAGAAGGTCTGCAGGTGATGTAGCTTACTTATCAACTGGCACAAAACACTTCCTAATGTCCTGTAACAAGGTAAGGCCCTATAGGAAAAGTGAGAGAGTATCGATGACTTGGGTAATAGAAAGAAAGCAGAAATGCAACCTGAGTGTGGACATCAGCTAGGCTACAGGTCCCTGCAGGAGCTGGGCCATGTCAGATACTTCCTCATTAGGCTGGAAAGAGAGGGAGAAAATTGACCTGGGAGCATTAATAACTGCAAACCCCAAACTTAGAAGGTTTTAAAATCTGTGTAGGGTTCAACAGCCAGGTTTCTACCTGAACTGTCATAGCACATTAAACCCTAACCCTGGTACCTGCTGCTGCCCGGCCATCTCCAGCGTATGGCAGATGGTAAAAAACAAATAATCCAAACATCACCTAAAAAGAGTCTAAACAATTGGTAAGCCCACACACATCGGTTAACATGATCTCATCAGTTTTGTATCAGCAAGTAGATTTCACAGACACCAGGCACAACAGACATCCCCTTTCTTTTCTTTGTGGCAAGCAGTGGAGCTTGCCATCTGTCCAACAGTCAGAAAGCTGTGACTCCAAAGAGAACAGAGAGGAGGACTGTGTCAGCACCGCTGTCATCAAACAAAGGAGGGCTGCAGGGATCCAGGCGTGGGGAGAAGCTGCAGCTAGCTCTGTGGTTTGCAGGCACAGCTCAAGAAAGCAACTTAACCATCTTTCCTGTACAGTACTCATCCAGAAGGGAAAAATGAGGTGTGTGAAGAAGTTATTCCTGTGCTGGTGAGCCTGCTTGAAGATGCAGATCCTGAAGTCCAAGCCAGTGCAACAGGAGCACTGATGTTTGCTACTATCAAACCTCAGGGTGAGAGACGGGGGGAGTTCTCTTGGGATACTTTCTGGAAACCCAATTCTAAGCCAATTTAGTCACAAAACTTTTGCCCCTCCACCCCCAAGTTCTCAGTTTCTGATGGTGTTAAAGCTCTTCAAGAAACCGTAAGATTAGATCATTTCTTTCTATGTTGTTATATCTATTGTTGCTCCCCCACAGAGCCTAGAGGGGACAGTAGATCTCACATTTCATTCACCTGAAGTAGGTCAAGAAGTTATTTACCTACCCCCCTGAACCTTTTCCCTCCAGAGGGGGAATACCTTCCATTCAAGTCCAGGCCACACAGAGATCCACACACCTGAAGCTACTAGAATCACCAGTCCTCAGCAGAGGAGCGCTACTGTCTGGAAACTCTTTCTGTAGTTAGAGGCAGTTTCTCTCCCACAGCTGGGAGAGGAATGAATATTAACAAGGTCTGTAGTTCTCCCAAGTCACTTACATGACACTGAAAATTTTCAGTGGGATGAATGAGTAATTAGACATAAATGACTCTTAATAACAGCAGTTGTGTTCCAGACCTCCTCTGCAACCATCCCCCCTGCTTCCGAAGACAACACAGGAGTGGATCTCACTGTTTGAAGTGTCTTTAAAAATGAAGGCATGGAGGATGTTCCTAAGGGCATCTAACCCAACCCCAAATACCTTATCTTATCCCCTGGTGCCTCGTATATTCTTAGATAATTCATTGCCAATGAAATAATAACATGCAGGGCAGATAAAGTTAACCAAGATCTTTCATCTTAAAAATAAACAGCTGGCAGCTAGCCTTGGTCTTCAAAAGGAAAGCATGTCCGACCTCTTTGCACTGCATGCTGCTGTTCAGAGCTGTGGCGGGCCAGGGATTAGAAAGTAACAATTCAAAAGCACGTTGATTGTATGCAATAACACATTTTAAAGTCAGCTTATTTCTCTACAGGGCGATTCTCAGCCCTAGGGGCTGGAGCCATCCCACCTTTGCTGAAGCTGGCTGCTGAGGAAGGTGGCAAAGCCCGGCTGAGTGCCATCAAAGCCCTCACCATGCTGGCTGAGCTACCAAAGGGCCGCCAGACTCTCCTCAACCATTTAGATACGTTTCAGCAGTGTCTGAAGGATCCCAGCAAGGCAGTGGAAAGAGCTGCCAAAACTGCCATCAGTGTCATCCAGTGGAAACCCTACTGAAGATGTAAAGTTTCCTAGAGATCTGTTGCCCTCTGTTGTTGTCTGGCTGTAAAAGTTGCATGATTATATAAGCCCTTCCTTCAAAACTCTTCTTTCAGTTTCTCTGGATCAGTTCCTCCTGAAAAGTCATTGATTAACAGTTCACATCTACATTGCAGGTCACAAGCAGAATAAGGGGGGGGGAAGGAGCTAGGAAGTCTAGAATTCTCCACGAGGAGTTATTTCCTGAGTTGCCAAGATTTTCCTGTGATACAAGAAACCATTCCTTTCTGGTTCCTTCATCCTGTTCTTGCCTTTCTTTTCCTTTCTTCTTTTGAAACCTCAGCCTATCAAACAATCATTAACTAATTCTATTAGAAAGAGGAGTTCAGAATGAAGTTCTCCAGCAGCCTTGTCTATGCCAAGAAATTGACCCAACAGCAGGAATTTACAGTTTTGCTGCAAACTATTGAACATAGGATTGGAACCATTCACAGCATCATTACAGGCAAAGTGATGGCAGTGTCACAGAAGGGCTTCCCCAAGAGAATTATGAGACTTTCCCAGCCTGCTATATAACCTAACACTTACCAGCACCCTTCTAATACATGAAGCTGCTGACATGACTTGCCAGCAGTGAATCCAGTGGAGATGGACCCCACTGCCCTGGGCTAAGAGCACCTCAGTCTCACCCTGTCCCTGTGATGAGATTTATTCATGTAACATTCCAACACCACCAGCTAATGACTTCTCAAGGAGGGTTTTAGTAGCAGCCCTCACCTTACTTTGCAGCCCCCCCCGAGCCCTCTCCTCAGCCTTAGCTGTAGTGATTGCTCTTGTGTTTTCAATCTGGTGAGGATCTCAACATGCAAGTTTTCTCCTTCTGTGGGCTTGGATCCAGGCTCAGGGCTGCCTCATGCAGTTGTCCAAGCTTAGGGTAAAAGGAAAGTAAGCCAGAAAAACTTTACTAGGGTAAAGCTTGGTGAAGGTTTGTTGGCGACAGGCTCCGCTGCCTCTAACAGAAGAGGGGTCTGTCTGAAACTGGGTGTAGTATGGAACAAAAGTGCCTCTGTGTTTGTGCTGGTACTTGGTATTTTGTCGTTTTGTACAGCTGTAATCTATCCTTTGGGTACAAAAGTTAATAAGTACAATGGAAATGGAAGTGTTGTGCCAGAACTGAAGAGTTTCCTACTGTGGCTCACTTTTGAGGGAGGAGGATGGGGTAAGAGGAAAGCTGATCCTAATGTTACGGTCTATTCCAACAGCAGTTGGACAAGGCAATCTCCAGAGGTACCTTCCAACCTCTTGTATTCTATGAATAACAGCTGTCTAAACAGAGATGACATAAACAGGACAGAGCACTGAAAATGTCAATCGCCTGCTTTGGACAAATGTGTTCAGTTTTTATTTTCTTTTAAAAAACTTAGTTTTTAAAAAACCCTTTTACCTCACAGAATTGAGAATAACAGAAAATTCAGGCTGTTTGTGTAAGCCAGCCCATCCAACAAGACGTAAGTTGCCTGAAGGAAATGAGGTGGTTCCTATGTTTAGAGCTGATGGGCAGTGGAAGCAATGGAAAGCTCAGTAGCATTTTACTCGCTGTGTAGTCAAGGCAGGTCACTACAGATGCTGCAGATTTCTCTGTCTGCAGTAAGTGTGTAATTGAAGAGGCATCAGCAAAAAGGCTGGGCAAAGAAATAAAGGAGGCCAGCAGGACAAATCCTGACCATTCCCAGCCACCAAGAGAGGTGTGATAATGTGGCTGACTCAGCTTTGCAGGAAGTCCTATTTGTTTTCACTCATACCTTGCTCTCATGTGGTATTTTTATATCTAGATACTACCAGTTGTAGCTACAAACAAGCTGCATCATCTGTATAAAGGGGTTGTGTGTCAGGGCTGCTTTTCCACTGCAGAAACCTACTGTCACACCACAGACTGCACTACCCTTATACAAAGGGTAAACTTATAGGAGTGATTAAAGTTGAAATGCTTCCTTCCATAACCTACCAAAAGGGTGATTTACAAGTACTGAGTCAGTTGGATTCATTCCCTCCAGGCAGGATCTTGGAGGAACTCTGCCTTTTAAACATACTTACATACATAAGGCACTCATATGTAATGCATACTGATGCCAGAATGCACCCAACTCGGTATCAGGAGCAGATGAACAACGTGCTGAACGTTCAGTGAAGGACAGGGAACAGCAGAGAACAGTGGGCTTGTCTACACTTACAAAAGTGCTGCAGGAACATGCAGTGCCAATGATCATTTCACCTCAGTCCCAACCTTCTGTGACAGACTCCCTGGCAATCCAGGTATCCCACTTCAATGACTGTGCAAAACAATTGGCTTGTTCAGGTGTAGAAATAAGACCATCCAGACTGAACTGCTCTGACTAGCAGAAATGTAGCTGCCCTGGCCCTTAGGTACTGCATTCTAGGCAGTAGATCCTTGCTTTAAGACAATATAAGCTCTATATGATATCAATGGTCTTGTCTCACATACGTGCACAGTACAATACCGGAGCAAAGCTTTAACTGAACGCTGAAATAACAGTGTTAGTGACACCCCTTTCCCTGATTTGTCTCGGCAACTCTTTGGCACTAATATATCTGACAACATAAAACATTCTATTTCAATCACAGCAGTAATTCCTCTGGCCTATGCTGACCACTCTACTGCCTACACAAACACCAGAATTTGAAGTGTGCCTGTAGAGCAGCCATGCACCATTATTAACTTTTTTTACTCACAAAGCTGTATTTACTGACAAAAACGTTGCAGATATAACTCAAATTCACAATCTATTGACAGGACTGCAGCGGATAATCTCTTGCAGGGGCACAGCACATCATATGGCCATGGTGGCAGAGTTAAACAGCCTGTGTGAAGCAAAAGATGCTGCAGAGAACGTGAGCTAATGCAGAAACAATGCTGTTTATTGCAGAACACCATTTGGTACCTTGGGGGGTTTCTAGAGCTGTGTTATCTTGGTGTCCACATATTTGGTGCTGCAGACTCAGCCCCGCTGCAGGAATACAGCACAAGCACAGGGCAGCAAACCCCTACACAGCATGGGCATGGATCTACCTTACAGAGCAGAGGAACATCACACTATCTCCTTTCTGATCCTGACTATATAGAACCAGAATTAAAAGGTCAGGTTTTATTCTACAAAATCATTCTTCAGGGTATATTAAAATGTAACACACAATTGCTCCCGTAGTAATATGCCAATTCCTAAATCTCCTTCCTAAAATGAGATTCTCAGCCAAAATTTGACATCTGAAATGTCCCTTCATTTCATAAAGACCTTTGAGATCTCAAATGTAATTGAAATTAGTCAAACAAGTACAACTCCTAACTAAATGTTCTAATGCAGGCTGGTTTTCCCTGGGAAAACGTAGACCTGCCTTCTTTTTAAGTTATTTGGCAGGAAATACCATAACCTGGTTTATTAGAAGACAGAACAAAAAAGAAAAAAAGATAATTTTAGAGGATTTCTACTATAGACCACCCATATATTTAGTAACAAGGCATCAAACCAGCATGTAGATATCAAGACCATCCACCAATGTTAGCAGTTACCAAGATATCCAGGAATTTGGGGGGATATGTTTCAGTGTATTTCTGAATCCCCCTGTTAAAGCAGTGACCATGAGCTGGGAGATGAGATTACAGCTCTGAGACAGTGGTTGGGAAATCAAAGCAATCAAGAATATGTCCTTGAAACAGTTTTCACCAGTAAAGAAACCGGTGATGAAAAAGAAATGTCCACATTGACCCAAAACAGGTTTAGGACAGAAACAAAAAACAACCCAGTGGCATGAACAGAAATGACAGGGTAAAAAGAATTAGTTAGAAATACACAGCATAAGCCTGGATTTTCAGGCTTGGAATTCCCAGTACTGTTACTAGTTGGTAAACTGACTGACCCTGTAATTTAGCAAATAATCACTTAGAAAATTCCCATACCTAAAAAAAATCCTTATGGGTTTTCTTTTTCTTCTGAGGTACACCAAGTCTTGAAACAAAGGAGGACAAGGCGTACTGATGCTGCAGTAACACTAGTTAACACACAGGCTGGAGTTAAACCAGGATATCCTTTGGCCCTGGCAGTGTTTTCACATCTTTCAGTTACTACTTCACTGCTAAGTACAGTTTTTCCCTTTAGACAGTGCACAAAATGAAATATGCATCCTAAAATTCGTCTTGTACTCACATTCTGATAAAACAAAAGGGTCACCTGTCCTAGCAAGTTCAAAGGCAGCAGTTCAGAACATGTTCCCTATGAACCTCACCAACAAGATGATGGCCCTGATGATGTTACATGATGCTAACTGGGCAACCTGTACTACAGAGTTTCCTGTGGCTGTTGTCTCCCTTCCCAGGTTAGCCGTGTTTTTGACCCATAGCGCAGATTGAGCCGTCGAGTCGTGCTCGGTGCTTGCTGGCTTTACATTCATCCCAGTGTGGAACATTCATTCAACACGCAGCTACAGACTAAGGAGCAGGGAAGTACGGGCATGGGGAGTGCCACAGCTGTCTACAGCCAACTTCCCACTTTGGGATGAGAGACAATGGTCCCTAATTGGGGAGGCTGGGCAATTAATTAGTATTCTAGGTGCCAGTAAAACAGTGAGCTGGATCAGAGAAACACAGCTGAGCAACGCTTCCCCTGGACTGACTTAGCTTTCAGTAGAGTGCACTCCATAATAAAGCTGCCACAGACTTGGTCACAAAGATGCTAAAGACCCTTTTGAATTGCTTCATACGCACTTAAATACTTCAATTAACATGTCAGGATGTGGCACGCTGGTACCCTGTAATTAAAGTCATTGTTTCAACAGAAATGTTGTGTGTACAGCAAGTCTTTGCTTTTAGCACTATGTGCTCCACGCTACAATGACATTAGCACCTAGGTAGACTTTTAACTTCAAAGACAAATGGTTGGTCTTTTTAAGCCTGAAGCCAACAACGATTGAGGCCCAGATATAATTAATGTGGTCCTGGGTCACTGCTGGAATTAATTCAGTTGCACCCTGCACAGACCGAGTTTTCAAACAGGCTGCCTGTCTCAGCGATACCAGAGGACAAGACCTTGTCTAAGCCTCATGTCCCACCCTGCCAGAGCTCATTCTCAATGCCCAGGGATCTATATTAGCTTTCCCTAACAGTCTCCAGAAGGTTAGGAGCATTATGGCTCTTTGTTCTTCCAACTACAGACTCATTCCCTATCTCCATTTGCTTTCAGAAGTCCAGGAGTTGGAAACCATTCTGTCCTGCTCTGGAAAATGGCAGCTTTTAATTCTATCTCTTTATGTTCCAAAGCAGGGAGTATTATTGCTTCCCACCATACTCTTTATTTAAAATATGCATATAAATAAATAAAAAACATATTAAAAATGCACAGAAGCGAGAGCTTTGTCCAGGGACAAAATAAAGAGCTTGGGAAAGTCAAATCTGGCTGCTTCCATTTAAACCAGGAGGACAGAAGGTTTTTTCGATGGCTACACACCAGTCAACATGCTGGGAAGTTCAAGCACAGGACCTCTATTTAGCAAGACAACATCTGCAATTTGAACGGATGAAAACCATTGCAGCGATTTGTTTGAATGGACTTTAAATGTAAGCGTGTAAAGGTAAAGCTCGCACTTACCTCAGCTCGAAGCTCATCCAGGTCCCCTCAGAAGAGCATGGCTGCTGCTGGCACAGCTGTGCCGGGGCTGCTCTGCCCTTGAGTGCTGCCAGGTGAGGAGAGGGGCAACGTTTCTGTTTCACAGCTCCACGGAACATGGCGAGCTGCAGTGGCCTTCAGGAGGGACAAAGAGGCAGCCTCTTTCACTGGTAATGAGGGTGATAACCACCTTAGGCCCTGGGGCTGGGTGTGCTGTCCTTCATCAGAACCACTAGAGGATACAGGAGTGCGCACAGGCCTGCGGTACACGCAGCCACCCGGCAGGAGCTGGTGGGGTTTGGCATCTCCCGTTTTCCTCAGTGCTTCATCATCGCCCTCTGTTGTTACACCCGTGACACCGTACTGCGTGCACGGTGCGGGCAAAGGCAAGCTCGGCTCTGCCCTCGCTTTCTCTCTACACCATAGCAGCGCTGCGGGAGCCGGGCACAGCCCTGCGCTCGGACACGCGACCGGCAAACACGTTTTAAAAGCAGCGCTTCCTCAGATCCCTTTGCTGCGAACGCACCCGTCCTGGGCACAGCGGGGGACCGCAGCTTTAACTCCCCCAGCCCAGTGCTTCAAACCAAGGCATGCAAGTGCTCTTCACAGACAATAACCAGGGCCTTACAGCTTTTCCCCCAGACGCCAGGCACTGCTGGTGGTGCATGGATTTATCGCTGCTCTGCTCCTCAGCTTTGTGTCCTTTTACTTCATGTAATCATTCCTCACTTCGCCAGTTGACCAAGTGACCTCAGCAGGAGCGGAGCCATTGGTGATCACAGCTGCTGGTGGTGCCCGCATCACAACAATCGCCTGCACATGAAGAACTCAGCCTTGTGCCATGTCCTCCTTCACCCTAGACAGACGTTTTGGTTCAAACCAAGGCCCGGTTTCTGCAGATGTATCCTGAATGAATCCTCAGAGCTTCCCTCCGCCAGCATTTCAGTGCGTGAGCTTATTCAATAATAAAACAGGAATAAAACCAATTTCTGAGTTGGAGGAACAGAGTGTTCTCAGGATCATTTATAATGAACGTTTGTTATGACTGATACAGAAAGTGAAAACATAAATGGGGAGTGGATACTCTTTTTCAGGAATTAGCCTGAAAATTATGTAGTGATTCTTAAAAGGAAGGTCTGATTTGTGTAGTGCGAGTTCCTTATACAGCGTGTTGTACTTGGCTAGAGTGCTATTAGGTGAATTTTAGTTATTCAGTTTGTGCAGTTCATTTAAAATAAGCCTGTAGATCTAACTAAAGTCCACCAAAGTAAGCTGTAACCTAGCTCTTACCGGACAGGATAAGCTGTCTCAGGATCTCTTGAAACAGAGATGTATTATTTATGCTGTACGTACCATGCATGTGTATTGTGCTGTTAGCCAGAGCTATAGCTGGAGTCCCTCCACTCACTGGAAGTGTTCCACATTTACAGCCAAACACTGGGAGCAAGCATGTGCTCACTGTTCCCGTTTTTAAAGCATCAGAATGCCCAGCATGGTGCATGCTGTGGTTTTACCCGAGAGTGTCCCACAGCAAGGGCTGTAACATGGACAATTAGCATGGGAACTGGAGAAAAGTCACTTTCTTCCTTAAAATCCTGAAACTGCCTTTGAATTCCCTAGGTTCCAGCCTGAGGTGGCATTCAGCTGTTGGTCCAAACAGAAAAGGTTTGATCGGCTGCCCACAATATCCAGCAGTTTTTCTATGAAATCCTACATCAGAGGAGTGCTCCAGGCAGCAGCCAGACCATCTGTGAACATCCCAACCCTGCCCTCTGCAACGCGCACTCTTCAGACTAGAACCAAAGCAAGCTGCTGAGGATGTCCAGTGAATGTCCCTGGGAAACTGAGAGTTTGTTTTTCCAAACTCCTTAATCCTGGGGAGGAAAACGAGTGCCTGATTAACCAGGAGGCCATCTGAAGGCTGCTCAGCCTGCCAGGGAATCACGTGTGGTGTTTGTGCTTATCCAAATGGCTCTAAAGTTTCACCATGTTTTTATTTTTGTAACAAAGCATGACAAAGAGGGATCTGGGCAATCCTCATTAAGGTATTTCCTGGGGTTTTGTCACCCGTTACTATTAGCCAGAGCCAGAATCCTGACACTGCATCAAGTTTCTCTGTCTTCCATCATATTATATAAAATTCCCATCATTTTGTGGACATCAAACACTTCAAAATATACAAATACTTTTAATACACACAAGTCTTCATAGTCCATTAAATATAATTAATTCCATGGTCTTCAAAATAGTATATCACTGCATTAACTGTAGGAAAAAGGTTTGCACTGGTATTTATATAGTACTGATTTGATCCGGCCTATGCAAAACCTTTCAGCACACCGCAGGGATTATAAAGAGCAGCAATTCCACTAAAATCCACAGCATTTGGGGTTACAGCCAAACAAAGAAAAGATGCTATCAGGAGATTAGCAAGGGAGAGTGATTACAGCTGCAGGAGTTAGCAGCAGTGCATATAGCTCATACAGAGAGAGTACACTGGCTTCCGATTTAGATGCACTTCTGGCAAGTCCAGTGCATCCTGCTGGAGAATCACACTGAAATGCTTTGGGACAACGCAGCATCCCACAGAATGGGTGCAAGAGGAACAAGGAGTTGTGGTGCAGCTTGACTACTGCAACCGATGTCTTCTTTTGACACTTGATTCCCCAGGAAGCTGAATCAGATGATAAGAAGATCTACTGCTTTTCTGCTTTCAAGTGGTAAATGTCTTCTCCTGTATCTCCAGCTGGTACCAAACTTACCAAGTGATGACAATCAGACCTGTTTAGCTGATATCCTGCAGCTGGAACCATTCTCCTTCATGAGCTGTTAACTCATGCTGTTGTAAAGCATGAGTTCTATTTCTCAATGAAATCTTCACAAGAAAGATTTACAGCTTTGCAGAAAAGCAGTGCAGAGCCCTCAGATGTGCCTGAAGGAAAAATGCAGATCCAGCACTCTGATGCTGTGGGCTTTTAACCATGTGCATGGATTGGTTTGGAGCACAGTCCATTGAAAGAGGCAATAATACCAACCCTAAGATAAAGAGGTCCCAGTAGTCGTGGCTGGAGATTAACTCTGATGTACCCAAGATGGAAATTGATCAATAAGAAATAAATATATATATACACACACACGTACATACAGACATATTTAAGATACATACTATATAGTACATATATATAGTGTATTGCATGTGTATATATAATATATGTATTTTGTATAAAAAAGCTTCACATTCAAGTATAGATACATATTAAAATATAAAGAAAGGAGGACCTTTTGAAGATAACCTGAAATAGAAAATCTGTCATAAGCAGAATTCTTATTAGCATCATCAAGACACGTTTGCCCTAATTTCAAAATGCAGATGGTTAGTGAAAAACACAACCCAAAGAGAAGTGAGAAAAAGGGGAAAATAGTGATAATGGAAAATGAGATGTAGTGTCAAATACATCAGTATATACATAAATCCTTTCCTTAAAATATCCCATACTTGGAGGGAACAAAAGCAATGTTTTAATTTGAATTCATAATATGGTCCTTCAGTTATTGTGGATTTTTTGTAATCATCATAGCCAAAGGAAAAAGATACCTGAATGATCAGAAGGGTTGCAAATCAAACTAGTACCGTCAACCCTAAAAGGTAGTTCACAAACCTTGACATGAAATACGGCTCATGCAGCTTTGTTCTGCACCTAAAATATGAAATGTACCGTGAGTAGAGAGAATATTGGATGGAAATTCTGAACCTCGATTAGCCCTGCATGGATTCAATGTCTGACCAGAAATTCTCTCAGTGGCCTTCATCTTCAGATTGTTGAAATTATGCTCACATAATCAGCAAGTAAATCACCCTGACTTTTACAAACAATGAGAACACTAAGTGTATCTAACTCTGTAAATCTACAAGTCATCACTTTTTGTTTGACAATACAGTACAATCTGGAACTGTGATCAGAGGTTTATGCAAAGAAGGCATGGCAAAATACAGCCACAGTCAATAGGATGATGCCGTTGATATTCACAACGTTTCTCCAAAGTGGCACTTCACTTGTGTCAGTCAGTTTCTTCTTCAACGCTTCCTCTTCCTCCTTGCTCAGTTTGGGTCCTTGTTGTTGATCTAAGCCACAGAACCAGTTGTATACTCTCTTCAAGCATCCCGGTTCTTCCCTTTCCTCGTGAACTGGAAGGAATAACACACTGGTCATGAAATGGACCACTGCATACACTAGAAGATCCCTGTGACTGAGTGTCCTGGGTTCCGAGTTGCTGGCTGGACTTAAACCACGACACTGAGGACACTCCTGTATTTAATCCAGCAGTTCTGCTTTATGGTCATAGTTACATGGAAACATTTTAGTACAAGGCAGTACAGGAATCAAGTTAATATTGTGTTTTCACAGCTCATCTGGAAAAAGTGATTTCCCACATGTTGCAAGAGAGCCTTGTGCAGAAGACACTTGCGCCTTTAGCAGCCTAGAGACTTGGTTTCGTACTGGAGAAGCAAACTGTGCTGCAAAGCTTGAACTCCTTTTTTTCAATACTTTCTACACTTTGAATTAAAAGGCATATGGATGAGTTTGAGCATAGTTATGAAAAGGAACTTGGGAGCAGAACCACGAACCAGCTAAGAGAGCAGGTCGTTTTGCCCAGATGGGTGTCTGGCAGTTCACTTTCATGATGCCTTGCACCAGATCTCTGCTCCTTCAATCCTGGCTACTGTTTCCAAGTGAATTCTCGTCGTTTCATTCCAAGTGCTGGAGTTGTGGGCAGTTCTGCCAATACACACCACCTCTCACCTAAAGCATCTCCGTATCTCCATTGGTTTAGTCCAGCACTGCCACCTAGCTACATAGAGAGCAAGATTTTCTCCTTTCAAATCCGCTTCACTTCTGATTTATGCTAGGCTTGTTGCATTGCTAAAAGACAGCTTACCAGGCATTTAAATATGTGGGGTTTGTGTTATTGTTGCCTGGGCGGGTGGGAAGATGTCTTTAGATATCAAACGTGTCAATGTTTCTTCAGGAATGAAATAGGGATACACAAATATGTTGATAAAATCTCTACCTATTCAGCAGTTACCTGATTCCTCGTCTTTTTCATCAGCTTTGGTCTCCTCCTCATCTGCATCAAGATCAATACGTTCTTCTTTGCTGTTCCGTAAAGACCAGCACAAGCGGTAAAGCTGCCATGAAACAAATGAGTTTATGAATTTCAACACAGGGACAAACCAGCCTGGCCAGCACATGAGCAAGACCAAATGTTTATTACGTCAGTGTCTAAGATTATTAGGAGTTACTGAAGATTTGTGACAGATAAATGAAGACTAGTTCATTGGCCTTCTTACATGGACTGTGTGATGTGGGTAGCTGGGACGTCAGGAGCTAATATACCAAATACCATTTATAATATAATACTACAAATAGTGTTTAAACCTAGCAGTTTCATTGAGTTCCTCTTCTCGAAGAGCAGGAACGCAGTAATACTCACGTGTACGTCAGGGATGGGTTTAGTCATGAAGGAGACTGCCAGAATGACAATGGCGGAAACCCCAAAGAGGATGATTGCGAAGTAAAGGTAGTGAATCCCACAGATGATGAATGGGCATTTGGAAGGGCTCACACAGCTGCCAGTTCCGTAGGCAAACTCTGCAATCATTCTGCTGAGTCCAGCCAACAGCCCAACTATCAGGCCCCAGAAGGCACCCTGCAGACAAGGTGACAGAAGTTACCGAAAGAAGCCATTTCAGGCATGGAAATAGCTCTAAGCTCTGAATAGTTGCTGGAGGAAACATGGAGGTCGTTATGTGTGAAGTTGGCTTTGGCACATGGGCTTTACCCAGATACTTTCAGTGACCGTATTTACAGCTCAGTGTATTAATATAACTGAAACTTTATCGTTGAACTCAACTCCTCAGAGCAAAACTGAGCAATAGGCAAGTATTGGTACTCCTAGTATTACAGGAGAGAAACTGAATTCCTGAGTAGTGAGCTTTCAGGATGTCTGAGACCTCAGTTACCACGGCTGGCCTATGGTCCTATTAAAGCATGTGACAGACCTCATGCCCTTCTAAATGACTTACAAAGGCTCAAGTACAACATTTCTCAGTTCACTGCTCTATGAATCAAAATCAGTTATTCCCAGACTAGGTCCTAAAAGCAGTGGGAAACAATGCATGAAGCAACAGCAAGTTGTTTAAAAGAGCATTGACAAAACATACAGTGGTCCAGAGGAAGGTGAAAGGTGACGTGTAGTGAAGCAGTTTGTGACCGATACGCTAAGGGATTACTTTCAAATATGTGTCCATAAATTATCCATGTGACACACTTCTTGGCGAAGTGACAGGTAACCCAAGTTCCAGAGCTATGTAGGAATTCCTAGGTGACTGTTTATGTATCAGATTAGCAAGGAACTTCTTCAAACTCATCTCTGAAACCTCAGGCCCTGATGTGTGGAAACAGAATCCCTGGACTATAATAGGGTTTAAATAAACAGGAGGAAGTTGTTAATAGAAGACACTAAACCAAAGCAGGCAGTTCTCACAGTGCCTAAAGGAACATGCAGCATTCCTGTTTCCTCATTTGTACTTACCGGCTCATTGACCCGCTTGCAGAAGATGGCAAGCAGGAAGAGAGCAGCAATGGGAGGTCCCAAGTAGCTGGTAACTGACTGAATATAGTCAAAGAGCTGCCCACTTTGAGCTGACTGCACCACAGGAACCCAGGCAATGCTGATGCCAATTAAAAGTAACATAAATGACCTGTAAACACAGCCAGATATTCAATCAGTCACCTGCTTCAAAGCATCTATCAGACAGAAAAAAGCAGCAATTAATAATTTAAACATCCATTTTGTATTTCAACCAGCAAAATCAATTGTAATGGCCAATGTCCATTGAATATACAAAAGAAATCCAAGTTGGATAGTGTCTGTCAGCACACAGCTAAATGTGCAATCAAACCATAGAAATCAATCTTTTCCTTTGTTTGTTATGTCCAGAGACAAATCAACAGCGGATCAACTACAGGAACTAGTTCATTGATGCTGTAGTATGGTGCAGCATAAAGCCTGTGAAGATAACTCAAAGTAGTTCCCTTTGAACAGCACTTTAGCTACTTCATGCACTGGCAATTAGATTGGAAGCAAGGGGGCATTTCCACCAGGAAAGGGTACAGTGGGACAGCCTGTCTGACCACAGGAGGCCACTGCTGCACTGCCCACACCCTGTGGGAGCAGGTTTCCACCCCGGCACTAGGTGCATTCCTTGGAGGCTGCAGCCTGCATGCATCTATTGCTAACTGTTTGTAGCGCTGGAGGAGGCTTGGCTGCACTTACCTTCCTGCTAACATAAGCTCTTTCTCAGATGGTCGTGTTCGAATCTTGGTGTAAATGTCCATGGTGAACAGAGTACTAGCACTGTTGAAAATGGAAGTCAGGGAGCTCATAAGGGAGGCCAACATGACTGACAACATCAGACCCCGCAGACCTGCAATACAAAGACACGTGAACTGAGCTGAGGGTTCTGTGAGGGTCTCAGTACGTGGCACAGGCCTGTGTGGTCCTTTCAAGCCAGGCAGCTCTGAGCGTGTCTGGCTCATTCATGTGCTGATGCCTGCCTGACATTCTTTCACAGTGCAAGCAGGGTAATGCCTGCTGAGCTTTGGAAGAGCTGCCTACAGCAGTGACAGGGCAGCTCGTGAGCTTCTGGAGCATAGGTACTTCTTTTGTGAATGCTGCCTGGTTAAGTGCTGACATAACTAAGCAGACTGTACCCTACAGTTATAAAAACGATTTCTCTTGCTTGCAGGCAAATGCTCACTTGCTTGCAGTACATTTGTAAACCAGTTGCTTGGCAAAAAAGAAGTTTCTTTTACTGTTTGAAAACCAGAGTAAGCCACTTTTCCAGATGGCATGATCTAGTCAACACAGTGTGAGGAAGTACTGTAGTATTTTAACAATCCTACGTACAACGGTTCTAATGCAACGGCAGAGTGCTGAAGATACCAGGGAAGTACCCTGGTGTGTATAACACCCTAATCTGGCTTTGTAGCCTTCTGAACCAGAAAACCAGAAAACCTCTGTTTTTCTGCAGAAATTTATCTTCTACATGCACCTTGTGGTGCCTTGTTCTCTCACTGAACAGGTGTCCTGGGGGACAATGTGTACCTGGAATATTTTCTTCTCCCACCTCAATGGCTTTAGCAGAAGGACTCCAGCTGTATGCCTCCAACTTAGAAACCCTGGCAGAGACAGTTTCTGTAAATCATTGGCCAAAGAGGTTATGTTTGACCTTCTCAGAAAGAGAGCTCAATTCCCATTTCATCACCGAGTATTTGTAGCTATTCTGCACCTACAGCTACAACTAACACAGGCTGTACTTTGATAGCAGTACATAATTCTAGCAAGAATTTGGGAACTAAATTGGGCTCCACCTGATTTTACAGTCTGTCAGCCTCACCCTTCCTAAAACAAACTCACAAACACAGGCAGTATCCTACCTCTTGGCATAAGCTCCACTACCATCTTTGGATAAGCAATGTTTGTACAGCCAACTGCAGTGCCACAGGCCTCCTGACAGATTTCAGGCACAACACAAGCCACCACATCTGAGGAGAGAATAGTGAGACGGGGTTAGACAAGGTCATATAAACAACAGATTGCTCCCAAATTAGTAGAGCTTCCAAAATTTATCTGGGTGTTGAATCACTGAATTGACATGCTTGATATCATCCTAGGTCTGCTGGCAAGGAGGAAGGCTACTCTAAGCCTCTATCTTTCCTTTCCTCTCTAAAAGAATACTGAAAAGTGCTTCAGGTCAATAAATCAGCATTGGTTCGTCAGACCAGAACTGAGCAACACAAGGAGAGCAAGTAGAAAAACAAGCCAGGGAACACAAAGACCTCTCCCTGCAACCTGAACATCTCTCCCTGGCCTGCTGTTAAACATACTGATGGTTAAGAGGGAGGGGAGGTGGGCATTTCCCCCACGCTGCACTCAGGACTGTCTGTGGCCCAAAGGGCTGCTGTCTGACTGATGATGCTCTTCCTCTGACTGGCAGCAGAGTTCCAGTCCTGGACAGCATTTTCCACTATTCAGCCAGAGTGGGCTCTAACAAACAGATAACTGGGGAGAGACACTGTGGAGTTTCTCCCCTAAAACAGACAGCGGTAGGATTAGCAGAAACCTGGGATCAGAGAAAAGAGGAAGACCTGTGGCTTCTTACAGTGTAGTTAGTCTTTGTGCATACATGTGCCTGGGCAATTTGGATGACAAGATGATAATCTAACAGGTGTTTTGGAAGGGACAGAGAATAGGAAATTGAGATTGGCAGTGAAAGACAGGATTTGCACTTCCATGTACACATGTATACCTGTATACAGAATTCGGCTGATCATTCCAGGCATCACTATGATAAACATGGGCAAGAGTTTCAGGTATCCACACATGACACAACCAGCCTTCACATGGGACATGTTCTTGCCAGAGAGACATCTTTGGACAATAACCTGTCAATGAGACATGACAGCATTCCATGAACACACCATGCCAAGTTCCAGGAACAAAGTACTTCTACCCTCAGTGAAAGAGCCTATGTTCTGTTTCTGTCACTAGGGAAAATAAAAACTACATGAAAATCTAGGGGTATATTTGAAATAAGTAAAGGTTGTAGGGAGAAGGGAGGAAGACTGAGGAAGCGTCTCCAGACTGAAAGACTTGACAGATAAAGAACAGCCTCCCAAGACTGTGCATGCAAAGATGAAAGCTGCAAAAATAGGAAACAAATTAGTATTACTGAATGGGGAATCATATCTAGACCCAGTCTAACAGGGATCATTCGATCATTCGATGCATGGTTTCCTAAGCTGATGTTCACATAACAACCTCTCTGTGTTTTTACATCTGGTCACACACAAAACATAAGAAAGGAATTATACACAGTATCTGCTGGGCAGAGTGCATAAGAAGAACTGAAAAAACACCTGTTCCATCACATGCGGGAAGGGTTTAGACTGACCAGTTGTGAAACACGTGCCATTTGTGTGACCCAGCTGTGAATCGCAGTGGGGAAGGAGCACCCCTGGGTCACACCAGACTGCAGAGTTTTGTGTTCAGCATTTCCAAGGCAGACGGCGTCCACGTTACCTGATCTGTGCACCAGTACCACAAAGCAATGATGCTCAAACCAAAGATGACCCCTGGCCATGGCAGATCTCCAGTGACGGCATCTCGGAAGATGTGAAAGGAATCCTTCCGAGGAGTGTAGCATTGTGGATCTATTGTAGTATTCCCATAGGAGATATTGGATGGAATTGCTTCCATGTACTTCCGCATGAAAGCATCATACCCTCCTACTTCAGCAAATGCTGAAAAACAGAAAGTGAAAGTAGTGATGAGGTGTTTAATTCTGAAATCTCATATAGAGCTAGAGAAAGAGAAGAGAAAAACCTCCTGAATGCAGCTGTAGAGCCCCTAGCCAGCGCACGGCAACCTTGTCAGGAAGCAGCACAGGTGTTTGTAAGCACGCACACAGTCTAAGTACCCAAGTGACCTTTCTTTTTAGGTTTCTGCATAACCTGCAAACGTTGGGTTAGGCTCCACTGTCTCCACATTTCTTACACGCGCCTTGCCAAGAAGTGAAATGACCACACATTATTTCCACACACTGTTAACCGAGGCAGAGTCCTACCAGGTTAGGTCAGTTTGGAGTTTCTTGTGTCGTAACAGTGGTGGAATAATTTTATTTCAGTGAAAGACCCAGCTAGAGGAAAACCAAGCCCTGAGTACCTAGGAGATAGGGAAAGGACACTACAGATTCCTGCAATCTTACCACTACTTCTTTCTTTCTTATAATCCTTCCAATTCTGTTTAACTGCATGATTTCTGTTGTAAAAAGCATACAGACTTCTGGATACACCCACTGTCCTATTCATAAACATTCAGCTCATATCTTCTGTCCAGCTGGCAACATAGTGATGTCCATAGATCAACTACAAGGCTTACTTAAAGTGTTGATATGTTTGCTTTATTTTAACACAGGCTAGCAGCTAGAAACAAGCTAAAAAACATGCAATGGGACCAACAGCTTTTCACTTTGAATCAGAAATGTTCATGTATTAGCATCTGAATATCTATGAAATTATAATCTACTCGAAACAAGATACTCTCTGAACTTCTCAAGAGTATCCTTATCACGTGCAAACAACTCTGCTTTTACCTCATTAGCCATCACAAGTCCTGTTCTGTCATGGGATGCTAGTTATTACCTTACACATTCACGTGTGCTTTGGAGATGGAGTGGTCTCAGTGACTAAAAGGCTTGGCAATATGCCTTGTTTTAGCAATATGCCTATTTTCAAATAGGAATAAGAACTGAAATCTGCTGGTTAAGACGAGAGAGTTCCACACTGCTTGATCCAATTCCTTAGCCACCGTGGGATTTGTGGTTGAACATTCCAGTTTAATTCATCTCATTTTACTTACCAAATCCCATGAGAATAAAGGATCCCACTACCATGATAAATGTTTGTAAGGTGTCAGTGTAAATCACAGCTGCAAGGCCACCTAATGGCAAAGAAAATGCAATACAAATACGTTATTCCTTGTGGAAATGCCTCAGTGGAAGTCCTGATTTTGTAATTTTCTCACCACCTCTCTCTTTCAAACAAAGACCACTTAAATAACTCCCCTTCCAGACTCGCATTTGTCCCTTCTTACCCACCTCCCCTCTTCGCTTTTCTCTGTCTCCCCTAACTTGTTTGATTTATCAGACTGCTCTGCAGACTCACCTGTGATGGTATAAAGAGCTGTAATGGCAAGCAGGATAATTATGGCCAAATAAAGATTCAGGCCTAGGGCCAGATGTATAAATACAGCTCCAGAGAATATGTCTGCCTAGAAAAGAGAAAATGACAGCTCATCAAGGTTTCAATTTGGGAAGATGATGTATCACACATGCACAGTGAGGGTGCTGAAACACACAGATCCCATACAGTGCTGCACACACCCCCAGAAAGAACCAAAAAGAAAACAGAGGCCATTTTAGTACAGCTGCCAGTCTCCTCTCAGTGCTGTGGTGCTTTCAGTACAAGAGTTGTAACACTTCCCAAAGAACCTCCAGGTCTTTCTCAATGGGTCATTCCAGCTGGACACAGAGTCACCTCACTACTCTGTGCTTACATGGAGAGACAGCTTAATAACCAGTTTCTTAAAACTGAGCTTACACTTGCTGCTCTGCACAGGGATGGACTCTGACACCTCCAAGACACAGCATGGTTTCCTTCATGTAATGCCACTCTGTAAGCCACTCAGTTTTCTTTATTGCCTGCCCACGTGTGGTACAGCTCGTCTCACCGGTTCAGGACAAATGGTGCATTTGCATTAGAGGCAAACATACCTCTAGTTCTAAGTTCCTGTCAGAATAACTGACATCAGCTGGCTAACAGAAGAGACCTTTAGCTCTTGCGTAAGAAAGGAATTGTGCAGGTTTCAGAGCAACACTCTGGGATTTTAATCGCATTAAATCAGTTCCTGATGTAGAGATAATTTGCATTACTGTTACATACCCAAGTTTGCTATCACAATAATCTACTCCAATGCACTTGTAATGCATTACTGTAAATTATGCTTTCATTTGAGTTTGCATCTAGGCCAATCCTTTCTCCCGAGCATCCAGGTCCTGGGCTCATCTCCAGTCCCACCTGCATGCCTCCTTCCTGTATACCACACCACCTACACAGGCTCTATGCAGGGAATCCTACCCCCATTTGACAGTACAAGTCAGCATTCAGTGACCTCAGGAGCTGCAAAATGTCCATATGCAGGGTTTGAGAAACAAAGATAAACACCATCACAAGTGCCCTGGGGTCAAGCCTGCACACACAACTGCTGCAGGGCAGCTGCTAGTAGCAGCTTGGTGGAGGAGGAGTTCCCCAGGTCAGGCTGTGGGCAGCAGGAGCCCGTGATCACACAGCAGGCACTGGCACCACTTTGTCCAGGCTAGGCTGGGGTAAGGCAGGGCCCATCCACTAATAAGCAGTTACGGAGTCTGGCTAGCTGGGAGATGGCGGATGAAGAAACCCTCTTCATTCCAGAGACATTGAAACCGAGACTGGGGGATTATGATCACACCCTTAGCTCACTCTGAAGAATGAGGAAGAGGTGAGGACCTCTGCAGCAAGAGACTCACCAATCCTACTGCCCTCACATGCAGAAAGCAAGAGCGTGAATCACAACAGAGGTCCCACTCCCCAAGCTCTGCCTCTGGAGCAGCTTGAGACTATTTGATTTCTTATAGGCCCTAGGAACCACGACTTCTAGCTCTTATCCCCAGTGGCTGTTAGACCATATCCTTTGTCCTTTCTCTGTGCTGTAATTAACTTTCTTCCTATCTTTCCATACCTTTGATCAGGTTGTGTCCCAGATCTTTTTTTTTTAATTATTCTTGGCTTTAGTTTAGCCTAAATATCATTAAATTTTAATGGTCCTAAAATGACACCCAGAAAGAAATGTATAGTTAATTATTTAGCATCCTGAACTATATAACAGCTCCTGTAAATTGCTGAGTTACCTTCCAACTTCACTGTTCCCCCTTCCCAATTAGATTATTGCCTTCCAATATGTCCTTGTTTCTCCATTTATACTTTTTTATGGACACTGTTTAATCTTTACCTTATCTCTGAATAGAGTAAACCTTTATACTGTCATTCCAAAACCATGTGCAGATCATGCAGGAACAACTGGCAGAGCATGTGCCAGCTGAGTGAATCCAGCTGCAATGCTAATGTGGGAGTCAAGGCAGTGGCACATGCTCTTATCTTTACCCCCTACACCATGCAGTCTTAAGAGAGAGTTATCCTTCCCCTTCCTCTTCCACCTGGTAAGTCTATGCCCATACATTTACTACTGAAGTTATGCACAATGAATAGAAAGAAAATGCTGTAACTCATTTGGAAACCCAAACCTGCAGTTTCTGGTTTCTGCAAAAGCTTTTGGATCTTAATTCCCTTTGGTTTGTCATAACTCAGTCAAATACTCTCCATCAAGATTTCATTTTTACTAGGCCATTTTTTTTGGCATAATGACTGATTGACTGATATCAGCAACACTATTTGCTAGCAAGGCCCTGAGAGCTGCTACAGGCACTGCTCACAAAGCACTGCATGCTTAGGATGCACGTACATGTGAGGTGCCTGTGCAACAGAAATGCTTTCAAGCTCAAAGATCTTGTGTGTCCTGACCCCAAAGATCAACACCTTGCGGCACGACCTCGTCTTGCAAGTGGCTGATTAGACACAAAACAAGGGAAGAAATCAACAAAAAATACACAGAAAATGTGCAGGAAAAGAGAAAGGTGTGCAAAGGGAATCTGAGCATCACATGGTGGTGGGCACTGTGCCAGAAAGAGCATGCCAGGACTCACACAACCTGACATGGTCTGTTGTTCATTGG
The DNA here is from genome assembly GCF_033815535.1 of Pezoporus flaviventris. Classification (NCBI taxonomy): domain Eukaryota; kingdom Metazoa; phylum Chordata; class Aves; order Psittaciformes; family Psittacidae; genus Pezoporus; species Pezoporus flaviventris. Next base: position 4,745,140 of record NW_026892589.1, on the reverse strand, counting down.
AAAGCACCGTAATAATTATATTATTAAGAACATTAGGTATTTCCACATATCAAAGAAGCAGCATGTGAAATACCTACCCCAGAAACAAGATGCCATTCTTCTACAAGGATAAATGGCAGTGAGCATCACTGCCAGACAAACCGATAGGTGTGACTGCCCGTTAAGGGCAGGGCAGAAACCCATCCTATACCAATTCTCAATAAGCCCTGAAGATCACAAGGGAGTGTTTGCAAAGGCAGCAGTCAAGGAAGTAAGATGCAAATTTCCAAGCTGACTATAACATGGACTGTCAACACATGGGTATGTTCACATACACAGCATGCCTCTGGAAGAGACACCTGTGCTGCCTTCACACAGCATATCTTTACGCATCACAAAGCTAGCTATGGTCCAGGATGAAACAGCCTTTCCCTTTCTGCTTCTGGAGCTGGCTCATCTGGAGACAATTAGGGCCTGGTGTTGCATAGCATGGTATAGAAACACCTACTCTGACATCCTCTGACAGTGTCTGAAACCTCCAAGGCCTTTGACTGTTGTGTCTTTTCTGAGTAAGATATGGCAGGTAAATCAGACCTGGGCAAACCCTGCACTACAGAACAGTGTGACAACTGACATAAGACAACGGTGCAGAAGACATGTTTGTACGGTACAGGAATCTGAGCCACGTTTGTACATGGGGCAGGCACTGTCAGAGTTGTTCTGGGCAGATGGGGGAAACAAGAGAAACACCTAGAGGAATTTGTGCACCAGGTTTTACCCCTGCATGGCACAGAGCTCCAGCCCCATGGCAACTCCCGTGCACATTTGGAATAATTGGGTTGATGGGAAGCTGGAACCAGCCACTGGTTGAGTGCAGCCCAGGTAAACTGCTGCTGTATAGATCTCGTGACTATTGCTTTGCTTCCTAATAAGACAGGACCACAGAAGCAGGAGAGAGCTCTTCAGCCTCATGACCACACTCAATGCAAGGCCAAGGCACTCCAACTGAAATGGGGTGAAATGCCATGACCAGATCCCTAGGTGTGGTAGAGGCTGGAAATAAAGATAGATAGTTAATTCATAACCTTGTAACACCTTGATGGCTCATTACAAACGTGTTGCAGAACAGTACTGTAAGTCATCTGACTGGAGGAGCTTCTTGGCTGCTAGAGCTACCAGAACTCTGTCGTACCTGGGATTTCTGATTATGGTAGTTAAGCACTACAGCAGCAAATTAACAGCTCCACAGTACCAACCTGTTTAATTTATAACCTTTCTAAGGATCGGCTGTCAGGAAGATGTGAGAATGAGAGCAAAAGGCCAATCTTTTAGCTTAAATTGCACTATTATCACTCAGCTCCCATTCAGAGGGCAAAGAGTAATCTGCCATGGCAACTTCTGCAAAACAACAGATTGAGGTATGCCTGAACTGTGGACTTCTTTAGAGGCTTGGTAGTTTCAAGATATAGGGAAAATACAAGTTCTCTTCACTACTTGACAGCAACACAACCACTCACTTCATAAACATTAACTTCATAGCACCTTAAACTTTATACCAGCCACTTGCCCAGTAGAAGAAACTCTCCTCTCTTCTCCTTTCACCTCAGCTGTTATAATTCCACTCCTTTCCATTTCCCCACTCCTTTGTTTTCTAATTCCTATTATTCTCTTATTCTCCATAGCCCTCTTGCTCTTTTCCCTCAACTGCATCCATGATGGCATGTTCACCAGAGGATGCTAAACCAGATAAATATGAAGTCTGGGGACAAAAAATCCTGCTACGTTTTTCAGGGATCCCTAGAATCACAGTCTGTAATACAATACAAGTTTCCCTCCACTCTGACTTGTTCTATAGGAGAGCATAAGTATAAGTAAACCTTAAAACCTGAAAAAGAAAGCGCAACAAGCATCTGGAGACATTGCCAATTCAACCAAGGGCTCCAAATGAGAAACAACTGACCAATTGTGTGAGCAATATTGTAAATGGGAGTTTCTTTTCTTTAGCTCAATATAGGATGGAAGAAATGCTGTAGAAGTTTTACTTACTGAGATCTTTGTGAAAATATACAGGATCAGTGAAAGGACTGACAGGTAGACCTGAATCCGTTTCCCACCAAAGCGCTTCTTCAGATACTCTGGCATTGTCACCACCTGCAGGGGAGGAGTTGAGGTTTCAGGTAATGGGGAACACACATAAAGCAAATTAGAGGAAGTTTTTTGCTACTCAGACACTGTAAGAGTCAAAGGGAGAGGAGCTGCAAATGCAGTTGCAAGGAGGAGTAGCTCCAGGAATCACAGGAGAACAAGGAAAGAGTACCAAGTACTTCTCAGCTCAGATCTCTGAACAGACTCCTCACCTTCAAACAAAACCACACACACTACAGTTCTAGCATACTGGGATCTCTTGCCATTCATAATGCTTTGCAACATTTGAGACCTGATCCACAAATATGACCAGCAAAGAAAAGCATAACATACTGTTTTGACTTACCCCAGCTTTGATGTAGATGGGTACAAACAGCCATCCTAGAACAACCACAAATATCAGAGCCTGTAGCCAAGACAAGATCAGCTGAATTAGTCTCCTCTCTCTAACTAGTACTTCCAAAGCCCATTTATCAGGCCCAGTGGCAGCTAGAGACCATTGAAACCACATAAACCTGCATGTTGTGGGGGTGAGCTAGAAAATATTAAGGAAGGTGAAGTCTGCTACCTGAGACCTATTTACTAGCATCTTGATCTCAGAGCCTCTAATGCAGGATACCTTCCCACCCAGAATCAAGTGTGCTGCAAGGGTGTGTTGTGACACCTGAAAATCTAGGTACTGGGGAGAGCAGTGCTTCTTTTGGTTATTATTTTGATCATTAACTGCCTTCTGCACTGCTCTGTCTGGATGGTTGTATGTTTTACAACAGCCCCACGTACATTGCAGGATATACCACATGCATTTTGTAAAGTATTTTGTATTCCCACGTTACCACTTCATAATTTATTTTGTGTTACCATGTGTATTTTGTGAACTGTAGATCTTACTGTATTGCAGTGTCACAGTTTTCTGTGGCTTGTCTGATACAGAGTTGTACATATTTAAATGGACAAATGTAGAACAAAATCCTGCTCGCAGAGCTGCACTCTGCATTATGCTGTCCACAGGGCTTAAAGGGCTTTTTTAACTACATCTTTGAAGTTCTGCCCTTAGATCAAACCTGTAAGATGGACAAGAAATACTGCTTCTGCTGTCATACTAACACAAATTAGAAATCATTTCAGTGGAATAACAGTGATAGACAAGGCAATAACAGTCAAATTTGGTATCTCTTTTAAGAGGAGAATCACATTATACAGTCAAGAGCAGTATTTGCACCGTATCTCTTCATCTGTATGCCAGTTCCACTATAAGTAATAAAACTTAAAAAAAAGTAAAATCATAAGTGATGAATTACACAGTGTATCTGCTCAAAAACACACATGCATCATTGCTTCTTCCTAAACAACAATTGTTGTACACTGTGTATTGATATCAGTCCACAGAGAATCTCCCGGGAGACGAAGTGTTAGAGGTAGGTATGTTTGAAGAAGGATATGGGTCCTAAAGCTTTGAATACCATGAAATTCTGAGCAACGCTTGTTGTGTTTCTTTTTGCTTAGTTTTGGTACAATGAGAAGGGAAACCAGGTTTGGTACAGAATTAGTGTAATCAAATAGAGAAAGATGACAAATTACCTGTGCACATCTCATAGGGTTCATTTTAGCCTTTATCCTTCTCCTTAAATATTTATATCATACAAGTACTTGACTATTTGTAGCAACCATCCACTTGCTAATGGAAAAAGCCAGATCCCTGAGGATGGTATGCCTCTTTCTCTGTGTAGAGTTAAGGGAAGTATCGACCTATGTATGCTCATTAAATTCTTTGTGTAGTGTTAATCCCTTCTGTGAAGGTGAATTATGCAGAACAAGGGCGTTATTATCCACACCCCACAGTGCCTGAGAACACAAGGGAATGGACTGAATCAGCTCATGTGAACCTCCATCCTGTTGCAGTTAACACCACTCCTGGTACCCCAAGTAGTTAATATAAAGTCGGCTTCGATATCTCTGCCCTAGTCTGCAACTGTAAGCAAAACACACATAATTAAAGGAAGGAGAAACTAAAGAGGAAAAGATTTTTGGCATGCAGGTGGTTGTGAAGGATGCCCAAGATTTCTTACAACCTGTGAAGAGTTCAGAGCCCCTTCAATAATTCTACACAGCACAATGCTGTAAAAAATACTGCGGATTACAGAACTGGTAAGCTCTGCCCAACATCCTGCAGTCTGAAAGGGCTCTTTACAAATACATTGAAAGTAACCACCAGATATGTACAGAGAAGAGAATCCACTGATTCGTTTGGTTCAAACACTCTCTAAAAAGCCCCATTCAACAGAAAAGGGACATTTTTTCCTGGTGGCTTGGACAAGGACCAAGGAGGATGAGCTAAACAGTAGATCACATTGGCACTTAGTAGTTTGTACTGAAAACAAGTGTTGCCAGACAGAGACTTTGACAGCCTAAATTATTAGTCAGTGTTATTTTGATTAACCTCAGCAGAAAAGCTGATGTCACAAATACGTTCACTTAAATGCATGCCACTTACATTCCATTCGTATCCTCCGATGGCAATCCCTCCAGATGCTGCTGTTCCTGCTATTCCCACAAAATGTCCACTGCCAATGTTACTGGCAAATAGAGAAGCACCAATCTAGAAACAGAAAGAACAATATTTGGCTCTTAGGTCTGTTCATGGTTACTTGAAAAAATCATGTTCATTTGGCATTGTGAACTCATGCCCATCTGTCATCAAAGGGTGATGATAGAAATGATTGACAACCAACTTCCTTGACAACTTTCAAGACTCTCTCTTCCCATTCCCCCTCAAATGTGACACTCCAACCATCATACTTACAAGGATGAGAAAAAAGAGGATGTTGCACAGGACTTCTTCCAGTTGAGTCAAACAGTTTATTACATAAATATAGATTTTTAAATATCTGCAAAACTTGACTGACATTTGGATGACATCCAAAGAATTAGGGAAGATTGTGACCTGTCTTGCTCAAGTCGGAAACCATAAGTGCATATCCACTTGTCAGACTGGCGCTCACTATTTCGTATTCCACAGCCTGTGGAGCTAAATGTGTTACTGGTGAGAGCTGAACAGATTTTGTCCTTGGTTCACTTTCCATCAAAAGCTGTGATCTCTGAATTAAATTCTGAAAGCTGCACGGAAGAAATATCTGCTGAGAAAGTGCTTCTGGAAGACACAAACACCAGCAGATCAAGGAGTTCTACTTACGAAGTGCTGGATCTCCAAGAACCCAAATATTAGGAATTGCTGAACAGGGAGAGATTAAACGAAGAAGAATGCTTTATGCTGGGTTACAGACAGGCAGGAGCCATTCACAAAAGAGAGTCTGCCAAAAGATCTAATTCTCTATAAAATAGCTCAGGCAATAAAAAAGATAAAAGAAAAGGTAGGAGCTTCATTTCCTCATAATGAAACTATTAAAGGCAGAAGAAATGCCTAACAATGATTTACAGGGTCAGACACTGAGGGACGTAGGGTGAGAATTCAAGCATGAAAAAGGGGTTGGACTGGGTATTGTGGGCAGAAGACACATGAGCCGGAGTAGTTCCGAGATGAAAAGAGGCGAGTGAGCAATGTTTTATTCACTTCTATCTTTCCTTTATATCCTCTGAGAGCTACAAAGAAAAAAAGGAAATAGGGTTAAAAATCAAAGGAAAGCACATAAGCAGTAGGCAAAAGAACCTTTGCTGACCAGCTTCATTTGAGGTAGATCTCTCATGTTGAAAGATCCCAAGGTGCTTGAAAATAGGGGTTTTAGACATAGAAATGCAGGACGTGCATCCAGCACATTTTTCTTATGTAGTTGCCAAGTGCAGGTGGTTGGAATATGTTTTGAGTCACCTAACAAAAGGGAGAAATATTCCTTGTCTGCAATTCACTGGGAGAGATTTAGGGTCCTAAAATATATATCAAGTGAATAGTTAAAAACTTCCAGGTCTACAGGCACTGCAGTGAGTTCTTTCAGTAGCAGTGAAAATCAGTCAATCTTTCACGAGCACAGGGACGACTGCTCCAGGAGGATGAAAAGGATTTCATTTTAGAAGTCCACCTTTGAATACCAGATTTATTCTATAGAGCTATGCTAGAGCCAGGAACAGCAACTCACAATCTGGATCTCTAATCACAAAACAGATCTCCCTCCCCAAGGCTTTACATGCAATGTACAAATAAAATTCATCAGAGGATTCCACTTGCTTTTCCAAGCTTACTTTTTCTCCTTTGCTCAGTTTGATCTCTGATGCCTTCTAGTCTATTTTCAGACAAACTGTTCTTTTGCTGTGACAGGACATTTCTGTCGCTAAGGTCACACAGTTCTGCAGCACTGGAGTTTGTTTTCCCCTTTTTTACATGTTTCTAGAAGCCGGTTGTGCCCTACAGAAACGTAACCAGTTTGTCATATGGCAGATATTTCTACAGGAATGATAAGTGTTGCAACAAGCATTAGCAAACAAGTCGGAGAGATCACTGGTAATAAAGAAAACCTTTTCTTCTAACCTCTTTGTGACAGCACCTGTGGTTTCCCAGCAATGATCATGAAGAAACAAGACCCATTTATACCAAGCATTAGCACTGTTCTCCAGTGCTTTCCCTGGAGACTGAATAATTAAACTTAAATCTAGGTTACCAGACATGCAGTCACCAGAAAAGATGAACCACATTAATATCTGATTTTATTTAATGTGCTCCCTCTCCTCTTTCAAAAGCTCAGAATGTTCTGCAAGCGGATCCACCTAACAAAAACAGCTAATGAAGATCCTGAAGAACTGAGAGCTGTAGTAAGCTTTGGCTCAGTGCCTGACACCCCAGGCCATACTGTAGCACTCATTGACACTGTGGTGTTCCCAACTCTGCCCAGAGTACAACCGCATTGAAAGAAAACCATGAAACCCAACAAAAACAGTGCAAAATTACCAAGATCTTTGGGGCCAGTGTAAAGACAAAACAATGTGAAGGCAGATACCACACTTTCTAAATTCTCTTCTCTGAATTAGGGAACAACCCATGCAGCAGAACTGTAAGATCAACACACACAAATATGGATGCAACTTAAAACATGGCTTTTTCTTGTTATGTAGACATGGAAAGATGGAACTTGGCTTCATAGCTGGGAAGATGCCTGTTACCCATACAACTGTGGCATGGTTAAAGCAAGTGGAGTGCTTACCAAACGTGCTTGTATCCTGTTAGCTCCTGATGCCAGAGGGGAAAGAGAAATTCCTGATCTGCCACAGCAGTACTTTAAGGACAAAGCGAAGAAGGCAGATGGGCTCTGGGCCCAAGCTGTCTTGCTGAAGAATCGGTGCTGTGGTATTTTTGTACTGAAATGGCTGTTTCCTGGAACTGCGTGATTTGCCGGTGGAGATGCTGCAGTACACCTATGCGGTACACCTATGCGGTACACCTATGCGGTACACCTATGCGGTACACCTAAAGAAGGCTGAGCTGAAACTGGCGTGGACAGAGGCAAACAATTTTCAACTGTTCTCAGTGAATGTGTTAGTGAATTGATTTTTAAACCCAATCTATGTGGAAGAGTAAAGAAGAAAGTTGACTGAAAGGAACAAAAGCTGTTAAGAGGGAAAGAGAGGACAAAAACCTGCACTAACCTGAGGCAAACGTGGAACATTAACTCTTTTAAAATATTTTAAGAGATCAGGTTTTAACAAGAGTCCTCTGCTCAGGAAAAGTATCACCATGCTGCAGGCAGATTATCATCACTATGTTTTTCCCATGTTATCCATTAACAGTTTCACCTTGCTCTTTCCATTAACCTGAGGATGCACTGACATCCCAGCGCTTGCTGTTCCGTTCCACGTGCAATGTGCTCTTCAGGTAAGTGACAGCATGCAGATTTTACAGCTTATGGCTGATACAAATCCTATGTCCCTCGTGTCCCCTTTCCTGTTTGAAAGTGTTAGCTCGGTTCCAAACTCTTTTCCCCCATCCCAAGCACACCTTGTCTGTGGCCTTCAGCCCCTTTACAGAGAACAGCAGAGGCTCCCTTACATCAGCAGGAGGTCGTGAGCCTTGCCCTGAGGTATCACTTATCCCACGGGTCACCTGCAAACCTCTCTTCCCTAGACAAATTTCTTCCTCCCTTGTTGAGAAGTGCTCCTTGACACTGTCCATGCTTTTCTTTAACTCACAGTTCTTCCCTACAACAAGTGACAGACGGAAGAACATCATTTTTCCTACCTGAAAACTTTGGAAAAAATAAGTTCCTACCTTTCACTTTAGAAAAAGCAGTGCATTGCTTACAATGAAGATTTACTGCCACCCTTTCAAGGCTCTGAGATCCAAATAAAGAAGAGGAGGTTTTTATTCTGCTTCCCCACTTGCTCTGCAAATTCTATGTACTGCACTATTGCCAAATCAAAACACATTTATACACTTCCCAGTTCACTAAGCAAGAGAGCTGGATACACTATACACATCAAATGTGTCTCTGTCTTCCAACAAACCCTGTAGCTGTTGGAACAGCACAGCTGCAAGCAGGCTGATCTGATACCTTTCTACCTTTGTCCTCTAAGACCGAAACAACACTTCCTGTCCAGCTGGAAAATTCTGATGGATTCTGCAGAAATCTGTTGCATTGAACTTTTCCTTTTCTACCAGAGCTTTGATTACTTCATTATTCTTCTTACTCTGAAAACTATTGATTTCATATTATTTTTTCCATGGAACTTGACAAAAGAAGTTAATTTCTTAGTCCACTTGACCTAAGAAAAGGAAACATGAACTTTATTCATATCAGAGTTGTCTTTCCTGGCCCCTCATAGCAGTGTCAGTCTCAGCAAATGGCAAGAATTCTGAGCATATGTAAAGCTTGAATGGATGCAGAGATGAGAGAAATCTTGCTAGTGGCCAGTTCTGATGGCCATGAAAATGAGCCATGCAGAGCTGAAACAGAACTGTTGGGCTTTTTTCCTTACTTCTTACCTGTCCCACAAAGCTCAACACATCAGTGACAACAAACAAGCTCAGTTACATTTCTGTTTAAAGTGTAGTATTCCTTGACCCTGCACGCTTCCTACTTACTATGCAGTATATCTTTCTAACCATAGCTGGACTTCAGATGCCCAGCAGGTACTCTTTGTCCTATTAGCATTTATGCCTCAGGAACTAAGGCATATAAGGTAACCCATAACTACAGAACCCGAGGAGGAAACTTAAAAAGCAGAAAAGCTGCAATATTTCAGCTTGATGGGGCTTGGGGTTTTAATTATTTATTTAAATTATGCATAAACCCCTGTAAATCCTGTGAGAGTGGCTGCTACAACAAATGACTGTTCTCCAGGAACAGATACTTCATGTCCTACAGTGGTAGAAAGTATTCTGCTGAACCTAACTCCTTCATCTACCAAACCAAGCTGAAGTTCAGTCTGAAAGGCCCACAGTTACAAAGCTGTCACTTTCCTTGAGCTTCTCTTTGTCTTTCTGGCAAAAGCAGAGCTGGCTATGAGTATTTGAAGAGCCATATATGTCTTTCTTGAAGACATTCCCCTCAAAGCCCAAGAGACCAGAACCAGTTTCTTGACGATTCTTTCCTCATTTTCTGTAAGACGACTGTGGAGAGGGCACAGCATTTCTGATTAACCAACAATGATTTCAATTTCTGGCAGTCAGTGAGAATGTGATTCTATACTTTGATCCCTAATTAACTACTGGAACTACTGAGTTAGCATATCCACTGCACAAGGACAGTGATCCCAGTGAACCAACACAGACTGACCTATTACGCCAGCAGAACAGACAGAAAATACTAACTGTGGGCTTGGCTCTGCAAAATGCTTCATGAATTCTGCTGGAGCCAACAACTGGAGCCACAGCTGGACAGATTTAGCCAGGATAAGTGTCCTGCTCCTACTTTATACATGGAGGAACTGAATCTCAGTAACAATTTTGCCAGTGACTAATATACAAAATCCGTATCAAAAGTGGGACTAACCTCCAGCCCTTGATTCCCAGGGTCTCCTCTAATCTACTAAACAACAGCTATTACATCATTTCTGTGAACTGAATCCCTGTCTCAGGCTTGTCAGTGAGAGCCTAATACACTGCTAATGACTCTCTTTCCCTGTGAGGTCAGAATAGCCACTTATGCCTGCCCTGTAGAGCACAGAACATGCACCACCGCTGAAAAATACCATTATTTTACAGGAATTCAACTTTTCAAGTGTTTCAGAAAGCAGTTACACAGCAAGGGGGCTTATCCTGAATTGCAGAGAAGAAATATGATAAATAAGAGTCCACTTACAAAACAACTTCCCTCACTCTGCCTCCCATCTACACTCTGTGGAAATGTATCTGGGCTTTCCAGAACCATGCCAAGCTAGTCCTGACGTGGCACAACATTAAAGTCAAAGCATAAAAGAAGTAAAAAAGTACACACAGCATTAGCTGCTGCAGAACTGAGATCCCATCTTTGACTGAACTTTCTATACTTTCATTGGTTTCCTGGTCATTTCAGCCCAGTTTGCACTGGGTGATGGACATCCTATCTACCTGCTAAACCGTGGGAATAGGTGTTTTGGAATCTCTTCTTATCCAAGGCAAACTTTCCAAGGTGGTGCTGCTGACTTGGTATTTAGTTTGTGGTTTGAGTGCTTGCCCTTTGTTTATTCTGAGTGATACCAGGAAGAATAGCAAGAAGGATTTATTTTTCTGGTGCAGAAAGACACTCCTGGCATGCCAAAGGGAAGGCCCAATGGGGTGGTCTAGGACTCCACTGATGAGTAGCACTTCATCCATGCTGAGCTCATAGAGTTTGGGAAGGAGAGAGATGATCCCAGCAGCAACCACTGCACCCTGGGGTCATCCCTTTTGTTTCCCCCTGGAGGACTGGAGCTTGCTGAATCTCTTGGGTTTGTGTTGGCAGAGGACTCACTGTTAGGTAATCTTCCCTGGGTCTTAGGGGATTCATTAGGAATTCTCAGTGCCACTGCACAAGACAGAAGTTTTTTATGGTGAGTCTTTCCTGCCTTGTTTCTTCCATCTTAATTTACATCTGCACAAAAGGGTATTCATATTCACCCTTGACAGGCATGCAAGAATTACACAAGATAAAAACCAGCCCACAAACTGAAGTGATAGTTAAGCAAAGTAATCTGTTTGAGTTTTTTCTCTCCTCCTAGAATTACAGGATTTGCCTTAACTTGGAAACTTTCTCTTTCCTTGATCTTCCAATGGAACCTAAATTTTCTTAGATCTACTATACCAAATGAGGAAACTTTTTACTGTCATTGGTCTTTAATCTTTTTATGTCATTATGTCATTCTAAAAGCAGAGAGCAACTCCCTGAAGAATAAGAAGACTGAAAGATGTGTAGGGATTTCTGCAGCCCACTTTAAGAACATTCCTAAATTGTTAGGCAACAAATATTTACTCTCACTCTCTCTGACCCTGTTACTGAACCCAGTAACTGGGTGGAATCTTGAATCAAAAATCTTAATGAAGTGCAAAAACAATTTTGGAGAATGAATGCAAGATCAGGGATGTTGAGGATTTCCATTCAAGAGCATGGAAGTATGTACAATACAACCAGTACAGAAAATGCAGGTTTGTCCAAGTTTTCTGCTGTTCCAAGAGCTCACACTAAATAGACTGTATGGCCTGAATGAAATAGATAATTGTTTCTAATACCACTTGTGCCACAGGCCTGATGGAGGGCTATGATGGTGCTTTGTGTCTGTGACTCCTTTTCTCCACCTTGGAAGAGAATACAGATCCACAGAAGAAAAATAATGCAAGTCACAAATAATCTTTGAATAAATTGAAACTGTATTTTCCAATAACAAACTTATCACGATATTTCTAGGATTGTCTCCTACAGACCAGAACTTGTCACCAAAAGTGGAAACCATAGAGCAATTCAGGGAGAAATTTCAGTGAATCAGTTCTCCTCTGTGATAACCTCACAATGAGCCAGCTTCGAGTGCAGTGAAAGGAATAAAAAGTTTTAAAGTGGGCTGACAAGCAAAGCACTGCATTTGTCTACACTGACACTACCAACGTACCTAGGTTCAAACAAGTTGTTCACATAATCAGGACAGCTCAGATCTCAACACAGACAGCTTCCCCAACACTTTTACCTGCCTATCAGGTGGCTTTTGTTGTGCAGTTTGCCCTGTGTCACCACAACTAGAGATAGAGTTTGAAGCGCATCTACATGAAATACCCATCATAGTCTCAACAGTACTGTAGAGATACTTCATATTTAAGGACTAGGCATAGTCACATGGAAGTGGATACACACATACAAATGCTTTCTGTAGATACACCATGTATAGCACTCACCGGCCACCAAACCATGCTTCGTCCAGCCAGGAAAAATCCACCTACTGTCCCTCGGTTGGTTGAGAACATAGCCTGGGAGAAAAGAAAGAAGGAAAGAAACTAAGAAAGATTGAACCATATCTCAAGTATAATAGTCAAGCTGTCCACAGACTAGAAAGAAACCACTGTAAGGAAGGGATATAATATATGGGTAAAGTGAAAGAAATAAACAGAGTGGCTAAAAGGAACAAACACGATGAAGAAAACAATACAACAATGAGATTTGTATCTAGGTCTACATTAACCATTCAAGTTCCATTGCTTCACCTTTCATTACAGTGCCAAACATTAAAATAAAATGAAATTTAACAAAAAAAAGAAAGATCACTGAAATAAAACTGCATATGAGCACTTCATCAGGGGTGCCTTTGATTTCCAGCATCAAAAAAGACTAAGTTGCAAGTTCCTTAACAGAAAGTGTGCAGCTCTTTTACTCAATACTGTTTAGCCCCAGCAGATGTTGATAAAAATGCTTTCTTGTAGAGATATCAGCATTGTACCCACTTCTCTCTAAAGTTCAAGAAAAGAAGTTAACTAAAATTGCCTTTTCATACACTCATTTTGTATCAGTCAAGAGATGGGCTTTAGAGGGAAGCTTCATCCAGTTTTTGTTAATGACCCTGATCCAAATAATGGATTCCCACTGTCTCTTCTGATGGACTTTGAACAGGCAAATAAAGAAAGAAGACCTGGGAAAATTAGCCTGTTCTTCTGATGCAGAAGAAAGGAAGTAAATACAATAGATTTGCATTTAACTACACACAGCAACTGGCAAATTATTTGTCCAATAAAGAGGACATTGCTGCTGGAAAGAAACTACTCAGCACACAAGTGCCTGATAAGCCCTGGATCAGCCCTTTTTTTGTCACAGACCTTCAATATGAAGTTCAACTACAGCAACACCCAGACATTGGTGGCAAAGCCTCAGCTCCCTCCCGCAGACAGCAAAGTGTTCAGATATACTGGGGGCTGCAGAGCTTTTGCTACATTTTTGGCATTTATGACCATGGCGAAGAGGTAAAGAAAATGTTGTGTCCATTTCGTCTACAGTCTAAATCTTCGGTGCGCCCCAAAACATTGCCATGCTGCTACAAAGGGACGTTTGCTTTGCAGCTGACTTCTCTGCACTGTGAAACAGACCCCCGGGATGCTCCTGCCAAGCAGAGGATTACTGAGGCACGATGCCTCCTCTCTGCTTGTTAATGGTCAGGTGTTTGGGTGACCAGGAGAGCTTGACCCAAGGAAATGAAATTTAGCGACATTCCACTGCTTACAGCTGTGTAGCTCACACTATTTGCCTATCATCTTCAGCACTGAGGTTACACCAATAAGATGGTATCTGCCTTTCTCCATCAGCTGTGAAATTACTGCACTTTGTTTTCAGATTAGGCACAGTTTTCCCTTGCAGTCCTCAACACATTCAGCATTGCCAGGGTGAGGGCAGGAGGCACCGGTTTGTGTTTAGATCATGAACAGAGCCATCACCTCACACCAATTCTCACTGCAGTCCCAGTGCTCCACAGTGCTAAACCCCATCTACTCACCTACTTCCTAATAGAGATCCCGGTTAGCCTGACATTTACTGACCTGATCTCTCGGCTCCTTCCCCACACACCTCACCACTCCACTTTCCCCCTAGTTCCATTCAACCCCCTAAATGGATGCCTTCCCATGTTGCCATCCCCTCTCCAGTAAAGACCCACATTTTCCCCACCATGCACTCATTAACTATCTCAGTTAAGCACCAAAATCTTTATACAATTACACATTTTCATCTACTGAACCATTTTCCCAAGACCCTCTAAACTACCTGCTAATAGAAATAAAATAAAATAAAATAAAATAAAATAAAATAAAATAAAATCCCAACCTACCCATAGTCCCACTGCCAGGACTACCAAAAAATAGATGACAATAACAGAGATGTCCGCAGCATTGTTGATCTTTACGCTGGATTCCATCCTGGCTGCTTCTCTGGCTGTCTTCTTCTCTCCTTATGTCCTTCTTGCAGGGTTCAGGTTAATGATAAACTGTTTTCATCCCCTGCGTCTTATATAATGTGTAACTTCAGATTCACTTGTCTCCCATGGGCCACAAGCATGGGACACAAGTTGAAGCTGCTGCTTTTCCTCAGACAACAATTCCTTCCCAAATATTGCTGCTCGATGTTACAGGTGCTGCAGATTTCAGAGTTCAGCTGCCCTGCCAAAGGTGCTCAGGGTTTTAACATCCAGGAGCGGATGTCTGAGAAGGAATGAGTACGGAAAGGAGTGGCTTGGCTGCAATAAACCCGCATATTTACCTCACTGTGTTTGAATACTGTTTTTTTTTCCTGAAGTGGTTGTACCTGTAAGTCTAGTCATGGAAGATGCAGGTCTTTTAGATGATGATGGCAGCAATTATCTGTGAGGAGGAGTGACCTGGCACCTGGGGAAAACCCAGGGGTCCAGGAGCTAAGACACCCTGTGTCATCTCTCAACCCAGCAGCATTACTCAATGGAGAAACAGCCCTGTATTTCTGTGAAGACAGCCGGAAGCTGCCTACATCTCTCACAAGTATACAGGTAAAGATGCTTGTGAACTACAAGACTTAGATCCAAGAGCTTGCTGTGCTGAATTTCGGGGTGTTTGACTGTGGTGTTGGTTCTCTCTATTGTAGCTAATCAGCTTCACATTCAAATAAGTTCAAAGTTCATCAGAGCTTGGGTCTGCTCTCCCTTTATTTGTTCCTCTGACTTCAGAATCAACCTAAGCAAAATAACTGATCACAAAGATGTGAACACGCTGATTATAACAGATCTTCACAGCTCTTAACAAAGAAGCTTCCCCAAATGATGCCTGTGATCCTCTGTGTGAGCTAGAAGAGGTCAGAAAAATCGAGGATATTTAGAACAAGAGACACATTTCTCTGCTCTGAGAACATCTGAAAGTCCTGTTCTCTGCTTTATACTAGGGAATCATTATTCATGTACAGCTGACTAGGCTGCCTTTGGGGAGCAAAATGTTACCTTGAAGTCACACTGAGCAGAACAAGCAGTACAGTACACAGAAAACAACAGGTCTGGCTGTTCATGCACTGGTTACTTCCTTGAGAGTTGAAATGGAGGTCTGGCACTCTGTTCATTGGCAACAAATTTTTCTTAGGTAAACTCCCCTTTGGTAACTGTGGCTAATAAAAAGCACCAAAGTCTAAGGAGCTATAATAAAGTGTGATCGCTTAGAAGGATAAAATAAAAATCTTGCTAGTGTTTCAGCATCTGAACTCTTACAAAGCAGTCCTGTCCTCTGATCATTTAGGCATCTCTCCCAAAACACATTCTTCAGTTTGTCCTACAGGACTGTGAAATGTTAGCTTTAAATCCAGCAGAGAAAAAATTAACCTTGGAAGCTGCTGAGCATCCAAAATTCCCATTAGCAGCAACCTTCCCTGCTGTGTATTTCAGTGGAAAAGAAAAGACTTATTTACTAACCTTAATTATCAGGAAACAGTTTGCCTAAGATAGGCTGTAGGTGGCACTTCTTTACAAAGATTGACAGATGCCTATGGGTCCTTGAAACCAACAAAAAGTTTGGTTTTCATGGATTCCATGTCTGCATCAGTCTGCAGAGGTAAAGCAAAGAAAACATTAGGCAGGAACTCATCTACTATAATTTGAGTTCTCATCCAGACCTCTGCAAAAAAACAGAGCTCAGGGGCTAAGAAATGCTACAGCCTCCTGTCCACAGCTCCTACCGTGGCCACATCCACAAGACTTCAAGGTTTGACACAACACTGGAGAATCAGTGTCTAAAAAATAATAATCATGCGATTCCTATCTTTATATACAGTAGAAACATACTTAATTCTGTTTTCTCTTTGAAGGCCACAAACCCAAACTAAACAATCTCTACAAGACTGTCAAGAAAGGGCAGGCAGCTTTGTCAAGGCCCATAATATCTCATCTTCACATCCCTCCCATCTGCAGTCCAAAGAGAAACCTTGAAGCATTATACGCAGCGGATTGTTGGTGTACTACATTAATCAAATGCATATAAATGGTCTCTGAAAGGTCACCCAAGTTCCTAGATTTGAAAAAGGCTGAACCTACCTTTTTATTAAAGCTTTTGAAGATAAGCATGAGTAAACCTCCTGATGAGAAGGGTGAACTTCGCATCAGGAGACAATGATAACCCCTTTTTCTCACATTCAGCTAGCAATGTGTTTCAGTGGGTACTCTCATCATCCTGAAGTGTGTGGTCAAACAAGTGAGGGCTTCAATACCAGAGAAAATGACAAATAATTTGATATACTGAGGAAATTTCTCTCCTCCTTCCTGTGAGTCACACCAGTGCATTGAAGCAAGAGAGATTTTAATAGGAGTAAGAAAAATAGTCAAAGTAGCCTAACACGGTAACTGTGATCCATGTCTATGATTGCTCCCCTCTGGATCAAGTCTGATGACATTTACCATATCATGAATTTGTCTGTTTGTACCTGAATAGGCAAAACAGAAAACAGACAAGAGCACAAATACCTATAGGATGGTGTACGGACTTGTTCAAAATCACACTCCAGATGACTGAGGGAGACCAGAGCTATCATGGATTTGCACACCCAACTCCGTAACTGCAAGGGCTGACAGAGGCACCACTGTCTGATGGGGCACAGGGCAGTACACGAACTGTGTAGAAGCTGCAAATGCTCTGTTGTCATTACCAAGTGGGGCTGTAGCATAGAAAATCTGAGAATTACAGCCCTTGCTGCTCCCTTAGCCTAGTCTCTTAAAAACGTGTAAGTCTTTCTCCTGAAGATGGCAAATGATAAAACAAATAGTAAACCAACCAAACTACAAACAAAGAGAAAGATGCATTATGATGCAAACTACCTCCCACAGGGGAACTCCTCTAATCTTGTCTCTGACATTTCTCTACATTTCTTTGTAAAGCAAGCAGATTGCTTTTGGGGATGCTCTTCAGAAATGCTAATTTATACACAGGAGCCTTTGCACAGTTAATAAAGGAGAAAACCAGACAAAAAAATTGCAGTTATTTTACTTGCATAAGGCTATATATTACCTTAGTCAAGTCTCTCCCCTCCTTTACTGGTTTCCTAGCTATGCAGCATGAAGTTAGTGAGAAAAGAGATCATATTTGCAAGCAGACAAAATATAAATTAAAAAGCCTCCAGCAAAGTTTTCCTAAGATGGTCCTAATAATAGAGGACAGCAGTTACACTGGGAGACAGGAGAATTATTTAGCACCTATTCTTTGATGCCACAAGACCTTTTTCTCTTTGTGCATCCTTGCTTAAGTGAGCAAAAAACTTGGCTCTAATTAGAAGAATTAGTCACAGAAGGATGTCAAAAATGCTGGAAATTAAAAAGCACAATCCATGGAAGAGAAATTACTGAAAGGTAAAAAGATCCAAACTCCAGGAGATGCGATGTAGACAGAAGAAAAGATCAGTAGGAAACCAGGTGCCTTTCTAAAAAGTTATCAGAAAGAAAGCAATGTCATTCTATTCTTACTCACTTAGAAGATCAGATCAAGAAACATGAGAAAAACCACGCATTTATCAACAGACAAAAAGGATAACATTCTCTAGACTAATTATCTAATTAGTATTTCTATGAAGGAGAAATACCAGAGGACACAAAAATAGGTTTACATGCACCAGGACGGAAGCAAGGAAATACATTCAGTTCTTCAGCAACTGGTTAAATTATCTCTGTGTTTTACTAAGTACACCCAGCCCTGCAGTATCTAAGCATTGCTAATGTTATAAAAAGAACAGTTCAAGGACTGTACTCTTCCTGCAAGATAGGCTAAGACAGCAAATAAAGTAACTTGGATTTATTTCTGGTTTATTGACGGGTTATTTGTTTGTATCATTCAGGAGATTAATAGGGGAGGATTAATGGCAAGAGATGGGTTTGGAATTTCCACCGCAACTAAGTTGAACAGCAGATTAAAAACTACTCCCCAAAAGCAATGCAGACTGGCAACCAGACTGAGCCACCTGACTGCGGGCAGACTGCTGCCCACAAGCAACTCCTCATTGAAACACGATTATTATCTTATAGACTACATAACACACAATGTATTTCTTATCCTCATGGTCTAACCCATCATATTTGTATGTTAGAGGCTTGCTAATCCTTCTTGGGAGCTTTCTAACTTTCCCCCAGATCAATGCTTCCAGAAAAATATTTTGTTAGAGATTGATAGGTGGTGATTTGCCACTTCTATTACAGCTAAAATTAAATCATAGAAGGAATTACCCAGAGTGGCTGCATAATGATGACCACATCACATTTTGTGATGCTTTAGGGAAAATAATACCTCCACTGCATGAAACACAGGAAAGGAATGAACAGGAGATGAGCTGCTCATGCCCTTACACTGAAATAGTCCTCCAGTTCTTCAGGTGAGCTAACAAAAACCCTGGTTGCTCCTACTCTATTTTGCTCAAAATAAATGTAATCACTCTAGAACAACAGATAGCTTCAGCCCTTGTGGGTGTTTTGATTGCCCTGCAGCAATAAGCAGCAACAAATATATCATTATTATGATTATTTATTGTATTTGACAGGTTAATTTGATTTAAAAAAATCTAAGTGGAGGAGGGAAAAGATCATAATCTGCTAAGGTAATAGCCTAATATATATGTCAAAACTGTTCTACAGGATCCCAGAGGCTCTTCAGTTAAGAACACTTGCTTGCACAGTGTTTGGTTGGAAAAATAAATAAGGAAAAGAACCTGAATAATACTGTACAAAATGCAATGTGAAGCTTCTGGAAAAAAGGTAAGAGCAGAAAACATTATTGGAGAGAACCCAGGGAAAACATTCCTTAAGGAATCTGGGCTGAGAGTACTTGCATTTGGCACAAACACTTTTTTGCTACTGGAGCAATAAATTGACCAGAAACAGAGAACAGTGAGACATGGGACTCCCAGGTCAGCATAACACCGAAAAAGCTAACAAACGAAAAGGCCCCAGTCAACAACAAAAGAGACCATACACAGATTACAGTTGGGAAAAAAGAGAGAAATGGAAATTAACATGAAGAGTGTATCAAATACACTAATATTATCTGGAAGCAAAACCACTGATAAATTACTAGGTACATCTGTGCAGAGGTCTCTTCCGGTCAGACTGAGATCTGACAGAATCTAGAACAGAACAAAAGACCCAGGTGTTATTTTGGCATGAAATGGAGATCCCTTCTGAAGGGGATGGATCTGGCAACTGAGAAAACCTCAAAACAAAAAATATTTGTTCTATAAAAGTTCAATAGAGTTTTGATCTTTTAAACCTATTTACTGCTAACTACTGAAGTTATTAAAGAACTACTGACTTGGACGTTAAGGCAGGAGCCTGCATCTATTGCCAGGAGAAACACTAGCCTAGTTTGGTATCTAAAAGAGTCTGTAAAACTTTCCTAACAGAACCAAAAAGTAGTCTAGTCATGAGCTATGTATCCTGAACACGATACAAACCAATGACATATTTCCTTACTTTAGTTATCATTGAGGGTAAGACATGGATAGTACTTGGAAAACTTCGTAAAGTGCTATGATCGCAGGAATCACCATAACTGTATATCAGATCTCAAGACTCTTGTACCTCTAACTGAGCTCCTAGGAACATGTGAATGGAAGGAACACTGCATCGATTACTGAAGTGAAGGAATAAAACAATTCCAAGGGAACTATACCTTTCCCTTTAAAAGACCCATCCTCAATTCCTAAATTCTTTGGAAATCGGGACTTAAAACATTAATTAAACTATAATCCAGAATGACACAAGAGGCTCATGGCTAAGCACAGCAAATGTTAAATAGCTCAGTACCTGTAATAAAGTTATCACTCATTCATATTCAAAGCTTTGAATTATGTTATTGCTTTACAATATGTTCTTGGTAGCATATTCTTTTTACTCCAATTATAAATGTCATGACTGTACATATCTGATTTAAGCTACATCTGGTCATGAGGTTTATAGCTAGTCTGGTGAGCAGTCAAATTCAAGTAGCTAAATATATTGTTTAAAATACTTCATGAAGCCTTCTGATACTGTGCAAAGTATCAGCCACCTTGTGACCGACAAAGTGTCAGCAAAACTTTGTGATGACTAAAACTGAAACCTCGGTATACATGGATGTTATCATTTTATTTGCACTGCCAAAATAGATGTGAAGATTTATAGAATGAATTGAATAATAGATAGTCATCATTTAAATCTCCCCCATAAGCAGCCTTTGGAAAGATTTTAAATGTTATTTTGTAGAAAGCTGCACATTCTAGAAGGATTTAATTTGTGGCTCTCACAGATCAATAGCTTTATACATTGGATCTATGTTATTTCAGTCTGTAGTAGACATGTTTACCATACACACCATGTGTGTTTTATGTGAGGATTTCCCCACGCATGTGAGAACCCCAGTGCATGAACAGAGGGTGACACATTGATGGGTGTGGCTGTTCCCAGGGCTATGAGACATAAACTTTTTAGAAGAGTGCTGATGACACCAGCAAATAAACCCACACACACATACTTGAGCTTTACAGGTGCTGTGCAATGTGTTTCCTCACCCTGTGATGTAAAGAGCTGAACTAGAGCAACAGACAAACTGGTAATTAAACATAATAGGCTTTACAGTAAGGAAACTCCTCAAACTGCCCATAGCTCTTGCTAAAACAAATCAGCTGTCCCGATTCTGACATTGCTAAATCCCTCAGGGAGACAGGTTACTGATGCCTTGGACATCACGTTTAAAACTGCCGAGAGCACTTCTAATTTGAAGCAGTGCTTAAAGCAGAGGTACCAGTCAAGAAGACATTAGCATTCCCAGTGTTATCGATCCCTTTGTTAAAGGGAACCCAGTTGCCGATTACCACCTAAGAATGCACTACTCAGGCACAAGAAGGAAAATACTTAGGAATACACTAGCTTCAAAAGCCATATCTTTCCTGTTATCTGACAAGTCAAAACACCAGAAAGCCTGACTAACTGGATGGGCAGGTATTCCCCAAACCAATACAGAATGTAGGGAATACAGAGGGTAAAAGTGACACTCAGTTATGGATGTTCTCCAGCAGAAGAAATGGTCTTTGGGGGAGAAAACCTCCTGGAGCTGTTCTGTGCATTCCTGAAACAGCTATCCCAGGATTAGCACAATGTAACTAAAGCAATCAGCACTGTAACCTTCCTTCTTTTTCGTCAGTGGTCACAGACTCTTGTTCCAGGATTTGATAAAAAATTAACTTTTCTACCAAAAATAGTGATTAATATTTTTCATTCATCCAATCCACTGCACAATCTGTAACTGAAATCTAGAATTCACCTTTAGTATCATATACCAAATTATTCTGTTCAACAGTGTTAAATGCAAACACTAACACATCCTTGTACTGGCTAATTATGCTAATACTGAAAGGTATGGAGAAAAACTCCTGGAAACTTTTCCTTTCAAATGGCTCCATGGGAATACAGTATCTCCAGTTTTCTGCTTTAAAACCAGAGAAGGATACTACTAACAATTAGGAGTGGGAAATCAGTAAGAGCTTCTTTTAGCAGCAAGACATCTCAAATTCACCTGTTTTTCAAGTCATACTGCTGAAAGAAACTCCTCAGGCTTTGACAGTTTCTGGCAGTATGATCTGTAATGGATACATAGAATAGATCATAAGTAAATCCAATTTATTCAGCAGCTACACTTACTCTATTACTTATGCTTGTGGCAATAATTTCTGTGCTTTTTCTCCACTTCCTCACTACATTACCACAGCATGTAAATTCCGTATGAGGCAATCCATCAGAAATAAGGATCATTGAATGAAGCTGTTGACAGCCTAGGACATACTAAAGGTTGTTAATGTGAACTGGTGGTAACTGGGCAAGGAAGCTAAGCATTAATGATAGGTTCTTTATACGTGCTTACAGTAAGAGAAGGTGGTTAGCTTGGAATTACCCTTTACTGTCACATTACTTCAGGTGTGGAACTTCAGTGACTCAGGTGCAGTTGCAAATCACAGCAAAGGGTGTCTAAAATTTGGAAGATTTTTTTTTTTTTTTTTTTAGTGTCAGTTAAGAAGTTTCATATCATCACAACATTGCTTTTGGAAACAGTTAAGGACTGTAAGACTTACCTATGTAAATGAGGTTGAGTACTGAAGTCACCCCAGATAAGAATGCAGCTTGTACTGATCATATCCAGAGGGACTACATAGCAGTGGAATATAAGCTCACAATTTACTCTGAAAGATTAGTCCTGGAGAATGAAAATCTCTTCTAACTCCTCAAATGTTGGTGATCCTCCTTTAAACTCATGCAAAAGAAGTGTAAATGTTTTGGGAACATCATGCAAAGATCACTGATAGAATGAGAGATTCACATTCCAGAACACCCTGGGTATAGCCCAGAGGGACTATTAGAGTTTGAGTTTCCATTTGTGCTCACAGATAAAATTTTATCTGAATACTTTACAGAATAAGCAAACCACTCATTTATAAAAAGAATAAAATTCAAAGACTACACAGATTAGGCCTTTTGGTTGCCAGGAGACACGGCACGTGTGTGAATAAACACGTATGCTTGCTGGAAACCTGTAGATTTGCAGCTTTAGGGGATTCTTTCCACATCTAGAAACATTTTTACATTATATTTGTCACTTAAAAAAACTCAAAGCTATTTCCTGCACATCAGTAATAGAAGTTTCTATAAGAAAGCTAGATCTCCAAACTAGGAAACACCTAAAAAGCTATTTTTACACATTCATTCATTAGAAATGACCTCACATGGCTGAAGTAGTACTTAAAATGTACTTTTCTTCTCAGAGATCACAATGGATAGATAATACTAATCGCTGTTGTACCATCACAGGACACTAAACTGATTGAGTGGCTATTATTTTACTACTTGTTAACATTTCCTTAAGAGTCCAGAACAACTGGCAAAAATAGAAAGAAGGCTCATTTTACCGTGTAAGACTCTTCATCATGATCAGATGCTTCAGTGAATCTGAACATAGGGTGGCTCCGACCATGTCAGAACTGAGGTGACCCTTATGAGCACATCACTGTTAAATAAAAGCTATCAAGACATACTTGTTCACCGTTCTGGGGGCAGGAGAGGACAACTTTCATTGTCAGAGGTGACAACAGTAAAGCTAACACACTACAGCTACGCTACGGAAGCCTGCTGCTAATACTCGTGCATCCATTACAATGGCCAAGAAATTTCCACATGGCTGGTGTCACCTCCAAAATTGTGATGGAAGGTGAAAATAGAGCACTGGCTGTCTCAGGTTCCAAGGCTTCCCTTCTCACTGCTCCATGCCGGTTGCTGCTTTGACAAATAAGCATTGGGCTCCCCACTAAATGACATAAATGTCCCTCCCATTCCAAAATCCTGCTTCCAACGGTAGTTTCTGTACACTTGCAGAATAATCCTGTACTCTGGATGCTCCTGTTAGACCAAGGCACTGTTGAGATTGAGAAATTGAAGCCCTTCAGGCTTGATTTGCATGTCTTGTCAGCATCTGCAAAAAGGTCAAGCAGTGCTGCCTTCTCCTGCTGCACTTCCCCTTTTGCCATTTTTTCACTAGATGTATTCCCTGATGAGCAGGATCTTGAGGTCCCAGCAATGGGAGTCTGCATGCATCTCTGTTGCTACCTTTCAAATTAAAAGAGCAGCCTGTAGGACAGCTGCTAGGCACTTTCAGGCTGCTTTTTGCTACAGTCTGGCAAACTGCGTTTGAATGGTAGATCAAAAATGGCACAGTATCCAAGCACTCACGAAGCACAAGTGTCCTCACCGTAGCCCAGTGTTTTCCTTGACACTGCACCTGGAAGAAGCTAATCTCAAAGAATAAATTTCTCCACAATCTTGCACATTATACAGTGTGTCCTGATTTCTTAGTTTGTCATGAAATCAAGAGGAAAACGCATGGATATCAGGACACAGGACATTTGAGGATATCCTTTTGTATACTGTGCTAACAGCTAGCACAAATACTTCACCTGTCCTCTCTCAGATAATTACAGCTGTGATCCTGCTCACGTGCCTGAGACACATCTGATATGAGCTGCTAGTGATCCAGCCTTATCCCAGACCAAACTTACAGGACAGGTAATTCTTCCTTAGGATATCAGGGCAGAATTTTATAAGACTTTGACCAACTTGCTGCTGTAGTATTAATTTCTACTGCTGTAATTGGCTCGGAATGTACTGTGGAACATAGGAATTTCCCTTATTTGAAGAGGAACAAGTCCAAGGGACAAAAGCAGTGACAGCTGCTGCAGATTAACCAAGAGAACATTTTGCCTGATAAACCTGCCTGCCTTCTACAGTAAAATAATTAGTTCTGTGGATGAAGTAGCAGGCTTTTGACATGATCTTCCACAGCATCATTATAGCCAAACTGGCAAGGTAAAGACTGGATGGGAGAGCTTAAAAAGGGGGTGAAAGACTGGCTCCACCATCAGACTCAAAGCTTTTACAAGACTAAGTGAAAGCAGATTCTAAGTCACATCAAGTTCAATACTACTTAATATCTTCATCAGTGACCTGGACCTTGACAATAAGGACAGAATGCACCTTCATCAAGTTTGCAGATAACATCCAGTGCAAGAGATCAATTAATGTGATGGAGGTCCTGGCTGCCATTCTGAGGGACCTCAAAAAGGTACAGGAATGGGCCAACATGAACACTGTGCAATTCAGCACAGGCAAATACAAGTTCTGCACCTGGGACAGAATAGGTTCATAAAACAGGCTAAAGGATGCTGGTGGAAAGCAAATGCAACATGTGGCAGCAACGGCAACATTCCTTTGCAACGGTGAGGGCTAAGTGCATACAGAGCTGCATCAGAAAGAGCACAGCTAAGCAGGCTGATGGATGTGAACCCTGCTTTATACTTGTGAGGCAGCACCTTGAGCACTGCATCCAGTTTTGGGCCTCTCATCACCAAAGTGATACTGATAAACTAGAGAGAATAGTGAAAGGTCAGTAAAATAATTCAGTGCTTAGACCACATGGTTTCTGGAGGCCTGTTTCAAACCAAATTATGTTAACTGGAGATCTCTGACACGTTTCCTGTTCTTCAAAGGCCATCTTGCTGGTGGCTGTTTGACAAGCTCATCTCTGCATTCAGGTGTAATCTCATAGGTTCACAAACCAGTTTTGACGCACGTTCTCACAATTACAGCACTAAAACAGTCAGTGCTGTCATATACTCATTTCTTAGTACTCACTGCTAATCCTTGAGGTTACTATCAGGCAAAGTCCCATAAAACCCTGGAGAAAGCAGGGTATACTTCAGTGCCACTACTTCATTGTGACTTATCTGAACAGAAACTGCATGTGAGCTAATTGAAACTATATTAGGGCTGTGGGGGCAAAGTCTGGAAGCTCCTAATCACTATTTATTCAGTTCTTACATAGACCTCTCTTTGGAGTTGCAGGAATGGTGCCTGAATAAAGGCTGAGCAAAGCTGACAATGGACTCCACTAGCTGCCTGCCACTGATTTACACTAAACTGCTGGTGTATGATTTGGAGCCTGAGGCTACAAATCCCAGTATTTCATCACAGTGGAGAAATCAGCCCTTTTTTTTCCCTTTCAGACAGGAATGTCAGTTCTCCTCTCAGATGCAGAAGGATAGCTGAAAATCAGCGGAACAGCTGAGAATAAAGGAGAGTAATGACTTTGACTTCCGTTTGACTTCTTGATCCCAAAGCTCAACAAGGGTAACCACAAGGTACCAACATTAACAAAGGTCAGCCTTGGGATCCTGACTGTCTGTGGTCCTAGGCAGCACTTGGGAGTGGCAACCGTTAAGAACCATCCAAAGCTGAGCCAGATTCACCTCCATCCTCAGTTTCTTTCTTGCTAGAAATATTTCCTAGAATACAAGCCCAGTGAAAGTTTGGCACAGAGAGCCCGTGTAGCCGCAGTGGATTCTTCACAAGAAGTTTTCAGGTGCTTTGCAGGATTAGTATGAAAAAAGTAATAAATCAAATGTAGTGACTAGAAAGAGAAGGATGAAGAGGAAGAAAGCAGCTGCTAGATTTTAAGAGCAAACTGAGATTCATCAATACACACACACACACAAAAGCTATCTATATCTACATTTGGTGTTAAAGTCATTGTGAGTTAGCTAATTATAATGGATTACACATATTAAATCCAGGTAAGTCAAAGTTAAAATTACCAAGATACTAAAACTTAAGCCAACAGAAAATACTTCACTGTGTCCTTTTCCCACTTCTAATTTTTATTTTCATATTCCACACAGACCCTTGGAAAATGTAGGCCTGATCTTTCGTTGCTTGGCAAAAGCTTGCCTTTAATGTGATTCATAATATATGGTAACGTGAGTAGGATAAAGAGGCGTTCAGTAGATTACCAACACAAGAGCAGAAAACATGCCCAGTTCTGCATTCTCATTATTCTGGCCATGCTTAGAGCTTGGTGAGTTGTAACTCTCCATTTTTTTGCTCTCCAGTTATGTCCTTTCCATTGCCTGGAAGACTGCAAGGCTGTTTCATGTAGGTTTCTAAGGGAGAAGTAGTTGTTAACGGCTAATATTTGCTTTTTTATGAATTATGTTTCTAGGGCTTAATGGCTTATGTTTCCTTGGCAACGAACACATCATGTGCTTTTTAATCGGGTTTGCATATGGGCTGTGTACAGGACTGTGCCAGAGACAAGGTTTCTAAAACATTTTGAATTGAGACGAGTGGATCTACCCTTTGACAAAGCAAAGGACCACACTGGTGATTTGGCAGAAGCGCCAGAGCCTTCCCTTGTCTTTATAGAACTGCTCAAACTGCAGTCTCCTGCTTTTAGTATCTGTTCATAGTGCACATAAGACAGTGATCAGTCCTTACTAAAGCAAAGACTACCCTCACTTATTTTACATCTATATCATTTCATTAACTTCTTGGTTATCCACTGAAATATCCTACAGTGAAAAAACACAGGAATTCAGTTTGGCCAGTAAGGCTGCACTGTGGTTTATCCTGAGGAAATCTTGGGAAAAAAACCAAGCTGTTTATTTTGTTCCATATTTTTCTACAGAACAGCTTGTTACAGGAAATAGGCTGCAGCCTTTTCAGAACTTGAACATGTTTTGTGAAATCTTCTAAAGATCACAGGAGGGTATCCCACATCCACAGAAAACAGAGATCTTAAACTACATAAACCATACTGATGAAAAAACAGGCTTCTGATAAATATGCACAGGCAGAACTAACTCTTATGACTGAAGTCAGCAGAGATCATTAAAGTGGCACTCTGAAGTGCCTCTAACATTCTGTTTCATAACAAACATAAAACCTCTATGTTCAAGTCTGAAAAGAAAAAAATTAACTCAGAGTTTGTCAGAAAATTACGGTTCTTGGTTTGAATGATCCCATAATGCTATCTTGAGGCTGTAATTGTACATACTTTCAGGTTTCCTCTTCATAAAAACAATTAATCTTATGTTATGGCTTTCCTATTAGAACTTTCCATAGCCTTCTTGTGAATTAAACACTTAGTTCTAAGTTCTGTACTCAGGTATATAAACAACTACTGCTTTCCCCTTCCACTCCATTAATAGTTTCAAACTTCCTTTGCAGGGTACCAATCCTGGCAGAGAAGAGAACCCGAGTTGCAGGACTTTCAACCCAAGTGGGACTTGAGCTGGGATAGTTTTAGTGATGGGAGATGAAGGCTGCTGGTCACAAAAGGATGTGGATGTCTGCCCCTTTGACAGGCACTGACCAGAAACACATTGCATGCGTCATTTACAAAACACTCATAAACCAATTACTCACTGATTGGGCAATGACTTTATATCTTTCTAGGACTTACAATGAAAGTGAAAGGCAGAGAATTCTACTCTATTATTATAATACACAAACCATTGCCTTCTGATTCGGTTACACGTTCCAGAAAAGCCTCATTCTACAATCAGATCACCTCACTTGCAGGTATTCACACCAAGTCTGGGGTTTCACACAATCACTGTTTGTTCACCACACAAAATGAAGGGGATTTTTATCAAGAGGATACATGAATGTCTCTCTGTGGAACAAGGCATACAAGCAGAAAGAAGCATGGAAGAACTGTCTGCCTCCCCAGAAGACTAAACTTGGGACTATATAACTGGAAAAAAAAGAAACAAACCTTGTTCTGAAGCACTGGTCTTCAGCAGTGACTGAAGGTGGGAAATGATGTTGAAAAGGTCACTTTTATTTTCTTTACTTGATCACGTCCCTGGAAATAAGTAATGTCATTAATACCATATAAATCTTGGCTGACCGACCCCAACATTCATAACACTATAAAACCAGCAACAACCAAAAGAGGGTGGAACACTGAATCTCTAACGCAAAGTGCCAGATATTTCAGTTGTTTATATTCTTAGAGAGTCATTTACACAGTATCTGATGTAAGTAGTAAAGAGTACAGTCACGTGATCCACAAGCACCTTCAAACACGTATGGGTGAGTAATCCACATAGTGCTCAGAGGTAAGGGAGGCTTACATCCACTGGCATCAGTACCAAAAATAAGAGGAAGGAGAGCTCAGCGGAGCTTAGCTGGCTTCCGCATTCTGCATCTTCACTGATAGCTTCAGACACACAATAAATAACAAGACCTTATGAACAAAGGTGAAGTTAAGTATGGTTTAGCAGTCAGCTTATACAGACTCCTGTCCTACTGAGTCTGCTTGTGAGTCAGGGAGAGAAGAGAGGAACAGAAGCATGCTAATGATCTGCTGCATGGTGACGTGAGAGTCAGGCTTGTCTCTAGAGCTTCTGTGGAAAGCAACTAGATGAACTTTTCAGTGCTCCAAAATCTACAGCCTAAGGAGGTAAACACTGATGCAGTTCTAGAGACATCCACTCACACAATATGGAGAGACTCAGTAAAATAAAAACCACCTTCCTTTTCTAGTTTGGAAGTCAGGTTTGGTGCCATAAAACTGCAGAGAGTAAGAGAGGTTTCTCTGGATGATGCTGCACACATCTCACTAATGGTCTTGGAATGTTCCTCAGGGAGGATACCACAGATCCTTTCTTTCTCCTCCACATCTTATCTCTTGGGTTTTTATTTATGTTCCAGAAACTTGCCTCTTCCCATTGTTTCAACTGGCATTCATCTGTTTGGCTTCTTTATATAAAGCAATCAGAAGCTTCAGGAAGAAACTATTCCAAGCACAGAAAAAGAGTGCTCCATTGTTCCACCTGAACCCAGAAACACAATGAAAGGATTATTAAACACATGGAAACAAGATCTAATAGACAGGGAAGAAGAAAGAAGGAGGAAGCAGAACCAAAATATACAATGGAACAATTAGTATAAGATATATCACAACGAACAGAACTAAAATTAATAAATAAAGTGTACACTGAACCACTACAGATGGCATAGAGAAGAAAAGATGGCAGCAAACCTGATGCATCAGGTGAGCTTGTGTAAACAGAGGACCTTGTTCAACTCCTCTCCTTTGCACAGCTACATCACATCAGCCTAGATCAGCACAGCCAGGACTCTCCAGCTGCTAATGCACCAATCTGAGCACAACTGAATATCAAGAATGGTAAAATGAAATTGCCTCTGGTTGCCACTTCAAAAGATGTAATAGAATGGTTCTCAAAACCAACATCAACACTGTACAACAGAGCATCACTAAACTGTAGGCAAAGCAACTCCCACAAAGCTTGCAAACTGGTACATCGGGCCCAGTTTCACCACTGGCCATGAATGTTGCCATCATTGCATCATCAAACCACTGGAAAGAATTCATTGTTCCCAGTTTAACAAAGCAGCCAAGGTACAGGAACTTTCTGCTTTGGAACACAATCACTCGCTTCATCAGAGACACAAAGGTAGAAAGCATGAGGCAGTCATGAATAACTAGCTGCAATGCTCATTCTCCACAAACTGAGAAGTAAATTGATTTCTCTATGACTCAGCTGCTCAAAACAATACCAAGCCTCCCTTCCTCCTGCACACACACAGACACTTCTTTTCTTTTAAAATAACAAGTGTTATTACTATTAGAAGTCCTGGCAGTCAGGTGAAGTTCCTGCTGACCTGGAAAGGGGAAACATAACCCCCATTTTTAAAAAGGGAAAATAGGAAGACCCAGGGAACTACAGGCTGCTCAGTCTCACACCTCAGTGCCCTGCAAGATCATGGAGCTTCTGGAAACTATGCTAAGGCATATGGACAATAAGGGGGTGATTGGTGACAGCCAACATGGCTTCACTAGGAGCAAATTGTGCCTGACTAATTTGGTGGCCTTCTGAATGGGGCTATGGCATTGGTGGATAAGGGAAGAGCTACTGATGTCATCTACCTGGACTTGTGCGAGGCATCCGACACTCTCCTGCATGGCATCCTTGTCTCTAAACTGGGGAGGCAGGGGTTTGACAGATGGACCGCTTGGATAAGAAATCGGCTTGAAGAGTTACGGTCAACAGCTCAACGTCCATATGGAGACCAGTGACAAGTGGTGCTCCTTAAGGGTCAGTATTGGGACTGGCGCTGTGTAACATCTTTGTTGGCAACATGGACGGTGGGACTGAGTGCACCTTCAGCAAGTCTGCCGATGACAGCAAGCTGTGTGGTGCCCAGAGAAGCTGTGGCTGCCCCATCCCTGGGTTGGATGGGGCTTGGAGCAACCTGGTCTAGTGGAAGGTGTCTCTGATCACGGCAGGAGGCTGGAACTGGATGTGCTTTAACGTACCTTCCAACACAAACCATTCTATGATTATCTCAAAATTTAAGAAGCATCATACTGCGCTTAACATGGTACAAGTAAGTTTTTCAGGGGAAAACTACTTGGAAAGATTTTCTGCCTGTTACTTTATCCAGTGAAAAATTTGTCACTGTTTTTTCTGAATCTGGTCACAAACAATTGTAGTGCAACAATTTTGTGTTCATGTTCTTCATCTGTAGGAAAATGGTCCTAAGATTTGATGCCAATTTTCCATTTGAATCGTGTCTATCAAAACCACATCACATCCTTATTTTTACAGTCCTATAAGGTAAAGAACATACAAAACCATCATTTCCCTGGGATATGGCACTGCCCAAAGTTACAGCAACATAATGCAAAGGCAATTGAGGTCACTTTAAGTAGATTCCTAACGGAAATATAAAATTGTCAACTGACTAAATATCAAATTAATAAGAACTTCCTGAGAAAATGATCTGAAGCATCAAGGGCACATGCGTCCATTCACAATGACAGTAAGTAGCTCCATCTCGGTTCCAAAGCAGTAAGAAGGAATTAAAGCCCATAGTACACAGACTTGCACCTGTGAGTTACAGTCCTCAAAGGCTCTAGATGGTATGTAAGCCATAAAGATACTGACAGCCAGAACACTCTGAGGATGAAAGCACACACATCAGCAGTGGAATGTGCTCCTGTATGGTCATTCAGAGAAAAGCACTTCTTCTGCCTTTATTTGCCTATATAACAGATGGACTGGTAGCATTTCTTTTTTTTTTTAAAACTCCAAGTAAATTCTTTTTATTAAATGACTCCCAATGGCAGCTTCAGCTATTGCTGCTCCTGCAAGTGAAGTAAAACCACAAGGAACATGATAAATGCCTAAAGTTTTGCCTATGGGCTCCACAGAATTCCTTAAACTGCACATCCAGCTCAGTTAACCCTGCCCAAAGGTAGTTTCTAGTGACTGCTAAGGTGAACAGTAGTTATTTGTCCACAGCAATTACGAATTTTGGAGACAGGCTGTAGTGTTCCTAACACTCACAGATTCGTTTCCCCACATTCACAACACTCAGGGCAGAATCAGTGCTGCCAAGCAGTACTGAGCTGTTCAGTTTCAAATAAGCACAGAAACACCCACAGAGAGGATCAATTTACTTAGAAAACATCAGTGATTACTTAGTTATCATCGAAGGAAGATAGATACCTTAACAACTGTTCTTTTTCCTTAGCAATAAGGAGCAGCCAATGCAAACCCAAAGTCTCTCCTTCCTGCCATTCTTGTCATTTTTAAAATGTTCAACCCCTAAAACCTAGGCTGTGCTTTGGTTTTTGAACATTGTTCTGACTCCCTGCCTTAAACCAAAGAGCACTTGGCATGGTTACTGTATAATTAAGTTAAACACCCTAACAACATAGCACCTTATCAAGCACAGGAATTTCAGGTAGCTTAATGGTAACATAAAATCGAAAAGGTGATGTATTCTAAGGACTTAGTTATACAAGGCCATGTCAAGAGCATGTCAAGCTTGCATGTGAACTGAAGATACTTATCTCACTTTAATAATGGTCCCAAAGGGCACAGGTTGCATAGATTGCAGGTATGCAAGGGCAAGGTGCTCTGACATTGCATCCTTTTTATAAAGACACTGTACTAAATGCCTTTATCTTATTTATACAAGTATAAATAAATATATTTAATTAAAAATAAATATAGTGAAGCATATTGTCTATACATAGGAAGATAAATATTCTATATAAATATATTTAATCAATATAATTATAATCACTATAATATAGCTACTATATAACATTAATATTTAAGAACTATAATTAAAGATGAACTCTGTTATCTTCATATAGGAAGTAGTATATACTATATTAAAAATATATTTTGTATAAATTCCTCTAAAATTATTTAAGTAGTACATCTAGTCTTACATATAAGCTTATAAATTTTATATATACTTTATTATTTACTTTATATATAAATTTACAATTTAAATCCAATATAAGCACATGATCTTTATTTGCAATGCCACTGTATTCAGTTCAAAGGTGCTCTGATGTTATTACTTGTAACAACACTCATAAATAATAGTAACATAGCACAAAACCTATTTATTCTTCGTAAATTTTATAGTTTGGGATGTTTTTTTTTCCTACAAAACCTAACAAGGATACAGCAGCCATTCTATGCTGTCCTTTCAATAAACCAATGGAATTGTAGGGAAGAATGAGAATCATTCATTTAAGAGAGAAAAGCAGGCTGGGAAGTGCAATTAGCTGGGCTATAGCTACAGGTCTCAGCAAACAAGTTTCCTCCAAAATTCTCTAATCAGACACTTCAAGATGCTCAAAGATCGGGGTGATGCTAACAAGGAAAATAGAAGCTACCATTTGTTTAGTTTCTTCTCAGCCACCACTAGAAGTGTCTTTCATTTCCCTAAATGGTAAATCAGTGCTGATTACAGTGATGCTTAGGGAGCACAGGCAAAGACCTCCATGTACTGTAGCAGTGTGAGTAATACTGAGTGACCTTTTCTAGTCCCAGTTCTAAAATATATATCTCAATGGATATCTGCCCCCATCGTGTTCAGTCATAAAGCATAAAGGCACAGTCAGTCCTGCAGCCCCTAAAGTCTCCTACTGAAAACACTGTTTTGTGTCATGAGTCACAAAATCACCTACTAAGAAGGTATTTGTAGTTTCTGTACTTTATTCTGCTGTCTTAGAAACTCTATTTTGGAATAAAACATAGAGTATTGATTCAAGATAGGCAGACAATTAACCACCTTTCAAATGTAAAGCTGTAGAGCACATAAAAGCATTTGTGTTAGTTTCTCAGAATAACAGAGAAACTCTCTTATGATAATAATTAATAATTAATACATCTCTGGGTTTTAATTAACAGACTGGATCTGAGTACAATAGAGTGAATCCTGTGAGAACACAGTTCTCCAGTAGATGGAAGCATTAGTCAGCAAAAGCTGAGCTCATAGAGCAGATAGGATTGTCTACCCTGCTTGCTGTCTTCCCTACTACACACACAATTTTACCACGTAGATAACCCCAAGTGGTTGACACTGATGGAAAACAAATCTATAATTCATTATAGATAACTATGATAATAATCAGTATAGCTCTACAGTCTTGCTATATCACAGCATACAGTTATTATTTAAGTATTTACCAAAACCTGATGTTGGTGAAAGATTGGAGGCAGATATTCCAGGTAAAATAGACCAAAACCCCATAAGCTCTACCAGCCTTTTCCCATAGCTCCCTGACAGTTAAACAAACACAGTCCAGCTTCCTGCTTTCTTTCTCATATTTCACCAATAAATGTCATCCTAGTGTAAATGTTTAAAAAGTGCTTAAATACAATAAACTCAAGTTGCCAGGTATAATGCTGAAATAAAACAAAGCCAAGTTCAGGGTTCATTCTGAAGCTCAGCTGACAGGAAAAGTAACACAAGTGGTCATTACTAGTAGGATCAAATATCTCTCCAATCATAGATTAAACGATACCATTCTAGTAACTGTAAAATTGTTCCAGTCCATCAGACAAGGAAAGCTGCATGATTACTGACACATATTTCACAGTGATGCAAGTCCCTGAGCTCAAAATGAACAAAGCAGCCTGATTTTCAAACACCACCACTGGTGCTCATTAACGAAACACTGTTAGTAAGTTACCATGTAAGAATTTACACACAGGTCTGAAACATAGGCCAGTGATTATTCACATCTCCCACCTGACTGTTAGGAACCCCATAACATTGACTGGCTGCTGCTTTCCACCTTCATTAGCTGTTCTGTTTCATTGCCGTCTGATCTCTTGTAACTGTTGTTTCCTGCAGGCTTACCTAGATACAGATGTGAAACACAATTTTCTTTTACCATTTCTTTGGCACAGAGGCTGAGATTACTTTGTCCAGTGCACTGAACAAATAAACAGGAAATCAGAGTGTTTCTGAAGTATGAGGAAGGGAATCCAAACTAAAGCTCTAGTAACATGTTTGTACTGCTTCATCCTGAGCATCAAAATCCCAGCCACCCAATGAAGTTACATTCTCTCTTCCCAACTCTTCACCTAGTTCTGCCAAAACTGAGATGTTACCCCCAATTCCAGCCTCCTCACAACATTTCAGGAGCCCTGAATTTCAATCAATAGTTCAGGCATCCCAAAACTCCTCAGTTATCTGATCAGCCACCAGCACTCTCCACTGCTGCTTTGATAACATTCTTGTTTTCAACTCCACAGTACTTGTAAAGTTTTTATCCCAGATTATGATGTTCCACTTCAGGATGACCACACACAGAGGGGTCAGTGAAGGGTACATTTCACGGGTAACTAATGGGAAGTTTCACACTATGGTTTTTAGTCAACTTTAGAGCATCTGCACAGGTACTGAGAGTTAGAGAGCCTTTATTTGGTATGTGGGGATAGTCACTCTTACATATGCATGATTTAACTAACACACATGTAATTCACTCAAATTGAAGAAAGTCTGGAAAAGCCATTTCATAAAAGCTTATTTATCCACAGAGCAATTATATGTAAGTCTATACACATATACAAACTCTGCCAAAGCTACAGATCTGCACACCACACCAGGCATAAGAGACACAGTTCTAACCACTATTTACATTCCCACATCCTTACACAAATCATGATCAACCCCACACACGTGTTTGCACATTGTTCTACACACTCAAACCAACTAACTTGTTCTTGTGTACCTTTCTGGGTCTTTAACAACTGCCTCCTACTTTTTATTTAACCTCTGCTTCACCTTTCACATTGGACATTTCTTGGAGCTCCTGGAACTATTAAAACAAGACAGTCACATTTCAGCAAGGATGAAACAGAAATTGGGGAAGGCAGGAAAGAAATGGAGAACAAATTACAGACGCACACAGAGCCTGGTGGGGATGAAGCAAGCTCAGGTGTGTTACATTCACTGTTATTTATATCTCTGACATCTGCTGGGACAATAACTGGACTGGGCTATTCATCACAGAAACAAAAAGAACCAAACGGGACAAATCCAACAGCAATAGAAGGTGGGAACCCATCTTCCACAGAACCATGGAACAGTGTAGCTTTTCTCCA
The DNA here is from genome assembly GCF_033815535.1 of Pezoporus flaviventris. Taxonomy (NCBI): domain Eukaryota; kingdom Metazoa; phylum Chordata; class Aves; order Psittaciformes; family Psittacidae; genus Pezoporus; species Pezoporus flaviventris. The sequence continues at coordinate 4,708,862 of NW_026892589.1, read as the reverse complement.
TTTTATTGTGGCTTAGTGCTCATGGTAACATTCAACAGCAGGAGCAGAGGACCAAGACCCCACAGACCAATGGAAAGCAGCCCAAATGGAGCACATGTACCAGAGAAAGAAACAGGGTCTGTGAATCACAGGCAGCCCACCCTGGAACACAGAAATACAAATAAAAGTCTCTATTCCCATTAATGGGAACATTTCCTGGCACCGGTCAGATGATAAGCCCTTTTTTCCCAGTTACCTCAGCCAACTCAGTAACCATGGTAACTGTCTCTAGTGCAATGACATCATATGGTTTCCCAGGCAACTGCTCCCAGTGCAGTGACATCATGTGGTCACCATGGTGATGCTCCATGAGGCCAGGCAGAAAGTATTTTAACTAGGAAGATAGGTCGGGGGGGGACAAAAGAGGGCTCAGGAAAGAGCGGGATAAAAGATAAAGGAGGTGAAAATGTGAGCCTTAGGAGAAGGAGGGACACAAGCGAAAGGAAGAGGGCAAGCATGAGGACAGAGAGCAGACTGAGACAGAAGTTCTGAGAAATTTAAACTACTGATGAAAAGATATATATCTTAATTCCATTATCTGCTTTAATGATACATTACTTAGGTCAGACCTGCTGAACCGCAGCATGTTTAGTCACGTGAAGTTAGGCATGGCTTAAATGCTGATATAGTGGAGAGACTTCTGACAATCCATAAGAAACTTCCAGAATTCTCCAGAGGCACCCCAGGTGAAATCACACTATATAGAGTACACTGGGTTCTTTTTCTAATACAAGGTACATTTTCTAATAGATTTCCATTCTCTGACTGACCGATTACTCAGGAGCTCTGTCACAGCAGTGCCAATAACCAGATGTTACTGTCTCCTCTACAAGGCTTGAGGAGAAGACTTCTTTGCCCTTTACAATCTGTACTTTGGAGTTGAAGAGAAGGTAAGAAAAACCTGGCCATCTGACAAAAGAAAATGTGTTTTCCATTGATTAAAAGCTCCTTCAGACCCTCATGAAGACAGCAATAAAGAGTGTCCCTTCTTTTTAATTTTCTAGATTGCCTTCCAATTCTACTATACTTTCAAATGATTTCCTGAAGATAAATATCCTTTCTGAATTCATTTGTCTATTAGTCCCGGACAGTCTCAGCCAGTGGACAACATTAGTTCCAGCTTTACTTTACATGGCTGTAAAGCCCCTGGGAAAAAGCTTCTTGGCAATGAAACTCTGGAATTACTGATACATACTATTTTATCAGTGTACATGGCCTTGAGGGAAAGATAAAGTAATGAAAAGTGATGCCTTCTGAGGACACTTTGCAGTCTGAAAGCTTAGGACAACCTTCTTGAGGAAGTTTCCAAGCCTACAACACTGTATTCTTCTATTCAGCAAGGCATCTTCACATTTTCTTTCATAAGCAAAACTTATACTTAGTTTAATTAGCACAAAATTGCCCTCTGCCATTTGAAAGGAGTTAATGAAAAATTAGATGTAGTAAGTCTGACTGTAATATAGCAACTAAGCAAAGCAATGTTGTAGCTACGACATCTTTGACCAAAAGCGAGATGTTTTTATAGCTGAAGCTAAGATGAACCTCAGTGGGTTTATTCAGACCCAAATTTCAAACAACACTAAGTTTAGAAACCTGTCTAATTTGAGCATAGCAGTAGATGCAACTTTTGTTTCAGGCTACCTCGTAAAGTGCAGAACCTGAAAAGTCCATGGTAGTAGTGTCACCAGTTCAGCTGTCTGCACACTCCAGCAGAAAGGAAGGCAGTAGCTTTCTAGATGAAGGATTCTGTACAGTTTGTAGCAACAGAATATTTTTCTACTAGGAGACCTCTTACAGATTGTTGCTGTTAATCAACAGTGCATTTAATATGCCAAGCACTTCTGAAATCTATACAACAGGCATTAGGGTACTATAAAGTCTGACTCCCTCAGAGCGCGCATTTCAAGAGGCAGCCAACTCTCAAACTCTCAAAGGAGTTTCATTGCAAACCCCTGCAGTCATCAGGCTGGAAACATTCCAGGTGCTTAATCATACACAGCAGAGTGAGAACGGAGAAAGAAAGAAGAAAACTCTCATGATAAGCAGCAGTAGGAAGGATGTGGTGGCTGAGCGAGAGAAACAGGAAAAGGGGAGGAGGAGAGGAAAGGGAGAAAAAATATCTCACGCTGTTGATGAGCAGAAACACAAACACCAGAGAGAGAGACATAAAACAAGGCCAGCATCAGCTCCCCAGAGTTATTCTTCAGTCCTCATACTCTTCCTCCCTAAATCAAAAGATATTAATGGAACAGCTACTTGCACATCTCTCACAAAAATACACTGGGCATTCTCATGCAGTCAGGAGGTCCTACCCACCAGTTACATCTTCACACCCAAATGTATTCTTCAGGGAGAGTAGGGGAGGAAGGAAAGGTGGTCAGCACAAAATGAAGGAAGAAGACTGCTTGAGAAGAATCAAGTAGGAAATAGGTGGTGGAGAGGACTTCTGCTATGTGGTTTGGGGTTTCTTTCAGGTTGAGCTGTGAGACTGAAACATCTGCATTAATTAAGCTATGTATAGGGGGCAGTCCTAAACAAATAGGATTTTTTTTTGTTTAAGAAACAGTGGTGAAACACAGGGTGAATTGAAAATGCCCTTCAGTTTGACTTCTGATAAATCCCTTTAATAAACCATGATACAAGGCTGTTGGTGACATGGTTTAGGGGTGGACTGGACAGTCCTGGTGAAATGGTTGGACATGATGATCTTAAAGGTCTTTTCCAACCTAGGTGTTTCTATTATCCTATACATGCCAATATTAAGCCAAACTAAATGCTGAAAGTTGGCTTGAAAGAGAGAAAGGATAAAAATACAAATAGCTACGTAGAAAAGGGGGGGACAAAAGAAATCTATTAGCTGTTTAAAACTGTGTTCTCTTAAGTCATAAAGAATAACATATACAAATATCTAATTACTTCATTACTGCAGCAAGTGCTATGCTTTACAATTGCACAAATAGGTGTTCTGCATTCATTAAATATAAGACAACTTCTGCTCTGATTAATACAAGACAAAAAGCCCACAAGTGATAGAAGAACAGGTAAAATGCAGCTTACTAATATGGACAAATATGGCAAGACGTAACAATAAAACCTGCAGACTGCTTTCCCAAAAGCTGTCAAATGCTTCAGCTCCAAGCTAGGTTTAACCCTGAAAAAGTAACTGATTTTTAAAATATAATGTTGAAATAACGTGAAAATGAAAGAAAGGACCCCAAAGTAAGCCAACTAAACCCAAGAAATTTATTTATAAGAGCAGAAAAGATATGTATCAGCAGGAATTAGAGTAACTGTTGAGCAAAATATCTCCTGGGTATTCTTGACTCTGGTTAAGCCCATCCAGCTGCTAATTAGCACCAAGCTATTATGTGATTGAACCAGGATAACAGGCTGAATAATTCATAATACCCTACCCAGACACCTGGTACATTAGTGGTTCTTAATGAGTTCCTAATCCCAGGATTTCGCATAACTTTTATGTCACAATTGACAACATACTCACACATACAAGGTATTTTGTAAAACTGTTCAGCAAATGTTTTAAACACAAGTAACACTGGGCTACTAAGCTCAGATACAGCTGGGCTTTACTAAGCAAAAATCACAGTTAATTCTGCCTACTCTTAGAAGTGATGGGCCATGACACTAAACTCATAGAATCACAGAATGGTTTGCATTGGAAGGGACCTTAAAGTTCACCCAGTTACTAGAGCAGGTTGCTCCAAGCCCCATCCAACCTGGCCTTGTGTCAGGTGTCAACTCAGCTGTTGAGCTTTTCATTCCCAGTAAAATGTCAAATGTTTACTGTAAATCCCCAAATTCCTGTACGCCTTCTGAGAACAACACAGTGTAAAAAAAACCTTATAGGACAAATCCTTCTAATGACACAATATTGAAGTAAAAAATTCTAACTTTACTTACAGTACTTTGGAGTTTATCTACAAAGATAATTATACCAAAATGCTTAGTTCAGGATAATTGTTCATTCCAATGACAAGGTTGACTATGCTGCATTAGTCTGGAATAAGTACCCTGGTAAATGTATCATACATTTCCAAGCTAGAAAAGTTCCCTCATTATAGGCTGAAGGCATTCACCTGGACATCAGTGATACAATCAGTCCACGAAAAGACTCAGGTCCTAATGTATCATTTCAAAATTCAAAGAAAAGAGCAACAGTAAAGAATTTCTGCTGCAATTCAGCCTCTATGCTTTAACTCTCTATATTAAATGCACCTCATTAAAAATTACATTAATTTCATAATCCATTTTATTCTCTTTTTAAAATTTTTTCTTTGTATCTCTCTTTGGGTGGGAAGAATTTGACTACTTAGTTCCTCCTGGTTTTGTAGCTCACTTCTTAAGTCCTCTACTTGTCAGATTTAGCATAATAACACAATATTTAGCTGCGGGAAGAAGGGGAGCAGCTTTGACAAATTAAGAGAAGATTCAAATAATGATTTCTTACTTTGGTTTTGTGAAATCTTCTGGGGGTTTTAAACAATTGAACACTGAAATAAATGAAGGTCCAGACAGGACAAGCAAGTACCTAATAGATGATAGGAAGGATTAAAAGATATTTAATGGAAAGAACTATTCCCACTGTTGGGATCTTAACTTTCCTCCTCAGTGATATGATGTTCAGCTGTCAAAAGAGAACAAACAGAAGCTTTAAGGTGAAATTCAGATGAGCTGTTTATGGAACTTGCACCTTTTTTTCTTAGCAATACCTAACATTAAGTCAAAATATGGCTTTTACTGCAACAGGCTGCAATATTAAAATTCTATCATGCACACTTATAATTTGCTAATAAAGTGAAATGTTTTCTGTCATGATATTTTCCAAAACAGCTTTATCATAATTGCTAGTAATTTTAGATGTGCTCTTTTATAGACTGCCTTCCACATTGCAACATGAGGTATTCCCAAAGTTAGAATACCACTGATTTCTTTTATTATAAAAGTTTTAAACATCACAGCTGTAATTACTTATTTTCATTGCATGTTGCTTATTTTGCAGTGTATAAAAACAAACATCCTTAACACAGAAAAAGAGAAGTGCAGAGCCAATCTCAAAGCAAGGAAGCCTCAGCTGTGAAAACCAGCAGAATGAATCAGCAGTAGTACCAAAGTATTCTCGTCTATTAACAATGTTGGACTCTGATGATACTGGTGACAGCAAATGTTTCAGCTTCTCAATCCCTCCATACCATTTTACAGCCCAGAAGAGACAAATAGCAGTCCATAAAAAGCCTGAGGTGGCACAAGTGAGCAATAGGAGATGTTCCTGCCCTTTAAGGGGATGCTGGAATCTCAATAGAAACACAATGACCCAACCCAGCCAACAAACACTTGGAGAGAAGAGTACCATTTCCTGCCAAAGGCAGGCTTAGGCCTTCTGCTCGCTTCTCTGGATCTGGGATGCAGATTGGAACTGGGATGATTGCTCCAGTTGCCATGGAGACAGGAAGCCACTACAGATGGTCCTAGCCAGTCCCCACATGGTGCACACAGCTCCGCAAGACACGCTGAAAGTTCATTTATTCTGGGTGGTTTTAAAAGTCCTCACAGCCTTAATTCTCAGGGACCCTGAGCAGGTACCTCATCGAAGTAACTAGGACTGTGCTTGTATAAAAAATAACCCGGGATCTGTTTGTTGGGGTTTTCCCCCCCCTGTGATTTAAAACAAACATGGGACAAACATGAGGTTCTCATTGCAGAGGGAGAACATGCTCCATTTGACTCAGCAGGGAATGCAGTTACCCAGTTGCTATGTTACTACACACATCTACCAGCCTCTGCCCTCTCCAAGAGTCAGATGCTCTTTTGTGGTACTGAACACAACAACAGACAAAAAGCCTGTTAACAAAATGCTTTCTTGCCAACCCCCTACAATCCCTGCTTCCTTCCAACATGTGCCTTACGTGCTTGGGAAAGAAATCAACCCTTCACTGCGATCCCCCCTCTTTCAGTAGCCTCTGCTTGAGAAAACTGAATAAAAGTCATGCCTTAGATGTTCAAACAAGGTTACAGTTTTCCAAATACCACAGATCTTATATACCATTACTGCAAATATAACCAGGTTACCCGTACATCATCACTGGAAGTCATGTAGACAGTGTGTTTGGGCTGTTCATTCCCTTAGACATGCTGTTAAACTACATAATTCTTCAGAGATGGAAGAGTTCGATTACCAATGGAGTAAAACCTAAAGTGGAATTGATCACACTATCAAATTATGTGAAAATAGCTCATACTAATTTAAGTACATAATTGCACATAACTGATTTCTTAACGATTACATCCATAAAAATGCATTCACTGCTGGAATACTCACAGTATTCTGGAATACTCATAGTGCCCTAATGCACTCTGGGGTTTAGAGGCAAATACCTAACTGGATGAAAACAATTCACTGGCTATGTTTGAGGTAGGACAGATCAAACGGATTTGTAACTGTTAGTTAAAATCACTTAGAATAAAATATAAGACGGCATGTAACACTGAAGATTCAGGGGAAAAAAAAGTATAATTTAATTATATATAGGTAATATATAATAACTGCATTACTCTAGTTATGTCAGATTAATCATAATTGTCATATAGATTTTTAATAAGCATATTTAACCTTGTGATTTAATGATAAAATGGGAAAAGGACTTGTAACCATAATACCCAGAAATTTACACAGCTTGCTGACAAAGCTGTGCTCAGTCTTAACTGCCTGCAGGTTCCAACTGCAGAAAACCATATTCTAGTGATAAAAAAGTATCTTGCTAACAATAGGCAAAAAGTACTGATACCCACACTCACCCTAAGTTTTTAATAGGAATCTACACTTATCCTGAACTTTTAAAGAGGAAGGTATTGCTTCATCACTCACATATTGCTGATCACCAAGCATCTTTACCCTACAAGAACAGTGAAAAATCAGTATTATTTTCCCACAATTTTGTTCCTAAAAATTCTACCTGTTTCTCTTGAACACTCTCAGTTCTTTTCATTCCACATCCCTCTTTCTCAACTGATCCATACAGCTACTGTCCCAACAACTCAAAAGTTAGCTGTGATACAACAAATAAACTTGACAGCACACAACCCAAGTGGGGAGTAACTGGGCAAAAGAACCAGAACGTGTCATTAAAAATCACACACAGTGTATATATATTTGAATATTTAAACAGTCCATCTTCATTTCCCCAGGCAATAAACTCTTTGGAGCAGAGTGTCTCTCAGAACATTTAGAGTTCTAAAATGTGCCCCTCCTAACTGTACCTTAATCCCAGCAAAGCACTGATATTAAATGCTTTCTCACTTGATTGCACTTATTGCAGCAAAGACAGACTGTACAAGATTGTTTCCTCCAACTTGAAAAACGTGTTGGGGCAACTGTGCTGTATGTTAACTGTATTGCTTTCAGCAGGCAGCTTTCCTATTTCTAGGAAATATTTAAGCATCTAATTAAAGAACTCCAAAAATAAACCTTAAATATTCATGAAAATTTAAAGCTGACAATTTATTCTGCATAATTGCCTGGTGGAATTCATTTATAGTGGGCTACCTTAAAATCAATTTGCACAAAATATTCCTGTGTACAATCTTCTTCATAGCTGTTTATAGTAGCCAACCAGTATTTAATTTTCGTTTTGTAAGTATGCAGTGAGTACAATTAGCTGATCAAACTTTAATATTAGTAGCTCACTGTGTATCAGGCCTTACGCAGAGGGCTTAAAGCTTGCAGGTATTTCACAAGCCATTTAGCAGAGGAACTACCTATTGCCAATTTCAAACCATGACAAAGCAAGTCCTTAAAACTGATGGAATTCACTGCATCAATTTAAAACTAGAGATAAAAAAAGATTAAAAAAAAAAAAGACTAAAAAACCAGATAAAAGTCAGATCTGTTTAGTGAAAATTCAGATACATAGCAAGTACGTATTTGTATTGTGGTTTCTAACCCTTGTTCACATGTGTAACTGAAGAGTCGAGTTTTATTTTGATGTATTAAGAATGTGTGAGCTTAGCTTCAGTTAATGTAACAGCAAAAGCGCATGCAAATAAAACAACTGTTATGGAGACTGAGTGATGAAGAGGAAACACTGAGTGTGAAATTTACTTATGGTCAAGAATTTGCAATTATAAATTTCAATGGGATATTAAATTAGCATGTGGAATGGAGTATAATATACTGAAATATAGATATTTCTAAAATATCAAACTAAAAACAATAAAGAAAGGGCTGTTGGTTTCAGCTCTGGAATAAATGTTTTAATTTTTTTTTAGGAGACTAAAGGAATGGCTCTATAGTCCGTAAGAGATTAGTTTTCCTGCAAATAACATTACAGAGTCAATGCCAAAGTCTATGAAGCGGGCTGACTCAACTCTCTAACTGTAGAAAGTAAAATTACCAACTGATCAAAGACGAGAAAACAGAGAGAACAGCTCATTCTACATTCTTGCTGTTCCTGTCGTCATGTAACTGTTGACTCAAATACTTCTCCCTCAAACAGTGGGGTTTTCTTCTGTTTTTTTCATCAAGAACAATAAAAGTCTACAGGTCTTTTCACATATATGCTTAACTAGCAGAAGATGACTACTGCAGTAATAATATTCCAGAAACTTACATATTCTGCATCAGTCTAGGAACAGGATTGATAACATTCCTTGTTATTCATGTTTGACATTTTATTACTTGACAGAACAAAATACAGTTAGATCACAGGACTCTCAGAGGCTTGCCATGGGAGTGTGCACTTTCATGGAAACCTTGTTGGGCTGGGGTTTTTCTATTTACCGTACTGTCCTTAGATTTTTTCCTTACTTGTTCCCAAAACATTCTTACCTGAAATAGCTCTTTTCTGAGGGCATTTTGCAATATTCCAGTGTTTAATGTTGCTTTTTCACATGCAGAAGATAAACTTCTTTAACTTCTAGGGTCTCTTACCTCCCACAGTATATCCAGAAATATTTTATGCTTGTTTATTGTCTTCACACTACATAGACACAAGAATAAAAACCAAAGGAGAAGCCTGAATATATATACCTGTATTTTCTTACAGACACTGCCAACACCAGTATCGAAGAACAGTTACCTGAAATTAGTTTGGGAAAGAAATTGTATCAACAACGTACCTGCTCGCTTGGGGACGTGTAGATAAAGGTAGCTGGAAGCCTGGCTTGCTTTACTTCTAGCAGATGGCTCAGTTTCTGGCACTAATTAAAAATGTACCTGGGCTGACTTCAGTGTTTGGAATCTGTATCAATTAATCTCTCTAAATCATTAAGACTCAGAAACTAAACTATCTGCATTTATGTGGAACTTCAAGTACTTTGGGCTTGTTCAGATCAAGAACTGAACATCCTCTGTCAATTATGTGTATAATTAACTTCATACTCTTCAAACAGTGGCAGATCTCAGTGAGCTCCTTCAGTGAACCTAAAATGTATCCAACACGTTTTTTCATGTTGTGGCTCTGGTTTTTAAGTTATGTTAAATTATATGGTGTGGGCAAAACTAAAAAAGCAAGAAACCAAAGCACTGAAATAATTTTTCTGATTTCCCCCTGTCCTTAAACTGGTTTGTTGAGGGATTTTAGGTTGGTCCCACAGTGGCAGAGAGTACTTTATCTTGACAACAGTTTTCACCCTTCTGACTTTCATTATTAGTAAGTCATTCTCATGTATGACTTAAAATACAGCCAATCTCTTCTTTTCCCTCAAACTGAAGTGTACTACTAAAATTTCTTTTCTACATTACTATATACCAGCTGCTGAAAGCAGCCACGGGAAAACGTTAGGAAGCACTCTCATGCTCCTTTGGAAATACATGCATCTCAAGAAGTCAGTCCATCCAACTTCAAGATTTCAGTCACCAGTGTGAATATGAAGGGTGGAAAACCAGAAATAGAAGTTATATACAAAGTAAAAGCAGCATGAAAAAACTGCTTTCAAACCCATAGCTATACCAGAGTATCGCTAGAAAAAACGGCTACTTACCAGGACAACTGGGGTTCATTGAGGTGGGTTATCCATGGAGATCCCAATCTCATTACTCTTCTTAAGGTTTCTGCTTGCCTAAAAGTCAGTGTTCTTCAAGGCTATCACTTACATTGGATAATAAGCCTCTTATTACATTTAGCCTAGATTCCCATAGCACTGGCACATTTTGTTCTAGTGCGGGTTCAAAAGGCTGTGGGTGGGTGCATGTACTCAAACAGATGAAGGTAATGGTTTATATAAAATTTGAACATATCTGAGCAGATCAGGACATAGTCTGAAAGTATCTCTGTCCCTATAAACACCACACTACTAAGTTACGGTCTGACTACCCCTTAGCTTTCAAACTCATAGAGTGTCATATAAAACGCTGCTGTACTGTTAGCAGCTATCAGGATGCTAGAAATTCGAGGATACACGTACACTTTGCTACTACTACATCAACACCATCAGAGTGATCTAACATCTCAATAAAGTTTGCTTGGTTCTGGATGTATGTAACCAGTGTAACCCTCACTGTGTCGAAATTAGCAGGCATCCAGTTACACATGAAATCAGGCAAGTAAAGAAACCTCTAAAGCATGTGAGGGGGTGTCACTCAATTTTAAGTCTTTCCATTAGAATTACTCCTGCTTCAAAGAATGTTGTGAACTCCAACTAAGCACTTCTGGTGAATACGACTGGTGTCTTTAAACAATAACCAATAAATTGGGTGTAGCCTAGGACTTTATTATATTTATTTTCTTTACTCTGAGAAACAAAAGACATATCTTGGAGGCCACCTAAGAGAAATACCAGTTTCAAAACATCTCAATCCTATGGTCCACTGCAGAATATTGCAATAAACAACATGTGTTGTTCATCTGCTTTAGTTTCCCCCAGATCATCCCTACAATAAGGATTACAAAAAAGCATCTAGCAATCCCAGGGCCCAGGAAATGAAAAAGCGTCTTAAGTGGAAGCAAGAACATGGATTGCACTGCAGCGTTTCTTCTTCTTCTTGCTCTACTGACACCAAAAAGCAATCACAAAAACATGCTTTCTGTGCCATGGATCATCCACTGACAACTGAAGAACATGGGAGAAGTATCTGCCCTCAGACTGAAAACCAATATACTGCTGGTGGCAAGAGCTGGTGAAAGAATTTGGCTTAGAGGACTTCCTGAGACTCACTAAATGAGTAGGCATCAACATATGCAGAGCAACTGTGCCTATCAACATTTGGTTTATGAACCTCTAGCAAGGACAGAAATGCTTTTTATGCCACAGACCACCCAGAGCAAAAAAAAAACATTTATATTTAATTAACTTCCTGAGAAAGAAGGTACAGATTACTTGAAGATTCAGCTAAATAACTCACCTTATTTATTGTTTTCCTGAGCAGATGCTCAGGAAAGCATCCACTGCTACAAAGCTATAAGGCAGATCACACAAAATAAGGGTACACCTAAATAGTCATTCACGCTGTTTTAAGGAAGCCAGAACTAATTCTGGGATTGTGACCTTGTGCACACAGTTACTTGAATACACCCAATAATTTCACTCACCTACCATAAGCTCATCACCCTCAAATGAACTTGATCTACACTCAGGTATACTGAGACTGCAGCTTGAACCATCTTAAGTCCACAGGCAGCCCAGCGCACACACACCACCACTTGACAGAAAACAACCTGTCAGCTGTTCCTCATGATGAATTTCAACTCTCCCATGTTTCAGAGGGAGACAATCTAGAAAAACTTGAATCTTTTCCTGCTCACCAGATTCTACTTTGCCAGGAGCACTTGATAATAAGCTGCTTACATTTGATGGGGTTCACTGACAGATTTTGTCATTTTGGTGAGTTTTATGTCAGGACATTGAATCAGGGAACTCCTGCTATTCCTAGTTCTTTGGGATAGTTCCTCGGAAGATCCTGGCACAAGATCTGTAATTCTTAGAAGACAGCTGCTACTTTCCAACCACGTCTACTCATGCTATTAGATCCTGGCCCAAGGCCTAGGTAGCTTGGAGGCAGAGCAAGCATATAATGTCTGGTATGCAGCACCCCAGTTAGCATTACTAATTTTCCATCACCTCCAGGATCGTGAGGGCCTCTACATTCACAAATTGTCAGAATGCCTTCAGCCAATAAGAGAATGTGCAACATCCTCTTGTGATTCAACAAGAGACGATGAAGGAGCTGCAAATTTTCACACAGCTTCCTAATATGCAGCTATCTTTTATCTGTTGATACTTACGGCTATAACACTGATACTGCTTGGGAGAAGGGAATCCACCCTTCCAGCATAGTCAGAAAGCTATTTCAAAGCAAAATTTCATACTTTATGATACCCCACAAAGATTTATTTTCCCAGTTTAATGGCAATATAGATAACCACAACCACCTGATCTGCATACTTTATAAACCCAGAAATTATTAAGGCACGTAGCAACTGCACCGTTCTACAGAATACCTTTGGTCTCCATTGTGGATGTTATGCACCAGGTCAACAGCTACTCTTCAACTGCCTAGTCCAGAGATGTCAGAGACCTGCTGATTCACTTGCAGACCACAGAGTGCTCATACATTTGTGACAAAGGGTCTGCACAAGACAGTACCTAAAATGAGAAAGGACTCCTTAATTTTTGAATTAACAGATAGTGGTACTTCTATAAAAATGAATAAAATAAATAATACTAATTATTAACCAGCCAGAGTGTTGCAACATAAAAAAGCAGTCTTATTGCCAACTTCTACCTTAGGTCCACAGGGGCAGGTAAGCAGATCTGAGGGGAACGAAAGGAAGCTCTAAGGTCTAGAAGGCTAAAGCCCAAACAGGTATTACTGACCAAAAGACTCTTGCAAAACTTACTTGCAAAAAGGGGAACTAAAAAACCGAGGACTTTAATATTGCCTGATGAAATAGAAGTAAGAAAAAATGACTTCCAGAACAGGCACTGGCAGATAGTACTAATTTACATTAAGTACACACTTCAAACTACTTTCAGAGGTCAAACACCTCAAGATTATACAATAGTACACCACCAAGTATCTGTATTTTCATCTTTTTCAGATGTGGCATTTGTCTTTCAATTGTCACCAACTTTACTGCTGTAATAAAGTCAGTATTAAGTAAAAGATAAAATACATAAATACATGTATCTACCATTAAAAATTCTAATCCTACAGATACTTAAAAATAACTAGTGAACTGCTTTAAAAAGCATGATTAGTTGTTGTGGGTATTTAGACCAGTAACATTTACCACACAAATCAAAGTAGACTTAGACAAATGAGAACTTATATGACCTCTGAGCTAGCTCAGGTGCCAGCAGCAGTCTGCATACAGTGACATGTAATAGCTAACTTTTCCCGACATTCCATTACAGAAGTGTGTACAGAACCAATAAATATACAAATATACTAACTGCTGGGAGAGAAAAAAAAGGAAAAAAAGAAAACAAAACAACAGAAGTTTTAGGGACTAGACTGAAGTTTGCTAAAATAGAGGCTTTCTTTAAGAGCAAATACTGCTTCTGTTTGAAGTGGGTATCCATGGACGTAATTGGGATTTTCATGTGTAAATGTGACGTGATGCGGTTAGCACTTCAGAAAGTTTGGAAGTCAAAAGGACAGGAGCAAATACAAGTCTCTGCACTGATATGATGAATAATGTCCCTTACAACATTTCAGCTCCTGAGCAGACTTGCATCACAGCTTCTCTACCAAGCAAATTACTAAATGTACCACCTCTGGAATCTCCCCTTGAGCACAGGTGAGCAGTATCACATTCTAGATGGCTGTGGGTGTTTTGGGGTTTTGTGGGTGTTTTGGCTTTTTTTCCCTTCTTTTCAACATACTGTTTTGTTTGGGTTTTAGCATATGACACAAATTCTTGTTAAACTTTTGATTAAAAATGTTTTAACTCACCAGTGACGTGTTCGCTAACTCAGTATCTGCTCTGAACAAAAGACAGGACAGCTTATGTAGAGATAACGTCCCCAAAGCAGCATTTTATTTTATTCATTTAATTTCAAAACATTTAATTTAGAAGTCTGGCATCTCAGTCATCCATCTTAACATGGGCTAATATTGACAGAGTGTTGTCAGAATACAGAGACAACAAAACAGCCGAAGAGTTTACAAAAAATAAATTCATGGTTCTTCAAAACAACTGCAAGAGGTTACAAGTATCAAAACTCTCAGGTAGATGCACTGCATTGAAAGAAACTGTGCACATACGTTAGAGGCAAAACAAAAATTGCTACTGAAACCTCACATTTCAAACAATTTATTTTAAACTGATGAACAGGGCTGTCATTTCACATCAGCTTCACTGTTCTCATTGACTGAAAAAAATTGGGGGTGGCTAATTTACTCTGCATGCACAAAATATACTGCTTAACAGAACTGTCAGCTCATTTCAAATGGAAAAATAATTAACTGGAATCCAATTATCTTCGATCGCTTTCCATTCTTCTTTCCCATATTTTCCTATCAACAGGCAAACTGAAAATGCCTCATTTATTATGCATCTTTCTGCACTGCTCAAGTGCAACTAAGATAATAGGGCCAATAAACCAATCAATCCATCAGTGCCCATGGAGACTCATCTGAAACTGCTTCTCAATGTGGACAGCAGATCTGAACAGCTGTACAATACAGATATGCTTAGCACTAGATATTTAGTGTGACTGTGGCAAGGAAATATTGGTGGTGATGGGGATGGCGAAGTGGATGAAAGAGGGATCGGAGGAAAGCTTTTTAATTATTGCCCTCTCCTGCTTCTTCATCTTGCTGATCACTCGTCCAGAGAGTGAGGTTATCTCGAAGTAACTGCATGATGAGAGTGGAGTCCTTGTAGGAATCCTCATTTAGTGTGTCCAGCTCTGCTATGGCATCATCAAAGGCTTGTTTGGCTAAAAGGCAGGCCTGCTCAGGAGCATTCTGGATTTCGTAGTAGAAGACCGAGAAATTGAGCGCAAGCCCAAGCCTAATTGGGTGAGTAGGCTGCATGTGCTCTTTGCTGATTTCAAAAGCCTCTTTATAGGCAGCTTCTGAGGCTTCCACAACACTGTTCTTCTTCTCTCCAGCAGCAACTTCTGCCAAATAGCGGTAGTAATCCCCTTTCATTTTCAGATAAAAGACCTTGCTCTCATACTGGAAGTCATTGCAGTTCTTGATCAAGTATTTATCTAGGAGAGCCAAAACATCATTGCAGACTGTTTCCAGCTCCTTTTCTATCTTCTCCCTATAGGCTTTAACCTTCTCCAGCTTCTTCTCATTCCCATCTGCCATAGTCTTCTGCTCTATGCTGCTGATGACACGCCAGGAAGATCGTCTAGCTCCAACTACATTCTTGTAGGCTACAGACAGCAGGTTTCTATCCTCATTTGAGAGAGGCTCATTCAGCTCAGTCACCTGAAAATACAGACAAAAATAAAATTTAAAGGGTTTGTCTTAGAGAAGAGCATGTAAATTTCTTTCAATACTTCCATCATCAAATACTGGATTCTAAATTTCTTCTAGATCCCAAAATTCCTTCTAGAAAGGAGTCAATTTGTAACAAAAGTTTAAGACTGTTTCTGCAGTCAAGGCTTAAGAGTGAAAACCCCACAGTTCTGTTGTAATAGAACATGTATTTAGAAGACACTTCAAATCACATTCACTGAATAAAAGTGATTCAGCCTTGTGTGATGAAGAAGCATTCACAGAAGGAAGACTCAGGTTTTTTTAGCAAGTCTGCTATAATTCTGTAGACTACACACTTAGCAATGAATTTAAATGTACCTAGAATACCAGTTTTATGAACCTGGAACACAGCGCAGACACTGGAAACTGATGGAGTTCTTGCATTTCTTTTCCCTGCTGCTTGCTTTCTTTTGACACCAGAGATGGAAACGCTGCTGTCACTATGATTAAGCTCTGCATAGTACAAATGGAATTAGTGTTTCATAGTATCTTTCAGTCACTTAGTGAGCAATTACACAGTGTAATACAAAAGGTATCATTTCTAGTAGCCGGTGGCTGCAGACGCATTTCAGGGATAGCACATGAAAAAAACTGCATAAAAACAAAATAGGAAATTGGTAAGAGCCATGATCAACTCCAGATTCCTACTACAAAAAGCTAAGACAGAGGAAAGATAATATTTCTAAAACTGTATTTGGGCATATTTCACTTGACATGCTAATTTAGAGAATAAAAACTACTAGCCCTATAGTCACTTAGTTGTTCTGCTTTTGCAAATTTACCAACGTGTTACTAGATTTGGAATTTACGGTTCTGGTGTCCTCAACATAAAAAGGACATGGAACTGTTGGAACAAATCCAGAGGAGGCCACGAGGATGATCAGGGGACTGGAACACCTCCCATATGAAGACAGGCTGAGAAAGTTGGGGCTGTTCAGCCTGGAGAAGGCTGTGTGGAGACCTCACAGCAGTCTTCCAGTACCTGAAGGGGGCCTATAGGGATGCTGGGGAGGGACTCTTCATTAGGGACTGTAGTGATAGGACAAGGGGAAGTTTAGATTGGATATAAGGAGGAAATTCTTTCCTGTTAGGGTGGTGAGGCACTGGAATGGGTTGCCCAGGGAGGCTGTGAATGCTCCATCCCTGGCAGTGTTCAAGGCCAGGTTGGACGAGGCCTTGGTCGAGATGGTTTAGTGTGAGGTGTCCCTGCCCATGACAGGGGGGGTTGGAACTGGATGATTTTAAGGTCCTCTCCAAACCAAATCATTCCGTGATTCTATGAATTAGGACAAAAAATGTAAATCCATTATTTTACAAATACTGCATTAACTGCATTAAAAGCAGCCACTAGAATTCTAAGGATATGTACTTTGGTATGAAAGTAAACTTGTCCTTGCTCAAGACACTGCTAAAATCATTATTTCTTTTAAAATGCACATGCTTACATGCCTTGACAGGCATCAGAATGTTCACAACCAAATAAATACTGCAAATAATCAAGTCACAAATATTTATACTATTCTGAAACAGATGTATCCAGTGAACCACCCAATAAATGTGCATCTTTCCAAGTCTGAAACATAACTTACATGCATTACAACTGTTACAATACGGAGCTTACTTTCAAATTTAGGTTTTGTTCTTAAAACATTCTAAGTCAGTTAGTTTTAGCTCTGTCCTGGGTTCAGCAGTAGCAGTCATGTTGTCAGCTCGGCACCACTCACTGGGAGTGAGTGAACAAGTTACCTGACTGGGTTTAAACCACGACAATCTCCCAATGCCTTTTCCCCACATGTTAGGAGCCCACTCCTGGACACTGCTCTGCCTGGCCCAATGCAATTCCAGATTATCTACAGCGAGTGAAATGCCCAGCAATCAACTCCAATAACATCCCCACCATCTTCTTCACAGCTTCCAATCATCCTCCAAACACTCCCTCCCTCAACAGCCTCTACTACAACCCACCTATATCATCATCTCTAGTAAAGATTCTAACTCCCTCAAGATGCAGAGGCTCAGATAAGAGCTTTTTATTCCCTACAGTCTGTCAGAAGACAGCACTTGCTTTGCGAAAATTTCTAATTTCATCCAGTTTGTCACAAGACAAATTACAATCTTCCTCGAGTTATCAGTAGTCTTGAAAGAGTTTTCTAGGTTTTTTTCTATTTTCTCTCTTCTAGTGGTTATTAATTTTTAATTGCAGAAAAAGCATCGTAACACCTACCCTGAAAAAGCTGTTTTATAACGCCCATTTGCACAGGAGCCATTGCAATTGCAGATAACCTGCACCCAAAATGCCTTTGACCTTCCCTAATCGCAACCAATATCCAATGCAAGTGTTGATAAACAGCGTACCTGCAGAAATTTCTGAAGGTCACACTAACAGAGGGAGATTTTTTAAAGTCTAGCATCAACTCTGGCAATTTTGTCTGGTTTTTACTCAACATTTCATATTATAAGTACATCTACAGTACAATCTTTAAAATGCAGCGTAACTTTTGGAAGCATCTTCATGCTGTAATTAGACAAGCCAGTTAAGGCTTTGCTGTTGCATCAGCTTAGGCTAAGTTTGCTAAAACTCTCAATAAGCACTAGACTAACAGAACTTAACCTGACACAGCAAGATTGAGAAGTAGCAGGGAATACTTAAGATTCATTCATGTAAAGCACAACAGAAACAGCCTGGGGAAAAGCCACCTCAGGACAAACCGAATAACAGTTGTTAATACGTGGGAAAAGAATGTTGACTTCTTAATCAAAACAATAAAGTATCCAAGAGACAAGATTAAGACTTAATTAAGAGACTATTCCAGGTCATTACTAGACTGCTGTGTCATTTAATTCCCAAAACTGACTTAAACTTACCTTGAAACTGCTCCTTAAGAGAGGAAACATTAACAGAGAAGCTAATTCAACATCCTTAGGGGATGTCTACTAGCTTTAAAATGTAACAGAAGTTATCAGTCTCTCCTGGAGAATCAGCAACTACCATCAACTCAAGTGCAAATTATTCCTATCCTAGCTAAAAATTTGTTGCTCTGTGTAGATATCGGTAAAAATCTTACCTACCTCTCTGGTGTATACTACAAGGACCCAGATTCAAAGAATAGCATGTGACCTTTACGGAGCTATCTACTGGTTTATCTATTTATAATACATGAGCAAAGTAGACAAAAACAGACATATTTCTCTTCACATTTGGATAAGATGCATAGAAAAAGAAAACCTGAAATGCTGAATGAGGGTTTTTTCTTCCTATATTCCATTCTACCTACAGTCTTTCCATAACAGAAAAGATCTCGGGACTGCTATAATTTATACTTTTAATCTCTTTAACATGTTAGATGTAGACACACTTTTTTATAATGGCTCTAAGGGAAACCAGAAGCACTTAAAGATGAAAAGCCATTTGTAGTATGACTTCCAAAATAGTATTTACTTACTCAGGTGTTACTCTATAATTTCCTTATGCAAAGAAACCTCTCTCACACACCCTAAGTTTGGGGTTACTTTCTGTCCTGAGCCAGATGATGCAATCTAACACACAGGCTATGATCTGCAGGAACTTTTCATTCAGACTGACAGTCTGCTTTTTGTAACCAGAATACAGTCCAAAACATTTATTTCTAGAATACTTTCAGGTGTCTCCTCCTCTGCTTCATGCACATTCTTTCACAGTTTACTGGGAGAAAAATGGGTGTATATAAAAGGAACCACGATTACAACCTGGAATTCCTAACAACACATGCAGATGAGCATGGCAGTCCTGCATCAGCTCAGAAATTACTTGCATGTGTGCATTCCCACATAGACCATACCAAACCAAGTTACACAAAGAAAACACACCAAAGTGAAGGTTCCACAATGGTCAGCAGATCAATGATGCACTGTTGGATTACACAGTAGAATTTGACCCAGGTCAACTGAATGTATGTGATTATATTTATGTTTCATTAGCCAGAGCATGTGAGTCACAGCTAGAGCCAGTTATTAGCAAGCTGCTTCAAAAATGACTGTACCTGAGCCAGTATAAAGTCAGGTTTAATTACTTAAAGTCTCCTGATATAAAGTTATACAGCCATAATTTCTGAACAAATAAAGCAGGCTAATGAATTTAAAGCAGATCAGTATCTTGCATCACGTGGCTTCACTGTTTAATACCAAGCACTGGAAGTTCATAGCTAGATTTACTGAATAAAACCACAATAAGGAAGTAATCTCATAGCAGGGAAGGATATCCTTTACATTAAAGACATCTCATTCCTCCCTCCTACGCGTAAGTACTTCATTAACCCAAAACCAGACACTGATGTGAAGGAAAACTTGGTGACAAAATACTGAAAATATGGAACATCCCAAACTTTTGAGCCCACTTACATGCATAGGTAAAGCCTACGTATTAAACTAGAACCTCATGATGTTTTACTTAAAAAACTTTAGATCCTTCTAAGACTTGAATTTATTTCACAGAGAATAGTATGATTAATTTTTAAATTATACCTCTCATAACTCAATTAATCTTACCAGTTTTAAAGTGTAAATGACTCTCTACTAGCTATACTAGAAAAGCAACAAATTAATAGAGGTCCTAAGCACTACGTATCAGAATTAACACTGCCTGAAAGACTAAGGGTTCATACAGCTAAGATGTTTAACTATTTCTGGAATGATCTAAACCAAAAGGTACTCAATGCTGCACTCTCAAGTGAGAACCGTTAACGTTTACACTAAGAGCATTATCTTTCCCAGTGTGAAGAAGCAATTCTGTACCTACCGTGTAGGGTTATTCCAAACAGCTGGAATCCTGGAGCAGCATTTAATGCAATGACAATGCCACACCCTTTGGAAGAATGCTATTTCATACAAGCACATTTATGTAAAATTTTATTCGCTATTATTTTATCTATTTCATTTTTCCTCTCCTGTCTACGCATTATAAGCCAAAATACCAGAATTCTTCCAAGAAAACAGTTTAACAGCAATAAAAAAATTGTATTCTTGAGCAGTAGTTTCCTTACTTAAGCTGCAACTGCTGCTGCATCTGGCTTTTTTTTTTTTTTAACTGATAGGACTGAAAAAAATCAGTGTTTCTCCAGCTTCATGCTGACAGCTGAAATGGCAGTCCTGTCATACTTTTTTTTTCCTTTGGTGGCAGCCCCAAAAGTCATGAAAATATCCTTTTGCTAGAATAGTTTTTGTTACTTTATGTTTTAGGAGTAACTATCAGGCTGTGGCTATATTGCATTCTGTAGAACTGTAGTGATAAATACCTAAAACTGAAATTCACATTTCTGTTTCCACTGAACACACGCACACTACTGTCACATAGCACCTTTAAAAACCATCAGCTGTTATCTTCAGAGATCTTTATATTTTCAAAAAATATAAACTCTTCAAATCAAGATATTCTGCACTGAGAATAGATATCCAAGTTAGAACACTGATTTCCTGTTGAAGGAAGTCTAACGTCTCTGGAGTGCAAGAAGATTACTTAAATATGATTCTATATGGATAAAGCAGTCTCTTAGTACCTGTTACTTACAATCACTGACATAGAAGGAAACACTAGCTGTTTGAGAGCAGCCAGCCACATAATAAGGTTTCATAGGAGCTTATGCTCAGCCAAAATCAACTGCAGACATTGAAGTGTTCTGGAAATCACCATGTTAGAAGGAATACCTGTGAAAGCCAAGTAACCAACAGATGCTGCATTACAGACCTGCAACAGGGTAGGAACACTGCAAAACCTGTTGCTTTTTAAATTCAGATTTACCTTTTGTATTTAAAGTATCTATAACACAATGTTTCATAAATCCTCAAGCTCATCATCATACAACCTGAGAGCAGAAGTAGCGTTACAGAGAAGAATGCTGTGATTCAAGATGAGTGAAAACTGCAGCGTAATTAGGACAGTTTAAAGAGAACTGGACATACACACTAGTTACGTGTACTTTATTTACATTTTTCCTGAAACATAGCAACTGTACCCTGCTTCACATCTGTTCAGAGCATCATACATACACCATAGCTTTTTATTTTTCCAAATACTGCTGAACTATCTACAGCTACAAATAGTCTTCTACAGCAGCAGCAGATTTTGGTGGTTTTTTTGCTCCATCTTTTAGAACTAGCTATTGACATATTTGAGATTAATAGAGCTGTTACTACTGCATTATACGTATCAAGAATTTGTCTAGTGCCTCTGCTACTGAGACACTCAGAAGCATTGCTGCTTTAGAACTGGGCAGTTGCAGTATTTCTAATCACACAATAGCAAGAGTGAGCAAGAGAGCAAAATAAGTGTCTTTTTACTGCCCTCATTTAAGGGATGGGACATTCATTACAGCCCCTGAACAAATCGACTGGTACAACAAAAATGTGAACTCCATCTGAAACTGCTCTTCCAAACTAAGATCATCTCATCTTTAAACAGGTGTACTCTCCAGGGGAACAATTCCTCTTGGGGCCTTTGATGTTCACAAAGGACAGATCAGCGAGAACAAACCAACTGTAATCAGATACAGCAAAGACAACGCTAAGCATTTACCGGCATTAACATTACTCTTAAAAGATGAGGTTACGCGAATGCTTTGGTTTTAAAGAAGGGACTAGACATAGTAAGTTTGATCATTCTGCAAGTTTATTATGTATCAGTACAGACAGATCAGTAAAAGTAATTTTCATTGCTTAGGTATGAAAAGAGCTGAATTGCAACTGTAGCTTATTGCTTAAACACATGTCAGTACTCAACTGGGTACAGAATGCACTGACAATCTGTTACCCTACAAAGAAGCAAAAGGACAACGTTAAAGCTTGGGAAACACTCTCCGTGTGCTGGGTAGCTTTTATACTCGTATGCAACCACTATCTTTTGAGTCAGAGTGCTGATGTTTATGGGTGAGGCCTTTACTCGTGCCTTTTATCGCAAGGCAAAAGAAACGTCTAGAAAAGGAGGGGGGCTCCTCTTGCCCTGCGCGGTTTCCCCAGACACCCCCAGCAGCTGGCATGTCCTGGGCTACCTCAGAAGCGAAGACGCACCCCAAGGTCAAACCCGACATCCCCACCGGGGGAGGGGGAACCGGGCGCCAGGACGGGCCCCATGTTGAGCAGGGGTCGGAGAAAGAATCGACCACGTTCCCGCCGCGACGAGCAGAGGCGGGCAGTATTCAAACCGCTGCACTGCGCGCCGGATTGGCGGCGGTGGGGAGAGAAGCGAGAGGAGGGCATGGGGACAGCCACACCCCCAGGGCAGGAGCGGCCGCGGGAGCGCGGCACAGAGCCGTTAGGAGGGAATGGAGGCAATGCGGGAGGCAGACACATTTTACAATGGGACCTGGGTCCAGTTTGGACTGGCTGCTGTTTGCCTCGTCTCTTCCCGAGGCAGGCGGTAACGGGCACCGCCCCACACGGCGGCGAGGTGTCCCGCCGGGAAGGTCCGGCTCTTGCTCCCGCCCTCCTTTCTTCACGGCGACGGGTGGGACCTGGCGGCTCGCATCCTCCCCGGGACCCAACTCCGCCTCGGACCAGCCCGGACTTCCTTCCCCTCCCTCCCCCGCCACTACCCACCCTACACACTCCTCCCCGGGTATGACCCGCAGCCGCCACGCTACCAGCCCCACTCACCGACTTCATGGCCGAGGCCATGTCGTCGTATCTCTCCGCCTGCTCGGCCAGGCGGGCCCGCTGCAGCAGCTGCTCTCGGTCCCCCATAGCCGCTTCCGTGGTGGCTGCCGGGCTGGGCACTCTGCGCCCCTCAGAGAGAGAGGAAGGGAGGGGAGCGGCGGGGATGAGCGCCTCGGTACGCGCGGATGGTGCGAGCCGAGCCGGGAGCCTGCACGGAGCCGCCGCCTCTCGCTCCCTCAGCGGCCGCCGGGCTCGCTGCGTGCCCTCCGCGGCGTGTGCGGCTCGCGCCTCTCCGCCCGGCTCCGAGCCTCGCGCTGCTGCCACCGCCTGCGCCTGCGCGCTGGGAAGGCAAGGAGGGGGCGGAGCCGAGGGGACTGCAGGGGAGGGGAGGGGGCGCCGCTCCCCCGCGCTCTATTTCTAGGTGACGTCACTTGCTATAAATAGCCATGCCGGGGCGCCGGCTGGGGGGAGGCGCATGCGCGCTGCGAGTGCTGCATTCTACTGCTGCAAAGGTGGAGGTGGGCGGTGGGCGCGGGCACTGCGGAGAGGGGCCGGGCCGTGTCTCAGCCCGGGGCGATGAACGCGTGTCGTGTCCCAGCCGCCTTGGAACGCTCCCGGCTGTGGGGGTGGCAGGCGCGGAGCAATCCTAATTCCTTGCCTAGGAGATGCAACTCGATTAAATCTTACTACGTGTTTTAATTTGTAACCGTCGGGCTCCTCTTTCATAAACCGGCAGCCTACCAGCCTTGCATAGAAATTATCTCAAAGGGAAGGCACCGCACAAATGACTCCAGAAACACGAGTTACTCATCTCTTACAATAACACATAGACTAACTTTTCCTATTCAACCAACAGCCAGCGCCGAAACATCACTGCACATACGGGAGTTGCTGTGCAACGAGCGACAGACTGACTCCCCATCCAACGGCATATCAGAGCTGCTGACCACAGCACCCCTATCCAGTAAAGCTCACCTCTGTGGTCACCCCCAAAGCAGAGGGAAGCAAGCATGTTAGCATGCACCAGAGGCAGGGGACCAAGGCTGCTGCCACTCATGAGATTACTCCGTTCACCCTCAGCACTCTTGCACTGCTGCAATCCAGTAAATCCCATCCACTGTGTCAGCCCAAAGTTTTTGGCCTTAACTCTAGCATTGCTGGCTTTTATGTGTTAAGCCCTCATGTCATTTAAAATAAAAGCTGCAGTTAGTTTTAGAAGGGATTGTATGAATATTGCAGATAGTTTTAAAGGACATAAATATTATGACAAATAAGAATAAATAGTAACTCTATGTAATAAAGCATGAAGGGTAAAAATGACGTGGAGAGATAGAAACTGAATGCCAGCACGTTCAGGAAGCAGATCTGTGCAGCACTGCTAAGCACACGGCTGCAGGTAGGTACCAGCAAGCTGAAGGCCACTTCTTTCCCTACAGGATTTTACTGTCACTGTTTCTAGGAGAAGACAGTGACTAATAAAACCTTAACGGAATGGAACCCATGTATCAGCCTAATTTGTTATCATTATCAATGCAAAACTTGCATTGATTTTACCTAAGGATAAAGTTTTATCAATGGGCAGCAGAAGCATGTTCTTGAAAAGGTGCATTTAAATGTAAAAATACAGATTTTAATATATCTAACACTTATGCAAGAATAGCATAGAATAGAGGTGGGCCAATCCAAAATACCTAATATGCTTCTCCATCTTGCAAACTTTGCAGTTGTAATCACTTCTTAGTAGAGATTACTCAGTCTGCAAAGTGTTCCAGCAGTTCTGAAAATTCATGGGGTTTACCAAAAGCTTTCTAGTCTCATACAGCAGTTTCAGACTCCCAAGGGAAACCCACTCACCAGACAATCTGCATTAATCTGCCAAATACATGTGGATATAGGTACACCAGCAGAAACATTCTCATTAAATGCTTTCTCTCTAACGGCTATTTCTCAGTCTAAAGCATCTCAGAAGTTCTTAACCTTGCAGCCACAAGGTGATACACAACCTCACTGCACTAAAATCGGAGTCATGGCTATACACAGTTGCAAGGAAAAGTGCAATCTTGTACGCAGCATTTCTACAGTCTGACTGTAGTAAAGAGACAGCATTTCATACACACACAGTATGTGGGGGAGTACCTCTATCCTCCTGTGCGTACAGCACCTCATGCTCTGCATCGTCAGCCATAACAGTGGCTCCATGGATCTGTAGAGGTACAAATAAAACCAAATTAGAGCTCACACAATGAGGTTTAATCTGCTATAATATTTATAAGTTGAGATACCACATCTTAAAAATAAAAATGGAAAGGCAATGGAAATGAAAATGTCGGCATACCTTTTAATAGAGTGCTAAACGAGTGCAAGACACTACCTAACCATGGCTGCCCTGACAGATGCCAGACACCAAGCATGATGTTACAGAGCTCTGCGATGCCCCACACAGCCCAGGCAGGAGCTCAGAGATCCTGTTCTCATGAGGCAGGACTGGGAGCTGTTGGCAAAGCAACCACACCCAGCAAGAATTTGTAGAGGGAGAAATTTCTGGTACTGAAAATTGCACCATGACCTAAGGCAGTGGCTCTGCTCCACAGGCATATCTGATTATTGGACAGCACCAATGTTCCACAAATAGCTCCCTGCTGGAATGCCATTCCCGTTCACTGTTCAACTCCACACCGGGGCACTGGGGACACCAAAGCACTCTCAGATGGCATCCCCTTGACAGTGCAGATGTTTAGCTGAGGAGACAGAGCTAGAAGGTACACTGATGAAGAGGAAACACGGCCAAGAAACCACCCCAGCCATCCTCAGCCTTTCCGCCACAGCGGAAAGCCTCCCCTTTGATTGTTCTGGTAGCAGTAGGGAACGTGCATTATTTGCAGCACTCTTCCTGAGACTCATGGAACCAAAGCAGTGGTACTACAAAGTCCCTGCCACTAATATCCTCCTCATCCCTGGAGAAAATGATCTTCCCTCTCCTTTCTGCAGCATGGTAATGTTTTATTTAGGGAACTGCTAAATGATAAAAGTCTTGGGGACAAGACGATGGGAAACAGAGAGAGAACAGGAACAACTACCAACTGATGGGGAGGTTAACTGGCTTCCACATCACAGCAAAGGAGACATGAGTATGGCAGAGACAGAGTTTGTGGGCATCTGATCTTGGAAATACTGTGACTGGCACTTACATGAGACAGAACACCCAGGCAGCACTGCAAGGTCAGATTTTTTCACAGGCTTAGGACTACCTATGATTTTTATTGTTAGAACCCTGGCAGGACATCCTCCAGTAAAGTGAGGTAAGTGCATCAGGGAGGAAAGGTGTAACCAATGACAAGATCAGAGCACAAGATAGGAGTGGGTGTAGCTGAAAGCGTGAGGATTCTTTCCTAAACCACAAGGGACTATCATTTCAATGATATATTTCTAGCCAAACCATATACCACAGTTTAACAAGCAACAGAACCCTCTAGGTTGTCACAGTGTGTGAAAATATTCTACCATTTGTCATATTTCAATTTCATGTTAATCTTGAATCATCCTCACAGAAACTCCCTCATAACTCAAAGGAAAAACCTAGAATGACAGTAGAAAGATTACTTTGCCCAAGCACTGCTGAAAAGCAGTAGGGTTCATGCTGTGAGTTGTGGTAAAGCACATTGTTTATCTTTTCACTAACACGGGAAAACAAAAGGGCAATGATTGGTACAAAACCTGTGAAGCTCTTGCTCCCTCCTGGGAAAGGTTAGGTCTGTATACTGAAACCTCTCTGGAATCACTGCAGTATTCCTAACACCACTCAGAATTCACACACAGTAGCCTTTTATATGTTCAAAATCCTGTGCAGGTCTGAGTTGAAAAATCCTCAGAACTCTCTGGCAAAATGTGCCATTTTCAAGTGTTTGCTCATTTCAGAGACCAGAGAAGAAGCTGCACTATGTCAGAATAAAAGATCATGGCAGTGATTTTACTTGCCAGAATGATTCAGGGATATGCACAGGAGGCTGTGAAGCATGCTTGGTTGTGGGGGTTCTTTAAGTGGCCAGAACACGGTAGCTAACTGGAAGCAGCTTTAACTCTTAATAAGCTGCCTCAGACCACAGCATGTACTGGTCCTGGCCAGATAGAAGGATGTGGATTTATTCTTTATATAACAAAAGTAAAGTAACTAGAATTCACAAGCATAAACAGGAAAACATGAAAAAGCCTGTTTATCAGAAGCTGTCACCATTGCACCATGCTGAAAAAAGCTCTACATGAAAGAGGAAAAAAACACAAACTATGCTAAGAAAATGTTAAAAAAAAAAAACTAAAAAGAAAACCAACAAACCACAAAACAAAATTAAAAAAAAAAACAAGCTAGATCAGAATTCAGATGTCCACCATTTCCAGAACCAACCCAAAGACACCTCATGCTCGGCAAACACAATTAAGGACTCAGCATCAGCAGCCACTTTTAAAATAAGCCCAGGCCTGTCTTAACAAGTGAATTTTTACTGCTCTGCAAACTTTACTAAAGTGGATTATTTTGGCTTAGAACTGAATTAAATCCCACTGAAGACGATTGATCTGAAACAATGACCTTTCACTGTAGAACATGACATGAAAGACTTTGGGGATAAGACTAATGAAGTACAGAGATAAAACAAAATGCTTCTACCAACAGTTTCAAAAGCAGCCTCTTATTCTGGGTGCCCTACTTGAGTTGCTGTGTAAGTGCTTATTTCCTTTGAAAACGAGGCCCCAAGCAAGTTGAGCCAAGCATCCAGAACAGGAGACTGCCAGAAAATACTGGCCTTGAAGATGGATCTCCTAACGTTTGTCCTGAGTGGTTCTCAAGATATGCCCATTAGTTCTGTGATAGCCAGAGGAATCACCAAGGGGACTTAGAGCAGGGAAACTGCTTCTCATGCCATTAATCATCACTAGTGCTGTAGTGGATTAGTTCAGCCATTTCTACAACACACTTCTTACTACTGATAGGCTAGAACAGCTCAGTCTCTGACCTTGCCAGTCTTCGGGCTGTCTGTCAAAATGCCAAGAGGAAAGCCACCTCTAGGCAGCAGTGCTGAAAAGTTCTGATGCCTGCCTATTGGGAAAGCGTCCTTCTCACCTCCGGGACAGCCAAGTAATAGAACTGCTGAAAGTGCTCCTAGATTTCCATCCCTTCTGTGATCAATTCACACATATAAGCATTGTTCTTTGGGCACTTATATGCATTTTAAGATAAAAATGACTTTTTTCTATTTAGGGCAAATTTCTTTCCTTTGATAGGCCATGCCATGTTGAGGAAGACATTGTCATTCGACAACAGCACGCAGAGCACATTCAGCTCAGGGCAGGTCAGCCACGTGCTCAGAGTGCTTCTAAATACAGCTCCAAGGAAGAGCAACATAAACACACCCAGAGCTTGCTACATATGGTAGGACAGGGACACCAGAACATGATGGGGATGCAAATCACACCCAGGAAAAAAGAACAAGGCAAGACACAAACTGAACAATTCAAATGCTAGCCCAATGTGAATACAATATAAACAACTCCACTACACTGTCTTCATAGACTAGCACAGGCAGAGAAGGCCAAATCCTAAGCATCACTGGCATTCAGCAGAGGTCCACCTGATCTCTTTCTCTGCTGCATGGCTATGCATCCCTGTCCATTCCAACTCATAGGTGGGCAGGCAGCAGCCTGCCCCTGAACTCTGCTCAGCTCTATCTGTAACTCACCATCATCTGTAGGCACAGCTCACAAATTCTTGTCCAAATGCCATTAGTGCTCAGAAGTGATTTGTGCAGATTGAATATCCAGGTGGCACGAAGCAAAGATGCTAGCTGGCCAAAACATACTGTACTGCAACCACTTGACTTTACATCACTCGAAGAGATCTCATGATAAAAGTCACATTTATAGTTTGGGTTGGAAGGACCTTAAAGCTCATCCAGTTCCAACCCCTGCCACAGGCAGGGACACCTTCCACTAGAGCAGGTTGCTCCAAGGCCCTGTGTCCAGCCTGGCCTTGAACACTGCCAGGGATGGGGCAGCTGCAGCTTCTCTGGAAATGGTTGCCCTGGGTTTAATGTTCTGGCTTTCACATATCAAACTTTGAATCACCTAACATACATTTCCAGAAAAGAAGTTATTTCATCTGGGAATTGACCTAGAAAATTCAGCTGTCCTCCAGAGAACAACTGTGCCAAATTCAGAAATTAAATTCATTAAGTGTAAAAGAAGAAGCTTTAATTCTGCTTTAGGTGCAAAGCCTTTTTCAGATTTAAGTTTGGGAAAGAAACTTGCCAATCTAGCACTCCTAACTTAGGAGTTCTGGTAAATTCAGCCTCTTCTTTTCAACTAAGAGGTCAAAACAAGTAAAGAAAATCACACAGACTTAGGACTCCAGGTACTGTTAAGTCACACAACAAGGGTCGGTCACCTCCAAACCCAAATACTTGCATTTCCTAGTGTGAGTTGTTTTCTGAAAAAATGTTTAATTTTGAAGGATGGCTACCTAAAATTTCTGTGCAATTTGTGTTGATCTCACCTTTATCATCTTCCCTGTCAGGGAACAGCACTAAGTATTTGAAGGAAACTGAAACTACATCTCATTTTAAGAGACGTAATTCCTCTTTACTCCAATACATCAGTCCTTAACAGCAGGGCAATGTAATCCGCATGTATTACACAGCAGTGACCAGGTAAATCACAGTAATCCCAGTGATACGTCACATCGTTAGGGGTGAAAAATTAAGTACCTTTTTTTGGGATCTCACACAAAAATCTATCAAGATCCAGTGTGAACTTTGCTGGGGGGCTGCTGCTTCACTTGGCGCATGACAGGGTCTTGCTCTCCTTGCACTACGGGCCGCAGAGATGCAGCTCTGACCCACCACGGGGCAATGGCCCGTAAACGGGTGTCACACGGCGCAGCTGGGGTCGCGGTCCCGGTCGGCGGCGGCGGGCAGGGCCGGCTCCGCGGCTCACGGCGAGCCCTGTCCCGCTCAGCCCCGCCGCTCCCTCAGGCGAGGCGCGCGCGGGCCGCCAACGGTCGCCCCTCTGAGGCGCCGCGCACCCGCGCCGCTGTTGCTATGGCTCGACGGCGGGCGGCAGCCAATCAGCGGGCGGCAGGGTATATTTGTCGCTGTTGCTACCGCCGCG
Source organism: Pezoporus flaviventris (assembly GCF_033815535.1). Taxonomy (NCBI): domain Eukaryota; kingdom Metazoa; phylum Chordata; class Aves; order Psittaciformes; family Psittacidae; genus Pezoporus; species Pezoporus flaviventris. Next base: position 4,678,594 of record NW_026892589.1, on the reverse strand, counting down.
GCGGACCAATGGGGAGGAAGCAGGAAGGCGGGGCGAGGCCGCCATGGCGGTGCGGACCCGCAGCGGGGAGCGGCCCCCGCGGTCACCCGGTCCCGGTGCTGCCCGTGCCCGAGGCTGGGTTCACCCGAGGCCGCTCTGTGGAAGGAAACAGACGTAAACGTGTGCATCACAACCCTTCCCAGCACCGCCGTTCTGAACACGGCCCCTCCCACAGCAAGAACACGGCGCTGCCGGGGGGCCACCGGGGTTAAGCACGTATCAGGGCCTCAGAGCACACAGGTGGAGCCCGGGCAGCCGGTGCTGGGGTTTTAATACATAATTAAAATACCGCGTGGGAATTACCACTTCGCACCCTCACCTTGAAAAATGCAGCCTGCAGAAACAGTCATTCAAAACCTTTATTTGCTAACGTTATTGCAACAGGTACTGGAGGCGTCCACTTCGTGTAGCTCAGGGCTGGAGTTTCATTGAAGATTACCCCTTGTCCACTACAGATTTAAAACCCAGCAGTAACACTTAGGGAAAACAGCCCGAAGACAGCCCAGTGACTTGCAGCATTAAACTGCATCATGTGATGCTTCATGTCCTAATGCTCTCACACACAATTCTGCTTTGTAGCCTCTAAGAGAAAGGAAGGAAAACAGAGCTCCTGCTCCGTGAGCAACGTGAGGTGAAGGAGTGTAAGAGGTGCCTTGAGGCTGGGTGAAGTAAGGAAAGGAGCTGGGAGACAGGAACAGAGCAGCATGCACTCCCTGGGAGAGCCGCAGTTGAACAGCTCACCCCCGCCGAGTAAGCAGCCTCCAGCCTACACAGCATCAGCCCCACACTTACTACAGTGTGTAGGAAACTTGAGCCTGCACAACTCACGCTGCATTGCAGGGCCCTCATCTGAACACGATGGCCGCTGCCTGGTGCCAGAGACTGCCTGAGGGTCACACACTGGCCCTGGTAGTTTGTGTCCATCCGGATGTGGGCACTGACAATGGATCAAGAATTCAGCAGCTCCTACATCTCCATTCATCCTTCTTTCCTGGGCAATCTGAGATACAGGTTGCATTAAACACTGACAACGCTGGTAGGCCCTCCCCCTACTGCAAGAACATTGACTTCAGCACTGATAATTCTGCCAGTTTGTGTCACCTGTGATACTCTGGAGTACTGTACACTCCAGCAGTTACACCCAGCAGTACCACCGAGATGCAGGGATGAGAAATAGCAGTATTTTACCAGCACTAAGCTGATACTTTACCTTCCAGGCCTGAGAAAAAGTTACCCAATACCCACTGCCAGGCAATAAAACTCAGTTTTACTCTTTCTGAGTACAGGAGCTTCATTTACCTTCATCATGTAATGAACAACTCTGATCTGACCAGTGCTATGGGTAGAAATACTTAACCGCCACAGAACCAGCGACTTGATATTTTTAGCATCTGCAGTGCAGCTTCAGCCTGCTCTAGTCAAAACCTGCAGTCCACAATGCACCTTTCATGCCTTCTATCCTTTGCAAAACTCTTAACCAAACTGTAACAAAACCAAACTTTGCAACCATTACAACAGACCTTCATTATCTTTCTACCTCACTCTCTGTTCATCTCCATGCCAAGCCCCTCATTCATGCCAAAAAAAGTATGGGGAAAGGATGGGGTGTTTCCTAGGGAAGTGCAGACCACATTGAACATCTCTGCAGGCGGGTCACATTCGTCCACTGGCTGAGAATTCAAAGAGCAGCCATGCTGCCCAGAACGTGTCGTTGGTTAACGGGTTGCCAACCGGATCCTCCAGGACCTGAAAGACACAAAAAGAAATCAAAGCTTCACCACATGTGATCCTTAATGATGGCAATGCCCTTGCTCAGGGTAGAAAAGCTCCTTTGGGCAGAAGGGAGGGAACGTGAGTGGTGAGGGCTGCACGCATGAAGCAACAAAGTCTTTGTTCCGCTCTGAGATCAGATAGGGTAATCCATCTGTACAGGAGATGGTTATAAAGATGACAAGCACAATCAGTGCACAAATCAACTCTCAGTAATGCAGAGAAGAGCAATTCCCTTCCATTTGCCCAAGACACTGGCTCCTATAAAAGCAAGTAACTGACAGAGGGTAAGACCAGGATGAAATAAGGGAGTGATCACCTGAACAAGGGAGCTGCTTTCAGGGAAGGGAAGAAACAGATCCAAATTGCTTTTTTTGTTTTATTCTCATGTTGGCTCTGCTGGGATGCATCACCTATGAAACCAAATTGCAAGTCATGCATGGACAAAAGGAAGAGGACATCTGCACCCCTGTGATTCAGACATAGGAACCAAACACCTGCATATTCCTGCAAGAAGGCCAGGGCAAGCTGATTCAGCAAGACACAGAGTGCCTGAGAAGTCTGTAGAATGCTGTAAAATCACTTACCCACTCAAGCCCTTCCTCTTCCTGCAGCACACATTAAAACACATAAAAATTGCTTTTCTGAATTCCTCAACTTAAAAAAAAGATCCAAAGATGTCCCCTTTCAACATCTGCAGGCATCACAGGGTGTTTTGCTCCCCAGCCCATAAGGCACTGAGTGCCATGTTTTTATACCATTGCAAAATCAGTGCAGGAATGCAAAGTAGCAAGATGAAAACTAGCTATAGAGACTGCATGCTCTGGAAATGTAAGAAAAGGCTCATTCATTATTAATGCCCAAAGCTTTCCTACTCATCTGGCTCACATTATGGCTGGTAAAAAGGCCACTCTCCAAGATACAGATCTTTATATTGATGCTTTCAAAGGCTCGAAAGAGGTTCTGTTACTGCCCTCGGAGCTGCAGCCGCTTCCTGTAATGAGGCCAGCAGATATGGTCCCCTGCTTTTGAAAATCCTTTTAAGCAGCTCACAATGCAAGAGAAACAGAAATGGATGCTAACTGACTGGGAGACCAACACTCATGAGGCCAAAAAATAGCTCAAGGTACAGTTTAGATAAGGCTTTCTTGGGTACTATTTTAAAGACTTTTAATTCAAAGATGTGCTCGCATCCCCTTGAAAGCACCAGATTTCTAACTTCTATTCTCTACTGCCTTAAAATCACCATGAGAAGGCATGCAGACTGCATCCAGACCCTGGAAGCAAGTTATCATGTCCTATAATATACTGCTCCATACACTGCTATCAGCCATCTCGGAACAGTGCAAAATCCCTTTTCCTTATCAACCACAGTCTTAGAAATGGAAATTACATGAAAGACTTTAAGAGGTCTGAGAGGGCAGAGTCAAATTCTGCAGATCCCCGCAGAGCAGAGGGCCCTCAAGCAGCTCTCTTCCTATATCGTCTTCTTTCCACAGAGCTCTCCATTGCTCAAAACATAAACAGTACTTTGGATCTGTACAGGCTGCTTTAGCCATCATTTCAATGACACACTTGGTAAAATTAGCATCTGATAAGCAATTCAAGTGAAAAGACCAACAAAAGCACCTCTCCTTCTAGCGTCTGTGGGATACTACCCCAGGGAATGCCCACCCTGCTCTGAACTGGATTCCAAAGGTATGCTTTGATCAAACACCTTTGATACTAAATATGATACTTCACATCTCCCTTGTGAGAGCTACAGCTAGATGGTGCGTACAGGCCTGAGCAGCTTTTGCTGAACATTAGGTGTGTTCTCTCACCTGGCTTTGTCCCAAGGCTTGGCTTTCTTCCATGCAGGGTGCAGAAACAGGTGGACACTGAGGCTTGCCAAACACAGAGTGACAGTAACTACAAGAAAATACAATATACAAATGCATTTGTATTTATGCCCAACTCAGCACCTACTGTAATGCTTTGCAGCAGGACAAGAGGGGTTGCTGGCAAGACCATTCAGTCAAAGTTCTATTAAGCTGTCTGTAAAACTGCTCCATTTCTCAAAATTGTTACAGCCTGAAAATAGAGATTCTGCACGGGGAAGACTAGCCTGACCAGGAGCAGCACACAGGAATGACCTTCTTTTTGCCCCCAGAATGCCCCATAAACAAGGAGATGTCTACCAAAACATCTCTCTCCTGAAACATATTTGAAAAACACAGACCTTAAGAGTCAAAACAGGCAAACATTTAGCTTTAGACACAGCCACAACATTGGCTACCATTCTACAATAGCTTTTCAAGGCTGCCAGTCTGGGGACATGGCTTCCCCATCCACAAGTCCCCTGGGGCATTGCCAACCTCTCAGAAGAGGTCACAGTCTGCGGGCACTGGATCAAGTGGGAGACACTGGGTACTTGACAAAGGGATGTCCTCTCTGTTCATCACCAACTCAAAAGAATCTATAATTCCAACATCACTGCCCCCACCACTCCCAGGTATAGCCCAGGGTATGAAAGGCCATACAGGCCTAGACCAAAAGGTGCCAAGTAACAGAGCATAGGGAAAAAGCAGAAGAAACAAGGTAAGGGTCAACTTGCCATTCCTTGGAATGCACCGAAGGTTCCAGCAAGCAGTCTTGGGACTCCTCTGCTGGAGGCTGCATTTTGGCGATGCCATTTACTAATGACAAATGGACTCAAGCCCTTGCCCCCTCCTTCCCCCACCAAGAATGTCTGATCTCTTTTCGCAGCCCACTTACACTGACATGCACAATGCCCTTAGCAACAAGTTCTGTGATTTAATTATGCAACATGCCAAAAAGTAGCCTCCTTTTATGCTTTTTGAGCTTGCTGCCTGCCAGTGTCGGGGTGCTGGGTTATCCAGAGGGGAGAGCCTAACAGCAAGACTGGATCAGACTCCCCTGTCAGGCAGCAGGAGCAGATGGAAACAGTCAGCTTCCAGCCTGGTTCCCCCTCACACTCCCACCTCACAGCCCTGTAGATCATAAGAGGCTTGGATACAGCCCAAGTGCGTAGGACCAACAGTAAAGACCCCATGAAAGAAATCATCAGGAATTGTTCTAATGAGCTTTCAGGCCAAGTCCTTTCCAGGTCAGCACCTTTGAAAATGAGACAGGCAGATGAAGGGTCCTTGTGCTGACTTGTAGCTCTACCCCTGCAGTTAAGAAGCAAGGAGCCAGAAGTGTTGGCAGGGCAGTGAGAGCACAACACTGAGGCCACCCCCCTTGGGTGACCTTGGCTAAATAATTTCCTTTTCTGTGCTTTACTCTTGTCTGTAAACAGAGGTAACTTCACTGCCCTGTCTTTCCAGGATAGCAACACTCACTTGCCTTACAGTTTAAGCTCTTGCCTGATTCATGAGTCTCCACGTGAGTGATGCTCCTTACAACATTATTGCTAAAGAGGACTCTGGTGACACAATACTTTCTCTCTTATCAGTAACTCTGTTAGAGGCCTCTGCCTGATAACAAAGGTGATCCTTATTCACTGCCATTCACTGAGCCTTCTTCTTACTTAAGACTACCCACATGAGGTCTGCTGGCTCTTTGGAGAGAAACTGCGAAAGAGCCTAGATGAGACTGCAGCCTAGGCATCACTCATTTCCAAAGAGATCAGTGTTCCTTAGCATTCACAGTGTTCTGGGGAGTTAAAGGCTTTCTGGTTCAAGCTGGACCAGGCCACTAAACAGGGGTTATGAATAAGAGTTCAAATAACTATATCCTCCCCAGAAGGTGTCAATGAAGCAGCAAGTCCTGCCCCTGACAGGAATACGATAAAGGGTGTGTAGGTTCCTGGCACAACTGACATAACCCAACAAGGAGACATTCACCATAGATTTCTTCTGCTGGTGGAACAGATTTTAAAAATAAACATGAGCTCACTCTGGAGTCAGAACATGCAATTTTAAATCCAGCCAGAGCAGTGCCAGCAAGCCTCACTGGTCCTTTACGATCTGTAGCCACTCTTTGAAACTGCAAATCCTAGAACACGTACTGAGGTGGGTTTACAATGCCCTGACCTGGATTGTCAGTTCAGAGCGAGGAGCCTGACATGAACATGAACATCAAGCCAACCGGGAAACAGAGGTAAAAGGCAGAAATTATTTCAGCAGGGAACTGGGAGGCGAAACCCCACTGATCTTTATCTCCAGTGAATCACTGCCTTCCCTGGTTGCTTGACAAAACCTCTCTGCGCCTCTGCTTCCTCATCTCTAAAGTGAATAAAAGGAATAAAACTGCTTCTACCTACCTCTCTGACATATTACTGACAGCATCATGCTAGCACAAATGCTGGACAGTGTCAAGGCAGAAGGGTTGTGAAATGGAGCTACTGCTCCTGCTGTGCCTTTCAGATCAGTAAACTAAAGGAACCTCGTCATGTCTGTTTGGCAGTGTTTATTTTTATGTAACTTATGGGGGTTGTGTAACATATGGAAGATGGCACGGATTGCTGCTGGTTTGCACTCTCTGAATTTATCTCAAGTCCCAGAGAAAACCTACATTTATTAATAAAACATTTATTACAGGTGGAAAACAAAGACAGAATAGTGCCTGTCTTTCTGTCTTCCAGTTTGGAAAGCCTGCACTATGGAATAATCTGGTCATGAGGTTATGAAGCTACAAACACTATTTTAGGATTAAGTATGGGCCCTACCAACCCAGCCCACAGAATCAGCTCTCACTGAATCACTATGATTTTCTGCCAAAAAGAAAAACAGTCAAACAGCTTAGAAACTAAACCTGCTTTAAAGAGAGGGGTTCATTTATTTTCTGATCAGGTTGGTCTCAGATCTCCCTTGTGCCACCACCATAAGCCACATATACACTTATACAGCATTTCCCATTTCCAGTGCACAGGTAGAAGTATCTGCAAAACATGATGGACACAAGGAGAGCCAAGCCCCTGAAATGAGATGCATCACCACACTCTTTCTACAACCTTCTTCAACAGGGGGATGAGGACAAGGCTAACCCCATAGCATCACTGTCACTCCTGCCTTTAAGAAGCCCTGTGCTTTCCATTCCCTTTACCTGTGGGGAAGAACAGACTCCAGGGTCCCTAGCTGTCCTTCTCTAAGGATGAAGCTTTCAACCTCTAAATCTGACTGCTGAATGATTCTTCCTGAACTGGCCTCAATACAGCCACCTTGAGGGACTCTGCTCAAGGGAGCTCTGATACCTGCTGAAATAAATGTTCACATTAAAGACAGTTACAGAAAACATGACCCCAGCCTCTGACCCATCTATTTGTCCTCTCCTTGCTCTACATTCACAAGGGTTGGGTGAATGGCAGTCACAGTGGTTTTTGTTCTGCAGACCTACAGCAAAAGCAGGTGGACATCACTTACATATCCTGCAAAGGCTATTGTTAAAAACAGAAGAGATGGTGGGAATGCTGAACAAGACCAGGCAGGAAGGAAACAGAGAGGGAGAGAGAAAGAATAAGAGGAAGGAGAAGGGAAAGTGAGAATGTGTTGCTGAAGATGCAAACTGTGTCACAGTTAAGAAGTTCCCAGCCTGTGCTCAGGCAAGCTCTTGAGAAAAACCCAGAAGCTTGAAAACTGACAAGGTGAGCAAACACCTGAAGGGACTCTTGCAGTGGAAATGCTAAAAGGAATCCACCTTGCTGGAAAAATACTATCTTATGGAAACAGTTACAATTTAGGCAAAAGAGTAGGTAAGAATGTCTGTTTCAACACCTTAAACCGATGGGTTTTCTCACAGATACTATGGGAGCAGAACTGCAGAGCTCAAGTAAACCCTGCTGCCATTTGTCATGACACTGGAAACCCACGTAAGTGAGCAAGAGTGTTTACAGCAAAGGGAAGAGAAGCTTGAAAGCTCTCAAGGTCAATGATCTGGGTGCAGTTTTACTAACCTTCTATACTTGGGGTCCACATAGAGCCAGAGACTCCTCCGGTGCTGCAAGGGGCCTGCCACATGGCCAGCCGTTCATCTGGGAAGGTAAGGGATCCACAGGGGCACAGGACAAAGTTACCCAGCTGGGGGTTGGTATCAGCACTGCTTGCTGCTTCTCTGGCTTGCAGGACAGCAGGGTTAAAGCAGGTTCCTGGTTCCAGCATAGCCTCAGGGCAAAATGATACAGTTTGTTCAGTGCTGTGGGTGGTCAAGAAAGCCTTGTTTGTCCTCGCTTCATACAGCTCACTGCTCGGCATAAAGCTGTAATGGTGGAGAAAATGAATTAGCCAAACATACTGCTTTGCAAAGAGAGGCACCCACCAGCTAAACCTTTGAATCCTGCCCTTGATAGCTGGGAAGTTAACTGCTAGATGCTCTGACTGCCTGATGCTCAGCATGGACCATTCCCCATATATGGAGTCAAGACTCCTAAGTTATGTCTCCTGGGAACTGACATGAAAGTCAGTTCTATTAACAGCTTTAAACGTTGCTTCATCTCTGAACTGTCACTGTGAAGGCTTTTTCATACATCACCTGGATTCCAGCATCTTTAAATATGTTCCCTCAGGAGGCTTATCCAGATCTGCAGCTGACTGGTCCCACCCTGGGTCACAGGTCATGAGAGTTCTCTCCATTTGCTCAGAGCCGATGCCTACATAAGATCCATCTGAAAGGTGTGGGCCAGGCAGGTGAAGGAACACCAATAGTTACTCCAGAAAACAATGAAACAAGTCTAATTTGCCAAATGCAGCAAGACCCTCTTGTACTTCCTGACTGATATTTGGTCAAGATTCTGTGAAGGGACATGGCAATACTGGGTTTTACTGGACTACATCCCTGATCCCAGGATCTGAGCACTAAAACCTGCTGCCTTGCAGGTACTTGCTGTCAGTGCCCCTTCTGAGGCAGGCATCTGTTAGCCTGTTCTTGCACAGGCCCTATCAGTGTTTGCTTCTTCTATGAGTGACAGCCTCTAGACAAACAATGAGGCACTCCACTGAAGAAGATCTCTTCCATGTCCACTTGATCCATCAGCATATAGATGCTGTTCTGGAAAAGGAATACCCTTCCTTTCCTGAGGGAATTTAAAGCAGGTTTTCAGCTTTCTGGATCACATCCTAAGCCCATTAGCAAGAAACAAACCTGCAGTCTGTGGAGCATAGAATCCTCTGTCCTGCTGCTGCACTGTGGGATAAGCCAGAGCCCTCTCAGGACATGAGTTTTTTTGCTTTTCCATACGAGGGAGGCCGGATTTTTGACGCCGTCGGTAATTTGCAAACCAGTTGTAGACCTGAGTTGGCTGCAGGTTCATGTCCCGAGCCAGTCCCTCCTGCAAACCCATGTGCAGGGAGAGATCAATGGAAAAAGAATAAACCGCATCCAAATAATCAGGATTTCTTTTTTTTTCCAGTTCCAAAAGCAACAGAGCAAAAGAGCCTTAAACCCAGAGACATTTGATCACTAAGGCTCTGACAAGTGGATCCCATTGAGGAGACTGATTTGTAAACTCAAAAGAGTTGTTGGAATACATACATTCCCCCCTGCTCCCCCACTCAATTTGTCTGCTAAGAAATAACCAACACAACCAAAACAGCCCCATCTACTGCTATTTTATATTGCTATATTTGAATGGAAAACCTGACCGAAGCATGCTCTTCCCACAGAATGACAGCTTTGCATCACTACCGTGACACTAACAGGATGAACACTAATGTGTTTACCACATTACAGAGTTTCCACAAACTGTAAGCAGCATAAACATCTGTATCACATTCACAGAAAAATGCCTGCTGTATGAAACTGCTAAAGAATGAGATCACGTAAGTGAAGAACGTATTGGGAAATTAATGCATAAGTGATCATTGTATCCTGACCTTTTAGGACTTAACCGTGCAACCTCATTATGCTCCCAAACCAGATTGCGGGGGGCTTTTTTAATGAACATTTCGAAGTTGTTGCTGCTTTGTGAAATAAACCAACTCCACGCTGCAGAGCTGTTCCCCAAGACATCCTGCCTTATGTGAGAAGGGTGCTGGAAAAATTGAGCACCACAGAGACAGACTTGACAGTCTGAAGCCCTCACCTTGCGAGGGAGTAATCAACAAGGATTACTGAATTAATTCACATGTCACTTCCATTACAGATTTATCCTTGTTCAAATAAGGAAGACAGATGCAGACATGAACACAACTTATCACGTTTTCAAATTCTGTGAATTTAATGTGATAAGGCAGTATAAAATATATTCTGGTAAGCAAAAAGCAATTTAATACAGGCTATAACTCACTCAAGTCAGAACTATTTATCACTCTAATACAGCTCTTCTGAGTGATGGCTGTTTTGCTGCCTATGCTGAACCACTACCAAATTAGAACTGTTAGAAGCTTAGTGAGGAACTTTATATCTCCTGATCATTTTGTCCAAAGCAAGTGAGATTACTTAGCATGAACCCAGTGACTCTTTTAAGGAAACCTTCAGGAAAAGATCAAGTCTGGGGAATCCCAGCCCCACTGGGGCTTTAGAAAACAGGGATTTAGAATGAAATCAGTTCTAGACCCCTGATCACAGAGTTCTGCTTCTCTGTGACAAGGAGACTTGGTTAGAAGTAGCATATCCCTACCCGCTGTTTCTTGTTTGGATTTGTTGTCACCTCTGCAGCAAACCTGTGCAGTTGCTGGCGCACTTCATCTGAATGGTTTCGATTCTTCAAACCTTCAGGACAAAGGGAAATAGGTGGAGGATTCCTGTACACAGGAGAAAACAGGATTAAAAAATAACCCCAGAAGTCTCGTTCACATTGCCACAAGTGGTCAAACCGTCAAGAACCACCTAGCTCTGAGAAGCAGCATCCTGAGGTGCAAAACCAGCCTCTGCATTTCTATGCCCTGCATCTACCAGATACAGCAAAGAAAAATGAACCTGTTCCCCCACACCATGGTACCTCTTCCTGCAACGGAACTTCTGCAGCGGTGTCAGAAAATCTGTGTGATGTTGCTCCATTACCCTCCGGTAGTGAATCTCATGCCAAAGTTGCACCAGCTTCTCCTTCTGTTCTGCCTTGCTATACTAAAACCAAAACAGCATGTAAGCAAACTCTCTCCAGGTAGTCAGCCAGGCTTCCTGTAAAGGAGAAAACCCTCAACAGCCAGAAACTTACTCAGAGGTTCCTACTAGCCTGACAAAGCTGGTAGCATTATCCAAGTCTATGGCTCCCTGAATTTCCTCTAATGTACAGAAGGAGTTGCCTAATTCCCCTTTTCCCTGGTGAAAAGGGCTACATTACCAGATCTAGAGGCCAAAATTCCTCCCCTTGAGTGGTACCATCCAGCCTTCCTCATTATCTTCCCATCCTGGATGCCCTCTAGACCTGGCTTCCCCAAGGCTTTTACATCCTGAGCCCTAAATTTGTGAAAAACTCGAAGAACCATCCCTTTAGAGAACAAAAATCCTGCTTTCACAAACTACAGCCAACCCCATAATCACCCAGTTACATTCTGCCCCTTGGCTGATTAATAGTAACTGCCTGTAGCAGTTTTTATCTTGCATTTCAGGTGAACCAAAGCACACCTATCACCTTCTGCTGCCGAATGCCAGCTGGAAACACTCCATGTCCTGCTGTTTGGATACTTCTGCACTAACAGCTCTAACTGCTGTTTTTCTAATACTCCTTTTGCCTGCATGAAGAAACAAAGAACAGTTCCCTACCTCCAGCAGTCTGCAGGCTGTGTCATGCTGCCCTTTCTGGATATGAACAAACACGCAAGCTTGGACAACATGGATGTTAGTGAGAAAATACATCTTGTGCTTGCATCCCATCATGGCCCCAACCAGCTTCTCCAGACTAGGAAATGAGCTCTGGAGATCCTGGCAAAGCTGTCCTGCTAGATCCAGCAGCTTGGCAGGTGGGGGATCCTTGTTTTTATTCCTGTTTAACATGGCCATGAACCGCTTCATCCTTATGTCCTGTTGAAAGACTTTTCTATGCAATGCACAAAGTTGTGAGTTGTGGTTAGATAAAAACTATTATCTCCCATTTTTACATTCCATGGTATGCTTGGAGTTTTTGTTTTAATAAAGGGAAGAAATTTACTGTGGTGTTAAAAGCAGTCTGGGGATCTCAGAACACTCACAACTAGGCCTAAAGCAGCCTGAAAGGGTAAAGCCACCCCAGGCTTGTGGCTGAGAAAACTGAGCTCAGAAAGACACATCAAACTCGCCCCAAAACTCGGTGGCTGAAGGAGGAACTGCACACAGGGGTGGGCCCAGCCGTTCCCGCTTGAGTCCCCGAGTGGCTGGGAACACCGGGGGTGCTGCGGAAGTGCCAGCATTGGCCATGCCGCTCAGAGCCCAAACCTCCATACCCAGCTCCCCACGGGAACAGGTTAAAAACTACCAGAGCACAAAGTCTAGAGACACTCGAGTGAAATTAATGAGCTTTCTTCTCCAAAATGGCACGGGACAGGGGCAGGGGCAGGCGGCAGTTACAGCAAAGCGTGACTCCAATGGGTGCCGGAGCTGGTGTTCGCTCGGGGAAAGGATGCCTGTGCCCACCGGGTCCCCTTGGGCACTCCCAACCCCTGGACCGCTCCAGCCCCGCCGGACAAAAGGAGGAAGAGCTGGTAGATACCTGCGAGGTTGAGGAGCGGGTTCACCCCGGCAGCCCCGTCCCGTTCTGGCCCGTCCCGAGGCAGCGGCCGCGCCAGAGTCCACCCGGTCCCGGTCCCCGTCCTCCGGTGCCCGGAGGAGAGCGGCGGGGCGCGGGTCGGCCTCCCCCTGCCTCCCTCCCTCCTCCCGCCCCGCCAGGCCCCCACCTTGGGTGCCGCTGCCCAGCGGGGGGCGCGGAGCTGCTCCCGCCCCGTCCGGCTGCTCCACACGCTGCTGCGGCCACCTGCACCGCAGAACCGAGCGGAGAGGGCAGCAAAGGGGTTTTGTAGTAGAGAGTACGTGTTAAGATGCTAATGGAGCTCAGACATGCACTGTTACCCACCTTCTCCAGGAGGGTACTGCCTAACAGCGCAGCAGTCACCCAGACTCAGTGTAGGGGATAAAACTGAAGCAGCTACGATTTGTCCTTCAGTCAGGTCCAAACACCGCTGTGAGTATGCCCGCCCCCTGCTGACCTCAGCGTACCGAGGACAGGTAACAACACTGAGGATCTCGGAGCGAGTCAACAGCCGCAGTGCATAGCGCTACCAGGGGCCGGATGTGAACCCACCCTTAACCCACACTTCAGTAACCAGCTCGTGCCAAGTCCATGTGCCATACCTGACCTTGCTCTGCAAAGACAAAGGCTACATACTGGAGTGGAGGCATCTTCCTTTTGCTACATGCAGATACATCCTAAAAGTCTGCTCAGAATCCTTTTTGTTACTCCCATCAGCAGCATCTTGTGTTCAATTGTCCGTGATTTCTCCTTACACTTGGAAGCTGGCCATGCGTGACAGTAACTGCCTTCTTGCTCTGCTGCATGACACTGTTCTAGATCCACAGCTGGAGGCAGAAAGTCCAGATACTGCTGAACTTTGAGCATTCCACTGCCATGCTGGAGATAAGCAGCAGTATTTCCTTTTGGCAGTTATTCTCCTTTACTCCCTGATTTTGTACTGCTGTCTGCAGTTAAAACAAAACACCATGTCACTCGATTTTCTGCATTTTTACTTATTTACATGTATGAAACTTAACAAGCGTCTCTCACATTTTATCTTACATATTCACACAATCAGGTACACCTCAAAAGGGAAAGAGGCAGGCTGCTGCCAGGCACATCAGATACCAATCACTTCCAACGACGGTAAGCTACTACCATCACACTGGGCTGAATCTGAGCGCCCTTGAAAACCGTTTGCACTCTCCTTCCTTTACCTCTGCTCTAACACAAATTTTGGCAATCAAGGACTGCAGCTACTTGAAACCAAGCTGAGGTCAGGTGATAGATATTGGCAAGCCAACAGCTCAGATTCTTTTTCCAAGGGCTTAATCAAGTTCTGTTGAATATCAACAGCAATATTGATCAGGTCCTCTTGGAGCCTCAAGATGAATCTAACAGAGGCTCTTTTCCAGTCATCCTTCACCTTTACTTCCTTGCCACAAGGTAAAACTTCTAGCTGTCTCCCTAAGAGATACACCCCTATTTCACGGAGCACTTGCATGCATCTTATCCAGACAATCAGTCCAGAACAGAACAAGCCGGCTGTCTTTGTTCCAGCAGAAGTCTGTGAAGTCTTTCAGCAACCGGTCAGCAAACTTCTCATCCCCGGTGGCACTGGAGCGCCACGTTTTCGTCAGCATGGTGTTGTAGGCCCAGTTGTAGCCGATGCGCTCCTCACAAAACATGTTCTGGTTGGTGGAGCTCGTGGAGTTGCGCCGGCGACGCTGCTGCCCACAAGAAAACTTCCGCTTGGAATACGGGAGCTGCAAAAACACTGTCCCTGGGGGAAACAGACAGGACTTTACTCTTAAGCACCTTGTAGCTGAACTAAGCGTCGTTTCATTGCCTCTTAGCAAGAGAAAATGGGATACACTTCTCCTCCTTTGCTTTTACGTGCTATTTCTTCCTGCAATTTACAACGCAGAGAGCACACTTGTTCTTGCCTTTCTCCTGGTAGATGGGAATGAAGCAAAGATGCAGGCTCCAATCCATTTTCTAACTTTACATCAATTTCCATCTCTCCTGTAATTTTCCAAAAGGTCTCTTCCCATCATTGTTTTCATGCATCAGCAACCCCTCTGAAAACACTGTTGTTTTACTGTAATATGCCATGCATGAAGCTTAGTTAGAAGTGCTGATAGATCAACATTTATGAAGAACAATAATGAAAGCAAATGCTTTCTCTATCTCCCCCCCCAGTGTACATTAGTAGAGATGCATCTACAACTGAACTTAAGCATGAGAACAGAGCACTGACTTGTTCCAACACCTTTCCCTCCTTCCAGCTTCTAGATACCCATTTATTTACACTGCACTTGGAACAAGTTTTGCCTTTTTTATTTTTCCATCTCCTGGAAAGAAATGCTTCAGAGACACTATAAAGCAAGACTTCAACGCCACTGATGAGCAGCAACACCTTGCACTTTCCACACTGCCTCTCTGGTTTGATCTGGCTGATACACCTACTTGTCATGTGACCAGGGACATAATGAGGACCAAAGCACTAGCATAAAACACAAACTGCATGTAAAATGGTTCTTCTGTTTATAACAGCCTCCTCCTTACCCCAGTGACTGCCAAACATTGCTCACCTGTGACATGGATATACTGGGGCTTGTTCTCAGCTGGGAAGTTGAATGCAGAGGCCGAGTATTTATCTTGCACAAATCCAAATCTGGAGAACAAACACCAGGAGAATGAAAAAGAAATATTTCATATATATATACACACACATATATAGATATGTAAAAGAGTCACTCCAGCTAGGATTCCTTCAGCCCAAGGTAGGGTCAACCTTCCCCTGTCACTTATGGCCCCTTTTCTTATGGCCTGAAGGCAAGGGGAAAAGGGATGAAGAGAGCTGGGCTTCTCCAAACACCCTCCACCCTGCCAGGCACTGTGTGAAAGCCTGTAACTGCACACTGATCTCTGTTCTAACTCATGCCGGAAGCAAGAGCACCAGTAGCTCAGTCTGGGAGCTCTGACGAAACAGGGCAGCTGCACACGGATGACGGAACAGTGACAGCCAAGACTGACATTCCTTGGGCATGTTTCAAGCTGTAACATCATTTTCTTCCGTGCCAGGCAATATTCCATGCAGAACTTCAAGCAGCTCACCTGATCGTTCTCTGCTGTTTGTAGAATACCTGTTCCTCTCCTGCTTTCTAAGCTAATGAAAGCTTATTTCCAAGCTAAAGTCCATTACAAAAGGCAGTTTCTCTGTCATGAAAAAGACCTTGGCAGCAATAACATGATACAAACTAGCAGCTCAAGCACACAAAGGGGGCTAAGCTCCTGCTCATGCTGCATGACAGTTCTAGATCTTCAGCTGGAGGCAGAAAGTTCTGGATACTGCTGAACTTTGAGCATTCCATTACCATGCTAGACATAAGCAGCGGTATTTCCTTTCAGCAACTGTTCTCCTTCTAAGTTTCCAACAATTCCTTCTTAAACCAGGCAAAACCTCCTGGTATCCAGCTCACATCCCAGTCTCCTGCCTATTGTCAATCATTGGTTGTCATCCAAATCAAGACTGGGTAAGTACACATGAAGGAAGTAACTATCCCTTCTCAGAAAGGAATCTATTTACAGACTGTCTGCTTCTAACTTAAAATAACAGGGCACCTTCCAAAGGCAATGCCCTCCCTACAAGGAGAGTATGGTTTACTAATGAGTGACAGGCTGAAACACTATCTACCTGCCCCTTGCACCCACAGAGCCACCTCCAGGCATTCTAGTTATATTTTTGTCAAATAACCTGCAAGCAGACTTCAGAGAGGCAGACAGCACAGAACCCACACGACTCAGGAGTGACAGCTCAGCAGAGATCTTCCCCCTGCATCATCCAGGGAGACAGGAACCTTTCAGTCACTCTGCTCTCTACATACCTGTGCGCTATTGCTTCCTGAAGGAGGTGCATACGGTCCCAGTACGTTTCTGGTTCAAAGCCTAAAACAAACAGAAGGTCACAATTGCCCAGTAAAGCTGCTTTATTTCCTTCAAGACCACAGTTTTCCTCAGAAGACCTGTTTTTAATAATAATTTCTTTTAGTCACTTGTTTTCCTGTCAGCTGTCCCTTGAACACCATCCTATTAGAGACATGTCTTGCACACTCCAGTAGCAGATTCATGCCTGAATTTAGCTTTTCATTTAGCTCCTGAGATGAAGGGGAACAACATAATGGGGTGTGTGGGAGGGGGCAAGGAGGGGGAGCAGGCTGTTGTGTGTCACCATGAAGTGCTCTGAAAATAATCGTTCAAAGTCAGTGGGGTTATGGTGATCTCACAGCACATGGCTCTGTCACTGACTGATTTACACTGACAAGACACCTGTAACCCTGGGCACTGGGTTAATGAAAATAAACTATCATCTTTACTATTTTAAAACAGAGCCTTTTCCCAACTGTCCCTTCTCACGATGCACTTCTGCCCCTCTCTGCATGGGGATAGAGCTTTCTGATCTCTGAGCTTCCACCTGACCAGAACAGCATCACTCAAAAGGGGCAAAGTCACATTGCAGAAAAAGAGACTGCAGTTTCTAGCTCTTAATCTCATGTGCAAACACTCTTACCACGAATGTAACCATGGCAACAACAACAAAAACCCAGGAGGATGGAAGTCGTGAAAGCCTAATCTCACTGAAGGGAGAACAAACAAATGCTGGGTACAATTGCAGAGCAGCTGTGGGCAGGGTCTACCAGCAAAACAGACTCTTACAATGTGACATCCTGTCAAATAGAACAACTGCTTGGTTGATTATCATTACTCTATAATGATATGCAACATTATGGCAACAAAGATCAGTGGGGAGACAACCTTTCCTGTGCTTTGGTACTTCTTGCTGCCAACTTCATACACTGTTGCATGGTGATGAGCCTGTCACTACAGCTTCCCCCAAGTGCCACCCTTCCTGAGGGTGGCTGCTGAAATGCATGTCTTGTAAATGAGGTTCTTCATGTCAGCTGCATGCCAGAAGGGACCTGCTTGCAGAAAAGTGTAAAGAGGCAAAACAAAGAACACTTCTTACCGTCAAACAAATGCTCACTGCCCTCTTTCAACAAGCAGCTCACATTGAGTGGGATGAACAACTGAGCTCGAAGTGGGTCTCCATATAAGTAACTGGGCAAAGCAAACGGTCCTTCCAAGACTGGAACTAGCAAGAAACCACAGGATGTGGCTTTGCGATGCCAACCCTGAACCTGAGAAGAGATTGAAGCAAGAAATTATGTGACATGTGTCAAACTGAAGAAGAGCGCTTATGGGCATAGGACCAACTCATTTCCCAAGAAGAGATCAGACATGCTCAATTCTCCACAGGCTCTGCTTCCTTTGTATGGCAAGCACACAAGCATCCTTGTAGGTAAAGCAGTACAAGCGCAAGCCATCAGGCTTTCTTGTTTGAAGTGCCACATCAATCACAAAGCACTTTAAAATAGGACATTTTTCAGGAACTGATTCAGCCTACATACCATCAGCGGCTAAGCACTGCTGCTTTACTGGAACAGCGCAATAGACTTTAAATAGAAGCAAACCCAATCCCCTAGTGGTGGCTGGCTGGGTGGGGTGAAACCTGGTGTTAAATAATATGGGGTTTACAGAAGCGACAAAGGGGAAAACGAACAAAATCTAAAAATTAAGAAGTGACACAAGCCACTTGCATTTCCAGTTCCAAATGTCTTCAGCTAGTTCAACAGCATTGCTGAACTGGAAGAACACACTCCCTGGAAAAGCCCTCTCACAAAAGCAGTTCCACTAAGACTTAAAGTTCTCAGGTTTGGGGATAGAAGGAATGCAATGTGAAATGCATTCTTTTTCCAAATGTCCAGCTTGATGCTTAAGATTTGCCTAAAGAGGACTCAAATTCATCAGCTTGACCTGCACTGTTCTATGCACACTGTGCACGAAACCCCCTAAAAGCAGGAAACTATCCTGCATACAGAACGAGTACAGACAGCATGATAAATGATGACCAGATGCAGCAGTGCTAACCACCACCAGTAAAATGACTTATGGAAATAAGGACAGATCCAACCCACTGTTCCTTTCTAATACTTCCTATGACAATGTCCTCAGTAGTCAAACGGATACAGAGGCCAGAGGGGCATTGCTGTGGCCACCCAAAACAGAAGGACTCACTCTTACCATCTCAAAAAGAACAGCTGCAGTCACTGCCATCCAGTGTAACTTGATTTCAAAGGCAGCATTCAGGGAGAAGTTGCCATGGTAATAACAGCTGCACCACTCCAAACGGTCAGTGCGGTTATTCACATCCACGTCGAGCGTCACTGTCCGTTGCTCAGGCACTGTGGCAGCTACTTAGCCAAGGAATAATAGGGGTATATTTAAAAGATCCATTAAAGAGAGGGTGGGAGACAGGTTGAAGAGAACACAAGAAACAAGCTATTTAAGAGTAATTTGTCCTGCCACTCGTCCACAAATATTTTTGGGCTAGTAGAATAGTCCCAGAATGCTGCTCATCCAGATCAGGAAAGACAAAAAACCTGAAGCATTGCTCATATCAGGGGTCAGTGCCACAGAATTAGCTCCCTAAGAAGTCAAAAGGCACTTCAGCTGCAATAAAGAGGCAGAACTGAGACTCAAGCAGCTAATCAGTAAGCGACTGGTGCCACAGTTAACTATGGCTAGACAGCATCAGCTCCTTCATACCCAAAACATTCCAAATTGGTTTTAGTATTTCTGTATGTGCCCACCAGAAATCACAACAGAGTGCTGTTACACAGGGCAAGAGCATTCCAGGACTTTCCACAGCTAAAGGAGATCAAAAGTTAAACGTCTTGCTTCTTTAACCCCACATCACTGCATTGCTAAAACTGCACATCCGACACTTTCTGTAAAAGCATGAAAAGTCAGCCAAGACTCATGCAGCAGCGCTACCATCACTGCAACACCTTCTACTGCTTGGCAGTAAGCGTTGGGATAGTGCCCACACCCAGCTCCCTTTGTGCCCTAGACCCCAGCATCGCAGTGAAAGAAAATCTCAGCTGTCAGGCAAGAGAAGCATAGAAAGTGGAAGTGACCTGGCTGGTGTCATACTGCAACTGCAAGGCCAGGGATAGAACTCCAGTCTCCTGACTCTGAGACCAAAGTCCTGCTAGGAACCATAACCATGCTGTCACTTTCAGCTTTTCTTTAGGCAAAAACATAATTTAACATTTCTGTAATGTTAACAATTGACACAAAACAAAGGTGCAATACCATTGAAAAGACCTTGCACTTTATCGCATGCATGAGGGATGGATGTTGTTATTTCTTAAGTAGAAGAAAATGTGCACCATTTGATACAGTCAGCTTTTAAATGACCTTCTAATTTAATGGCTTAATGGTGTTAAAAAAAAGAATAAAGTTCTTCCTTGAGGTAGATGGAAAGTTCCCACCTTCACTTCTGCTGCAAGGTAGCTGGAGACAGTTTTCAAGGTTATTAGAAAATCCTTTATATTGCTATTATTGCAGCTTAGGAAAAAAATAAAAGAGAAAACCCCAGTAAGAATGGAAGAACATGGCCCAGTTTTGTAAATACGATCCATTTTTGGTTTTGGAAATGTAAAATCTGCAGTTTCTGAGTTGGGCTGGTATCGTCAGATCAACATTTTGTGATTTTCTTGCTCATTTTTGGTGGAGTATCACTGTGAATACAGCCCTCATGGTTAAAAGGTGCCAGTTTTGTAACTAAGTATGTTGGAAAACAACATCCCAAAGCTGTAAAGTGAAAGCAGCCCAGTTAGGTAGATGTTGGTCATTAGCTCAGAGGTCAGTGATAACGCCACAGTCCAGTGTGCCCAAACAAGCACACTGTGAAGAATGAGCTCCCTGCTCCCTTAGGCTGATCCTTTTTCCAGGTAATGCAGACTCCCCATTAGGGCTGGAGCTGCTCTCTCCACCTTGTCTGCAGCTGTAATCCACATGTAAAGCAACAGGAACACAGTCCAACCAGGTGAGCTAATCAAAAGGACCTTGAAAACTGATGAGAAATATCCATGTGCCTGAATTCAGAAGCTTCAGATTAAAACCAACTAAATTTTAATAGAATAAACTCTGTCTTTGATAAACCTGATTTTAAGAGGACTCACCTGCTTCCCAATTATCTTGTACCACTGAGTATTTAACTAATGACTTATTGAGTAAATCGGAGAGGAGCAGGCAGGTTATTCTCCAGTTACAGACTACACTACATACAAGGCTACAATTGCTAGTGCATGCATTGCTATAAATCAAAAGGGACAAGATTAGGTGTATCACAGGTCAGACTTCCACTGGGAAGGGAAAGAGGACAATCATTGGGCAAGTGATAGGGGAATTGGGAGGGATAAAGATCTTTGAGATATGTGGAGCTTGTTCCAGAGCTCCCAAACCTTGCATGCAATTTCATGTCACAGCCTGACATTTAGGGAAGGTGGGGAGGGGAAGAAATAAAAACCACAACCAAATCAAAGCCAAGAGAGGAACAAATGAAGTCACGTGGACCAGAGGTCATCTGGGTTTAGTAAAGCTCCTTGCCTCAGATGAACTGATGAAGGTTTTTTTGGAGTACTGTTTAGAGGAGGGACAGCACAGAAACATCAGTTACACCAGTTCCTTTGTAAGAAAGAAGTTCCACACTGGATTGTTCTCCAAGAAACTCTTATTGCTGGAATAACCAGCACATGAGCAATCTGGAGGCATTTTTCATTCTTCCATGAACTGCAAATTAATTAAACAGCAGAACAGTCACAGTTCCAACACAGATCAGAGGGCTGCACAGGTGTGTAACTACATCACATGCTGAGGGAACACACTCTGCCCTGGATGGCATTAAAGAAAACATGAGAGGGGCACTAAAGCACCCTTCCTTCTTTGCCCATTGCCCCAGGTGCAAGCTTACTGAGTGTCTTAGCCTTCTCATTTCACAAGAGAACAGACGCCAGAAGAGTTGTTTTCTTGAGCTAAATAGTGAGTATAAGATCAAACCATGCACAGGATCCAGCCCAAACACCTCCAGCCTTCCCAGTACTTTCATGCCAGCCTACATTTAGGCTTCAGCTCTGGCCAATCACTGAGATAATGAGGCTGCATACTAGCCAAGGCACCAGATTTGGTGTGCGACGGGAGAATATCCTGCATGTGTTGACTTCAGAGAATTAACCATTATTTCAGACTTTCTATCCTTAATGTTTCTCATTTCTGATGCTGTTCCTCTTCAAACAAGGCTTTCAGAAGTACACAAGGATTACTGTAACTTCAGGTTTAAGAGATACTACACCAGCAGTAAATTCTCTTCAGCAGGTCAAATATGCAAAACAGGAGAACAGCAGAATTTTCTTTTTATCCTTAAATGTCAGGGCTTTAGAAGATGCATCTGAATAAATCTGAAGTTGCAGTTCCATAGCAATGATTTTTCTCATCATTTTAAACAGGGAAAGAGGAACAAAAGCAAGCGACTCAGGCTGGCCTGGAAATGCCACAAAAAGCTGACAAAGCAACACAATCAGTCATGCAGCCAGGGTGTTTCATGGGCTGTTAGTTGTAGTCAGTGTTATACTTCGCACATTACAGAACTTTAGATACCATAATGGTTTCTTGTCCAGCACCAAGATCTTCCATATATAAGATCTTCCATATGATTTTTGTAGCTGGGCTTCCCAGACATTAATATCAGGAGTCTGGGTATACATGGTTCAGATTAGCCGAAAAGTCTCCAGCACACCACAGATGACTTCCAATACATCTGTGGCTTTTGCCATTAAGCAGCAAGACATACAATTTTAGGTACAGCTTTGTTGCTCTGCTGTACTTATAACTTATCCCTCCATGCTCACTACAGGTTGTGAAGAGTCCCTCTGGATCTACAAGGACCAAATCAATATTTGCTCTCTGAATTCAAGAGGATGGCATGGGGAGGGGTTCAGGAACATTGAAAGAATACTTTTTCCTGTATTCCAGTACTCAGAAGTGAAAACTGCCCACTCAGCCAGTGAAACACATCTCTAGCATATGAGAACAAGTCCATGTGCAAGACACATTTAAGGCCAGCATGAAATTTGCAGCTTTAATTGCTGGTCCACGTGAGATCATACCCTTGGCTGGCTGCTCTTCCCCTTTCAAACTATCCCCTTGAACTTCCCCAGCTGTCACCTGTGCTGTGCATCTACCTAATAGTGCAGCTGCCTGGCTCCGTCCTCCGAAACTGCGGCTAAAGGAACTGTGCCTACTTGCATAGGAGGCTGGGCGGCTGGGCAGCCAGGGCAGGAAGAATGCTGGGATTTCCGAGTGCAGGAGCTCTTCTGCCACAAACGCCACCTCAAACCATTTCCTCTGGAAGGCAGAGAAGTCATCCATGGCAGCTGTGTGCCACATGGCAGGCTGCTGCATGCCCACTGAACAAAAAGGAAGGGGAAGGAGAGACTGCAGTTAAAAACCAGTGTTCATGATCAAGAGAAAGAGGTAATTCTTTCTGAAAAAGAGGAAGGAGGAAAAACAAAAAAGTTATGTTGTCTGCAATTCCTTTTTTTTCTTTTATTAACCAAAAAAGCTGAATTTCTTTGACTGTCTTTAGAGCAGTGGTTTTGCTGCTCTCAAAATGCATCTCTGCTGCAGCACCCATAAGAATCAAGCACAGCTAGCGATTATGCAAAGGGGTGATGAGGAAAGGCTTGTAGTAACACAATGCTGACCTCTGTCTGGTTCTTTGTCCACAACAATCTTGTAAAAATAAAAGCCATAAATAAAGGTTCGTAAAGCTTCTCCAGACGCATGGACAATAAGCTGCTCTTCTAGCATTTTCTGAACAAAGTAAAGAGAACAGAGCAAACACAATAAAAAAGGAGAAGTCACTCTTCCAGTTACATAAAGAGGTTGCTAGAGAACATTAGGAAATAATCTTCCTTTTCTTGACATCTTTTTGTTCAGATATGTGCCTAATGAGAATATCAGCAGTGTTATCTCTTGATATTCAGCACATGTAGCAAGTTCTTATCTCCCCGAGAAATTGTTTGACCTTTCTGCAGATGTCAGCCTTCCTCCCTTTCTCTGCTCTGGTTTTATAGATGGATTTATAGGAAGGCAAGAGGTTGGAAACATTCTGGGTTCTCTGTTAATTGATATGGGATCTCAGCAGAGGAACGAACTCCAAAACACTTCCAACCTTCTGCCCATGACACAGTTTGCTAGGGAAGGAAAAAGAATGAAAATCCACGAACACAAGCAGTGTGTCTTGCACAAAGTGTGCATATTTCAGCACCCATAAAAGAGAGGTCATACGCTAGATTTATTATGACTCATTAACTAATTATTAGAAGAAAAACCAAAACTGAACCCCAAGCAAATCACACTGTAGTTGCTTTGTAATTCTAACACAACAGAGTTCTTGTTAAGAATCTGCTAACTGGAGGTTATACACAGAACTGTCATCATATGTAAGTGGGAAAAAATAATACATATTACTATCGAAGAATATGTCCCTGATTTGTGATAGGGAATCCAAAAAATGTCATCATTATCTCGTATTCTCTTGAACACTGTTTTCAGTATCTATCAGTAAGAGGGTTTTAATAAGAAACACAAATTACTGCTACGCTTTCCTCTACAATTCTACTTCTTCACAGGGTAAAGTATTTGTGGCCCTCCAGGCACCCCTGGATAGTTCTCGTACCTGCATTATGTCGATGGCCATGGCCTGGGTTTGCACACCTTCCACATTATTCACCAGCCAATGGACAACTTCCGCACTGATGAAACAGTATGGAGAGAGGCCCTTCTGTTCAGAGAGCAGCTGGATCCCTGTGCTGAATCACAGCAATCACACGTGTTAACATGGACTCACTGACACTCCTCTTAAGTTACAAAGACAAAAATCACTGCTGGGAAAAAAAGGGGGATAAGAGATACAGGACACAGTGCCCCATAGCGGCACATCATTAGCTTCTGGTAACAGCACGGAGAGCTAACACTGACAGCACTTTGGTATCTTACTGAGACTTGATTTGACAAGATTCTGGGATTCTCTATAAATTGAAGTCTCTGCAGCAATACTCGGACCTCAACAAAATCCCTTGTTGAAGAGCCTGAAACTGAGTAACAGAAGGAAGCTTAAAACTCTTCCACAGCTGACATGGGGTTTTCCTTTGACTGACTCCATGCCCTCTTACAAAACATCTAGGCAAATGTTAAGCACATTTACATTAAAAACTTACGTGGGGTGTTTCATGGCTTCGAGAATCTCTATCAGTGTGGAGGAGGAAGTCAGAGTGCTTGCCGAACACTGCTGGGAGCTGGGAATTAAACAGAAGCATGTTCAAAACTCAAGGAAGCTACCAGATTTGTTCAAATATATATATTAAAGAAAAACACTCTCTCTTCTCTTCCCATCACTGACTTTGCTACATTTATTTCCTTTTTCATCTCAAAAAGGACAACTAAAAGCATCAGACCTGTATTTTCCCCCGAGGTGGTCAGGTCCTATTGACTCAAAGCACACGACATCACACACAGCCGTACTCAGGAGCAATGGAGAGCAAACATTTTGAGGTTGGCTTTTTTTTAAACTGTAATATACAACCACAGGAAACAGGTGCTAATATAGTTTATTTTTCGTGTTGCTTCCTCCCCAGTGTCTCGCCTCGTTAGAACCTCTTGGATTTCATCAACCTACTCGATTCAATTAGATCTGCAGGGCCCCCCTTTGCTAGAACAGACAGAAGCCAGATTCAATTCTAAGCCTGGTTTTCTGCTAACAGGTTTCAGAAATGGTATTTCTTCATTCTCCACTTCTTGAAGAATGAAGCTGGGTTTGTGGGTGGGGAAATCAGGCCTTGTGTTCATTTAATTCTGGAAAACTGGGTTGCAAGGCTTATTTTACTACCACTCTTTCGGCACGTGTAAACGCTGCAGTGAGGTCTTGTGACAAGTGCCATCTAGTGCTGACAGACACAGCACATCTTGTTCTTAGGTTCCTTTTTAAGTATCCATCCCTTGACACCAGAAAGAGGAATGTAAGTGAACAGAACTGCAGTCCAGCACTGCTGTGCTTTTCTTACCCGCCCTCTGCAGCACCAGCTGTGGTGTATCCTTGGTCTGCAACACTCTGGGAACTTCCCAAGGTCTGCGTGCTGCCCCTATCAGGTAACTGCCCCGTGTTTATCAATGTGTTGCCATCTGAGATTACAGGAACTGACTGATCTATGGACACCTGCATGGAGTAAACACAGTAACATCTTTATGAAATCTATGATGCAATCCATTGCCTATTTTCCCTCTGCCCCACATTACCTGTACCTCAGCATAGGTTAGTTAACAAGCAGCAATACTACAAGGCAAGCACAAGCATACACAGAAAGGATAACTACAGTCTTATTTTGCCATCACTACAGAGCTACTGACAAACACAAAATTCAGACCCCAGTAAAGATGAGGATCACCAACTCAGTAACAACTGCTGAGAAAGCTACTGGCAAACCAGCAACACCAGTCCCAACCTGACATTTTCAACTGGAGTGAATAACTTTGACTATAAACACGCAACGAACAGAACAGGAACTTAATCACTACAGGAAAGTAGTAGGCAGCCAATAAAAAATAGTTTCAATTCTAACTCTCAGACAAAAATACACAAATGTATCACACGAATTCAAGTTTCATAATGCACAAAATCAGCTCATCCTCCTTCCTTTCTTAGGGTAGTATCAGGAGGCTGGTTGGCACCCACCCACACCTTTGTCGCCAAGACAACAAGAACACTTTCCTCCCGCAGGAACACTTGCACTAGTCCAACGGTAGACTGAATAGTTCACAAAATTAACATAAAATCATCTCAGAAAGAACATGAATGCGGAAAGATTCAGCAAAGTACAGGCTGTAACTGCCATCTGTCATTAACACGTACGGCTTCGGAAAGGCGCATTATATAAAAGCTGGGGAGGTGGGGGAGAGGAACACGAACAGCAGAGTAACTCACTAACTCAAACCGGTGTAAATACGAAGGCTGATCTCCCATGATGAATCCACAGCATATGCACAGCTGAAAAGCACAAAGCTTGTGGTTTGGCTTAGGTCTGATAGCCAGACCAGAGTCCTTTCTTTATGCCATTTCTCACATCTCAAAGATCTCTCACTCTGCAATGGCAGATGTCCCTTTTTGGACAGCCAAAAATGGCAGATGCTCTCAACATTGAACCTACAGTCCCACAGGAAGCTAAATCCACTCTCCCACCTCAAAGTTCACTTCAACTAGCAGTATTTTCTACTAACACAGTGTTATTGCTAACTCCTAACTGGCATTTAAGTGTACAAACAACTTCTGTCATGATGACTCTTTTATTTTCAGCCCTCAGTTGCCTAAGAGTTCAAGGACACAATTTGACTTGGATCTCCCCAAAGCCACCTGTCAGTCAAAGCCACAGAAGATATTTAGCCAAGAACAAGATGAGTAAGCTGTTGCCATTTTGTTTAGCAAGGGAAGATGGAAAACAAGTACTTACTAGAACACAAAAAGAGAAGGTTCAGCAGTTGACAAGACAGCACTGCAAAGGACAGTAAAGCAGGGCACATGAACAGCCAAAGCACATCACAAACATTGAGTGGTGGAAGGAAATGTTCATATCCACCACCACCAGCCACTTTGTCCTGCTAATGCTGTACATCTTGCTCTCAACAGGCAGATCTGGAAACTAACACAGGTTCCCCACATGGGAAGCTCAGGACAACAAATGCTCTTCATCACCTCAGTCCAAAAGCCAGCGATGACAAGACCCCGTTTAAAACTAACCTGTGAGTAGGAGGTTGAAGCTGTACGTGGGCTGCGAACAAAATCCATAAAGAAGGCCCCATCCTGAAGGCATCAGAGGAAGTAGGCCCATTAATGGCAACAGCAACACGGAGTTGAAGAAAAGCAAATACAATGTTGTGCAAGTATGAAATGACCACAGAGAGAAAGTATGAGGAGAATGCAAATCCCAAACAGACCCAGAACATGAGATGCAGCAGAATGCAGAGCATCAGGAGTCACTCACACACATACCTTCACTTTCTCTCTCTGTAACAAGACAGTGCTCTTCATGCACAGATGCTTTTTCAAAGACTTGAAACCCACACTTATCAGAAGCCAATTGAAACTACAGCCTTCTCTCCACGCTTCATAGCGGAGAGACTTGAGCTCTAAAGTATGTGGGTTTCCATCCCAAATGCAAAGCTGAACAGTGATACAGAAACCTGTAGAACTGCATGTGTCATGACAAATATCCAGAGACAGACAGCAATTTTTCTAGTCTGTCAGTCATTCAAATGATAAAGAGGGAGAGGCAAAGAAGCACTTTCAGGAAGCACATTCCTCCTCTCAACTGCAGGTCTGGTATGGTACAAAGGGAAGGGAAGAACACACAGATCTTTCCAACGCTGTGTTTAATATTTCATGCAAAATGAAGATCCTGCCTGCACGATGTTCCCACCTACTTGCAAACCCTGGATGAATTCATCCCCGGCTGCTATTCAAAGATGTGTCAAGATTCTCTTATCACATAAGACAATGCAGTGGAACTCAACTAGATTTTCATTGCCTATTTGCAATTCTTTATTCTGCTTCCTAGGCAAAATATTTTGTCTAGCCCGCAGTTAGGATGCTGCTTATCCTGTTATGTATGTATAAAAGTATTTTCTGGAAAGAATCAGCAACAGGGTTACATGGCTGGCAAGTTACGCAGTGCTGAAGCAGAGCCAAGCATCCTTTATCCATACAGGCAAGGACTTCCCAAACAGATTATACACCAAGCTAACTCACTGTGGTAAACCCATGCTGTATTGCCCAGTAACTGGCTGAAGTGACTTGTCAGTTCTACTCTGCAACAGGGTAAAGGTGGAGCCAGCGGCTCTGTTTTGCTTTGGAATAACCCCAGCACTGAATAGCATCCTAGAAAAGCACTTGCCCCCTGGCTGTTGACAGAGCACACAGCTGTCACAAGTTGTCAGTACTTTGGCTGCAAGTCTCTGGACATACCCATGCTGGTGAGCCCTAAAGGGCTCGTGTTGTCCTGGAAACACGAGGCACACACTTGCCAGTGTTTCCAAGTGAGCACAAAGTTGTTTGTCAGGCTACCTCCACCAGCACCTTTCCAACAAGTGCAAGCCATCAATCTGGAAATCCCAATTGCTTCTCTTCAAGTCCCTATATGTAAATACTTATAAAAGTGTTTACTACTGTCGTGTGAAAAGGTTTCAATTGATAACTTGCTCTTCGAGATTCTCCAATTAGCCCTACAGAAAGGCTTTTGAATATAGTTACTTTTAAAATGACACAAAATCCCATCTGCTTTTCAGAACTTACTGGTAGTACAATGTCTGCTACTTGGTTTCCAACACACCAGTGCACTATTGCTGAGTAAGCCAATTTTGACTTTTTCCCTTTGCTGCCCAGAACAATCAGACACAACATTCTTCTGTCCTGGGTCCTAGATGGAATCTTCACCAGCTTTACTGGTAGAAAAAGATATTTACAATTTCCATATTTAAAGAGGGAAGTTTGATGAAGCTGATTTTCCAAAACAGTTGAAGAAGAGAATGCAAGGCCTGATTTATGATCTGTAAGTTTGCAAACATGCCTCAAGCCAGTTTCTGCAACTATTTTTTCCAAGCCTAGCATGACCTGCTCCAGAATCACATCTGTGTTTTGGAAACACTCTTTTTACAAATAGGTGTCTATTACTAAGATGATTGCAGTTGCTCTATCACTTCAGCTAGGACTATCCAGGTCTCCAGAATAACTCAACACTTGTCCCTGGCAGCAGCAGAAAAGGGGGCATTGTGGAAACATTAGGTGGGAAGTGAAAAATACTGAAAGAGATGGTTAAGTTGATAGGGAATCTGAGAACTTTTTCTTTGTAATATTTCAACTGTTGAACCCAAAGCCAGATCACACCACAGTGCTGTACCTTCATTCATCGAATGTTTCTGGTTGGACTTGGAGGTAGAGTTCCTGCTCTCCTGGCACCCACAGAATAGTTGACAGGAAGGCTGAGGGGATAGCACAGTCTTTTCTTTAGCTGTCTGAAGAGAGCTCCAGGAAGAGAGTTTTCTCCAGCCTGGAGTTCAGCCAGTAAAGGAAGGACATCTAAATCACTACTCAGGAACACATCCTCTCCTCTAAGCAGAAGCAAGTGACTGGAGTGCCTACTGTTAAAATTCCACTGAAGCTTCACACAGTCATGGTCTAGAGCTTGATTGTGCTCTTAAAGACAGCCTTCATGCAGATGGAGACAGCACTGACCTACTAAATCTGAAAATCAAACCCTGACTGAAATGAAATGTGCTACTGGAAAAGGAAATGGACTAATTAATAAATACCACTTAAATTAGCAACACACACTGGGACAGTATCCCAGGAACTTCATCTCATTCTCACAGTTGGATAGCTGCACCTCAACCCTCTTCTTATGCCCTTGCACACAAAGGCTTAAGGGCATCCCCAGTACAGGACCAGTCCTTGCTGGAATCTAGAGTAAGATGTGGTAGGATGTACCCATTTGCTTACAGAAATAGTCTATTATTTGAGAAATTTCTACACAAAAATAGTAGCTGAAGAAAGAGCAGAAAGTCTTTACCTTGCGAGGGCTGTCCAGATAGGTGGGTGTGATAGCAATGCTCCCACTCTCCGAAGGCTGCCCAGAGCTCTTCCCAGAAAGCATTGCTGCTTGCTGCTCCCCCAGTGTCCTGAAACAAAAGGAAGGAATGCAAAGTTTGTTCAAACACACCCTGTGTCAGCTCCCACCCGAAGGGAAGCACTGCAGAGGGGTACTACTGTATTTTCAGGCATTTGCTCTCCCACATTCTGAAGCACAGAATCAACCCAATATCTGTAAGCACCTTTTACCTCACAAAAACAACATGGACCCTTGATCTTACTCAGTTTTATTATGCATATGCAATACTACCTTATCATTACCAAAACATTAAAATTTTGTATGTATTTAACAGCAACAATGTTTTAAATTGTGTTTATAGATTCTCTGGTATGAGTAATCTGAGTTTCTTTGAGCCATTCTAGATCAACACTGAAAAAGAACCTCAGAAGTTTCACAGATGTTTTAATAAGAGTTATCCGTGAAAACAAGCTATTTTGTTCAGGCTATATTTGCTACCCAATGTCTATACTGAGACCACTCAACCAGTGTGGTGTACCTGTGTACACTTAGGTCCCAGTGAAGCTGCTTTTATGCAGCTACAACTGTACTGGCAAATCACAAATAGAGCACAAATTTGATGTGTAATGGACTGAGATGCTCCTTCTAGATTACCAGGTATTCACTTCTCATGTTCCTCTCTAGTTTTTGATATTCATTCTATTAATGGAAACATAATACAAGGAAGTCACTGGAAAAGCCCAGTGTTTCCCAAGCCCTGCCACAAGAATACTGAAGAAGCAGGATTCCACATCCCTTTTGTAAGGCAAAGTTCCCCAAATCTGCTTTAGTCAGCCTAGGTGGGATACATAGGAAGGATGTTCTCGTGCTCTTCACACAGCCTACTTGTAGAGACTCACTTCTGACTGGCTTCCATCTGCAGCAGAGCTGAGAGTGCCGAGGTTCCTTTCTTCCCAATGGGAGGCCCAGACTGCTCCAGAGAGTGGGTGGGAATTGGACCAGCAATCTGCAAGCCTTTCATGGCAGACCCTTTCTAACAGAGGAAAAATGAAAGCACAAATTTAATCAAGCTAGGTGTAATTAATAAGCCATCTCACATCAGCAGGGCTTTCTATGTACACTTCAAAAAGGTAGCTAACCATAGGTACACAAGAAGTGGAACAGCCTAGTGCCTTGTGTGGATGCTATTTCAAAATGGGTGTTATTCTGGAAAAGGCAGATTTGCTCTGAAATAAATTACTCCATTCAGTGTATGAACTGGAAGAGAACTGGGTAAGCACTAACCAGTTTCTCATCATCCTCTTGAAATTCCTGTTCACCAGGAATTCACCCACATGGTTTTCTTTTCATAATCCTTTTACTAAGTCTACAGAACACAGCCAGCCCAGATTGAAGTTACCACCTTAACTACCTCACAAATCCTTTATCAATTACCTGCATCACAAGGTACAATAATGTGTCCAGGATAACCACATCTACAGCACACAGCAATTAACATTTCCAAAGAGGTGGCATCAGGCCACCAGGCTTGTGGTAAGAGAAGACTAGCTGAGGAAAAACCAGAGCACCAACAGGCTAAGACATGGCTGTGCTACCTGGAAGAGCTTGGTTTCTTACCGAGTGAGCTATCTGTTCTGGCTCTCGTTCCAGGCACAGCAGCATAGGACACCCATTCCAGGGAAATTTAATTAGTTCAAGAATAGCAAGGTGTTAAAAAAGCCATACTGAAACCCGAAACAGTACTATTCTATGATTCTATGACATCAGTCAGCACTGTGCTTTATGTACTGATTACCCATACATAAAGCACAGCTACAGGTTGGGCAGAGAAGAGATTCAGAGCAGCCCTGTGGAGAAGGACTTGGGGGTATTGGCCAATGAGAAAATGAACATGAGATGGGTTCAGTGTGTGCTCACAGCCCAGAAAGCCAACCGTATCCTGGGCTGCATCGAAAGGAACGTGACCAGCAGGTCGAAGGAGGTGATCCTGCCCCTCTGCTCTTGTGAGACCTCACTTGGAGTATTGTGTGCAGGTCTGGTGTCCTCAGTGTAAAAAGGACATGGAACTGTTGGAACAAGTCCAGAGAAGGGCCACGACGATGAGCAGGGCACTGGAGCACCTCCCATATGAAGATAGGCTGAGAATGTTGGGGCTGTTCAGCCTGGAGAAGAGAAGGCTGAGTGGAGACCTCATAGCAGCCTTCCAGTATCTGAAGGGGGCCTATAAGGATGCAGGGGGGGACTCTTCATTAGGGACTGTAGGGACAGGACAAGGGGTAATGGGTTAAAACTTAAACAGGAGAAGTTTAGATTGGATATAAGGAGGAAGTTCTTTACTGTCAGGGTGGTGAGGCACTGGAATGGGTTGCCCAAGGAAGCTGTGAATGCTCCATCCCTGCCAGTGTTCAAGGCCAGGTTGTACAGAGCCTTGGGTGAGATGGTTTAGTGTGAAGGGTCCCTGCCCATGGCAGGGGCGTTGGAACTGGATGATCTTAAGGTCCTTTCCAACCCAAAGTATTCTGTGATTCTATACCCATACACACACATACACCCCCAACTTGCTTGGGACTGCCTCAGGGTGTCTCTCTGCTAATGCTTCAGCTAAAACTCAAGCTCAGCTTCTCACCCAACTAAAAGCTGACTCACTCGGATCATTCGATCAGACCGATGGCGTCGACGAATGCGGTTCAAACCCTCCACAAAGCGAATGAATCCATCCAGGAGCTGCCACTCCTCCTCGTCAGAGCGGGGCTTGTCCCCATACACATCACAGTGCACCTCTCCTTCCATAATGCGTTTGGTGGCACTGATGCAGGCAGGCAAAAGCAGAAAACGGGTCCTCCAGAATTTCAGTGACTCAATAAGGCTGAAGGAACATGAAAATAAGACAGAGGTCAGCAGAGCTTCCTACGGAGGATCATACAGTACATAAGATACACATCTATTTGCTGTAAATTTCAGTTAGTATAGTGACAATCTCATTCTGCTACGCCTGTGCGAGAACTAACAGATATAAATGGGAATGGTCAGCAATGAGTAACACTGGGAAGTATTAAAACATTGATATGCAAAAGAGAAAACAGGGCTATCTTCAGAGTAATTTTATCAGAGATAAAATGCCTTTTCTGTAAAAGATAACCTACAAAGGCTTTTTCACTAAAGATAAGCAAAGAAAAAGGAATTTTAAAGATACACCTTAGAGAAGGTGGCATTTTGACTGATACTGGAAAAGAAACAACAACAAAGACTGGATTTGTTGAGAGAAAATACAGAAAGGCTATTGACACCTGGGGAGACATTCCACATTGCTAATAAGAAGCCGTGCTCTACATAGCTTAGGAGTAGGACTACAGTCAGGCTAAGCCTAGGACTGAAGCAAGCCTGCAACAGATTCCAACTAAACAGGAGTTTTGAGTCACAGCCAGAAATGAGTAAGAAGCCAAGAAAAGCATCTGTGTGGTACAAAATGCCATCATATTTCTTTGCATTTGCAGCAGAGGGAAAAAAAATGGTTCATGCTGTATTTTGTGATCAAGACTTTGTATCAGATAATGCAACAGGCAACAGAGTAAGATTCCTGCTAGCACTACACAAGTGAAAGCAGGCCAGTTACTCTCCCTGGGGTACTGAGCATTCGGTGGGTCAAACTTATTGAAGGAATTTTAGGTCAAAAAGGAAAAGAGGCAATTAGGACACAGAACAGTCTGGATGAACAAGGAGATCTTGCCTGAAATCCTCAGAGCCAGCAGAGCAGATATACTGATCCAAGTAATTCCACTTGTACTCTTCTAGTCTCTCATGGGAAAATTCTACCCAGCAAGAGACAAACTCAGAGTCAGAGTGTGAGGGGCACAAGCTGTAAGTGTAATTTATCTGAGCAGATTCATATGGATACCTAGAGAGAAAACGCAGACATTAATCTCAGCATCATCAATAGCAGTGCTTCTCTTTCTTCTCAAGATACAGAAGGTTCTACAGGATGTTCTTTCTAGCAAGTACCAGCAGCTAGAAAAGCATGCTCATCTGAACACTGACAAGGAACTGCTCAGAAAGATACTCACTTTGGCAGATATCGGGTCACAGTAATTATTTTGTCTTTCAATGTTACTTTGTGGAAAGTACGGCCCATACTCAGCCAGTATTGATCTTCTTCCTCAGGTCGATTTCTTGATACAAGACCTAGTTGTTAAAAGCAAAACACACTTCCTTTCAGCTCGCTGCAACAGTCAGACCTTTGTCAAACTACCTATAGAAAGGGACTCTAAAATTGGGCTTCTGAACTGAAGACAAACTAAAAGCCATCTTTCAGGCCACCTTTTTAAGGAACATAAATGCACAATGATCCTTTTGTTCTTACAGTTCAGATTTCCTAGTACCACAACTGGAGAAGGGCATTCCCCATTCATACACCACCAATACAGACCTTCCCTAGTCAGGACAATTAGAGAACAGACGATATGAAATGTTAGGGAACTGGTGGGCATGATGGCAAAGCTGGGCTCCACTTTCACTTTCTCTCTGTGCTTCATTCCAGGAACTAAGCACTGAAGTACTTCAGTACTTTACTGAAGGAGGCTTGCTGCTCATTCCCAACCCAGTGAGTTACAACTGTATCATCTTCATGTGTATTCTCTGCTCTACAAACACTGTATCATACTGACTTACCTAGAGAATATCCAGAAGAAGGAAGAAGTCAAACAGCCAGTCAGATCCTCTCAAAGGAATATGATACCCTCTCAACCTAGCCCAGCCCTCTGGTGGGTTTAACTAGGTTTAGCTGACTCATGGTTTGAGATTCAGAGCAGCCCTGCGGAGAAGGACTTGGGGGTGTTGGTTGATGAGAAAATGAACATGGGTCGCAGCCCAGAAAGCCAACCGTATCCTGGGCTGCATCAAAAGGAGCGTGACCAGCAGGTCGAAGGAGGTGATCCTGCCCCTCTGCTCTGCTCTTGTGAGACCTCACCTGGAGCATTGTGTGCAGTTCTGGTGTCCTCAACATAAAAAGGACATGGAACTGTTGGAACAAGTCCAGAGAAGGGCCACGAGGATGATCAGGGGACTGGAGCACCTCCTGTATGAAGACAGGCTGAGGAAGTTGGGGCTGTTCAGCCTGGAGAAGAGAAGGCTGCGTGGAGACCTCATAGCAGCCTTCCAGTATCTGAAGGGGGCCTATAGGGATGCTGGGGAGGGACTCTTCATTAGGGACTGTAGTGACAGGACAAGGGGTAATGGGTTAAAACTTAAACAGGGGAAGTTTAGATTGGATATAAGGAGGAAATTCTTTCCTGTTAGGGTGGTGAGGCACTGGAATGGGTTGCCCAGGGAGGTTGTGAATGCTCCATCCCTGGCAGTGTTCAAGACCAGGTTGGACAAGGCCTTGGGTGATATGATTTAGCGTAAGGTGTCCCTGCCCATGGCAGGGGGGTTGGAACTGGATGATCTTAAGGTCCTTTCCAACCCTAACTATTCTATGATTCTATGGTTTCAGGACAATGAAGCTCTACCTATCTATCTGGGACCTTCACAGCTATTTTAGAGTTAAGAAACTGCTTCTAGTTACATACATTTGGGAGCTTGGGTCTGTCTTCTACAGACGTGTCTGCCCTGCAGTCACCATGTGAAGTGTGTTTAAGATGTATTCACACAAACAGCACTCAAGCCATGTCACTTGGGCTCACCATCATGAATATGAGGCGAGTTTCTTATTACAGTTCAAAAATCCTGCACCTGTCCCTTCATGGTGCAGCTGAGCTGTTTGTGCTGCAGCGGATCAGGCTCTCTCCCATCAAAGCTTTCCATATAAAAACAAAAAAGAACAGATGCTTCAATGAGCATCTCTGCCCGATTCATAGAGGTTACTGGGATTTGCAGAAGGAGGAAAAGACAGAAGACTGAATTGTCAATACAAAGTCACTCACCTCGACTGTACAGGGGACTGCTGCTGAGCGGGGGTGGCACAGTTGTGGCTGGCTTCTGTGGTTTGGATTGCACAATAATTTGATAGCCTTGCATGAGACGCTGACAAATAAACTCCTCAAACACCTGCTGGGCTGTCATCTGCACTCCTTCCTCATCTCTCCTGAACACAAAGGTTAAGGAGACTAGAATAAGGAAGCTGACCACACACCTATTCTTAGCCCTGCATTTCCTAATTGAGGATTTCTGCCTGCACTGGGCTCTGTGCAAGTGGGGCCCTCTGCCTGTGACAACCAACCTGCAGGAACAGGAGAGAAAAAGCAGGTACCTGCCTATTTTAAACAGGTGATGATTAGCTCTGGCAATACTTCCTGCCTTTGAAAGCAGTTTTGCAACCAGTAACAAATTAGCTTACAACTTTCAACCAATTCCCCAATGATCGCTGTTACAGCACTTTGCGGAGACTCTCAATGCAGTCTGTAAGTGTTCAGCAGAGCCCAGCACTGCCAGCGTGCAGCAATGCTCCACCCTCTCCCACAGCAGGATGTCTAGAGCAGACAGAGATTAAAAGACATATCACTATAGCATCTCATCACAATTCCTTCTGCTCCAAACTTCATCTTCCTGCTATAAAGGGACATTTGACATTTCTTTTAGGCATTTCTCCATTAATTCTGCTATTTCCTATGTATCCAAATTACTCCGACTAATATTTGTGCTGTGTTCCCATAAAGCATGTTTTCCACCAAGACTCTTTAAACTAAATATCCCTGAAAATGATGATAAGCATCTTGAAAACTGAGTGTACATGTACATTTGTTCATTTAGTGTTTCCAAAATGCTTGGTGGAAAACAGGTTAACAAAGACGATAGCCTGAGGTTGATTATTTTGACTGAAACACAACAGAACGGGGCAAGATTTTGTACTCAGATTTTTGACAAAATCTACACAACACAATACTGTCAGACGGTAACATCAGGAAAAGTGCAAAGTTATCGCTGAAAAGGGAAAAACTCTAGGCATTCTGCTGCTAACTATGTTAGCAATTCATCTTTCTCTTGTAGAAGTGCTCCTCTTCCACCAGCTGTGCTTTAGGCATTTTCAATGGAAGTTACTTTACAGAGAAGGTGCTGGCCAAACCTGTCAATGTCAGCTTCTGGGAGGAGATCATAGCAACCCTCAGTGTAATCATTCTGCAGGCTCTGACGGTCAGGGAAGTAGTCCGTGGTTAGAGGGAGACATGCCGGAGTAGTGAGAGACTTCCAGTCCACTCCAACTGTACAACAGAAGCCTGGCACTACGGGGGGAGCAGACAGCGTCAGAACTGCCTCGTTGTATCATTGTGGGGGGGCACACAGTGGGGGCATATATGGTCACCCATGAAAAAACAGGGTGCACGGGAAGATGAAAGAGAGGCATGAAGAGGAAAGTTAGAAAGAATGAGAGACAAAACAGAGTTGGCATAAAGTCAACAGGGACAAAGAGAGGGTGGAATGAGAAGGGGGAAGGAAAGTAGGATGGGAAGAAGGGAGGGAGAGAAAGAGACAGAGTTTGTTAGACAATGCAGTGCACATGCTAATTCAAACCCATCATGCAAATGGCATTCAAAGTTAATACACTTGATTTTGCTGATTGAAAGCTAGAGCTGACATAGCCACCGCTCTTCCAAAATTACAGCAAGCCAGGTGCAGTTACCCAGTTATTAATACAATAGATCAACATTCCAAGTCTGAACAAGAAAATCAGACCAGCTTTGCATCCTAGACAACTGCAGAAGGAGCTAGGGATGAGGACAGAAAGCCTCTTTCTGGAATAGTACAAAAGCAGAAAAGGGAGTATTGCTACAGTTATAAAAACAGAAGACAGATCCAGAGGGGTGGGAAGACCAGAAAAAGAGTAACTTGGAAAGCAGTCCTTCCCCACACCCTTCCCTACAGTTACGTTGCAGTTTTGCGATTACAGAGATCTAAAACTAGACGTTAAAAACCAAAAGCTAACTAAATTACATCAAATTATCAGCTCACTACTGAACTACATTCTAACCTGCCTCAAACAATCTACATCAAGGCGATTGGCCAGCTACTAATTCTTAACTTCTTGCCATTGAGATCTTACAGGCAAAGTTAAGTTACTGTAAAAATGTTAACATTAATGGCAGGAACACTGCATGAGTAATACAGGACAGACCTCTATAAAGAAAATATTTTCTTACACAGCTACACACTTGTTTCTTTATTAGATGAAGGCACATTTCTCAGTTAACAGTACCAAATTCACAAACTGACTGTACTACTTCTGCTTCAAATAGCTGGTGCCTAGCAAACTTTCCATGTTGAGAAGCAGGCAAGAGTTCAGCAGCTCTTCTAGTTCAGACACTATTATGCTTTCTGCATAATAGTGTCTGCTAGGGAAAGAATTTCAGATGTAATACAGCAACCAGCTTCACATATTCTTAAGAGATACAGCACTGCACTCAGAGTACAGGGTGATCCTGCACATTACTGCAGGGCAAAATAAACTACTGTCAAAAGCCAGGCTCCTCAGCTTCTTGCCTACCATCTCCTGATATCTCTGTACATGTACATGCCCTTCCCCTCCCTATCATCCCACCTACACAAACTCTTTTCCAAACCTTTCTCCTGCTTACTTGGATCCGGAGAGTTAGAGACAGCATCTTCCAAGGAATCCTTGTTCTGAGTTTTGATGTTCACCCCTAAAAGAAAGAAAGATGTATTTTAAGTAATTACACACTTCACTTGCACTTCAAATAGAAATAAACAAAAAGCATGCCAACATTTTAAGAATACACCTCCTTGGAAAGAATTCAGGGTTCTGCATAGCAGAAAACCACCCAAAGCCAACTAATGAGGGAAAAAAAGGCATCTTGGATGAAATTTGAGCATCTCATTAGAAGTGTTCAGTAGCTAAAAACCAAGCAAAACCAAGCTCCTCAAAATGGTGAAACGCATCTTGAAAAGCAGATGCCACAAAAAAAGCAAGTAACAACAGAGTCATCTGTAATCATTTAACTTGCTGATCTCAAGATCTCAGAAGCTAAGTAGTTTTAAATACATTCAGTACCCAAAACCAGAGTTTTATTTATTGATTTTTTTCATTTTATGAACAAGGAATAAGTAAAGAGAAAGAATTTCCTAAAACATGGGCAGCAAGACAGGAAATGCTGAAGATTTTTCACCTGGTGGGAGAAGAGGACCCATATCTGCGATTCTAATTACCTGAAAAGTCTAATCTATGAAAATCACAATACAGATTTACACCAATTCCAACATTTTTGTGCATAAACTACCAGTACACATTTCACTCTCTGCCAGGGGGCAGGGGATCTTCTTGATTCAGCCAATACAGAATACTTTTTTATCCCTTGCCAGGCTACAAATTGGAAAAGCATTAATGAAGCCCTTGGTGCCCCTAAATAGGTCCAATATAGTAACTACAGACTGTTTAAAATTACCATGTTCTGCAAAGGCAGAACATGAAAGGAAACAAGCAGCTAAAGGGACAGGTAAAACTACTGGCTTAAAAGGCATTTATCAGAACACAAATTTCAGGAGCCTCCAAACATTTAAAAGGAGCCATTTTTATAAAACTAGCTGATGTGGATTTATCCAGAAAACTGATATCAACATCACAGCTGTTACTCTAAATAGCATTTACTGTCAGAAAGGATGGTTATCCGCTTCCATGAAGATGCTAAAAGAGTAAAGGAGCGGGCTCCTTTGGCATTCATCTTTCACCAGCTCCGCTGATGCCATCTGCCACCTAGCTAGGGAACTGCAACAAGGTTTATTTGCTCTGAACTATCATCTACCATCTGCTGGACAATCCAGGCTACACACTGAATGCCAACGGAAACAGGTAGGGTAATAGTTTTCACTGTGAAGCCCATGTTGCAGCAAAACCTGCTGTGGGCAGCAGAGGAGAAACAGACTCACTGAGAAATCATATTTTTGTATTATTACTTTTGTTTTTAAAGAACAGTTTCATTTCATAAGTGACTCAAACCATAAGGGAGAAACATAAAACTCTGAGTCACAGTGTAGCAGCTACAGATGGCTGAGGGCGTTTAGTCAGGGAAGGTTCTCCTAACTGCTTTCTCAAGGACAGACACAGATTAACTTCCACCACGTACATGATTTACAGCCCATCTACAGACACAAAAGGCTTGTATTCAAGGCAAGCATGTTTATTGCCAGGATATGCCCTGCATCTATGTTTTGCAAATTGTAACCAGCAGCTGAAATGCAGCTCAGCAAGAACAAAGTCTATGTTGAAGGCAGAAAAAAAAAGCAGAAAGTACTAAAGCAAGAAAATGAAATGAATTCAGATGAAATGCACGGAAGAAAACAAGAGAACAAAATCCCTTTCAATGTGACTATGTGAACACAGGATGAGAGAGACACGAAAATTAAGTCTGCTAACTGCTTCATGGCTCTTCAAGGTATGAGCATAGAGGAAAACAATTGTTTTAATCCAAATGTAATTCAGAAGGATGAATTTAAGAAAAAAAAATAATCATAATCAATCTTTAAACTGGTTTTGACAAAAGAACGTAAGTCTTGACTACTACAGCCCAAAAGATCAAATTTCTCTATGTACCCATGTAAAAAGCACTTCCATAAAGTCAGAAGGTAGGGTGCAACACACCAGACAACACAGCAAGATGCTCAGTATGGCACGTTGTTCTACTAACACGATTCCAAAGAAATGTTGAGAATTTCCACTAATTCAGGTGTGTGGGTAAGGCAAGACAGACAGTGCTAATCCTCAACTGAAAGTACAGGCATGTCTTCTCTTTAAAATGTGATGAAATATTTTAGGCTGTGTGAACAACATTTAGTATAAGCAGCACCATGTTCAAAGTTCTCAAAATCTGGAGAAAGTGCATTTGTAGGTAATGACAAGAAATGCCTGAAAACACTGAATCCCAGAGCTTACCCCACAAAATAAACCTGCTTCTTTAGAGCTTCACTCAAAACCTACATATGACCAAATGTTATTCTTCCCATCAGCTTGCATATGTAAAGTACAAATATTCAAACAAGTTTCTTAATGCAAAGGGTAACAGCGTAAGGCAAACCCACCCAGAAAAAAACAAGTTTTGAGCAATATCAGTGCATATTTAGTTATTTTTTGTGCCTGGACATCAGTGCTTTGTTATTATGGAAGCAAACAACTGCCTAAGAGTTCATCATATGTGAACAATGAGCATCTTTCCACAGTAAAAGTTGTTAGACATACCTGAAGAAGTAGAGACACATAAAGAAAAAAAAGACCAAAGAAAAAAAACAAGAACAAATCACCCCCAAAACCTGCAACACACCAAAAAGTCCAAGCAGGACCATTCACTCAAAGTCAAAAACTGTTCTTCCATTATAGGTTCTTTCCACTCTGTAACGCCTGGTCCACCCACCTTCCCTCACTTGTGGCTCTCTTACTTTGTCACTGCCACCAAGGAAGGGCCCCCTCTCCCAACCCCATGCCTTGTCAGTACTCTGTTACCTGCACCATTGCCACCAGCCAGACCATTTGAGTACTCATCTGTCCCACTGAAGCTCAGGAAAGAGGCACCGTCTCCGGGGTGCCGAGAGCTGCTGTGTCTGTGGAAAAGCAAAACAGCCTCTTACACACACATTCATTCCTCACTCATGCCATTCCTTGCTTTTAACAAGAGCTGATATAACAGATAACAAGTAATCAGCCTGCCAGCTCAGCTGAGCCTGTGGTGAAACCATGCTCTTCATGATGCCCTGCAGAGATGGCAACAGCCATAAAAACAGCACAGAGAAGGCTGTAACAATATTCCCCATCTGTCTATACTGCTTGTTCTTTGCCTCTAGCAACAACAAATGCACTGTCCTTGCAGGACAGTGGAGAAACAGCTATTCATGTGCCTCACAGGAGAGAAATAAAACAGATGTGATTTCATGGTCTATAAAACCAATATTCTAGAGTGAAGAAATTGCTTCAGATGAGTACATCATCCACAGAGATGACAGAGAACCAGAAAAATAATCATCAAAAATATGACACGAGAGTTTGGCATTAATGACAAGATACTTCAGCACATCAGAATGTACTTATGAAGTTAACAAACAAGAAAACTTACCTTTTAAGGCAGAACTAGTGAAGAAAGTTGGTGAGCATGATGTCATATTAACATTATACAACACAAAGATTAGTGTACTCTACAGGACAACAATTTTTCTCTTAAGAAAAAGGCATGAAAGAATAATTAGGCAGTGCATTTTCCTAAAGGACTGCTTGAAAATTGCAAGAAAACCCCCTGAAATTAAAAAGGCAGAGGGTAACCAGCAGGGTCCTCACTCATCCTGGACAGCCAGGAACAATACTGAACATGAATTTCAGTAAACATGCAAGACAAAAGAAACACATAGCAGGAAAGATGTCAAATTTCATGATGAAAGAAACCAACTTCTTGGTAATTCTTAGGTTGTTTGAGCTGCCAAAATGGCTTTGGGAAACAACACTTAAAAATGAGTGAAAAAACACAGGCAAAGTATTTTCAATAAATAAAAAAAGGTAACACAACCCAGTATCTGGAGATTGGAAAACAACTGTGCAGTCTGAAAACTGGCCTCGGTGAAGCGAACCATCTAACTGCTCTCACTCCAAAACCAGGCTCCCCACAACCATGCCACATGCAGTTATACTGGGATCTTTTTCACTTCTCAGAGCCAAGAATCAATTAGCTCCCAAAACTGACCAAAGGTCATTTTTCTTAAAGAAAACCAGTTTTCAAACCAGGTGCCTTCATTTGCAATCCTGCCCCGATGTTCGTGGTGGCTGTATTTCTCACCTGCATGGGGAAGACAGGACTGAACGGATAGCACTGAAATGGCTCAGCAGTCACTGCGAGGCAAAGCTATGCCCTGTGTTAAAACATGTTCTATTCTGAGGTGAAGGTCACAGCTATCGGGATAAGAATCAAAGACATAAGCTTTTATAAGGCAATTTTGAACAATTCCATGAATGATGCACCGCATTGCTTGGCCTTGGCAAACTCTGTGATAAACTAACCCCCTTCCCCAAATTAAGGGAGATAAACCATCTCCAGCCGTGCCAAAGGAGCTTTGTATCTTAAAATAAAAGTATATGCTGCACACGTGTCAGTGACACAGCATATTATTAACCTTGACGATCACAAGTTTTAACTGCCATACTGTAACGTGTCAAATATTAAGGAAAAGAGATGTTCACGTGAAGTCTACACAGATTCAACCTAAGGACCGCACCTGCCAGTTGCCTCGTGGTAAGCCAGCTCCAGCAGCTCAGCAGAGGAATGTGTCAAATCCTGCTGCCCATTGCCCTGCATTTCTGCCATATTCTGACGGGTTTGATGATGGATCTGGATAGCTTCTCCTGACGGACCTACACAGTTACAGTTTGATCATTAACCACCACTTCTGCATTGATTCCCCGGTTGCTCTTACCCTCCTTCTGTCAACAGCACAGGCAATGCTAACTAATGGAAATTAAGGAGGCATGTTTATAAAATCTGAAGATTTTACAACTCTTGAACCTCTTGAGCTCATAAGAAAGTCTGTAAGACTTGAACCTCTGGCATCTTCTCTGAAGCCAGAAAAGCAGAATATTCTTTTAACTATTTTGTATGGCCTACTTACAAGGTGCTCAACAAATGCGAGAACAATGCAGCATCTGCAAGTCAACCCAATTTACAGTTATGATTCACTTCAACAGCCTCCCTTCACTATTAAGATTGTTCCACAGTACCTGATGCTGCAAGTTTGTCAATAGATGGCAATTTATCAAGCCTACACACTGAGTTCAGCCTCTGTTAAGGTGGAAAGTACTTGAAGACACTAGAGTTCAGATTGGTTCTCTTGTGTTAATTCTGGGACAAGGGAAAAGTATCAGCAATCTAATACGCTACATAAGAGGCTTACCCACAGGAAAAGTGTGCATCCAGCGCCTCCTGTTAGATGTAAGCTTCATGGGCATGCGGGATGGGGCAAACGGGTTTATCAGTGCTCGCTGGGGTGTGTATCCCCCAGGTCGGATGTGCAGCATGGATTCTGCACTGCCAACGTGGAACCTCCCAGGGGCACTGGAGTCACGCTGCTGAGACTCCATGTTCTCAAGGACATCTAGGAAACACAACTTAAAGTCAGTGCGAAATCATGCAGAAGCCAAGCAAAAGAGAATGAATTGCTTA
Organism: Pezoporus flaviventris; assembly: GCF_033815535.1. Taxonomy (NCBI): domain Eukaryota; kingdom Metazoa; phylum Chordata; class Aves; order Psittaciformes; family Psittacidae; genus Pezoporus; species Pezoporus flaviventris. Next base: position 4,634,450 of record NW_026892589.1, on the reverse strand, counting down.
GAAATATAAACATCCCCCAGGGTAAGTGGGAATAAGGAGAGCTGATGAGCAGGCATGGAGAGAAGCTGAAAGAAATTTCAACCCAGTCTGCAGGATACAATGTGAACAGGAATCCAGACAAGAAAGAATATCATTTCATCTGCCATTAAAGAACTGCTGTAAGCTGTGTCACTTTATACCAGATGAAGCCAGAAAGAACTCACTTGCTAAGTCAACTATGAAGAATTACTCAGAGCTTTGAGAATTCCTGAGAAATCAAAAGACTGACACACCAGTAACTTCAAGATGAGTACCAAAGACACAGCAGAAGCTACAACTGAGTAATACTGAACTTTCTGTAACATTCACATTTGACCACTGAAATAAAGGATTACTTCCAGAAGATACAGGACACAATCTCAGCAAGTTAGCAGTTAGACATTGATATTCAAGGAAGAACAGGAGTGAAGTTATTTAGAAATAGGAAAATATAGCATACAAGGTAGAAAGAATCACGGTTCAAAAACAGGAATACCAAAGAGAAAGAAGGGTCTCTTTACCACCCTATACTGCTAACTACAACATGTAAAAAGCCTCAGCTAGTCTGACTGTTCCCTCCCCATCAATCCTATTTCACACATATCCCCATGCAGATGCACACCTTCAGCCAGGTCACAAGACTACCCTTCATAGTAAAGAAGGTAACAGAAGTGGGGAAAAAAAAAAAAAAAAGGAAAAAATAAAAATAAAAGGAAAAACTATGTATATTAACTGACAGCAGGGGAAAACATGAAAGGTAAATGTAACATGAAGCACACTTTGTTGCAGCAGTTACACATCATCAAATCCAGTTCTTGTAACAGGGTAAATACTGTATCAGGAGTTAGCATGACATGAAACAAAGAAAGACCTAAAGAACCCTCAGGGACAGAGTTTTACAGAAGATCAAGGAACTGCAGGAGAAATACACCCTACCTATAAATGAGTTGGGTTTGCGGAAGATGCCCCATACTGATTGAGAACAAAATTAAATTGGAAGGAAAGAAAGGAGAGCACCAACACTGCTAACACACCAAGGCAGTTCAGCAGTAGAGCGTCAAAAGAAAGAATCCAGAAAGTGACTCTTAAGGACAACAAATCCCCATAGAAAGAAGTTGCAATCAGAGTCCCCCAGGGCTCACTACTAAGGCCACTTCTCATTTGACAGATTATAGGTGACCTGGATAATGAAAAGTTACTTGTGTGTGTCCACATTTGCAGGCAGGCACAGGAGAATAGTCAAATATAAAAGAACAATAGACAAGGGAAAAGAATAAACCATGTCAGGACACTTCTATTTAGGACAAGCCAGTAAAAAAGAGCAATGGACTTGAACAAGGATAACAAAGGGAGAATGCACACCCAGCTGAAACTGCAGAAAAGGTTTACCATGAATCCTAATATAAGCACCATCTCCCCTGTGCTGGCCTGGCTGTGGCCGCCACAAACTTCCCTCTTCTCTCTCACCACCTAAGGTACTTTCCCATCTGCGTTAGGCTGACCTCTGGTGCTGGTATAGCCCAAAGAGCTGCTGACTTCACACTGGTGCAGATGAGGCCGTGGGATCATCAGGATGTTGGAGATCTTGCCCAGTGAGCTGTCATCAGAAGCCTGGCTCCTCACCTCCTCAGGGGGCAGCGTGCGGCTCTGCAGAGAGGGGCTGCATGATACGTCATAGGAACTAGAGCTCTTCCTGGTTCGACTTTCTCTCTCCCTCACAGACCTACTGAAAATACAGATATGTCCAGTGGTACAAAAGATAGATTAATTCCTGAGTTATCAAGGGGCTTGAACAGGCCCAAGTCATGTAAGATACTCAACAGGTGAACTCTGTAAGAGGACTATAAGGAAGAAGTACCAGAAAGTGACAACATGGCTACTCCAGTACTAGCAGACTCACAAGCCTCTTACCTGAAAGTGGTACAGCGCTGGGCTCTGGATGGGCCTGGCAGTCTGAACACCTGGGCATCATAGCCATCATAATCCACCTGGATAGGTAGGGCATTCTCAGCATCTTTTGGAGCCCCTAATGCTGAAATAAAAATCATATAGCCCTGGAACATTGAAGATCTGCAAATTAGAAGTACCCAACTCTTGAAACTAAGAAAAGTATCTACTCTGAAAAATCACATATAAAAGTCTCAAGAACAGAAAGGTGAAGCAGCTCAACTATCAAAGCGGGTGCCTCTGAATCAGGGCTCCTGAGGCCCAAGTATCTTCCTCCCATATATCCAAGAAATTCAATTAATAAACGAATCAATGCTTGTATGAACAGATGCCAAGTTCCTCACAAGGGAATTGCACACTTTGAAGCATCTTTGAAAGAAGGGACAGATTCACTTATACAGCCAACGTACCCCTTTCTGAAACGAGGTGGTATTAGACGAAAGCAGGCTTCTCCCACTTAATTCTGCAGTCACAGCCCTGTCAACACCCCAAGGCAGTGAATGTCCTCCTGTCCTACCCCCACAACAGTACCACTAGCATGCCAGCCTGGTACCATGTATTCCTCAGCAGCCAGGACAGAAAACTACCCTCGATATTAGTTATTTCCCAAGAAGGCAACTGACATACACACATTAATCCCCTGGACAATGACTATGTGGTTTTCACAGTTTCTCCAACAGGCGTCCCGTCCCACATCTCATCAGTAGTGTTTTTGCTGAAGTATCATTGCTTTACTACAGGTGTTAGGGGGATAGATCACTACAGAACAGAATTACTCACAGGCATCTCTGTTACTTTTTGCTTTCTCAGTCAGTGGCTGGAGGGTCCAAAGGAAGAGGGAAGTGACCAAAACAAAAAGGACAAGAGAAAAGGAGACAGTCAGCAAGTTAAACAAAGTTTATCTTGTTGACTCAATGAAGCAGCCAGACCACTTGAGAAGTATTAAATATTGATACTCGGTCACAAAACTATGTAAAACCCATCTCTGTCAACAGCTTCCTTTCCTCTCCATGGAGTAATTCATTACAGAATGAAATTCTAATTTTTATGGTGACTAAAGCATTTCTCACCTAGTTTCATCCCAGAAAGACCTACAAACTAGCGCCTCATTCACAATCCCTACAACAAGCATTACAGCTTTGCCTTCACTGTCTTTTAACACAGAAACTTAGTTACACTTGTTGGAACACTTGCTAGAAAGATTCTGATGCTTTGCTGAGAAAAGGTATCTGACAAGCTAGGAAGAATAAAAGAAAATGAGAAGGATACTTACTTTCCTTCCTGCCAGCTTGATCCGGGGAGTGAAGCTGTTACAGAGGAGCTGGCTTTTGGATGTGTAGAAGCTGAAAGGAAAACCAGAATGGCTCAGTTGTCTTCTAAAAACTGAACTTGGTTAGCTACAACTACAAACAGCCTGTGAATCTGAGCTGTTTGATGGCCAAAAGGGACATCTTTCTTCGCATAAGACAACGTATGGAAAACACAATGGATACCTAACTTATGAGAAGCTACTCTTCCTTCAAAGGCCAGACTTTGATTCCCATAAATGGTCAGTCTAGACTTCTTAATATGCTTACATTTGTATTCCTCAGTTCACTTCCTCTTTCTGCAGAAGGTATCCACTTTCACTGGCTATACAGCACTGTGCAGTTTACACAACACTCTCTAACTTACATGACAGTAATGACTCATGAGCTGCTTGAAAATGACACACCTCTCCCATTTTAAATAATGTACTCTTTAAAATCTGTTTCTTGTTATCTGAATCTTTTTAATTCTGCCTTATTATAAGCCTTCAAACACATTTTCATCCATGGCAAAGATCAGATGCCTTCCTATCACTTGAAAATAGTGGCTACAAAGGAAGCTATGAATGGTAGCTATGAATGGTAGCTATCAATGGAAGCTATTAACTGACTGTCAGGACAGTCAATTAATGCATGCAAATAAAATGAGGTATTAAAAGAGAGAGAAAAAGAATAATCCTAAAGCAGAACAAGGACTGAGGTGGTAGTTTTCATCCTGAGCCCTGATCTCTACATGTTGGGAAAGAAGAGAATATTATTAAAAACATTTAAGAGAAAGCAGAAAAGAAACCTACCATGCTTTGGAGTGAAGGAGTGTAACACTGAGCCTCAGCGTTACCTGCAGCTGTTCCAACATTTATCCATGTTATCCACACTTTCTCTAACCATAACTGTTAATTTGGGATGTATCTTTTCACTAATAGCTAATCTAGTTATTAGTTGAAGTGACTGTATTTTTTGCTTAGCTTCCTGACTTCCCTCAAGCACAGGTAAGGGCTATAACTAAATTAACTGGGAAGATCAAGACCTTTTCCAATGCAAATAGTCTATTATCTTTGATATGCTGCATTAATGACCAGAATTCTGCAAGTACATTCCTAGTTCTGCAAGGCTATTGTAATACCTGTCTTTGCTTCAGGAAGAGAACAGAGCAAATAAACAATGAAAGAAGAAAGGGAATTCAACTGATTATAAAATGGAAGGCAAATCAGAAGTAATTAGCAAAGGCTGAGAGTTCACCTACCTATGGTTTATCCAGTGTGGAATATTGTAGTCATCACCCAATCTGGAGTCCCCAGGTCCACAGCGATTATGAAGCTGTAAGAGTAATTCAGAAGCATAGCAACTTGCTCTTTGTCTAAGTAGTCACAAAATAAGCAATATTTCTAGTAGGAGCAGAGAGAAGGGAAAAGAAGCATTACCTTAAAGAGTGGTACAGCATGCAACGGTTGTTCTCCCATACATACCAAGTCCACACCTATCCCTATAAACAAAGAACAGTAGAGTTCAGCCATCTACCAAGCAGGACTGATACGCTAAGCCAAAATAGATCATCAATTTGAGCTGAAGGCCCAATTTGTATTTCTATCAGATTTTAAGGTGTAATTATACTGAAAATGGTAGTTAACAGTCCCACAGTACGGTTACAAACCAACAGTGCCAGTGGGGATATAAGAAACGTTTCTTTTAAACTAATGAAAGTCATGCAAGATTATTATCCTTTAAGGGAAAGGTCTGCATGGACAGATGAAGTACTCCATCACAAAGAAAATAAATTGTAAACAAATCGCCTTCGAGTTCTCTGTAAATCTGCCTATTTCAGTATGAAGTGTGGGCACCTGTCTTCCCCGAGTACACAGGTTACAGTAGATACTTTTTCATGGCAAGAAAAGGCTAGAGTATTTCCAACTATTTCTGCTTGCCTTCACAGAGACTGCAGAGTATTGGTGTTATTTACCATTATCTATCATCCGCTGCTTGGTTAGAATCATAAGGAGTCGATCAACTTCAAACACTCCCACCCCAGGTGTGATGACCACAGACATCTGGCCGGTCCGATCGAAGTTGCGGTTTATGTAATGCTTGTCAAACACTAGAAGAAAGAATTGGGGAATACTTTAAAAGAACAGAAGAGGCTGGAAGTTTGTTTTCAGAGCAAAAGAGGTGACTACAACAGCACATGCAAGCATGAGAGGGCTTGTATATAGTCTTGTCCAACGATCAACATTAAACTACAGCAGAGAGAAGAGTTAGGGCTAAAGAGAAGATGGGAATCAGATACACAAAAAAGAAGTATTTTTCTCATACATTTAGTGTTTCTTTTATAACATCTCACAAACCCCAAAGCCAACAAACAAACCCCAAAAATCCCCATAAGATAAAGTCCATTACTAATAATTTAAAATAACATCCTGTGCTCTCTCCCATAGGAATAACAAGACAGTCACTAAGACAGAATGACATCTGGTGTACAGGAGAGCACTTCCAGCCTATCAAATCCATTTCCCTGCTAAAAGACATGGATCAGCTTCACGTAAACCACCTTCGATCTACTCCGATTCTGAAACACTTTCATAACTGAAAATTTCAACTCCTATTCCAAGAGGTTCTCATACAGATTCACAGATGGAAGGAAAAGTTTCATCCTAATAACACCCTGAAGAGTGAAATACCAAATACTCAGTTATTTGAGGGCTACTGGTTTTCCAGAGACACATAAGACAATTTCTTCTGAGGCTGAAAATTACAACAACCACCTTACATTCCCCTTCTCTTTATAGTGTTAAGGACCAGGCAACAGAAGACCACAGCCATTTACTGGCAGCTGCTTCTTCCTCTGTATATTTTATCCATGTTTGTAGCTTACCATTGAATGAAAGATTTATGGCCTCCAGGTAGTTCCCTTGTGCTGAGGTAGAATTGTAACCTGGAGGAAAGCCCTCTGGACAAGTGTGCAGAAGGGAAAAAGAAAAAAGTTACCATCCCTGTATAGACCAGCCAAAACCAAACAAAAATTATTTTATATATATTTTTTTAATTTAATTTTTTTTAACAGTCTTCTTTCCCCCCAGAAAATCCTACCCAAACAAACAAAATAAAACTGCATTTGCAGTAAATCCTACCACTCCAACAAAATTAGTATTGGTATACTGCACAGAAAGACCCAAGCAAAACAACCTAGCCAGAAGAGCACTAAGTAGCACAATACCAGACTCCAACTGAAACTAGACCTTTAGAAATTAAAAAGAGAAAGAAAAGGGTAAAGCACAGGAAAGGAGGATTCTTGTACCTGCTTGCTCGAGTCGTACCAACACAGGATACTGGATGAAAAGCTTTTTAATGGTCACAAGCAATGAGGTCCACTCTTCTCGTCTCTCATTCTGAACGACAACTCTAGGAAGAGCACAACTTAATGAGGCTCATAAAAGGAAGCTATGAAGAGGGAGAATGGATGAAAAAACTACAGAAAAAAGAATGCACAAAAAGGCGAGTGTTTCTTCCTTCTGCTAGGCAGCACAGGACGACTGCATACTTGTAGCTATCATCAACGTGTGGATGCACACACGAAGCTGGGCACACTCCTAGCTAGAATAATCTCTCACTTCTAAATAGGTTATCAACATTACATGACAAATAGCATCACTGTTTTGCAAAGCAGTAAGATCATTAAGAAGTCCAAGTTCAGAATCAAATGACAGCTTCCACAGCTTCATCTGCTGTGACCATCAGTGAAAAAGCTCCAGTAAGTACCTAACTGGAAACACTTGTTTCAGCAACAGAATCATTTATTCTTCAACTACTCAAGAATGCAAAGACCTGAAAAAAAGTCAAGTCTTATGCAAAATCCACTCCCAACACTACAGAACTTCTAGAGGTTACTGGCAACTCCAGTTAAGCACAGGCAACACAATATTCACATGCTCATGGAAGACTGACATAGCAACCATGGGTGCACACTCACAGATGGAATGGGGGCTACTCATCAATTTGCTGCCATATTTTTCACTATCTAAATTCCTGGCAAACTCCTACACTTGGTAACATGACATATATATATATATATATATCCTGGAGAAGAGAAGGCTGCGTGGAGACCTCATAGCAGCCTTCCAGTATCTGAAGGGGGCCTATAGGGATGCAGGGGGGGGACTCTTCATTAGGGACTGCAGTGATAGGATAAGGGGTAATGGGTTAAAACTTAAAGAGGGGAAGTTTAGATTGGATATAACGAAGAAATTCTTTCCTGTTAGGGTGGTGAGGCACTGGAATGGGATGCCCAGGGAGTTTGTGAATGCTCCATCGCTGGTGGTGTTCAAGGCCAGGTTGGACGAAGCCTTGGGTGAGATGGTTTAGAGTGAGGTGTCCCTGCCCATGGCAGGGGGGCTGGAACTGGATGATCTTAAGGTCCTTTCCAACCCTAACTATTCTATGATTCTATATTCTCCACATGGGTTGCATATACACTGTGGGACAGGAGGTGAAGAACTGGGAGAAAGACCTACTTGTAAAAATCTTCATAAAATCTTCCCTCGTGATCCTGCCGAATTGATGCACGATGTGTTTCGGGAAACTCATCTGGAACAGAAGCAAAAGCACATTATTACCCTATGCTCTTGTGTAGAAATGACCCCTCTTTCCTAGTAAAGAGCTGTTATTTTCATTAAAATAATAATTAGAAAAAAAGGTAAAGCAAAAACCAAACCTTTGAGAAATATCAGCTCTCCCCCACAATATTAGAAGTGTCTTTGAACCAGTAGAACAGCTTGAGTATGATGAGGAAAATCTGGCATATATTGTTCTACGTAAGGTTTCTGCTGTAGTATTTTTGTAAGAATGGCTGTGTATCCAGTGTGCTTGACAGGGATTACTTTGGACATGGGCATAAAGAAAGAAGATAAAAAAGTCCCTGGTAGCCTGTGACCAACTTTCAAGAGAGAAGGGAATTGGTCTAAAAATAGAAACACAAAAATAAAGAATTTACACACCTATAGATTTTGCTTCATAAAATGTTCTAGAAAATAGAACCACTGTCACTTCATGGCTGCAATTCTTCTCCTGCTCAGGAAGAACACATGAAAACAGAAGATCTTTAGGGTCACACTCAGTAAGAAACTCTGTATATACACATACAGAAACACACCTTTTCCCCTCACATCTAGAACCAAAGGTAACTAGAAAAAGGTAGACTGCTGCATTAATGAATCTGTATGAGTGCTCCATATTCCTCTATGAAATAACAAAGGTCTGTCCTGTAGATTCTGTGCTTCTAGGCTGTACCACATTTAACAGCAGCACTCCCCACCAGCCTCTAAAGAAACTCCTCTCTGTAACTGTCAAGATACGTAACTTTTGTTTAAAAAATAAATACACCTGACTCAATTTGTTTATATATATGACAACTTGATATTCTCATTTCTTAGTGTTTAGAGAGATGCCCCTAACAAATTAAAACTTCATATTTTATATGCCCTTTATTTGGAGTACTGATACGGTTCTCTCAAGTCAGTGGAAATCTGCTGCAGGACTGCTAACAGCAGCTCTAAGCCAGATCATGCACTGAGTGAGAAGACAGCTCTGGATTGTTCAGCTGTAACAGGCAGTGAAGCTTTGGTTGGTTTTTGAAGCAATTCACTTTCAAGAACTTTGCACATCATTAACAACCCACTTACTACAGCCTGGAACTCCTTCACATGAAAACACAGCAGCACTAAACACATTACACACTGTACCAGGGAGATAGTCATAACAGAGTCCTGGAACATCTAAAATTGTGTAAACCAGACTTGTGCATTACTGCACAGGCACAAACATATCACACATTCAGTGACTTTAGTCCAGTCCTCCACACACACTGTATGATATAAACACAGCAGATACAAGAGATCAGCAGTGGGGTCACTCAGGACAGGTTATGACTTAATGCAGACCTGCAGTACCCACTCTTTTGATGCCCAGGAGCCACCTCTTCAAGTCCTGTAAACTTTAAAATTGCCTGACACAACCTTCCTCAAACTGGCACATCAATGGGCTTATTAAAATGGCATTGACTTGTTCTTTCAGAGAGGATTAACTCGATCAGCTATTTACCTTCCATTTTGTGAAGAGGTCAGCAAGGAAACCATTCACAGCCTTCTCAAAGTAGAGGTCCCCTGCAAAGTAAACATCTCCAAAGCATCAGATAACCGCAGCTACTCCAACTATGGGGTATATTTAACCTTGAGATTATAAGAAAATTATTTCTATTAGAATTAGAGCAGTTGTATGCATAATAAATGCTAATATCACTAAAGCAAAGATGGTAAAAACATTAAAAAGCATGAAAATGTTTGAGAGGATGTAAACACAACTCTGACTGTGAAAAGGATCTGACCTTTAAATTCCTCTTTCCAACACATTCGCAGCATGCTGGGAAAGCATCTGTACTATCTTTTAGGCATAGCATGCACAACTGACCCCCTGCTCAGTTTTGAGTAGCTGCCCAGTTACATATGCATAAACACATGGTCAGAGGAAATGGCAAGAGGTTTTCTAAAGAATTAAAGGTGGAAAAAATAGAATAGGGCAATGACACAGAGAAGTGACTCATTTTCAATCCCAAAGTTTTAATACTTCTCGCTGACTTCACCTGGGCTAAGGAGGGGATTTTGCTTCCTCACTAAGCCAAATTCAAGGGAAATCTAAAACATCAAGGTCCTCCTCATACAGGATTTCCAGACATTTTTAGTTTCAGGATTCGCACAGGTTTGTGCCTACCCTCACCACCAAACATGGTCATATCCACAGAAACCTTTCTGATACCCCCCTGCATTTCATCACTGAGATAATGGCACCCAGGCCTTACCTTAGGGACAGGAAAATTATGGAATAGCTAGGAGACAGAAAAGTGTGGCACTGTATGTAAGGGTCTAAAAGGCACTTCAGAACACTGCCTAGGGCAAGGGCAGGGTATTTTAGTTTTCCAGCAGTGGTGGAAATAAATAGTAGCAGCAGTTTTCTCATAGGGGCTGAAAGGACAGCTGCTGCCATCCACATCCACAACCAGGCGGGTCAGTTACCTACATACCATAAATATCAAAATCCCACATTTCACAGCTCATCTGGATAAAAATATAAACCATGGCAGAAGTGGAGCGGAAGACCACCTGCAAAGGAACAAAGGACCTTATGTAAAAAAAGGTAAGTTCACTAAAAGGTCCACAGGCTGAAGGCAATTAGAGCAACTTCTACAACTGTGCCCACTGCACTACGGGGAACTTCCCCCCTAACAAGCTGACATTTCAACAGCCCAAGTAATTCCTAGTGCTGCCAGTACAGAAGAGTTGAAGTTTACTGATCATTCATTCTCCTGAATTTATCGCCATTCTTCCCCTTACAACATGGCTAATTCAAGTGATCCATACAAATCTGCAAGCGAGATAGAATTACAAGAAACCTGGCAAAGAAAGGAATGGAGAAACTTCCTTTGCTGCTGAAATCTTACCCGGGTATCCTCACTGATGTATCCACAAGTGACTTTCTCACTCTTCACCCATAGTTCACCTGCCTGCGCCCTGGAAGAAAAAGAGTGCAGAATATTTGTTAACCAGAGTGAACATGAAGATTACAGAATCAGTATTTGAGCAAATAAGGGATGTACCAAAATCTACGTTCAATGACGACTTGAAGATAGAGTAGAAATCTATTGGGTTAAAACCTGATCTTTAATCCAAAAGACGTCCCAACAGCTGTTTCCCTCTGCATCTGCACCTTATCTTGTCCCCTTCTCACCTCAACAGCAACTAAAGTAATCCTCATCTAAACTATTAAAACATCTTGGGAAGGGTGAGAAATACTGTAAGTGGTAAAATGACAATTATTTGGCATTGATCAGAGGCAACAAGTGTTGCTGGCTGTCCTGATACTAGTTTCTTCCACCCCAAATCAGACAGAAGCCTTCCCTGACCTCGCAGTGTTGATGGAAAACTGTAGAAGAATAAGAGAACAATAAGAGAACAATCCTCCTTCCTAGAGGATGTAGGAAGGCAGCTAGGAGGACTAAGGCATCCTTAGAATTAAACCTGGCGAGAAGGGTCAAGGACAGCAAAAAGAGCTTTTTTAAATACATGGCAGACAAAACTAACACCAGAGGCAATGTAGGCCCACTGATGAACGGGATGGGTGCCCTGGTGACAGAAGATAAAGAGATGGCAGAGTTACTGAATGCCTTCTTTGTCTCTGTCTACTCTGCTGCGGGCAGTCCTGAAGAGCCCTGTACCCCTGAGACCTTAGATGAAGTCAGGTCGACGGAGCGGTTTGCCTTAGTCGATGAGGAATGGGTTAGAGACCAGTTGAGCAATCTGGACATCCATAAATCCATGGGTCCAGATGGGATGCACCCGCGGGTGCTGAGGGAACTGGCGGAAGTCATTGCTAGACCACTCTCCATCATCTTTACCAAGTCTTGGGAAACGGGAGAGGTGCCTGAGGACTGGAGGAAAGCAAATGTCACTCCAGTCTTCAAAAAGGGCAAGAAGGAGGACCCGGGTAACTATAGGCCGGTCAGCCTCACCTCCATCCCTGGGAAAGTGATGGAACACCTTATCCTTGGTACCATCTTAAGGCATATCAAGGATAAGAAGGTTATGAGGGGCAGTCAACATGGCTTCACCAGGGGGAAATCATGTTTGACCAATCTCTTAGCCTTTTATGAGGAAATAACACAGTGGATGGATGATGGCAGAGCGGTGGATGTGGTCTACCTTGACTTCAGCAAAGCATTTGACACAGTCTCCCACAGCATCCTCACGGCTAAAATGAGGAAGTGTGGACTGGATGATCAGGTAGTGAGGTGGACTGCGAACTGGCTGAAGGAGAGAAGCCAGAGAGTTGTAGTCTATGGGGCTGAGTCTAGTTGGAGGCCTGTAACTAGTGGAGTGCCTCAAGGGTCAGTACTGGGACCGGTATTATTTAATATATTCATCAATGATTTAGATGAGGGAATTGAGTGTACTATCAGCAAGTTTGCTGATGACACTAAGCTGGGAGGAGTGGCTGACACGCCAGAAGGCTGTGCTGCCATCCAGCGAGACCTGGATAGGCTGGAGAGTTGGGCAGGGAGTAACTTGATGAAATATAACAAGGGAAAGTGTAGAGTCCTGCATCTGGGCAGGAACAACCCCAGGTTCCAGTATAGGTTGGGGAATGACCTGTTAGAGAGCAGTGTAGGGGAGAGGGACCTGGGGGTCCTAGTGGACAACAGGATGACCATGAGCCAACACTGTGCCCTTGTGGCTAAGAAGGCCAATGGCATCCTGGGGTGTATTAGAAGGGCGGTGGTTAGTAGGTCGAGAGAGGTCCTCCTTCCCCTCTACTCTGCCCTGGTGAGACCGCATCTGGAGTATTGTGTCCAGTTCTGGGCCCCTCAGTTCAAGAAGGACAGGGAGCTGCTGGAGAGAGTCCAGCGCAGGGCAACAAAGATGATTAAGGGAGTGGAGCATCTCCCTTATGAGGAAAGACTGAGGGAGCTGGGTCTCTATAGTTTGGAGAAGAGGAGACTGAGGGGTGACCTTATCAGTGTCTATAAATATATAAAGGGGGAGTGTCACGAGGACGGAGCCAGGCTCTACTCAGTGGCAAACAATGATAGGACAAGGGGTAATGGGTACAAACTGGAACACAAGAGGTTCCACTTAAACTTGAGAAGAAACTTCTTCTCAGTGAGGGTGACGGAACACTGGAACAGGCTGCCCAGGGAGGTTGTGGAGTCTCCTTCCCTGGAGACATTCAAAACCCGCCTGGACGCATTCCTGTGTAACATTATCTAGGTGTTCCTGCTCCGGCAGGGGGATTGGACTAGATGATCTTTCGAGGTCCCTTCCAATCTCTAACATACTGTGATACTGTGTGATAAATCATGAAGGATTTTTCAGAGAAGATTCTCCAGTTGGGTACTCAGGGCTCATTAATATAATATTGTAACAGCAAGCTCTAAGGGGAGGCACTGACCTGATACCTGCAAATTCAACCTTCTGAGTGACATATGCACATGTGCTGACCTAAGAAAGAACAGTTACAGGTGTTAAAAGAACAGAAGGCTCAGAGTGAGCAGACCAATTTACAAACAAAATATCCACAAACACCTGATTTCTGCATAAAATCATGAAAGCCACTGAGCATATTTACAACTAACACTTCAGCTCACTGAGAGTATTTACAACTAATACTTCAGCCTACAGAACCTCTGCACTAGAAAATAGTTTTTATCACATGTAAACTTTTATTGGGTTCATCTGTCTAATTCACTGTGCTTCGAGGAGCCAAAGACTGTTTTAGAGATGTGGAAACAAACGAGTTGCTTATTAAGCGGTGCTATCAGAGAGACAACACTTCAGCATGCTTCTACTTAGAGAAACATTTGGATTCAATTCCTTCCAAATATAGTAAAGCATTAAAATTCAGAATATCAGCTAAAAACTCTCACAGCATTTTCAGTGCCCAAAGCAGTAATTCACAGTGTGGCAATGAAGTAGGAAATGATGGGATTACATTTTTCTGCAACACATTTACATCTATTTCTCCAACTCCAAGGTACCACTTACAGCTTGAGTTCCTCAGGAGCTGCTGATCTTGTCCTCAGTATTCTATACTTTGTATAATGCTTATTTTCCTTTACAGCAAGCAAAGAAAAAGGTACATGATCTCCTTCACCCCACATATTATCACAACAGAGGTCTTACCAAACTTTTCTTCAGTCGCCACATATCGCCACGCCCAATATACTGATCTTTAAAGGTCAGCTCCACCAAGTCCAAAGTCACCTCCTGGGAAATGGAAGAAAAACAGCGGTCTGGTTGTTTCTAACTAGTTCCCTTCAGTCTGTTCTGGTAAGAACCAAATGTTACAGGGAGAGCTGGTCTAAAGCAAGTCAATACTCCTGACGGATGCAAAATAAAAGTGAAATCCCTTCAGAGTAACTGCCAAAGTTGTTCATGTACCTGGAATGACTGAGAGCTGCAAGACACTGTACACTGGGACCAGAAAAGCCCAAGAACTAAATCTGTGCTACAAGTATCAGTGCAAACTAGAAGCGCAAGTGAAACAAGTTACTTCCGTTGTTCACTGCATTAAGGAAACCTTGTTTCCTGCAGATTTGGGTCTTGTGCTGAATGTATGCTCTGACTGAAGCTCTTTTGGCAGCGAGGATATTTACAAGAGATGCCTCTCCTACAAGGGTATCTGGTGTCAGATAATGCATGCCCATGCCATGACTCTGCTTTTGACTCGGCCACTTACAAAATGTTTCTCTTTACTCTGCCCGGTTATCCTGAATTTCTAAAATTTAAAGGCTTTTGAAATTTCTAAATTTCTATCAAGCTGTGCTGAAGCTGGCCCCCAGACTTCAGAAAGAGAGCAGGGATGGCAGGGAGTGAAGAAAGAGACACTTAAACAGTTCAACTGCCCAAGCCTCATTTTCTTAGGAAAGAAGGCTAAATACTTTCCAATAAAAGTATATACTCTTGTTCCCCAATACTACTGTAGATGGAAGTTCACAGGACTCTGATTCGAGCTAAGTGAAGGAACAGATGGGAAAAAAGCCGCAAAGCCACACACCTTTGGGTCAACAACATTCACGTGGACATCCTGGTATGGCCGCAGTCGGAACACTTGTGCAACTGTCTGATCCACACTTATAGTTTCTGTCACAAACATAAGAAAGGACAAGAAAGTAGTGAGCATTCCCAAAAGGTTTCATGTGGTTTAAAAGTACAAAAGCAACACAGTGAGACTGTCATGAAACACTTAGGGCCTTAGAAAAAGACGACAGCTTCCTTCAGCTATGGACCAATTTCAGAGTCGCTAAAATCAAGGCAGGCAAGATAAACTCAAAGTTTAGGCTGAATTAATTCCTGCAAGAAGGAAAGGTATAAAGCTAGGCAGAGAATGCAGAAACAAAACTTTCAAGCTAAAAAGCCAATTTTGTTTAAACCATAACCACATATTGCCTAACCAAAAGCAGATTTAAAATTGGCTATTCATTTTCTGATAAAATTAGAACCCCTCCATTCCTAAAGAGACAAAGCACTGATTTTCTTACAGAGTTCAAATATATGCATTAGTCAATCACAGGTACAGACCAATAATATAATCTCTGTCACTGATTTTACTGTGTACTATGAGTTTAAAGTTACCTTTCTGCAAATCTTCCTTAAGTGACTTCACTTGTAGAAGCAGGGGACTAGCATGCAAACAAGAAAAAAAGGTAGAAAGCTGAGATACCAACAGTCTACTCTGGCAAATCACTCTCTCAAAACTGTTTAGTAACATGGAGCATGGCATAAGCTAAACATAAACACGAATATTTCCTAGAAAGCTTCATACATCATCTATCTTTTTTCTTACATGTTATAAGGTACTCTTGAGGTAAAGATGATACTCTAAATGGGAAATAAGTCACACATGAACATCTTGGAATCTCAAACAGGTAAACTGCTACTTTTCAGATACAGGCTGCAGGATGAACAGCTTCCTGTAAAGATTATTCATGTTTTTATAGCCGAGCAGGAAGTTTTAGTTTTGCCTAGGATATAATATAGGATGAAAGAATAGTAACCAGGCATCAGCGCATCTATGAAGAGGACAAAGCCATTGTAGATTCTACAGTCAGGTGCTATCTGCCCTGTGAAAGGTCAGCAAAATAGCACCAAACACAAAGAACTCCATAAATTTTAAGAAAGAGCTCCTGCTGTAGTTATCCTCTTCTCTTCAAGCAGAAGACGGCAGCACCCTGAAGCAAAGTTCTCCCTGCTCCAAGAGCCCATCACTAGAAACTGCTGCACATGAACACACCCTTTCAGTGCTCTAACCACACCTGACTGATATCAGCAAAGAGAGAATTCACCTGTACTCATCATTGGGATGTGCAATTTCCACAACATCTCCCAGCTTGATTTGAAGAAATACTTTAGGATTTACCACCAGTTCATCATCTACAAGACATAAACAAATGAGGAAAACTGCAATGAACAGATATATACCAAAAAGACAGTTGCATGTTCGTATGCAATAGCTTACTCCGCATAACCAGACCATCACAGCATTAACAGGTCAGCAACACTTTATATCCACTACACGACAGCGCCCCTGGTGTCCTGGGTTCAGCAGTAGCAGTCACTTCAGTCTGGCCACTCTGGGGGCAAAAACTTCTCTTTCCAATCCCAGAACTTTCACAAAAGATGTGTTGGACACAAGAGTGCCTTAATGAGGCAAGCAGGATCATCTCTTGCATTTCTCATCTAACACACATCAGCAGGAAAGTAGACAGCCTAACAGGAACCTTAACGAGATATGTTAGCATGCTGTGAGTCTAGTAGGGAGCAATCAAACAAATGACATTGTTCTTAGTACACAGAAACACACCTACACACAGGCACTGGTCATTGACATATCTGCCACTTATTGGGGTGACTGAAATACAAGGTTAAAAAAAAGATGCAACAAAAGGAGAAGAGGTAGAAAAAAAGCAAGTTCATTTTCTAGGTGCAATCACATTCTGTTCTGACAAATGCAATTTTATTCTGCTGCATCTTGCTACCAAAAAAGAGCTTTCCAAACGGGCTGGTAACACCAAAGTCCCATCTCCACTGTTCTGTTAGAAAGACCAATAAATCAACTGCTTTCAATGAAGTAAGAGAGTGCTGGTCTCATTGTTACAAACCAGGAGATACTGACCACTGCCTCCGAACCCCTTCTTATGTATGACGAGCTTGTACACCTTGTTAGTTCTCATCTTGAATTCCAGTTCTTCTCAGCTGCTTTGAGTAAAAACAGTTGAAGACATCTTGCATATCTAATATGGAAATGAAAGCAAACACAGACCATTCTTTATACTCTGCATGTGAACACAGGCTGTTGTACCACCACACAGCCAAGGGCACACCTGAAAGCAGGCACATTACGAAGTTTAATAAATGCCAAACTAAAAGTTTAGTAGTTTACAACAATTTTACAACCTCTCCTACCAGCGCTCCTCCTAGTACCACTCTCTTAAAGTCTCCTTCCTATTTCAGGGAGAAATTCTGAACCCTATATTAAATGCATTAACATGAATACCCAGAGTTACACCCACTGCCTATTACATCTTCTGTTTTCTTCATTCCCTCCCCTTCACACATCTTTTTCCACATGTCTCAAAGGCACTGGAGTCCACAGCCAGATGATTCCACACCAAAGCAGCAGAGCTGCAGCCAGCAGAGGTACAAAGGCCAAGCAAACACATCTGAAGCACCCATCTGAATTCATCTAACTGCATCAACCACCACATTAATCTCTTCCTGCCACTTTCATTTAAAATAAAGCATATTTCAAGGGATGACTTTTACTTTTCCAATTTACTCTTTTTGGAAGTGTGTTTAAACTGGAAATTATCAGTGAGAATGCAGTTTTCTTCATAAAACTATAGCCTCGTTAAAATATAAGCTCTTTTATTTATAACTCTATTCTTACACCAAATCAAAAGGCAGGACTTAAAAGTGCCTTTTAAACAGACTAAAGCACTGAGTTTCAGATGTGCCGCTCAGAAAGTCGATTCAATTAGCGAGCTACAAAGGCATGGTGGGGGGGAACCCCACGTCCAAAGTCTGAAGGTTTTACAGAGTTTATCTTAACAAACTTAGAACTGAGGCTGGAAGAAGCGGGCACACAGCTGCAGGCCCTGACGGCGCACCGGGCCCTGCACGGGTGAAACTGAGCGTGAATGAACTCGCTGCACTCCCGGCCGGCGCTCACAGGCACTAACCCTGCTGCGGTAACGCCGCGTCCCTCCACCACGCAGCTGAAAACAGCGTTAGCAGGATAAAGGAGTAGTTCCCCCCCCGCCCCGAAGCGCGGACCTCGGCAGCCCCAGCAACAGGGGAGCAGTGGACACCGTCCGAGAGACGCCACGGGCCGCTCACCGGCTGCCGTGGGACAACAGCGGCACTGCCAGGGACGCCTTTCCGCGGCAGGCCTCAGGGCAGCCCCCCCCGTCCCTCCCAGCGGCCACAGAGGAAGGGACAAGCGCAGGGCCCTGACCTCCTGTCCCGTGTCCCTCAGCAGCGGCGGCGGCGGCACCGTCCCGACGAAGCCCCCACGGCGGCGCTCGCCACTTCCGCATCCGGGGCCGCCGAGCCAGCACGCGCGCGTCACGTGACGCATAGTCCCGGTCCGGGTGGGAAGGCGCGCTGCCGGGACACCCCCTGGCGGCGCGGCGGGCGGGGCTCTACACGGGGCGGGGGGGCTGCGGGCACCGGGCTGGTGCCAGGGCAACGGCTGTTAAGGGCAAGCGAGCGAACGGGCGAGCCCGGATGAGGAAGTGATGCGACCGGCGGAGGGCGCGGGCGGCGCGGGGCCGGCTGCCGCTGAGGTAATGGGACCGGAACGTTGCCGCCGTCGGGCTGCAGAGGGGGGATGTCTCTGCCGCGGGCCCGCCTCTTCCGCTCGCCGCCGCCGGTTGGGAATGGGCAGCGGCGCCCCCGGTGAGGCGGAGCGGGGGGAGAGGGGCTGGCGGTGGACCCGGCCCTGCTTGGACGCGGTGGGGGCTCTGTGGGACCGAGCCCGCTCCCTGCCGGCGCTGGGGGAATCAGCGGCGGTTGCATAATTACCTTCAGCGCGCCGCCTCGGGGCGGGTGCGGACCACCGGGGACGAGCAGAGCAGATCGGGCCGCCGCTGTCCGGGGCTCCTGTCCGGGAGGAGGAGGAGGGCTCTGGGCTGAGCTTGTCCGCGCTGCCGCCGCGCTCCGGACAAAGGAGCGGTCGGTTCGAGTTGTGCCGTAGCTGGGGCTCGGCGGTACCGTCGGCAGTGCGGTCCTTCCCGCAGGGCTGGCGCCGGAGGAGCCTGTTCCTTGAAGGCTGTCTCGGTTCGGGAGCAGGGAGAGCAGCGCTCAAGCCCGTGTTTTTGTAAACTGAGTAACTGATGCCTCTGGCAACGCCGGGCTTCGACAGCTCCTGGCGGTGGAGGTGTCTTCAGGAGCGGGGAGACAGGGGGGTTCGTTCAGCCGCCGGCGTCTGAGCGGCTGGAACGCTACGCGCTGTGATGTGTGCGCTCTCGCTGGTGCAGGGCATCGGGGTGTGTCGTTTGGGCTGAAGAGGGTCCCGACGCGATACCTGCGGTGTGCAAACAGACCTGGAACGGCACATCCGACGTACAGCGTGAGGTGCTTCTGTGAGAGACGCTAATGAGGCACGGTGTGTGATGGATTATGCCTTAAAGTGTTCCTTCTAGGCAGAAAATGCGAAGAAAAGTTGGTTTTCCCTTCCTCCCTCGAAGATTAAAAACTTAACAAAATCACGGGAAAACAAATGATGCTTTGGTTTTAGCTGAGGGGTAGGATGCCTAATATGAGCCCTACTGATGTGCTTGATAGTCTGTTTTCAGGTATTCCAGAAGATGACGTTATATTTGCAGGAAGAAGTTTGAATATGAAAACAAGGCTTGGGGATGTCTCTCTGTTCATGCTGTCTTCCTCTGTTAATGAGCATTTGCTTAGAAACTCAAACATTTCTCAGCTCCTTCCTTAAAACGTTATTTGCAAGTAGCTTTCTTAAACATACATGCTGGAATCTTGATGAATGAAGCTGTGCCTCTTAATCTGGAGATTACTCCTACGTATGTTGACTTAACATTGCTTTTATTTTTAGGGTAAACTGTGAAAAGCTCAGGAGAACCAATCTTCAGCTGCCCTGATGCTCTCATCTGGGGTGGAATCTCTCCTTGATTCTTCGGGGTCTGATGGAATAGAGGAGGTGTACCCTGGGCTGCTCACAAGCATCTCCACGGAACTTATGGCTGTGTCGGAGCCTAAGGTTGGGTTAAGTGCAAAGCCTGGTGTGTCAGTGCCTGTGCTGGCACACGGCAGCAGTCTGTCAGTGGAGCATTGCGCAACACCAGGAGTAGAGAGCTTCTGCCAGGGTTTGGGTGATGTGCTCCAGGTGATTTCTTATGGGCCAGCAGAATCCCTTGGTGAAGAATTGGTGAAGTCTGGAGACATTGAAGAGGATGAAAAATGCAAAAAAAGGAACTTCAGGAGACTAGACTGTTCTAGTGAGGGATACCAGAGAGGTGGCAAACAGGCACAAGATGCTGAGGAGTATTATACTGAATGCTGCACTCCTGCTCCTGGGGGAAGCTTGGAAAAACAAGTAAGCAAATGGCAAAATGCATCCCTGTGTGATGTTTTGAATGTAGGGTTAAAGTGACTGGGTGGATGACTTTGTCCATGTGGTTTCCTGTTTCTTATTTGGGGCTTCTGGCATGGGTGTTGTTATTTGGATTGCCTGGGTCCAGTGCAAAATTAGACCCTACTTCAGGAGACAAGCAGTGTTTTGTAACATCAAGCTTTCCATTTTCTTAGACATTGTTGGGATGGTGTAATGCAGGGATGTAGCAGAACGTAGAGCAAAACTGACTGAAAAAAACAAGAAACAACTTAGATAGAGCTCCTTGCCAGTATCCAAGTTTTGTGGGTACAGCATATTCTACTGGTACCATAATAGTTATTAAGGTAAATAATACTAATAGTTATTTCAGACTAGTAATAGTATTATAATGCTACAGGGGGTTCAGTTTAGTATTTCAGGGCTTAATCTAAAAATAAAGATTATTCATCATTTTTACTATTACTGTTTGTATTGAGAGAGGAAATCGCAGTCAGTTTCCTCTTTCAAAAGGAGACTTACATGGCTTTTTTTAACTCCTCCGCTTTATCACCCCTGATGATCAAGATGTTCTTTCTAGGTAAAGGCTGCTGAAAGATGTGCTAAATAATACTCTATTGAAAACTGAACAGTCACAAAACTCAGTTTTCTTTCATTTGTAAATAGTTTTCACACTCCCTAGAAGAACATAGGAGAGAAAAAAAGTATGGTGACTGAACTCACACCAGCCAGGAAATCATAGAATCATAGAAGAGTTAGGGTTGGAAAGGACATTAAGAATACCTGGATATGGTGCATAGTTCTGTGTTTTACAGACCTGCTTACTGTATTCTGCATAATACTAAAATATTTCGGGTTTTTAACTCTGGATTCTGGTATCTGATGGATTTATTTAGAAGTTTGTGAAAATGAGGTTAAATGAAGTTGCCAGTCATTGTTTTCCAAGATGAGTTTTCCCATATTTCATAGTGCTGGTAGTTTGGTTGTGGGGCCTTGGTTTGGCTTAGGGTTTTTTGCAATTACACTGAGGTCATCTGCTCCTGGATTTGTGGTTTTGAGGCTAGGGAAGGAGCGGTATAAGGCAAGTTCTACCAAGGAAGAGAAAGCGCACGTGTCTTACAGAGTGTACAGTAATGGTCTGGGGACGTGAGATAGGCTTAGGGACTGGATTACTCTTCTGATTCAAATTCATGACAATTTGCATTTTAAGGTGCTTATATTTTGACTGCGTAGATTACAAAACTTCACTGCTGCTAAACACAAACCTTTGGATGCATCAGGGTTTAACAGGGAGACGATAGTGACTGATAGGATCAGATGGGAACTGTGTGAACAAATTGCAATGCAAGGCTGCTTCCATGCAAGGACTGATGTGTCCTGAGGTTTCTCAGTAGTTTTCTTACTCAGAACTGACTCAGATGAGCAGGTGCAGCCCCTGAAACATGCTGAACGTTTCAGGAAATCCATCAGTGTCCACTAATATTCCTGTCTTGTTGCAGGAGGACCCTCACTTAAACCAGCATGAATTGAAGTCTTTGGGAACCTGTTGCACCGAAGCAGTGGGATCTCTGAAGAACACAGGTGTGTAGTTTAGCAACCTGCTGTCCCAGATTACTTTTTGTTGCTTCGGAATTGATGAGTGACTGTGGGATAGCTCATTTATTTTGCTTTACAGTAGAAACTATTACCCTACGTAGCTAGAACAATATGAAAACTTAATCCTCTGCCTTCTCCTGACAGCATGTGCACTTTTCCTGAGGCCCTTTTATGTACAAGATGTGTTTTAGTTATTTAAGTCAAATACTTGTTTACCCCAAAGCAGAAAGTGGTGTTAACAGCAGATGTTTTGCATTTCCTTTTGTTTCAAAGCTGGATAATATGAGAGCAGTAATAGCAAAGATGTGGAAAAGAAAGAGACTCTTCCATTTGCTGATGTTTTAAAAAATGAAGATTAAAGTGCAGAATCCAAAGGAAGAGGGCAACAAAACAAATCTTAATTTCATTACGATCCATAATTTTCTAGCTTCAAATACTTTGGTCACTTTGCCTGCATCTAGTATTTGTTTTCTTTCTCCCTCTGTGCTGTGATATAAGCAAAGCTTGTATTTAGAATGCCACCAAGTCTTGGTTCTTAGTAGAAACCACAGATAAGGTATGCAGAAGTCTGAGCAAATACATTCCGTGTGAAGTTTTGAATATGAAGATATTCTACACTCACTGTAATTTGAATTAGCCCCTTCTTTGTGAGTTTACAAAACAGTTTCTTAATAATCATTGCTTGGGCAGAATGAGGCACACATTGTCTTCCTGGGGATGACTTACTGACAAAAATGCCTTTAAGGAAGAAGGAATGGAAATGGCTACTCTGCACAGCTGTATTCTAGGATAGAGCAGATAAAATACCCAGCTGTGTTGAGCTTCAGTGTTACAAATACATATTATTTGCCTTCTGTAATAAGTATTATGTTGGTGATCTAAATTATATGGCATATGGTTCTGATTTGTGTAAGTTTTTCTTGTGCAGAAGAAAACCAAGCACATGTTCAGGTGAGAGACTTTAGAGAGTGGACTTTGGCCTCTTGAGGAACCTGCTTAGTAAGGTTCCATGGGATATAGCTCTAGAGGGCAGGGGGGCCCAAGACGCTTGGTTGATATTCAAGGATCACCTACTACAAGCTTGGGAGTGTTGCATCCTAACTAGAAGGAAGTGCAGGAGACCTCCTTGGATGGATAAGGAGCTGCTGAGGAAAATTCAAATGAAAAAAAACAGGCTTATAAAAGGTGGAAGCAAGGACAGGCGGCCTGGGAAGAATACAGGGATGTTGTCCCGGAAGCTAGGGACCAGGTTAGGAAAGCTATGGTCCAGTTAGAATTAACCTTGGCTAGGGATGTTGAGGATAAAAGGATGGGATTCTATAGGTACGTTCAAATAAAAGGCAGACTAGGGACAACATAGGCCCCCTCCGGAAGCTATTGGGAGAACTGGCTGCCCTGGATTTGGAGAAGGCTGAGGTTCTTAATGACTTCTTTGCCTCGGTCTTCACTGGCAAAGGCTCTGACCACACCACCCAAGTCTTGGAAGGCAGACCCAGGGACTGCTGTAGGAGAGGATCTGGTTCGAGATAATCTTAAGAACTTGAACGTACACAAGTCCATGGGTCCTGATGAAATCCATCCATGGGTCCTGAAGGAGCTGGCAAATGAAGTTGCTAAACCACTGGCCATCATATTTGAAAATTCATGGCAGTCAGGTGAAGATCCCGATGACTGGAAAAAGGGAAATATAACCCCCATTTTCAAGAAGGGGAAAAGGGATGATCCAGGCAGCTACAGAGCAGTCAGTCTCACCTCTGTGCCTGGCAAAATCTTGGAGCAGATTCTCCACGAAGGCATGCTAAGGCACATGAAAAACAACAAGGTGCTTGGTGACAGCCAGCATGGCTTCACTAAGGGGAAATCCTGCCTGACCAATTTGGTGGCCTTCTATGATGGGGCTACAGAACTGAGGGACAGGGGTAGAGCAGTTGATGTCATGTACCTGGACTTGTGTAAAGTGTTCGACGCTGTCCCACACAACATCCTTGTCTCTAAATTGGAGAGACATCAATTTGATGGATGGACCACTCGGTGGATAAAGAACTGGCTGGATGGCCACACACAAAGAGCTGTGGTCAATGGTTCAATGTCCGGCTGGAGACCAGTAACGAGTGGTGTCCCTCAGGGATCGGTGTTGGGACCGGTCTTGTTCAACATCTTTGTTGCTGCCATGGACAGTGGGATTGAGTGTGCCCTCAGCAAGTTTGCCGATGACACCAAGCTATGTGGTGTCCAGGATACCCTGGAGGGAAGGAATGCCATCCAGAGGGACCTCGACACGCTTGTGAGGTGGGCTGATGCCAACCTCATGAAGTTTAACCATGCCAAGCACAAGGTCCTACACCTGGGTTGGAGCAATCCCAGGCACAGCTACAGGTTGGGCAGAGAAGAGATTCAGAGCAGCCCTGTGGAGAAGGACTTGGGGGTGTTGGTTGATGAGAAAATGAACATGAGATGGATTTAGTGTGTGCTCGCAGCCCAGAAAGCCAACCATATCCTGGGCTGCATCAAAAGGAGCGTGACCAGCAGGTCAAAGGAGGTGATCCTGCCCCTCTACTCTGCTCTCGTGAGACCTCACTTGGAGTATTGTGTGCAGTTCTGGTGTCCTCAGCATAAAAAGGACATGGAACTGTTGGAACAAGTCCAGAGGAGGCCACAAGGATGATCAGGGGACTGGAGCACCTCCGGTATGAAGACAGGCTGAGGAAGTTGGGGCTGTTTAGCCTGGAGAAGAGAAGGCTGCGTGGAGACCTCAGAGCAGCCTTCCAGTATCTGAAGGGGGCCTATAGGGATGCTGGAGAGGGACTCTTCACTGGGGACTGTAGTGATAGGACAAGGGGTAATGGGTTAAAACTTAAACAGGGGAAGTTTAGATTGGATATAAGGAGGAAATTCTTTCCTGTTAGGGTGGTGAGGCACTGGAATCGGTTGCCCAGGGAGGTTGTGAATGCTCCATCCCTGGCAGTGTTCAAGGCCAGGTTGGACGAAGCCTTGGGTGAGATGGTTTAGTGTGAGGTGTCCCTGCCCATGGCAGGGGGGTAGGAACTGGATGATCTTAAGGTCCTTTCCAACCCTAACTATTCTATGATTCTGTCCTCAGGACTTCAGAAATACCCCACTAGAAAACAATAGTACTGCAGCCTCCAGAGTTAGCAATGAACTCCCCCAAAACATGGAAACTCGGACTCATTATGATCATGGAACTGGGTTTGGAGAAAATCAGACCTTCATATCTGTACCAACAGAGCAGATCTCAGTGGTAAGGAGGAAAGGATTATCTAGTGTTAAATCTGATATTAGGGAGGGAAGTTCTAGTGTAGGTAAATCATGCAGGTCTGAATCTGAAGAGGCTGTTGAAGGCTGGAGAAAAACTGCTGTGGGAGGTAGCGTTGAAGTTTGTAGCTCTCCTGAAGGTCAAGAGGGTGCTAATTCTGAGCATTGTCATTCTTCAGTTTTTAGTTCTGTTGCTTCATCTCCTGAGGAGTTCTCAAAAGAAAGATTTGAAATGGTGATAAATTGAACAAGGACCACTGGCAGTTCTTTGTCAGTGATCTATGCAAGGATGATATGAAAGAAAATAGTCTATTGATGGAAAGGAGCAACACTGCTTCCTGTGAAATTGGACAGACAGACATATGCTTTTATAATCCCTCTGGTAAAATTTCTCCTCCCAGTAGCCACAGCTGTCTGGATCTTAGTACCAAGCTAGAAAAAGGGTCACCTGAGGCACAACCACTTGAAAAGGAATGTGAGAGTAATGCAACAGCAGAAGAGTTGGCTGGCAGTTTAGTTGAAGCTACAGAAGCTAATAGTAATGACAGTTTCTCCAGTGGCAAAGAAGCTAATTTGAATTGTACACTAAATGTAACTCTACCTCCTGTTGTACAAAAATCAAGAGAACCTCGTCATAATGAGTGTCTGCCTTGTACTGCTAATGAAGTTTCAAGCAGGGACAAGGCTCAGGATAATCTATCTGGAAAAGAATTAGTTGGTGCTTCTGGAACAACAGGGGAGCAAGTCACTAAAATTGTGCTTCATAAAGACAAATTCAAGTCTTCAGTAAGGTCCAGGACTTCTGAGAACCCTAATGTGACAAGCAAAATTTCCCAAAAGAACATGAAGTCTTCAGTGGGAGATACACAGAGTGTGGTCACTAGTTTAGAAAATGAACATAGTGACACATGGAATTGTAATAATCAGAGTATGAAAGACCAGTGTACAGCTGCCAGTACTTCCTGTGTTTTATCAGGGAGTACACATGGAGATGATGTTTTCCTGAACAGTCATTCCTTTAATGTTGAGGTCAATAAGAAGACTGAGGAAAATGATAATTTGGAAGGAGAAGCTTCAAAGGCACTCATCTTTCCAAAAGCACACTTCCCTTTGGCATGTGAATCTCTTCCTTGTGAAAATGTCTGGGGCAACAGAGGTGTAGATCTATATGGGATAAATGTTTCCACAGCAAAGCCCACACTTTGCTCAGCTTACACTGCAGAGAAGTCTATTGCTACCTTGGTAAGAAATGAGGTTCCAAATAAGAATATGGAGGTTTTGAACTGATTTGGTCTTTGTAAAGTAACAGATGGCAGTGAAATTGTTTGTGGCAGAGATGAGGCAAAAGAACAAATCGGCGTGTGTGCTCTCCAGAGAGATGATTTTGATAGAATAAGAACTGTGGATGCTTCAAAGGTTCCTAAAGGCAATCAGAGAAATAAAACTAGTGAACAGCTATTAGTCAGATATTTGAACAAAAAAGCCTGTGTTCATAATTTTGGATTTTGCAACTCTCCATTAGGCCCAAAGAAGAGAGAACTGGGAGCGTGTAAGGAGGAAGAAGTGTCATCGCTCACAGCTAACCCCTCCAAGTACAGTGCTTCAGTCTGTGAGAGGTGTCCGTTACCCAGCAACAGGAATATTCAAGCAGAGAAGACCCTTCGTCCAATGGAGAATCTTGCGTCTCAGAGTGAGTTTGATGGCCCGATTCCAGGCAGCAAGCAACATTTAGAAAGTTTAAGTAAACTGCCAAAGACTGGCTTACAAACTAAGGCTAGCTCTGTGGAAGAAACCAAAATATCAATTGGCTCTAGTCAGAGCAAAGAGATACTGTTAAAAACAGGTAACGACCTGCCTCCAGTAGCTCCTGAGTATGTAAGAGAGGACAATTTTCAAGGAACTCTGAAAGAGAGTGCAATGGATTTGGACTCTTTAAATGGTGAGAGAAATGAACACTGCTCAGGAGACATGGGCTTCGTCAGCGATCTAACTGAAGAGAAGACAATCGAACAAAAAGAACACAAGAACAGCTGTGAAAGAGAAGATAAAGGAAGTCTTGAACAAAGCTTTTCTGATAGCAAATCACATTGTTCACAGCGTGCTTGCTTTATCAAATGTGCAGAAGAGAAAGCAGAGCCAGTACTTGCAGGAAACAAAATGCAGCAGTCTTTGCCAAAGGTGAAGTCATCAGTGGAGGATCAGGAAAATCCAGTTAGTGCCCAATTTTTGCCCTTCTCATCAATTCCTCGGAGTCTGTCATATAAGCCAGAAAGTATGAATGCGCTTTCAGAGACAGAAAACAAGAGTCTGAGAATAAAATCTATCTTAAGTAACTCTTCCCCACAGTTAACATTTGAGCCTTGTAAAGAAACTGACACTCAAAAGGGTATTGCTGTGTCCCATTTCAGAAAGTTTGACATCCAAGACTCTTATAATGAGACTCAGGTGGATTCAGAAACACCATCAGTTCTGGACCTGGGAATCTCTCTGCCTGAGAAAGAAAAGCAGTGTCTGTTATCTGGGAATGCACAAATGGATAACTGCGATTCATCTGCAGCTGAAGCTTTTGGCAAAGATTCTTCAGTGGCAAAGCCTCTTTCTGTAACAATGTCTGGTAAGAGAAAAGCCAACAAACCTGAGGTTCCGTTGTCAGATAATGAAGCCACAACCAGCTTTCTGAATGGTGCAAAATGCTCAAGGGTTTGTGCCTACAGCAAAGAAAGTCTGAGAGCTGAGGGGCATAGCATGCTAAGCATAAAAGACATGGATGAGACCCAACCAAAAAGGACTCACTGTGGAGAGAAGTTTAGGAATACATGTGTGGAAGAGAAGATGAGAAGAGAAGTAGACCCTAGAAAAACCTTGCCCACAGGTTCTTTTCTTGATTTAGAAGATTGTTCATGGGCATTTTCAGAAGATTCAGAAAAGCCTGGTAGCAAAATAGTCCCTCTCAGTACTGAGAATTATGGAAAGATTTTGGAAGAAATCCCAAGATCTAACTTAAATAGTCTTTCAAAAGAAAGAACAAGTGATACAAAGCTCAGAAACTTAGCAGGTACCAATCTCCTGTCAGAAACTCAGCGTGATTGTCAGGCTGCAGCTGCATCTGATGCAGAAACTTCACCAGAATTGCAGTGTAATACAATGACCCCGTTTTACCCACCTACGACACTACCAAACAGTTGCAAAGAATTACCCCCAAACTGTGTGGTTTGCAATGAAGTATGTGTGCCTTACAAATTAAATGCACAAAGCAAAGATAATGTAAATTTGATTACAGAAGGCCAGGACACTACACCAACTCATTCTGTTTGCAAGGAAAATGAGGTTTCAGGTTCAGAGAGATGTGATCAAATAGAGAAATGTCAGGTACCTAAACAAAAGAAGAAGTGTAAGAAGATGGAAGAACATCTGTCAGACAAGGCACAACAAGAACAGAAGGCAGAATATCAAGAGAAAGCAAAAATCACACTGCGACCAAGTATGTTGCACAGTTCTGGACTCCTGTGCAGCTCTTCACGTGAGTTGGTGACATCAAGAAATACAAAGTTTGAAAGTCCTTCAGATGAGATTTTTGCTGTTGGAAGCAGTGAAAATAAACTATGTAGCACTTTACAAGAAGTCAAAAGGCCAAAGATTACCACAGATGTTATTAGTTCACAGTTTTTGAAGACTCAGGATTCAGAAATGCAAAACCTGAACCTTAATTTAGGGTATGATGGAATCGCTGGTGCCTTTGGAACTACAGCTAAGCAAAGAGAGCCTCTTCCATTAAAGAGACAGCCTGGAAGGACATGCAAAAAAGTTCTCACATCATATCAGCTAAAAGTAGTAAGAAAAAGCAAAAAGAATAGAAGCTCACCTTTTTTTGAGATTCCCCCAGAGGTATTCCCTAAACAGGAAAGCACACTTCTCGAATCTTTGTACTTCCCATGTAAACCACCAGCACCGGGAGCAGAAGCAGCCATGAGGTGTGTGCATATGCCAAGGCAGAGGGCCAAGAGGTGCAGTTTGTTGAACAGCTTGAGACTTAGAAAATGTACCAAAGAACCAGCACTGTTGAGCAAGCTGTCTGCCATGGCCAGCCAGCTCCTGGCTCCTGCCGAGAGCAGCCATAAGGTAGAACCTCTGCCACGTTCTGCTGAACTTCTTCCAGCGGGTGAGAGGTACAGCCAACGTAGGTATAAGAATCTATCGGAAGCCTTTTCTTGCATTAACAGGAACTTACAGTCACGCTGGGCTGACAGTTGGTGCACCAAGATGTTCAGCTTTCAGCCTTTGGCACTTTATCCTGTAGAATCTACCAAAATACTTTTTTCAGACTTGAGCCACAAGCCTCCAACCTCTTTTTTGGATACCACAGTTTTCCCAGTTTCTTTTCACATAAAATTGGACTCCAGTCCTGTGACAGACCTCACAGGGATGACATCCCAGCACTCTGTACATCACGGACCAGTTTTGGGAGGAACGCCAGCACCGCCTTCGAAGTGGACTTTCTCTTTTTTCCTGTCTCAGAGCTGTTCAGATACAACAGCTTTCCAAGAAGATTCCAGTCCAAATAATGAACTGCATTCCTCTCTCTCTCTAACAACCCCAGGGGCTGTTGTCCTTCGTCGTGACCGGCGAAGGAATGCCATAGCTGAAAGAAGAGGCGGTTGCTCCATGGCTGGCCTTCACACAGTGTTAGCAATTTCTTCCCCTGGATGCTACAGGATTTGGACAAGAAGAAGAAATATAACTAGTCATATTCCTACCATCCAGAGACTATTTATATCACAATTCGCACAGGGTTTGAAAGGGGCAAGGTATCCACCTTCTGTATCAGATGACCTCGTCTCTTCATTGCCATACTCATTGGGCAGGGTACTATCCATATGGAGTCAGCATGGTCCTTCTGCCTGGCCTTCTGAAATCACTCCTCTCCATTCCAATGATTGCAAGTGGCAGCCAACTGTGGGCATCGCAAACAGGTAAAACCCATCAATTTATTTCTGAGATTAAATATATACAAGGTATGTACTTGCTCCTTTTTGAGAGGGAGAGAGTAATTGCAGCTTGCAGTGGAGGGTCAGTTTCCCCTGTTCCAAGTCTACACATTCTACTCCAAAAATGCCTCAACATGGAAGATTCTTCCATACAGAACAGTCTGTTAACTGAATTTAAATATATTCGCCTTCACTTCTTTAACAGTCTCCTATTTGGCAGAATGGCTAACTCTTTCTTTTCTCTTGCAAAATATTCACACCATGCATCAGAATAGATAATGCAGAAAGGTGAGCTACTTCATTAGGTCTGTTCAGAGTGACTGCAGAACAACTGGATTTCTGAGGTAGGGAAGTTTTTTTTCAGAGGTCTGAGCCACAAGTGCCACTTGGAACCACTGAAAAATGCCCAATATCAGATTAGGAAGAATCCTGAGGAGTGAGAGGTGGAATTCAGTTAAATTTTTAATTGTATTCCGTAACATTTCCATGCTAGCTGAAACCTCTTTATGTATGCTGTGCCTTTTGATAGTATGTGACTGAGGTATTGCTGGCACAAGCAAGTGTAGCTCCACTTCAGGTTGGTAATGAATTTTGTGTGTGCATCATTCTTGTTATGAATGGGAAGAGGACTGGTATCTACTCATTATATGTAACTTTGGCATTCCTTTTACTAGGAAACAAAATGAGAGAAGAGGTTCCTAGCTCTGCTACAGGATTTTTGCATGCTCTTGAGCAAAGATTTTGCCCTTTATGCCTGAGTGACACAGGCAGCTCAGTCCCTGATTTTATGGTCTTGAGCTTTCTGGACACAGAGTGCAGGATCACCAGCACTATAGAAAAGTCCATTTGATTAAATATTTTCTTTAATATGGCAGCCTTTAAAGAACTGTTGAATATGGCTTATTTTATGTCGGTGGCTCGACATATGTATAACCAAAACTCTTGTCAGATAAACTACTGCTCTACTTTGCTTTGTAGAGAAGGATAACATACCTAAAAGTTTAAGTACCTCATTTAGTATAAGTTCTAATGCCTACCAAAGGTGTGAGTGAGCTTACAGAAGTACTGCTCCACTCTGGGAGCTGTCTGCACTGAAAGAACGAGGCTGAAGAATGGCATAGAGACAACTTCACAGCACATTCTGTTGGACCTGCATTCTTTTTGATTCCATGTGAGTCAATGTATCATGCTTAATTTTCTAGAGAACAGATAAGTACTCTGGAAGAAATCACACCAGTAAACTAGAGTTTGGGCACCAAACTTAAATATAAGATATTGTTGCCATTCATCCAAACCAAAACAAACACTTTTTTAAAACTCAGGCCTGCGTCTGAGGTGAATTTCTTTGTGTTGTTGAGGCATGTTATCCTTGGACTGGGAGATCAGAGCTGACTTTATGCTCCATGTTTTCTCCTATACTTAAGTCCACAGACTCCCAGGCAGCTTGTTACAGCATATCCAGTTAGTTGAAGTGCAAGAGGATATAATTCCTTAACATAAAGGGTAATTTAAAAACTGAATGTATTGCTATGAATGATCTTTATCCCAAAGGGAAAGAAGCCAAATCAAACTTCATCACTTCAAGTGAAAAACAAACTGAGTTTTAGACTGTTTTAACTTTGGGTTTATTTTCTCTAAAATACACTACAGTGGCATGTATTAGAGCGCCTCAATTCTGCCCATTCAGATTTGCTTTAAGGTGAAGCTGTTGTAGCATGCAGCGAGCTGAAAAGATGGTTTGTGGAAATTTAAATAAGTGCAGCAAATAAGTTCTATTCGTAAAACAGTTAAGCAAAAAGTAATATTAAAGGTTTTGCTATAAAGCAACATAAAGAACAAAACGTAACTTTTCAAGTATTTGACACAATTTTAGATCCCATTTTGCTTAAGATTGACAACCTTTTCTCATCAACTAATAAATCTTTTTAGAAAGCCATTAGCAGGAACAGTGCCAACAGGATAATTCAGTAAATCTATCTTAAATTTGTGTGTACTCAAAAAAAAAAAGTCTCCTATGAAATAAATGTTTGGTGTATAAATACAGGAATACAGGATGTATGTTTGGTGCAGAATAAAAACATTTTCAGCTCCCAGTATGATCAAAAATCTTTGCCTTTTAAAATTAAGATATTAAAAAAAAACAGAAAAATCAACAGGGGGCTCCCAGCTGTCCACAGCCCATTTATTTCTGGCACAGATTTGTCCTCTTTAAATTATTTCATTCATAGTTAGTTGTTTTAATAACAGGAAAACAAGGAACTGGAGTATTTCTCCTGCCTAAGAATCTTCTGTCACTTCCACCTCCAGTAAAAGCATTCTTTAAGTGAAATATTTTTTCTAATTAGTGCTCATTTGGATTCAAAATTTCTAAAGTGTCTTTTTTTCCCTCCCCCTGTAATTTATTTTTATTATTATTGCATAAATCAGTAAGCTCTGCCTCTAGCATGAAGGGTCTGATGCACTACTGATACAGGTTCCAGGTACTGGGATAGCAACTGGAACATGGAGAAAACAAAAATGTTATGGTTGTGATATTAAATGGCAAACACAAGAAATGGGTCTTTCTGACCTCCTTATATTTGGACTTATCTGTGCTGCCAGCATGGTTGGTTTTCATTTATCTGTAGCATTGCAGTCTGGCTGTAACTTTTTGGCCTTAGAACTGTGACATACATTTAGCTGTTAGTTTGGGAGAACAGCAAGTACAAGATTTGCTGTTTAATGTAATAAAAGCTGTCCCAGCTGATTTTTCCACCCTGCTATTAATAGTATGAGCACAAAAATAAAGCTTAATATTGAAGGGCTTTGAGATGCTGTGCTTTTATGACATAGAGTTATGGTAATTACCAACCCTTATGGAAAGGCCTTTGGTTATTCCAGTCAACTAAGTATATTCAAGTAAGACTGTGGGAGTTAGAGACAACAGGGAGTTAATCTAATGGAAACGTTTCCTTTCCCTTCTTTTTTATTTAGTAGCCAAATCCTTCATGGTTTTTGGTTACTTTAATTTTAAAACCTGGGGGTTTTGAATGAGGAATATAGACTTTCATAGAAACAATTACAAGTTCCAGACTAATGCTGTCTCCCTCTTTCTGTACTTTTGTTTCCTTTTCTCATCACTACCATTTTTAAGTGAAAGTAGGACTATTTCCCTAGCAAGCTGTCAGTGAAATTTAGTGGACTAAATGGCAGATGTGGCTTGTTCTTTCATCGTTTTAGTCTTTCATTCCCATTCCTGATGCTAGCATTTTTTGTCTTCCAGTCGAGTTTATACTAACAATTTTCCCCTCAACTGTTTTATAGTGTAGACCTAATTTCTGTCTGTCTTTGTTTTGTTTTGTTCATTCTTTGGAACCAGCTATGCCATCACACCGCACTTACCTATACAGAATATGGAAGCACTACAGACTGAAGGTCATGAGATTTGGTGAGTCTCTTGAACTTTGGCATTTATTCTGAGTAGTGGGATCATAAATTTTCTCAGAAAGACATTGCTTATGTCAGTTTGGCTTTCAGGTTTTGGCAGCTTATTGCAAGAATAGCTTTCTGATTAAAAAGTTAGTGAAGTAAACTGACTGGATCGTGTAATGGAGAAGTGTGGAAGGGCATTAATGCAAACACCATGTAGCTCATTGCACAGAGCAATTCTGTTACTTTCAAACATGTTGTGCCACTGCTTATTAAATGAATATCTGATACTAGAGAAGTTTGTTTCCTTACTTGGATCTCTGTTCTTTCTGTTTGACTGATGTCAGGATGCTAGGTGCTGCATGTTCCTTCTATTCTTTTCCAGCTTTGGGATGGCAAAGATAAAGATTTTATATTTATCTGGAAACAAAAAGTATAATTAATAGTTGTGTCAAAGTTTTGCTGGCAGAAAAGGAGGATTAATCACTTTCTTTTATCAGTAGCTACTAAGTAGAGCTGTAAACTTTTAACTGTACTGCAGAAAGAGTTCACTCACTTGGGCAATTACTGTGAACTGCATTGCTTTTTGTCCTCATATTGCAATTTAGGAATATCACCTGAGAGCATGGTATGCTGTTGTAGCATAAATTGGGTATTAATCTAATATGTTCCATTCTTTCTCTGTTACAGTCTGGAAACTTCATTCCCTCTTCCATTACCTAAGCCTTGCTCACATCTGGAATCATCGCCATCTCCCCCCAGGCTTCCAGCATCTGAACTCCAGGTCCATGCTCTTGATAGAGGTGATGCTTCTGTTCCAGCCTGTCTTAGATCCCAGGATGACAAAGAACTGGAAAAAGTGAGTTCATTTTAGATTTTAGGTGTCTCGGGCTCTTGGTTCCCCAGAACTTGAAGTTCTTGCTACTGAATGTTGTCTAATAACTGTTAAAGATGAGGAGAGAAAACAGGCTGCTATGCCTAGTCTGTGATGCTTCTTCCTTTTATTCAAGCAGAATGGAGGTGGCAAAGCAAAGAGGAATGATTATTCTATAGATAATGTACGCTCAAAAGGGAATTCTATTGACTAGTATGGTTGTTATTTCCTTCATTTTAACTTTTTCTCCTGTCTTTATCCCTTTTTCTTTCTTAAGACTGAGCCAGAAAAGAGGCCAAAGAAAGTCTCACAAATCCCAATCAGGAAAACTGTTCCTAAGCCAGACCCTAACCTTACTCCAATGGGATTACCCAAACCAAAAAGGTAAGCAGTCTCTTATAAATGGACTCATACTGGCTCTTGTAAACCTGCTTGTTGTGAAGAGAGGTAGTTTTGAAATTCTTCTTCCTTGACTGATTTCTTCGTTACACTTTCAGGCTTAAGAAGAAAGAATTTAGCTTAGAAGAAATTTACACAAACAAGAACTACAAGTCCCCTCCTCCAGCCAGGTTGGTTCTGCTTTCTGATGAGAAAACCAAGATAAATGTGCATTACTTAGGCAGAGAGAAAGGAGATTAAAGGTGTCTGAAAGCTAAAAGGGAGATAAATCTTTTAAATTGCTCTCATTTAAAGTGGTAGGGAAAGTTCAAAAATCTGATCTTCTACTGTTTCTGTAATTGTGCTTTTGGACTGAAAGCAACCCAATCTGTGCACCAATAACAGGTTATTTAGCTAGCAGTAATGTGCAGTTGCAGGAGGTGTACACTGTAGGCAAGTACACATTACAAGAGGTGTGAAGGAACTGTAAGAATGTAAAAGCTGGAAGTGTGTTTACTTGGGTTATAAAATCCACTGGACTTCCTGTCCTGGTAAGGTGGTTATCTGCTCCCTGAGTATTCATTGGTTCTATCCTTTGCTTTTATTAGGAGCTTGGAAACAATCTTTGAAGAGCCCAAGGAGAAAAATGGATGCTTGATCTCTGTCAGCCAGCAGAAGAGGAAGCGGATTCTGGAGTTTCAGGACTTTACTCTTCCTCGGAAAAGGAAGAGACGAGGCAAAATCAAAGCAGTGGGTAGTTTCACCCGGGCAAAAAAAGCTGCACTCCCGAGTGCAGAGTTAGATGCTCTTCTGAGTCAGAAGCTAATGGACCTTGATGCCTTCTTTGCAAATGAGGCTGAACAGGAGCAGGCCTCTGAGGGAGCCATTTAGCTGAAAATGGTCCAGTCAGCTCCTTTAGTATTTTAGTCTTTTCGGGAGAAACCTACTGACTTCTTCATACATTACTCTGCCACTCTGCTCTAATATGTGATGAGCTGGTTTTGGCTGTGGCCCTCATTAAGGTGCTATTTTGTTTGGTTTTTCTTTAAGTTATTATTTTTTTTTATGCTATTGAAGGGATTCTTTTAGGTCCCTGTCTGAGTGTAACACAGCCGCATCCAATTTACCATTCCTTTCCCAGCCCCTGGAAATTACTGCTAATGTTTAATTACATTTAAATACTTTATGGGGGGTAGAGTAGGAGTATAAAGGAGGAAGTAGTGCACCTTCAGTGATGCTAGAACTCTGAACTTCAGATCATTTGCACATTTGAGTCTGCTGTTGTTACTGTAATGGCTATTTTGAACAACCTGACAGAAGAGATATGGTATTTGATAAAGATAAATTCTAGCAAACACATTCTTGATATGCCACTAACTTTTTAATAATTAAAAGTAGCTGTCTGGGTTTGCTTTCAATTGTTTGTTCCTTCTGTTTACTTAGAAGGTTCCTTCTGAGTTTCTCTGCCCTTCCTGGCTTCAGGCAGCAGAAGCCCCACATAACTAGATTTTAAATAACTTGCACTTTGTATATGTTTCTTTATTTGCTGTATGAGGACATATTTTAATATGTCTGAGCTCAAAAAAAAGGTAATACTGTAAGAAAAAAATGTGCCCAGTACTAATTTTTCCCTAATAGTAGAGTTGTTACCTACCTGGTTGATGGCAGCCTCTCCCTCCAGAGGAAAAGGTAATTAGCCCATGAGGATGTTAAGCTGCAGGATACATAAGTAAAGATTTTTATTAACTGAGCTGAGCTGCTGCATGCAGGGAACACCAGCAAAATCTGAGGCTCATTTTTAAGTGATTTTAATTCTATTAAAAATACCAACTTGATTTTAATGCCAACAAGAAAATAAATCTTTTTTCTATCTTGAGAGGGTTTTCTATCATTTTAGATTTACAATTCATTAATTCATGTAGCTCATAATTAAACATGTATAACAGCACTGTTGTACATAACAGCTAGTGTTGTTCAAAGAGCCTCCTGGCATGTGGAATTTTCTGTTTCATTATGTAAGGCCATTTCTAATTATCTGATGCAGCACTGGGCAATTTCCCAGCTATACCATGTGAGGGAAGGGAGCTCCGCTCTTGGGATAACTTCACACTTACTTGAAGCATAATTCAAAATGAATGCTAGCTGCAGTTCAGGTAATTTCTGTCCTTTAGTGCCTATAGAAGTTATTCAGGCAAAGCAGTCATTGCTGGAATGCTCAAATTACTCTGTTCTTTCTCTCACTTGTCACTTGAAACTTGCACTTTCTTATTTCCCTACCCATAGAACAGAGTTTCTATTTACCTTCAAACTAAGCAAGTGTCTAGTGGGTGGGTATTTTTAGTGAAGTCAAATAAATGCAGGACTGAGGATACCATCATTATCTTCTGTTGCTTTACCACTTCTGTTACTGACTGAACAGAAAACTAAAAATTAACAAGTGATGTGTTAAATTCCAGAGCTTTGGAAGTGGAGAAATAGAAGAGGAGTATTACAGTCTGTGTGCTGAATCTCGAAGGAAATGTAACTTGGGCTTGTTTCCTCCCAGCTTAAGTGCTGGGATTCCTGGAAGTTTACATTCTTGTTCTGAAGGCCAGTTGTCTTTAATCAGGAAGACTTTAGAGAAGAGAGGAGTGCACACTTCAAGGAGTGGTGTTTGAGTTTTGAGGGTAAAATAACGCAGGCAAACTTTGAACATAGTGGCATACAATTGCAGCAGGAGGGTCTGGTTAACCTGTTGGGGCTGCTGTACAACACTTTGATCCTCTTTATTTTTGTACAAAGAAATCCCTAAAAATCGAAAGGTCAACTGCCTTTTAAAAAAGTGTTTGAAACTTTCCCTATATTGGTTTTTATTAGCCTAATTACTGACTGGTTGAAAGCTGTTGCAAGAGTGAGATATATATTTTTATGGTTGTATGCTACAGAATGGGATTGTTACACAGCATTCATTCATCTCCCATTTATGTGGGAGGCTTCTAGTGCTGTGACACAATTGAGCTGAATCTTACTGGGGCTTTAAAGGAAAACGGGTATGGGTGGGGTGGGAGGAAATTTGGGTCCAGGCAAAGTTCAGACCTCTAATGTGCTTCAGATCATGGAATGTGTTTTTTCCTTTGGGTTGTGGGGTTTCTTGTTTTGAGGGGGGTTTTTTGGTCTGCTTCCCTGCTCCGTCTTGTTTTTGATTGCTTTGAAATATCATTTCTTAGCGTTCTTAGCAGAGCAGTGGAAGCATTAGATTCTCTTTTGTTTACAATAATTGGAGTTACAAAATGATGTTGCAGTTGCCTAGCATGTCGCAGACCTTAGTTTGTGGCAACCTAAATACACAGCATTATTCTCTTTGGTTTAGTATTTGTATGATGATGTAAGCTTACTTAGACAAAGCATCTCTTCTGCCCCTCCAGCATACAGATGTCAGCCATGCTTGTGCACTTTTTCTTTCTTCCTTTCCCACCTCTGTTCCTGTTTACAGCATTTGTGGAACAGTCTTGTTCCTTGTGGCTGCTGCTTGTACACTGGGAGTGATGGCTGTGCAAAAGCCAGGTATTTGCCACTCTGAGCTGCTTCTGTCCCGGACAATTGAAAGAAACAAGTATAGAGGATGCATCTTCTGGGGTCCTGCATATATCTAAAGGACATGTACATTTGCCTTTTCATAAAGGGAACCTACTCCAGTGAGGATTTCTTTTTTTTTTTGTTTGTATTATCATGGAAAGACACTGTAGGTGTTGCTCACAGACTGATGACAAAAGCAGCTTGAGAATTGCAAAGCTTTTGCCACGTCCTGTCTCTTAGTAGGAGGTTTTGCAGAGCCAGGCAGCTCTTTGCTAAATGTGCCGGTTATGGGAGGTAATAAGATCACTTTTCACAAAAAATAAATCATCTTATTTTCATCATGCTACAACTGGAGCAGCTGAGGCTACCTAGCGGATGTTGCATCATTTGCCTGGCTACCCTTGTGGCTGCATACATTTGCGTTCTGATGCTTGCTGAATATGATTTTCTGCAAGCAGTTCTCATTTATCGTATTTGATTTGAGGTGGGCCTTTGGTATATTATGTTCCAGGTGCTCTTCTAGAATATGGATGGTAACTGTGGATTAAAAGTCTGTATGATGCTATCAAGTTAAATAGCTCAATGAGAATTTGTACACTTGTGCCATTAGCCTCCATCGTGCTCTTGGCATTTTGTTTCTGTTCAATATTGTGTGAATCTAAAATTTTACTGTTTCTTTTGTGTGTGTTTTTAATTTATGGAATAAATTTTTGAGAACCTTTCAGTTTTTTTTAAGGCCTTGTTAGGCTTGTATCAGTAAATATGCATGATATATCTGTCTTGCATATGTGTGAGGAAAAGCTCAGATCTTCACAAAGGTTAAACACTGTTAAGTAACTGGGTGGGCTCTTTGTGAGACCATGGAGCAGCAATTCTAGTATTGTCTCATCCATACCCACACTTCAACAGGAACAGAAACAGATCCGGGGAAGTTTAGGCATGATTCTAGCTCTCAGAGAGCATCCATCACTTTCTTAAGGTATTAAGAGAGCACAGACAGATCCTGCTAGGTTCAGAACAAATTCAAGGCTGGAGCAGGCTAGTGGCTTATGCACTACAGCTTGTGCAATGCATCAGACTGATGTTTTAAACCAAAGCTGAAGCATAAGAACACCAAAAAGGTCTATTAAACATCTATAATATCTATGCCAGAAAACAACGTCCCTGTCCCTCTAACCCATAAATTCTATGTATAACCCAGATCTTTCAATTTGCTGCTATTCAGCTTCACGCTGCTCTTGGCAAAACTAAGCTGGCAGATGCGTTTCTCCGGTGTTCCCTGAACTCCTCTGGCTGAGGTGCAGTGTTACGTGGCTCCCGCAGATGGCATGTAAGCTCCAGTAAAGAAAGGAAGGGAGCACCTCAGAGACCTAAACAAGCATCGTCCTGTTCTGCTGCTTCAGGGTTACAGCTTGCTGGCTGCAACACATTACGAGGATTTTGCTGTTACTATACTAGGACTTGTTTTTTTCACCATGTAGCTCTCTCCTTTTTCTCTGCAAGGCAGACGAGTTTGGCCTTGTATCCCCTCTCTCTGTTGTTTGATTAGTCAATGTCAAAAATGGGACGACTGAGAGAACAGGCTCAGCTAAGAGGCACTGAAGCTAAACCCTTGCTGCTGGTCACAATGCAAAGTTTTTCTTTCTCAGGAATTGAAAAGGGGGAGGAGAGGGGTGACTAAGTCAAACAGCAGGAAAGCAGCTAAGCATGGAACAAACTTTAAAAGCAGGTATGCTTGACAGTGTACTTTACAACTGAGTACTGCTGCCTTGCACTGCTGGTTGGGGGGGGGGAGGTATGTTTTTTTGCTTTATATGGCAGATACAGACTTCATTGCAGCTGGCCTGTCTTCACTATTTGCATCCCATTTATTACTAGCTGAGGTTAATACAACTGCAATAGATGTAAAAAGGACTGGAAAGTTTGGGGTGAAGGATTTCTCCCCTCTCCCCTTTAATAAAAAAATCTCAACCTTGCCTGGTTCAGATGCATGGGACCAGAAGGCTCTTGCAAATGAAATAAGCCCTGCCTATGAAGAGCCATACACTCTAAATCTTTATCCAACAAGCAAAATGAATATATGATACAATCTGTTCAAAAGGCTTTATATAATGTTCAGGCAGTTTCTGCTTATAAAACCAATGTTGTTTAATTCAGATATCATGTTTTGACACTTGAATCATAGATTCAAAGTGCTAAAGTACTACAACAGTAATGGTTGGAGATACTGACAAGGATGAATAGCCATTGTTTTCCTTCACCCGAAGGCTGCAAGCATCCAGTTCTGCTGGATTAATTCTGCTTAATTTGTGAGAGAAAAATATTTTGATTTACTGATATAAATCCTTGGTTAAAAAAGCAATATATTCTTCCCAGTTAAAAGCAGAAAAGACTACTTCTGATAGCAATTACATATACAACCTATAGCATATATGGGTATTCAGCAAGGACTATCTAGCCGCAACCAAACCATGGATGGAAGAGGACAGTGCTGCAACTACCAAAATGTCAGTTGATTTTATTTTCATTTATAAGATAAGCAAGGGAAACTGCTACCAACTAACCTGTGCCACTCCTGACAGTCTGTATTTTAGTCCATGGTATTGGCCCTGCTATTTCCACAAAAATGCTGGTTTCTCCTTAGTAGCTGTACAGGATTGCTGATGCTAGTTCTGTGCAGGTTATGCAGACTGGCCTCTGCTGCTCCTTGCTGATTGCTTTGGATAGGTTGGACTTCCAGCTTTCCCTGTTTTCAATATCAACGATGATGTATGTGCCTCGCAAAGCCTCTTATTAACTGTCAGTTCGATGAAGATGCACAGATATCCTGTTTGCAGAAGTCTAAGATGCCTACAAACCAGTAAGAAAGTATACACTTAAAGATGCTAGCGGCTTTTAAAAAGAACAAGTTCTTCAAATACTGTTCACTAAATCAGCAGAACAGAGGTAAAATTCCCCTTTTGAATTGAAGTTCTTTAACTTAGACTCACAGAAGTCTCACTAACTATAATCTTCATTTACTTCAATGCAGATTTTCAGGTCTCAGAACAGCTTGATACTGGTTCATGGACAGTTTTAGTGATAGCTTAGTGCATGTTTCATACAGCTTTCAGTGGAAAATAATGAAAAAGCCATCCCTTACGTTTGTAAAGGTTTTGATCTTGCATTCTCTAGTGTGCTCTTTTTAAAAAGGCTATTAAGTTATTTTGAGATTAAGTCAAGAATTGAATATAAAATTTATCTTTTCCCCAAGTTTAGCGTATCCAAATGAACACTATATTCCCTTTTCCCAGAAGTGATCTTTGCAACTGAAGGGAAAAATTTCAGAGTGGGGATAAACCAGTCCTATTTCAGTAACCTCACCTTTATGATATATTAGTTACTCTGTTCTTTCAGAGCTCCAGTTTTAGTGCTTTCGGATAGGAGTTTTAACAGGCTCTAAAGAAGCTCCAAACACAGTACTCCCTGGAAAATTGTTACTAACAGGATTATGTAGAACATAACTTCTCCATTTGGTCTAACCAAAAGGACAATAGCTATGCACAGAAGACTTCCTGCTTTGCATTTGTC
Organism: Pezoporus flaviventris; assembly: GCF_033815535.1. NCBI lineage: Eukaryota > Metazoa > Chordata > Aves > Psittaciformes > Psittacidae > Pezoporus > Pezoporus flaviventris. The sequence continues at coordinate 4,592,370 of NW_026892589.1, read as the reverse complement.
CCTAACTCAAAACTAAGAACTTGACTTTACCTGCAGGTGTACAGTTAAACACTGATTCTGCCAGCTGAAAGAAAGGCACTCCAAGAATTTCCTGATAGCTCATGTGACTGGCATGAACAAGGTACTGAGTAGTGTCTTTGAAAAGCAGATCACTTTCACCATACTTCCATGATTGAAAGAGTTGGAATTCAGAATTCAATTTGCTTCCCAGAGATTCCTAAAGAGAAAAGAAACAAGTTCCACGGCTTGGATCACAAATAGCAAGGTTTAGCTGGTGTACAAAAAGATGCAGTTTTGCAGCACCCTATTTCTCAGCAGAAGTATAACCACTGGGGAATGGCAACTGCTGCCAAATTGCCCCTTTAGAGAATCCACATAATTATTCTCTCAATCTCCTACATACATTCTTAATTCATATTGACTTTGAAGACACTTCATGAATTTAGGATATAAAAGCATTTGATCTTGAAAGGGTTTTCAGCAGTTGTACATAACAAGTGATAACATGCTAACTTTTTCCCAGTTACCTGTCTCACCTGGGATTTCATTAGAAAGTCATAGATTTTAGTGACAGTGACCGGTCGAGTCATGACTGTGCTGGGGGGAATGGGGCCAAGGTTACAGCCTGCCCATTCTGTGACTGCAGCACGTGTTCCATCCGGACACAAGAGTTCAAAGTCAATAGGGGTATAGCCCTTTGCCCAACCAGAAATATCCAGATCTGAAAAGAAGATGAAATGAAAGCAAATCCTTTTTAAAAATGAAAGTAGAAGACAGGGTGAATCTCATGCAAAATGTTTAAAATTGAGAGGAAGGAGTTTAGTTAGTATGTTCAAACAAATGCAGCCACATTGTCATTTATTAGGAACGCATAAAGAGCAGGGTAGTGTTTTCACTGAGGAAACAGGTCAGTGAACTTAAGCTGCACCTCTCAAATAGAGTAGTATCAAGGCATATGAACAGCTTATCATGCCTCATTTTCATCTGTAATCAGATCACTTTCTGAAAAGAAAGCAATTCAGCCTGCATGTCCTTTGCTTCCTCAAACAAACCACTCATATCTGCATGAATTCCTGTGGGTTTCAGGCCCTTATACCTCCACTTGATTTTAGAGATTCCTCTGTTAGGAAAGTCTCTTCTGTTACTGAGATTGCCTAAAACAGCAACCCTCATTCTGTTTCTGAGGCTGAACAAAATGGGGGTTTCCTTTCTCTCCAACTCTACATAGAGGCACCATATTTTCACAGAACAGTAGGCATCATTCAAGAGATTGAGGGGATTTAAGTTACCGAAACCAAAACCCAATTGCTAGACTGTTGCAAAGATCAGTATTTCCCTGGGGAAATTAAACATTTCACAGTGTAGTAACAACATTGTTTCAGAAACTGAAAGGCAAAATAATTTGCAGTATTTTCAGCTATTAAGCTATTTGGACTGTTTATTCTATAAAGGCCTGTGAAACAACATGAGGAAGTTGCTTTGTCATGATGAAGCCATAGAACTTCTCCCAGCACAAAGTGCCCACAGCACTGCCCTTATCTGCCATTATTGTTCTTGAAACTCTGATTACAAACAACAGGTCCATGCACTATGGCTGCCTATGGGAGAAGGTCTGGTGAGAAAAAATGTTTGCTTTTTAAAGCTTCGAGCTTTAAAAAAATTAGTGCAGTCTCCAAGGATTATTACCCCCACAAAACACACATTGCTCTTTGCACTCAGTGGTTCTTCCTCTTTCCTCTCCAAAACTGAAAGGTATCTAAATTTTAAGCTTTACTAGAAGACCTACATGCAGGAATGTTCTTCAATTTTCCAGTCACAAACACAACTTCGTGGACCTAGATTAAACCTGTATAAGCTGATCCTCAAGAGTGATGGTTGAGTGTGTGGGAAGTAACTGGCACTAATGAACATTCTCAAGGAAAAGAGAACATCTGCATCTCACTCTTTATGTTCTGGAGGAGGTTAGAATGTTCCAGGAAAGCTACATCTCCGAAGCTTCTTCCACTGGGATTGCCAACTAGGCACCTAGTGAAGAAAAAAACCCAAGAAGTTATTGGAGACAGCCACTACACTATGACTGACATTTGGACAGTCTTCTGAAACTAAACCAGGAGCAGCTGGAGCATCCCCCTCATCTGTAATTACTTGGTTGTTATATGGAACAAGTTAGTGATATCATTATAGACCTTAGTGGACAGTATTCACATGTTTGCTAAGACAATCCCTTCCATCCCTTAAAGAAACTCCCAAGTCAAAGATGTGGCAAAATGTCTATGCAGCATCACCTGCACCTAGTCAGGAAAGAGAATGTAATTCAACTAAATGCATTACATATGTTTTATAAGAGTGCTTTCACCTTTAATATTCTTCTCTGCCTGTTTTCAACTATTTTGTTATCTCCCATTTATTTAATTACCTCCTGTACCTTCCATTGCTTCTTACCAGATCACCTCTGCTCTCTAACCTTCTAACTATCTTTCATCCCTTTTCTTTAACGAGTCAGTACCAATACTCTGAGCCTTACATGTTTGGAAGCACTGTTTTGCTCTTAAGGTGTTTTCATGACTGCTCTAAATTACCATTCAGATGAACATCCCATAGCAACTGCAACAAAAATAAAATACATGCTAGCAAAGGTTTACACAGCCAGCTGCTTAACAAAAAAGGCTCCAAAGAAAACCATCAGCAAAATAATAAGCCAGTTCTGGCTATTGCTCTGTACTTCTGACTGACAAAAAGCTTACCTGAGTGCTCCCATATTGCCATAGTAACGTTCATTGTGACTTGCAGCACATCTGCTAGATACTCGAGCCCCTTCCACCTCACCATCTCCAATGCACACCTTGCACAGGTTTCCATCTGCTCCTGGCATGCAGCCCTTCCAAAAGTAATTCTGGTAAGCTGAGTAAAGAAAACTGAGGTGAGATTAAGGCAAGGTGTTTCCAAAGCCTCTTCATACACAAGAAAAGACAGGAATCGAATTCCATCCCAACAGCTAGCAAGAAGTCAGCTAAAGAATCACATGTAGTCAGATAAGAGGAAGAGCTGCTTCAAGACCCTCTAACACTGCAATCATCGCTTGCTGGTCAAATCCTCATGTCCCTGTCTCCATTTTACTCCCAGATTTTGGACTTCAGGTTCCCATGGTCTAGTCAACAAATAACCAAGAGCAGCCCTTACCAGAGCCAATATCACAGCTCTCAGTGTCATTCTCCAGAGCTCTCAATGCATATCTGGAAAGAAGTAACCATCCTCCAGGACTATACAGGTGGCTGTGGCAGGATCGCCTTCCCCTAAGATTATGGATATTAATCTGCTTGGCATTTTTCTTAGCTAGTGCAACAGCATAAACAGGTGGCAGTGCTGTAAAATAATGACAACAACCACTTATATCAAGGCAATTAAGTATTCCAGACAGGTACAGCCCCCCTCCTGCCCCTCTCATGCTGTCATATATCTCCAGTTAAGGTATTGGATGTGCATTCTTTGCTTAATGACAAAGCTCTTGTCCTAGCTGCCTGGCATTTCCTGCAAAGCTCCTAGCAAGCACAGCAAATTCTTTCCCAAACCAACATGTGAATACATTCCTACATAAATCCTAGAGGCAACTGCAGGAAAATCTAAACCATTTGCCTTCTCAAAGTTGTCCTGTTACCTTTGCGCTTCAGATGAATTAGCTTCCTCATTTCCCCCATGCTCTCAGCAGCCTGGGCACAATCTCCCCCTGGAGAGGAGAGACAACCACTAAGGATCTTGGGACTGCTGTCATTCCTATTAATCAGCAGCAACTCATCAAAAAACTTGCAATCCTTTTGAGCCACGACAGCATCTCTGTCCGTTTTACAGAGATACAATAAACAAACAGCCAGATCAAATGCCAGAGCCAATTAGTGAAAGAGCTGGGAAAAGTATTTGAACATATATATTAATTCCAGCTTCCATCACAAACTGTACAGATGTACCTACATTTTTAATAATACTCTTTTGATTCCCTCCCTTCTTGCTAAGGTCACATGAGAACTTACCATAACATTCTGCAGCTACAGGCACCAATCCACACTTTCCTGCAATGTAGACATGTGTTGCATCCAGGGTGACTGCATCAGCCTCACTACTCTGCCAACAGCATTATAGAAAATAACAAAAACAGGATTTGCATGAATTGTGTAACCAAGCAGCTGGACTTCCCCACTGGCTGGAAATTCTCTCTCATTCCCACTAGCTCCTCTACAGTGCAAGCTGGTTTTCATCTTGTTCAGCTCATGCAAGGACACATGCACTCTGTGCAGCCTTATCATATAGTCTGACTAGAGGGAGTCTCCTACCTTGATCATTTCAATGCATTTGGTCATGGAAGTTGCTTGGACACAGACCAGTGGGTCAGATTTGATGCTCAGTGCCCACTCCTCACATTTGTGAAGCTCAGCATCACTGATGCAGCACCAGCGCACAATGCTGTTGTCCAAAGAGCTGCCTGAATTAGAAGAAAGGAGCACAGTGAGATCATGTCACCCGTGCACCTATGTTAAGGGGACATTTAGGCCTTTGCACTTGTGCCTGGCAGGGAGGAATAACATGGAAAGTGAACTTTTTCTTCCCTTTCCTTAGCTACAGATCTCTGGAAGACTTCTCACCTTCATGTCCTAGTCCCTTAAGGAGAGATACATAGTCCAGACCAAGGACATAGGCAATCTCCAGCTGCTCCTCAAGAAGCTGTAGGTGCTGAGTGGCATCCTGGAACAGCAGGTTCTTTCCCCCAAAGGGTGCTGAAGTGAAGAGTTCAAACCTAGCTCTTTCCTTTCCTTTTCGCCCAAAGAGGCGCTAGAACAAGAACAACCTTTTAATTGCAACAAATCTGCTCATCCTTCCAGTAACAGTCAGCCCCATCCTTTGGTCCCTTCACAGCAATGGTTTGTAACATAGCACTCAGAGGAAAAGCACACTGGGTTACATTATTCACTGTTTATTTGTCACGATTTAACCCCAGCTGGCAACAAAGTACCACACAGCCACTCACTCATCTTCCCCCAGTGGGATGGGGAGGAAAAATTGGAAAAAGGTAAAAACCCATGGGGTGAGATAAGAACAGTTTAATAATCGAAATAAAGAATAAAAAGAAATAAAAGAGAGAGGAATAAAACCCAAGAAAGACAGATGATACACAACACATCACCAACTGCTGACTGAAGCCCAGCCCATCCCCAAGCAGTGATCTGTGGCTCCTGGCCAGCTCCACCTAATTTATATACTGAATGTGATGTTCTCTGGTATGGAATACCCCTTTGGCTGGCTTGGATCGGCTGTTCTGGCTGTGCTCCCTCCCAGCTTCTTGTTGCATCTGCTCACTTACAGAGCATGGGAAACTGAAAAGTCACTGATTTAGAGTAAGCACTGCTCAGCAACAGCTAAAACATCACTGTGTTATCAACATTATTTGCATACTAAAGTCAAAGCACAGCACTGGACCAGCTATTAAGGAGAAAATTAACTCCATCCCAGCCAAAACCAGGATACTACTGGACTATTTCAAGGGCCAGATGGCTCCATAAATTCTTTAAATTTGCATTTAAATATGCATTTCAGGTTCAGCTTCAAACAGATTCCTGGATGCCAAGATAACAGATACTATTTATAAGCTGAGAAAAAGAGAGGAATAAAGATGAATCCTGCCTGAACCCATGCAGCTATGTAAGAATTTACTCAAGTTGCAGGGCAGAATGAACATAATTAGCCATTTTTCAGTTTGGGTGTTATAGCATCTTTACTTTTTTATTCACAGCTTTCTAGAGAAGAACATCTTAGAGAAGAGTAAAACCTGCCAGAAGCCAGTGCAGGATCCCTCCACAGAACAATAAATTTTTAGTGATTTGTTCACACTAACTACAAATTTCTCAAGAAGAAAAGGCAAACTGCATGATAATCTCTACACAAAGATGGAAGAAAAACCTGTCTCTGGAGGTACACAACTCATCATATCCACTCACTTGGATCATGGTGAGAAATTTATGGGTGATCTTCTGGAAGTTGTGCCGGGTGATGATGCCACGTCCAGGCCCCTTGCCCAAGTTACAGACGCTGTACTCAGTTAGCTCAGCTGTAGTCCCATCAGGACATAGGAGTTCATATTCCTGTTGCTCTGACTCTGAAACAAGAGAACACTCATGAATCCATGAAGTGATATGTGACTTGGCAGCAGGCACAGAGATGGAAGGCAAAACATTTTTCAGAGGAGGTTGCTCAAAGGCTATGTAGGCAGCACACAGCTTGGGAAGGCTGTCTTTGATATGCTCTTCTCTTAAAGAGAGGGACCTCAGCCAAAGATACTCAAAAATACTCTTTAGCTGTACCCCTGTACATACATTTGTTTCAGAATCCTTACCTGCAAATACTAAAGCTACCTTCAAAAATGTCAGTACAGACCTCGACCATGTTTAAAATACAAACAAGGTAAACAGGAATGGTACATTCCAGCAACAAAATACACTGAATTTTAAAAGGAATCTTATAACTCAGGTAATACAAATACTGACAGCTGTGTCAGACACTTCAGGCTAAAAAAAACACCTGTATAAAAGCATCTGTCTGCTCCCACCCTGAGAAACTCTTGTGAGCAATTACTGCTCACTTACTCTTCCCTCTTCTGTTTCCTTCTGACTTAGGTGGAGAGCCAAGAAATACACTGAACTGCTTGCAAGGATTGAATTTTCCCTGGAAACAACAAAAATCCAAGCATATTCCCCACTCAGGAAATCCAGGCATATTCCCCCAACTCAGGAAAGACTACAGTCAGAAGTTAAAATTAATTTGATTTTTTAAGGTTACCTGTAGCACTCATAATTGTTAGATGATCTAAAAAGGCAACATCTGCCACTCCAGTCTTCAAACACCTGCAGGGAGAAAAATGCCACCCTATTAACATGCTATCTGTTTTTTCCTCCCTCACAAATTCTTTTTCCTTAAAGGTAAATTCAGGACCAATGTCACAGAGCTCACCTGAAGGCTCCTTCAGAGTCATAAAAGGGTTCATTACTGCTCGTCTCACAGAAGTGGTTCTTGTCTCTGACATAGGATTTTTGTCCTTGGCAGAGAGCACACAGTTGAGGAGCAGCAACACCAACCCCAGGGATGCAACTTCCATTGAAATACTCACTGACTACTGCAGATATAGGGGAAGGGAGATGCAAAAAAAGTCAAATGGGAAAAACAGAAGAAGGAAAAGCAGCCAAACATATCATGGACATAACTAGGACTACAGTGATAAATAAATCAATAAATAAATCAGTGGATGCAGCTTCATTGTCTGAACTTCAAATCTGAAACATTTACTGGAAAATGTGATCAGATATTTCTTGTTTAAAACCATCTTTATACTGGCTGGATATTGGAAAGGTTTGTTCCCTGTTGTATACAGAAGGCAAAGATTTCCCGGTTTGGTAACAATTCTGCTGCTTTGAGATCACTAGAAAAGTTCTGAAGAGAACTAAGAGCCAGTATCAAAAACACTCCAAGAGGATACCTCACCCACAAAGCCCTTCAATTTCCACATAGTTGAGCTCATTCCACATCTGCTTGCAACTCACTTGTTTTTGCTGAGAGCAGAGACATAACCCTATGGCTCCTATCACCCACCTTGACTCAGAGGTTGCTCCTCATCCCAGGAAAGATAATTGCTTGCAAGAAGAAAGCCAAGTGGAATATTCCAGCCGGAAGTCCACCTGGCTCCATTGTGACAGCTGCGCACACCTCGTAGCCTCCGGATATCCAGAGTTCCTCGTTTGGCAATGGCCACAGCAAACACACAATTTCCTGGAATAAAACAAAATATGCAACAGAAATAACTAAACCCCAGTATTGCAGCTTCCATCTGTGTACAGGACTTCCACTACTTCTGTGAACATGGCTAAGGAAAAAAAATAACCGTAGGCATATGAAACATAGGTACTCATGCCAAGAAATTTATCACCTACCAGCTACATGGCACTGTGTCAAACTGAGCAATGCAAGTGATGTGTGAAGAAGAACATAAAAACCTGGTGTAAAAGGCTTACAAGATGATCCCACTCCATCACCCTATGCAATTGCTTCTCAACACTTTTGAAGACTTGTATCACACTGTTTACATATGGTAATGGAAAGAACTCATATGTCTTATCCTCAGAACACATTCCACTATGATTTCACAATTCTTCAGACAAAACAAAATTCGCTTCTGTTCTCATAGTGTCCCCTTATTAGTCTCTTCCTGTATCCATCTGCTAATTTGGCTTCCTTCTCAGATTCATGTCTTAGAAGTATTTTCTACTCCCTGTTAGATTTTGGCTCAAAGTTACTTATTCCTGCCTTACAACTCATTGCAGACACTATTTACGTCTGCCAGGAATGAAGAGGAATCTTACCATAACAAGATTTTCCATCTTATATTTTTGTCTCTTTAGGGTGTGAAGGAGAGAATTAAATGGTGAGAAAAGCTAATCTCTTAAAGAAAACTAGTAAATGCTTGGTTACACTAGTTAAGAGCATGGTATAAGAACTGACACAGATGAACAAAAGCTTTCTTATTCCCTGCAAGACGTAGAACTTGGGTATACACTAGTGCTGCAAGCAGAGGTAGATACAATCTGACAGCACCAGTACCTAGGTAGTAGCCTGTCTAGGCAGAAAGACTACACCACTGATATTTTACTAACCATCACTAAGTATTGGAAGGTAGATGAAGGGACAGTGAGAATGAAGACCTTGGGCCCACTATAGGAGAGGATCTGGTTCGAGACCATCTTAAAAATTTGAACGCGTGCAAGTCCATGGGTCCTGATGAAATCCATCCATGGGTCCTGAAGGAGCTGGCAAATGAAGTTGCTAAACCACTGGCCATCATATTTGAAAATTCATGGCAGTCAGGTGAAGATCCCGATGACTGGAAAAAGGGAAATATAACCCCCATTTTCAAGAAGGGGAAAAGGGATGATCCAGGCAACTACAGAGCAGTCAGTCTCACCTCTGTGCCTGGCAAAATCTTGGAGCAGATTCTCCACGAAGGCATGCTAAAGCACATGAAAAACAACAAGGTGCTTGGTGACAGCCAGCATGGCTTCACTAAGGGGAAATCCTGCCTGACCAATTTGGTGGCCTTCTATGATGGGGCTACAGAATTGAGGGACAGGGGTAGAGCAGTTGATGGCATGTACCTGGACTTGTGTAAAGTGTTCGACACTGTCCCACACGACATCCTTGTCTCTAAATTGGAGAGACATCAATTTGATGGATGGACCACTCGGTGGATAAAGAACTGGCTGGATGGCCGCACACAGAGTTGTGGACAATGGTTCAATGTCCGGCTGGAGACCAGTAACGAGTGGCGTCCCTCAGGGATCGGTGTTGGGACCGGTCTTGTTCAACATCTTCGTCTCTGACATGGACAGTGGGATTGAGTGCGCCCTCAGCAAGTTTGCCGATGACACCAAGCTGTGTGGTTTGGTTGATCCGCTGGAGGGAAGGAATGCCATCCAGAGGGACCTCGACACACTTGTGAGGTGGGCTGATGCCAACCTCATGAAGTTGGTTGAAGCAGTGTACGCTTGCAGCCCAGAAAGTCAACCGTATCCTGGGCTGCATCAAAAGGAGCGTGACCAACAGGTCGAAGGAGGTGATCCTGCCCCTCTGCTCTGCTCTCATGAGACCTCACTTGGAGTATTGTGTGCAGTTCTGGTGTCCTCAGCATAAAAAGGACATGGAACTGTTGGAACAAGTCCAGAGGAGGCCACAAGGATGATCAGGGGACTGGAGCACCTCCGGTATGAAGACAGGCTGAGGAAGTTGGGGCTGTTTAGCCTGGAGAAGAGAAGGCTGCGTGGAGACCTCATAGCAGCCTTCCAGTATCTGAAGGGGGCCTATAGGGATGCTGGAGAGGGACTCTTCATTAGGGACTGTAGTGACAGGACAAGGGGTAACGGGTTAAAACTTAAACAGGGGAAGTTTAGATTGGATATAAGGAGGAAATTCTTTCCTGTTAGGGTGGTGAGGCACTGGAATGGGTTCCCCAGGGAGGTTGTGAATGCTCCGTCCCTTGCAGTGTTCAAGGTCAGTTTGGATGAAGCCTTGGGTGAGATCGTTTAGTGTGAGGTGTCCCTGCCCATGGCAGGGGGGTAGGAACTGGATGATCTTAAGGTCCTTTCCAACCCTAACCATTCTATGATTCTATGATTCTATGATTTTAGCAACAGTTGTTAGTCACCTCCATACTCCTATAAAGTTAATGAGACATACAGATTTTTTTCAAGAATGTTAGAACTTTGCCTTTCACTTACAGCAATTTGTTAGCCAAATACAACTTATTCTTTAGCTTTATGAACCTACCTTGGTCATAGATTTCCTTTGCCGCAACTGTCAAACCATAGAGCTTTACAGCAGAGTAAACTTCTCCAGCATCCAAGGAGACAGCATCTGCTTTATTCACCTTAAAAACAACAGCAAAATCCTCAAAATAAATGTGTTTACAGGCATAGAAACAGCAGCTCCAAGAGCAGAATTTCTGCCTGAGAAGTAGTAACCAGAGATTTTTACAAGTATTTGCTTGTTTTTTAATTGAATCCATGTCACTAAGCATGGTGAAATGCTAGCAGTGAAGGCTGTTACTTTAAAACAATTCCAGTTCACTTCCAGTAACATCCTTTCTCACCTCTGAGTTTTCCAACTCAAAACCACAATTCTGATGCCAGCTGAAGAAAAAGGTAACCCCTGTTTCCTTCTACTGCTCCCCCAAGACCCCAGATACTTCTCAGAGTCCTGTTTAATTTGATTCAAATTACTGTCTAATTTGATTCAAATTAATGTCTAATATGATTCAAATTGAAGAACTTTATACAGAAAAGGCTTTGCTCTTTACTTTAGAAAAGACTGATGAGATGCTAAAAATAGCAGGGAAGAAAGAGAAAATTTTCATTATAGTTAGAGTAGGACCAAAAGCCCTCAGCAAGTTTTAATTTAGTAGTTTGGTTTTGTCCATCTATGTCCAAGCAGCATTTTACATATTTCCTGGTGATTGCAAGGACGTGAGCTGGGGTAAAGAGTACCTCTAGTAGAATACTCATGGGTTTTAATTCTTGCTTCTCAAGCTAGTACTGAGTACTTTGTCATATATGCAATACCATCATTTCAGTATCATTTTATTCTCCCATGGGTTCTGTTTATCAGTTACTTCCTCAAAAGAGGATTTGGAGCTAAAATCAGTTTTAAAAATCTCTCTGAACTCACCCTGATTTTATCAATGCAGTCATATGTGTTGTGAGCTCTGATGCAAGAAATCCTGGCAAATGAATTGACAGCAGCAAGGGGCACCACAGCCATGAGTGCTTTAGACAGTTCAGCACACTTCCTCTGCTCTAGGTCAGAAAGGGTGCACCATCGGAATTTCTTCCCTGTAAGATCAAAAATGAGTCAAGATTTCTAATCTTGATGAAAACTATGCATTCCCCAGGGTTTATAAGCTTTAGTACTGTCAACTGTGTTCTTGGTTATCAATACAGGCCATTCTTTTAACCTTTGCTCTGCTGTTTCCTCTGGTGCTTTCACACACACATATTCTCATGCATAATTTATCCATACCAATCTTAGTATTTCTGTCACGAAGTTCTAGAGATTCAGACCTAAGCCTGCAAAAAAACAAGAAATATGTAGGGAGGATGTTGATAGGGAATCAAGTTGCCTTAGCATTGTTGAATGTAGTCTTCAGAGAGGGGATTGTTGTTTTTCCACCAGACAATATCTGATGTTACAAGTCCCAGGTGTCTCGCAGCACTGAGCTACATAGTTTGAACTTTGTTAGAACAGCATTTCCCACTGAGGGCTATGCTTTGTTAGAATAGCATTTCCTTCCCATTTTCTTTCCAGACAAATACTACCTGATTTTAAACAGCAAGATCCACATCAGAGCTCCAGGGGCAGAAAACCTTAGACCAAAGGAGAAGTACAAAAATTTTAAGCTGAAAGCAATTCTCAATTAGATGCTACTTTATAATAGAGTAAATCAAACCCCTCAATCAGGAGGTGAAGATCTGGGGTTATTTAAAATTACGATGGCAGTTCTGTGACTGGAACTTCTGCTTTTACACAGTGCATAAGTGTTTCCTCAGCAATGATGAGTAATTTGCTGGATTCCCCTCAAGACTGAGAGGTTTATCTTCCATGACAATACCCACTATGAAAGACACAAACTAGGGACAATTTGGTTATTGACAGTGAAGAACCATGTACTGTGTTGAACAGAGTACTGAGTAAACACGAACCTCAAAATCTCTTCCAAAGAGGAAGTTAGTGAGAATTATCTTCATTTCTGGATGCCAAAGAGATCAAATAACCTGCACAAGAACACTGTGCAGAACTGCAGCAGAACTGCACTATTCAGTTATCAGATCTTTTTTCCAGCTGAAAACTAAGTAAACAATAAAAAAAAAAATAAAATGGTGCCAGCAGAAGGAAGATACAATTAGCAGTGGAGGAGATGCTAAAACCTCCTTTCCAGGAGGAACTGGGGGTTTGGTAGGTTTAAACTGACTATAAAGCTACATCTTCAGGGAGTCCAGACATGTCAACAAAATTTCCTCTTTTGCTTTAGGCACCGATTATTTTATATTTGATGTAGTATGACTTATTTTGTATTTTTCCTGTTAAATGCCTACTCTGAAAAGTATCATCATATAGCATCTCAAGGAGATGCTATACATTTAAGGAAAAAAGTGATTATTATATATTAAAATAGCATGCAATTATGTAACGAGACACATTTATACTATGTAGTGAAAGACATGACCAAATGCATAGAAAACACTACAACATCTCTAACATTGCCATTTCCAGATGTTTAAGGGTTTGGATCTCTGTCAATCTATTAATATTAAACAAAAAAGTTTCCTGGAATAAATAATGTTTACAATTAAAACATGGACATTTTTATTTCTTTGAGCATAGCATCAGACATTAGTACCCTACTTGCTTTGACACTAATTCAGCACTACTGCAAAAAGAACCTGTTGTGGTTTTAGAGGGGAGCAGCTTGAAATACACTGATTCAATTTGACATCATTAATAAGGACGCAGATCTCAGCTACTCAAGGGAAACAAACCTTCACTGAATTACTAAGAAACTAGTGTATCAAGCTGCTTCAAAACTAACTGGGTCACCATCTGCCAATGATCAAACAGGAAAAATACAGGCAAATGGAAATCACAGGCACAGTTCTAGCTGCAACTTCTTAGCACAGAAGAAAACAAACTCAAAGCAAATATTAGAGTCTGCTTCCTGGTAACCCATCCAGAGATTTCATTTTCTCCCTCTGCATCAGTCTTACCTGAAGACAGCAAAGTGAAGATGATTAAGACAATTAAAATCACTGTCTTCATGATTACAGCAGTTCAGCAAGGATCCTCTCTCTACCCTGAGCTCTGTCTTCTCATACCAGGAATTCCACAGTGGTGACCAAAGCTTCTGGAAGATAGCAAAGGAGTTTTAGGCATCAACAAGAATAAACTATGATTTAAGAAAAAAAGCCAGAGGGTGGCATATCCTTGTATGCAAAAGAGAAAGAGACAATGTCCTGCTCCTATTCACAGATAGAAAATAACCATGCATTCTCTGCTTTGTTATAAACAGGCATAGGAGGACATGTAAGCCTCTGCTTTTGAACTAACTTGTGCTCCTCCTGTTTCAAAACGCACTAAAATGCCTTTGGGAGATAGGTAAGACATCTATCTCACAGAAAAAAGATTTCTAAAGCTGAGTGAATTGTCCAAACTACTGAACATATCACTCTACAGAACACTGAAAGGTCCTTCTTACCTTATCTTTTCACCTGATAATGGTTTATCTGAATTACTTTAAACAAAAAGTAGTCCTTTGCCTCTCTAAGAATTCAGAACAGCACTGTGCCACTGCTGACTTTCTCGACTTTCCTCATTCCATTCTAGCACAGCAGTCTCATCCAAACAGGCTTATTTCCCTGTTTTCTAACACTTAACCTGGAGTATTACCTCTTAATTACTCTACAGCAGCCATGATTAACATCATTAATTCTACAGCAGGGAAAAAGAAACACAAAATATATATATAGATATATGATGCATAAAATACTGCTAATGTGGTTTCATCTCTCCTTTTCAAGAAAGAATTCACTATGCAGTCTTTTGCCAGATTTTGTTTTCCTTCATTTTATAGATTTTCTTAGTACTTTCTCTGCTTCATGTGTTTTTGCCAAGAGTTTTCCCAGATTTCTTTTGTTGTTTTATGTACTTTTCCCCTAGTGATTCAGAGTCCTTATTCCCCACTTGCTTCTTCCGCATTCAGGTACATGGATTCCATTGCTTATCTCTGCATTTCATAAGTTCCCTCGCTGGATCTGCAACATTTGTTGAGGTGTTACGTTTCCCACTAATCCAATCACAGCAATTACATTTCTCATTCCTTCCTTCACTCCCTGAACAAATGTTCTCAAGTCCCAAAATCTCTGTTCTCTCATTTGCTAAGAGAACAACTGTGGTATTTGTCCAATCTTTGACTTGGCTCACCTGCATGGGCCCAGCACAGCTTCATACCCTTTGGGAAGTATGTTTTATTCCTCAGTAAGCACAGTCTATATAATTTTTCATACTGTCATATGTTAAAACCAGTAACAAATGTAAGAACAAAACACCTGATAAAAGTAATTTAAAAATAGTTAAAGGTCCACATATTTACTTTTAATTCTAGGGGAAAAAGATCAGATTGGGACAGACCATTAATCACTATAAACAAGTATGTTTCATTTAACTACACCTTAACCTCTGAATCATTTCTGAATCACTTCTGGGGAAACTTGTCGGTCAGGCCCACTAGCAGGGCGCAGTTAGACATCAAAGCTAACGATTCTTGCAATGCTCGTAGCAAAGCACCTAACAGGATCAAATCCCACCTTCTTTGAGGTTTTACTTCCTGCCAATCCTACCATTATGAACACAATATATGTACCTCCCAACAACTCAGCCAGCTGATACTACTGCTATTGCATGAGGGCTGCATCTGGATCTCTGCTCAGATGCTACAAATTTAAAACCAAAAGGTGTCCTGTATACATTTAAGGTACTTACACAGTTGCTGTGCTGCTGTGGTGATGTCAGAACCAGAATGACATGAAGGTGTTGTAGACTTTATTTTGGCCCATCAGGAAAACAAACAGGCATTAATCACAAACGTAATCAGGTCTGCTGAGAGGATCATGTCCTGAAGCGCTGAGGATGCAGAAACACAGCAGCAGGACTCTGGAATTCTTTTCCTACTGATTCAACCTTTGAAACTACCCCCATAGGGTGAGAACAGCCTCAGAAAATGGTAATTAGCCTCTTCCCAGCAATGCAGCATTCATGCATGTGTCTAGGGGATGCATCTGAGAGGGTGGAAACCAAATAATCTCTATGAATTCCCCTCTGTGCTACCAGGATCCAGGTAAGGGACACCAGAGTAGGAACAAATGTTACTGCACTACCCTGTGCGACATCTGACTTGCAGGAGCAGCATTGTGTTTGTCCTGTGTCAAGTGTGTCCCTCATCCACATAATTTCTGCCCTGACATCCCTCTTGCTCCCACATCTGTGGTCAAGGACTTACTTGCCCCTCAACAGCAATGCTGAGAAGCAGCTGAACCCCAACTGCCTCATCCTCAGCTCCTCAAGAAGCAATCTTCTCCTCTAACCATACCTCCCTTTGGGCAACAGCTGTATCCTGCTACCATACACACTGCCTTTGTGGAGCAGCCTTGTCCCCATACCACAGATCCTCAGGGACCACCCTGACCCCAAACTATGGGCAATGGCCCTCAGGCTTCTCAGGGCCGGCCCTGTCCCAGCACTACTCCCGCAGAGAACCCTCACCAGCTTCGGGTGCAGCCTCGTGCCCGTGTCCCATTCCATATCTGCCCTGAGGAATGGTCCCGTCCCTACACTCATATTGCCCTCAGGTAACGGCCTCCCCTCACACCCCATCCCGCCTCACCCCACTCTCCCCTCAGCCGCACCGGCCCCGCCCACCCCTCCCTCTCGCCCCCGCCTGGCTCCGCCCCTCGACTGTCTCCCGCCCTCACGCGCAGGACGCAGCAGAGGGCACGGCGCTGGTGCGGCAAGATGGCGGCGGCCATGGCGCGGGCCGGTGTGTGCGCTCTGCGGCGGAGCAGGTACGGGTACGGCAGGCGGTACGGTACGGTACGGCGCTGCGCTGCCCTGCCCGGTGGCTAGGGGGCTGGGGATGTCCAGGCCCGGCAGAGCTCGGGGGAGGCGGTAGCGGTTGTCTGACAGCCGGTATCCGGGGGGCGTGAGGAGGAGCTGTGCTGTAGCTCGGCCTCCCCCCGGCCGGGGGCCGCAGCCGCCCCCTCCGCCCTGACTGCTCTGATCGCTGGCGTTTCCCTGCTGGGGCGAAGACGCGGTCGTGCCTGGTGCCTCGGCCCTGGGCAGGTGCGGGGACGCTTGTGCTCGGTGTCCGAGCTGGAAGGAAAGATGAACGGATTTCATTTTATTTTAAGACGGAAAAGCGTATGGCCTCGTGCAGTTTAGCGCGTTCTCATAGTCAGTAGCTGTCCGTGTGTAAGTGTTTATGGAAATGGGCCCACGGAGCAGCTGCTGCCCCCAAGGTTATGTAATCACGGGGGTACGGTCTGTGAGGGGCCGCGTGTAACCCACTGCCCTCTGCGGATGTGCTTCTTAAGCTTTTCATAGCAACGGATCGGTTTTAAGAGTACTGTTTCTAGGGTATTAATTTGCTCTTAGAACACACGGTCCCCCTACTCCACCTTCTCTCTCAAAACCTGGGGAAGACGCTTCATGTGCAGAGCATGTTGCTGTCTGGCGTCAGGGTGGTGTTGTCCCTTGACCTGTGATGACCGGTCACCGAGGGGCTGAAGTTAACATGGACCCCACAGTTCCTGCTCCAGCACCCTCCGGTTGGGTGGTGGGGCCAGGGAGGCAGTGCTGTCCTGCACCCTTGAACCCATCAAGAGCAGGCTGTCAGGAGCAGGGAAGGTGAGGAGGGCAACAAACTGCTCAGTCTTGTCATCTTTACCGATTTTCAGATTTCAGAGTAAGGAGGAGAGTGATTTTCTCATGTTAGGCACCAAAACCAGTTTTAGTAAGAGCTTAGGGCCTGCAGTTAGCTGTGTCCTTCCTCTGGGATGATCTGTGTGCTGAAATACCCGGTATACCCTGCCCTGGCAACCACACAGCTCCTGGTGCTCCTGTGGAGCCAGTGCAGCCAGTTTTGTTGTGGATGTGCATTTATCTTTTTAGGTTATTATGTATCAAGCTAATATATGTGTTGAGAATACTAGTGCTTTAGGCTGCAGCTACATTGTTTGGGGTTTTTCCCAGACTTTTTGCGGTTTTAAGATTTTTCTGGTAAATTTAAGTCCAGTCCAGACTGGATTAGTTCTTAGTTTCTTTAATCCCTGGGAAACAGCCCACAGGCTCCATTTTATCATGGGCAAGAACTCCTTTTATCCCAGGTGTTTTAATATGTTGTAAGACAGGCCTTGTAATACCACAAATTAGTGTAGGTCTGGTGTATGACCCAAGCAGATCAGCTGACCTCCATGTTCATCTAAAATTACATTCTGTTGCTATGTAAAATATACAGGTACTGCAGCAGTGTGGGCTGCTTTTTCTGCCTTGCTAAGGAAATAATACCCTGGTAGATGATGTGGCAGTGTGGTATGTTTAGCACCTGGTCACAGGAATCCATGTTTTGGGGAGGGACTGTCCTGACACGTTTGGGTTAATGCAATGAGTTTAATTGAGACTGTGAAGCTGAAGGGCAGAGTGAGATATTACTGGCACCATGCTATGGAGATAGTTTAAAACTGCAGCTGTTTGTCCTTGGCTAGCATTAAAATATTGTTAGCAAGTGTCTGCTAGTATCACTATGTGATTTCTGGACAAGAAATGTGCTGTTTGTAGACCCTTCTAAGTAAAGAGGTGTCTATGTGTAACTCATTAGACACCTGAAATTAATTCTAAATGTTCTTAATAACCACTTCCTTGAATTGAGTGGCCCTAAATGATGCAATAGCTTGTAAGCTAATGAAGTAATTCTGTACTCAGCATGTATCTCATCAAGAGCAGATGAAAGGTTAGAGGGCCAAATGAAGGCATCTCAGCTGTGGCATTTGCATCCTGGGAATGAACGGGTTGCACAAAGACCTGCCAGACCTGGTTCTTCCCAAGGGACTGAGCCTGTTGGCGTGAGAACACTGCCCCTCTCCTGCCCTGGCTTGAACCTGGAGTCCTGTCTGACAGCAGGATGCAGTGTTGCCACGTGTTCTTCAAGAACTTGGCTGCATGTGCTTATATGAAGACTTTGAACATGAATAGTTCGTGCGCAATTGGATGTATCCTTTTCAGATTATTAGAAATCAGAAAGGAAACGTTATATATTAAACATATGAAAAATCCTGGTTGAACCTTTTGCCTGTGTTGGCCAGTTGTAAGTCTGGGTGGTTTTGGAGTGGCAGAACCACTCACAGGTCACTAGCATACAGAGTGGTAAGACACTCTAAAGAAGAGCTTCCGTGCCTGGCAGCCTTTTTACTTTTCCAGCTATACTAGTTGGCCTAATAAATGACATTACTTCTTGGAATCCATACATTTCCTATGTACTCCTCCTCCCCACCAGCGTGGTGAGGAAAGAGGTACAGGAACCCAATTCAGAAGTGTCTCTTAAGATGGTTGCTGTTGTAGGAGCTTCCTGAATGACACACCTGAGTAGCAGCCTGGGGGAGATGGAATAATCCCAAGCACTAAATGATCATTAAAAATTTACCATCACATTTGCAAGCAGAGTTTGTTTTGATCAGCATGGCTGGTTTCAACTTGGCCCATTATAAACATTATCTTTGGATGGAAGTAAATGCTTGTTAGCTATGTTGTTATAGAAGATGATGATGCTTGTGCTATGTATTTACCTTGTAAGTAGAGCAGTCTTGTTTTAAACGTTTTTGTTTTCCCCAGCAAAATACAAGTTATTTACTGACCTTAAAGGAGATGTTTGCATGCTGTTGGATAAAATAGGTCTATGTTAAATTGGAAGCAGATTTAGAGAGTAGTTATGCTCATCAGTTCTAGATTCACTTATTTAAAAAACAGACCCAAAGAGATTACTAAACATTTAAGCCAGGGCACTGCATAAAACAAGATGAAATGAGATATCAGCTTTCTTTTTAAAAAAACACTTGGGTTGTATTCACAATCACATCTTAGAACTCCAAACAGGCCAAAATATGGTACATAATGTCAACAGAACTAGTCGCCCAAAAACGGCTGTTGCCAAGATCAGCACATATGATACTCAGACAAGTATTACTGTTACAGTAGAATTAAGCTCAAGAGGAGCATATGTCAATATTAGTTAAGAAAAAGAAAAGATAAAACAGATGCAGCATTAACTAAATATCTGCAGGAGCAGTTGGATTGTCAGTTGTTTAGTTTTGGTTTCGTTTTTTAGGGAAGAAGCAGGCCAGGAAGGAATATGCTCGTTGGAAATTTTAGGATACTTTGAGGAGATTTTTCCTTCTGTTATTCAGCCTCTGAATAGAAGATATCACTGCTATCGAACTGCTTAAATTAATGCACCACTAAACGTTTTACTTAAGCAACTGCTTCTTGTCTGTTGTATTTGCAGTTTGCTGAGTAGCTGTAACTTCCTTATACATGAGAACCTGTTTCTGAAAACTGGAGTCCTGTGGAAGCATCCACCTTCTAGGACGTTCTTCAGTGGTAAGTGAAGGCTTGTATCTACACAGTGCTTTTAAATTCAGGGTTACTCAAAGTTGGGCAAATTACAGTCACATACTGGTGAATATGAAGTTCTTCAGATTAAAGCAGAAGTGGGAATCTAGCATCAGAGACCTGTTCAATTCATGGCATTTCCATAGACACACGCTTGAAATTATGCTTTACTCCTTTGGTGTTACATTTTCCAGGTACTAAAAGAAGTGTATTTACCTATTTCATAAGATTCCTCATTTTTCTCAGCTCTATTGGAATACTTGGATAACAAATGTTGTTAAAGGAAATAATTTCCATGGGGTTTTGTGGGGTTTTATTTATTTATTTATTATGTTTACTTTTATTGCTACAAGAGGACCATTTTGGATAAAGAGCTTCCCAAGCGATGGCTAAAAGCTTCTTCTCTGTCCTTTTAGATGCGCTATCTGTCCCACAATGATTTTATAGGTCTGAGGAGCCTTGCAGAGATGCAAATCTAGACAGCAGTTTAGATGCTGTAGCTTCTAGAGCAGTATTGGCTAAAGCTGGAAAGGCATATTTTAGATTCTGATTTGGATTTAAATCTAGACGACTTGCAAATGATGTAATTAGGAGGAAAAGGTAACTACTTTTATCTCTACCCTTATAAGTGGTCTCCTCTAAGTGCTTGTATCTTTTCCTAGAAGAAATACTTTATTTGGTGAGAGTAACAAAGCAATCTTTAGATCATTGCCTCTGACTGCCTTTGATTACGCACTTTGCTTTCTCACCCTCCATTTTTTTAATGCTTCTGAGGGAATGAGTCATTTTCATCTGTTCCAGAGAAGGAGATTATTACTTTATTTTCATTCTCATTTGCTAAATATACATAATGTTTAAGAGAAATCTGAAACATGTTCGCCTTATCTGGAAGGAGTTCAGATTTAGGGTTCAAAGCATCTAAAAATGTTACTAGTATGTTAAAAGTCCCACATCTTTTTCCTCTTGTCCCAGATTTGTTTCTACTGGCTCATGTGCCAAGGCATGAGCTTTCCTCACATTCTCATGCTGCTTGCTAAAGGGCTGCTCTAGTGTTAGTATCATTAGAGGACATGATGTTTGGCTGAAATCTCTAACCAGCCCCAACTGCCTGAACATGGGCTCATTGCCAGAATCGTTAACTGATCTTTTTGTCTTGGAATTTGTAAACTTGTGTGAAGTTCATTTCTGTAGGAAAGGCGTGGAATTTTATTTGTCAGGGCAAAACCCCCTTCACAAAGGCGTGTTAGATGCCTCTGCATCATGGCTTGGATACCAGTTACAGAAGTGCATCATTAGCACTGGAGATGGGGAAAAGTCAACTCTTCAAATCATTTATTGATGAATTGTTTGCTGTGGCCTGTGGAACCTCAAATGGTTCAGTCTCTAGCATAGGAAGAGAAAGGTTCAGGTTGGTGTAATCAATAGAGGCTCTTGAAGGGGAAACAGCCTTTCCCTGAAGACAGGCCAGAAAGAGCTTTTCTCACTCAGGGGTTCGGTTTGGGAATTTGCTGATCTCTGATGAAATAGCTGAGCAGCTTTGCTAACTTAGAACCAAAGATGTGGCGAGAAGGGAGTTCAAGGCTTTAGGGCTAAAGAGTATCATAGGTCTCTGTACAAACACTGCTGTTGAAATAGTGATGCAAAGTTAAAGGTTGTAAAGTCTTTGTAAATTCAAAATAAATAAAGTTCTTTCTTTAAAAAGCATTTAGGTGTTCTAAATGATACTTGTCCTTTACTGAGCATTGCTCTTTAGGGCAGAATATTTTCTAGGATCTTAACTGTAACTGTAGTTGCTACCTTGTTGGTTGGTTGGTTTGGTTGGCGTTTTTTCCCCTAGAAAATAAGATTTTTTTAGTTTTTAGTAAGAATAAAGCTGTTTTCATATTGTGTATTTTAGGACATACAATTCAAACAATGTTTTAAATCATATGTAGGAAAGAAATGAGCAAAACCATTGTTTTGGTAAACCAAAATGTGAGTGAGAATTACTTTTATTGGGCATCTTTTTGCAGCATCATGGATGCCTTTACTCAACTCGACTGCTTAGAGCTAAAGCTTCTCCAGTTGCTGAGCAATTACACTTTGTTTCTGTGCATGCCTGGAAATAGATCTGGTGTTACTGAATTCTTTTGGTTGGTAATGCATTGTTTCACTATCAAACCCTAAGCCTGACATCTGTGGAACAAGATTTAGTCCATTGGTTTTGATTCTGGCTCATCCTGTTAATGATTGTTGTGGAAATTACACCAATCAGTATCTGAGACTTAGTTCTTTTGGGGGTTTTGTCTATCTGGTAGTGACTTATGCTCATTTCTGAGAACCTTCAGACTGCCTGTAATACAAGTAGAAGCAGCACAGTCCTTAGACCATTGAGCTTTAACATACTAGTTTTCTCGCAAGATCTGGCAAGGGGAATACTTCCCACTGCTCTCACCGCTTTCCTGTGCGGCTGTCCTGTTGCTTAGTGACATCGCAGTGTACTTGGATCTCACAGATGACATGCAAGGCTTGTGTTATGCAGGAGGAGCTTGGTAGTGCTTGATAAAAAATAACTCATAACACTAGATGTCTTCTCTTCTCCCACTTCCCCTGTGGTGAGCTGTATTAGAGCAGAAATATGCCTCCTTATCCTGTTTACCAAACCTACACCAAAGCAGATCGTCATTTCCTTCCTTCTTCCAGTTAGCTGTGTTTTGGGAATTCCCTGACTATAATGAAAACTTTAATGACTGAGGAGCAGGAAGCTTCACAGTACTACAGATTATTCCCCAGCAACTGATCATTCGGTATAGTAACAACATAGATCTCATTGTTGGAAAGCAATTATAACACTTTCAGGCAGCTCATCTTATGAATTTCTCCACAGTGCTTTCAGGGAGCTCATTTTATGTTTTTGGGGAAAGACCATTGGAGGGATATGGGATGGTGGATAAGGCTAAAACCACAGATGACCAGTTCGTGTTCATCAGCTGAGATTCAGAAACTTGTTATGCTGCAGTAACAGGAGTACTTAAGAACATTTATACATACCTTATGGGTCACAGGCTTCTAATTACATTTTCTTCACCTAAGCTGACATCCCTCACTGCACATAATAGCTTTCTTCTTTACTGTGTAGTTGTTCTGTTTCCTGAAGTGTGGGTTTCTTTTCTGTTACAGACGGGAAGAAGTTTCATACTGCTTCGGTAGGCCAAGTCTTCCGCCTGCGCCCCTTCCATGTTCTGGTAGCTACAGGAGGAGGATACGCAGGATACAGAAAATATGAGGATTACAAGTTGGAACAGCTGGAGAAGAGGGGCATAGAGGTGCCAGTGAAGCTTGCAAGTGAGTGGGAGGTAAGAAACTTGGGGCAATTTTGCTTCTGTCACATTTGATGCAAAGCTCCTTTGCTCTCATTCCAATGAGGAAATGTTTAATTTGTCCTCTACTGCCAATGCATTTTTGACAAATCATGGAACTAATGTTTCTGTCACTTAAGTAACTGTCATTTTGGCTGAAGTCAATATAATGATGCATTAGGAGCTGCTGGTGTCTCCTCCACCTTTTAGTATGGCTGACACATTATAAACACTTGTTACATGGGAGGTAGAAGGGGTAGTTAATCAAGTGATGGTACTATGTGTTTTTTGAATAAAAAGGTATTTGATAGGCACTGAATCATTCAGATGGAAGTCATGTCGCCCACCCTCCTGCTTAAAGCAGGGCGAGTGCTCATTTCAGACCAGGCTGCTCAGGACTTTATGCACTTGGGTCTTAAAAATTTCCAAAGACAGAAATTCCACAGTGTCTGTGGGCAGCCTGTTTCAATGCTTAATTATCCTCATAGTGAAAAAGATTTTTCTTGTTAGTTAATGATATATATAAAATAATACAATTTATAGAAAATATATAAAATAGTTTATAAAAATTATACTATTTAAAATTTATGTTAAATCTTTTACATATAAATATATATTAATTTAAAAAAGTTAGAACCTTCCCTGTTTCAGGTTATGGCTGTTGTCTTTCCATCTCCCTCAGTAAAGAGCCTGGTTCCATCTTCTCAGCAACCTCATCTTGGCTGTTGGAGGGTTGTTGTTAGGTCCCTCCTAAGTCTTCTGCAGGCTAACCAAGCTCAATACCTGTAGCCCATCCTCATAGGCCATGTGCTGCAACCCTTTGACCATGCTGCTGGCCTTTTACTGGACATGCTCAAGTCCATCAACACCTTTCTTGATTCTAAGAAAACTGGACACAGTATGGTCTAAGATGCACAAAAGCAAAGAGAATGACCTTCCCTTGGCTTCTGCTCCTCTGTGCTGTTTGCCTTCATCACTGCCAAGGCATGATGCAACTCATCTTCAGCCTGTTGTCCACTTGCACTCCTGAGAAAGCAAAAGGCATCTGCAGCAACTGATGGAGCTGGGGCTCTGCTCAAAACAATGCGTTCTCTCATTTTCCCCACCTTGCATTGCAAGGTGGCAAATTAAGCACATTATACAGCTTACAGAATTAAATACAGAAATCAAAATAGGCAAGACTAAAATTACATATCATAAAATTCAAAACCCATTCAGTGCTGAGGAGTTTTTGTCCTAGTAGTTCTAGCTATGGGTACAGCTTGTGCAGTAGTTGTAGGATTTATCTTCTCACTAGCTGTTCAGTCTGTGCAGCTTGGGGCATTTCTTCCTCTATGTCTTCATGCCTTATATATACTTATATATATACTTACATACTTACATATATAGTTATGTATACTTCTTATATACAAGGAAGCTGAGACAGAATTAATACTTAGTTAATAAAAATCTACCTGTTTTCTTTGTGAATATAGAGCAAGACTTTTTTTATATAGGTAACGTTTAGGTCTGTAATGGCTCTTGGTGATCCTGAGGGATTTTTGCCTTTTCCTTCTGGATTCCAAGGAGTTTAGAAATTCCCTTGGAATTGCACTATGTGTATCAGATTCATAGGTCAAATATCCATTGCAGCATTGAAATAACTTCATAACTTCCTCTAACTGCTGAATTTCATTTGAAATATTAAGGATATTGTTTAACTCCATGTTAGACAGTTGAAGTATATGTGGTATTCTTCCAAGCAGCCAGGTGAATGCCTGCTTCAGGGCCTTTTCTGAAGACAAGGAGTTAAACATTCTAGGATCATACGATTATGTAGGAGATGCTTCGGTATGACCTTTAGCATCCCATTTCTTTGCATTCCTGAGCACACTGCCAGTTTGTGTGTGGTTTGGCCACATGCCTGTGGGGGACTAGGCTGGAATCCCTAAATTCATTTTCACTAGCGACCCAAATCAGATACATGCCAGACAGTCCAGATGCTAAAAGCTTAGGCCATGATAGCCCCTGAGGAATTTCTGTCTTACGAATATTCTTTTCCTGCTGAAGCTTATTTCAAACAGGTTTTATGTTCCAATTAAAAAAGAACTGGTAAGCGTCCACAGAGTATTTATGTCAATTCAGTTTTGATACTCAAAACCAAATGTCATCTTCTTATTGTTCATACTTTTTAAGTATGAAATTGAGTAATTCCTTTATTAAATTAATTTCCTTTCACTATGCTGGTTTGTTATTATTTGGTGATGCTACAAGTATTGCTGTTGATGAAACAGCTCTGGAGGATCTGGTTTTGCAGTGGGGAATCACACACAGAATTTCAAACTGATAAGCAGGTCTCCAAACGTAGCAAGTACCAGTAGGAGACGTAAGGTTTCCTAGTCCTCCCTTATAGGCTTAAGTTCTATTGAATGCTTCTGTGGGAGAGAAAGGAAGCTTGACAGTTTTGAGGAAAGAGAGGAACTGTGTTCAGATATTGCAAGAAATATTCTGAACAATGAAGGATTCAAGAAATATAAGAGCTGCATTGTTCCTTTTTGGAAAGTAAAATGTCTTTTTTGCTGACCTTTCATTTTCCATTATTCTGTTTTACTGCATCCCTGGAACCACAATTAGGGGTGTTGTCTTGGTTTTGGAGCAGTGTAAGCCTTTGCATAGGCAAAAGGAGACCATGTGCAATTGAGTGGGCTTTGAAAGAGTAATATAGAACAAGAAACTGCTGCATTGCCAAGCCTGCTGCTGGGAAGTTCTGGTTGTGCAGTACCAACCTCGTGTGCATGTGTGAACGTGCATCATCTTCCACATGATGGCTCTGTGTGCCAGGCCGATTTTCCTGCTTCTGAGCAGGTGACAGAGATATGAAGTAGGAAATCATCATCATCGTGTTAGGCAGGCATGGGACTTCTCCCTGTAGCAGAGGTACATATTGTTATAGAAGTGTTTGTAGTTTTTGATCGAATTGTAGACTGTACTCCTGTGTACTTCATGAAAGAACGGGGATGAAAACAACCTGGTGTAAGTGTCCCTTGAGTCTTCCACAGGGAAAAGACAGAACTGTTGTTCCTTTAGCCCAGACCTTTTCTTCCTCTAATTTTCTTAGAGACACTGTGTAGCTAATAGCTTGAGCTGATTAAGGCCTTAGGATGTCTCCCACTGTGAATGCCAGTGAGGATCAGCTTTCATTTAATTAGATGAGGTAATGCAGCCGGCTCTGAGGGAGACAGGTAGGTATTTATCAGATGGATGGAAGCTTATTGTTTCAAATCCTTGCTGTCACAGAACATTTCCTGCTGGGATCTGCATGCATAACACACTGTTCATATGCTAACTAGAGGCATTTTGTGTCTTCTCACTTGGGCACTGGGGCAGTGTTGATACAGGATTGAACAATTACTGTGGATGAACAGAGTGACCGGATGAGTAAGAATTTTTCTCTAGAGAGGAACTTTTGTAGCTGTCCTTTGCTTCCGTAGTTGGCTCTGTTTCATCTAAGCAAAAACCAGTGTGTGTTGGAGTGACACGCAGCAGGAAGTCTGAAGTGAGCCTCTAAGGGAAGTGAGGTGTGGTGACATCTGAGCATACAGATGATGGGTTAATTCACAGTTGTGTTCTGGGCAAACCTCAGCTTACTGCCATGGGCCACAGTTTTCTAAAGCAACTTGATACAGTGGAGGAGTGCTTGAGTATAGGTGTAGGATCTTGGTTCTCAGAGGTAAGAACAACACAGCCCTTCCTATTGATACTAAAAACTGCTCGTATTTATGTAACCGAGGACACTGGGCAGTACAACACAGGAGGTGCTTTTCTTGGCCCAGATGAGATGGACATTCAGTGTTATGGCAAGAGGTGTGCATCGAGTTTAAGGAAGAGCTAATAAAGGAAAAATCTCTGATTATTTTGTTAATCCAACTTTGGAAGAATGAAACATCATCTCCACTGGGTTGGTCTCTTGTTCTTCATTCTTGCTCCCGTGTTCTGATGTTTGGAGTTTTAGTTTAGCAAACATGCTGCTGGCAAAAACATCTTGTAGAGCGCATGGCAAAGGCGTCAGAAAATGTTCAAAGTGGTGAAATTCCAACAACTTGAACATGTGTGAAGGGTGTGATGGGGTGAATTGTTTTCTGAGGTGTCCTGGAAAAATGAGGAAAATCAATCTGACTGGTGAAGTGAGGTGGCTTTTTGACCCTGTAAATGGTTTCTATGTCATCCACCTTCCTGAGCACCTTGCTGGGTTACAGAGTGATTTCAGGAGCACTTTGTGAGACTGCAGCGCACTCCTTGCTTTGGCTGTAGCTCTGTGTGTCGGACCGCGTTAACGCACCCGTTCCCTGCCCTGGCAAGCGCGGGGCCCCGGCAGGCTGCGGGGGGCACGGGTACAGCCCCGCACAGCGCCTTGCTCCCCGGCACCGCCACTTTCCCCGCGGCTCCTTAGGAAGCCCAGCGATGAAGGGACGTCTGGTTCCCGGGGTGTCCTGGCAGTGCTGGCGCCTCCCGGGGCAGAGCTCCCCCAGCCCGCCCCGCCGATGCTGTCCCTGTGTTCCGGTCCTCTCCGGCTTCCCTTCCTTTTCGCATCTCCTGCCCTGGCTCCTCCTCCTCGGGGGCCGGGGCCCTGCGGGAAGGCAGAGGCTGCCGAGCGCCAGTGGCTGGGAGGCAGCGGGGGAGGGCCCCCGGTACCGCGCTGCTCCTTTAAGGCGCGGACCGGCACCGGCAGCGGCGGGAGTGCGGGACGGGAGGTAGGTGCGGGCGGAGCGGGCCGGGCTGGGGGTGTCGGTGGGGTTTTGCCGTCCGCTGCTTTGTTCACGTGTCCGAAAACTGCTTTAGAAGGGCGGCAGCGGGAGAGAGCGGAAAGAGGGGAGGAGGAGGAGAAGGAGACCCGGCGGGGCGGTGAGCGCTGCCGGCCGGCACCAGGTAAGGACCGGTGTGCGAGGGCCGGTGACCAGGGGCGAGTAATCCCCGGTGTGTGGCTTGCTGGAAGTGTTGGAGAGACGTTGCAGGGTCTCGGCTCTCCCATGAGTAAGCTCGGGGCTGATTCAAACCGAGTCAAGTCTCCTGGGGCGGCGTTCTCGGAGTTGACTCCCGCGGGGCTCGCTCAGCTTCCGCCGGTCCCGCCTCGCTGCGGAGAGGCACCGCGGCTTGTGCTTCCGTTAGAGCCCTGCGGGGCCCGGGGCTCGCTCCACACGTGTTGAGCCAGCGCGGGGGGTTCGTTGTGTCTAAAAACAAACCCCGAAACCCCGTGATGTGCAAAATCTTAGTACAAAAGTTAACGTAATACAGCGCATTTTAGGTGTCATCGGTGTTCGCGTGCCTTTGTAAAGTAAATCAAACGTTCTTCCTTGCTTCACAGATGAGCTCTGTGACATTATACAACAGGCTTTTTGTACAGAATTGAGGTTTAAGTTGTAAAAACCACCAGACCTTTTATGGCTAGCTTAAAAAAAGTACTTTTGGATTTTTTTCCTCTATTTACAGAACGGAACTAAACCATCTATGTATAATTAGGGGGAAATGATCAAAAGTGGCTTTTTTTCATAATAAATTAATTAAAAAAATATAAGAAGGCTTCTTGATATAAAAAGTAAAGCGTTTTAGAAATGAAGGGTTGCTGAAGCAGAGCACGGTCTGTTCCATTATTCCACAGCAATCCGTCAGCTGAAGCAGTGCACTTGCCCAGCTCATGCCAGCCAAGCTGGAAGTGAGTGTGCTCCTTAAAAATCCCGTGGCCTTCCTTGGCAGCTGCTATCCGTGCACTCGGGTTTCCCCGGCAGCTTCAGAGGACTTGTGTCGTGCTCTCAGCGTTCAGGAACTCTGGACTGGGCTGGGTGTGGAGCATCCCGTGTTCCTCTTGCTGGGCTGGCTCCAGAGAAGGTTGGGTGGGAGCAGGGGTTATGTGTCTGAAATGATGCATACTGCTGGGAAAGGAATGGGGCTCTGAATAAACAGTGACCGAATACCTCTTTGCCCTCATTGCAAGACCTTATTTTTACTGGCACTTAAAGCGAATACAGAGTTTGGATGTGTCCAGTGCATTTTTTAAACAGTAGTTTGTTACCAAATGCAGAAAGTGTGACCAGAGGACTCTGAGTGCTCCAACTTGGCATTCCAAGCCTAAGGATTCATGCTTATGATTTAAAACTGAGGTTTGAAGTTCAGTTGCATATTGGCCTTTCTGGAAAATGCCTTGCTGTATTATTCTTTAAAACTTGAGGTAGTAATGGTAGTTGAATGGGCTCACTGGATTTGATGCTGTATTTGAGCTGACGGCGCAGAAGGGTGTCGCATACCTAGCAGATCAGCAGTTCTCTATTGGATAATAATTCTCTAGGGGCTGATACCTGCTGGTAACTGCTGATTTTATTGACTAAAAGGGATTCTGGGTGATTTCAAATAGGTGGGGAGGTTCTTTGATGTCCAACTCCTACAAACCACCAAAAATTCCTGTCTGAGCTAGTAACAGTCTTTGTGGTACCGCCTGCATCCCAAGTCCAGCCATTGAGATGCCCTTAGAGGCATACAACTGTCCTGAGCTGGTTGATCACCAGCTCTTGTTCATTACCCCATGGTGTAAAACTCGGGGTGGATTTTAAATTTTGGCCTTTTTACACTGTAGGAACCTTGCATTGCTTCTGGGGCAGCCACAACAGGGATGGCAACTTGCCACATATGCCAGCGTTTAAGCACAACTCTGGTATTTGCCTCTTGGTCAATGTAATGAGGTCAGTAGAACAGAACTTAGGAAAAACATAGGTCTTCTTTCCCACCTGAACTCATTTTTCTTCTAACAAGTGGAGAACAAATGCTTTTAACAGCAATATTTCTCCCTTCCTTGAGAGTGATCTCTCCTGCACCACACTTTCTGTTCTGAACTGAAGGTTGGTAGTTCCCAGTGCTTTGGGGTGTCGAACCCATCGTCCATTTGTTTTAGCAGAGCAGGTGAGCTATTTAACTTGTGCCATGCTTGCATAGAATCAGGTCTGTTCAATACAGAATATCATCATTTCTTGAAAAAGTTTTGGGGAATAAGATCGAATTCCTACTGAAAGAGCTTGTGGGTTTACACCCCTTAACCCTTATAGGGAAGAGTACAGAAAATGTAGATAAGACCTCTGTTTGCTCTGGTATCTTTCTGCAAAGTCATGCATAGGTGAAGGTCTTGAGAGCAGATGAGGGCGGGGAGCAGTGTGCCAGCCTGGCCGCACAAAGGGCAGCTGAGGGTCGGGGTGCTCTGCCCCTGCCTGGCTCTGCCTGTGCCAAGCTTAGGAATTCCCCTTCCACAGTTCTGTGAAGACACGTGTCCAGTGTGAAACTGGTTTTCACCATGGTCTGAAGTGCCTTTAGAAACCATGTTGTCAATTTAGCTCATTTCTATTTACATCCAATATTTAATGGTGGTGATTTCTAATACTGCAGGCAAATCCAGAGCAACAGCTCCCCCGGGCTCCTTTTTGCTTTGCTTTGAATTTGGATGGGGTTTTGGGTAACTGCTTTCATCGTTTCACTATACAGATGGCTTCGTTTCTGTTGTGTAGGAGTTTCTTGTGCCAGCCAGGGAAAGACAGAATGATATTTTTAAGTAGGAAAACAAAGTTGGCACAGGGCTTGGGGAGGAAGGAGACGGTTTGGAGTGCTTTGGGCTGATCTTAGATTTACCTTCTTTCAATTGGCTGGATTTTTAATTTTTTTAATTGTTAAAATTGAGCTCAAACAACAGCATGAACAGAGCTCTTGGAACCTCCTGGGGTCTGGAACACCGTATAGCAGTTTTCTGGCTGAAAAAAAGCCCTCTAATACAGACACTCCAGAGGTGTTTCTAGGGAATATCTGTAATATTTAGCATTGAAGGTCAGGCAAAATATGAAATTCTTTCTAGAATATTCCCCTTTTGAGGAAATGGGGAATTTTCCTTGCAAGGAAATTGGAGTGGGGTGCCATTAGCTAGTTAATTCTAGCTTTTCCTGCTGGCCCTCCCACATCTCCAGCCTTGTCTCTAATACAATACAACCCTTGCCCTCACATCAGCCCACCAGTGCTCTTTTGGACCCACTCTACTGGGCATATAGATTCCATGGTGTTTAGAGAGCTTTGCAAACAAGGAAATCCTAATTCTTTTTTTTTTTTTAAGCCAGCCTTCAAAGATAACAGAAGTGAAACAGCCACTGGAGAGCCAGCCCCTGAGCTGGTCTGGGTGTTTGGTCTAGTCTTGAGGCAGGATGTAGCTAGCTGGCCAGCAGTTTCTGAACCAGGGCTCTGCTTTCAGGCTCCCTTAACAATCCAAATCCAGTCACAGAAAGGTGCAGAAAATCCATGTTTGAGATGTGGTCTGCAGGGTCAAAGGGGGAAATTTCCCTCTGTATACTCAGAATACTCAGATAGAAATACTGCAGCCTTTTGTCTGTTTTTAAAAACAAACCAACCCAAAACTTCCTGTACTCGGGTTTTGTATTTTAGTTCTACTGGATGTAAAAATGTGACAATACTGATTGCCACATAATAGGCACTTTAACACTTCTTTCATACCAGATTCTTAAGCTGGCCCTAAATCTGGCTTGTTTCATTGTTATGTATCTGGGTATTTGTAGAGAATGTCCTTTATGGGCTCCTTATGCAAGTCTTTTAAGATGGAAAGAGACTTCAGGAGATGGATGTTGGTGTCTAGCAAGGGCTATGCAACAGAAATGTTCCTTTCCTTTCTGTTTTCTTCTTTCCAAGCTGGATATTAAGAGCAGGAAAGGATTTTTGGGGCCCAGCAGTCCAGAACTCTTTTAGTGGTAGCTGCTGCACTGCAGAATTGAAGCTGGGAATTCTCTCCTCCTCTTCTCTATGCCACTCCTCCTCTGAGCCTCGGATTCAGGCTGGCGCTGGGTTAGCAGTGCAGGGCCATCTGGCTGCTCCTCTGCCTGTGGTGCATCTCTGCCTGGCAGCCTGGGACTGCAGGGTGGGCTTTGGAGACTGGAGTTTCAATGGCAACCCCGACTAGCAAGGAGCAAGGACTGCTTATACGGACAGCTCGTTTTTGTCTTGTGCAGAGTCAGCTTTGTAGTGGGATGTTGAAATATGACACAATGCCTGTTTGTTTGCAATAGCTGCAACCCTCGTAGCAGAGATTCAAGTGGGAAACAGAGGGGGAATCAAGAGACAAACCAGCGGGGGAATTGGGAACTGTGACGCCGTGGCCTCTCTCCTGTGCCGGAGCAAGCAAAGGGAAGAGAGGTAGAGGAAAAAAGACTGAGCCTTGCAACCAACCATCACCCTGACGATGTGTCAGTCAAACACCCTGCAGGGACCAGATCTGCACACAGGGAAATGGTGAGATGCTATAAAGCTTTATCTAACCCTCCACCCTCTTGCTACAACCTCCACAAAGTTAAAATTCATGTCCGGAGGCTGCGTTCAGGGAACGGCGGCAGCAGCAGCTGTGCCGGGGACCAGCACCCACAGCTGGAGAGTCCAGGCCTGGCTGGCTCTGCCGGGGGTACACCAAATAGGAGAACTCGCTTCAGGTACTGTGCGGTATTTTCTGCTTTGCAGGAATGGTGACTGAGGGGAGAAAGGAGGGAGGGAGGATGGGAGGGTTTCTGGGCAGAAGGAGCGACAGCCATCTGCAACGCTTTTGTTTGGCCTAATTACTATAAAGCTCCTTATGCATTGAATTGGCAGAGAAGGGCGTGCTGTTATGTGACGGGGAATGAGGAGGCTTTCATTCCATTCCTTTCTACTCTCCATCACTAGGAGAATGGAAAAAACAGTGAGGGACTGCTCTGAAACCAGGCCAAGGCAGTGAGAAGCCCGAGGGCTTGAGCGAGCTGCCAGGATGCAGCTCTGCAGGGATTGGTCCATGAGCGACTGCAGTGAAGAGGGGGAGAGCAGCGGGAGGGGGAGCCGGACCTCCACTGGCAACCCAGCCCTGGCGATCCAACCCAGCCTGCCAGCCCTCCAGCACATCATAGGCTGGTAGGTGGCAAGGATGGGAGGAAGGTGAAGTGTCCCTTCCTATTCCCATGTAGTCAGTCCCACCTCCTGCTGAGAGGAAAGCAGCTTTACCTCTGCTGAGGCAGCACTTCATCTCCTCAGGGTTTTTTCTTCCCCCTTGCATTGTGATGCACAGATCACTCTTTGTTTTTGATTAATTAATTCTTGGAAGGAAAAAAGCTGTGGTCACTGCAGAAGTCTGAGCCAAAAGCAGTTTGCATCCCAAAGGGGTGACAGTTGTATCTGTCTGCATGAAATTTTAATTCTGATGCAAGTTTTGAAAAGAAAACGTTGGCAAGAAAGTTTGCTTTTGATTTCCCAGCTTTCCATCCTGGAAAGACATACACAGTACTTTGTACTTCATCCTTTGTATCATATAATCCAGTGAGAGAGAGAGCTGCTCAGAGCAGCCAGAGCATACTGCTTCCAGCTCAGATGTGCACATAGCTGTGTCCTGGCTGCAGGCATGCTGCCTTCATTCAGCAGCATGGGGAGGACAGTCTGTTAGCCAGCATCGAAGTCAGTGCCCAGAAGATGTGAGTATTTTGCCCACAGATAGGCAGACTTCAGTTTGATCATGTGACCTTGTAAGTGCCAATGGCTTCTTCATGAGTAAAAAGCCAAAGAATAAATGGGGACCTGAAGGGTCCCTTACCCAGAGCTCTTGCAGGGATCTGAACTGGGGCTCACAGAGCCTAGGAAGGTGAGCAGCTTTTCCCTCTGAGAGTTACAAGTTCAGTTTCTCCCCAGGAGCATGTCTGCAAAATGAGTTTCCTCTCAGTCAGGACAAGCACGTGACAAAAAGCCACAGACGCAGCTGGTTATGAGGCAAAGGAGCTGGTTACTGGCCTATGGAGACTAGACTCCTGCAGCACTAGAAGTATTGGCTTTGTGCATACATTCTCTGTTCAGAATTGAGGTACCCAGTGAAGGTTTTAAGACCTGGAAGGATAGCTTTTGGAATCAGTTACTTGTAAATTGTATTAACTCAGGAGTGCCACTCCTGTTGTCTCTAAGTGCGTGCTTGTTTCCCAGAGTTAGAGAATGACCAACAGGTCTGTGTAAATTTAACTCCAGCATCTTTTGTGATACAAAATACAACTTGAGGCACGGTCTAGACAAGATGTCTTCAACATGTGAACCCTCTAAGGGACCTCTTTTAGGTCTCAAGGATTTCTCATCCAGAGTATCTGTTCTTGCCATAAGATTGTCCCTCAGTAAGAGTTCTTATTAAAGTCCCAGTTTCCATGTCATGTTGTTAGTTGGATGAACTAGCTGTGACTTCCTTTTCAAGCATCACCTGCAAGTGATCTTGCATTTAAATTTTGAGGGTGTCATTCACAAAGTGTGACCATTTTTTTTGGATAGAGAATGTGTCTGGGTTTTGGTTGTGTTTGTTGGGTTTTTGTGGATTTTTCAAGATAAACTGGTTTTCTGGTTTGGGAAGGGGAAGAACTGATCCAAATAGAGGAGTAAAGACTTGCAGAACCAATGTTTAAGATAAGCAGGAATAAATCATCCCCAGCTGTCAGAAGCTGGTGGTTCTGAAGCTGCGATGGCTGACCCTCATGTTGTGTATGTAATCTTGCAGGTTGCAATTCCCCCAGCTGGCCCTGAGGCGAAGGTTGGGCCAGCTAAGCTGTATGTCTAGGCCTGCTCTGAAACTCCGTTCTTGGCCTCTGACTATTCTCTATTACCTTCTGCCTTTCGGTGCTCTTAAGCCCTTGACCAGAGTGGGATGGAGGCCTGTGAGCAGGGTAAGTGTGAGCAGGTCTCTTGCGCTTCGTGTACCTTGGCTGTTTTATCCTGGAGGGAGCTGGCAGCAGTGGGGCGGAGATCCTTAACCAAGGACAGGCTGGTGATCACAATATGGAAGCAGACAGATGCAATGCATGCCTCCCTTCAGCTTTTACTCTTCGTAGTTGCACTGTCCAATTGCTTCACAGACAAGGGATTTAACAGTCAGTGTTCTACCCAGGAAAATCAACAACTTCGGAACTCATTCAGTCACCTCAAAGTACTGGGGCCAAGGTCAGACAGACCAAACCTCCACCAGTTCCCATTGCTGGCCACACTGAAATGGTCTCTTGCTTTCTGTCATTTGTGCTCAAAGTTTGTTCCTCAAGTTCTTGGAGCATTTTTAATCCCACCTGGCCAGCTGATATGCGTATCTCTGCTCTGACCCTGTTGAGAGCAGGCTGCAGGATGCCTTGCACGTGGTTATTCATGTAATTCCAGAATGTAACAACTACACAAATACTTTGATTGAAAGCTGCCACAAAACTGCCATTCTTAAGATGATTTCACTGAACACCTGTTCTGTTTGATGCCGTCAGCTTGAAAACCAGGCTCTTCTGGAGAGAAGGGGCTCCTAGGGAATAACAACTTCTAACAGTTTGTGTGATTTTACAGTTGTAGCTGCATATTCTCAGTATTTGTACTAAACTGAGCGCAAGTGACTTTAGAAATTAACACTGTATAACACGTGTCACATAAAATGGCAAAACATCTTTTTCTTCAGTACTTCAGCTTACACAACCTAAGTACTGTTCATTTATAAGGTTTATCTGAAGAAAGATTGGGCTGGTGTTTTCCTTGTGCAATATCACTGTATGTGACGCAGGATGGTGATTTGTGAGTGGAATCTTACTTTGCTGTATTTGATGGACAGGCTCTCGGCCAGCGTGTGCTTCTGTTTGTTTATGGCTGTATTCTGCAAGACTTAATTATGAAGGATACAATTAATATTGAAAATGAATTATGCCTCTCACTAAGAAACCCCCCACACACAACTTCCAGTCATGTAGCTGAGCTGTTCTGTTAAAAAGAAATTGTACTGGGTTCAGCAGATCACTACTCCTATTGCAGAAGCGCTTTGGGAGGGTTCAGTTCCCTTGGTCCACAAGCCCCGTATCACATCATGGTCATGTGAGCTTGGCTGATAACCACAAACCCCAGAGGAGTTATCTGCTAGAATTACCAACAGGAAGCCACTGTCATCAGTCCAGTTACATCAGCAGCATATATATACCTCTTATCCACGCAGTTTCATTCAGTTGCCACTGAAACATGCTTTCGTGTAAGTCCAAAGGGTATTTCTGGAGGAATAAAGTCACTTTATAGTCTTGCAATTAGCAGCTCCCATTGTTACAAGAGAAGGAGTAAAGGCATAAGTTTATACCGGTGTAGCTGTATCCACATGGGTGTGTTTCTTTGACTATACTAGTGTCATTAGAGCAGTACAATACTGGGATGTGGAAATTACTCTTCTGAAGAGTGTTCTACTAGCACATGTGAAATCTGTCTGCTTTAATGTAAGCCTCGCATTGGGCCGTTTCCAGTAACTTGTATGGGGAGCTTCAGCCTGCAAGGGGGTGGAGAATCCTGGCTTCAGTATAAGGTTGTAGTAAGTTTGATTCTGTCCCTCATCAGAACGGAGGGAGTGCAGATGAAGAGCAGTGCTAATTTCCTGCTGACTTACAGGCTGTGTGTGGTGCAACCTGCTGAATGCAAGGGAGGGGCTGGTAAAAACAGTCTGAGCCTTTCTGTTTCCTGGGGGGAAGTAAGAGAAAGCCGTCAGTGGGCAGAACCAAATGACACGGTGGGATTCTTCCTTTAGGTTGCTCTGTACAAATCGGTTCCGACTCGCCTGCTCTCGCGAGCCTGGGGTCGCCTGAACCAGGTGGAGCTGCCGACATGGCTCCGGAAGCCTGTTTACAGCCTGTACATCTGGACATTTGGGGTGAACATGAAGGAGGCAGCTGTTGAAGATCTGCATCACTACAGAAACCTCAGCGAGTTCTTCCGCAGGAAGCTGAAACCGCAAGCGCGGCCTGTCTGCTGTGTGCACAGTGTGGTGAGTAAAAGGAAATGAAAGCTTTACACCACCAGCTTCCCCTCAGCCCCAAAGGAACGTGTCTGCTTTCTGAGGAATAAATGAATTCCTGATGTGTTTCCTTTTCCTCCTCTTTGCTGTAGATCAGTCCCTCTGATGGAAAGATTCTTAATTTTGGACAAGTAAAAAACTGTGAAGTGGAGCAAGTAAAAGGGGTTACTTATTCCCTGGAATCCTTCTTGGGACCTCGCATCTCTACAGAGGAACTGCATTTTAGCCAGGGTGAGTTCTGCATCAGTTCTGCATTTATTCTGCTCTGCCCTTTCAGTGTTCTGAGATCATGAGAAAAGAGATTACTCTCTTTTTCTCTCTCATTCTCACACTGTCTGCAACAAAAACAGGTCTGATTTTTGTTTTATTTGGGGATAAACATGTCACTGTTTTAGTGTTTCTCTGTCTCATCGGTGGCTTTAGAGTGTCTTGTCTGGTTCACAGGATCTAATTAGATCCTAATATAGGATCTAATGTTGTCGTAAAGGTTAAAAAACACTTTGAAATATTGGATTCGTGGAAAAAGTGTATCTTTTTTAGTCTCAACAATACAAGTAGGCTGCATTCAGTCCTCTGCTGTTAGCACTGATTCTAAGCTAGACTGGCTATCTGTGATAGGTAACTGTGAAGAGTATCTTTAACCCTTTCTTTCCATTCTTTGCAGCCCCACCTGGTAACTCTTTTCAGCAACAACTAGTCACAAAGGAGGGGAATGAGCTCTACCACTGTGTAATCTACCTTGCACCAGGGGATTATCACTGCTTCCACTCCCCCACCGACTGGAGAGTGTCACACCGGCGCCATTTCCCAGGTAGGTCTTCGCTCCTAGAAGATGAGCGCAGAGCAGCTGTGGAGGGAAAACCTGGTACAGGGCACTGCTGAAGGAGACACACCAGTGGAGCAGTTGTACAGTCACATGCTAGACAATGGTCAGAAAGTTATGTGTCACAAATGGTACTGAGTTTTATAGTAGTATAGTTTGTCTGATCAAATCGCATCTAAACAGTGAAAATGGTAATACTGTATTCAAGCAGGTTTAGTTCTTTGAAATTAGTGTTGATGCATGCTGACCTGACTTGTTCCTAATCACAGTTTGTTCAATTTGTACCTGAAATACAGATAGTTCTGCAGGGCAGACCAGAGAGTAGCCCAAAATATGATCACTTCCTGTGGTTGGCAAAGAACGTGCTACTAAACGGTTATGTTACTAGAGCTGGGATCAGATGGTTTTGTCCTCCTCTTTGCGGGTCATCATACTCTAGTTCAGCAGATAACAAAACTTGGTATCTAGTGAAAACCTAAGTACTTGGATTTGGTTTTAAACACCATGAGAAGAGGGTCAATGACCTGCCATGATGCTGGAGAAATAAGTCTCAGATTTAAGTTAGACCTTGATTGCATTGAAGGAGTATGGGTGAAATGCTACTATGGGATTCAGTGCAGTAAAACAGATGCAGTTTATAGCTAGAAACATGTACAGTGACTATACCTGACTAAATTACTTAAAGAAATATGCATGAATTTAAAATTTGTTGGTTCTTCTGTACTAGCCAGCCTGAAACGAACCATTTACAGGCTTGAAAATATAAACCCTGTGCTCTTTTACAGAGAGAACTGTAGATGGTGTTCCAGATTGCATTCAAGCCTTACAAATGAAGGGGTCTTCGGTTTCCCTTGTGATTCAGCTAGATAAAATGCAAAGTAATATGAGCCTTGCTCAAGACCGCATCTTTCTGGACTACATTTTCCTATGACCCCTTTGTTTTTAGTATCGCTTTGTTTTTCAGTCCCTGTGCCTACCATTTGCCTCTCTTTCTGAATTAAGTGACAGAATTGTTGACTGGATCAGCTACTGTTATATTGAAAATACCATTTGGATAGCATTGCAGTACTGCTACAAACCAGACAACTTGAATATTGTCTCACTATTGCAGGCTCTCTGATGTCTGTGAATCCTGGAGTTGCTCGCTGGATCAAGGAGCTGTTCTGCCACAATGAACGGGTTGTCCTTACAGGTGACTGGAAACATGGCTTCTTCTCTTTAACAGCTGTAGGAGCAACTAATGTGGGCTCTATTCGCATCTACTTTGACCAGGTAAGCAAGATTGTGGTAGGCAGCTTTCTGCTTTTCATGATGGTTGAGGTTGGTATTAGTAAAATAAAAATTGCAAGAAACATTTAGATCTTGTTACTCTGAAACGAAGCTATTTCACAGTAGTGCTGTTCTTGGACTGATTTAAAGAGAGTCATCTCCACTATAAACATCTGGTTCTTAAATATTCCTACTGCACTTTTGAATTGTAAGAAAGTTCCTGAATTAAATGCCTCGATCTTCACAGCCTACAGCTGTGCTAAGGAATACAGAGTACTGAAATACTCAAGTAACTTTTTCTTCTTTCTCTGTACAGGACTTGCATACCAACAGTCCTTCTTACTCTAAAGGTTCCTACAATGACTTCAGCTTCATATCCAACAACAACAAGGAAGGGATCCCCATGAGGAAAGGGGAACATTTAGGGGAATTTAACTTAGGGTCTACAATTGTACTCATCTTTGAGGCACCCAAGGACTTCAAATTCCACCTCAAAGCTGGACAGAAAATCCGTTTTGGAGAAGCCCTGGGCTCTCTATAGCAACTCTCAGCAAGGTGGTTTTCTACACAAAGGGACTCTTATCACACCACGGAGTGTTTCATTTAGCAAGTATGTATCACTCAGCAGGACCTGGGTGAGGAAAACTGAAGAATGTCATTGCTATGTTAATGAGAGTATTTGATGTACACTGACATGCTGCTGAATGCAGAAAGAGAATTGAATGACCAGAGGTGTATCAGGTACAGCTGCCTTTAAAGATGTTGGCCATGGAGGTTTCATGGAGGACCCACCCTGTGCCTGTAGTCTTTCATGTTCTCCCCTCAATGTGCCACAGGGTAATTTTATTCTTAAACCCTTTTAAGCCCTCCAAGGCTATGCAGGTGCAATGGGGAAGGGTAGAGATTAGCTATATTTAAAGGGACAGTGACAGGCTGAGTCAGACCTTGCACCTGCAGTGTCTGGTTTTCAGACTTTGAATAAAGAATGTGTTCTCATATTTATTTTATTCTGACATACTCTGATGAAGCTTTTGAATAAAGGCAGCTGTGAATGTAGAGAGCCAAATAGTTCAGGGGGCGAGTATGGATTCACAGTTCAGATATGCAAAATGTAGACAGCATCAGTACAATAAATCACACTCATCCAGGTTTTCTACTGTTAGACAATTCTTTTACCTGGCATTGTCCCTTTAAAAATGGACTTTCCACTGTATTTTAAATCTGAAAACACTGTGTCTACATTCCATGTGATGAAACTGGTCATCTTGGGATTTTCTTTTAGAGAAGCAAGAGTGGACAAAGCTTTGTCCTCTTCCTAATCTATGGTTCTATTTTTCTGATCCAGGCCTTAAAGATTTTGTTTGTATGAGAGGCAGTACCGATTAAGGTGTTAGAAGACAGGGAATATTTTTCCTTGTGTGATGCAATAAGGTAGCAGCCAAAATGTTTTTATTCCCTGCAATGTATCTTCATTGTTGCTTTGTCACTAAATGCTTGAAGAACTACTTTCTCTATTTAGTGAACAGTTTCAGATACTTCAGGACCAATTCTTATTGCACCGAGTGAAGTACATCTATGCACTGACTGTGTATAAAGGTATTATGAATCTTTGAAGCAATCCCAGGTTGCCTCCCAGGTGCGAACCTGGCCATCCTGTAATGGACTGGCAACGATTTCATCTTGCTCAAAAGATGACTCTGACTTTTGTCCTCATGCTAGGAATGTGCTGGGGACAAAGCTCTGTGCTGAAGCTTCATCCTACAGCAGAACTTCAGAGCTTTCTTGTAACACCATGTCAAGAAGAGTTTGAAATCTTAACACTTTGGAGCTATCAAATGCGGCACTGACAGAAACTGGTGCCAAAGTGAAGAAGAGGCATTGAGTTTTAAATGTATTAATTGTTTTTAGAGAATAAACTTGTTTCAGGCCCAGGCACTCAGACATTTAAAACTGACTTTGCTGTCCAGAGCCTGTTGGAGTGGACATGCCTTTCTGCTTTCTCAAAGATTTCTCATATTACTTTCTCGCTTGAGCTAATTTTCTGCTACTTTAAGGAGATTGTAGGCTTTAACTAGCTCTGATTTTCTAAGGGAAAACTTATCTTCTTTGTATGCACTGCAGAAAATAGAATATAATTTTGTTGTACAAATGTCCAGTTTGCCAAGTCCTGTATGCTTAGCTTGTCATCAGGGAAGATGGGATGATAAACTGCCTCCAAGTGATGAAGCCCATCCATGACTTCAGTTATGGTGGCTCGTTGGGTGACAAGCAGGAGAAAATTCATTTGGCTCCAGGAGTCAATGTTTCCTCACTTTACATGAGGAGGAGTTTGAAAGCTTGAAGTGGCTCTCAGCCACCTATCTTGTTAAATTTCTTGGCATTAGCAAGTTTACTCCTGCAGCAGTATGTTATATACAGGTTATAGAAACGTGCACTTTTTAAACCGTTGCTATTTAGAAAAGACTAAGGCCAACATCAACCCAGAGGCTGAAGCTATGACTACTAGCCTTTTAACTAAATGGCATGTTAACAGTAGAAGGCAAATTTGTTCCAGTGGATGACAGGAAAGACCACTGAATCTTTTCCCCCTTTTCCACTGGGGCCTATGCCACCCGGACACAGCCAAAGCAACTTTGAGCTTTAATTTCTCCATGCTCAGCATCACCATCCACAGTACGTGAAGGTTACTGTTAGCCTGGTAATGGAGCACAGGTTACCTGGTGTGTGCTTTATTAGAAACCTCAGGAGGAGAGGATTCAGCATGCAAGTGGCTGGTTTTGTGATAATCTTAATACTGTGCAGAGCTAGCTGATTAACAAACAACATTTGTTATGCAGTGGTCAGCAATGCACCCTGGAAGTGAAAAAGCAAAGTTCCTAGAGGGTACTGATAATGCTGTGAATTTCTCCTGCATGGAGAATCCATTTAATTCAACTGTATCAGTAGCATGCTATTTTTGTATGTCAAAGTGTATGACTTACTGACATGAACTCATTTAATTGCAAAGATTTTGAAATAAAGAGTCTTATCAGTGTTGCTTATCTTTGTGAAATGTCAGGGTAACCTAAACCAGGTATTGTGAGTGCAGCATGAGGTATATACAGCTCCTGTGTGGTTTTTAACCACTTGTAGGAACAAACCAAAGCAAGCAAAAAGATTTAATTTATCAAATAAAATTGCCATACATAGTCTTAAGAGAATGTACACATTCCCATCCTCCCCTGCTATGAAAAGAGCAAAGAATCCTACCCATGAGTTGGAATATTGGTTCAGATGCATTATGTGTTGAGAGCAGTCTGGATTTCATGCAGGCGGGCAACCAGGCTCTGCACATGATACCTCTCTTTCTGTTGTGCTTTGGTGAGAGCGTTGATCCTCACCTGCAACTGAAAGTGAAGAGAACCGCATAAGCTGTTGATACAGCAAGACAGCATTTAGCCTGACAGAGGAAGAGTGAGTAAACTCCAGCTGCCCTCTTAAGAACCATTAAGTGTTCTTAAGGATAGTGTCACTCAGGAACAGCCAAGT
This sequence comes from Pezoporus flaviventris, assembly GCF_033815535.1. NCBI lineage: Eukaryota > Metazoa > Chordata > Aves > Psittaciformes > Psittacidae > Pezoporus > Pezoporus flaviventris. Next base: position 4,549,772 of record NW_026892589.1, on the reverse strand, counting down.
ACTGTCTAGCTTAAGAGCTAACAGTTAAGTACCCATATGGCTGTATTAAAACCTGGGCACTGGCAGCAATGCAGATACAGTCACTGTAGTGTAGTTACACTGTCCTGAGAAATCTCAGGGAAAAAACACTGAATCTATTAAGGCCTGCTATGGAGCTTGGAAACAGCCTTAGGAAGGGCTATTGGAGCTGGAGTTACATTTCTGAACAAATAAGATGCATCTACACAGCAGCCTGTTGTGCTTTTCAGTCCATTTCTCATTACAAGTCTTAATTCTCTTGGCATGACAACAGGTTACTACAAAATTGCTCACAACTGCCATCAGCCTTTGGGCTAAGTGCATAGCATAGTGATTATCACTTAAGTAAGTTGAATTTGCTGTTTACAGACCTGATTCAATTCTTCCTGAATATCTTGTACACCACCTTGGTCCTCTGGTTGTGTGCTGGTTTCTAGCCACTGCTGTAGAATATCTGCCTGCTGCTCACAGGACCTGATAAAATGGATTAAAGGATTCTTATGCCAGTTAGAAGCTCAGCAGTCTAAACCAACTTACACTTGTGATTGATACTTGCAATAAGACCCAATTTCTTGTCTCGAACCAGTGAATGGTAAAAGTCTTAAAAAAGAGATGCTGGAATGCAGAGAAACCCATCTGAAAATTGTTTACATTTCCTGCTGCTTGTTCCTGACCTTTCCCTTTCCCAACAGCCCCATTTTCTTATAAGCATTTTTGTAAATGTGTTCTAGTAGAGAAGTTGTCAAACACCAACCATACACTTGGAAAAGCTAAGTCCTCATGATAAAAGAGCTAAAAGCTCAAATTCACTCTGCCAAGTTCATTTGTACCACCTTCAGATTACACCCTGTACCTCTGTCATGCTTTCACTAACAGCTGCCAAAGGTATAATTAAGCCACTTGCTGACTACAAAAGAAGTGGCACATGTACTCTCTCCTACCTGGAGTGAACTCTTAGAAAATCAAAACCTCTGGAACTTTCCTGTTTCATTCACACTTCTGCTGTGAACAGACTGGGCAGTTTAAAAGTAGATACATACAAAAAGTGTAATATCAAGAACATGAAGCAAGGCTGGATAAATAAAAGGGCTTTGCAACATACTTGAGTTCTTGCTTCCTGCTGAAGTAGTACTGCATCTGCTGTTGGATGTGTCGGAGTTCAACTTCCAGCTTCCTCTGTAACATCATTTCTTCTCTGGAACTGTGCTCCCTTTCTTCCCTTTCAGCTGAATGGAAAATACAAGGCACAAGCAATGGAAGGGGAGCAGACTTTCACTGTTTCTTCTTGTCAACGAAAGGTTAGTAGATAGGAAACAGGGACCCTCCCGCAGTCCTTTCCACAGTTTTTTCACCCTGTGACATGTACCTATTTGCCCAAAAGATCAGGTACAGGGAGAGGGAAGGAGCCCTGACAGCACTGCGAGCTCCAAAGACTCAGTTTAAACATACACAAAAAAGATAAATGTGAATTATTTAGTACTGCAAATGCTGGTTTGGCAAGCATTTAGTGTTTTGTATTTCTAGAATGAAGTCAGTCTAGTCACACAGAACACAAATTTCATGCCCTAAACACTGCACTGGGAGGTGCTTAGACACCTTACGTCCCCTTTACAACCATACTGTAAGTACAGAGAAAACTCAGAGAATTCTTCCCTCCTGAAATGAGGGAAGCATTCAGCCTCACATACATGAACATCCCAGCACTCAAGGACATTCTTCCTAAAAAAAGCCAATCCCTAGCAGTTCCCTTCCTCCAATCCCCAGAACAGTATTAGCCCCAGTTCAGCAGAATCCACAACACTCTAATTACTGTCCCAAAAAGGAATGACTGGTTTTCTTCACCTCCTGAAGAAGGCACGCAAGACTGTCTCGTCTCCCTGATGTTTTGTGGAGCTTACTTACACTCTTGCAGGTACTAGAGGAGGACACACAACTGCTACAGTTAGGATATGAGGACCTACCTGCAGTCTGGTGACTCTGTTTTCCCACCAAGGTTTCAGGTGACAGCAAACGTGGCTCCAAGTTTGGCTGTAACTTCTTCTTCATAGAGTCCTGTTGAAAGTCTTGGGAATGGGCTCCTCTGTGACCACTCACAGGCTGACCTTCTCTCTACAAGGTCAAAATGATACCATGTTTTTTCCCCTCAAAGGGTTCTCTTGAGTAAGCCCTACAAGTAGAATGCACCTGACCTACTCAACCCTACTCCCACTCAAACACCCCCTGTAGTCACCGAGTCCCTCTCGTAAAATACCACAGAAGAAGAGCTTAAGAAGTAGGCATTTCGATTTCTAGCACGGAGATGTTTCATCAAGATTAACACCACCCATTTGGCGTGGAACAGGAGGTTGAAATGCAAGCAGCTACTTGCAGGGGAAGTGAATTTCAACTTTTGGGACTGTCAGCTATAGCCACTGTTCCTAAACTGAGTTGCTCTTAAATCCCTGTGATCTGGTTGGCAAACTATAACTGCTCTGAACTCCTTGAAGGAGGAGCACTCTCAAGTCAATTGCTAGGAAAAGCATCCAGCTAGGAAGGACACAAGACCAAGAAAAAGAGGCATGAAATACATGTGGATTGGTCAGCTAGTAAAACATTGCTTCAGACTGGTGGTAAAGAGCTCTTGGGCATTCAGAGCCAGTTAACTCGGTCAGCTTTTAGGATGACAGCTAGAACAAGAAAAGAACAGCCCAAAGGCCAGATGGCCACGCCAGCAGCTCCACAGGAAAACCCAGCAATAAGCAGCATGCATGTTGAGAGTAGCCCAGTAAGCACACTAGTTCTTCCTTCAGCAATACACTCACCATTTCTGCTCCAGCTTTCATTTGAGGCATGAAAGACGAAGGAGACCTTAGCTCTGGCCTCTGAGTAGCACGGTGCACATCATTTGTCCACAGTGGTAAAGCATGTGCAAGAGATGGGTAAGATCGAGTGGTATTGCCCATTTGAGACAGACATTTAGGGGTACTTCCTTCCACTTCAGGTGTTTGCATTAAGTTCCCAGTCTGCCCAAGACATTTGTTCACAGATGTATGCTGAAAGGGTGCCTCTGGTCTGTAAAAGAAGGAGGATGAAGTCATCTTGTTATTCCCTTGCATACAGCTTTCCAGTCAGCTGCTTTACTATGAAGGGAAACCCGAATTTAAAAGGGAAAAAAACAAAACTACCAAAGAGCAAAAACTGCCCAAACAAACAAAACCAAAACACCACAATGATTTCAAAACCAAACCAAAAAAGCAGCAGAGCAGCAAAGGATTCCATTACTCCTCCTGCCCTGCTCTAAATTCTCCAAATGAATCCAGGCTGAAACAATTTCTCTAGACCTGTGAATTCAATCCATTAACAAAATCCTGCCTCATATTGGTTTGGGACAAGAGAAAGAGGGAGCAGGATCGGCAATCTCAGATGGGTTTTGAGAGGAAACTGATTGATATTTGCCTTTTCTAAAGCTAACTACAGAACAGTTTCACAGGAAAGTTCAGTCTAAACATCTGCTTAGAAGCAATTTCAGCTCCTATAACAAGAGCAGTTTCAGCTCCTCAGTTTCAGGGCTAAGAAGTGCTGCCATAACTCAAACAAATGCAGAACGCTCAAGACAGTGAAACTGCTGCTTTGTTGAACATTCTCAGCACAGACCTTTGGGGGAAAATAAAAATTACAAGAAAATAGCTCCTTTTAGAGCAGCAAAGTTGATTCAGCCAAGACAGAAATATTCAGTTCTGGCTCTGCATTCCCAGAATCAGTAATGACTCCTCAGTAGATTAGTTAAATCCAGACCCAAGCCTGGTGTGGAGCAAACACGATCTACGAGCCAAAAAGCATCCTGCACAGCTCAAACTTCCAAGTTTATGTGGCAAGACTGACAGAAAAACAGCTCATAACTTTACTTATTCCCTAAGCTCATTCATTCTGTAAGGAAGTGATGGGCCCTATCTTGCCCTCAAAATCTCTCACTAATGAAACAAAGGCCTTGGTTGCTGTTTCATTAAAGTTTGTTTTTCTTGTCTGCTTCTTATAAAGAAACCTGATGTTTTTAAGGTCAGGATGGCCTTTTGGTAGCAGAGAGCAATGCACCATCCATAACTACTGAACATTCTGTATTACGAAGGTCAGGGGATTTGAAGGAATAAGCATAGCATATCCCACTCTAAGCCACCCTATTTTTCATTACTTTAAAAAACAGACTTTACCTAGAGAAAGGAGATCCCAGCAGTGCCTTGCCTTCTAGAGAGCCCAGAGGGAAGTCAGGCCTCTGTGGTGGTAACCTTGCTCGTTGGATGGTATTTCTGAAAAGAACAAACAGAACCAAGATGTATTTTAAATTAGCATAAGCTGGCATTGCAGCTAAAGAATCAGTGCTAATCATTCATCTCTGCAACATTCCCCTTGTATGCAATAATAATGTTTAAAGACTACATTTTGACCTGTATTAGTGTCACAATCTGGTTTACTGTATGAAGGATTGTGCCAACACAAGGAGTGGTGGAAAGGACAGAACTGAACAAGACAAAACTACTTCTTTTGCAGCATATACTAACTTAAAGAAATGTGAACCTAACACCTTATTTCCCTTTAAGGCTCCTGTCCTGGACTGAGAAGCTTCATGGAAGATTCTTCCTTGAAACTGCCCCATGATCAGAAATTTTTAAGGAATAGCTTCCCCAGGGGAAAGAAAGGGACAAGAAGAAAGTTCCATTTCTGCACTGCCACGATCTTGATGTTTATCATTTCAAATATCATGTCAGACCCTGTACTTGGCTTCAGTGAAAAAGAGCTTCACTGACAGCTCTAGGCCACTCAGACAAGATCAGCCCTCATGATGGTAAAAGTCCCATCACAATCATCCTTCAATTGTTTCCCCGTGTTCTATGACAAGTGACTAATGCTCCACGAATTCATAGTTGCATATTGAGAAAAACAGTGGGAAGTACATAGCTGAGCTGATCCTACCTGTCACTGATATTTAAGTAAAAAAATCACAAATCCCTTTGTTATTTGGGGGCTGATGTATTCACTATGCACAGATCTTGTATAATGCAAGACCAGGCACATGACGCAGGGTCAGAGAGAGTGTTAGGGACTACAGACATCAATGTGAGAACTTGGAAATACAAAAATGAGAGACACAGAAGAACTACATAGATGTACAACTACATATTTGCAGGAGGAACTAGAACTTTACACTCACAGATTACTGAGAGCTGGGTCCCCATCAGCAAGGTGAAATGGTAGGTGACTGTATTTTGAAGGCCTTGGCTTTTCCTCTGCTGAATGTCCTCTTCTCCCAGAACTAACATCAGTCATTTTAAACGTCACTTGCTTCTTCAGAGGTAGAAGAAAAGAACAAGGCTTATTTAATTTCTTGGAGAGAGCCTTCTGTTTCCACAGCATGGCACAGCGATACACTGACTGGTGAAGGTTGTAGGCTGCCTGCCAACACAAAGAACAGCAGAGCATTTGATGGCTGAGAATAGGAAGCAACACCACTGCGCCAAGGAAGAACATCACAGAAAGGAACTGAGATTTCTGCTGACCTCACAGCCATAGCAGCTCCCTAAGCTAAATTAGCAGGTTCACTGTGGAAATACTTGGGTAAGAAAAATGAACTGGGTACTTCTGCAATGAGACAGGCTGCACATTGGGAAACAGAACAAACAGTGTCTTGAAAACCTGGTAAAGAGCTTGGAAAACTGCCCAGGACCAAGAAGAGAGCAATCAATACAGGCATCCCTATCTTCCTTTCTACACAACAGAGCTAGGCTAATACTCAAAAGTCAGAAGTGACACAAGCCCACATTTGAAGGTGTAAATGATGCTAAAGCTAAGACAGGACTAGACGCAGCCTCTAATGCTTCATTATAGCACAGACTTTAGAGACCAGACAGTAGCCACATGCAAAGGTTTCATCCAGCAATATTATCTATGGTAGGAATTGCCCAGTTTTGAAATAGCTTCATTAAGAGAGGTTCCAAATTAGCAACACAAGTCTGAAGTTTCTAGTCTCTGCTGTATGAATGGACAAGACCACAGGCAAAAGTGTATGTCAGATCCATACAAGAGCCAAGATGTAGGGCTCCCAGACACATACGTGCACACAAATATACACACAAAGTAGATCAGAGCAGACCAGTGCTGGATGTAGCTGATCATTTGTCTCTTTCACCTCAAGCTGATGCTGGGCTTGGTGCTGTCCTTGCAACTGTTTCAAGCCAGTGGTGTATCTCAAGACCTGGGTTACACCTTCTCTCAGAAGAGCAGCATGGTAAACTCCTGCGGCTTTTTCTATGCAATCTTTCTTCTGCTGTTGCCCTTTGGTAAATCTGAACCAAGCAGCAAATACCTACAACAGGACCAACAACCAGCTCGAGTGTTACAAACACAGGTTCCGGGCCAGGGACTGCCCCCCTGCAGACAGAAACACTTTCCCTTCCACTCGATAGTAATAGGCAGAGCTACAGCACAGCAGGACCCTACCACAAGGGCAAAGAGACAGGGATTTCAGTCAGCTGAGGCTGCATGGGGAAAAAAGTGCACAATTTTTAATCTGGTAAGAGCATTCAGGGTCAATTTTCCAGCATCCTAAAATAACATATAGCACCCCAAAGATGAAAGGAAACAGATATTCAGAGCATGCACGCTGCTAACTGCAGTCAAATCTGTGTATGATCTGCACATCTGCAAATTCATTTGTCTGTCCCTGACCCACACAAGCCCCTACCTTTCTCTGCAATGAAAGGGACCAGTGCCACAATGCTTGCACCATCTTCTGCTTTTCCCATTGTTGCTCCAACAGCTATTGGGGAAAAAAAATGCACAACAAAGAGGTAAGGAGTTTACATACCCCACACCACAAATGCTAACCAGAGCAGCAACCAAACAGGATGTGCTGGTAGAGCTATAGCACAATAACCTACTCAGTTCACCCAGTATATAGGAAGGTGTCTCTTCTGCTAGGGGAACCAAAAATCAAAAAAATGATTAAAGACATTTTTATGGTCCTCATATTCTCATGTGTGAGTGGAGTACGAAGGAGAGGAAAGGATAAAGCAGAAAAGTGCTAGCTACCCAGGGGACAATTCCTTACCCGTGTCTTCCAGCAGGAGAAAGAAGTAGAGCAAAGTCTACGAGTCATTAGCTGATCTCCCAGTCTCCGTAGTAGCTGTAAGGAAAGCAAAACAGTCACTTGCAGGCAAACCCCACTCATCTGAGCCAAAACCTACTAGAACAGAACAGGTATCAAACAGCCTTTATCACCCTCCTTTTGCCCTGTTGAGACAACTCTCAATATCTAAGTGCCCTCTGGTGTAACAATATCTGTATATCTATGAGCCCAGCAAGGATTTCATTAACAGTAAATGATGTCACTCAGGGCAAGCCCAGCTTCTCATCACTTGGTTAGTTCTACAAAAGCTTCTTTGGGCAAGACACTGGCATGTTCCTTCCTCACCAATGCACAAGGCTGCTATGCTCAGTCACTACCATTCCCTTCACCAGCAGGCACAGCCCACTCCTCCACACCTGTAACTTCCCACCCTGGCTCACTGGCTTGGGGAGGTTGTTGATCCTTCTCACCATTTTCCCAAGGCACTGCTGATGATACTTCTTCCATTTCACCAGGTACTTCTGCAGTAGGTGCTGCTGGTGGTGCTGTGCTGCCCTGTGCTGCTGAGCCCTCAGCATCAGAGACTCCCTAGTTAAGTCCTTCCAGTGAAGAAACATGGTCTGTAAACACACTGTTAGGAGAAGATAAATTAACTCGGAGAGTATCAAGTTATCAGCTACTTTTCCAGACTAAGACTGAAAGTATTTAAGTATTGCTTTAAGTATAATTAAGTATTGCTTTAGCAATACTTAACACTGACAGTACTCAGCACCAGGAAGAAGGATTGTGAAACACTTCAGGTAACGGTCAGTGAGCCATGACTTGCAAGTCTTCCCTGCTGCCATTGACATTCTTTATAATCCTTAGGAAATCATTTGCCCTTGCTGCTTCAGAGTCCTCATGTCAAGAGAGAAGGTCGCTGGTACCATGAAAATGCTTGAAAAGTTTGAGGGCCTTTCTGTATTAATTACTAGAGAAAGATTGAAGCAGCAACTGATAAAATTACTTGCACTGCCCTTAAAATAGAGACATCTGAGCTTCTCAAAATTAGTAAATTTTGAAACGGAAAATTCCCTTGAGGAAAGACAAGGAACCAATAGAGAAGCAAAGTAGCACAAGCAGCCTTCAACTGGTCACTGGAGTCCCAAATCCCTCCCCATTCTATGGGGACATCCTTTGTAGGCTTAATAGACATCTGTACAGATGACACAAAAGACTGCTCTACTGAGCCATGTCTAAGAATCATACATAGATAACTAAGTCTTTTGAGAGTTTAATATCTCCATCAACTCACCTATATCCAAATGTTTTCTGGCCTGCATCACAGCCATCATCTTCTGCTGACGGCTACACACTTGGAGCAGGGCAGCGTACCTCCACTGTGCTAACACCTGAAGGTGCAATACAAACAAGAGACAGGGTACAGACTGACTGCAATGTTCTTTGGAGGGAGAAGCAATGTAGTCCACACTGCTGACAACAAAACCATTTTCATTTCAGTTTTCACATAAGGCTCAGCAAGACAGTGCAAATTTCCTATGAAGTAAATACAGCAAAGGGTCCCCCTGCAGTTTTCATTCATTCTCCTTTTCCATCCACCTGCCTTCCCCCCCACCTCAGGTACTACTACTATGCTGTACCATACTATTGATCCTCCCTTCCTGCTAGGAAACGGGGAGAAAGTGTCTCTTAGATTAAGTTTTTGGTCCTGCATTACCTGACCCATGCATGAACAAGCATCTGTACTTAAGACATCGTATCTGCTGTAGAGACCCTACCTTTGACAGGATTGCTCTCCTGTAGTGCTCATCTGCCTGAATAGCAGCCTTAGTTTCACATACAAGAGCAAGAGCATTTTCTCTCCACGTACATAGAACGTGCCTGGGTATATAAATATATAAAAATTAAAAAAAAAAACAAACAAAACCCATTAAGAATGATTCTCACTTGTTCACTTGGCACCCTCCAACTCACAGGGGAGCCAAAGCCAGCTCTCTCTATAAACTCAGTCTTGCAAATCAACTTCTGCCCCTTTGAGTCTATGTTGAAGGCAGTACAAAATTGGAACACCCCTTAAATTCAGCATCTTATGCCAAATCAATCAGGCTCTGCAAGTGACTGTGGCTGTATAGCATTAAAACAAATGAGGTAGTTAAAACTAAAGCAACTACAAACCAATACAAAATTATCTTTAACCACTCTCCTTACTCTTAATGTAAGACAGCCTCTACATCTTCCAGGCTGGTTTCATATCATACCCACATAGAATCCATGTGCTCACTGCAGAAACTAATACAGTTTGCTGTCCCTTATGGGGCTAAAATAAAAAAGTTAAAGTAAAACAGAGGGCAATTCTGGAAGAGGTTGACTTCTTCTAGCCAGGTGATCTGCCCAGGAACAGCAATGCACAGCAGAGTCAATTCCCAGCACTGACCACTCAAAAATTTACAAAGGTGGCAGTGAAAGAAAAGGAGTAATTTGAGTGCACTGCAGCCACTTCTCCTGCTGCACAAGGACACAGGCTTACCGGAGCAGCAGTCTGGTGTGCTGGTTCTCCTTGTCAGCTACTTGGGATAGAATACACTGTACCTTATGGTGGTAAGTCTGCAAAAAAAGCAGCAAGAGGTAAAATCTCCCTGAACTGCAACACCTGAGGAGAGGAGACATCTGAAAACTCTTAGTAGCAGCTTTGGAGAGTAGTAGCAGCAGTAGAGTACAGGGGGTGGGGGGAAAATGAGGTTGCAGACACTGAAATCAAAATGCTGCTTTTCCGAGATAAAGAGTCATTACACACTAGTTAATGCCAGCTATGACAGACCCTTCACCAAGCCACATGATTACATTGGTTCTTTTACTCCAAAAAACAATGCTAGAGCTTATATACTCTAACAGCCTTCATTCCACCCTGGTATGCAAGTGCTTAGAGTGAAACAGCATGGCAGCTCTTCTGTTCTCACCAAAGCACTTGAGCACACACACACACACACAAATCCCTCATAGGAAAGGATGTTCCCTCCTACCTTCCAGGCTGCCAAGGTCTTGCCCAGTAATGTGTGCTGATAGTGCATGTCTGCTTGCACCAGCTTCCTCCATTTCTCACGCTGATGTTCCACATACTATGAGGGGGAAAGAGGAGAAAGACCTGTACACATGATAGAGAGAAAACAGGCAGTGGCAGAGCAAAGAGGTAAAAGGACCATTTCCAATCACTGGGGAAACATCTATCCTTTAATCTTGCTGTAACAGTTTTTCACTCCAACTAGTGCTGCATTCTGCTATTTCTCCAGAAGGCCTGGTTCAGGCTTTTTTAACCCTGCCCTTTTTAGAAATCCTCTTGAAGACTGATACAGTTCACTCAAGTTAACAGCTCTGGACCAACATACTAGAGTGTCAACTCTAAAACTCCTCAATACAAAATGCTGCGAGGCATATTTGGTCTATCACATCATGGTAAGCGAAAGGCCCAGCATAAAAGTGAAGAGCCATCTGATAGGGCCTGCTGTGACTTGTACATAACTACAGACCACACCATAACCTTGCAAACTTCTAATTTTGAGAAGGACATGCACAGTACTGGGTAGGGATAATTTCACCATGTTAACTCTGGTTACATTCCTGGGTAAATCTCCTAAACTACAGTCCCATTCTCACTATATTAGAGAAGTGAACAAGAAGTCAAAGAACTCCCTCTCCTCCCTATGCAATTCCTGTTCCACCCACACTGAACTGGTTTTACCCACCTGGAAAAGGAGGGGAGCTTAGGAATGACTAAAATTATTTAAAATAAATTAATTATTTAAAATAAACCATTTCATTTCTAGCCATATGGGTAAAAGCAATCTGTACAAAACAAATAGGATCCAAGCTCTTCCCCATCTGTTAACTCCCTCACCTCCTTCCACTTGTTCCAAGTCTGCTGCAGACACTTTGAATAGTGAAATCTTAAGGCTTGCATCTCCTTGAGCCTCCTATAAGAAAAATCATTATTTCTCCTAAGATGCAACTCATGTTACTGTACCCCTCTAGCATGCACTTGACCCCACATTTGCTATTTTCAGTAAGTCATTTACTGAAAAACAAGCTAGTAGATTCCAAAGCACACATAAGGAGTCAGGATCACTGTGAATTAACAGCTGCCAAAAGTAGGCCACCACAGGACCAATCCAAATCATTCTCCCTTTTAAATAAACTTCTTACTCTGATTTTCTCTCCTGAGTATTTTGCTTCCACAGACAGAAAGCCTTCAGCAGCAGCAGGTTGCTGTAGTGACCTTGCGCATGAACCAAGTTCTCTTGCTCCTCCAAACATGCAGCTGTTCTTCTACGCCAGAAGGACCAGAAACAACGCAATAGCTGCCTTTCAAAATGAAGTGCAGCCTACGATAGGAAGAAAGTGGCAATAAATTCATGGCACAGGCCACTTATAAACAACAGAAGGCAATTTCTTAAAGATGACATGCACAGAACTGCCCAGTGTTTGTTTTCCTCTTAAACATGTCACCCAAGCCCCTTAGCTGTGAGTTTATGTGAATGTATTATAGAGGGACCTACATGCATGTAGATGGAGAAACTGCCACTAGAAAACAGCAAGCCAAAGAGAGGAAAACTACACACTCATCAGTAGCATGAAAGTATGAAAGACTCCTAAGAACCGATAAGCTCCAGAAAACACTCCTGTTGAATCTGCAGGGACTGATAATCGCAGAACACCAACAGTGAGCCATATCTGCATAAGGCCACACACATGCACACTGCCATCAACTAGGAGTTGTGGAACTCAGACCACATAAAAGGTCGCAGTGGCTGCTACAGATAAAGACTACAGAATTATATATACCTCTTTGGGAATGAAGGACCCCTTGAGTGATTTTATGGACAGCTCCCTAGAACCAACCAATTTGTCAGCACCACCCTCAACTTTTTAAATAGGTTGGGATTGACTCTTTATTACCATTATTGTTTCAACCAGGTAACTATGAAATTAACATTTACTGGGTGAGGGAATAAGGGAATGAATGTGTGAACAGTTACCCTCTAGTAACAACATCTCAAAACTACTATTAAATTACTAATAAATAGCTTAACTCAAAAAAGGTGATACTGGTTGTAATCTGTTTCCCCTGACTTGATCCCCCAAAAGGGAAAAGGGAACTTAAAATACCCAAGTCTATCTCATGCCAACTCATGTTCACAGATAGTGACTAAGAAACCATGCCCTCTATTTCCTAAACAAGGCCAGGTAAAAGAGAGTGGATTTACCCTCTTCTCTGCCATTCGGTATTCTTGCTGCTTGCAGGCATTCAGCAGCCACATGTCAAATACCTGTCTCATCAACATCCTCCTGCAAGCAAAAAGGGAGAATGTCAGCACAGGAGAGAATTCCTTCAGAAAAGAGACCATTTTAATCCATCTGCAACTTAAGCAGTTGATTTTTCAAACAATGCAAGCCACCTTTGGAAATCAGGCAGCTGTACTCCTCATTATTCTCTGAGTTAAAAAACAGACAATTTGCTCCCTAAAATCTTACACAGAATACATCAGATTAGTGAATTTTCTGAAGGTATCAGAACTCTCTGCTTTCATTCAGATCATTCAAAGGATTGTTCCGACTTCTGAGCAAATAATTTTATTTATAAAGAATAAACACAAAGAAAAAAAATGAACTAACAACGTTTTATTTCTTCTCCACTGTAAATACAGTCCAATCCCTCCTCCCCTGGAAACAGTTGGAAAATCCTACTCAACTTTCTCTATTTAAAACCAAAACAAATATTGTAATAGGACTTGAAAGAAATTATAATAACAAACAACAAAGAGAAGTGTGGACTGATCTTAACACTGAAGAGGTTCTACCAAAGCCTTCTTTTATGAACACGGTCAGGTTAGTTGCCCTCATGATCAAAGCTTCTTTCTCTCTAGATGAAGATAATACTTGCTAGTCCATGTCCTCTCCAGGGAGAGCCATTACCAAATAGCACTCCAAAAATGCAATTAATATATATTTATGATTGAGCACTATACATCTCTTTCACAGAAGCAGCATATATTAGAAGCCTCCTAGTCCAGAAGTCTGAGCTACAGCCTAGTAGAAAGAGCACACCAGTTATTTCTAGACCTCAGTCATGTGGGTGTACTAATTAGACTGTCAGCAAGTCTCAGCTCTTCTCCAGTCTAAAGAGGCCTAAAAGATACTTGGATTCTTACCAGGTAATTTTTGGTATAGCTGTTACAGCTCATTACAAGTTCATGAGGTGGTAAACAACATAAGTCTTCCTGGAGGGTACTAGCAGTTGCCAGTAAGAGTGTCTCTGATCTGTAGACAGTCACAAATCCCAGTTGATGGTTCTTCTGGGGTACCTCCCAGGTCTTACCACCAGACAACACAACTGGGGCACTGACTTGTGAAACAGCATATACATGCATCAGAGACCAACAGGGAAGCTGAGTTCTGGCAAGCTGCCATGGAAGTTTTACTTAGGACTGGTTGAAAAGCAGCCTCCGACCTCAGAACAAGGAACACACTTCTTATCGTTTGTTCAGGAAATAGGACTTCATTTATATTCTTTCTAAGGAGAAAGGATTGCACACAAAAACGCTCCTGACCCATGAAATCAAGGTATGGCTCCAAAACCAGTGAGTTTGTCTCTTCCCTGGTGAGACAGGCAAGAGTGACACTGCAGCAGCTGTATGCTGCAACTCACCGTCACTAAGCTTGAGGTCCTGAGTGTTTGAGCATTTTCTCTCTCCTTGTCTCCAGAGGATAAGAGCTAACAGCACAGCTGCACTCTCAAAACAGTTGTGAAAAACTCTTAATTGCTTGGAGAAATGCAGCTGCCCTCATTACTCAGCTGCACTCCAAATCTATCTGTGAATCTCCCAAAGAGCAAGCCCATACCCAAGCCAAACCAGACTTTCTGCAGCTTGCTTTTCAACTGTGAAGCCAGGCTTCTCATGACACAAAGGTATGAATCTGAAACACAGGGTGTGACCATTCTCTGTCAATGAAAAGCACAAGGTCCCAAGTCTACTAGGAAGAAGATTCAATGTTAAAGAATACTTATTTGTCTCTCAACTTATGCAGGGAAAAGTGTCCCATTGTCCAGGGAGGGGTCTTACTGTAAAAGCATATAATAGCTCAATAAATCATAACTCTACCTTGAAGAGTCAGCACTGAATCTGTGGGTAAGAATACAAGCCCAAGCAAGGCTTTCAAGGAATCTCAGAAAAGGCAAATACTCTTTCTTTTTCTTCCTCTTCCAATCAATATTCTCCACCTGGACTGATTTCCACAATGAACAAGAACACACTGTTGTAATTCCTGTGCATGTCCATGGCTCCATAATATGCCAGTAAAAGTAGTAAGATGTATCGTTACTCTGAATTTTAAGAGTGATGAGAACCCACAGCATCCATTTACTTTAATAGAAAACAGAAACACCAAGCACCTCTAAAGAAGAAAGATTCCCAGTAATTTCACTCAATTTCATGTTGTAAAATTAAATTAGAATAACTCCAGCAGTTCTAATAGATTTGGCATGACTGCAGTTGTGGACATGGCCTCATTTTGAGTGAATCTAAGCAAGCCTCAGAGCTAGGCTTAGATCAATCTCCCTCTCACATTTCACAGAGAAACAGGGGATGTAAATTCTCCACTACTCATAGAAAATATAAGAGCAACTGGCAGAACGGTCATGCCTCAAAGGTACTACCAGGTTTTAAAAGAGAATCAAAGGCCCACAAATCCCACCTTTGTACAATTTTCTATCAGTATTTCTCTACGTACCTATAACGGGCATAAGCCACTGTTGTTAAGGGCTGCTGCTGCTGTTCTTCCTTCTCTTCCAAATGGGACTTCCAGCGGTTCCAGAACTTCTGCAGCACCTGAAACAGAACAATACACATGAAAAAACACAGATATCAAGGCAGGAAGAGAATCCAAAGACAGACATAATTACATGTCCTACTGAAACCGCATGCTGCAATGGTTGCCTTCTGCACTGTTTCACATGCCAACCTTGCTTTATAATCTGCTATGATTATTTTTTCTGGTAAAAGTCACCCTAAACATAGGAAAAGAGGGGACTAAACTAAGACTGACAATTGACTTACACAGGAGGCTTTCTGTGGCTATTAGCATTTAGCAACAAAGCCACTGATTTAGCAAAAACCAGCATTTTGTAGATGAAAGTGGAAGCCAACAGGACAGCTGAAGAAAAACTAACACAAAGAAAGGTCAGACTCACTGTAACCTGGTGCTGACGGTGTGACAGATTTTTTCTCATCTGCTGAAGATGAGTGCTCACGACATTCTGCCAGAGACCCTTAAACCCGAGCGTCTGTAACAAGAAGAAATGCCCACAACTTTCATGTAACTCAAACCGGCACTCCACAGCTTAGAACTGGCTGCTCCTTACAATCCATGTTTGATGCTACTCCTTGCAACGACTAAGATTTATGAACTTGTCATCAAAGCCACGCATCAATTTCCCCTCACAAATCATCACTTCTCCAGCTAAACTAAAATTCCCTTCCATGTTCCCAGGGTTTTATTATGAGACATCTAACTCCTCATTCAGCTTTCAACACCACTACCCAAGTCCTTTCCCAATCTACCTCCTCCTTCACTTCAAGACTCATAATTTGTTCCTTATCAAGAACAGAAAAGATCCACTCCTCTTTCAGGTCTCTTCTGCACAAGGTCTTTTGATCTACGATCCCAAAATGCCTTGAGATTCAGGGATGAACATAGTAAAGAGCATTCTGAGAGCATCCTGCCTTAAAGTTCTCTTATAGTCAATGTTTTCAATCTATGATCTAAATACGTTTATTGACTGCCACTGCTTTGATGATCAGCACTGATCCACACTTGAACATAATTCAGTTCCAAAAAAGCTGGAGGACTGTTCATGCCTGAGGCAGACAGAAACATTTGAGGTAGTGGTGGTAAGAAAAAAAAGCAGGGAAAAATCAATGGGGAAAATGCACTATCATGGTGAAATGGCCAATAGCATCAAGATTAATCTGCTACATCACCAGCTTCCCAATTGGAAGAATAATTATTCTGGACAGCAGCACAGTTTCCCCATTTGGATTCAACTGGCAGATTTCAGACAGTTGGAATTTAGAAACCTGATGGTAGAGCCAAACTCACCCTGGCAGAAAATGGGGCATTGCCCACTTAACGCCCACACCCCACTACTGGTATTAAAGGCATAGTGCCAGCCAGAAGTATCCAACTTCCCTCCACAGCCTCTTCCACCTGATGCATAACAGTGCTCTTACCAACAGATGATGCCTGTAGTGTTTTTCAGCCAGCTCACACTGCCGTGTCTCTTCCATACACAGTACAACATCTGTCACTGTGTTAAAGGATCTTCTACACAGAAACATCCACCCTGATACATACACAACCTTCTCCCACAGAGGGGCACTAGATCTCCATCTAAATTTGCTTCAGTACTTTAATTTCCAGCACTGTTACCTGCACAAGTTTTGATTACTGTCATGTTCACAGTATGTTTCCAATTCACTGTTAAGTAATCAATTCTTCTCCACCCCTAAATTATCTTCTGCTGGCTCCTAGCTGTCAGCAGGTTAACAAACTGTAATTGCAACAGTTATACTAATTGTTAGTACGGCTGTACATACATCTTACTAATGGTAAGATGTTTGTTGTCACCCACGCTACTGCACAACGTTCCTGCTTATTAATCAGATCTTTTCCCTGAGGAAATGTTTTTAACCTGTCCCTGTTAGCAATTAAATACAGATCGGATACAATGCTTCCAGTGTGCAAAGACTCTCCGTAAGGCAATCCTTGACGCTAGCTTTTCCATGTCCTTTTGGTTAGCATGCATTCTTCTCCTGCACTCCCACGACAGCCGCCAGCTAGAGAAACACCACCGGACTATCCTGCTTCGGTGATGCTCTTGGGCCAGCTCTGGAAAACAAACACACAAATTACTCATTACTTGCTCCATCCTTGGCTCATTTCTATCAGGTAAGGCCATGACACTTAAACCACTGGTTCTGAAGTGACAGAAGCTCTAGCACTGAAATATGGTGGTAAGAATTCACAGTAAGACTCAGCTATGGACTACATTTTTCCTATTGATCACAAAGGCAGTTTTAAAGCAGTAACATACTGCACTCACTGAAGAAGGGAAAGTTAAGTCACTCCATCATTTGCAGTGCAATGACAATGTGCAAGTTTTCATCAAGGGAAATCTAAAGCTTTTTCTTTTAAATCACAAGGAAAGCAAGTTATCTCCTCAATAGTTCAGCATATAACCTTAGCTAGCCTTAGCAGCATACAGTCTAAGTTGCATCTCACTACCTGTTGAGTAAGCAGAAACACTGCAGCATCTCCTAGAATATAAAAAAACATCACTATGCCTTAAGCAAAGGGGCTGAGCCCTGCTCAGTCCTAACTCATCATCTTCACTCACCAATCTGAAGTTTCATTGTTTTGTGAAGGTTTACGTATCCCAGCCATGCTTCCATGCACCTCTTCAACTCCCAGTGCCGATTGTGAGTTACTGCCCTAGTCTCCTTCTGCTTGTTATTCTGGTAGTACAAATACAACTCTCGCCACTGCAACCAAGCCTGACAGTACAATTGAGGAGGGAGGGCAACAGGGAAAAAAAAAAACAGACAAGATTAGGGAAGTAGAATAAAGAAGACAAAAGGAAGAACACAGGAGGAATAGCAAATTCAAGGTAAAATCCATGAGCAATGAGGTATCTCCCCACAAGGTGAGGAAAACACCTAACTAACCAACTGAACAAGAAACAAATCAAAGGAGTGTCAGCACAGACAAGGTCAAAGACAAAGAACTGATATTAAACTTTTTAATTAATACTTTCACACTTTTTATATTAAAATGGCAAAATAATAGGCTTTCAGAGTATTTTCATACGAAAGAGAATCACATCTTGAGATAAGATTTCCCAAGCCATGAGTTTATCTCCTTAGCAGAAGAAAACCAGGCAGCATTGCCATCTTACAGCACAGGCCAAATCAAATATCATTTAATACCTGCATTTAATGACAAGGACAAAGGGCCGGTTCCATCAAAAGAAAGAAAACTTGTTTTCTTTAACACTGTTTTCACCAGCTAGGATGAACTACTTACTGAAGGAGATGACAACCTTTTAAGAATATGAAATGCTGGATTGTATTTTCTTACCCCAAAATGGAATTGAGTATGATCACAGAAATTCATTAGGACATACGAAATGTTGTCTTACAAAGAGGCAGGGTGCTGACAAGCAGCTGACCAGTGCTATCTTGCCTCCTAATGGGATAGTAGATCAGAGTTCAGCTGGATGCAAATACTCTTCATGCCCTGCTCAAAATGCCAGAGCTGCAAACACACACACCTGGTTAACCTCCTATTGACCTGCAGCTAGTTTCTGTGATGAAGAGAACTCCAATAGTTCCACTATCATCAAGCACTGTGTAAGACAGTAACAACTCCTTTGGACAGTCTGCTTCCTAGCAAATACAAGACACGGACCCAGTTTGCTTTGCCTAGATTTCTTGTAAAAAAAATTGGTCTGACCTTCTTCACAGAATATCTCAAGTTGGAAGGGACCTGTAAGGATCATCAAGTTCAACTCCCTGCTCCTCCCAGGACTTCTTAAAACCAAATCATATGACCAAGAGCATCATCCAGACACTCCTTGAACTCTGACAGGTTTGGTGCCATGAGCACTTCCCTGGGGAGCCTGTTACAGTGACTGACCACCCTCTCAATGAAGAACCTATTCCTAATGTCCAATCTGAACTTCCCCTGACACAGCTTCATTCCATTTCCTCATATGTTAATATGCTCGTCCATCTTAAGTACTGCAATTCGCAAAGCAAATGAGTATAAGGCCTATACTTTAATAACCTGCAACATTAGTCATATGTGTATGTGCATGCAACTTAAAAATTAGATCTGGTAGGAGGGGAAGCTCCTGGGACTTACTCGAAATTGCAGGCTCTGGGCCCAATGCTGCAGAGCCAAAACGTTCATTTTATGTCCTGTGCAGCTCTGGTAGCGTCTTCTCCACACTGCCCACGATATGCTGCCAAAGGTATGTTACAGACATGTTCAAATGCAGGTTCCATAGTTCAGTGCAAGAAAACACCTTCCCCTCACCAGAAAATGCATGAACAACAATCTTCAAAATTCACAGTCTCTGGATGTACCAGAAGAATTCAGACACACACACCCCAAAAAGGAGGAAAAAACAATTCTAACATGGAACAAAGTCACTGCAGGAAGAGATAACAGGACACAGGTAAAACCCATGGCATTATGGTCAGTGCCTTTCTGCTTGTTTCCATTCCATTCTCACCGCAAACAGCTTCTTTCCCGGAATGCCCACGCCACAGACTGCATCCCACGTTTTGTCCTTCGGACATCAACATAAACCAGCCAGCACTGCCAAGTCCTGAGCAAGTTTTGCTTCTTTGCTGTGCACAAAACCAAAAACAATACTTCATCTTAAGTTCATGCATGAATGCAGCACTTTTTAACCACTTAAACATCTGAACTGTTCTTTAACTTGCCCCTGAGCTCCATCCCCCTCAGCCCGCAGTGACACCTCGTGGGAAACCCTGAAACAGCACCACCAGCCGCGAAAAACCATCCGGCTGAGGGTGTCGAACGGGCAAGAACCTTTGAAACGCTGACAGCATCATGCCACTTGGTCAGAGCAGCGTGAATTATCAGACAATGCCACTGCTTTGTCTTCAGTGCTTACAGGGCATATAACTGTAGAACAATATTCAGCGTAACAACCTTACTGAGTAAGAATCACAGGATTTTCTTTGTTTCATTTTAAAAAAGAAGTTCATCAGGTTCATCAGTAGCTTTTCAAGAGTTATTCTCTATCACAAGCAGAGAAATCAACCAGAAACAAGTTAAGTTCATTTAGCAAGCTGAGCATGCAGCTAAAACCAGAAGTGGTGCCACGAATTCCAGTTTACCACTTTATGCAGTGCATTGCACTTTCTCCGCACAACAGTCTGGCTTCCCAGAACTGACACTATAGAAGCAAAGTTATTAGAAAAAACATCACTGATTTTATGCCATTTCACACAAACTAGAAAAAAAACAACAACCAACCAAACAAAAAAGCAAAAAACAAAACAGAACAAAAAAAAAAACACCAAGCCCCCCCCTCAAAAAAAACAAAATATCAAACCCCACCACACTTATGGTTTAAGATTTCCTTGTGATCTGGTGAATCAAGTATTAAACTACCTTAGTCACTTTTCTATGTAAGTAACACACAACTGCTTCGGTAAGCACTCTGCCCTCAGTAAGAGAGGAAATAGCCTCTCAGTTTGTTTCCAAAGGCCCAGTCTCTGTAATATTCTGAGGCTACATTCACATGCAAAGAGACCAGTTAACTTACTTTGCAAATCAGCACAGAACAAAACCACAGGATCACCTTTAACACAGGGACATCCTCTCCTTCAGGGGAACATACCCCCTGAAGCCAAAGGAAGTTGCAATCAATATATGCAATTTCATAAGCACGACAAATCCACTGCAAAACAAAGGCTCTACACAGTAAGATACGGTGCATTCAACAGTTTGGGCCTCTTTTCAATTGCAAGACACAAGCGAGAAGGAATAGTGAATACAGATAAGACATGTGCAGTTAATACCCCAGGGAATTACTATCTAATTTCTACAGTCACAGTTGATAGAATTCCAGTAACACATTCTATAAAAAAATAGTTACGTGAACACATATTGTGATAAAGAAAAACAAGCAAACAAACCAACCAAAACACCCCCCAAAACAAACAATGCAATCCAGAGCAGATGGAGTGGCCCTTAAGCTTATTCACTGGCATCCCTAAATAACTAGCTAGCTACAGGGTACTACATCAAACAGAACCCCCCTGCCAGCTTTAAGACAGACAACCATCTGCACCTAAAAGCATTACATTTCCATGGGGTGGGGGAGCGGTGGGGGGAGGTGATGTGCAAACACATACAAGGGACAGAGATTCTCTGTAAATACTGCCCATAGAAATTCCCATCTCAATAGGCCACCCAATAAAGCACTTCACTTACCACGAGACTGTACAACACAGTATTTGTTCCTCTTTCCTTGTTGCTGCCTTACATGGGCTCTCCAGGCCTTGAACATCAAATTGCAGAGAAAATGCCTGAGAAATGAAAAAGTGCCATTCAGTGAAATAGCTACCAAATGCCCAGAGTAGGATTCTTTCAAGTTCCATTATACTCTAAAGATAGGCTGGATAGGAAATATGAAGATAATCAATGAAGACATTGCTTCTGGCCTAGAGGTACTGTTGATGTAATTTGCCCACTGGTGTTAGTAACTCCTTCAGAACCTAAAGAAAATTCCTCATATACACATAAAAACAGGAAGTCATTTCACAAACCTGTAATGGTTTTCTGCTCTGAGGCTGAGCTTTCCTTCTCTGCAAACAGTCCACCACTCCTTCCACTCTCCAAAAGTTTTTTGAAGAATCTTCTGGTCATAAAAGCATCTAAACAGTTGAAAGATTTGGACATATGAAAGGTTGACCACAAATCAGTTTTAATGAAGATTATGCTACCTTTTTTCCAGCCTTGTCTGATTAGCCCAACAGTATCTAATTGCACTTAAATCCCACTATCCTACTGTGACACTTTATTCCACGACTTTATGAAGTATGACAAGAAACAATCAGCTTACTGCCTGTAAATACTTCACATAAAGTCAAGGAAGGAAAGACAGATGTCGCCAACTCCAAATATCAGTGCTAGTTGACTTCAGACCTATGAATAACTTGTATCTCTTATGCTCAGTTCTGTGTTTTACTTTGTTAAACACAAAATATTTTATGTATAGAAATAAATACAAAAGCTACTTCAGCTTTTATAACACTTGGATTGTTCCCTTATGTTCTTAGAAACAGCTGATCTTAGGTCATCCTAAATTTAAAATCTTCTTTAAGAACACTTAAATAGGCTTAAGAACTCCCTCAGCTAGTTGCACATCACCCACACTAAAATCAAAGCTGTTCATCTGCTCATGTACCTTCTCCTTCCAATGGCTGCTAAGCCATGCACAAAATGGATTCACAAGTCACATATAGAACAGTCTCTGCTTTTATACCCAGATTTCATTACCACACAGCTGACCATGTAAGAAGTGATGCTACATTTAAACGGATTTGTGAATAACTGAAAATTAAAAGATAGGAGGGTCTGCATGAAGGAATTAGGATTTTGATCATCTAACTAAAAATAATGGTCATTATCTACTACTTCAAACAATTCATGGGTTTTTTTTCATTTTAAAATATTTTATCAAGCATTTTTCCATGTGATCAAGATGACCTGGGCAGCAGCCTAAGAACTGGAAAAGTTCTTCTGAAACTGGAAAGTCTCATCAACAGGAATACAAATACTTTCAAAAACATTCTTCTGCTTTGTGACAGAGAGGAGGAAAACAGAAGGACCCATGAAAACATACAAGCTAACAAACAAAAAGCACGCAGACTCACAACCTTTGATCACAACTACCCCACCAGCTTAATGAAATTGGTCAGGTCTGTAGTAACAGGATTAGGCTTGGAATACCCAGAGATCCCTCAGTAAAACACATCTGAATCCTCTCACAAGTTGCAGTTCAGGGCTACCTACCCCGAGCCAAGTTGCTAAGTCATTCCAAGCACTCAAGCAGAAAAGGAAAAAAAGAAAAAAGAAATGAGCTCTATATGATAATTATTTGGACTTGGTGCACTAACAGAACATTGCAATTATAGATAACTGGGGACTCTGAAGTCTAAAAAGGCAATTCATTACTGCTTATGCTACTAGCCAAACTTCATAAAATGTACTTTTACTCATCCGCCTAAAAAATAAATAAAAGAAGTAATCATTGTCCTGAATTTAGACACAGCCAAAGCAGTGCAAATGCAGCATATGGGATAGCAGAGTAGAGAGGTTCACAGAACAACTTCCATTTACCAGCTAGGGCAGACATACATGTACAGTGTATTCCAACTACATACAGTCAGATACAGTACAACGAAACTGGGTAACTAAGGGCCTGATCTTATTCTCACTGTAACAAATACAGGTCTTCCCACTGGGAACTGCTGCAATTCCCAAGGGTGTGGTCAAACAAGAATGAACATGCAAATTAAAGCAAAACAAGAAAGAAGTATCCAAGTGTTGGGTTTCAGTAGCTGACAGGTGGCTAAAAACAGAAACAAATTCTCTGCCACAGGTATTTTAGACAGTTACAAAGCATAAATGAATACACATTCAGAACACAGTGCAAACACTAAAATGAACTGAACTGCAAGACCTCTAGTTGTAACTTTGAAAAATTATTCATTTCAAAGCAGGTACCACAACCCTACCCCAGCATTTATATGCACATACAGTTCAACTACATCAAGACAACCACGATTCCATGAGTTTAGTTTGTAAAGTTAAACCATGATTATCAAAAACAGTCAAAAAACAGGAGGAAGAAGAGTATTCAGTGGAAACCTTCAAGTGATCTCTAAGACATCCATCCAGGTATTTTCTGTGCAGCCAGTACTCTCGGCCCAATGGTACAGCACTAAGACATAAAAAAAATTTAAAAAGGGAAGAAAAGCCCCCAACTCAACTTCTGTAATTTTATATACCTGGCTTTGGAAGGGAGAACTTGTCCAAATGTCTTTTTTGCCCATATATAGAAGAATTTGTTTGCCAGATACCTGGAATGTAAGGAAAGGTTAGTTGCCTTTGCACTCTTCCTCTATTAGTTCCAAGGCGGCAGTAAAGTAAGAAGTTTTATGCTAGTTTCAGTAATAATACCAAGGATCTGGTTTTCAAAGATCAATGCCTATATGAAATATTTACCCCATGAAATCAGTACCATTAACAGGACTATTCACCAAGCAAAATTGCATCATTATAAGACACACTGGGACATACTTCCTTAGAAAACCCAGCCTGCTGAAACATCTTCCAAGCAGTCCACTTACACCCACTTGATACTACTGAGGAAGCTGCTAATTAACTGGGGGGCCTTTCTGGGATTTAGAAGCAATAACATCACTGTCTCCCTGAAGTCAACTGAGTCAGACTTGTTTCCACAGCAGCCAGCCTAATGATTACTCCTGCCTGAAACCAGCAGCTCTCCTTCCTACCTCCCCCACAGCAGTCCTACTTCTCACCCAGCTCCTCCTTGTACCAGTTCAACTCACTAATCTGTGGCTGTGAGGCTGTCACCTTCCCCCCCTCACCATCCCTTTTTTATTTCCACAAAGAGATTTAAGAGTTAACTGACACACAGAGGGCCCCAATAAGCACCAAAGACATCAAGGTAATTAATTAAAGCACAGAGTCATGAATAGGCCCTGCCTCTTTCAGCAGGGCTGAGTTGCTGGATCAGCTCCGGTTGTTCAACACATATTAGGCTTTTAATCTCTAAAGAATTGCCATCCCACTTTTGTCAAGATTCCTTCAACAAACAAAAGAAACACAAGAGGTGGGCAAGATTAAATCATTAGTCTTTCTACATTAGAAAGTAAAAAAATTTATGAAATTTGACTGTGCCAATGCATGTCCTCAAGTCACCACAAGATACCTTCAGAACTGTCTGGCATGCCTGTGAACAAAAACCTTTGCCTTAGCCTGCACTTAAACTACTAAAACCAGAGTTCTTCAGGTCTGATCCCCCTGCTCCATTCAGTGAAAATTATGTTTTGTGTTTAGCACCTGATTTGGCATTCTTTTGCCCTTCTCCTTCGACGCCAGGTATACCAAACTCGATCCAAACTCTCATGTGTGTCATGAAATTGATGTCTGGCAGACTGGGGAGCAATGGATTGCTCAGCTGCGTGCATCTCATGCCCAGGTAGTTGTTGGATTTCATATATCTTCATATGCATCTTCTGCATCTTCAGAGATTTTGAACTTAAAAGGAAAGAAGAAATATTATGTGTGTAAATATATTAACTTCAAACAAGTGGCATGATTTCAACAAGTTAATCTCTAATGAAGCTATACAATCACATCTAGAAGTTGCTGGCTATGAAACATTAAAACACATTTTTTATCTCTTTATCAGGCATTTTTCACTATCTAGAATTTTAAGGTTGTTTCCCCAAGACAAGCAGGAAGATGTATTTCAGGGCGACCACATCACAGACAATTCCTTTCTCCTCTAAAATTGAAACGAAAAAGCACTAACATACATTTGTGCTTCCCCTCCCATGTGTGTTCATACAGTGTGCCTTTACAGAGAACATCTGAATATGTTTTTCTGCCTTTTTTTCCTCAAACATTATCAACATACTCTGTCTATTGCTGATGAATTCTCTTGAGGACTAGGGAACTGAAGTGATAATTACTCATTTTAACAGGAAATGCATTTACAAAGTTATTTTCCAAGGAGCTCTATTCTAGCTTTGCTCATATTTTAACTAAATGTGTTGCTTTAATAAAACTAAAAATCCCTTCTAGTTTTTTACCTATTTATCATCAAAAAGCAAAATTTGGTATATTTTCCTATCACAGTTTATTTTCACACATAGCTCTAATCTGAAAAACAAGTATGTTTTTATGAACTCTTGAGTATTCTGTCTCAGCAATTTCCTGAAAACAAGAATGAAAAAAAAAAAAGATAAAACCCGCTGAACCAGTTGTATTGAAGCTTCTTTCCCAAAACAAATACTGCCACCACCCTGAAAATTTGCACATTAGAACCACAAACACATTCTTGAGCTGTTTAAGGAGGCAAGCGAAGAGGATAGTCTGAAATCTAATAATCACCTGAACTGAGCAGGAAAACTATGGCTACAGCCAGAAAAAAATGCTGATTCCACAGTTATTGGAATAATCCATACTAGCAATTTTCAGGAGCTCAGCTGAATAAACCTCACAGTGTTAACAACAAATCACTGGGGGTGGAGAACAACAAAACCACACACACACAATATCTCAGAGAAGGAAATACAGTATTCGGGCTTGTTCCAGCAAGATGCAAGGAGCTAAACTGAAGCTAATGAAAGAAAGAGCTGTATTTTATGTGAGAGAGAAATTCTTGTTCTCCTATAATATTATTTGTCTGAAAGAAGAGGAGCCTATCCAGCTGACAAAATAATTCTGTTCACATTAAGATGTACAGTTAAGGCAACTGTATGCGCTGCTGAAAAAGTTTCAGATACTATTAAATATATGTAAAACAGCTTTCACCATGAGTTCCTGTACTGATGTATTATGCTCAAACCCTTTAAAACCATCTAATGTGCTCCAAAAGCAAACCTAGTCTGACCATCTACAATGACAATGGAACACAAAACAGTAAAAAAATCAAGCTTGGGTAGAACATGTAAAAGTTTCACATTAAGGTTTGAGGCATGTGAATACGTCACAATTGTCCAACATATGCAATTTTAAACACATCATTCCTTCATTTGAAACACTCTTTATATGCTACATATATTTAGTGATAACAGCCCACGTCTGTAAGGATTTACAACAAGTCACCATGAAAAATGAGACTCAAAGATCATTTATCCCCTGTAAAATTAGAAAATAAATTCATGGGAAGAACAAGAAAACTGACACCACCATGGAATAAACCTGTGGTTGGGCCCACAACTATATCCAATATATATGTTCTAGTGTAATCCACCTCAAGCTACAGAACATCATTTCTATGTTTGACTTATGATAATGTAAACCCACATAAAGTTGTGTTTAGTGATGGGTTTCAGGGTGGTGTGTTTGTTGTTTTTTCATTTGGTTTTTAAGAGGAACACTTTCTGGTTAGTAACATTTCACAGAGACCCTCATATGAGACGGTCTCAACTTTCTTCTGTCTCATGGAATGCTTAAGATGTCATAATTAAAGAACAAATAAAATCACAGCTGAGGTCATTAACAAAGTAGCATCTTATTTGTGCTCAACTGCTTCTGGATATCTTCATTTTGCTCTAGGTGCAAGTCTGCAGTAACCAAATGCACTCTCTGCATTGCAATGTTGTATATTAGCTCTGGACAAAGCATAAATTTCTTCCCGTTACTTGTGACAAACCCATCAAACAGCCCTATACTAAATGCAGTCTGTATCTTAACACTAACAGGAACGCCACTCAGTTGACCTGAGTACAAGTAACATAATGCAATTCTAGATGTTTAGCACAAGAAGCATCTACCTGTCTGTGCACTCATAGCCTTACTGACCTGAACAACACTGCACTGACATTACCTATTAGTCAGAAAGTCATAACCGGTTGAATTCTAAGACAGCAGCACCTGCCTGAATAAAACTGTGCTAGAAATACGCTATAAAAAGATGACCCTAAGTTATGTTCTCCTATTCAGAAACAAATTCATTATCTAGGGTGATAAAACCAGTACCTAAACAGACTCCTTTTCACTTTTTTTTCCTCCTAAGCTTCTCTCCTTTCACAAGCACACAGAAATTAATAGAACAATGAATTCCACCCAGCTCCAGTATGCAGAACTTTCCAGAGGCCTCATGGAGAGCAGGACTGCGAGAGCACCTGAACTTACGACCAGCAATCTCCTCCTAAGCGCAAGGTTTAAGGCGTGACAGAGAAAAATACCCAAAACTTTCAGCAGTCAATCAGAGTCTGCCTGCACAAAATTCCTTTCGACGTACGAGAATTGTAACCTGAACGCCTTTTTGTGCTTAAGGACTCAAGGACCGCGCAGTATTGCTCTGAACCCCTCCGCCAGGGGCTGGAGGCCGCGGTCACAGCGCTGGCCTCCCGGGCCACCCACCGAAGGAACCGGCCGGCTGCCGTGACGGGCGGGAGAAGGCACCACCAGCACCGCGCCCCTTGGGAGGCCCCTGCGGCCCCTCAGCGCCACACGGAAGCCGACACTCCACAGCGGGAGTCCGGGGGCTCTGCTCTGCCCTCCCTAACGGAGACGTCACCGCTCCCGCACACGCCTGCACAGCCCCCGCCAGCCGGCTCCGCACGGGGGGAGCTGCAGAAACCCGCAGCAGGGGCCGGGAAAGGCCGCAACCGAAAGAGCCCGCCCTGCCCCTCCCGCGCCTCAGCGCAGAACGGGACAGGCCCCGCCCACCACTGCGAAGAGCGGCAGGAGCGCCCCCGACCCGCTCGGCAGTGCCGCAGCGCCACCCGGCGGCGAGGAGGTGTGCCCGGTCGCGCCGCTGTCGCCGCCGCCGCCGCGCCGGTAAGGGCCGAGGCTGCGCTGGCCCCGGGCCCCAGGGCCGCAGCCACCGCCAAGACAAACTGACCGACCTCGGGTATAAGCCGCAACGCCGAGCGGCAGGAAAGGGGCTGAGCTCGCTATGGCACCGAAGGGCTGGAGGTCCGCGGCCACTTCTGTGCCCCTGGGCGGCTCCACAGCCATTGCCCGGTAACGTGCATCTCACCATGGACCGGCCTGGGGAACACAGAAAGTGGCGACGAGTACAGAGGCTGCAGGGAAACACAACCGCGTTCCGGCGTCCCAAGGGCAGTGCCTGCAGCACCTCACAACGGCCCTCGGCCCTCAGCTCGGCTGCTGGCTACCATCACCCCTCAGCAGGTATCTGCTTAGAGAGCAAAGCCGCTAGAAGCTGTAAAGAGTCACAGCACTTGTGACACAGCGCCCTGTCACTCGAGGGGAAACCGGGAAATGTTTATTTCTATTTGATTCCACAGGCAAACGGTTTCTAATGCTGGCATGCAACCTCATTAGCGATCAAGGAAGAAAACGTTTTGTTCACCAGACCCTACCAGTGTATCCTTGTCCTCACTCCTGCCTCTCTGCCTGAGGAGTCTGGAAAACCGGGGTCCCAGCTGCACGGTGTGCGTGGTGCTGGGGTGCGGGCGCTGGGAATACTGCTCCCCGACCGAGCTGCGGGCGAACGGAGCAAGTGAATTCCTCACTAAGTGAATTCCTCCAACTGACGGTGTGAACAATCTCCGCTGCATGGTTTAGCAACAACTACAGGACCTGTCAGGTGCGTGCGGATGGCCCACACCGACCGTCCCCCTGCCGCCCATGGGAACGCCAGTTCTGTGAGCAGAGGCTGAGGAAGGGTGTTCTAAACCACAGACCAGCTGGCAGGCGGCGTGCCAGGGCCCCGCGCTGCCGCTGCACATCAAGGGCCGGCCCCGTCAGACCTCGCCCCCCGCCGGGACGGGCCACGCAGGGCGGGAACGGCAAAGGCGCTCGGCGGCAGGCGGGCAGTGGCAGGGGACCGTTGCCAGCAGGTGATTTACTCCGCGGAACGTGCGGTGCGGGACGAGGACGAAGCTGTCAGCCGCGCCTCCCGCCTGCGCCGCCGCTGCCGGCTCGGCCCCGAACGCTGAGGGGGCCGCGCTCCAGCCGCCGCTTCCCGCCCTTTCCCCCCCCCCCCCCCGCGCTTTCTCCACAGCAGCGGGCCTGCGGCGGCGCGGGAACGCGTCCGCTGCCAGCTGCGGGGTCGGACCCGGCCCCGCTACCGCCTCTCGGTGCCCAGCGCCCGGCACATGGCGCGCACCACGTCCCGCCGCCGCTGCTCCCGGCGGCCGCCTCCCCCGCAGGGCTGCCCGCCGAGAATGCCTGCGGGCCCTTGGGGAGCCCCGAGCCTTTCCTCATCCACCGCAGCGCTCGCAAGGTGAGAGAGCGATCCGGCGGGCGGCGGGGACGCAGCCGCCAGGCAACGGGGAGAGCGCGGCCCCGCCGCCGCCCGCCTTTCCCGGTCAGGCGCCGCGCGGGGGAGCCCCGGTGCGCGCGCCCTCCGCCGCGCCTGCGCGCGGGCCATTAAAGGGGTGCGGGGTGGGCAGCGGAAGGCCCCGGTTACGGCGGCTGAGGAGAGACAGAGTCGGGCGAATAGGGAGCGGGCGCGCGAGCCAGCGCGGAGGGGCCGGAGCCGCGCTGAGCGGAGGCGGGAGGGGGACGGCGCCGGCCCGGGGCGCGTGTGGCGCGTAAAGGGGGGGTCTGAGCACGGTGCAGGGCGCCGCCGGGGGGGGGGGGGGCCGGGCAGGGGCGAAGCGGAGCCGGTGGCCGGGAGCAGGAAACGCCGCGGGCGGCTCTAAGGCCTTCAGCGGAGCGCCGTCGGGAGACCCGCCGCCGGAGCGGTGAGTACGACCGCCGGGGCCGGGGGGGGCTGCCGGTGCAGGTGAGGATCCGCTGAGTCACCTGCCCTGTCGCCGTCCGTACCCTCCCGCCCCGACTCCGGTGCTTCGGGACGGGGCCTCGGCCGCGCCGCGGGCCGCGCTGCCCCCGCCGCCACGCCACGCGGGGTGGGGGTGTCCCGGCGGCCCCGCTCCCTCGACCCTGATGGTCGCCGCTGTTTGTCCCGGTCGTGCCCACGGAAGGACCTTTGTTGTGCTAAAGAGTTTTGGGAGCTGGGCTGCGATCCGGTTCGGCCGGGCTTCGGGAGCGGGTCGGGCACTTCAGCGGGACCTGCTTGGTCGGGGTGGGGAAGCTACAGGCAGAAATAAGGCAGTGTGGGGAAACGCGTTCCTTATCTGGTGTAGCCAGGTCCCAGATAGGCTAGAAGGAAGAGGCACCCTCTGGAAATATATGCCTTAAAATCTTGACGGCTTGGTTTTGTTTTAATTAGGTCCGTGGTCAGAGGCTTTGAAGTAATCATGGATAAAAGAGGAGGCCTAACAGAGACTGAAAATGGTGATGCTTTCCTGGAGCTGAATAGAATTACAACCAAGTACCCGCATCGCTACACAAAGGTGGGCTCTCTCCCCTTCCCTCTTTGAGCTGTGCACGGAGCTCTTGGTCACTGGAGTGGGAGGTGCAGGTTCTGCGGGAGGTAAGGGCTAAGGGGAAGGCAGGAAGGCCTTTGCCTGGATCGGGATTTGCGAGGTGGTGTAAGATGTGTAACTTGTTAAATGTGGGGTGGCTGTGTCAGTCCTGTCCGTGATACACTTCTGATTCCCACTGTATTTCAGTATCTGAGCACCTCACAGCATGTGGTGGAAAGATTGTGGTAGAGGCTCAAGTATGTTGTTCTGCCAGCTTGCTCAAGACTTGGGTTCCATAGTTTTGGTTAGTTTTCAGCAATATTCCTTTAAGAAGTTGACCAGAATGTTTCCTTACAGTAGATGCCACTTCTTGGAATGTATAGCACACTAGATTTTATCAGGAGCTTTAATTTGTCTGCTAAGATGGCTTTTGTAGTCTTAAAATTGCTCATGTTTGGGTGCTAGAAGCCTAAGCACTTATGATTCCAACTAATGCTTAGTATTGGAACTTCAATACGGGTGCTTTTGTTTAGCTGTGGTACCTAAATACATATATGTATGGAAGAGCAATAACTGAGTAACTTGTAAACGAGGATTCTTTCAATACTAAGTGAGCTTGATATGCTGTGGGTTTGAATATATATAAGGTTTAAATCTGGTTTGGGGCTTTAGTCCCACTGCTGAAACTTGCCTTTAGAAGGACTCTTTAATGGTTGCTGATTTTTCCCATTGCTGAAAGCTGTGGGAACAGGTGGTCATTGCTTTGTGGAAATCAATTAAGATACTTTGCAACAAATGGCCTGAAGTGTGGAACAGGGTGAGACTGTACTGTTCCTGAGTGTGTTATCTTGAGGAATTCTGAACTGTTAGCTTCCTAGCAGGTGGTCTTCAAAAGAAGAAGAACAACTTATCACTGTGTCTCTGTTCTGTCAAGATAGTAGGGCTGGCTTATTTTGACTAGACATCAATAACAGTGATTTGGATTTGATGCAGCTTATGTGGGAGTAGTATGGCTTTCTAACTGTAACTTCTTAGAGAAGATGTACACTTCTAAGATGCAAAATGTCCTATTGCTCAGACCTTGTTACTCAGTTAACTATAAAGTAAAGGAGAGGAGCTGTCTTTAAGCTTCCACTGCTGGAGAAGTGGTGTCTGTGCTAGTTCAGTCCTACCCAGCTCCTCTCAAGACTAGTAACTGAATGCAGCTTCATATCCTGTTTCCTTTTTAGGCAGTATTCACCTAGTGCTGGTGGTAGCTGTACACTGAAACCAGTGCATTTGGAGCTTCACTTTTGTTAATTTAGTACATATTGTTTCAGACCAGGATAAAGTGGCAGAACTAGTGCCAGAAGACATCTAGTCTTGTTTATCTATTGGTTCCCGAGGAGTCAAACACCAGAAACAAATCTGTGTTAAAAGATCTTGCATCATGTTTGGGACTTTTTTCGGTCTTTTTTCTTTTGTTTTGTGTTTGGTGGTGCTTTTTATTTCACAAGTAATATTTGAGATGCAGCTGGTTTGAGGTGCTCAGGTAATCACGTTGTAAAGCACTCTCATGTGATCCAGTTTCCTATTGATTAGAGATGGGAGGAGCACTGGTTCAGGACATGTGCTGCTGATTTGGAAAGGGACCGATTTCCTTTATCTACTTTAATACCAGTAGAAAAACAATTAGCTTGTAGGAATCCTTCTGGACTGTTTCAATAAAACATGCTTTTTCCCCATCTGCTTAAAAGTACTGGTGTGTGAATTAACAAAAACAACCCCAAAACACCCTGAAAGTGCCAGCATTAATATACTCTGAGAGGTGTTATATAGTCCAAGCTGTGTCTTTTCTAATTCTTTAGATGCTGTTGCTCCAGGGGTGCACAGCTAATGAGCTAAAGCAGAGAAACGGTTCAAATTTTCCTCACCCCAATGGAAGAATTGCAATAGGATCTGATGGAGAGTCTGTGGACTCCCTCTCGTGGCCAACAAAACAGGCAATTTCAAATTTAGTGATTGACAGTGCTCTTAATGGTTGTAATACTATCATAGCCTGATGCACTTACTACAGCACTGGTTTATTTTGGGAAGCTGTGGGCAGAGAGACCAGTCTCCCTCCCTTTTTTGCTGAAGAATAGTCCAGGGTGATGCTTGGTTGTATGTATATATCTCTGTGTGTGTGTATTAAGATCTTTGGCTACCAAGCTGCCATCTGGAAACTTTCAAGTATCAAGCTCACCTAGCTGATTTTAATCACGTAAGGATAATGATGTAAAAGCTCTAGACAATATTGTATTATTTGGAAAAAAGTAAAGAGACTTTCTTCTTCAGTTTGGCTGATATGTGGTGTCTGCTCTTTGGATCTCTTTATCCTTCCAGCTGCCCACTGATATCTGCACAGTTCTGAATCACTTCAGTACATTTGGGAGTGAGGCAGATTGAAGAAAGGTAATCTAGGGAGAATGAGTAAATTTCTAATTAGAAATGTGCATCTTGACTGCAGCCAAGTCGATGATGATTCAAAGCACCGATAGTCACACCATTAATAATGCTTTTTAAATGGAGCAGACTGCAGTGAGGCTGTAGATTGATTACTACTCTGCCTCAATGACCAACTGCTCAGGAGTGTGCAATAGTAAACTACAGACTGTATTTGAAAGCTGGTAGAAAGTGGAAAAACTGGAGTAATCATTCAGCATTGATTTGGTGTTGGGTAATTGTATAGCATACACTTAGGTATCTTGGAATGGGTGGTAATCAGAAATGGCAAGCTTGTGTGGAATTTACAGATCTACATTAGTAACTGGTGTTGTGGTAATGCTTTTCTTTACCTGCTGCAACTCATACAGTATTGAGCATGGCAATATTTATTTCATTCAACTTATTTGCTCTGCTAGCAATGATGCTAGCCTTACCTATAAGCCAAACTGTCCAGGGAAGTGAATAGGTTAACATGTATGATGCGAACAGCTTTTGAAGGACTGAGCCTGACTAGGGAGATTTAGTGCTTCAAATAAATGTTTGCTCAGTGGCCACTGCTAGAAGAACTGAAAAATAAACTTGCTGTCTAATGTCAGCTTTACACTGTGGCATTTCACACAAAGTGAAATGACATACTGGGAAACTCGGGTTGTCAAATTAAAACACTGCATTGAACAGGCAGTCTGGAACAGATTTTGTAACTTGAAGCTTGTCTGGGTAAGAACTGAAACTAACTTCTTGCCCTTTTTTTTTTAATAGGAGGAACTGCTGGATATTAAAGAGCGTCCCTACTCTAAGCAAAGACCTTCTTGTCTTTCTGAAAAATATGACAGGTATTGTCTTGATTATTCAAAAACTGTATACATTTCCTTCAAAGTGAAAGCTTAAATTGCAAAAAACTCTTCACTAAGTGCACTTATGCTCATGCAAGATACATAAGTTTAGTGTATGACAGCGTTTCCAGAGGTACTAATCTGCTGGGAAAGGCTTTATGCCCTAGCTAGTGTTTTGAACAAAGATTATAATATGAGATCCAGCAGAAAATAACTTCACACAACACAAGTCTTAAGACCCATAGGACAGCTACCAATAGTATAGATGGGTGTATAGCACAGACCAACTAGGTCATGTTGCAACAAGCTGACTTGCTTGATGGATTACTCTCCCATATTGATGGTACCTCATTTAAAAATGAAGGTGAGAATGTTCTTGGCTTGTTTGTTAATTTGCTGAACAGCAGTATCTTTACTTTTTGGGTTCATTTATTGTACAAGTATGAGATAGAGGTAACATTTTCTTAATGAGAAATGACAGTGTACAGTTCTATGATCTACTTGTTAGTTTTCCAGTGTACCAGGCAAACTTCACCAAACCAGATGTTGTCCCCTTTATGATATGGTTCTGAGTATTATACTTCCTTACTGCTACAGAAGGGATCCAGAATACCATGTATGAGGTAATAAAGTGTAGTAGGGCAGAGATGTAGAAGCTGGGTATGAAAGCTGTTTCACTTGTACAGATTGCTAGTCAGTAAACTCTAGGTTTACAGCAGCAGCGTTATGAGCTATC
Organism: Pezoporus flaviventris; assembly: GCF_033815535.1. NCBI lineage: Eukaryota > Metazoa > Chordata > Aves > Psittaciformes > Psittacidae > Pezoporus > Pezoporus flaviventris. The sequence continues at coordinate 4,514,921 of NW_026892589.1, read as the reverse complement.
TACTAGACTCCAAGGTAGCAAACAACCCTGTGATTTGTTTTCATAGTGATGGGGTGTGGGATCCAGAGAAGTGGCATGCATCTTTATATCCAACGTCGGGAAGAACTTCACCAGTGGAAAGCTTTAAAAAAGATGTGGATTCAGATCGGACTTCTCTTATGCGTAGGATAGTAGGTAAGTGCGTTCTTAGAGCACAAGACTCAAACCTGAGCATAGGCCATTGGCAAAACCTTTGTTTTGGTACAGCACAGTCTCTAATTGCTTGATTGCACAAAGTAAGAGTCAAGAAATTCTTGGTTGCCCTGACTGTAGTTTCTGGTGACTTATCTAAGAACAGACTTCAGTAGCAGTCAGTTATTATATCCCGCTGTTCTTGCGATATGATAGTAAATACATCTGCAGTAGTGCAATTTTTCTACAGTTCAAGACTAAGTACTTAGGTCTGTAGTAGGAAAACGGGTACTTCCTGTGAGACTGCAACAATTCCTCAATATCCAGCTGTAGATGTAATTATTTTTCCCCTCTGCACTTCCTGTGGTCTTGGCTAGATTAGCTTTGCAAAATTAAGTCCTAAGTATTTTCCTTCAAAAAGGATAGCAGTGAGGCTGTTGGGACAGAAGGTTATTGCACACAGAACTAGCTTGTATTTGCTAATACATTAAATTTCAGTGCTTTTTGTCTGGTCTTTGACCTGTAGATCCAAGGGAGCGAGTGAAAGAAGATGACTTGGACGTAGTCCTAAGCCCACAGAGGCGAAGCTTTGGAGGTGGCTGTCATGTAACAGCAGCTGTTAGCTCACGGCGCTCGGGAAGCCCATTAGAAAAGGAGAGCAATGGTGTCCGTGTTATTGGTGGCCGTAGGATTGGCAGTGGAAGAATAATCTCTTCTCGTAACTTTGACAAGGACCACCGGGGTGGCGAGAAGGACATACGTGACTCTAGAGATGCAAGAGACCGAGATCGAGAGAGGGACTACAAAGACAAACGTTTCAGGGTTTGTTCTTTTTGTGGCTGTATGTTAAATCAGAGGTTTTGGATGCTTTGCTCTAAAAGCAGCAGAGGCAGGCTGACTGCATGCAGCAGCTGTGTGCCACACAAGTAGGCAATTTCTTCTTAAAAGCACCCTTATAGTGTAAAGGGTGAGCACTCAGTGCTTCAAAATAAGTTTTGAGTCCTTTAGATTGCTTAACTGGCATGCATCTAATGCTGTGTGTTTCACATACCTGGCCTGTGGTAGACTTAATAGCAAGATATTAAAAAGTCTAATAGCTCACTTGTAGTTCTTAACCCAGCAGTTGTCAGTGAGGGGTTGTCTTTAACCTCAGCAGGTGGAAGCTTTCCATGCTTTCAGGCATTTCTGGTTTCCTTTTAAAGGAGAAACCACTAGCCTAACTCAGGATGCAAACCGGAGTTTATACAGGTACTCGCAGACCAGTAGCCTTCAGTGTAATGAAGTAGAAATTCAACTGTAAAACTTAACATTGAAAAGCTTACTGAGCATGTGGAGTGTGTGTATTAACCTTGTTTAGAAAACTAAAACAGAACTGGTGTGAAAAGGCTGTCCCTTGCTTTGAGGTCAGGGAGATGTCTCGTGAAACAGCATTTTATGGTTAATAATTTTAACATCCCATTTCAGAGGGAGTTTGGTGACAGCAAACGTGTCTTTGGGGAGCGAAGGAGGAATGACTCCTACACTGAAGAGGAACCCGAGTGGTTCTCTGCTGGTCCTACAAGTCAGTCTGAAACCATTGAGCTCACAGGCTTTGATGATAAAATTTTGGAGGAAGATCACAAAGGTAGAAAACGCACAAGGCGACGCACGGCCTCACTGAAAGAAGGTAATGGCAGCTCTGACAAGAGCCTTGCTTGTCTGCTGGTGTGGCATGCTGCTGGATGTAGAGGTGACTGTTACAGGTCAGGCAAGTGTAAAGAATAATGCAGTTTACCAACCTATATCTTAAACTTGCACTTAAGCTTTTGGTCATCCTGAAGCAGAAGATGTAAGGCCCACAAGTAATCTTTCAGATTGCAAGTACCTGTAAGTGATAAAATGCTGTTTTTCTCAAAGAAAGGCAGGACTGAGAGACTGGAAGAAACCTTGTATGGGTGTTGAGTGATACAGGCTGTTAAAATGGTCTTGTTCATATTTGTATCTTGCTGGGTGCTAAAGGCTTGGTTTAAACTAAGCTAATACCCCAGGAGGCTTCAAATAGTGTTCCTAATGATAGTATTACTATTAGGAAAAATGAGTTGGACCTACAGCTGGCAGAAATGTAGCTTAAAGCTGAATTTGGAGACTGTCTGAATTTGTCTGCTGTCATTGGACTTCAAGTCTACAATTAATTCCTACCACTGCAAAGCTGTAGTATAAACTTCTCTGAGGCAAGAGAAATGACTTCTTAATACTAGAAATTCTGCAGGTGGACAACCTGAACCTGAGAAGTTTAGGTTTAGTTGTGTATTCACTTAACTAAGATGTAGTGCAGTTTCAAGCATGCTAGGTTTCTAATTGTAACAGCTTTTACAACACCCATGCAAGTTTATTGAGTCTTCAAAATGACACGGGACTTATTCCTGCTGGAGGAGGAGGAGCGGTATTTGTCATGTGTTGGCAGAAACAAGAATTCATGTCAAGTACTAGTTCTTGGGGAATCTGCTCTCGGGGACACCTAGGAAGAAGGCAGCTGCTGCTAAAGGATTCTTGATGGAAAAACAGCAACAGCTCTTAACTTACTGCAGCAGCTATCTCTGCTTGGTGTGACATAACATCTGTCATGTTCTTCATACTTCCTGGGATGATCAGGATGCAATTATTTACACATGGTTCAATGGCAGTTCTTATTTTCTTGAAGTAGACAGTCTTAATTACAGACCAGAAGCTCTGTGCTAGGAGTTTTAGTGGGTGCTACTTTCTGTTGTGGCAGACTTCAACCAGCACAGTGTAAATGGTGAAGTATCACATAGGAGGTTAGATTGGGCCTATGCTTCTAATTCCTAGTCAAATGCATTGACTATTAAGGCACTGTTCCCACAGGAAACAATGAAGTTCAGTGACTCAGCAATCGCTTGGTTTTTCTTTTTAAGGGATAGAATGCAATGGTGGAGTGGCAGAAGAGGATGAAGTGCAAACTGTCCTTGCCAATGAAACGCCAGCAGATCAAGAAGTTCCTAGGGAAGCTGTTTTACAAGAACCAGCTCCAGGAGAGTTTGACTTCAATGAGTTCTTTAACTTGGATAAAAGTGTTCCTGGCCTGGCTTCGGTGAGGGTTGTTTGTTTTTCTTTTAAGACTGGCTGTATTCATGAGAAGCATTTTTGCTGTTGCTGCTGCTGCTGCACTCACTGAAAGCTTAAACTTGTTGCTTTGTGAAAGTTGCTTTATGTGGTGTGTAAGTCTAAAATGAGCTTGTAGAGATTTAGCTTTGGAGTCTTAGGATGTTACTTTGAAGTGTTATTCCTGGGACTGGTTCTGGTGTATGAGGCAAACTAGTTGATTATTTGTCCTTTCTTTGATCACTACTTGAAGACTCAAAACAGCATCCTGGATGAATCTTTGGAAGCATTATAGATACCTTCAGAGAAGGTTCACTGTACAAATTCAGTATAGTTCAAAGCAACCTTTTGCATCTAAGTTTGGGAATCTCACCAAATAAGATGTTCTGGTCAAGCTTTCTGGGAGACTGTAAGCCTGGAGACACCTGACAAATATTGTCACTGACATATAGCGGTGTTCTTATCGGTACCAGTAATGTGGCTGAAATGATGTGTGCCTGAAAGGGTTTGAATCTTTACTACTTAAATCTCTGTTGTGGTCAATTCATTATTGCAAGCTATTATTACAGAGTTAGAAAACAAACATGGTGTCCTGATTCAGTCAAAAGCATGTTTAAACTATGTTATTCATGTGGTACTCTGTGTAGCTAACTCATAGGTGGAATGCTACTGGTACTTAGGAGCTAGTAGCGAGAACATGAATAAGGCTGACACACCATTAAGTGTTTTCCAGTGTGGATTTTTAGCTGTAGCCATGATTTGATTGGGATTCTGGTACTTCAGTTGATAGTGTACAGCTCTTGAACACTTGATCTCTAGGGGTCATAGTGGATGCTTGGTGTTCACTTTTTAGTATGAAAGCTGTAACCAGTCTGTTTGGTTCTCCCTATGTGCTTTTTTGTTTTCACCACAAGAAGAGCAAAGCAGATCCAGCAAGTACTGACTAAGCATGGGCCTAACTTACAGACTGATTCTGTTCTGACCTTTCCAGCACTAGGAAGAAGAGCTGTTCTTGACTGTTCTAGATGGTATAACTGATTAGTAGATGGAATTTGAGTAAAAAGCTTAGTATTATAGAAAAGTAAATGTGGATTGTTTTTTAAAATCTATCCTGATAGCAAAGACACTGATCTGATACAGCTTAGAAACATTATGGTTTAAAAAAATGGAAGCCTTACATAGTCTTTAATGTGAAGAAGCTGCTTGTATTAAAAAAAGGTTCATCATGTGGTGGCAGTAATTTGACAAATATATAGTGAAGAGTTTGTTTTCCCTATGGAAGATATAAATTGTGTCTTTAGAATTGACAATCTCATTTTCAGTGTATCAGCAGATGGTGTCTCCTTTCAAAAGCAGGGAATTCACAAGTCACAGAATACCTGTTAATGAAACTTCAGTAGGCAGGTATCTGTCAAAAACAATTGAGTCACGCTAGCCAGAGCATATTGTCATGCTCTTTGTCTTTGTGATGTGTCTGTGACAAGTGTTACAATAGATTTGTACATTTCCTGACTTGGCTGTCTCAATTCTTGTAACATGTCAAACAGTCAAAACCAAATGGATGAATTCTGTCTTGGTTTTGCTGTTGTAAATAGTGTTGAGTGCCCCATGTTTCAGAGCAAACAGCTTCTCTGGCAGAAGGAAGCTGTTCTTTTTTTCTTCCTAGAAGTAAATGTGCTGCATGGTGCCTATTGAGCAGGCTGTTAGCTAAACACAAGGTAGGAGAAGCTTTAGTTTGAGTTCACTTTTAAAATGTACTAGTCTTAAAATACTTGTAAGCCAAGAAGTGAACAGTTGCTGTAAACTGTAATGAGGTCTGACAGACTCTAAAGTGCTGCTTGGTGACCTCAGTTCTGCCTGGAGGCAGAAGGTACTAGCTGCTGCTGCTGCTGCAGACTCCATGGACTTGAAGAATGCAGCCTTCTTACTCCCAGAATGGTTCAGCATATGAAGTGCAAGCAAGTAGCCCTTAGCTGCTGGCCTTCTCCCCAAGTCCTTCTGGGCTGCTTGCAAGTCTTTGTACTTCATTCCAGTCCTTGGGCAGTGCAGGAACTGAATTGAATCATGATTACAGAAAATCCAATGGTTCAGAGAACTGCTATACAGCAACAGGGATGAACCCTGAGACATCTGACTTCCAGAATTACTCACTGTTGTAATGTGTTCTCATTCTTGTGGCAAATGTCTCTTTTTGAGCACATCCATTTTGGAATGGTGCACTTAGTGGTCTTTGGATGCCCTGATTATGCTGGTTCAGTTAAGGTTTTACTCTGAACAAATATTTGGTATAAATAAAAGATGTGTGATGGGTTATGCTATGTAAGTGCTGCCTTAGTGGAAGTTAAAAAGGCAGTTCAGAGCCTTGAAACTTTTGGAACAGCATCTTTATCTGTAGGAGAATAATCCTGATTGCACAGTAAAGCCTCTCAAACGTTGCTGATCTTGCTTCAAAAAAGATTATCTTTTTCCCTGCCTAATCTAGATGATAGAGGATGTGCTGGGGGAAGGCTCGGTGTCTGCCAGTAGGTTCAGCAGGTGGTTTTCTAATCCGAGTCGCTCTGGAAGTCGGTCAAGCAGCTTGAGATCTACACCACATGAGGAACTGGAGAGGCTAGCAGGTAAGACTGGGACAGTGCAGGGTCAGATACCCTCCTTCCATATACCTTCCTACTGGTTCAATAAAAACATGGCAGATAGAACTTTAGGACAGTGAATTCTCCCAGTTTAAGCATTTGTTGTTCTTCTTGAAGCTCTTACAGTAAGCAGCTTGTAAATTAATTTTTAACAGTTGTTCTTCTCATGCTTTTTAATGACTTTCCTGATGACTTTCCAGCTGATCTCGGGCAAGGGGTGCAAGGCATAACTTGTCAGTGCCCTACTGAAGTTGGTTGCCAGTGTGTGTTCATCTTGAGACATTGGGTTGGTAAACTGATGTCGCAGTGCTCCTGGTTTTGCTGTTTCAGGTCTAGAGCAAGCCATTCTGTCCCCTGGCCAGAACTCTGGAAACTACTTTGCTCCCATTCCATTGGAAGACCACTCTGAAAACAAAGTGGACATCCTAGAAATGCTACAGAAAGCCAAAGTGGACTTAAAACCTCTTCTCTCAAGTCTTTCAGCCAACAAGGAAAAGCTTAGAGAGAGCAGTAAGTGCCTCTTCAGATATTGTCAAGTTCTGGTGATGCAGTATCTCAAGGCAAGAGGCTTGGTATTCGGAAACTTCAACTGCTAAGTCCAGGAGTAGGAAGTACTGTAGGTTTACTTACACTACTGGAAACCCAATATTCAACAGATCTCAGTTGTGAGAATCATCCCTGATTCTTTTCATCCTACTCACAGGATGACATCAGGACTCTATCAGACCGCCTTACTGGCCATTAATAATCATAAGTTAAGATGATGTAAGTCTTGATCTGAGTTTCCAGCTTTGTTCATGTCATTTACATGTTCACATTGGAGAACGGTAATGTCAGCTCTGAAACTGTGGCATTTGAACTCTGGGTTTACCAAAACCTTAGTGTAAGTCATCCTTGCAAGCATCTGTAATGGATCTACCAAAACCTTAGTGTAAGTCATTCTTGCAAGCATCTGTAACGGATCAATGTGGTTCATCAGGTATCAGTATCTAAGAAGATGAACAGTGGGTTGAGGATGTCAGTTTTGTCAAATGCATACTCTAAACTTGAACTTCTCCAGACTGTTGCTACCACTTGAAATAGAGTGTCTGTGCTCACTGGTGACTGCATTAATTAATAGGAACAGATTTGCCTTAGTAATGTCAACCTGGCCAGAATCACAGGATTCTGGGGAACTTGGTCTGTTGGGATTCACTTTTGCTATGATCAGCTGTTTGAAACAGAATTCAGGGCTGACTTCAAACTTAATGCTCAAAGGCACCTCCAAGTTGGGGATTTGCATGTTTGGGCCCATAGCATGCATGGAGAGTACAAAATGCATGTGTTCCTTGAAATCGCAAGGTCTAATTCAGAATTGATTCCTTCTGGCAAGCAGCATGTATTGCCGTGTAACCTGGACTGAACAAAAAGTAATGGTGCTCTGATGTGTGTCGCTAGGAAGGAAAGCATCCAAGCACTGTAAATATTTGTAAGCATCCATTCTGGAAGTATGGAATGTCAGCTAACACGTGGAGGACATTTTCATAACTTGACTTAAATGGAAGTGCGAGTCTTCTGTGTTCTGCTTAATCTGACTTCCCTACTAAAAGCTTTTTAAGCTTTGATCCTCGCAAACAAAGGATGAACAAACAAAACATTGGGGAAGCTTCATTCACTCAAAAGTACCTGATGTGGGTTCTGTATTCCTATAAAATGCTGTACAGTTCTTCAGGTGTTGTGGAGGTTTCAGGTCAATTTCTCTTCACCAGCATCATATTTTTCCTCATGTTCCATGCTGCATGTCTGCATCATTGCTTCTTTTCTCCACCTTCTTGCCCAAATTTCCAGTAAATCTTATTTCTTTGGGCCAACATCTGCTACAGCAACCCATGGCATGCTCCTGTCTCTTCTTCCTTTTCTCTTAAGGTGTCATCTCTTGTGATTTGTGTTAGCTAGTCCATAAAGCACATCTAACCTTGATGTCGGGCACCGATAGATACTTATATATGCGTACCCAGAGGAAAAAATACTGCTTAATAACGCTTGTACCTTATTTTGGTTATGCCAGTGAAATCTTATAGAGGTTTTAACTTCTGAGAAAGAAAAATCCACTTTAAACTTTACCCACAGCAAACAATGTGTGTAACTGAGTCTCCAAAGTATTTAAATACTCCAGGTATGTATTCTCTCTGCTTACGATGGCTTCAGACAGTTTAACACTTACACTGTCTGTCTCTCCTTGAGTATAAGATAAATGGAGCTTTCTTAATAGAAAATGAACAGAGTTGTCAGATGAATAGTCAGATGTGATTTGACAGCCAGTAAGAATATCAGAAGATAAGTTTTGCTGTTCCTTGTTTTCAAACAGCTTGTATTCAAGACCTGCATGAGAGAACTATGATTTATTGTTCTTTCTCCTCTTTCTCAGCACATTCAGGAGTTGTACTTTCAGTGGAAGAAGTTGAAGCTGGGCTGAAAGGTCTGAAAGTGGATCAGGAGGGAAAAATTGCTACTCCGTTTATGGCAGAGCAAATGGAGGAATCATTGAATGTCACTGGCTCCAGACAGATCAAGAAAGATGGAGATATGACTGCATTTAATAAACTGGTCAGCAGTATGAAGGCAAGTGGGACTCTACCTTCACAGCCCAAAGTCAATGTAAGTAGCAGACACCTGGCTCTCCTGAACTGTGCTCAGACATGGGTTATGAACTGGAAACCCCTCTGATAACATGAGCCAGGACTGGATACAGCAGTATGATATTAAATGTAGGCTTATATTTAGAATATTGTTAATTGGAGAGGAAGGGAAGGGAAGTGCTTTGGTCCTTTTAGTTAATCAAATTAAGTGTGTTTCAGTTTGGAGTTCACAGGGTTGATTTCATGTTAAGTTTCTAAAAGCCCCAGAACGTTAATACGATGTGAGAAGTCTGATTGCCACCTTGAAAGTGGACTTGTGTGGATATCTAATCCAAAGGATTAATAACTGGACTTGAAAACTATAAATACTTGCCCTCCAAAAAATCTTGTATTACAGAAAAGCTGAATCTTCTATAGAGGACACTTTGATTAGTAACATTCTTCTACACTTGAACTCATCCTGTCTGAACCTTACTTAATGAAACCAAGCACATCTATAGAAAAGGTACTGTCTGTATAACAGGCATTGGTCTGCTCTTCATGGGAGACTCGCTAGTGTTAGTTTAATGGTTGCCTTAGTTTTGTTATTGAAAGGCATCTCTTAAAATGTTTGTAGTATGGTTGCAGCTAATACTTAAGCTCGGATGTCTTGCTTTAGTGACCTGTTTTAGTAGAGGTATGTCAGTGCACATTCTAATACTTCTTAACTTGGATTTGAAAAGTATTTGCCCCAAGATAAAACTAAACTGAATATCTGTTACCTGAAAGGTTAATATTGAACAAAAGATGATACTGAGCTTTAGACTGGAAGAGATTGCAGTGTAATATTTCATCCTGCCACTTACTGCCTAAACAGTATGCTTGACTCTGAAGCTACCAGTTGCTGCTACTGGTACCATGTAATACATCGAACAACAGAGCAAGAAATACAGCTTAAATAATTAATATGCATGAACTGAAAGGTGTTTGTGTAGTTTCAACTGACCACTTGGCCCAATGCTTCGTCTCCAATTTACACAATTATATAGGTATATATATCTGAAACCTGATTATTGCACATTCAACTACGTGTGTGCAATCTAGCACTAGGCATTTTCTTAGCTAGGAAATACCTGTGAGCCAGCTCATCCCTCAACTTTGCTGGAATTTTATTTGACTGATGCATAAATGATGGTTCTACCAGAACAAGAGAAATTATTTCTCTTACTGAGAGCAATGCAGATGCAACGAGTGCATCAAGAGACAATCCACAGCTAATTTACAATGTGTTCATTTTCTTAGCAGAGCCTTGAGAGCCACCTCATGTCACCTCCAGAGATGCCAGGCCAGCCTCTATCAAAGAATATTCTGCAGGTACTTCTTGGGAGGGGGGCGGTGAGGGGTAAGTACTGCAAAGCATATCCACAGTGAGAAGAAATTGAATTGTTTGAAACTAAGGTATTTAAGGCAATTATGGGGTCAGTAGTCAGACATGACTCTCTGGAGAGAGAGAACTAGTTACTAGTTCAGCAGAGTTTTTATTATCATGCTATTTCCCATAATTACAACTTGAAAAACCTGGCTAAGGGCCTAATTGTAAGGGCAGTCCAGAATTGGTGTATCCAGTTGCACAAGTCCACCTTGTCTTTTCAACTTGCTGTAAATAGCCTGTAGTGCAGTGAAATGAGCTCCTTTGTATAAACTGATCATACTCGATGTTCTTTCATTGCTTATTCTTAGGAACTTCTTGGTCCACCCATTACCAGACCTGCTTCATCAAATGTCTTAAGTGGCCTCATAGGTGGTTTGGAGCCTGCATCCTCTTTACTGACACAAAGAGCACCTTCTCCTCCTATCCCACCTGTGTTTCCAACTCGAGCTGCTTCTGCAGATTACCTGCGCCATAGAATATCTTCACCCATTGGTGAGACTGGTTGCAAAACAGCCTTTTTCTTTTGAGTTTTTAAAGAATAATTTACAGAATAACAGGTTTCTGGCACTTGGTGGGCAGCTAGGTCAGTGTCTGCCTCTTGAGTGCAAGATGCCTTTTTATGTATTAGTCTCTAGTGTTAATCTCCAATCAACTGGACCCCACCGTAAATACTGGTGTGGAGTAATGTGTGCAGTTACTGTATAAGAAGGTAATCTTCAGGGACAACTTATCCATTTGTATTGCAAAGCATTACTGGTAGCTTCCCTGTAGCTCTCCAGCCTAGTGACAAGGGAGAAATGAAGCTGTCTCTAGACTTAAAGGGATGAGCTGAGAGCCTTCCCAAGGAATCCTTAATGAAGTGGAATTGTTGAACTTGAGGGTTTTTGTTATATATTAACGAAAGAAACTGTTATTCCTTTCAAATACAACTGTTGAATGTTCCTTAGGTTTTGGACAAGGTTCTCAGCAATTGCTTGGTGATCCATTTCCAGGTGTAAGGAAGCCCATGAGTCCAGTTGCTTCACAGGTTAGATCAAATGGTTTTTGCTTCATCTTTTTATATTGCGTGGTCTAGAACTAACTTGTGGAAACACATACATAGCTGATGCCTTCAGGTGTTTGTGCTTATTTAAGCTCACTGAGTGTGAGGATGCAAGTAATCTAGTACAGTTTCAAAACCTCATTGCAATTGGACCCATCTTAGTATCTCCAGTGGAACATTTCTTTGAGACTTCATTGTCTGTCAATAAAACAGATGGCTGTTGGTAGGCAGACCCTTTGAAGCCAGAAGTAGTTACAGCAGTAAATCTTCAGTGTGTTAAAAAAGGCCCAACCAAATGCAGTCTTTTATTTGTGTGTGTTAAACAATTTTACTTCAGATGAGTCCCTTGGAAATACAGCAAGCTGCATTGGAGGGACTGGCATTGCCACATGACTTAGCCATACAGGCAGCAAACTTCTATCAGCATGGCTTTGGCAAACCACAAATGGACAAAAGCAGAGATGGCTACAGAAACAGGTGAGTATCTGACTGCAAAACGTAAGGGGCTCGCTGTCAACTGCTTTTTAACATGAGTGTTGTCTTTCACTAGCTATTAGTACTAGTCACTCAAGCTTGTATTGGTTCTCAGCAAGCCTGTGTCTCATTCTGTGCCAAGAGTAGAGCTGCTGCTTACCAACTTCCTGTCCCTCAACAGGCAGCAGCGAGTGACGAAGTCGCCTGCACCCGGACACAGAGGGAATGCATCTTCTCCAGCCCCTGCAGCATCCATCACTAGCATGGTTAGTACCTAATGCATGAGGATTGCAGGGAAAGCTGTAAAAGTGTCTGCAGTAACTAGGTTATAACAATAGTAAATTGATGGGAGAAAAGGGAGGCCATAGAGATAAATCATGTTTGCATTGTATCAATGGCTGCATGATCCAAGAACAAATTATGCTTTGTACTTAACCTAGTGTCTTCACTTTGGAAAATGGCCTTCTCTGAGCACTGTCTCTTCTAAGACTGAAGAAGCACCATTAATGTTGCCTCTTATGAAACAAAAGGAAGAAAACTTACTGGCTGAAGGAGAGAAGCCAGAGACTTGTAGTCTATGGGGCTGAGTCTAGTTGGAGGCCTGTGACTAGTGGAGTGCCTCAAGGGTCAGTACTGGGACCGGTATTATTTAATATATTCATCAATGATTTAGATGAGGGAATTGAGTGTACTATCAGCAAGTTTGCTGATGACACTAAGCTGGGAGGAGTGGCTGATACGCCAGAAGGCTGTGCTGCCATCCAGCGAGACCTGGATAGGCTGGAGAGTTGGGCAGGGAGTAACTTGATGAAATATAACAAGGGAAAGTGTAGAGTCCTGCATCTGGGCAGGAACAACCCCAGGTTCCAGTATAGGTTGGGGAATGACCTGTTAGAGAGCAGTGTAGGGGAGAGGGACCTGGGGGTCCTAGTGGACGACAGGATGACCATGAGCCAACACTGTGCCCTTGTGGCCAAGAAGGCCAATGGCATCCTGGGGTGTATTAGAAGGGCGGTGGTTAGTAGGTTGAGAGAAGTCCTCCTTCCCCTCTACTCTGCCCTGGTGAGACCGCATCTGGAGTATTGTGTCCAGTTCTGGGCCCCTCAGTTCAAGAAGGACAGGGAGCTGCTGGAGAGAGTCCAGCAAAGGGCAACAAAGATGATTAGGGGAGTGGAGCATCTCCCATATGAGGAAAGACTGAGGGAGCTGGGTCTCTATAGTTTGGAGAAGAGGAGACTGAGGGGTGACCTTATCAGTGTCTATAAATATATAAAGGGGGAGTGTCACGAGGACGGAGCCAGGCTCTACTCAGTGGCAAACAATGATAGGACAAGGGGTAATGGGTACAAACTGGAACACAAGAGGTTCCACTTAAACTTGAGAAGAAACTTCTTCTCAGTGAGGGTGACGGAACACTGGAACAGGCTGCCCAGGGAGGTTGTGGAGTCTCCTTCCCTGGAGACATTCAAAACCCGCCTGGACGCATTCCTGTGTAACATTATCTAGGTGTTCCTGCTCCAGCAGGGGGATTGGACTAGATGATCTTTCGAGGTCCCTTCCAATCTCTAACATACTGTGATACTGTGATACTGTAAAACTATGAAAACTCAGGCATTCTGGTTTGGTATTTAAGCTTTCAGAAGACAGGTTCTGAAAGCCATTAGCTACTTTAGAGAACACTGGTATGAAGAGACTGATCTAAGTGTCTAAGGTTGAAATATCACTTGAGAGCTTCAGGGGTGCTTTGAAAACAAATAAAATCTCAAAGCCAAGCTGTGGCCTAGCTGCCTTCAGTACTGTGTAGAATGTTGCTTTGATCTAAATTTGATCAGTCAAATACTTGCTTGCAGCTCAGGGCTAATGGACTCAGCTGCTAAATCAAATAAGCACTTCTGTTTGTATTCCAAGTGAGTGGCTTCCACAGATGCTCTGTAACTGTGAACGGGCAATAGTTTTCTGCGGATCCATCAGCTCTGAGCTCATACAGATAAGGCAGCTCTGTAGGATCTGTTGCTGTTATGTAGCAAGGAGGAAACAGCTGTAATTTAAAAATACAGCTCATCTGTTTTTTTTCAAGCCTGTTAAATGTGCATTTAACTTTGCAAGCATCTGCTGGTTTCAATAAAGGTATTGGACTTCAGCAAAAGCTGAAGAGACGTGCTTAAACCATAAAATGAAGCTATGGAATGAGGTGAAGTAAAATCATGGGCACACAGTAGCTGATTGAGAAGAGCCTGAAATGGGAAGGATGTGCTAGAATTGGTGTCCACCCACAACTAAGTGTGGCCTAGATAATGAGCACTGAGTAAAGGTGTTGCTTCTTACTATGTTCTCTGCAGCTGTCTCCCTCCTTCACACCTACCTCGGTGATTCGCAAGATGTATGAGAGCAAGGAGAAGAGCAGAGAGGAGCCGGTTTCTGGGAAAATGAAAGTCAGTGATGGTAAAGATGAAAATCAGAGGCCAAATGAAGGTATTGTAATGGCTTTAAAGTCATATATACAAAAGAGATTTGGAATAGAATCCAAAGACCTGCAGTACATAATATGCCCAGGCTAAATGTAGACATTCCTAATTTGTGGAAATGAGGAGGGTGTAGAGATGAGCCTATATAATAAGAGGAAGGGTTAGAACTGTGGAGAGGGTACACTTCCAAGTGCAGTGTTGGGTTTAAATCCTTTCCCCCCCCCCCCCTTATCTGTCATTTTGTAAGTGATGGTGGCACTAAGGCCTGGACCAGAACTGTTTCTTTCAATTGGTCTTGATTAACAAGCATATTAACAATAAGGCTTTGGTATGTCTCCACACCAGTCACTGAATGCAGGCAACTTACAGCCCTCTTGAGACATCTTAAAATCAAAGCTGAGACCAGTTAAGCTCTTCTAAGATCTGTAGCAGATCAGGGAAGCATTTTGTCACTCTAACTGATGTAAGTGGCTATTAAAAGAAAATGCTTGATACCAGTTGCCTGACCCAGTAGGACTGACATGTCTAATTGCCAGATGTTTTGCTTCAGTACTAGTAACCACAGAGGTAGTTCAAGGTCCTGTTACACAGGGCACTTTTTTCCTTTGAGTGCTTCAACTACTACTGCTACCTCAGCTGGTAGCAGATGACTCAAAGATATTTTGGGTGTTGCCTAACTGATTTAGGTGGTCTGTGGAAGTAGCTTCTTGTGGTGCTTTAGTGTCCCAAGTCTTGATAAGCAGCAGATGTCTAACCCCCAGACACATCTAAACTGAAAAACCACTTTGGGCTAGATTAGTGCCACAACTGCAAATGATAATACTGTCTAGGGAGGATCCCTTGTACCTCCTGTTGCCTTTAGGACTGATTCTTCCATGCTGCCAGCTCAAAATCTTTTGAGAAAGAATAGAAAATAAAGGTTGAGTTACTGCCAGTTGTGACCTAATTTAAGCTTGCTGGCAAGGGATTTCTGTGGAACATTCCTTCTCATTACTGTTTTGAAATCATTTGGCTGAAAGTATCCAGGAAAGACAGATGCTTATTAATATATGACTCAAGTTCAGTTAGGCCTGGAATTTAGCTATCAAATCCAGTCATTAGCTTTAATTTTCATTAGGGGTCATCCCTAGCTGTGGACTATAATAGTTGTATTCAATTCTAGCTACAGATAACCTACTGTCTAGTTCTGTGGAGAATGCAGATCAAGAAACTTTGCCCACCTTAGGTACCAAACTACCCGCACTGCAGCGCTCTGCATGTTCCACACCTCTTACCCAAGCAAATCGTTGCACCAAAGAGCAAGACTACAGGCCTAAATCAGCTGGTAGAAAGACTCCTACAATGGCCTCCCCAGTACCAGGAGGCCCTTTTCTTCGTCCTGTTCATCAAGTACCCCTTGTTCCCCATGTACCGATCGTACGGCCTGCTCATCAACTGCATCCAGGACTGGTCCAGAGAATGCTGGCACAGGGGGTTCATCCGCAACATCTTCCTCTGCTGCAAGCAGGTAATGCATACTTACTTTTTTCTCCCTTAGGCTAATGCATCTTCTCTGTAAGACTGATTTTTGTTAGGAACAGCACAAATTGAAACTCATTACTGGTCATATTTCTTACATCAAAACTTATCTTTAAAACCAGGCAATAAATTCCAACCCATCTAAATATATAAATGCTTGGCTTGCTTTAATTCCTAATGCTTATGGGGTAAAGCATTTCCTTGCTCTTTTTCAACAGGTATGCTTCCACCTGGAGTAGACCTGTCTCACTTGCAGGGAATATCTACTCCCATCCTTGGCCAACCTTTTTACCCGCTACCAACAGCAAGCCATCACATCTTAAATCCACGCTCTGGGACACCTTTGCAGCTAGCGATGATGCAACAGCAGCTACAACGATCAGGTAGGCTAAACATAAAATAGGAGTAAGAGCACTAGACCACGGACTGGCCTGCCCCAGAGATACTATACTTGTTGCCCTTTTTGAGCCTACTCTGAAGCTACTTTAATTCAGGTACTCATAATCACTTCTGTTGTGTGGGTACTGGAGCAGTTTTGGTGACTGCAGGCTTTTGCCAGCAGGTCCAAGTGAGGCATTAAGTTTCAAGATGCATTTTGCCACTAATATCTGCCTTTTGCAGCTTGTGTGCAGTCCTCATTGCTGGGTGAGAGGCCTCTTGCCCTATCTAAAATAAGATGCTACTTGTTGCTGGCCTTCCAGTTAAAACCTGCATTATGCTGTCCAGAACTGGCAGTGTCAGGCAGTTTATGGGAATATTAATGAGAAGAAGAAACATGCACAGCTGAAGAGTTCCCAGGACTAATAGCATGAGTGAAAGCAATGTTTGACTTGTGTGCCTTATCGGGTGATTGCTGTAAGCTAAATCTTCAGTGTTGGGTGAACATTACTCCACCTCTAATAGCTTTACATTTCACAGGCACTGGAGCACAGGGATCACCCGCTGGTGCACAGACAGCCCCCCAAAACGTGCTGCCTCGGACTGGGTTATCTCATGGGCACACACAGCTCGACCATCGCCCCAGCCAGAGGAGTGGCTCTCCCATTGGCCTTGCAAAGTGGTTTGGTTCCGATGTCTTGCAGCAACCTCTCCCTTCCATGCCATCCAAAGTCATCAGTGTAGATGAACTGGAATACCGGCAGTGAACAGTGACCACTGGGTGGAACACTTGTGATTCTTTAGATTGGATAAAATGTCCATAGTCAGGACTTCACCTCTGTTTGGGTTTTTTTTTTGGGCTTTTTATTTTTAGCACTCTGTGCAAAATTTCTTTTCGAGAGACTAAAGCACATGGCACCTGTCCTGGTCTCATGTCTGCATCAAGACTAAAGGATCCATTATGGCTTGAATAGTGAAGCCTGAAGAAATTTAGATGCAAGACAAAGCCAGTTTAATCCTGGAAGTGTCTATTTTTCTTTTTGTAAGATATGTGAATGAAGTGCTGATATTCTCTAGTGTAGAGGTAGCAGCTATTGATTCCTCCTGCAGAAAACTAAATGTGTATAGACCCTTGTGTACAGACTTGTGTATAAACAATCTTTTGTATATATACACATGGACTAGCCTTTTTGAATCTATACAGCTGTACATAAGAGTAGCTGATAACAGTTGAGCTTTAGTTGTGCCTATGGTTTGGATCTTTCTCCATTGTGTGTGTGGGACTTACTTTAAGATTAAAGTTGCATATCTTAAGTGTGAGTGAACAGGATAAAGTTGCTTTGCCTTTTCTTGCTGCTCATCTCCTTTGGGCCTCCCTGTCACATTCTCCTGTCACATACTGTGCACTCAGTGTAGCTGAAGTGTCAAAGTAAAAAGCCCACATCTTGCTGTCTGTAACAGAGGTCTGACTCCTTTTGTGAGTGACTCCTGCCACCAAATCAAAGAATTGTTTAGTCTTCAAACAGCCTTGATGATGGAACCTGGTACAGTAATGATGAAAGTCAGGTCTTTAGTCTGCCATGGAGGCTGTAGGTACCTGCTGGTCATGGCTCTTCCAAGAGGGCTGGTGCTGATCCTTGTTTAGCTGCAGTATATTCCTTGTTTTAATCTTTCAAACCTGTTACTAAAGGTCATCAAAATGGAGCCTTTGAATCCTCACCCTTCAACTCCTAAGTCGTAGCTGTGGTATGCTGTGTGCTGCCTCCAGCTCTGTGTAGAGAGGAGTCCCAAGAACTGTCCTCAGTCTAGTGTGCATCTACTGATGCAGTTACTGTGAAAACTTGCCTTGGAGTCTTGTTCTGTGGCTTGAAAGGGAGAGGATGGGGTAGTTTTGTGATCTTACTGTGTATATTTGGTTTTAAAATATTATGTTCCTTTTAAGCCTGTTTCACTTCTGAACAGTTAAATGTTCTCTTCAATCCTTCTGCATGGCTCCTCACGTCACTGTCTCACTTGTGTTGAGTCTAGTCCTGCTGTCATGTCCTCTCTTAGCGTAGGCCTGTGTGCTCTTTTAAAGGTGAAAGCAAACCCAGAATTCTCACAGACTTGCTCTTTCTTAGGTCTCACTGAATGCAAAACCAGCAGTGGGGAGGGGGGAGGGAGGGGAATCACTTGCCTGTATTATACCAATTGCCAGCATGCTGTGGTGGGTTTGTTTCAGTCTGGCAGAGACAATGCTGTACAGAAATAGCAAGCTGAAATCTCCAGTGTGGAGTCTGTTGGGGGTCACCCATATACTCCTAGCGGTTGTTCCTAAAGCAATCTGTGTAAAACATGCAATCACCAGCTTGTCCTTGTAAGATTGTTTTCATACTTTTTTAACGCGACACTTTCCCAGTAACTTTCTGTAAATAAAGTTGATTCTACCAGCTCTCTGTATCTACTGCTCTTGAACTAAATTATGTCAATGAATTGAGTGAGGTTTTTAGTATTGAGTTGAATCTGCAGAGAATTCCTGGAGGGGAGAGAAATGACTTTGAAGGTAACTGACCTCACTGAAGCCATACAGTGGGATTGCTGCATTTAAATGTAGTTTTGTACAGCCGTGGTTAAGTGCAAGGAATGAGATTTTGGTGTACTAGAGAACTCCTAAACCTTCCAAGCTCTAAAGAAAGGGTGATTGAGGCTCGCTGTTCACAGCCAAGCCTAATAACCCAGCTCCATCTGTAGTTGCTCAGCTTACTTAATGCAGGAATTTACTTTTAAGACTAGAAAAAATAGGGAAATAAAGACTAGGAAAAAATAAGGAAATAAATGTTCAAGTAGAATCAAGGCTGAGTACCAACTGTTGTAAGCTTTAGTGATTTATCGCCCATTCAAGCACTGTACTTTTATCATAGGTGTAGTAACATGAGAGACAGCTCTATGTCGTTTAGTACTGTTTGTAAGATGCAGTTCTTCAACCTCTGCTTTTTATGTTTTGTTCTAATTTAGAACAAAATAATTCCTGGCATGTGAACTTCTCTGCAATTTGGACAGATGTGTACATGCAGCAGAAAATCATCCCAGGCATCAGCGCTTCCCTGTACCATTTTGCCTTGTGAAAGTCATTTAATGCAAGTTTCTCATCTGTGAGTTCTGCCAGAACAGGACACTGCAGCATGACTTGGCCAGAAATACCGGCTTACCATGCAATAAAATAAAAAACAATACTGAAAACCCAATACCCATTTGTTAAAGGTTTTCATAGAATAAGCCTGTTCTTTGCCACTTACAACTAAAGACAAATTTCAGGCCCAGCAGCGAACTTTGTGAGAATGACTTTATTTCTTCACGATCTGAATAACATCTTCATCTTCCAGAGTATGGTCTTTACCAACCTTCTGAGGGTTGTGTTTAACAGATGAACCCCAGACCAGTGCACTGAAAGGAGAAGAAAACTCAAGTTTAAAAGGCTTAGAAGTGTAACATGCCAACGCTGGAACAGCAGCTATTTCTGTCACAAAGCTAATACAGACAGCAATGCTTACGAGCTATTTTAATTCTCCTGCAAGTACCTGGATGAGTGGGCTGTGTGAACCAGAGTACCAGCAGATCAAAACAAACCATGAAGTCATCCAAAATACTTGTGCATACAGGACAATGGCCTGGAATGCTGCCTTCAAATATCTCTTCCCCACAGAGGAAATTTATCCAGGAAAGAGCATAGGAACATCAAATACAGTAACTTGTCACAGGCAGATCAGTTCCATCACATTAAAAACAATCTGATAACCCTTCTCCCCTTTTAGTTTACAAGAGAACAAAAGAACAGACCAGGAGGTAAATTATTTTCTATTCTCTATTATTTTTCTACAATACTACTTACTATTTAAAGTCTTTGATGAGATTTTTGTGGATCTTCATGCAAAAATCCTCCACTGTGGTCTTGCAGTAAGGTAGTACCACAGGAGAGGTGTAGTCTGGGAGCTGCCCTTTAGGTTTGGTGTAGCTGTAATGCAGATGGAACAGTCAGTCAATACCAAAACCTCCTCTTCTCTTTCAACCCATCATGAAACCTCATAGATCACTGGCACTGTCATCCTTGTGCCAAGTTCCACTGTTTCAGTGGTGACAATAGATACTCTGTAAAGTGTTTGGTGTTGCTAAGCTGAAATTGCATCTGAGTAACCAATGTCAGCAGCAGGTTCTCCCTTGTAACTGCAAAGGTTTATCACTAGTGAGCTTAAACAATGATGAAACTGGAAGAGTTGACGGAAAAAACACCTACACTATTGTAACTCCAACTCCTGATTTATGGTTTTTCAGGAAAAGTTCAACATATATTGGGAAAAAACCTGACAAAGCTGCAGCCCCGATACCTAAACATTCTAAATCCCTTTTTACAATAGATGTTATATTGTCACAAGAAGGCAGATTCATGTAGCAGGACTATTAACAGCTTCAGTCATAAATTTATCCAAATAAATGCATGAGAAGTATGAGGTAAACCTGGAATAGTTTACAGTAAAAATACCCAAAATGCTAGATGAAGAACTAAATTCAGTTCTGGTAAGAGCTGAATGCACGACAGCCTGAAGAGACCACCCCTGTAAGTCACAACTTTGCACTAAGTTTGACTAGAATTCCATGTTTTCAGGAATTTTTTAAGATGTACTTTGGCCTTGGTTCCACAAGGTGCTTGTTTAATTCCCCTACGAGTTCAAAACACAGCACTTGTGACTTTAAGGAACTGTCCATCACACTACACATATAATTTCCGATTTACAGAGTGAACATACTTCAGTGACAGAAGAAATCATCATTTGAAAGCTGAAGCTCTAAGCTAGTAGAAAACCCTTATAAAACAATCATTCATCCATTCTTGAGACATCCTTCAGTCTCAGCCTTACACTGAAATCCACAGAAGACAGTAACTGGGACTCACATTCGTACTAGCTTTAAGTAGTCCCAAATTTTCTCCAGCAGATCATCGAAGTTCCAGCGATGATGAGCAGATATTGGTACACAGTGGGGTACTTTGTAAATAATATCTAGTTCCTCAATGGAAATTTGGTCAATTTTATTTAGGACGTAAATGCACGGGATGTAAACCCTGCAAAGAGAAAGAAAACACTGTCACTGCAGCCTAGCAGCATCAGCTACCTTCGTCAGAAAGATCTCCCCTCTCCCTGTGCTGATACCACATGGCTAACTTAGGTTCTACGGGAAGCAGACATGAGAAACAACTCTTTGCAATAGAAACTGCAGGTTAGAAACAAAGCCAGGAGCCCAACAGTACCTGTTTCCTTCAACAACATCAATGAGGTCGTCAGCAGTGGCGTCGCTGCGCAGTGTGACATCAGCATTGTGAATTTTGTACTCTGCTAAGATGCTCTTCACTGTTTCAGTATCCAGCTCACTCTGAGGACACTGAATGTAGACACAGTGTTAAGGAATTGAGTTCACAGTCAATTCAACATTTACAATGAATAATGCTATCACCTAGCAATCACTGCAGGTAGATTACTAGAAACAATAGCACTGTATGTTCCTGAATTTGACCATGATTTGACTATAGTTAGCCTCAGAAGAGGGGACCAAAAAAAAGGTTTAAATCCTAACAGCTTTATTTACATTAGCACCCACTGACACCTGCCATCAAACATTTCAAAAGCAATGTTTCCTGTCAACCTGCCACCAGTTGCAGTACAAACCCATGCATCTACCAGTTCAGTGCCCAGCTAATGTTAAGTGCTTAGATCCCAGGTATGAGTTCTTAATTTTGGTATCTACCTCTGGATTTCTATGCTTTTAAATATTTGGTGGTAAATATGAAATAAGGAGCAGTCCAGGCTGAAAGGCCAGAGCTCCAAGCAATCCTCTGCAGAGCAATGCTGTAGCCACCAAGTGAAAGGCAGGTTTTGTAAACTCCTTTGGACCTCAGAACCTGTAATTGTTGGAAAGCAACCACGCCTCTGATTTGGGGCGGAGGAGGTGGTCGGGCTCCTGGGATAGGTATGGATAGCCTCCAGGACAAGTTAACTGACTGCAGCGGGAATGGTCCCAGGGACACCATTAACTGCAAATGCCTCTTTCTTCAAGCAGTTCTATTATTGTTACTTAGGTTAAAGAAAACTTTCAACTTACTGTGGCTGTAAGGTTAATGCCTCCTTTATCCTTTTTTTTAAAGCCAATATTGGGAGGCTTACTATTAAGACGAATTCCAAATCCCTCCAGTTCATTTTCAATGATTTTCTTGTGACCAAGGGGTTTTAGCACATCCAGAACAATCAGAATGAGGTTACAGGTTCGAGCAACTGAGAATCACAAAAAGAAAGTAATCTGTCAATAAATGTAACACATGCAATCTGAGGCAACACAAAATATGGCTTAGTGACATATATTAGATGACAACATTAAAGCCCTGAAGGCTCGTTCATAGTACGTTTTTAAATTGCACTATGAGACTGAAGTTTGTACTGCTGACCAAGCATCACTGACATGTAGATCCTTACAGGTTATAAGAATCACAGAGGCTGGAAAAATCTTCCATCCTGTCTACGTTCAGACCCCAGAGTGATGACAATAAGCTAGGTAAAGAAATTAAGACACCAGCCTTGTTTAATATGCGATTACATCTGCCTTCAAAATTGGTAACATACTTTCACTGCAGTGTCAGTGCAGAGCAAGAACTCAGCAAATGCATAAAGCCAGAACTGAACACAGCACAAAACAAAAATGACACTACTGCTTCACAGTAGACTGCTCAATTCCAGCATAAAATTCAAGCTTTTGAAAGACATCAGAAATGGTGATTCAACTTTTCATTCTCATGAAGTGTTCTAGCTGAATAAGAGACAGAATGATGCCTGCAGCTCTCATACTCACCTGCAATGACTTGCCGCCCTCTGCCTTTACCATCCTTGGCACCTTCAATAATTCCTGGGAGGTCAAGTAGCTATTTGTTCAGAAGGAGGAAAGTAACTTGTGAGAAAAATACTTTTCTTCATGGAGAAAAGAAAGCCTACTTTTACCTTCCTTCTAAACCAGCTACTGCAAATTCGAATAGAACATGGCAAAACTGTTTCCTATATATTGCATTACTCCACGCACCCTGTTGGTACAATGGAACAGATCATCTCATAGAGGATATGAGAACTCCCCAGAGAAAATGAGAAGCAGGGTAAAATCAGTTTTCCTCATGAAAACATTTCCAATGTACTCTCAAGCTCTTCTAAATGTCACTTGTAACCTGCTGATGTCAGGCTGGACCATTCAGCCATAACACCACTGCATCTAATATACACACCATCTTATCCCCACAGATAAAAAGAAGATCTCACCTGTATCTTTGCTCCTTTGTATCTAATGACTCCAGGCACGGTAGTTAGCGTAGTGAATTCATATGCGGCCACTTCAGAGTATACACCAGCCAGATTACTTAGAAGAGTAGATTTCCCCACTGATGGAAAACCCACAAACCCAATTCGGGCATCACCTGTCTTTGCAACATCAAAACCTGCAAATAAGGAACAAATATATTCATTTAAAGATCCCCATTTTCTAACTTCTCAGGTTCTGGAAAGCAGTCCTGCTATTACTTTCAATATTGCCTGAGTGAAAGCCAGTAAGCTTCCCTTCAAGGAGGATGACAAAGTGAAACAGACAGTTCACAATCTATATTGCCTTGCACAACTTTGCCTGTATAACACTCCATGGCACGTACCTGTCCAGAAAGTACATACTGCAAGGCTTCCCAGTGGGCTACACCTGACCTCAGTGTAAGTGGCACTTTAAGCACTACAGCTTCGACAATTTACACCCTTATATATAAAACCAGGCAGCTACTGCAAGATGCATCTTATGTAAAACCCCCTCAGACTTCTGCAAATTCATCAGACAAAATGCAGAAGCCCTTTCATTCATGCTTCAACAAGGGCCCCACCCCAAAACCCCAGAAAAGGCTACAAAGCACGACCAAGCTCCTGTACCAGGAAGGACCAGAGGGGAGAGAAAGCTGCTCCAGTTTATTCTGCAGACAATCGATTTAAGCGGACAAGAGCCACCCCCGTTACACTTACACGCGCGCACACACACACACACACACACACACACACACACACACACACACACTCACACTCTCCACTCCGGCAGTAAGGAGCTGCCACTTCAGTGGAGGCCGCCGAGGCGGCCGGAGGCCTTCCCGCAGAACGCACCTTCCCCGGGGCCGCTGCCGCCGCCTCCCTTGGGGGTGATGAGCTCCCGGCGCAGCTTGGCCAAGCGGGCCTTCAGCAGCCCCAGGTGGTGAGCCGTGGCCTTGTTCTTCTGCGTCCGGGCCATCTGCAAGAGCACGGAACCGAGGACTCGACACTGGGAGAGGCTCTACCGGGCCGCGCCTCCCATCCCCCGGTGCCGGCAGGGCCCTGTCATCCCTCACGGAGCGGGCACCGCCTCCCCCGCTCCCGGAGCACCACCGGTCCTTCGTGCCCGGCCCACCCCCGACCGGGGATAAGGCCGGGGCGTTACCTCAGCCTCGATCTCCGCGATCTTTGCCAGCGTGCCGCTCATCTCGGCGACTTGTCCCGGGCCCGGCGGCCGCTTCCACGGCTGCGGCCCGGCCTGGCCCGGCCCGGCAGCGCGCAGGCGCACAGCGACCTCTCGCGGGAGTGAGGCTACAGCTCGCGAGAAGCGGCGGGAGCGCGCCTCACCGGCTAGGCGGGAAAGAGCTCGCGCACTGACTTGCCCGGGGGTGCTGTAGCGCCCCCTACGCGGCAGTTGCCTCGGTATCCCCCGCGCCGCCTGCGGCAGTGGGCGCCGGTGTCCGTGCGGGGTGGGCGGCGGCTCCGGGAGGAGAGGGAAGGGAAAGGTGTGAGAGGGAAGAGGAGTGTGTGTGTGGGAAGAAAACGTATGAGAGAAAGCGGCAGGGCAGCTGCAGGGATCGGCATGAGCCGGGTGTTCGACAGAACTGACGGAAGGCTGAAGGGCGGGGGGAGACGCACGGCCGTTGTGAGGCTGAGGTACTCCTCTGTGAGGCTGAGGTACTCCTCTGTGAGGCTGAGGTACTCCTCTGTGAGGCTGAGGTACTCTGAGGCTGAGGTGCTCCTCTGTGAGGCTGAGGTACTCTATGAGGCTGAGGTGCTCCTCTGTGAGGGAGCAACAGGGCTGCTGCAGCCGGCGTTACACTGAGGCTCCGAGTGTCCGTTTGTGAGCGAAGATGCGCGCTCGGTGTGGCGGTGGCGGGGTGAGCGCGGCGCGGTGTGGTGAGGCCGGGCACTCGCAGGTGAGGCGGCGGGTGCTTCTCCCTGTGGTAACACTGGACCTGGCGCCTCGACGAACGCGGGGGATCCGCCTCTGCCCTCGTTCTCCCTGCAGTACTGCTCATCACCAGGTGTGTAGATGTGCATATGTAGTCCACAGCCCTGCCGAGCCGGGCAGAGCTGGTCGTAGGACAGCTTCCTTTAGCTCATGCTTTGTAAACCCAGGACTTCCACAGTGAAGCTTTCGCACGGCTCCTTTCAGCTGAGCCCAGGTCATACCGCTTTGCCCAGGGACATCTGCCACTGTCCGTTGAATGCAGGCTACTTAAATAGATAAAGAATTCTTCCTTTAATGCCCCTTCAAACTTTAAAAAAGCCCCGTATCTCCAGCTTTTGACAGTATCCCAAGAAGCCAGCCAGTTGGATTTGGAATAAAAAGTATTTTTATGATGTAAGGAAATATCTTTTCATGAGTTTTCAGGATTTTAGAGTCTCCCAAGTTTCTTTCCGTGTCATATTTTGTCTGAATTGGAATAATTTATGGAAACATTTTTCGCCATATTCAGTGACCTTTCCAGGAAGGTCCTTCTGTCACAGTTTTTTACAAAGTCTGTTTCTTTATGGCATAGCTCAACATAAAACAACGATTTTCCTTTTTATTTTTTTTTTAATTAAAAAAATAAGCTCCTGGGTACATACTGTAGCAGTGTTTATAATGATAACACTTGCTGAATCACCTGCCATACCTTCAGACAGGATTCTGAGCATGGTAAGACTGACAAAATTTAACTAACCTTGTAACACTTTTGGTAACTGAATTGTTACAGATCATTAACTTCAAGTTAACTTCTTTAGGTTACGGGAGAAAGGAGAAAAATATCCCCTTCTGGTCTCACCTTAATAAAAAAAGCAGTCTTTAATGTCATAAACTTCGTAGTAGGAACTGTCATTAATGTAAGCTTCTACAGAACTTACTAAAATAGAATCTCAAATAAAATGGGATTACTATCTCTGGTAATGCTAGCTCAGCTAAGGTAGTGCAAATGTACCTACCACTGTATATTTCTTCATTGTTTTATAATTATTCTTTGTGAATGATATCCATTTGCAACATAGGACATAGCAGATTAGGTATACATTTTCTCCCACTTATTTCAGGTGGAACTGGACTTGTTTATGCCTCAGCTGAATTCAGCCATACAATCAGTCCACATTTGTGATCCCTTTTAGTAACAGGATAAATACTGAGAAGAACACAAATTCTGAAGGCTCAATCAGGGGTTCAGACCACCTCTATTTTTGCAGTAGATGATGGCCAGCTTCAGAACTTGTTGCTAGCAACAGTAAATGTGTTCTTATAAACTCACTGCCTCCAAATCCCATTTATTAAGTCGAACTGAAAAATGTTTTTCCAAGTGTGGGCTGAATGAATAAAGATGTCAATAAAACATGTAGTTTGCAAATTTAGCTATGGGATGAGTTTTGTTTTCTGGTTTAGGTATTTACAGTGGGTTTAATGCACAACTGCTCAGTATATGCTCTTAAATCCTTTTTATCCAGAAAATTACTCAAGCAAAGATTCAGTAAGGAATTTAGGCACCTAAAAACTTGTTTCAGTGTTGAGTATTGTCCTTAATTACCTGAAGAGAGTAAGAGTTTAACAATTTGTCTGATTTTTATTTTCCTAGCCAAATTAACACTTTCTAATCAGAACTACATAGTTTATGTTAGTTTATAACAGCACCCTCTTTTAAGCTTCAGAAAGGTTTATTCAAGAGAGATTCGTTTCAGATTGTGAATAGGGTGTAATTATTTTTATTTACTGTGATGACTCTTGTGAGTTTTTTTAATATAAAGGTGGTTTAAGTGACATGGTGCTTGGAGAAGAGGGTGGTTGTGATCACAGGAAGTTAGGTGTGACAGCTGGGGAAGTGACTGAAAGGTGGGTATTCAGGAATGGATAAATTATCTCCTCTGAGGACAGCAATCAAAACTAGAAAATTAAGTGGAAATAATAAAACTTTATGAAAATTAAAAAACAAAAAAGTCAAAGAAGGGAAAAAAATCAAGGAAAATATTAATAGAAAATTGGATGTAATGTCAGAGGAGGAAAAATCCCCATGTGGAGCCTGAGAGAAAATGAAATGAGATGCAAGAGCCTGAGATATACTCAAAAGGTTAATTGAACTTTATGGTGGGCACTGATGGAAGATGGAGTGAGTATGTGAATTGGCTTTTTTTTTTATAGTATTAAAATATATATGTATAAGGTTTAAAGTGTGAGAATTCCATTTAGGAAATCCAGATGAAGTGCAAAGGTTGTAACTTGCACAACATTGCAAAGTCAGGCTCTCAGGTGGTAACTACTATGTCAGACAACACAGAATAAAGATTCAGATATGGAATAAAAAAATCCAAATGATCAAGGAGTCATATGAATTACTGATTAACTGAAAGTATATAACATAAGCACTTTTCCAATAATACTTTCAGTAAGATAAGGAAAGCAATATACAATAGGGTATTCAGAAAATGAAGGACTGCATCTGAAATAAAGGTTGTCTGCTCAAACAATTAAGAAACATGACACAGCAATTGGGAACAAAGCAATGGCCTTTGTTTCATCAAGCTACAGTGACAGGAGTGTGACTGAAATGGCATACACCTTATTAGCAGGAGCTGAACGATGAAGGGCTGTAGCAAAAATGGATTTCAGAAATTCATATTCCACATGCTCCAGTCCTGCTGACTCATTGATTTTGAGCAATTCATTTCCTTCACTTGTGCCTCAGTTTTATTTTTGCACAACAGGAATGTGCAGTTGCCACAGAATGATTGAAACTTTCATGTTTCCATAGCACTGCCCTGTGAGTATGGTAACTGTGGATCACTTCAATAGGACAGCTGAGTAGTTCATGCATTTAGCATGTTTTCTGTCAGCCTACCAATTTTAAATAAGATGCTTCATTATGTGGAAGATTATGAAATTCTTTCTGAAACAGCTATTGTTTTAGCTTAAGAGTTTTACTTACATGAGATGCAAATTAAGTTGAGAAGAGGCTTGCAAGTCTTTTGGATAATCATGTAAAATTTACCATTGTAAAATATATGGTAAAAACTCAGAGTATTACATTACTTGTGATAAATTGTGTAGTGTATGCTTCATTAAAATCACATAAAGACCCTTCTTCAAAATAAGCAGTGCATGCTCGCCTAGTTAGATTTTTTTTTTATTATTATTCTTTTTTTTCTGTTCCTCCTTTTTATTCTAAAATATAACTCCAGAACTTGTGGTATCAAGTCTATTCACAGTGCACTAAGAAGATTGTTTTAGCTTAAGAGCCACGCTGGTGGTACAGTACTTGTGGTTTTGGTAATTCACCTTATGACAGAAGCTGTAGCACATATTGGCAAACAACTGCACTAGTGCTACGTGTGTGTGCTCTTGCTAACGGACTACACTTCTAGCTTAGTGGTGGGGATTTCTGCAGGATTTAAGAAAAGTAGGAAGGAGGCGACAGGGAGGAAATGAAATCATGATTGCAGGTGAAACAAGGCTCTTGAAATTTCATATCCTCTCAGAAGTTATCACTAGCCCAATGAAAAATAATCTGTATTAAATGATAACCTTGACCTGAGTACCTACTATTGTAAGAATGATGGGAAGGGAACTGTAGCCAACCTGCCAGAGTTCCCTCATGAAAAAAGGGCAACCGCAAGTTATGGCATATAGCAAATCTGTTCATTTTAAGGTGATTTTTCTGTTATGTTTTTGCTTGTTGTTGTTTTTCTTTTGCAGCTTTTACAATTTTGTACATTTACACACAAACTTACCCTGAATTGTACTTTTATTTAGGAACTGGCTACTAATTAACCCTATTGTACTTCAGGGAAGAAGTGCTCATGCTGAAGAAGAGAGAAACCAGTTTAAAGTCATTACAATGAGCTGACAAAGGTCCAGCCTTCTACCTGCTTGGAGAAACGATTTTGAGAGCCCACTATCAAAAGGTAAGATTTTTGAGATCTGTAATACTGAGTCTTCAGTGGAACCATAAAACTGATTGCCTGAGGTGAAGTGTCTCAGGAAGTTGATGGAATTCACATCTAAATTGACTCTTGAGGCAATAGACAGAAAGTTGTGTCTTTTGAATGTTGTAAGAAATACAGATGTTTCTATTATTAGTTATCTTCCTGGATTGACTTTTTTATGCCAGTTTACCTGGTATTTACAAACAAATTGGAGTCAGGACAGTACAGTTTAGGCATTAATCTGTAAATACCAAACATTCCCTACTTGCATTGAGTATTTGAGGTTGTATTGTAATGTATGTTTTACATGAGAAAGTTGTCTGTCAGGTTTGCTTAGCTAAGCATGGATGCTTGATTCATGGGGAGTCCTAGGTTGCATTCCTATTTTGATCAGACCCTTAAAGTGGCAATCTTGTTTTGAATAGCTCAGGTTGCTTTGGTTCCAGGCAGTCTAGAGTAAGTTAAACTGGGTAGAGTGAAGAAATGAGAGAAATAAAAGGGAGATTAAGTATCAAAGATTGGCTTTCAAGACTGTTAAATTAGTTCAACAACAAAATGTTCTGTAGTTAGCATCAGCTCCCCAGACTGTCATGAACTGTCATGCAACAGATGGACTACACAGCACACAGTGAGGAGAGTAATCAAAAAGAAAAAAAAGCAAATAGTACAGTTTTCCCTTTTAAAAATAACTCTTTCTGCATACTTTTCATAGCATCATCTACCTCCCTATTAGCAGTTGCTGTCATTTTTGTGAGAATGCTCGGTATTTTTAAACAAGAGAGATGTTTGTCTGCTTCTAGAGGAGAAAGCTGACAAATCACTACCCCATGTTCGGATTACAGGGGAAACTGCTATCTGAAAGTCTGAGAATCCTTGCTGCTAGGGTTAGCATTCTCATGGGATGATTCCCAATAAAAAATTGAGCAATTTTAAAAACTAGATTTAAGTAATGATCAACCTAATAAGTAATGAATGCTGAATTAATTGCTTGCTAGATCAGTCACAGTTAATTAAAATTCCAGTGAAAGCTCAGAAAAACCGACAGCTATTCACTGAAACTGCAAGTGTGCCATGAAATGTTCAATGTTCTATATTTCCGTGGAACACACATGGAAAGGAAATGGTTCATATGACTAAATTAGCTGGCACAAGTGCTATGCAGAAATCTCGGCTATTATTATAATCCATGCGAACTAGTGACTAACTCACCTTAAAGAGTGTAATAATGGAGACTGTTCTGAAAATTTTAATAGCCTCAAGACCTACGATTCCAGAGTTGAGAATGTTCAACAAATAAGTATGACTCAAGTCTAATTAATGTATACCCAAATATGTTTGAATAGATTCAACTCCAACACAACCTTTTGTTACCTCCTGTATTTGCAGTTCAATTTAAGGTCTGCACTTCTGAGTAAGGCCAGTAGCAACCATTCTGCAGTGAAGCGAGCAAAGTACAGTGTACAGTCCCAAATGGTCCACACATGTTCAGAGCAAAGGAGGATTTTTTTAATACTACTGAAATACCAATCAAAGTGCTTCAGCAGACACCAGTCAGCTGCAAAACATTTAGGGACAGCTCAGGAATTCCCATGAGCAGGAGTGAGGCAGGAAATAGTGAGAAACTGAATAAAGTAGCTGAGGGAAAATGCCTTTATTTAAGAGGCTAGAATTAAAAAGGAGTTCAACAGATCCCAGTGCAAAAGATGTCAGAGAAAATAACTAGGAATCATCTGAAAAAGGGAGGAAAATCTGTGTACTGAGAATGTAAATTTTTAAATTCAAAACTCTTTCACATCATCTGGAACTTTGTCTTCAAGACAGGAACCGGTTAATTATGATGATAAATGAGTTCAAAGGTAACCATACCTGTGCACTTATATAGTTAAGTATGGGGAAATGTCATATAGTCATCACATTAAATCTGGGAGCTTCATCTTCAAGTCTGTTTATACTGATGAGCCAAACTTTGTCTCAGTATGGCACACACTACTTATTAGCAAATAGAAGAAATTTGGCAACGTGTAACAAACACAAGCTGAATGACTACTTTCATAGCCTCATATTCTGAGACAGGGACCAGAGAAAGCTAAAAGTTACAAGAAGTGGTCCTTCTTGAAATGTGTTGGTGAAGCCATGAGGTGGGGGAAGCCAGTATAGTACGGCTGGAAGTGCTAAAAGGAAAGATCCAGCCGTTATCGTGTCAGAGTGCTGAGGAACTACGGCGAATGGTTGTGCTGGTCTCTTTGTGATTTCTTTGGGATGCAAGGTGCTGGCAGTCATCTTTAAACATTATCCAGGGACAGCTCAGAATGCAAGCTCCCAGCATGCTGATGTGGCAGCCCCACAGCAAGTGTGAAGGGGTAAATTGCCAAGAAACATCCATGCTTTTGGGTGAATACTCAGCTTCTACCTAAAGGATCAGGCAGGGTGTGTTGGATGGTGCCTTTTAAACAAGAGGGTGGAAGCTGAAACCAGACCCTTCCACGGAGAAAGTTCTGAGGAAAGTGGAGTGAGAGCGGCAGGACCCCCCCTCCCCCTGCCTAGAGGAGAGACAAAGAACAGGCAAGGAGGGAACTGAAGTAGGAAGAAGGAACCATGTCAGGGGGCTCGGGAGTAAAAACAAAGCAAATTAATAAACCACTTGGGGAAAAGGCACACAACTGACCAAAGCCACTAGGAAAGATAAGCAATTCCAGATTCTTTAAGGGCTCTGTGTGTGTGTGTGCATGCAGCCTGGATAGTGTGTTTAAATATAATCATTTTTCTCTCTGTAACAAGCACAACCCTAGTGGCTGTGGCACCCAGACAGGCTTGCAGAATGCAAGCACTGTGTTATCTATATAACGCGGTGTATTCGAGCTGGGTTTGTCAGCACTGCTAGCACTCAACCAACCTCAAATTTCTAAAAATACATGTTTGTATCCGGGTGTGTGCATACATAACACAGTAATAAAAAGCTACTGGTAATATTCTGCCTGCAGTGTAGACAAACACTTCCTTCCAAAAGCAGAAGAAATCTGGCACAGGGGCTGAGGGCACTGCGTGGCCTTAAGCGTTAATGTAATACGGTATTTTGGGAGCTGGGAGCTTGGTGCACTCATTTGCACATCAGTACCCAGAACGCTTGTTCAGTTCCACCACTATTTAACTCAAGAGCTGGGTTCGAGCTTTTGGAAGCCTCTGTAGTTTGTGATGCCCTCGCGTGTGCAGAGTTCAGTATTTTCCACAGAACACTTTAGGTGATATTAGATCGTGAATAGGTCATCCAAGGATTCTTAATAGAGCTTGATCTTACAAATGCAAAAGTGCCCTTGAACACTTTTAGAAAGTGTTGTCTTTAACAAAACACTGTTTTGGGAGTGTGTGTGTGTATTGGGACAGGGGGGTGATGTTTCTTCTGAAGTAGAGTTCTTCTGTGAGACAGAAAGCAAATTTTAGCTGAAATGATGTTGAAATAGAAGCTATTCATAGAGAGATCCGGCGTGCACGAGGAACGTTCAGCACCAGGACAGTCCAGGCAACCCCCGCCCGTCGATTACAGCGGTGCGGTTTGCAGCGCGCAGCCCAGGCCATGGGCAGGCGAACTCGGGGGAACGGGAGGCAGCCCCGCAGCGCGGGGGTACCGGGGGCAGCGCCGGGCTCGGCGGGGCAGCCGCTTCCCCAACATGGAGGCAGCCGCCTGGGGTTGTGCGGTTGCCGGTGCCTCCCGCAGCCCCCAGCCCGCGGTACCATTCCCCAAACTGCTCCCGAGGGGAGGGCATTTTCGCACTGTGAGAATTCCCGCTGTACCCCTGGCCTCCCCCACAATGCCGGGGCCTCGCTCCTTTAGTGAGGCTGAGAGTTGATCCTAGGAAGGGGGGAGGTGGGGGTGAGAAATGCAATGAAAGACCGGGGGGAGGCCGCTCCGCTCCGCAGCCCCTGGCCCCTCTGGGATCGGCTCTTCTCAGGCGACGCGAGGAGGTGGGGGCCGCTCTGCGCCTCTGCAGCTCCGGGAGGGTTTGCATTGGACGATTTGAGCCTGGGGAGGGGGGGAGGCTGCCTGCAGCCCCCCCCCGGCGGCCCCTCCTCCTCTCTCCGGCGGGAGGGGGGCCTGGGGGGCGAGCTGCAGCCCGGATATTTGGGGGAGGGGGCGAGCGCAGGCCCGCCGCCCCCCCCGTGTGCCGCGGGCGGGGGCCTCGCTGCCGGCTCGGTATTGGAGGATCGGTGCTGGGGAAGGGGGAGACTGCAGCCCCCAGCCCCCGCGGGCGGGCGGGGTGGGGGCCGGCCTGCTGGCTCTGGCTGCTCTTGCATTGGCGGATGCGGGGAGGGAGGGGGGCAGGAAGCGGGGGGGCAGGGGGGAGCCCGAGTGGCTGGAGGGGGGGGGTCTTTATGAATAGGGTGGGGGTCTTCTCCGCCAAAGAAGAGAGGAAAGTTTGCGGCGCCGGTGGTGCGGGTGCAGCGAAGCGGGCGGGGCCCGGACGGGAGCCGGCGGCGGCGGCGGCGCTTGGTCGGGGAGCAGCAGCCGGGGGGCCCCCGCTGGATTTTTGTAGGGGGGGTGGTATCGCCCCCTCCTTCTCCTCCCCCCAGGGGTGAAAGTGCAAGAGGAAGTGCAGCCGCTGCCATCTTTCCTCCGCTCCAAACACACAGGGACGGACGGAGCCGGCAGCCCGGAGCCGCAGCCGCCGGAGCTTCCCCCTCCCTCCCGGCTTCGCTGCAGCCGCACCGCGCACGCCCCTTCCCGCGGCGGCCTCCGCGGCCGCAGCGCCTCGTGGCGGCCGAGCCCGGGCGGAGCTCGCGCGGCCGCGGCGGCCCCGCGCGGCGCGCGCCCCTCGGCCGCCGGAGCCTTTTGTCTCGCCCCCCCCACCCCCCCCTCCCGCGCTCCCCTCGCGCTGTGCAGGGAGCGCAGCGCGCGCCGCCGCCGTCGGCCCGGACAGGGGCGGGGAGGAGGAGGAGGAGGCGGCGCGCGCCGCCGGGCGGCCTGAGAGCGCGCGCCCCCTGCGGGCGCCAGCGGGGCGGCGCAGCCCCCATGGAGCGGGTGAGCGAGGCCGCCGCTTGCGGCCCCTCGTCGGGCTGCTACACGTACCAGGTGAGCCGGCACAGCGCCGACATGCTGCACAGCCTCAACCAGCAGCGCAAGAACGGCGGCCGCTTCTGCGACGTGCTCCTGCGAGTGGGCGACGAGAGCTTCCCGGCGCACCGGGCGGTGCTGGCCGCTTGCAGCGAGTACTTCGAGTCGGTGTTCAGCGCGCAGCTGGGCGACGGGGCAGGTGGCGGCGGCGGCGCGGAGGGGGGCGCGACGGAGGCAGCGGCGGCCGGCGGTGCGGCGGCCGGCGGGACCCCCGGGAGCGGGCGGGAGCTGGAGATGCACACCATCAGCTCCAAGGTATTCGGAGACATCCTGGACTTCGCCTACACGTCGCGCATCGTGGTGCGGCTGGAGAGCTTCCCAGAGCTCATGACGGCCGCCAAGTTCCTGCTGATGCGCTCTGTGATTGACATCTGCCAGGAGGTCATCAAGCAGTCCAATGTGCAGCTCCTCGTGCCTCCTGCACGCCCCGACATCATGCTCTTCCGTCCGGGGGCTGCTGACCTCGGCTTCCCTCTTGACATGACCAACGGTGCCACTTTGGCACCCAATGGCAATGGCATTGCTGGCATGCCCGAAGACGAGGCCACGCGGGCTGCGCTCACTGCTGCGCAGTCTTCCTTACCTGTTCTGCAGGGCGTGGACCGGCTGCCCATGGTGGCAGGACCTCTGTCCCCACCGCTGCTGGCCTCACCTTTCCAGAACGTTGCTGCTAGTGCCCCTACTTTAAGCACCAAGAGGGGCAGAGGGCGACCCCGTAAAGCCAATCTCTTGGACTCCATGATGTTTGGTACCCCAGGGGGGCTGCGAGAGGCTGGTATTCTGCCTTGTGGTCTCTGCGGGAAAGTATTTACGGATGCTAATCGTCTTCGTCAGCATGAAGCTCAACATGGGGTGACAAGCTTACAGCTGGGCTACATAGACATCCCACCCCCAAGACTGGGTGAAAATGGTGTCCCTGGTCAGGATGACCCCGATGCTCCCCGAAAAAGAAGCAGGACGAGGAAACAGGTGGCCTGTGAAATCTGTGGCAAGATTTTTCGGGACGTGTACCACCTGAATCGGCACAAGCTGTCTCACTCTGGCGAGAAGCCTTACTCGTGTCCAGTGTGTGGCTTACGGTTCAAGCGGAAAGACAGGATGTCCTATCATGTTCGATCTCACGATGGCTCTGTGGGAAAGCCCTATATCTGCCAGAGCTGTGGAAAAGGCTTTTCCAGGTAAGAGAGTACTTACAAGGACCATACACATGAATGGAGACTTAGGAAGTTGTCTTCTTTATTCCTTGGGAAGCAAGAACAGTTTGTACTTAGGATAGTTTTGACTGTTCCACTTTAAAACGTCTCAAGAAATGAGACTTCCCACATTTCCGCTGGGAGGCTATTCCAGAGTCTCTTGAAAGGGTTTAAAAGTAATTAAGACATAGAACTGGGAGTCCGTGTGGCTTCTGGGTAACATTCCCAGCTTTGTCCCAGGCTTGGTGTATGCGTGTCCTTGGGCAAATCAGTTAGTCTCTCCCTCAAATGACTCTTCTGTGAAATGGGTATTGAAGTAATTACCTCCCTCACATAAGTGTCTTGAGACTACTGATTTGTAGGTAGTTGGAAGGTGCTGTTGAAGTGCAAATATTAATACATCTCAAGATTATTATTTTTCTCGTATCCATTTTAAATTTTCTTTTTCTTAACTTCCCTTCATTTCTCTTAGTTCGTAATGTTTTTTATCACCCAAATGTGAAGGAAGAGGTGAGATTTCAAAGGCTGCAGCATCAAGTATCTTTTATTACATGATCTTTGTGTCCTTTGGGTTTACATCCTTCTGAAGGGGATCCTGTTTCTGCCCTGCAACATACGTAAGATCTGTGCATTTAATGTTGCTGATTTTTTTGTTGTCGCTGTTTGTGGGAGTTAATAAGTAGTTTGATACACGTAGTCGTGTTAGTGGTATCTTATAGTCTGAGTTAATGAATTTGAAACTTCTTTGGAAGTTTGCTGCTCGCTTGGAGAGTAGAAGCAGGGGGGGAGGGGGATACGTATACTCTGTGTTGCTTTTGTAGCAGCCGCCGCTTTTCTGCTCTAACAGGAGGGAAGGAATCGGAATCCGAAAACAAATCAGAAGGCTACTATGCGCTAAATGTAGAAATTATGCCTCTGCTAGCCCTCTTTTTGATAGCAGGACTTGCTGTTACTGAAATAAATTAAGATAATGTAGACTCCTTTTTTGTTTTTAAAAGCAGCAATAATTAGGGATGCATCTGCACAGGGACTGCAGATTTAGGGACGTGAAGTTCTAACATGAAAATTTCACCTGTGAAATTTTCACTAGTAGTGAGAGCGTTTTTTTTGTCATAGTGCTACCTGGGATCATCTGCCAATTTTTACTGGTTTTATTAACACTGGAAGATTTCTGCTGTTGCTGTGTAAGAGGATTTTGTCCACAGATGAAAGTGGAAGATACATGTTGAGTTCTCATTTTTCCCAGTGAGTTAATGTGAACAGGCAGGAATGCTGTCCTAAAAGGAAGCAACAAAAATGTCTGTGTTTATAAAATCCAAGTATGAATGAAAAGAAGAGTCTCTTTTAAGTTTCAGTATTCAGCCAACGGCAGTTGGAAGCGGGATGTCTTATTTTAGTAGCCTTTCGTTCGCTCCGTGGCGCAGCACGTGAGGTTGCTAGGATTCAGGTACCTACAAGGACCCCAACCAGTCTTTCCGGTTGCACGGCTCCAGCCCGCTTGCTGGAGCATCAGGTTTAACAGCCTCCCTGCAAAGTTCAGCCTATCTTCTGTCCGCAGTGTGTGAATTCCATCCCGCGCCCTCCCATTGGTGCAGCTGGGAAGTTGGGGGAGGAGAGGGTGGAGAACTTGTTTCCAAGCAGTTTTGGCTTCATACAATGAAAAGCTTTCTTCCCACTAGGAGAAACTCCCACCAGGAAAATCTGCAGCTATTCAGTCCTCTCTTCTTTAAAGTAGGCTTTACCGATTGTGAAGAATGGTCTGTCTTTTAATTTCAGTAATAATTTGCTCTTCCATTGCACCTTCTAGTTGGGACCTTCAGAGCACTTTATTTGTATTAATGGCGTCTCCCCGCCAAGTTGTGTTAGAACAGTAGTTTTTCACCTTGCTGGTGGAAAATGTGTCACAGCAACAGTTTACTGTCAGCCTTTTTGCACAGAGGTGCTTAAAGTTGGCTTCGTACATCCATGGTTGTGACAGAAACCAAAAGGATCTGATTTCCAAATACTCAGCAACTGTAAATCAGAGTGCCCTGATTGTCAAGATCTAAATAGGATTTTGGAAGGGGACATGCAGGCTTTCAAATAGTAGCTTGTATTTCCTGTTTTCTCTGATCGTTCAGTCATCGTTTCTCCCTGAGAAAATGCTGCCTTTTTAGCAAGTTGGCCAGGGTACTTGTCAAAGTAGAGTCCCAGTTGTTGGTCATCTGGTTCTTGGAAAGTTAAATATCACCACATTTGTAATGCATTTGTAATAATCCACTGCTGGGATCTTATTTTTTTTCATTAAAATTGTAAGTTTACTTTTAGTATTTGTTTTAAGTGTGCTTATGTGTATTTTCTTTCAAGGCCAGACCACTTGAATGGACACATCAAACAGGTGCATACCTCAGAGAGACCTCACAAGTGTCAGGTAGGAGCTGAAGGGGTTTAGACTCATGTATGGGTAATCTTTGGCATTGCATTTATGCATGCAGACAGTTATGAAGTATCAGTAAAAATACCATGTATGTGTGAATTGGGATAAATATGGGTAAATAACTGTGTTCAACAGTGACAGCTGCTTTCCATCCCTCCCGTCCCCCAGCCCCTTGTGTCATCTACAGCTTTGGTCCTCCTGCCTCCCTCCCCTCCTGCCAGATGCTCTTCCCTGCTGCTCTATCCCAGTCTCACCCTGGATCTCTTGCCCAGCCACCTTGTCCCTGGGCTTAGAGTCAGTGTCACTGCTGATGGCCTCCATGCCCCTTCCTCCTTTTTTTATTTATTGCAGTTGTTGCCAACAGGAGGCTCCAATGATGAATTAATTTTGGTTTTTTTTTTAGAATACTTTCAAATAAAATTGGTGAATATCGTAACTTGCCAAGATACTTTGATTTTTAATCACATAGCCTTCAGAACATTGCACTGAGCAAAATTGGAAGCTTTTTGGTTTTATCCCAGGAAAAATAAACATAATGGCATCACCTTATCCTTTGTAATACAATGTCATAATGTTGTATATACTTTTTTCCAGTTACTAAATTATTCATTAGGATTTAAAAGATCAAATTAAGAAAGATATTTTGTAATACACTTGTAGAGAGATGTAAAAGGTGCCTGGAAGTATTAACTAAAACCAAAGCTGAGAATTGGCTTCCACTGTCATTCACTGCCTTCACATAGTTGTCAGGCAAACTTCTAAAACATTTGCTGGGTAACAGTCTCCCTGCTTGGTCTCTGAAGAAAAATTGATTTATTTATTTAAAGAAAGTCGGAGCAAGATAGTTTTCATTTTCTTTGAAGACAGTGAAGCTTAGAGGATTTTTCGTTTCTTGATATTTTTAACCACACTGTTTGAACACAGTTGGTCAGTCCTACATGACTGCTGCCTCCTGAGCTGCAGGTTTTTTCACTATACCTTGACACACCTCTCCCATGTTTCCTCCAAATTACGGAAGTTTTGAAACATTAGTAACCCCATGAACGTTTTTTTCAGGCATATAGAGCAATCTGAAGGTTTCAGTTGACCTCCATATGGTCTGAGGAAGCCCAACACCTTCAAAAATCAGGCCATAAGGACTTCACATTGATTTAACTGCATATCTTCTATAAAGCCTTAGACTGGTTTAAGCTTCTTAAAATGACTTAGGGGTTATAGATTTACATAAATTGGAAAACTTCACTCATAAAAAGACTTCATCATTTGGGGATAGCAAGGGGTCTGGGTGGATGAACTGAAGATGAACATGTATTTGTGTGCAAGTATGAAAGTGAATGTTTAGGTCCCAACATAAACAGAAACTCCCAGTCTCTTGCCAGTTGCCATTAATGTTACTGAAGGAATACAGTTTATGAATAGCATTAACAGACATGTCCTTTGTCAGCTGATGCCTGATGATTTTTTAATAGTTTTCTGACTGATATAAGAATATTAGATATGAGCTCTATAAGTGTGAATCAGAGGATACACTAAGAGCTAGAATGTAAAGAAATACAGAAGCTAAGATTGTACAGCCAAGCTCAACTCTGTCTCCTGGCACGCATAAATTTTATGATAGCAGTTTCTAACATTAGCTTTTCTTATTGTGTGTTGTCTAAAGGACCATAATTCTGCATGCACTGGTCATTCAGTTCAAAGGTGCAGGCTGTAGGTTACCAGCATCAGGACAGAGTTGAGGTGCTCATTCAGGCTTGGTTTGGTTTTGATTTTTGGCTGCTTAACCATGCAAAGTAAATTTTTCTTGAATCTTAAGGTGTAAAAAATCTGTTAAGGAGCTGTTGCATGTCCTTGCAAAAACAGTACTTCATAGTATCCTGTCAGATTTAGAAAGTCTTCACAAACATGCGCAGATGTGCTTTGCACGGTAAAAACCACAGAAGGGATGCCATCACACTGCAAATTGGTTTCAAATCCGGAAGCTGATGTAAAAATTGATGAAGTTCTCCTTGTGATGATCTCATAACCAGTAACGCTTCTGTTTCATAACATGTATTTAAACACAGAATCTGGCCACTAAGGAGGAAAATAGCTTCATACTGGAATGTTTCCCCATTTTCCAATCTCTGTTTTTTTTTCCATTAATTTTATTTGGCAAATTAGCTCCCCTTGAGGGCAGCCTGAGCAGCATTGAGCATCCTTTTTGAATCTGAGTTCCTGTTGAAAATGTTATTGTCATGCTTTGTTTATAGTTACTGCAAAAGAGAAGTGCTCTGTAAACAGGAAAGCTTTCCAGAATCCTCTATGGCAATGGCATTCCTGGAAGTTGTGTTCTAGTATGATTTAAACAAAATCCACTGGCCATTTTCCTGAGCCCTCATTTATCTTTACAGACCAGTGGATACCTAAGGTTCTGTTGATGTAGCATCATGGTACATTTTGGGCTACCAAAGCCAAAGTGTGAAGGTGTCTACCCAACTTCAGAATAAAACTATGAGAAGCAGGACAATTGTAAGCTGAGCATCACCGCAACAGCTCTAGGTTTTAGTGCTCAGCATGTAATCCTACACTCATCCCCCTAAAATAGCAGCTGTACTTCACAGATCTTTGAAAAACTATCCGAAGCTGCAGCACCTGATGCCAGACAAAGACCTGATTCCAGCTTTTTCACTACTGATAAAATAGACTCAGAATAGGGAAGGCCTCCAAAGAACCAAGGCAGCTGAGAAATCCAAGAAGTTGCTTTGGTGTCCAGACAAGACACCAAATGCATTCAGGATGTTTTCCCCTGGAT
The DNA here is from genome assembly GCF_033815535.1 of Pezoporus flaviventris. Lineage (NCBI taxonomy): Eukaryota > Metazoa > Chordata > Aves > Psittaciformes > Psittacidae > Pezoporus > Pezoporus flaviventris. The sequence goes on along the minus strand of NW_026892589.1, from coordinate 4,474,337 downwards.
TGTTGCACTGGTGATTTATTCAATTGTTCATTTATTTTTTATTTTTTTTTTTTTTTTAATCTGACAGAGTTCTGTATGTGGGAGAAGGGGTAAGTCAGTTTTCTGGAGATGGGGTAGCTCAGTTTGCTGACTCACCATGGGAAGGGGCGAAGCTGGGATGTTGGCTTTTGAGTGTGAATGGTATGAAAGTTAGGCTGCAGTTTGGGAGGAAACAGTGATCTCAAAATCTGTGGATGTGAAAGAGCAAGGGGAGAAAAAAGAAGTTTGCCTCTTCGCAGGTATAAGAGACAGATTGTTGTTCTGGCAATTTAAAAAGAGAAAAATGTAGGTTAAATTAAAGTACAACTTTTGACAAAGAAAAAATCTATTTATTTAAGTAACCCTAAAATTGGCATCCCAAGTCCAGTGCTTTTCCCATTGATTTCAATGCAGAATGAGTTTCTTCCTGTCCTAATTTCTCTTACTTCCTGCCTATTAGCAGGAAAATGGCAGCCACCATGGAATAAGCTCAGAGACATCCACATCCATAGAAAAGTTGAACCTTCAAGAGGTATTTCTTAAACAATGTTTTTTAAACTTTATATATATATATATTCTTTTTTAATCTATTTATATACCTGTGCAATGTTTGATAGGAAAGCACTGGAGAGTTTTCTTCTATGATTAACAATTAATGATAAATTCTTAGCACTCATTTAGCACTTCACATCTTTTGTAAGATAAAACTTTTTTCTCTATACCTTTTATAAGTATTAACTATTTGAATATTAACTTTGGGGTCTTCTTTAAACCTGGTCCTGTCTCCCATTGTTATGGTTCAGCTAAACTGGTTCTTGCTTTCTCCACTGGACTTAATTTTTACTTTTTTTTTAAGCTTCTTCACAGATATATTTATTACGTAGCTTATCTAAAGGTGAACCGTGCACAGCCCAGCAGCAAAGAGATCAAACACAGAAATTATTATATTGCCTTTCCCTAAGCTTTCAACCTGATAAGTTCAGTATGGAACAGATCTCGTTTCACTTCTGGCATCCCTGTGATTTGTCTCTGGTCTGCTTCATCAACTAATGCATTCCCAATGCTTTTGTATGGACGCTTCCTGTGGCTCAGTATTTTTACACTTACTGATGATGGATCTCTTGGCTGTCATTTTTGATTGTCTAGTTACATATCTTTAGTTGATATCCAACAGATTGATTAGTATCAGTGCTGGAATCCTGGCTGAAATGAGTGTTTACCTCTGAGGACATTTTAGTAAGTGAAAGCTGCACCTGTTTTGCTCAGCGCTGTGTACTGAGATTTCAAATGAAGAGAAATCTTTCACCTTCCAGAATCTGCTTCTTCACTACTTGTAATTTATGAATCTTTGTCTGGTGAGCTTGGTTAAACTGTGTATATTGCAGAAATCCAGTTAATTTTACTGTTGTCTTTTTAAGTTCATTAAGTCCTGATCCTCTGAGGTGCTAAGCCTTGTGCTTGCTGCAGAATAGTCTCAGCTCTATGGGAGTTTACCATACTTAGGCATCTCACAGGATCAAATGAGTGTAAAGCCTCCTGAAATTGATAGGTATTTTTTCAGCTGTCTTCAATGTTGTTTTTTTCAATAAGCTCTTGATAAATTAAATTATATAAAATTATGTGGGTTATGGTCTTCTGTATTATCAATGTCACTTATTTAAAGTTATAATTCTGGAGTTTTACTAGGATTGTTACATTAAAGTCTATTGATAAACAGTTGTTTAATTACACACTGATACTTGAAAAGACAGAATATATTCAGTTCCCAAGTCACTTAATAATCTCATATTACCTCTGAAAGGGTTCTGCTTATAAATCTTAAAGCTGTGATTTTTTTTTTTATATGAAAGTGATATAAATGAAACACTCCACACTCTTGAATGTTAACACTGTTGCCCGCTTACTCTGGTCATTCTAATGTATGTTTGCTTTTGTTTTTCCTCTCATACTTGTGAGCAGTGGTTTCAGACTGTATCTTTAATAACTTCTACAGTGTATTGCTGGTGATTTATTTTCCTTCACATGTTAGAGATAGAGCAAGCCTTTCAGAGCTGGCAGGCTGTTGTAACGGGCTATATATGTAGTCTGCATGCCTGCCAATTGGTATGATCATAAAACTGGGAGGAAGCCTTCACACACCTTAACCATATGGATTACGCCTGGGAAGTGGGAAAGTAAAATCAATATTAGCTTAATGCCAAATCAAGTTTGTTTCACAGTAGTGAGTGGAATATGATACCTTGATCGGGGGTAAGTTGTAAACAGATTACAGGGCCATACAGTTATTTTGATACCTGTTCAGTTCTGAAGCTTCACTTCTACAATTTGTCTGCACTGCTATGGTGGATACCAGGATGACTCTTTTTCGTCGTATTCTCATCCCAGCCAGTTCTCTGACGCTTTGTTTGTACGTCTTCGTACTCCAAAGGGATTCTATGTACTGAAGTTAGATAGATCAGATCAAAGAAAAAAAATTTAGGAAACTGACAGAAACGACATTTTGAGTGGTCTAAAGTGTTTGTAATGGCTCAGTGAAATGGCAGAACTTACTGTAAATGGAATGAAGTGGTTTCTGCTGTTTCTTTTGTTAGCATTACTTAAAGTTTTAGTGTCTTCAGCCTCAGAGAGGAGCTAAGACCTTACAACTCTTAAATTGATTTCAGTTTTACTGTCTGTAGTATGTTAGAGCTGTTTTCTTGCTTTCTTAATTTTCGCAAGTAGAAACACTACATTTTGTGCAGTGTGTTGGTTATCTGAGTTTTTTATTGTGGGAAAATGCCTTGTGCATCATGTCATTTGTGGGTATGCACAGGATCTAAGGTATTTACTCTAAGGCATACTAAGTATGTTCAACAATATCAGTTCTTTTAGTGGAGTTGATGAGTCACATAGTTCTCATTATACCTGCAGACGTGTAATGCTTCCTTTGCCACTCGTGACCGACTGCGCTCACACCTAGCATGTCATGAAGACAAAGTTCCATGCCAGGTGTGTGGGAAGTACTTGAGAGCAGCATATATGGCAGATCATTTGAAGAAGCATAGTGAAGGACCAAGCAATTTCTGCACTATCTGTAACCGAGGTAATGAAGAAACTACTGTTTTATTTCAGTGGGATGGGGCAGCACTTGAGGGAAGCTGTAAGGCTGCGTGAGTCTGTCTGCAACAGGAGGAGGTTATGCCATAGATGTGTACGTAGTCTGTTTTTTTTCTGATTGAATAGTTAACCTTGAAACTGATGGAGCTATAGGTCTGGCCTCTGGCCTTTTTACGTGGCTGATAGTTCCTGAAGAAATTCAGTTTAAATCTGAAGCAAATTGTTTCTAGACAGTTTTAAGAGTTTTATTTGCTAAATACAATAACCTGTACAATAACCATGATATGCTGCCTTGCTGCTATTCACCATACACCTTTTATTTCCTATACCTGGCTAGACCTGAGTCCTTGCAATCAGTTAGGAAGAAGAATCTGTAAAATACACACCAATACACATTAAAAATACATTAAAAATCTACATTATCTTATCAGTCTTGCGTACCCTCCTGGTGCAGCAGTAGCGTCAAGCTGCTTCTCCCTCTTAACCTAAGAAATTGCTTTGTATTAGTGTACGTTTCTAAACCAGATTTTATAAAGAGCACTAGATATGTGCTTTACCTTTGTTTGTACAAATACAGCTTTTCACAGAATCATAGAATGTCTCGAGTTGGAAGGACCATAAATACCGTGTCCAACTCCCTGCTCGACTAAACCATATGGCTAAGAGCTTTTGAAGCTTTTCTGTCTGTTTGTGGTACTCTTCAATTGGAAAGAGTCGTAAATTTAGGCTTTGTGGGTTGTAAGGCAAGCTGGAAAAAGAATTTTGACTCATTATTGTCTTTTTTCAATGATTAATATACCACTTCAGAATCCATTGTTGGCTCACGCAGGCATACATACCTTGTGGGAAGAGGCTGCTGTGGCATTTTGGGATCTTGTTTTTTCTGATGAGTCCTTTATTTATGATGTGTGTTCCTTTTTCTAATTTGAGAGAGGTGAAATCTTTTGAGAGAATAAAGCTGTTTTCCATTTAATGTGAGAACTGTACAGGGAGCTTTTTGGATGATTGGGAGTTAGTTGATGAGTAATGAGAGACATTTCCAGTAGTTAAACAGTCTGCTAGGTCCTGAGAGTGTTGTTAAGTTTGAGTGGCAAAGGCATCCTGGTTAAAAATCTTCGGATTCTGAAGCTCTGGGTTGATGGTATGAAATGAAGCTTGGTTTTCTTTCCAGCTGAAGGCCTATCTTGTGAAAAACTGCTTAAGCTTATCCCAATTCTTTTTGTGGTAACAACATGGAAAAGAGGCTTTCCAAGATCCAGGTGCTATCCTGCTCTCCTTTAGCTGAACATGGTGCCAAACAGAAACTCAAACGGGTTGGGAGAGATTGTCTTGTTTCCAAATTTGTGAGATTGAGTTTCAACTGAACTACCACTGGATGTCACTGCAGCTCTTTTGAAATTCAGCCAGCATGACAAAAGACAGCTCTGGCATTCGAACAATGAAATGACTAAATGGTTTATTCACATTTTACAGGTTTAAATGTACAGTGGAGATATAAATAGAATGTACACTTCTGTGTAGAAGGATAGGGGACCTGTTGTACAGAAAAATTGAAGCATCTAGTTTTTTCTTACAGTTTATGTTTCTTGTCAGAATCTAGTCTGCTGGGAATTTCAGTTTACAACAGCACTCAGAAAATGTAATTCATCTACGGAATTATTGTTCAAATGTCTACTCAGTGTTAGAATTCATAGGAAAGGGAAGATACAGACTGGATTTGTCAGACAATTATGTTGTGAACTCATTGTTTTATGCTATGAAGTTTGATTATAGATTTATGATCCAAAACAGTACAGCTTTTAATCCATACTGTTCTAGAATCAAATGATAATGTTGATTGTTTTAAATAGTTACTTTTTAAATTGTAGAGATGAAGGGTAATGGAAAATTTCTGGGTTAGAAGCATCTATCTGGTAGGCATTTGTGCAGTCAGAAGGTACTCAGTGTCCCGCCCTACTGCAGTTGTGCCATGACTGTGGTGCTTGTGCAATGGCATTTTGTTTGATTCTTCCCCCAGCTAACATGCTGGTATATTTTGTATTATTTGGAACTGAGCTAGTTCTGTATATAGTATTGTCAAGCAAGATGTCAAGCTGCTTGTAGAGAGAATTTTGGATGTTGGCTGACAAAAAAAAAAACAACAAAAAAAGTGGATGATTGTTACCCAGATTAACATATCCTGGTGTTAAAGACAGAGCTTAGAACCCACAGTATATCCCACCAGAAGACTGAAGGCTTTTCTTAATCAAGTGTCTCATGTTTTTTTAAAGGTTTTTAGTGGATTTAGGAGCTGGAAAGCTCAGTATATGGCTGACAGCAGTAGCCGCTGGTTTGTCATGTCATGCGTGTCCCATTCGCTGATTCCAGTTATTCGTTTCGTTTACAAAATGGCAGTATAATGTCCAAAAATCACCATCGTGATTTGATGCTGTTTCCAGGTTATTTTCTCACGTAGGTTCCTTATGCTTGTAATAATTATGAAAGCAATTAAGTCCTGTTAAATCAGGGAAGCTGAGCAATGTTGTTGGTTGGTTTTAGTTTTGGTTTTGTTTTGTTGGGGTTTTTTTCCCCTGGGATTTTTTGTTGGGTTTGTTGGGGTTTTCTTTCAAGAGCTCATCTAAAATGTGCTTAGGAAAACTAATCTCCAATCCTCACTTTTTAAGACAAATTCTCTTTAATCAGTTGAAATAAAAAACCCTGCTCCTGCTTTGTTGTTACATAATCTTCTATAACCATTCTTAGGAACTGTATTTGCTTGTGTGGGCTTTTTCAAAGAGCTTCAGAGATGAATGACTTTGGCAAGTCTAGAACTGACAACTTCATAATCACAGGTGCAACTCTGAAGATTCCTTTTCTGTTTCAGACACACAAACATTGTTTGTTTCACAGAAATGAGTTAGGAGAAGGGTAAATATTCCAACCAGCAGTTAGATGAAATTCTTGTTTACTGTAAGATGAATTCTTGTGTATTTCCAGGTGGATACAGAGTTGATTAAATTTGATATATTCTGCGCATGTTCCAGCTAAATCCAAACTGGAAATTTTGAAAAAGCATCCTGCAGTTATTTCTATAGTCTGTCTCCTTATAGATGTATCTAAGAGATCAAGGGATAGGTCCTATTTATAAAGCAGATCATTTCTTCTGTCTGCATGTTTTTAATGTTGGTTCCTCTGCTATGAAGAAATAATCTGCTCTGCAAAGCTGAGAGATGTGTATGGGTAAGACAATACTACATTCCTTCATTGAAAATCACTGTCACTTGATTCTCTGCATTAGCCTGACTTTGTTTTTAAAGAGCTTTTTAAAAGTAAAAGATTATTATCTCTGAATTCCCCATCCTCCCAGGACAGACATTCATAATTAAGGTCTGGGGGAGGGGAAGGCAGTGCTAAGTGCTTCAGCAAAAAAAAAAGGATAAAAACAGAACAAAAAAATCTCACTTTAAAGTTTCCTGTTGGCACTCTTACTGCTTTGATGGAAGTTGATGACTCGCATGTTCATCTGCCAAGTGCATAAAGGGGAGCAAACACACTTTGCAGGCAGTTTTCATTATAGAAAACAATGTACTCTACAAATAGAGTTCTGAGTTCAGAAAAAATACCACATAGCAGAGATTGCAACTTCACATTTTCCTGTGGCAGTTGTAGTATAGGAGAACACCGAATAGCTGTAGGTAGTCCTTTTTTAATGGTTGGCAGTAGGATTTTAATGCATTGCTATGTCAAGGCTCATCTCAGCATGCATGTGGTTATTAGACATTTCTGAAATAAGAGAAGTACATTGTAGCTGGAAGCATCACCATTATATCTCTATATTGTGTCCTTTTCTCTATACCAGTCAAACACTGGTTCTTTCCATCTCCACAGTGAAATTTTAGTATTTGGAAAGATACATTCTCTTGTGGGACAGGGAGATTTTCAGTACAGCATTTTGTGTCTGAGGGTAGGTCTTGCATTATCTCAGAGGATAATACCATTGCATCGATTTCCTGGATGACATGTGGCCTAAGAGATTCTGCTGTATTGTATTTTGAGTTGTATGTTCTTGGTTTCTTCACTTGTGATGTATCTGCTATTCTGTGCATTTATCTTCAACTCGGGAGTGTACAGTAACTCTTGCCCATTCTCAGTAGTCTGGTCTTTTGCCCTTCAGCAGGTTGCTGTGGAGTTCTGTCTTGCTCTGCAGGTCCTGCATAAATAGTTCTTAATTACCTCTGAATACTCTTTGATCCTGGCTTCTAAGAAAAGTCTGGGTAGAGAAATATTCTGTTGGGTTGGCATAGGGAATTCTAGTGTAAAGCCACATTCATTGTTAAGTTCAGCACCTAACAGCTGCTGTCAGAAAATCCACCACAGAGAGCTGTGCCAGTATTGGTTCTACATTCTTTCTAAGATGTTCTTATATAGCATCAAACATAAATGCAGTTATATCAATAGAAAAATGGCCTTACACTAGTTTATCTATCTGTATTTAAAATGAAGCATTGGTATGAAGCTTCTCGTGCAAGGGCTTGTGCTGTAAATGCTGTATTGGTTTAAAAAAATCTAGGTCCTGACTTTCTCTATCCAGAAAGGGACAGAGAAATCTGGAACTCTGCCTGTCATGGTGAAACTTGTGTTGTGTTCTAAGGTGTTAAAGAAAAATGTTTCTAATGTGAAAATGCCATAATATTCTGTTCAAAAAATAATGGAAAATTAAGAAGGCTGCTGATAGGTGTACCCTGTATAGGAAGTCTTTGTGCCTCATATATGTACTCCAAATGCATGAGTACTAACTGCAAATCTTATAAAAATTGAATTTTAAACCATCCCAAAGTGTATTTTGAGATAATTTGCATGAAAGGAAAAGGTTGTATTTGTGAGACTTCAGAAACTATTTAGAAAAGCACATGCACAAATGCAAAACACTGTTTTGTTCAGAAATCAGTTGTTTGAAATCTGTGTTTTTAATTTCAGTGGTTTGGGCTCACAGAGCAGAACTAATAGAAGTATTGACATTTCATTTTAGTTGTATTGGTTTTTTTTAACTGCAGACAAAATATGAGTTGTATGGGGTTTTGAAATTCAGGATGAGCTGAAGGGTGAAATGTTTTCAAAAGTTGCTGTAGAACAGAACTGTATACCTTAAAACCTCAGCAGACTTAGCTTTCTGGCTTCTAGGATTCACTATACACCTAAGGGGAAAGCACACTAAATACCAAAGAGGGGTGCTACTAAGTGGCATCCCTTCAAATCTGAACAGCATAAACTAATTTGAACTATTTTCCAAAGTATTATCAAATTATGAACATTATTTAATTAAAGCAGCACAAACATGGTGAAGGGACATGGGTGCCTTTTTTGTATCATGTCTCCTCTGCCTTTGTTTTTCCGGAGAGTTTCGTGTTATCTGCTAGGTTTGCTTACATTGGGTTTGTTTCTCAAGGAGGCTGTTCTTTCATCATGACTTCCAAACAGCAAATGAAGTCTAATGAAATGTATTAATTGCCTGATTATGTCTAGGAATCCTACTTGAGCATGTTGTAGGTAACCAGAAATCAAGTTAGTATAATGGCAACTTCATAATAGGGAGTAGGAGCAAGACAAAGATTAAAAGAATGGGGAAGGCAGATGTGTGTCTTTGCTGGTGGCAGGATCTCATCTCCTTTTATCTTGTTTAGGTTTCTCCTCTGCCTCCTACTTAAAGGTCCATGTTAAAACCCACCACGGTGTTCCCCTTCCCCAGGTCTCCAGGCACCAGGAGTCCATCCCGAATGGGGGAGCAGCGTTCCACTGCGTCAGGACCTATGGCATCAAAGGCAAGAGACTCGCTGCTCTGCACCTTGCTGCTCTTTGCAGAACTTTGTGTGTGGGGTGCTGGGCTGGGTGTGAGAAAGGGGAGGGAGGAAAGACAGCGAAAACCCTGGAGAGAAGCTTAGGGAGATGCAGAGAAACTGCAGAGCATCACATAGTATTTAACACCTGTCCTTGGATAGCTGATTTCACAAGTCTGGGGGAAGGAGATGCACGTGTAAGGGTACATGAATTTTTGGCAGCTTCTTTGGTTATTAGAGATTGAAAAAGCCACGTTAGTTCATCTTGACCATCTTCCTAGGAGCAGTCAGTATTTGAATGTTGCCTAGGGGGTGCAGATCCTTGATGGTTCCTTTGTACCATTCTGCCTTAGTCTTGTGCCAGTCAAACCGCATATCTGACTTCTGGTGAAGGAAGGGAGAACTGCAAAATGCAGTTCATAAAGATTCTTGAGAGGTGGAAGCAGTATGCATTCTCAGTTTGATGAGGAGCCATGCAACTACCTGTAGTTACACTTATTAATGCTGTTGAGGAGGACAGGCAGAGGGTGATGGTACTGCTGCTTTTTTGTTTGTTTAACCTGATTTTAGCTTCTAGAGAAAGAAATATGGTAGGAGTAGCTGAAGAGTAATTAACTTCTGAGTATGTGAAGCTGTGTGTTTATGTCAAATAGCTTGCTTTCTGCTTCTTGGTTTGAGCTATCAGTATTCTTGGGGAAGCTGAAACATCAGAAAATTCTTCAAAACCATGGTTGTCCCAAAAAGTTAGGTTTTTTTTTTGCCCAGGGTAGCACAGCAGGCTGGGTTAAACAAAGTCTGTGCCAGCAAAAAGCTAGTTGTGTGATTTTTCTTTCTGTTGAAGTCCTGATAGAGTTACTACAGAAGCCCTTTGGGTTTGGGTGGTGTGCTGACTTAACAAGAGATTTACTCCAGCTCAGTGGTGTATTGATTTCATGCATATCCTGTTTGGTTTGTAATGCCGAGTCCATAGCAAATCTGTCTTTTGGGTTGTGCCAAGTGGTTCTTTGGTCTTTTAGAGTTAATAGTAGCTCCAGCTTATTTGTATTCAGAGACTTGTTGAGGAGTATGTCTGGGTTTCCCACGCTCATTCACATGCGCTGAGCAAAAAGCGCGGACAAACTTTCTTGGCATAATGTGAGAGGAGAATGGGGAGCACTCCAAACATACCAATGGCTTTGCCAGGATATGTATCCAAATGACTTAAAATAGTGTCTCTGACCTCCCTCCTGTTTCACACTACAGTGTTTTAAGATGGAACCATTTTAGATTATGAAGTTCACTTCTAACAGCATTGCACTTGATTTGTAAAAATCAAAAAGTTCCTCAAGACTAAATGGAATTGCATGCCTTAAATTGCAGTCGCTCACTGCTGTTTTGCTGAGTGTTTCCAGGTTTCTTCACATCTTGCTGCAGCCTGTTGTTCATTAGGTTTCTAGGCTCTACCCCAAAGTATAAGCAATATTTCAGAAGTGCGGGAATGAATTGTAAAATTAAAAACTCATCATTAGGTCCATTCTTTTGTAGTGCCTGAGGTGTAAATGTTGTGAGACATCTTTGGGATTCAAAAGAGTGTTACATAAACCAGAGACCCGTTATGGTCCCATTCAATATCATGAAAGGTCCATACTAAAAACCTGAATGTTGCTCTGATAGCAGCTGTGGTTTGTAAAGAAGACCTGTGGTCAAGGGCTCTTGAATGTGACAGATTGCAGTGTTAAGTGTATCATTCTGTCATGACGGGCATTAATGAAATCAGGTGGTAACCAATATGATCTGTTTTAATGCATGTTAAATACTGGTTTGGGGAGGTAAGATTCTGAAAACTTCTCTTTTCTTCTTCCCATAGAAGGCCAGAAATGTTCACATTCGGACCCGATTGAGAGTTCTGATTCATACGGAGACCTCTCTGACACCAGTGACCTCAAGACTCCTGAGAAACAGAGCACCAATGGGTCCTTCTCGTGTGACATGGCAGTCAGCAAAAACAAAATGGAGACGGAAGGAGAGAAGAAGTACCCTTGCCCTGAGTGTGGCAGCTTTTTCAGATCAAAGTCTTATCTGAACAAACACATACAGAAAGTTCACGTCAGGGCCCTCAGTGGCCCGCTTGGGGACCTCGGTCCTGCTTTAGGATCCCCCTTTTCACCCCAACAGAACATGTCTCTCCTGGAGTCATTTGGGTTTCAGATCGTCCAGTCAGCATTTGCATCATCCCTAGTGGATCCAGAGGTCGACCAGCAACCAATGGGGCCAGAGGGGAAATGAGATCATTTTGATCTTAAAGCAAAGCAGCAGTCTGGCTATAATGATAAGATGCTGTGAATGAAAGATGAAATAATGAAATTTGGTTCTATAGCTGAGAATTTTTTATTCATTTTAGCTTCCCCTTTTATCTCATGCCCTGCCCCACCTTTAAACCTTCACTGGGGAGAGGAAGAAAATGCTTCTTAGCTGATAAAGTACAGAAGATGGTGACCTTGAACAGAAGACATGACCTAAAACACCAAATGGAGCTTTAGAGGCTGCTGCTGGTGTTTAGTTGTGATCTTCTAGAGTAAATGTTACCAGCACTGGTCTGAGACTTAGACAGTCCTAGTGACCGAGGCACCTGGGGAGCTACAGCTACAGGGAGCTATGCTTTTGTTCTCTCTCTATTCCCCACCTTCCCTAACCTACCCCAGAAAAACAGTAAGTTTTAAAACCAGACCCATTATTGCCCCATTATTGAATATAACAGTAAGTAAAATGCCCGTGGTACCTATCAGGGTACAACGCAGTTGTCCTTTGAAAAACCAGAAAATCTTAAAGAAGGTGCAAGAATTTGAACCCCTTCTGCCATTTGTGAGGCTGTGAGTGCTGCAGCAGAACTGAACTGCTGAGAAGAATCCCCATTTGGAACAGGTTGTTTTTGTTACTTTTGACCATTAAACTTGCTGTCAGTTTTTTAATTCTCTATTATTATTATTTTAGGACCTGTTGTAGTGAATTGCTACTGAAAAGCCAGTCTAAGGCGAGACACAGAGCACTCTTAAAGCAGCTGTCACATTAGGGTTAGTATTAATTTTTTTTTTAGATGTACCATAATGAATAACTTGGCTAGTTGGTTGTTTTAAGTCTATGAAAGAAATAGTTTTATGAAAAAAAAAAGATAAAAAAAAGAAGGAAAAATACCATTGCAGTCTGGTTGACTGGTGCTCATTTTTCATGTGGGGACCTAGGGTATAAACACGATGAGCTATCGGGTTAACACTATGTACCACTGACTTGTTTAGTGTGAATAAACCCAGGGGTTCACAGAGTGATTTTGGTTTAATTGGATTGGACTCTATTAAAGAAGTTAGTATGTTACTTTGCATCCCCTCGTTTTGTCTGGTTTTTGAGCAGTTTAGCCACCTGTCCTAAAGGTGTGCAAATGAGAGCCAGTTAATGCTCTCCTGATCTGCCTCTAGTCAGGTTTGCAAAAGCCAGTCTTAATCCTTTCTTTTCCAAATAAGAAAGGTTTTTATAGGAAGAGATGGGAATTGCAAACAACAGATCTTGCAAAAAGAATTGATTACAAAATGCAAAGATGCTGGGCTCTAGGCTGTTGGAGGTTCCATTTAATCTGAAGATACCACTTGTGCAGAGATAATGTCCTTTCTTGTCTCTCCCTTTCCTCCCATGTAACTTGTCAAGGTGTTATGTACCAAATCCAGGTATAAATGTTGTTTAACACAGGGTTAGGAGTTAGGAATACTCTGAGTTATAATTATGGTTCTGCTGTTGATGCTCAAGGTCACATAGGATAGCTCCCTGAATTTATTCCTTAATTTCCCATCTGTGAAGAGTTTTCTCCACATCACAGTTGTGAGGGTTAATAAGCAAAGGTTTAAGCAGTGATTTGGTCTAGAAAGACCACTCTGAAAAGCCCAAGTCCCACACCAACCATGCATTCTATGAAGCAATAGCTTTCTCCATCACTAATACAGTGCTGGAGCAGGATAGACCACCTCAGACCAGGACTTACATCCTCTGCAGGAAACATGTATATATTAAATGTGAACACAGCCACAAACTGCTGTTGCACCACAACTTGCATTGCCCAGGTGCTCCTAATCCAAACCCTGCAGTTAATGCATAACTGAAATAAGATACATTCCTGATTTTTTTAATGTTGGAATTATACAGCCTTTTGTATCAGTATATGGATTTTGAAATGATGTTCTAAATTCTACAGACTTCAGAAGCCCTAGCTTCTCTTTTCTAAGAAGCTACACTTTTTGTACTTGTTCTCAAGTGTTACAAACCAAGGATTAATAATCAATGGCTTTCTCTATAGCACCAGCACTTTCTAAATTGAGAGCATGTTGCAGCAGACTTGAGGTTTTGCTATTAATCTGTGTTGGGAGACTGAAGGACATGTTCCTCTCCATTTATCTTCTCCCAGAATCCCTGGAAAATAGGTATGAGTTTCATTTCAAGGGAAGACAAACAAAAACAAAAACAAACCAACCCACCTTAAAACTAAAGCTTTATGGAATTGCTATTGCTGTACTGGTAAGCTTAGGTGACAAGTAGAAAATGGAATTTCAGAAAGGTAACAGAACATTTTCAAATACCTTAATAATGCAGACGATACTGAGACAACCTTGTGAACTGCCACGCCAGTGGAGATAGAGCAGGCTTTCCAGTCAGCAGAACAATTTATTGGGATTAGCAAATGCAACTGCAGTCACTCGTATTTACTAATAGCTCGCGTTTAAGCCACCAGGCAAATTTCTGTTGAATTGAGGTTGTGTTCTGAAATATTTAAGGAGTTTGTGTTCCTATGTGTAGTAAAAGAGGGTGCAGTAGCCATACAATTCAACTCCAAAAGCCAAGTGCAGAATATAGGGTATTTTCATCCTACATGTAGCTCCACTGACTCCAGTGTTACTAGTGGGTTGAATTTAGCCATGTGTATCAGAATGTAATTTTGAATGCTACAGAATTTGACCTGATGAAACAAATGAAAAGCCTTGAACTAAATAGGAAGCCTTGTAAAACACTAACTGTGCATTTTGTTTGTCAAAGAAAATGCTTACTAAGTTGTCATGAATCCATCGGTTGAAAGCTACTTACTTCTCAGTCTAGTGGACAGGGAAACAATTGGGCAGGAAGTGAACAATCCTGAAATGACAGTTCTAGATCATTCTAGTGTAAACGGGAGGGATTTGCACCAACACAAGAGACTGATGCAGACCAGTGCCAGCAGTAGTTTGGGCAGATCTTTAGCAGTGGTGTGTTTTCAGAGCTTTTTTGCTTCTTTGGGGGCATATTGTTCCATTCTGGTTAGTAATTTAATCTACATGCGCATTCTTTATATTGTGTGCTTTGGGAAATGCCTGCTTCTCAGAGAACAGAAAACAGATCCAAACAGAAACTCATCTTCAGAAGTTCAGAGTTCAAATGGAAGTACTTAACATACCCTGAGCTGTAACCTCACTTGTTTATATTACATTTTTAATTGGATTATCAATGTATAGATGATAGTTCTCATTTTGGGCCAGCCCTCTTTCCTTATCATCATCTTTGGTGGGACTGCAGTCCAATGTTGAAGTCAGTGCACTTTTCTGCCAAGAAGAGAACTTCAGTTCATACAAATCTAGATAAGCAGAGTTGTAGTATTTCTTTGTATTATAGGACTCCCTAAACCCCTCAACTGAGGATTAGACCCTTGTGTATTAGGTATGATGAAAAATCTTCAACCATTTATAATCTAAACATTAAAGGTAGACAAGAAAAGAGTAGATGCTTATAGGTGAATGAGTGAAATAAAACTGAAGGACTACAAACCGCTTGCATGCATGCTTAAGTGTTGTGTTGAATGTAGGGACACAGACTTATCATTAGGCTTCTTTTGTTGCCTGATTTTATCTTTATGTACTGTTAATCTACAACAAATGCAAGGTAAAGTGATTTAATGTGAATTTATTCCATACTGAGTTAAATTTCCTTGCATTTGTTATGTGTTAAATGTGTGCAGGCTTCTTAGTGTGGCTCACCTGATGCATGGTAATGTGGTGCGTGTGAGCTCTCAATGTGAAGTGATTTGCCCATGATGACGTGGGAAATTGATAGCAGAACCAGAAATTGAACACAGATTTTTCCTTCTCTCAATCCAGTGCCTTAACTATAGTAGGGCAAAGTATTATATGTCGGGGGGTGTGTGTGATTGATTTGTTTGGGTTTTAAAGCCTAGAAGTCTAAGATGGTGTGGACTTGGTCTTCCTACCAGTCTTTTGAAGAACTGCAAATGCCCAGTCACAGTTTTAGACCTGTTTGAGTGCCAGTGACTTAGGGAATATTTGTTATTTCCCATGTATTCCCTGAAATTATTGTTCCTCCCTCAACTGCTGTCGGCAGTAAGGAATGACTTGAATAGAAGAGCTGTGTAATTGAATGTCTATCTAACTCAACTAACTGAATCGATAGTATGAAAGCTAACCTAGATTTTGTAGGCTCTGTTGTAACTTTAGTGTCTTGTTTTTTCACTAAATCTTTGTTCCTAGAAATCAATATCTGAACTTATGTCTTGAGTCTGGAGTGGGGTGCCACTTTCAGCTTTAATTTTTTTTAAGGTGCTTGCTTGAGGAAGTAGATGCCAAAGTAAACTTCAAAGGAATTCCAGACTTCAGTGTTGGAAGAATGAATGGAGGGCTAGAGCTCTCTTTGGGTTTCATGAGAGATAAATGGACAAAGTAAAAAAAACAGCTACCAAAATTTCCAGTAATGAAATGGGAAAGGCTTTTCTTTATCACCCCCAAAATAACCAGATATTTTCAATTGTTCAGCATGGCAGAAACTCTGAGAGCAAGTGCCAAACAAAACCCTGGAATGTGTTGGCTTTTTTCAGCATTATGAACATACCTTAACAGCATTATGAATATTTTAATGTATATTAAGCCAGCTTTGTACCGTTCACCTTTTGCCTGGGTACAGTATCTGAGTTTTAATTGAACAGAACAGAAGCTCACAGGGAATCTCTGAGCTTATGCTCTCAGTCCAACCCTGGGAGACAAAACAAATGAGCAAAGAGGGGAAAAAATCCCAACAGGAAAATTTAAAAGGGAAAACAGTTTCTGGAAGATTCCCATGTCTCCTGAGAGAGTCCCATTTTTTATCCTGAACATCCTTTTCAAAACAAGATCCTTCAGCTGTTGTGAATGAGCCTTTGGGAACAGACTTGGCTTTTAGCCCAAACTGCTGCTCCTTGTCCCTGTCAGAAGGCAGCGTGTTCTGGAGCACTGAGCCTGGGACCCGGAGGGAGGCAGTGCTCCCTGACACATCTGCAGTGGCAGAGTCAGCAGCAAAAACATTGGCATAATGTCTTCCTGCCTGCTTCCTTGCCGCCTTCACCCTCAGATGTGTACACTACTCAGATGTGTACAGCTCTGCAAATACCTGTGTTAGCTGTAAAACAGAGAACTTTGCCTAAAAAAGATAAAAAAGGGGGAAAAAAACCCCAAACCACCAACCTTATAAAAACAGTTAAATGACGTAACTGCAAAGTGGTGCAGAACAAGAGGAGGAACCCTGGCTGTAAAGGGTTGTGGTGATAGCTGGAATGTTTAAAGCATGTTAATGAAAAACCACAGTTGTTTGCTCTATGGTAGCAGTAAGGCAGCCTGTTTGTAAACAATTAACACCTTGTGTCATCTCTAGACTCTTCCTGTGTTTTGTTCCCATCTATAAAATGCGATGATGATAACCCTTGGGTAAGACTGTTTCAAGACTTGGTTGATGTGTCAGACTGTGCTGCACAGTTGTGCTGTGAGCTCTTCTGCAAGCGTTTGGCCTCTCTGACTTCAAGTGTAATGCCAAGTTGAACAAACATTTGGCCACATTTTTCCTGAAAAGTGAGATACTTAATTTAAAGACTGCCTGGCACTGTTGATCTGCTCTCAGGGTTTATGTGAACAAAGCTTTTCCTAGGTGGCCTCTCTAATTGTACTGCAACTTGGAGACCTGGAGGTGCTCTGAACTGAGCTGTACTGAAGGAAGGAGGTAACTGGTGTCTCACTGATGTTCCAGTGCCCCCCTCCAAGCTCCTGGGTTCCATGTGGACCATGGGGCACTTCATACAGCCACTGGCAGCCATAAATGCTCTTGAGCTTCCTGTAGTCACATAGTGAGCTTGGGTAAGTGGTTTTATAATAAATCAGTCTCATGCTTGCTAATAGCTTTTTGGCTGCTGTGTCTACAAACTGGTGCCTTCTCCAGGCAATTTTTACATGCCCTCTGCAAAGTTGTCAGACTGACTGCTGGCTCTTGAAAGAATCAATCTAAGCCTTGCTCTTGGGCTCAGAATTTCTCTTCAGTACTGTTGTCACCTGAAAGTTTGCTACAATTAGTGCAAATACACAGTGTAAGAGAGAAAATAAAAGGCTATTCTCAGATGTCCTGTAGAGTGAGCAACTGAAACTGAGTTTGGGATGACCCACTAAAACTGGCATTTTTCCCTGGCTGCACACTGTATGGAAGAGACAGTGCCTTGGAAGGGAAGGAGCAGGAAAGTTTGCCATTGGCTCTGATGAATCCCAATCCTGCTTCTACTGAAGTTGTTGGGAATCCTCCCATTATCTTCAGTGTGAGCAAGAAAGGATCTTAGGTGAGGATGGATGACTCTTTCCCTACTTGAATGAAGTCTCTTGCTTATTTATGGGCCTGCTTCTATTGAAACCGAGCCTGTTTTAGCCTTTTTGGGTTCTTAGGGACCTGTTTGTATAAAGCAACTTACCTACCTATCTTTTTTTTTTCTATTGTGTGTATTTTTTGTATGTTCTGTTGGAAGGTGAAGCCTCTGTAGAAGGGGATACAAAAACTGATTTTTAAATAGTAATAAACCAAAAGAGAATTAAACTGTGCAGGCTGCATGCATTCATTTCCTGGAGACGGAGAGTCGAGACCTCGAGTGCACAGAGAGACAGCTTGAATTTCTCATATCTCAAACTCTTCCTTTTTTTCAGAGACAGTTCCTGCCTTTGTCCAGCTCCACTCAGCCCTATGAAAACCCAAAGTGCGATGGGCAGGTTGCAACACTCTGTTTCAGGATGGCCTTATTTTGACTAGAAAATCCTTTCTAAGGCTCTGTGCTATAAGATCTCTTAACATCTTTCTAGCATAAGGGGATGGAGTAACAAGGATTTATGTGAAATTTGATACTGTCCTCCCCGAATACCTGGAAGGCAGTGAAAATAAAAATGAGAGAGTACATATAAACATGTGGTTTTGCTTCTGGCCTACCTACATCAAGTGCTAGGTCATTAGTTAAATGCACTGTGTTCTAACTCAACGCCATTATATTCTAAAGAGGTAAGTGAAGTAATGGGGCATACTTTTATTATACCTTTGTTCCTTCCTGGTCTTTTTGCTTCCTAGTGGTGGTACCAGTTTGAGCCCTGACTTTCTGAAAGAATGGCAAACTCAAGACCAAAATAACAACAGAGATTTACCCTATTCTGTAAACATACTTAAGGAACAGTCTTTAATTTGTAAATAGATGTAAAAAAAGTCCATGTGCATATATAAGATTAATGAAAAGGGCTATCTCTGCATGCCTATGGCATATGTGCAACCCAAAAAGCCTTTCTACACAGGAAAGAAAAGGCAGCTTCCCAAAATAAACAGCTCCTCCCATAGCCGCCAGGCAAACACCTGTGGAGAGAGGTCTTTTACAGAAGCCATGTGCCAATGGTTTTATCTGCTTTCAGGTCAGCTAAGAAAATAAAATCTGGAGAGGAGATCTCTGCATTGTAAATGTCCGTGAATCCAGCGCTCTTGTGAGGAAACACTAGTAGCTCTACTGAAAAGGTTTGGTCTCTGCTTCTCTGCTCACATGCTGAATTACAAAGAGACCCATTACTAAATGGGGCTCTGCTCTTACCCTCATTTGAGGCCTAGTCCCAAACCCTTAAATAGATAAGAAAATTAATTTGGTGGGGTTTTTTTATGTTTACAATCTCACTGCCTTCCTGTTGTCATGGGATATGGTTCACTTGCTTACAATGAATGGTTGTACTATTTAGACATGCATTTTCATCAGGAATGGGACATTTTGCATATTTAAGTGCAACTCTAACCTCATGCTTTCCACAACAGAATCTAACTCTTACTTTGATAATATTCCATGATTATTAGCCCAGAGTTTTGGTCTGTCCCTTTTGGTTGTGCAGTCAGCTTCCATAGTGAGTGAGGGATTGAAGCATATTTAATAATCCCATCCAACTCCCTGGACGTTAATTTTGAACAGATATCAGAAGAGAAACTTTACTTCCTTTGACTCAGATCTCCAGATGTTTTGGTGCTGCCTTTTTCATGTTTCTTGTGTGCAGATAAACATTATTTTTAGATCAGCATTTCCTAACAAGAACACACGTTGGTTTATCTGAGTGCTCAGCTTTGTTAGCTACTCCTGTGCACAACAGTGAAGTGAGGAACAAGAAAGCTACAAATGTACTTTTCTACCTTAAAAAAAAACCCAACAACATAACACTTTCTCCTGGTTTTCTTCATGGATTGATGCTTATTTGTACTTTTCATCTAAGTGAGCACTACACAGGTAGAACAAGACCTTCCATGCATGATTTCCTCCCCTTGAAAAACTATATTTCATAAGGTATGTATTGCATGTCTGAAGCTTACAAAGCACTTTGCAGACATTAATCCTGTCTTTGTGACATAACTATATTAACACGGAAAACTGAGGCAGAAGCTTACCTAAGGTCAAGCAACAAATCAGTAAAATAATTCAGAGTGAGGCTCCTGTTCTTGATGCAGAGACCTGTGTATCTTTCACAATAGCTTCCCTTCCTCCACATGTAAAAAACGCACGCTGGTTTTTGTCAAGAGCGGCCTGCATGTGTAGCAAAAATACATCAACAAGGCAAGTGGGAGCTGACACATCTTTGTACCTCATTCCTAACATTATTGTTACAGTTTTATGATACCTTGCTAGGAGACACACTCCCTGATAGCAGGGAAAAGCAGTGTCCAGTCCAGATACCAAGTTCAGAAGGCAGTGGAGAGAGCTATGGGCTAGGATCCAAGCTGAGCCCCTTACTACAGGGAATGGTGGAAACGCACTGGGCAGTTTGTGACCGAAAGAACACAGAAATGTTGCTGTTAGAGGCCTCAGCGTGTGAAACTTCTCAAATCAGTGATTGCCAAGAGTATTTAGTGCTAATCTCTTAATGGGAGGAAAGCATAGCTGCAGTGCTGCTCCCCCGGTAAACAATAGAGCCCCGATTGCCCTCCTGAGGCCTCTGTCCTTTTCTTACAGCCCACACAGAACGCTCATCTGAGAAGGCACTTTGGGTGAGCAGAGCAAACTCTGAACCAGTCTGAACCAGTTCAAATATCACATATGGTTGTTTTGCTTCTGCAGACTTCCTTGTTAGTCCTTGGAGGCTGTGGCTGGCATTTACTTAGCAATAGCTCATGCTGTCAGATTGAAGGGGGAGGGGAAAGCCTTTCCTTGAGCATGTCAGCAGGGGGATGCAAGAGTGCAATCAGAGATTTCTCTATCGCTCCACAGACCCCTTTGTAGTGACTGTCTTGATTTTTGGTTATACTCGGCTTAGTTTCATAAACCAATATCTGATCCTTTTGTTGCAGCTTTGATGTGGGTTTTTTCCTTCTATTCAGATTGTTTCTAGGTTAGGAATAAAGCGTATTTCTTCCAGACTCCTACATCATTGCTTACAGAAGCTTTCTTACAGGTGAGACACACAGTTATTTTCAAGATCCAGAGGCAACAAAGGAGTAAAAAAACCTGCTTTTTGGGGAGATGCAAGTACTTAATAGTGCTTAGTAATACTTGATGCTTATAGTTTTTTAAGCTTTAAGCACAAACTGGTCTAATATTCTGTTCATAGTCTCAGAGTGTACCATCTTTATTCTCAGACACCATAATTTATGAAGGAAGCAGAAAATGGTTCAGAAAAACTAGTTTTGAGGGGAGACTGGAAGAATTGTTTTGATTTGCCTAGAAAGAAAAAAGAGGAAGTTATGGGAACATGACATATGCCCTATTACAAAGAGGGCAATGGTCAAGTTTTTCCATTTTAAGCAATCCATGTTAATTTGGCTAGGAAAGAATACTTAGATTAGAAAATGTATTTTGCTTACTCTTCCCAGTATCTTATTTAGTAAGATTAAGTAACAAAGTGTTATAATTCTTTCACAGGAAGATAGATGAACTTTTGCCCTGAAAGATCTGAATGTACTTTGTTGTGGCTAGAGGAGGGTGGAGGGTTTGATGCTTCGAGCCCTTCTAAAGCTGCAGGGCTGTGGTTGCCTCTCTTTGCACAGCATACTGTGCTGTATGTTAGCTCCCTGCTTCTTCTTAAGAAAACTCTCAATACACTTTGAATTTTTCCACAGGTGAAAAAGTAGAGCAAACAAACAAGAAAGAGCAGTTGGCAGACAGGAGAGAGAAAAAGCAGACACTGTTCATTACGGAACCTGTATAAACAGCACAAAGGTACCAGCTCACAGCTGAAACTGGTTCACACTGAGTTTAGGGAGGATGCTTAATGTTTTTTATTCTTAAAAATAGCATATATATTCCCCCCTGAAGTGTTTGTGGATGTGTTGTGGCACATGTATGTGTACATACCCACAGAATTTTACATGTAAATATCTGAGGTTATAGCTGCAGAGCTATTAGCTTACTTATAGTTTAGATAGTTATTTTAAAATCAAGTCCTAGGAAGTAATGTCAGGTTTAATCTCTAAAAGTGTAGCAAGAAGAGCAAACCCATTCCCAAACAGCAGAAAGAGCAATTGAGCCTGCCTTTGACAGCTGCCACCTGGCATCTTATTAAACTTAACTCTGTGAAACTGGCAAGCATGAATCTTCCCTCATCCTGGAGAAAGCCAGAGATGAAAGAGAAATGATTCTGCTTAGAAGTCAGTGGTGGAAAAGGCTTTTATCTTTAGCATGATTATGGAGGTTTTTGCATTTCACCCAGATTCCCTATTGTCCTTCTGCACACTAGAAACTCAGATTGTTTGCTGAAACTTGGCTGGGTGTAATGAGAAGCGCAAATTTCACTTGTTACATAGCAGGAGAGAGAGCTGGGAAGGTCTGAGGTTTGTTTCCACAGAGATTACTGCCCAGCGTGCAGATCTTGGATCAGTATGTGCAGGAGGAGGTGCTTTCTGTGCATGATGACATGGAAGCATTGGTTAGTCTCATGAAATGAGCTAAAAGAAATTAATTGTACAGGCTGGCAGCCCTCTGCAAACCGTTGTTTTGGACAGACTGTGCCTCTGGATGCATCTGTGGCCCTGCAGTTTCTGACTGCAAGGAATTTGTCCCATAAAATCTCTTATGAAGAGCTATTACAAACAGAAGGCCTGATTCAATAGCCCTTATTAAAAATTCTTGCTTACTCCAGCTAGCCTTGCTTTCACAGGGTGTAACTGGAGAGCATAAGGAATGTAGAGCTCAGTGTCTGTGCAGACAATGAGCATGACGCCATAAAGCAGACATCTTAGCTGGGGATGTCAGTCAGGACTGACACACACAACTGTGTTTTTGTTTGTCTGTGGTTTTGTTCTACAACCTGGCTGGAGGGGTTTTAAATCTGACATTATTAAACTAAATTTACTGTAGTCATAAGTAATATTGTTGAAGCACGAACCACGCAAAAGGCTGAAGGCTTATGGTTTCATGTTCAGTGGTAGTGCTGCTTAATTGACCTGTTTTCCTCGTTCCCCCTCTGTCACGCTGGTACATCTGTCTTTTTTGTGGCTCTCTTGTGGACTGGATGCAGCAGGGTTAAAGGAAATGTGACCTGGGAAGAAACGGGCAAAAGCTGGGTTGGATCAGCATCTTGAGCTTGCTTGTGAGACCTGTAGCAGCCTGACAGAGAGCATTGCCAGCATGGAAACATCTGGGAGTGGAAAGAAAGGACTGCTGCTCCTGCCCTGCAAAGCGGATCATCATACACTGAATACAATATGCAGCTTTTTGGCATTTAATCACTTTTTATGTGTTCAGTGGTTTCTATGTGATTTCAAAGCACTTTAGAAGAAGGGGGCTGCCCTGTCTTCTTCTGAGGAAGAGGGCTTGGGTTGTACTTCACGAAACAGGAAGGGAAAGCGCAAAGAAGGGAGGCTGGCACATCGGCCAAGGTCAGCAGGAATTCTGTGGGAAAGCCAGAAATAGCACCGTGCTGCAGGCCTGTGACTTGTCTACAAGCCTATCAGTTGGCCCAGGCCACTTTTAAGAGCTTGTGGTCCAACAGGGCCAAGCATTCAGCGGCTTGTTTTGCACTGGTGTAAACCAGAAACATTGCTGGTGACTCCAGATGTGTACAGCCACTTCTAAACACCTCTGTCTGCTTGGAGACAAAACTATCTGTTGTTAACACTTTGAAATGTCTGCAGAGAGTCTTTATCACGGTAGCTGGATGCCTGCAATATAATCA
Source organism: Pezoporus flaviventris (assembly GCF_033815535.1). Lineage (NCBI taxonomy): Eukaryota > Metazoa > Chordata > Aves > Psittaciformes > Psittacidae > Pezoporus > Pezoporus flaviventris. The sequence goes on along the minus strand of NW_026892589.1, from coordinate 4,450,954 downwards.
CTGTAAAGCATTTTGGGGCTGTTTGCTTTGTTTTTCTATAAGCAGGCACAGCTCTTAAGATTATGTGGAGTCAAAGGAAATCAATCGATCAGCAGAGGTAAGGCTGTAAACCTTAAATGCGGAGGTGCATGGCTTCCGTGGTAGCATGTACCCCCCACTCACGGCCTCTCTCTATAGGGCTGAGAAAACCAAAAGGGAGAATCAGGGCAGGAGAATCTGTTTCTTCGGGGTGGCTCTCTAGGGGAGACAAGACAGCGATTTTAGGTCCCTGAAGACAAACGCCCCGCCACAGTCGGCGGTTCAAGCCCAGCTCTGTGTCGGGAACCTCGTCTCCTGGCCCACGAATCTCCTGTGGCTATCGGGGACAGGGCTTGGGGAGCCTTTCCCCGTGTTTCCCCCGAGCCAAAGGGCCCCGCGGTACCGAGCACCCATCGCTGCGCCCGGTCCCGGCGGGACGGGGAAGCCCCTGCGGAGGTGAAGGAGCAGCGGCGCATTCCCGGCCGCCCCTTTCCCCTCCCGGGGCTTCCCCGACGGGGCCGGGTGTTGCCCGGGGGCGGGCGGCGGCAGCGTTAGGACCCGGCGGCCGCTGCGGGGCGGGGGGGGGGAAGCGCAGCCCGGCGGTTGTTTACCGGGGAGGGGAGCGGCGGGGCAGGTCTCGCCGCGGAGCCGAGCTGCGCGCCCGGGCTGGCGGCGGCTCCTCGCCTCCTCCGCTGCGCCGAGGATGCTGCGCGGGGGTCCGCGGCGGGCGGCGGCGGCGCTGGGCGTTGTGCTGCTGGGCTCGCTGGTGCTGGCGGCCCGCGGCGCTGAAGGTAAGTGCAGCCCGGGGGAACCGGCCTGGCTTTGTGTGGGGGACAAAGGCCGGTCTCGGGAGGGGAGGTGTGCGGATAGCGGCCCGGGGCGGCGGGGGCTGCCCGGCCCACCCGCATGGCTTGGCCTCGTCTCTCCGCAGAGTGCCTCCGCGGCAACGGCGCGTCCTACCGAGGAAGCCAGCGAGTGGCCTCCGGTGGTGCCCCGTGCCTCAACTGGCTGGCGGTGCGGAGCGGCCCCGGCGCCGCGCTCCCGGCAGGTGGGTCCGGGCAGCGGGGCGGGGGCTCGGCGGCGGTGGTGGTGGTGGTGGATGTCGAGGGAGCGGGATGCCGGGGCCGCGGGGTCCCCGCGCTGACCACCCGCCGCCCTCCAGCAGCCGCCGAGGACCACAACAGCTGCAGGAACCCGGACGGCGACGCCGCGCCCTGGTGTTACGTCCGAGGCGCTGCCGGGGTCCCCGAGCGGCGACCCTGCGACATCGCCCCGTGCTCAGGTAGGAACTGACCCCGTCGGCCCCCTTCCCCTCTGGCCATCCTTAGGGCACTTCCCTCCCCCCCGTCTCCTGCCGCTGGGCACTGCCTTTGTCCCTAGGGTGGGGGACCCCCCTGCGCACAAACAGCCCCTGACCCTCCCCGGGAACGGAGTGTACCCGAGGATCCCCTTCCAGCTGTCCCTTCTGCTTGCACATCTGCTTCCCAGCCCTGCCTCGCTCCACCCCCAGAGCTTTTCCGTTGGTGCCAGAAAAGATCTGTGCAAATCTTTGAGCCCCCCTGCCCTCTCTTGTCACTGGTCACTGTTGGGCTCTTTAGCTGTATTGAGAAAGCTGAGCTCTGGGCATTTAGGAACTGCAGAGACATTGGTAGGCTGTTACTGTGGGGCATGTTACTGCTGTCTAAACAAGCGTCTTGCTGCTAAACGGGTCCCAGGGTGAATTTGGATATGGGGCATAGGGCACACACACAACTCGGAGAAAATGGGAGTTGAAAGGAGGACAGTAAGAAACAATCCCCCTGATGCTGGATTCCTCATGGATAGTCAGGATGGGAAACACTTTGGCATGAGAAGAACTGTAGCTGAAGCCTGTTTTCATGGAGAGGAGATGTCAGTACTGACTGAGGCCAAAGTAACCACTTGGGTTTTTTTAACTGTTTACTTATTTCTGAGTTCTTCAAGATGTACACACTCCACTGTCCCTCAGGATTGCTGTCATTTGCATGTAAACACTTCTCCCCACACATACACTCTCCCCTTTTCTTCACTTTGCTTGGTTTTTGCCTGGTTTTCCCTACAAATGAAGCAAAACAAATGTGCTGCTGCCAAGACCCTTGCACAAAACAGTCCTGCAGCTTTGGGTTCAGGAGAGTTACCTGACCTTTCAGCCAGTACACCATTTGCATGTTGAAGGGATCTGGCTTTTTATCAGGAGTGGGCACCTTTTTATTGTAGTCATGTCCTGCAGCTCCCCTTAGTTCAGCTTCTGTGGCTGTGCAGTGCAGGAGACCCTGACTTCCTAACTCCCCTTCTGTACTTCCATTTCACATTCCACTGAGGATTCAAAATGGCTGCAGATAGAAAATCCACATGGAGTTACTGCCAGCTGTGGGGTGAGATCCAGGTGGAGGGATTTTTCAGGTGTGGGTGCATACCGTGCACGGCATTTCCCAAAAGAAGGGATTTTTGTTCAGGACAGGTCCTAGGTACCTACTTTCCACTGTCATAGCTTTGACTGTGCTATAGCTTCCATTTTAACTATGTCATGAAAGAAGGAACTACCTTGAAAATCTGCCAATGCTGTAGATAAAGAATCCACAGGACTTGGAAGGAGTCTGTGCTATGAGCATCCACCCTTTTGCAACTTTGGGCTCTGGCTGAGGAGGAACTTGCTGTACTTAACACTAGTCAGTGGCTGTGCTGCTCTGATTTAGCCTGTCCATCTTGCTAGAGGAGTTTGCTACAAGGCTGCAAAGAGGGGCTGGGTAAGAAGAATGTCTTCTTACAGGGGAGAGAGACTCCCAGCTGGAGTCTCCTGTCAAACCTTCCCGTGTCAGGAAGATTGAGGCAGAAGAGAGATAAATAGGCTCCTGGGAGATTCAGGATGGAGATTCTCATAATCTTGTTCACGTCTGTTCAGCATGATTGAAGCTGCAGCCTGTATATTGATTATACACTAAATGAAGTCATTGTGCATCCCCTGGACTCATGCCCTGAACCCAGGGTTTCTTATGCTGTGTCTGATTTCTGTCTCATCTCTGGTGGTGCTTTGCACTCTTAGCTAAATAGGTTTGTGTGAAAGCGAAGTGGGGGGAGGTGGACATTTCTGCTCTGCTTTGGTAGGATTTCTGGCAAGAACTTAAGAGGGAACAAGAGTTTGTCAGTGTACTTTGAAGGCGGTTCAGTAATACCAGTCTAGATCTGTCCCACTCACAAGGCGTGTGTTATTTTGAAGTACTCACCAATGCTTGGTTATACTGTATAGCTCCTTTTCCTCTCAACAGATGCTACAGCTGCCACAGCCCCAGTCTCTACAGAAGAAGCTGGTACTTCCGAGGAGGTGGATCAGGTGTTTGAACCAGCTGATACCTTGCCCTCCCGGAGTGAGGCAGCAGCTGTGCAACCCGTCATTGGGATCAGTCAGAGAGTGCAGATGAACTCCAAAGAAAAGAAGGACTTAGGGACACTAGGTACAAACTCAGGATCATGTGATGGATCCATTCCTCTAATTCTGGCAGGACAGATTTATTTTGAGGCAATGCTATAGCTGGATCTACTGTCTCTAATTTTGTCTCTTCCTTTCTCTCTTTACAGGGTATGTGCTGGGGCTGATCATGATGGTGATAATCATTGCCATTGGAGCTGGCATTGTCCTGGGATACATCTATAAGAGGTCAGTAGCTAGTCCTTTATTCAAAAGCTGGAAGCATGAAGCAGTGTAGAGCAGGAATGTCCGAGGACCTGCAGATTACCAGATCCCAGTGAAAAGGCAGGCAGTAGCATATGTTGCGATACAGCATGTTGTGCAAGAGTTTCGCTTGTTGAACTGAGGAAAGAACTATTTAAGAGTTAATCCTGTTCTTCTCCATTTCACCCATCAGCATGCTCTTCTGTCCCATGTAAAGTTTCAAACTCTGCCCTCTTATTTTTTGGCTTTGTGCGTGTGTGTGCACGTGTGCTTTGATGTGGTTTTCTCACATGCATCCAGAGGAGCTGATTTTACGTAAGAGCTGCAGAGAACAGATCCCACGTGCCCTCACAGGAAGTTTCTTTTGCGAGCAGAGAAAGAACAGTCCTTTTAGCAGGCCACCTGTTCCCCTGGTTTCTCTAGTCTAGCTAGCTTTAGAAGAAAAACAATTGGCAAATTCCTTGCCACTCATGCATTGTATCCTATGAAGCTGCATATCAAGTAGCACTTTTTTTTTGGTCCAGGTTCATTTTGCTGAAGCTATCGTATACTTTAAGGTCAGTTTTGGTTCACACTTAAGTTATTAGTTGTTCATCCAGTTCGCTGTGTTGGGTAGAAATGCTTCTGTAGCTCAGCAGTTTGAGGTTAGTGGTAATAGCAAGCAGCTTAGTTGTAAGAGACAGGGCAGGATTAACAAACAGCAGTGAATGTCCCTGCCGCAAGTGAAGGGCCAGGCTGCCTCCTCTGGGAGGGTTTGCTCTGTATTTTGGCTGCTTGACAGCAGTCTGACACAGCCAAGCAGAAGGAGCTCTTTCCCAAGCTGGGACATGTCCTTATGTAAGTGTTTATAATAAATGCCGACAGAAAAAAAACAGAGGGAGGAGTGTTACATAAGGGGCAAAACACAGCGCTGCTTGTCGAGGAATCTGATGTGAGGTGTCACTTCAGAGAACGCTGTCTCGTATGCTGGCAGGAATGCAGCCACTGCTGCACGCTTGTAGGCAGCTTTGAGAAGCAGCCAAACTGCTCATGTGCTGACAGGAAACCCCAGCAGCTCTGCCTGGTTGGGATCACAAGCTCCAGGAGAAGCGAGCAGTTCTGTCCCATCGCACTCCTGTCTTTGGTGGGAAGAAGCAATAGACCAGTGTTGGGCTTTGTCCAAATGCAGCTTTGCTTCCTCAATCCCAGAGAGCTCAGAGCAGCGCTGCAGTGCGGGTTTACTGTCTCTCTTCTTGCCTTGCTCTAAAAATTGCATGTGCAAGCTGGCAGGTTTGGGTAGGTGTGGTGAGAAACCTTTAATGGGTTTAGTAGCTTCTGATATACATAGCTTTTCTGGAGACAACGTGCTATTAATGCCATCCATTTTTAAAGCAAGACAGTCTTCCTCAGTACAAATTACAGAGGTTTTGCCTCCCTTAGCAACAGGCTGAAGACTGAGGCAAGTTTGAGGAACTGATTGTGGTACTAAGCTGAGAGTTGCAGTGGCAGAAGGCAGGGCCAGCTCTGAAGTAAGCTTTACTACTTTCAGGAATGGCTTCGTTTTGTTACACACATTCGTTTGCTGCAGCAAAATGCAGAATCTGTCACCACTTCTGATACCTGTTTCTATCAGATGAAGCAGGTTATAGAAGCTCTGTTCCACAGCAGTGGGCTCTCTGCTGTCTCACTGCTCCTCTGGGCCTGCACTGGGCAGTTCTGTAGGACTATAAGGTATAAGGAAACACTTGTCAGACCCATAGTTTGAAGAACCCTGGCTTTACCATCATGATTTAGCAGTCACAATGTCAGTGAATATGACAGTTTGAGGGAGGAACAAACTTCACCTGGCTGCTCGTTGAATGGGGTCAGATGGGGTCCTCTGCTTACAGTAGGGAATGTTTCTGGCCCTTTGTGTGTAGCTGAAAATGTTTCCTACAGAGTTCCTTGTTTTCTGTTGTATTATGTTTACTGAGACTGCCTCCAAGCAGTGGCACCCATGTACATCTGTTTTGTTTTGTTTTGTTTTGAATCTAGGGGGAAAGACCTGAAGGAAAAGCATGAACAGAAAGTATATGAGCGTGAAATGCAGCGTATCACACTGCCATTGTCTGCATTCAGCAATCCTGCCTGCGAGCTTGTAGATGAGAGCACAATCGTGGTGCACACTAACCAGACACCTGTGGAGGACACGCAGGATGGTGGTGGCCCACTCATGGGGCAGGCGGGTACTCCTGGTGCCTGAGCAGCTCGGGCAGGAGCAATACAGGCTGAGCAAAGCCTCCAGCTTCCCACTGTGAGTGCGGGGGGTGCGTGTGTTCATTTCTATTTTGTTTTCTTTTTGATGAAAGCCAGATGAAGGTGATGCAGAGGGAGAGAACAATGGGCTATTCATCACGATCTGTTTGAGGGGCACCATTCAGTGCATGACCAGCTGGGGACTGGTGCGGTGGACCCTGCTGCTTCCTCCCACCTATCTCCATGGAGTGCCAGGGAGCTGGGGGGGATGATGGGCCAGGCTCTCATGTGGTCGCAGATCCCACAGCCTGGAGCGTGGTCTTGGCTTTTTCTGTTCCTTTCCTATTTAACGGTGTGCACTGTTACTTAAGTTTCAGCCTGGAACCCCAGGAGGGAGCAGTACTACAGGGACTGAGGGGAGCTTCGTGTCAGGCTTAGCTTGGTAATTACACTGATTATAGTTCCTGCCTTTTTGCTTTAGTGGCTGAGAGCTGGAGACGCTGTCCAGAATCCTGCTACTGGATCGGTTTCTTTTTCCAAGAAACAGTTTATTTGGGGGTTGACTTTGGCCAGGAGCTGTATGTTTAGCCTAGTTTCAGTTTGGAAAAGCTCTTCTCAAGCTATTGATAAATCCAGGTCTTCCAGGGCTGAGGCCAGACCTCCATTCCCCTGTGGTGCTACATGAACAGCCACAGTTGCAGGTATCCAGGTGGTCTGTGCCTCCTGCTCACTTAGAGCAGGAGACCAAAGGCCAGCAGTAGACAGTTGTGAAGAAAGCAAACTGCCCTTCAGTTACCTACAGCAGGTAGAGCACTGTGGATAAATAACAGCCTCTTCCGAATTCCCTTGGCTTTCCACAGAGCCAGCTCTGGACAGAGTGGCCAAGCAGCTATGGAGGTCACTCTGACCATGACACAGCAGCTCTTGCTCTAAGGGCAGGATACAGCAGCTGCTCTTGCAAGATCCTGAAGTTAGAGCATGGCTCCTGGCTCAGCCTCCTTCACACGCACTCAGCTTGTGCAGCGAGATCACTTGCTTACAGAGCCTGGCATTTTGTAACAACTTTTATTAGCATTTCAGGGGGTTTGGAAGGGATGGTTGCTGCAGTCTCCCAAAAGGCACCAAGGCAAGGCCAGTTCAGGGAAACACCCATCCCCACCTCAGGGGATTCAAGCCATTCAAGTAAGTTTTCTAGCCATCTGCTTTATCGCTGTGGGCCTAACAGGGAGCAGCACTTGTCAGCAGGGGTTTTAGCGTTTGATTCAGAAAAGGGAAACGTTTTATTTTTAAATGCCTTTGAATACCATTTCTTTGTAAAATGTTTTAAATACCTCATTATGAGAAGGTGCAGATTGTGCTACCTTGGATTAAAGCTTAAAAGAAAACTGCAATGTAGTGGACCTGTGTGGACTGTGGCTCATCCGTACATTCCTCCTGCCAGAGCAGCATCCTTTTGCTTATTGCAGACTTTGAATTGAGAAGAAGGTAAGATGTCATGTCAGTTTGCCAGGCCCCAGGTAAATCCCTACAAGCAGGGCCTCCACTCACCAGCACTGACAAGAGGCATGGAGCTTATGTCCTTGCTGCCAGCAGCTGGTCTTGGGCTGGGACGCTGTTCCTGAAGAGCAGCTGTGGGTCTGTGAGCTGTGCTGACTAAATGGGCTGGCCCGTGGGAAGATGCTCTCAGTTACAGCCCCGTCCTGCCCTGACACAGGTCAGTTCTGCTCTGGTGCTGCTCAGCAGCAGCTCCATTCCCCAGGGCCTTGCAGTGGAAAGCATGACAGGGACAGAGCACAGCAGGTTGCAGGAGGCACTGACATAGCTAGCATTCTCGTTCAGTTGTTGCCTTCACAAATGCCCCTTGAACTACGTATTTCAGAATAAGATGTTTCCAAGAACAGGCTGTATTTTTATCCCTGGATCAGAAAAGGAAAATAGAGGCTTCATTTTCTGCTGACTCCTGTCCACTCTTAAAAAAACCTTGGCAAGTTCTTCCATCATTCCAGGTAAATAGTACTGTAGAGTACTTGCACTGCATCTCTAGAATTCTGTAGATGTGGCAGAGCCCTTGGGCTCAGGGAAGGGTGTTCTAGATGATACCAGATCTCTGCAGTTTTGCTGTTCCCATTTTGTGACAATAGAAACCCAAGCAAGCTACAGCTTCGTGCTCGATGTAACAGAGGCAACCAGATGTTGTTTTTGTAGCATGTTTAATGCTTTTTAATTTAGTTAGAACATGGAGCTGTGCAAATCACAGTTCATAACCCCCACCCACACATCACCCAGGACTCTCCCCTTCAGGGGTCCCCTCACAAACCAACCTGGAAGGGGAAAAGAAAGGGCAAATCCTATTAACAATCCTGAGTCCACTGGACCCAGTTTAGAGAGGCTCCTCCACCGACTCACAGCACAGGGAGTCCCCCAGTGTTTCTAAAACACCACTACACAGACTAAAATCACACCCCCACACTCACACCTTTTGTCAGGTGATGGCTGGTCCCATGTTATGTTATATAATACTTTAAACTCATGGGTAGGGGAGGAAATCAAAGTAACAGCAAAGACTAACACCCATTCCCCACCATTCAATACTGAAAGGAGTGGGGAGAGAAAAGATCACACTAAAAATCCAGTTAAACCAAGGTGTCTGTGAAAGTTGAGAGCAGGACTTGAGCCACATTTTGTTCTGTTCTGCCAACCATGTAAGCTACTGCAGCAGTAGCTTTCTTCTTTCTCCCTCCAAGGGAGGAAGTAGAGAAGTGCTGGAAGAGAACATCCCCCCAAACACACCCTTCCCAATGACTCCAAGCCCTTTTTTCTCCCCCAAAGCAGGGAATGACCCTGAGGAAAGTTTCTGCTTGGAGAATCAGCTCAGGTGCTGCAGCAGCAGAGGCAAGAAGGACCTTCAAAGGGAGCAACTGCAGGAAAGGATGAGGTAATGGCAACTGAATTATTAGTTCTCCAGCTGCCACTCCTGGGAGAAGGGGACATTCTCCAGCACTTTTCTGTTCATGACAAGTCCATCCTTTAAGTAACTCTGGGGTTATCCCCCTTTGTCATTGTCCATGCACAAAGTCTGAGCCACTTCAAACCCTTGGTATGCTGAAGAGAACCTTCTGCCACCCTTTCTGTCACCTCATGTCCACAGGCCGAGAGCTCAGGCAGCTTCAGCACTCCAGGGATGTCCACAGTCAGTGCTTAGCACAGTTTTACACATTCGGGTTCAAATACTTTCACCTAGGTTAAGGTTCTTGGGCAGGCAGACTCACGGTGCAGGCTCAGGGTCTGAAGATGCTCAAGCAGCTCACCTGCCTTGATCACCATTAGGAGGGGCAAGCAGAGCTCAGTCTTAGTGTTTCTAGGCAGGCTTTTGGAGGTATTCAGAGACAGAGGCAGGAAAAAAACCCACAAAACCAAACTAAAACAAGAATTCATACACGCTTCCCCACAGACAAGGTATTTCAGGAGAGCTGCCCAATTCCTGGGGCTTTTCAATTCCTCCCCTGTGATGCACCTGGAGGCCAAAATCTCAGTGGGTTATTCTGGAAAGCACATGCACAAACACACACACACACACACACACACACACACACACACACACTGTCCTGGTGGGGCCTTTTGCTGGACGTCCAATTTCCCCTGCTTTCTGTGCAGGGTAGTCAGTGGGAGAAGCAGTTCCAGAAGTGCTGGTCCTTACCCAGGAGAGTCTCCTATAGCAAATCCCTCCCTGGCAGACAGGCCAGGGTGGCTTCACAGCTTGCAGCCAAGTTCTAAGGCACCACAGTTAAGAAGCCTGGAAAGGCCAGAGAAACACTTCTCAAGCCATAAAAGTAGTGTTGAGCAGCTTTCCTAGGTGCAGTTGGCAGGAAACAGCCCATTTTGCTTCTGAAACATGCCAAAAATCCACAGTGAATCATATGTCCAAGAGGAGGGGTGTTGGGTGGGGAGAGAGAGGCAATGCAGCAAATGCACAGCGTGGTGCTCCATTAATGCCCTGGAAGTGGCTGAAGTGCATCTCCCTCCCTGTCACTCAGCTCCAATGAAGCGGGGCAGGCAGCAGGATGAGCTGACTAGGTTGTGTTGTCAGGTAGCTTGTCACGGTTCAGTCCATACTGCACACTCACGTTGTGGTCCAGCTCCTCCAGCTCAGATGGAAGGGGGATGGCAAGTTCTCCCAGGTAGAGGGAGAGAGCTTCAAATGAATCTTCCAGCTTGGAAAAAGGGGGCCTAGAAGCAGCAGTGAGGAAATGTGAGTGGGAAGGAGGAAGCACAGCAGCATCTGAAAAGGTTGAGGCACTTGTCCATCCAGCCACTGTCCCACGCACAGAGGTGTGAGCAGGGACGTGATCCCTCCCCATTCAGCTTCTGAGACTGCAAAGATCCCATCTGTCTGGCTACCTGTTTTTACAGCTGATGATCAGGGAAGTCTGGCTCTTTTGGAACCCACTTGGCATCAACACTGTTGTGAAGCATTCACCTTTCGGAGCTGGTGCCAAGGTCTGCCCCTACTTTTAGTACATGAGAAACCCTGATCAACCACTCCTCCTCTACCCTCTGTCTCAGGAACTGTTTCAGAAACCTCCACCATATACAGAAGTCTCTCCCAAGCTAATAAGTCTTTAGTCTCTCCTCACATGTAAGCCTTTGAGCATTCCCACAGGAGCCCTCTTCCACCCTCTGTGCAGAGTAGTCCTTCCACTAAGGGGATAAAGACACATCCTCCAAGCTTACAAAGAGCAGCCCTCCAAATCCCAGCCCTACCGGCTCTCTGGTTCCAGTCTGCAGCAAATAGCAGCCAGAGGGAAGAAGGCTGGAGGACAGTCAGCAGGAACAAACTTCTCCCAGAACAGCTTGACATTAAGGCCAAAATCCAGTGTGCGTGGGAGACAGTCCGGGTCGGCATAAACCTGGCCTATGATCTAGGGAAAAATGAGAGAAGAGCTTAAGTACAGCAACAGTTCCAGGGTGTTAACAAATAGAGAACATCAGCACCAGGCAGGGGCCCCATCAAAGTATCAGGGTGAAAGGGAAAGAGCAGAAACACTGTTCCTGCTTTCCAATGGGGCCAGTTGCACACTGTACTGCATACAGACAAACTGCATGTTAAGCTTTTATGAGACGTGGTGATGTGGCTGCTGTTGTGAAGGAAGGCCCAGATGCCTTCTCCATCTCCCCAGGGTCTTTGCTAGAAGATGCAGGGTGATGTGCACCTCCCAGAGAGCTCAACCCTGTCTTCCTGCTGGGGGTGATGCAGCCCCTCCTGATCACAGGTAACCAACACAACCTGCATCACCATCCCATCTCTCCCCTCACACAATCTTACCACACCACCAGCAAAACTCCTTTCTATGGAGCATGTCCTAAGTGATGCTGTGAAGTCAACAGTACCACATATTCTGACTTCCTCTGTTACTGGCAGATTCAGCTCCACAGCCAGATGGGAAGGGTGGAGAGAACCACCAGAACCAAAGCTCAGGAGGTTGCAGGCAGAGCTGCTGGAGGAAAGGGCTGGGTGGAAGAGAAGGAAGCCCTGCCCCAGCACTCAGACGCCCCAGTGCTCACCACCTCCAGCACTAGAGGACTCAAAGTGTAATAGGAGGGAAGGAACCCACAGCACAGAGCAGTCAAGGTCAGTGTCAATACAAATGCTCACATGGGGAAGAATTTTGGGTTTAAAGCCTCACTGGTATTACAAAGAGGGTGTTATTTATAACCACCCAGGCCCTTCTGTGCCAACAGCTCAGCAGGACAACCACATCCTGTAACTAGACAGTGGAACGCCCATTATGTATTTTGGCAGGATTATTTCCTTATCTGTTTGAGTGTGTAACATCTTTTTTTAGCATCTTTATCTTGGTGACAAGCAAAATGTTCCTGTGATCCTACCCCTATTTGTCTGCTTTCTTTGCTACTATGTCTTTTTTTCTAGATGAAACAATTGTTATAATTCCACAAACAAATTTTTCAAGTTCCTGAATTTATCACTCACAACCACAACATTCTCTGAGAGGAGAGCCCAGCATAAACAGAGCTCCAGATGAGGCCACAGAGACGTATGCACAGATATTTTATTTGTCCTCTTCATTCAGACACTGAAGATGAAACTGTGCTGGTCTTCCCTGGTGTCCCTGTAACTGCTGTGTTATCAGTACATGTAACACTCTGCCTTTCATCTCTATTTCAATCATCTTACCTTTTAAACTGAAAATACCTTGCAGCTTTTGACTTGTGCTCTTTGCTCTGGAGACAGAAAAGACTGCTATAATGGTAAGACTGTGCACTGGCTCAGAGATAAACTAAGCCAACAGACTTCAGGGTGCAAGCTTCATTAATCGACCTGCAAAGAGGTTTCTGTTCCCCATTCTTTGAAGTGAAGTGCCATCCTCAGTGGAGGCCCTGAATTTGCTGAGATACAGCTGACTGGTCTTTTAATGAGGCAGTAGAAGAGGCAAAAAGTATCACAGTTTTAGGGAATATATCTATTTTCAAATGGATACCAGGGCTCAGTCAGAACTTGATGGACTTCTTAACAGTTACTCTCAGTCCGGGAAGAAACAAAACAGTTATCTTCCCTGAGGAAGCAGAGCAGGGTGAGCCTGTAGTCCCAGCCTCAGTCTCTGTGCTGTTAGGTCAGAGATTGCAGACTCAGAGAAATAGCTGATAAAATGTGTGTGAGAAGATGGCCGTGGGGAAGAGGTCTATTAAAGATGCCATGTAATGTCCTGGCCTTACCTCACAGAGAACAATCCCAAATGAAAAGATGTCCACTGTCTCATCGTAGCTCTGTCCTGCAGGAAACATAAGACATTCAGATTTGGGAGAGACAGTTCCCCACCCAGCTATTTCAGCATCTGCCAGTCCAAAGCTACTTCGCCTATTCCCTGGAAGGCCCTAAAACAGGAGACAAAGCAGGGTTTAAATCTGAGCAGGGCCAGCTGCCCCAAGACATGTATACCGACTGCATCCTCCTATACACTGCCACTGCTTGTTTTAACTCCTTTCTTCTAGTGGGGAATTACAGGGACAACAGAGGGAAACCGTGTGTATCAGAGGTCTGAGCAAATCCTAATTTTAACTGTGGAAAGCTTCTGCCCATTCCCACTGATTGCTGTTCTAGTGCATCTCTACAGTACAGAGTCATTGTTCAGCTTCCCCAGCGGCCAGGGAATGCCCAGTCCCTGCTGCAGTGACCGCAGATATAATAAATGACACACTGGCAGCACTTTGAACCTGGGAGAGCAGGCTGGCTCCAGCAGGCCATTCTCTGCTTACAGACGCACCCCTCCCCAGCCAGTATCTGGTAAACAACCCTGCTTTCAGAGGTGATGTCAGACTATGCTCTTGCTGGTCTCTTTGACAAATGCCAGGTCTGAGACAGGCTCCGAGAAGGCCTGTAGGCCTTGAGAGAAGGAAAACAGAACAGCACACAAGAAAGCTGGGGAGAGGAGCCCAGTCCTCCCTTCCCTGGTGGAGACATCTGATGTCATAGCTAGCTAAACTGGCCAGACAGACCTGCTTATTAGGAGGAAATTGTCTCCACTGCATTTCACCCTTACCTTGACTCCTGCAGGGGCAGATTTTTCCCTAAGGGTTCATCCTTAATGCAATGGAAGGCTGTGTGCCAAAACCAGATTGCCCTTCACTTGGACCACTCCCACCCCAGTCCTGAGGCTTCGGCAAACCTGGCAGCAGATGGTTTCTCCCTGAATCTACATGACAGCACATGTATGTCTCATCCTGGAGTTTGATGATTCCCTGTCTCAAGGGACAGTTCCAAAGCATGAGGCTATAACAGAAATTGGTCTCAGGTTCAGTCTTATTTCAGGCCTCTTTTGTCTTGCCTGTTATCTAGATCGGAGCAGTTTAGGCCTGCTGCCCTCCTGAAGAATCCTCCTGTCAAGCCAGAAGCATTACCTCAGCTGGTACAAAGGCTTATCAGGTCAGGTACTGCAAAAGCAGTGCAGCTAGGGTACCTGTGTGTATAAATAAGCTCGTATATTAGCAGGTCTAAAACCATAGACCCTAATAGGTTTGGTTGTTACTAGGGCTCATAAGCTTTCAGTAATCTTATCATCCCTGTACCTTGTCACAGGCTGTCACCTCACCTGCACCCTGGTATTGGTATCTTACCATTGAGCATCTCTGGAGCCATCCAGTATGGGTTGCCAACCACTGTGTAGCGCTTCTTCCTGTCACTCTTGCGTAGGGTTCGTTTCTTGGCCGATGGCTTCTCCAAAGTGGGCTTTTTCCTTTCCTCCACAATCAGCCGAGACAGACCGAAGTCAGCCACCACCACGGTCTTATCCTGCACAAGGGATTTAGTACAAGCCACCGATTATGCTCAGCTACTCTGAGGAGCAAAGAGCCTGCAATTCCTGTTTGCTGTCAACTACACTGTAAGGGAAACTAACAAGATTTCCTGCAGCCAGATGAGCACAGCAAGCTGCCTAGATACCCAATTCACAATCCCAAAACATCGTTTCTTCTCATCATTGTCTTATTTTCTGTGTGGTCACTACACTAATGCCATCAATTTGGCTACTTTTGCCAGGGCAAAGCTGGACCTTTCTTTTCAGACCTTCCTAATCTACCTGGCCAGGAATTAGTTTAGACTTTCATCCTGGGTCATTTGAAGCCCACATGCCAATCCCATATTTCAGCCAGTGAACAAAGATAAGGCTTGAAGGAATGAAACTACACAAAAATCTTGTGGCCTCCTAACATATCAAAAAGAGAGAGCACACACCTGTGCACACACCTGCACACTTGTCTGAATCCTGAGTGCCAATAAAAAAGTCATCAAGTGGTTGAAAGAACAGAAGCAGCTGCAGAGAACATTTCATAGTTGAGATAAGAAACAGAGCTGAACTAACTCTCCTAACAACACTGTTAATAGGAGATGCTATGACAGGAAAGGGGATGAGAGAACAGAATGAAGAAACAGGGAAAGCTAGATTAGTCTGGGAAATCCTATGTGAAAATGAAGCTCCCTTGTTTAGGGCACTAAAAGCCTCTCTGAAATCAGTTCTCCTGAATCACCATCACCTTTCCTGACAAAAGAGGAAAAATCACATGGAGAAAACCAAGGGAGGAAAATGACAAGGAGGGGAGCAGCATGCTGTGGGGAACAGAGGTGTAGCTCACCAACTTGATTAGGCAATTGTGTGAATTCAGGTCTCTGTGAATGATGCACATGGAGTGCAAGTAAGCCTGAAACAGAGAAAGAAAACTTGGCATTAGGGATTTCCAGGCAAATGTGTCCCTTCACATTTAAAAGGCCTCAACAGTCAGATACTAGTAGCCAGACAGCATCCAAACCCCCTCATACATCACCCTACTGACGTACCTAACCCTGACCCTGGAAGGTCACTCTCTGATAAAGGGGCAGTCCAACTCACCATTCCAGAGGCAATTCCTTTGGCAAAGCTGACCTTCTGCTCCCAGGGAAACGGGTCCTGAAAGACAAATCCTCAACGGTCAGAGCCTGTCTTCCCAGCCAGTTAGTGACAGCAATTCTTCTGCAACAGAGACTCTTGCAGCAGTCACAGAAAGATGATACAGCCCCAGGAAGAAAGCGATTTCTGCCTCGGGCTACCCACAGGTGTGAAGAAGTTTTTCCACACAGCTCCATAGGAGAAGACTAACAAAGTACCATAAGGCTGGTACAACCAACACCACAGTCAGCCTCATTGAGCAGAGGTCTACCAGGCTTCCATACTCACCGCATTACGAAGGAAGTCTTTCAGGGTGCCTCCCTCGATGTACTCAGTGAGGAGATTCAGTTTCTTGTCCTTGTACAGTACACCAATGAACTTCAGCACATTGGGGTGATCCAGGCTGCGCATGACTTTCACCTGGGAAGCAGAGACATCCCACCCCAAAGAAGATAATGAAACAAGTCCTGGCAGATCTGCTCTGTGCTGACAATGCTAGAGGTCCCCCCTGGGGATCACAGAGTACACTCAAACCCTAACTTTAAGCAATCAACTAAATGTTGCCTCTTCATTTTCATGCTGTGCAATTAACGTGATCTTAGTCTGTAAGGAGAGCACTCTTGAGTTTGGCAAACTTTTAAGAGGCAGGAGCT
Organism: Pezoporus flaviventris; assembly: GCF_033815535.1. NCBI lineage: Eukaryota > Metazoa > Chordata > Aves > Psittaciformes > Psittacidae > Pezoporus > Pezoporus flaviventris. Next base: position 4,434,947 of record NW_026892589.1, on the reverse strand, counting down.
CTCCAGGGCAGCTAACTGGTCTGTGCAGTATGTGTCAGGGCTGGAATAACAGCATTAGGTGTTTAGGGAGCTGCCTTTAAGCTAAATCTGACTTTAAAAAGCATGGTAGACAGTCAACAAGAAAATAGTTTATATACAGCAGGAGTCTTAAATATCTTACAGATACTGGCCCTCATCATTTGTATTTATGCACAAGGCTCAAAGATAAATCCTTTATGTAGTGCACAGCTCCACTTGCCTCAGGCTGCTTTTTATCACTGAAAAATTAATGAACTGGGAACTGAAGCCATGTCTAGTGTTCAGTGTGAGTCACACTTTGTTGCAGCAAACATTCAGCTCGTGTCAGCTTTTCCTTGTGTGCTGTCTCCCTCCTCAGTGCCTTGATTCCTGCCAGGATGCTGGCACGATCACTCTATGGGTAAGATGGAAGAGAGTTCCACACACTGCAATCTTACTCCTACCTCTGTCAAGAAAGTCTTCTGTGTTTCCTCATCACAGCGGATCAGCTCCTTCATCACCATCACCTTTCCTGTTGCTTTGTGAGTCACCTGGTGGAAACAGAAACCACAGCTATAGGCAGGGCTCAAGAATACATAGCTCCAATGCTCTTGCAACTCTTCTGAAAGAGAGGGTAGCATTCCCTTCCATACAGAGCAGAAAATAGATGGGAGAAAATTCTGAGCCTGGGGATCTGCAGAAAAGAGCATAAAATATCTTCTTGCAGAATTCAGCAAAGATCCTGTATGTAAAACAGAAACTACCTAACACTGACAAAGGATCATGCCAGGAGACAACAACATCCCAAGAACCAGAGCTGAAGTCTCCACATTAGGTAGCACAGGGATGAGCATGAATACAGGCTGTCAAAGCCTCTGAAGGCATCAGTTCTGTACTTGTGCATGCCTTAAGTTCCATTCCAGAAAGTATTTGCCCAGCATGATGCTCACATTTTGTACCCAGACCCTAACAACTACATTCTGAATCAGCAAAGGAACACACATTCACTTGCATCAGAAACCAAACCAAACAACCCAAATCTACATTACTACATGCTTCGGTTTTATGGGGACTCTGAAGCCTGATGGTTTCTGATGAGCTTAAAGAAGTTACTTATGTGCAAGCAGAACTGGGATATACAGGCTATTCAGTTAAGGCAGAAAGAGGTTATTTTACCATGCTCCTAGGGAGCAGTATATTGCTGCCTGCAGGGAATGTCCCAGAATGGTGGCAAACACACAGAAACCCACTATGGACATCAGGTGATACATTTTCTGTCTCTGGACATGGAAAGCCTTTGCAGTTCCTCAAGAGCTGTTTGCCTGTATCCAACTAGTTCCTGGCATTTTGCTGTATTCCAGAGGTTTCTTTTAACTTGCTCTGCCTTGCTTGCACCAGGTGCATGAGTGAGCAGAAAGGGTCCAAATTCTGACACACAGGTTGTCCTGGAAATCCTCTCCCCTTCATTTGCTTAACTTGGACAGCTTTGTCTCCCTAAGATCTGCACCTAACTAAACTGCCACCTTCTGTCTAAGAACAGAAGGGAACTATTGTGACCAGATACAGGACTTGTTGCACCAGAAGCAGTCAATCTGAAGCTCAAGAAAAGCCTCATACCCCTTAAAATGAAAAGCCTTTCAGAAAACCTCTAGAACTGCAATCCAGAACACAAGACCCAGTTACAGTACTGAGGAAGTTTATAAGCTCTTGCAAACACTGTGGCACACTAGTTCTGTTTAGAACCATGGGACATAACATGGCTGATACAGGTGGAATACAAACGCATAGAATAACACAAGAAAAGCAAGAGTACAATATTCTGCTCCCGCCTGAAATCAAGCATCCATAAACAAGTAGCGAGCCAGGGAACACTACACATTTCAGCCAGGGACATGAAAGCCAGGGACATCTAATACCCAAATATAAAGATAAGTGAAGAGACAAAGACAAGACAAGGCTATGTGGAATTCTTAAGCTGACATACCAGCAAAACTGAAACAAGTGTCATCATGAACCTCCAAGAGGGCAATTTTAACTCCCAGAGCATGCACCAGAACAGGATGGCTATTGGGTAACTTGAGCAGAAAAACAAAAGTCTTTGTGCCATTAACTGTGGGGACACAGATGACAAAAGCATGCGACAGAGGAAAGGTTCTGCTTACCTGGGCCTGTTATTTCTCTATGAGCAGAGGAGAAGAGAAATGCTCATTAGTATAGATCAAAAGCATTGGGTCTGTAGTACTGGCTCACCACCTCCCATGGAAGCATGAGATGAATATGGTGGCTGGACACCCGAACTTTATACAGGTGTAAGGAGAGAAGTCCCACACCATGGTGAATAGCTGCTGAAGCACCCTCAGTCAAGACTGGGGCTTAAATACAAGAGAACTGCTATTAATGGAGATTTTTAACCGTGAGAATCATGCAAGGCCTGACCACTAACAGCACACTGACAAGTTATTTAGGCTCTGCTGGGGGTTCAGAGGTGGTCACTACATCAGCCTGGCGAATCTCCCAGCATGGCACACCAAGGGGGGGTGAGAAATGCTGTACTGGGAAGTTGAATGCACCTCTTCATAGGAAAGATGCTCATAAGAGAAAGTGTAGCTTGCTCCCCATTCTGCCACCTTACCCAGGTGAGTGCTGTGACACAGGCACTCTGGAGTTGTAAATCTGACTCAGGAGATCAGTATGTATGCCCAAGGTTGGCATTCAAAGGGGAATTCAAGACTGCCTGCAGCCAGAGACACTCACGGTCAGGGAATGAAAGAGAAATGGATCTCACTGGGCAAACCAGGTGAGTTCCATCACCAGTCACTATCAGCAAGACAAAGGCCACTGAGACAGTGGTAAAGGATCCTGAGATAGGCAGATACTGCTGTAATCAAAGTAAATGATGAATGCCTGGGGACCTCCCTCACCTTGATTGCTTGTCCAAAAAATCCTTTTCCTAGTACTTCGCCATGAATCAGGTCACAGGGCCGGAAGATTTGCTGGGAGCAGCTAGAAGAGGATCGCAGGGATTCCGAACGACTGATGTCACGGCTCAGGAGGAGCGGTTCCTTTGGAGAACTGGGACCAGGAGACTTAGAAATGCTGTTACTTCGCCTAGAAAACAAAGGAGACAGAAAGATCAGGGAAGCTGCTAGGAAACTTTTTGTCCAACATATCCCATCATTAGCTCCTAAAGGTCATTTCTAGATGTGTGTTTCAGTGCTCTTTGTACCTCAAAAGCCAGATGCTCTCCCAGAACCATGGAAGCTCTTTACAAACCTACAGCAGCTTCTAGGTCAGAGCTGCCTAACAGCAGCACATCTCCTGGACTGTCAGAGGTGGAGCTCTGTGAACAGGAGGAGGAGGAAGCTGTGAAGACACAGCACTTGCTATCTCTAAACAAAGATTAAAATACTGGTAAATGACTACATGAGCAACTCGGTGCCCCAGACTAGGAAGACGAGGTTTTCCCCAACTCCCACGTCTCAGCCGTATCCCCTTTAAGGACACATTCTTCCTCAGCCGTTTAAGGCTGGTAAAAATCAGCTTTTTCCATTTGCTAACTGCAAAACTTAACAGCTTTCCTATGTTAAACGTTGAGCTCCATATTTTTTATTGAAGAAAGTTTGCCATCCGAAAGGTAATGGAGAGAGTACACGTCAATAGCTCAATCTGAAGCTCTCCACTGCTTCACCAGTGGTTTATACCAAGGCTCATATCAGAGATGAGTCATGTCTCCGCAGGGATGTGCAATCCTAAGGCACAGAGCAACCCAGCCAGGGAGCAGAGGGCAAAGGCAAGCAAGGTCAGAGGCAGCACTTCCAGGTCTTCACCTGAGGGAGCGCCGTCGGAGCGTTCCTTCCAGGTTCTCCTTGATGTCCAGTGGCGAGAGGGAGCGTGGGGAAATGGGTGCCTTCATGTGTGTGGGAAGACGGGAGTCCAGACGAAGCCTGTCCAAGCGCTGCGAGACAGGGTCGTGCTCTATCAGCAGCTGAAGCGTCTGGCTTGTCTTGCGGATCAGCTCCTCCACCTGAAATCAAGCCAAAGCACAAGATGATAGCACACAGGAGGAACACAATGACAGGCGACAGAGGAGATGCAGCAGAAAGCCCCTCAGCAATCAGAGTAGAGAGTTCAGTGACAGCACTCCACAGTTGTGGTTTAGTTGCATGCAGGCAGATCAGGGTAGTAATACAGAAGTTGTTACGCTGTTCAGATCCTCTCCTTTCTGGTCACTACAAATGACCTGTACAGAAAAGGTGTGGACAGGGTAGAGAAGGTCCAGAAAAGGGTCACAAAGATGATCCAAGGACTGGGCATCCTGCTATATGAGGAAAGGCTGAGAGAGGGGGGGTTCTTCAGCCTGGAGAGAAGGTGGCTTATGGGAGAACTGATGACCATGTTCCAGTATTTAAAAGGTGGCTACAAGATGGAGACTCCCTTTTTACAAGGAATTACAAGGAAAAGATGAGGGGTAATGAGTACAAGTTACTCCCGGGAGATTCAGATTGAACTCAAGAGGACAATTAAGAACAATAAGCCATTAGGATAATCTCCCCAGGGAAATGGTGGATTCCCCAGCACTGAACACTTTCCAGATTCAGCTGGACAGGGTGCTGGGCCGTCTTGTCTAGACCACACGTTTGCCAAGAAAGGCTGGAGCAGTTGATCCTGCAGGTCCCTTCCAACCTGGTGTTCTATGGTTCTACAGAACACTTTTTTTCCAACCCATCTCAGAAGCGTTGCTAAACGATGCAAGCTTCCATCCTGAACAGGCTGCAAAAACCTGCTTTGCGAAAGCTACATGGAGATTTGTCTGAGAGGTCTCTACTGTGCTCCTCTTCAGCACCGACAGTAAATAAACCCCGTGCATAGTGAAGGCAACGGTACTCTCACTGCACTCTTTCAGCATCACCTGTTATCTGCATAAATACAGACATCAAATACTTTTACTTGTAAATACAGACATCAAATACCTTTTTTGCAATGAGAAACTCATCTCTAGGATCAGCTGAGGCTTTGTCTATTAGCAGCTGCCTCTAAAATGATCAGAACAGTGGACTTCACTAGCAATATATGAAGATGCTTCACAGCCTCTCTGTCCTCTGAGATGTCACAGCCCTACACTTTTATTACCTCCCTTCTTGTTTGAATGCCACAAAATCAGAACTGCATCCTAATTGTGTTTCCAGCTGTACATTTTCCTCTTCAGCTGCAAGGGGTAGCAAAGCTTGTCTTCATGCTTATTCCTACTTCCAGCATGAGTACTATGGGTGTACACACACTGTATATAGGGTGGGAGAACAGTGCCAAGAAACAGAAAAGCTGTAGGAAGGCAGAAGAGAAGGAGGCTTCAGAACAGAACTCTACCCACCTCCTCCACCTGTAATGTACGAATAGGAGCTCCATTAATCTCCAGGATACGATCTGCAGGGTGGATGGCGTTCCGGACATCTGGGCTGATGTGCATCCTGTTCACTCTAAACATGGGAATTACAGCGTGGGTATGAAGTCACTTTAGCCAAAATGACAAAAAACATTTGATCTCTGATGCTCCCTTCATATTGGTGTTTTGAAATAAAACCATGCCAATCTACCAACGCAGGGAGCTACTGTTAGACCAAGCGCGTAGGTCTGAGCTGCTCTTCATTTGCCCAATGACAAAAACTGTTAGTCCGAAACAATTCTCCGAATGTTTTGTGTTTGGTGAAGAATACAGCTCTGAGAAATAAAGTTATCACTTGTGGACATCACAAGAGTGAAATGGAGACCAAACACAAACATATGTCCCTGTTGGGCTGAGACAGGTCCCCTCCACGGTTAAAGCAGCCGGCAGGACAGCAGTGCTGCAGAATTACCAGCTCCCTCAGCACAGACATGTCCATTACACACAGCATGGTCATACTCACTCTTTCACCTGGACACCAGTGGCATAGCTGGAGCAGCCACCTTCAACAGACACGGAGAACCCCCTCTTGCCGTCGGTAGCTGCTGGCATGGAGATGAGGGTCAGTGTATAAGGCAGCTGCTCACGCAAAGACTCAGTAGAGTGTTTTTCTATCATCGGTGTCAGCACAATCTGGTTATGGCATTTTCCACTAAAAGAAGTGAAGAAAGTCATTATAGCAGTGTCCTATCCCCCCTGCCCAACTCGCACTTCTAACTTCTTTCATTGACATAAGTTTTAGCTTTTAGTGCATACACCATTCCTCCCTCCCCCAAAAGGCAGCTTCCTGGCATTCCTTAGTGTAGCATTGAGCTGGCCCACACTGAGCCAGCTAAACATGGCTTACATTCCCAGCAGGGAGCAGCTCTGGGGCAAAGCGTGCAGCCCATCTTACCAGTAGAGACTGGAATGTTGCACGAGTGCGTAAGTGTCCCCATCTTCAATGATCACTTTGCAGCTCATACAAGCAAAGCACTCCGGGTGATACTTGTATTCGCCAGCCACCTACAGACAGAAAAGGGAGTAGCTTAGCAGGGCCAAAACCCATCAGCAGATGCAGCTATGGCTTTCCTCTCCTGAATATGTTCATACAGATCTCCAATCAAGTGGCATCTTTTTACTGCAGAGTTATATTACTCCACTCTACCTTTCCTGAACACCATCCTTGGCACCCTGTTTGCAAATCTTCCCTGAAACAAACACATCAGTGTGCAAAGTAAAGCTTGTGTCAGGAACCTCTGCTATATTTGGCAGCTGCTCAACTATCAACCCCAGTTGACAGTCTGCTGCAGACTAGTAAACAAGCTATTAAACCTATTAAACCTTCCTGTTCAGTTGCTCTTGGCAAGATAACTAACGTTACGCCTGAATTCATAGGGCTGAAAGGGCTTTTTTTCTCTTGGCAGACAGGCAGAGCACAAATTCAGATACTTTACCAGACAGCTGACAGGGAAAAACAGGCGAGTTGTGAGACAGAGACAACAAAATACCTTTAAAGAGTATTTTTATTCATTGATCTGTTTTTCTCTTTTCCTTATGAGAACTTCCCTTATTGACAGTATTTTGCAAAGACTTTTGCAGGCAATGAGAAATCATCTGTGCTTTTCTCAGTACTCCCCTTTGAGGTAGCAATCACTACTGAGTACCATGCTGCTTTTATTTAGGCCTCAGAAAAATGATGGCTGTATTTCATTGACAGTTTTAAAGGTTAATTATTTGCAAGGTTGTGGCAAGGAGGGGAACGTTTAAGTGAGCTCCATATCGTGCAGGCAGAGTTCAATGCTTCAACGCAACTGGGGCTAGCACTATTTCAAGACACTTCAAGAAACCCACTCTGGCCACAGTATAGGTGGGATGTGGATGGCAACCTTCCCCAAAATCAGAACCTGCTGCTTATGCTGGGCTGAGAGATTTGACTCTGCAGTGCAGTGGAAAATCACCCCTGGAGACACTGAACCACTGTGCTAAAGAAACTGATGTCCCCTTAATCACCTTCCTACTTCTCATGCTTGTGCATTTCAGCACCTTGCTGTCTTTGACGCTTCAGATCCTCATAACCCCCTCCTGTAAGAGCTACCCCTGTTCAAAAGTTATATTTCTCTAGAAGGTGCACACACAAGCCTCATTTCTAATCCCTGATTAGAGATTAACATAGTAAAGAGACTATTACCTTCAGTTTATTTGGTTATCTCAACAGCTATGGCAACTCCCAGACAAGCTGGAGGAGCTGGAGGCAGGCATGTCCTGCCTCCAGGCAAGAGTCCTTCCGAGTCCTTACCATCACAGGTCCAGTCATCAGCAGAGAGCAGCCATGGCAGAATTCCCCAAACTTCCCCCAGTAGTCTTTGTGACAGTACAGCTTCCCATCTTTCTCATAGTACCAGTTAGTGAGGGGATCCTGACATTCAGAGCACCTTGAAGGAAACAAAGGAACAAAGTTCCAGTTGGCAACAAGTCACAAACCAATGAAAAAGGGCCTCTCCTGCACGCAGAGAACATTCAGCAGCAGCTCACCATCAACTCTTCCAGTTATGGATGTGCTGAACCCCTCCATTTCCCAAAGCCTTTTCAACTGAACTAGACACAAGGTTTGTAAGGAGAGTATCACCCAATGCAAAGGAAAAGACAAGCTTCCAAAGTTTAAAGCAAATCCCATCATTTATTAAAATGCACCAGTAAGTTTATAAATTCTGCATGACAGATTCTGCTCCTGTGCTTTCTCCCTCTTCCTGGAAGCAAGCTTCCAGCTGCAGGGCTGCCCTGCACACAGGGTTCTGCTGTGTTTCTATAGCATCATGCTGTTCTTGTGCCAGAGCATCTATCTCCTCAGCCAGTTTAGGAAGCAGGACAGAGGCAGGATCCACTTTCCTATGCAAAGCAAAGCCAGTTTTGCTTTGTGGAAAGCTTTTCTATTCTTCTGTAGGTAGGCCTCTCCCAGAAGGTAAACTGCAGCACTGTCCATTTGAAGGAGAGTTTTCAAAGCAGTTCATCCTTTGAACTCCACATACTTACTGCATTCGCCAGTTAACAGTGATGAAAGTCTTCCACCTCTCCCCACCAATTGCTTTCCCTTTCCTTCTGCTGATGACAGTACATGAGACAAAACCAAACATAACCAACTAACCAAAACAACCACAAACCCCAAAACAAAACTAGTTGTCTAATTTCATGAAGGGAGTCTCAAAATCCTTCAGATACCAGTGGTAGCTCCTGTTCAACAAGCAGCCATTATTAATCCTCTATCTACCCTCCCTTCCTTCCCCCCAAAAAACAAGGAAAAAGGTGCAGCAATTCTACTACAGACGTTGTTTTATCAAATCACAAGCAGAACCCAGATCTTCAGGCTTCCTGAATAATCCTGCCTCAGCACCAGGCAAGGGAGTTTAACATCTGCAGTGTGAAGGTGTGACTTAATGGAGAGATAAGGCACAGACAGCAGTTGCATCACTAAAGAGTATTCCATTAGCCCTGGGCAGCATGTTCTCACACTTTAAAAGGGAAATTAATCTGGTGTTGGTATCCGATATTACTAATCTGGTATCTGGTATTACTAACCTGGTATCTCAATTTCTGAGTACAGAATCCAAGGCGGGTGAGTCACCAATAACTAGTTCAAAGGAACACCTCAAGGATCGTTGCAGTCAGCAAGTTGCTTTCCCAAAGGAGGAAGGAAGAGCTTCCTCTGTCCCTTACCCCAACAGCTGTCTCAGGTACTGTATTGGAGGGGGACCCCTACCACCACAGTGGGGGTTTCAGTGGGTGTGTGCCCCCCTAGAAAGCACCAAATGCACTGAGGTCAGCTAGTGGCAGAGGAGGCGCACATTCTACATGCTGCCAGGTCTACCATGTTGTAGACTTCATCTTTCACAAGCTGCCTGAAAGCTTATTTGTGCCAGAGACATTCCTTGGAAACTCCACCAGCTTGTAATGAGAGTGATCTGTGAAGCTGGTCATGCTCCAACATGGAGAGAGTTATTTGCTCCATCTCAAGAGACTGTAAAGCAACAAGGTGAAGCTGCTTGTAATCAGCCTATGGTTTTAGGGAAAAACATACCTCATGAGGTATTTAGTGCTGTTCCCTACCCTCAGGAAAGTTGTTCCTTCTAATGGATTTGGCTCTGACAGTGTTTATTCTCCCAGCTGAGGAACTCCAAATCCTGTTCCCCCTCAGCCCCCCTTTCTTCAGTGATGGGAAGGAACTCCAGCATGTGCAACAGGCCCTGCCAATTTTGTCTGAGGCAGGGGGAGCACTAACTTGACACTGCTATACTATACATGGTACAAGCATCATTACAGCCTCAGCCTTGGGGCACTGTCATAGTTACACCCTGCTCATGGTATGCAAGAGACCTAGAAGGCATTGCAAAGCATTTTGCCTTCACCCACTAGCCTTTGGCTTTCATTTGCAGTAAATACCCCACGCTGAGTGATCAAGTAGGTGAGTGGGAGGGAGAAAAGAGCAAGTGGAGACTAACAGCAAAGATTTCTATCACCTTGTGGCAGGAACATCTGGCTCAGCATGGACAAATCGGATCCCTCAGACTTATCCCACTCCTGCGTGCATGCCTGTACCAGTGCATGCTTCGAGGGTGATTACATCTTCAAACAGGGAGCTGTGACCAGACCTGCACTTGGGATGCAGACAGCAACACTGGAGACTGCTCCACCAAGACCACAAGACTTCGCCGCCTGTCCAAGTTCTCTCCAAGCAGGTGGGTTATTTATTTAGCTGGTTTTAAGCACAACACCCTCCCTTCCTCACCCCTCTTCAATTTCACCTTCAACAGCTCCTTTTTTCTCCCTAAGAAAAATCTAAAATCACTGCAAAAGCAACAGACCTGCAGCTCTGCTTAGATGGGTTCCAGAGGGTCACATACAGTTGGTCTTCTCTTTACCTTTCCCCTACTTCTTCATGGTTTGATTCCAACCTTACAGCACTTTGATTAGTTTGCTTCCATCCAGAAATAAGCACTGGTATCTAATTTGCAACACACCCATAGCAAAATGAAGGTAAAGGGGTGGAGCCAGCAAGCAGTCAGTTCTTTGCTATGCAATTAAACAAATCTGGGCAGGACAAGTTTACAGCTTAAGGCTCAGAACCCCACCCAGGGCAATGAGGCAATAGGAACAAAGCAACCAGCCCAGAGAGGGCAGATGCTGGTAATGGAGCTAAGTGGCTGCTTCATTAGTGACTGCAGCAAGAGGACATGGCCATGGCCCCTATTGCCAAGCAGCACCTTCTGTTGTTACTGGCCATGCATTCTGCAATGGAGAAGAGGCTTTAGATTTGCCAGGTGTGGAGAACTGGCTGACAGCACACAGGTACAGCTTCAAGACCTGTTTCAACTATTTCAGTGCCTTCACCCAAATGATAAAGGTACCACATGACTGTTCCACATGACTCTCATGAAGAGATATGTCATAAGAGTTATCACTGCTTCCTTTCCCTCCTCAGTCAGAGTGTGTGGCACTGCAGCACTGCCATTGCCAGGGCTCGCATCAGCTGAGACAGAAATACAATTACTTCCACAGGTATTAAACACCAAATCTTTGCCAGTCACCACAACCAAAGGAAAGGAAGAGGAAGATTTCTTGCTCCTCTGTCTTTTATTAGAAATCACTATCTTCTCCTAGATAATTTGTTATTACAGAGTAACAAAGCAGGGTAATGATGTTTCTTGGAAGACTGGTAACAGCCATACCTGAGGCGTTCCGTCTTGCTGTCCAGCCACCACTTCCAGAGCTGCAGAGCCCTGCTCTGATTATACAGTCCCATACATTATGATTCTTCACTTCCCAGCCGTGGCTATAAAGATTAAGTTAATCTGCATCCCACAGCCATCCTCCAGGAATCCCAGACAGCACCGAGTGCAGTGTTCAGCCCTGATGCTCTGTAGCACAGCAGGTGCAGAAAGAGTTCACAAATAGCTCCTTGATGGCCTTTTGTTTTTGTGGGGGGTGGTAGGAGGATCAGGTCACAACAGGTATCCAGCCTGGTTTTCAGTGAGATGGGAGAGTCAATTGATGTGGCATCTCTTTTACATCTAAAATGAAAGCTAATACCCTCATGGAAGCAAAGACATCCCTGGCACTGAAGAGACAGATCCCTTTGAGAAGGGCTCATTAACAAAATGCAGCCCTCACACATACTGTCAGGCTGGATCAGTTAACGCTAGACAGGCTCAGAAGAGCTGTGGTGCCAATTCTGCAGCAGAGCAGGGGAGAGGACAGTCACACAGACAGAAAGCTGCAGAGTAACACATAACCCCAGCTTGTAGCTAACCCAAAGGTTTAGCAGAGGTGTGTGTGCTGGCCTCACAAGAGATGCTAAACAAGGAAGAATGGATGCTAGAAAACAGATTCAGTACTAGAAGACAGAGTGTTGAAACTCTGGCAATGCAAAACCATTTTGAGACACTTAGGAGAAGGTGTACCTATGGCCTACAGTAATGCCCTACACATAAATAACAGAAGTCTTCTTACTTTCCTTCTTCTGAAAGCTGATGCTGTTTCAGAAAGTCTCCTAAAGAAGCTTAGTAATTGCACAGTGGTATTTACTCCTATACTAGACTGTTTTAACAAAAGGTTCCTTACTCCCAAAGCAGTACAAAAGTGTTTGCAGGAACAGGATCAATAATGAGCAAATCGGAGCAGAGGGGATAGGAGGGAGACAATGAAACTGCAAGCTGTGCCCTTCCCCATCCATTCACCTTATCAGCACATCAGCATCAGTCACGGTACTGAGCTCAGCCCCACTAACAGTTTTCACTATGTAATGCAATCAAAGCCTTATTCTGTAGCTGTCACCTTTCTCAAGCCTCATTTGTTCAAGTGGACCAAGCATGGTTGGTTAATACAACTAGAGTACCACAGGAAAAGAATCTTTTCCACATAAGGGAAGTGTGCTGCTTGTCCCTAGTTATCTGCAAAGTACTTATTTCTTTTCTCAAAAAGATTATGCGCTGCCCCACAGCAGATTACATCACCTCGAACTTCCAACAGCAGCAACTCACCTCACCCTGTACGATACCCAAGCACAAGTAGCTTTGGAAGAGACATACGCAGCAGCAGCCATAGTAATCTCATTCCTCTGGTGGCAGAGCAAAGCACAGGGGCACAGGGTAAAGCGGCACATGTAGTGTTGCTCTGCAAGGGAGCCTGCTTGCTGGGCTGCACAGACACCGTCTCACAACACAGGTGCCATACCCTTGTACCAGGGAGCTGCAGAGGCTGGTAGTAAGGATCTTTCCCATTGCCTCCTCCAAGCAAGACAGGATTCCAGTTTGAGGCCGGCTGTTCCCTGCACACAAGCACTGGCCCACATTCTTCACACCTCACGTGCTGACTGCTTAGGATAGGGTAGGGTAGCATTACAGGGGGTAAAGCAACACTTGGAAGGTTGATTGCTAATCCTGCACAAGACTTACCGAAAGGGATCCTTGGGAGCGAAGTAAGCTGGGGCAGACAAGTAACTTCCCATCTTCAACACTGGATAAACCGGCTCAGCCACAAACTTGTCCAACTGCCTCTGAACAGCTCTGTTCTGCCAACATGGCAGCAGCCTGTGCTCATTTAATCTTGCGCTGATTCAGATACTTCACCTCTCTCTGAAGCTGCCCAAGGAATGCCAGGTCTCTCGGCTGCTCATTCCTTTTCAGACTCTTCCTGGCTCTCATGCCTATAACCATCTTCTCCTGCACTCAGTGGCAGCAGCACCCTTGGGAAGGATACAATAGCGGGTGACCGGGCTAGTTGGACATGCTTCTGGGATAGTTCTTGCAAGCTCTGCTGCCTGCTAACTATTGTCAAGTTTTCCCTTCTCTGGTTCCACCCAAGGGTGGGAGGGGAGGAGGAGCCATGGCAGGAGCACAGCCTGTGGCTACAGAGCCCGAATAAGCTCTACTTCTATACCAGGGGTGGAGCTTTGATCCAAAGACGGGCTGTGTTAGTTAAGTGCTGAAAGATAGCAGCTTTTGCCAAAGGAAGAGCCAAGTGCATAAACGGGAAACTGCTCTTTGCAGCAGGGCACATTCTGATGGGGAATGCCAAGGAAGGCAGAGTCTGACAGACAACTAGCCGCACCTCCAACCACTACATACCTTCCTAAATCCCCCACAGTGACTGGGCTTAGACTGCCTTCACAGTACCTACAATATGTTCATCCTCTTGCAGCACACTCTCAGTGTGCTTCATCCAAAGAAAAATCACTTTCTTTCCAGCACTCTTCTAACAGAGATCATTGCAGTCATTTAACCTAATCTTAAATCTCCTGAATGGAAGCTGAGAGTAAATCAGCACAGACAAGACCTCTCTCCTGCTCACAGCACATGTAGTTTTAACATTTTGCTTGCTCTGAAGCCAAGCATGATCTCTTAACAGCTAAAGCTGTTTGCAAGACACTCAGAACTGCAACAGACATACGTTGCTACACTGAGCCCTCCCATTTCTGTACAGTCAGCAAAGCCTGGCATGCCTGAACACAGCCTGAAAGTAATGCTGTGTTCCAGAGGCAAGAATACTCCAATGTGCTTTTACTGGAGATGCTTGTTCAGCTGGCGTATTGTTCAAGGGACTCTTGGGGCTGCGACGAGGCAGTCTTGGCCCCAGATTTGACAGCTGCTGCTCTCTGGTGAAGTAAGCAGAAAGCCAGGCAGCCTTTCGGGTTGCTTTGCCTTGGTTTTTGACATTTCATAGGCAGTCACCTTTCTGGAAAACAAAACAAGACCCCCACACCACATCCAAAACAAAACCCCAAACAAACCACCATCGTTTCCACCCATTCTGTGCCGTTTCTGAGCCTTGGCTGTAAACGTGCAGTGAAGCCTAGTGCTGCAGAGCCCGATGTGGTTGTCAGTTCCAGCACGGGTCTAATTCCTTCTGACATTTCACACAGCTCTACTGGAAGCAGCAACACGGTGAGTCTGTGTCTAGGAATGCGCTCTGGTCTCCCACATTCTCTATATGTTGCGTGCTGAAAACACGCCAGCGCTCACACTCCAGCACTGCCCTGGCTATCAGCACCACCGCACAGCACACACGTACCGCCCGTGCATCGCAGAGCCCCTCCCCTGCCCGCTATCACCTACAGACAAAGGCTCTTCCCCGCAATTCTGCTGCCATGGGCTGAACTCCCTCCAAGGGGGATTCCACGTGACCCCATAAATCCCAACTCTGCAGACGAAACCTTTGAAGAGCTGATCCGCAGATGTGATAAGCAGCCAGCTAGTCTGTGAATGAAGCCAGCAGATAAAGCCCGACTTCAAAGTAATAAAAACCACCCAGACAGCTAAGCAACTGGGAAGGGATTTTGTCTGAGACTTCCTTAAAGCCAAAGGACACACAGTCAAATGCCTATTTAAACAGGAAACATCAAAATGATTCCACTTTTGCAGCAGGCCCCCGTAAATTACCTTTTCCTATACTGAATTCTCTTGTTACCTCTTGCCTTTTTTTCTGTCTCTTTATTGTGTGAGAACACAATAGCTCTGATAATAGTGCTCTGGAAAAGCTGTTAATGTGTTCATACATTCTAGATCTGAATTCCTGCCAGAATGACTGTACTTCAGAGATGCTGATAAACAGGTGCGTGGGGGGGAACCTCTTCTATGTAATTTTACTGATACCATCTCCAGGGGCCAAAATGCACTGCAGCAAATTTAACACCATCTAAAGTCAGATACCAGCATCTTCTCTCTTGCAAATGCTGACAGCATTTCCACTACAAACGTGCAGCCATCACAGCGGAGTTGCGATGTTTCCTTGCTATGGTTTAGATTTGGACAGTATTCTTTTTGCCAGTAAGAAGCCTGAAAAATGTACCTAGCAAATAAAAACCAGCAAACGAAAAACCTCGACAATGACTTAATGTGAAATTTATTGCAAACCAAGTCGCAGCCGTTAGTTTTATCCCCACAGAAATGCACCACAGCTATTGTGATATTCCAGTGATTAACCTCTTAAACCAGCTGGGGTTAGGCTGCACATCCAGACACCCTCTTTACCACACGGTTCAGGCATGTCTACAGACAGATGTATTGCTCAGCATAACTACCAGCCCTAAGACAGACAAATTTATCCTGGCACAGACAGGCACTTAGGTATGTGTGGGACTGGTATAAGCTGGGGAAGAGGCCTGAAGTCTGCATCAAGTCTTTGTTTCAGCATGGGTGCAGTCTGGAAGCATTCCAAATACTTTAGTACAATCCCAACACCTCATTGTACTTCCAAGGCACTTATACATAACACGTGCTTTGCTGCTGTTGAAAGTCAGCCCCTCACTTGAGCTTTGAAACTAATACTGTTTGATATGCACATAGCTCCGAGTGAAAGCTCCTGCACACAGCTCGAGTAAATCAAAATGAACAGTGAAGTGAAGCTCATCTTCATCGATGCATCTTACTTATAAGCAGCAGCAGAACTTCATACCCGCACAGTGATAACTTCTGGGTACCCAACATCACCAAGCACAACGTTAGGATGGAGACAGAATTTTATCTCCACCATACTTGCCTAATGGCTGCAGACCTCCTGAATGTGTGTAGGCTGAGAAGCAAAGCAAAGAAATTCAACCTAAACTTCACAGGTTATATATGGTTTTGGAATAGTGACTTCTGATCTGGTAATGCACTGCTACTTTTGTCTGTGCAGACCGTGGAACTCCTCAGGGAAGGATCCTGTCTCACTCATGTGGAAAGCCTACCACATACTGGGCTGTGTGAGTAATTCCAGTTACCTTGACATAATAATGCTCTGATAACAGTGCCCTAAAGGACAAGCTGCACAAGTCAACTAAAAAAAGTCCAGACTGGAATGTCCAACTCCTCCTTAAATATAAAGGCTCCTCATTGGTGTCCTGTAGCTGATATACTGCCCTGAGGAATGTAGCTGCTTTCACCTGCAAAATGCTTCATTGTTCCTTTGGATTTTTGGGCTCTTGAACAGACAGGGTGATTTGTGTACAAACAGGCAGTTGGCAACTATTTCTCCTTAAATCTGATAGTGAGCTGCTGAATTTCAATGCTGATGGAGACACCATCAAAGAGACATTCCCAGGAGTCTGCAGGATTAGTGGAGGAGGGTTCTCACCTTTGAGGCCCTATCATTAGCTTTCTGTAACTGCCAGAAACTGGAGAAGACAGAGGAGATTCTTGTCTTCCTTCTTTTACTATAGCGAAACTGACTTTTGTTACTGATCTCCTCTCCCATCTCCCCCAAATTCAGCTGCTGTGTGTACAAACCTGACTGTTCACAGCTGAAAAGCTAAAAGAAGATTCAAAGCATCAAACTTCCCCACATTTCAAATTCATCTCAATACACACCTTTAGTTATCAACATTTGAGCTACACCCCCCCCCCCCCCACTGTAGATCTATTTGTCCTGGTGTCTGTGGGAGGAAGCAGTGTTTGAAAACAAAGGCCTGTGCCAAACAGGTTGAACCAACAAAAGTGATCCAAGGTCTAGAAAATAGAGTCTATAAGAAAAAGCTTGGTCCAGGGCTTCTTCAGTCTAGGACGGGCTGATGGGAGATTGCTGCTTTCAAACAGGAATAGGTTATTGCAATAACAGAAGGGAAAAAAGCTTTGTTTTCCATTTGGCCCGGGAGACCAAAAACCTCCAGTGATGGGAGCTTGTTAGGAATGATCAATTCTAAGCCATAGAAGTTACTTGCTTCAAACGTAAGTTGAAGCTCAGTAGATATCGTCAGAACCACAGAAAATAGATTTAGAAGATACCCACAGAAGTCATCTAGTTTATCCTGCAACCCCCAAACCAGGAATAACTATATACATTCTTACTACGAATTTGCCTTCTTGCCTTCCCCTGCCCCCCAAATGGAAAAAGAATCAAAGTGATTCACTAAGTTTTGCTGAGCAAAAGATATTTCTATAGCACACAAACTATGCCATTCAGTATAGAAAAATCACGGCTTTGTAAGACAATCAAACCACTAGACTTGGCAAATTAATAGTGGTTCTCTTTCTGCTCAGTAGCCTGGAGCTGAGGCATCCCCTCGATGCACGGGTAGCTAATCCGGTTCTGGTTTCTGTCCACACACAATTGTCCTGCTGCAGAGAGCACACAGCGGGTGGGAGACGAGGGATTCTGGGAAGAATCTACTTTTAACCTTGTTCCACTCCTGAGAAACAGTCAGAAGGAGGATTTATTTCAAATTCACTTCAGAATACTGGCAGGGGACAGAGCCAGGAGCTCTCCTGCGCTCTGCCAAAGCCCTTCCAGTTTTCCAAGTATTCATTTACAGAAAACAGCCTTCTGGTGGTTACAGTGCTCCTCGTGATTCAGCTTCTAGCTCCAGCAGAGGTTAACACAAATGGAAATGAAGTAATACACTCAAAAAGAGTGCAAATACCCGAACCCTTAGCAATCTGTCAGGTGGACTGATTTAACTCTAGGTAATAAAGCAATTTCTATTGTGATTTAAATGATCAATTTTGTTTTATTACTTCAGGGGGTTCTTTACAAGTGCAAACAGTTTCTTAACTATTTCAAGACTTTCTTTCATTTTAGCCAATATCATCTCTGGAAAGTCAATTTACTACTTACAATTACTTAAATATAATAATGTCATCCCTCATCAGTATAAAAAGATTCAATATATATTTATATTTTTCTGTTATTCAATCGATATTTTTATATATATATTTAATACCAACAGATATCAAAAGCCTACATTTTCAGTCATACAGTGGTTTAGACTATTAAGTTAGTATCAAACTATTTCATAATATAATTTAAAAAATACAGAAAGCCATGAGCATGTTTCCTGAGGTCCAGCAGCATTGCATATGCATAAAAACGTAATGTATGAAGCAAAAAGGAGATACTTGTCCAAACTGAATTTATTGCTTTTGGTCACCATCATCTCCAGTGCTTTAGACCCACTAATGAAAAACCTTGGATTCATACAGAACTTCTCTGCTCTCCTTTCCTCTCCCAGAAAAAGGAAGATGAACTTTCCTGCTCTTCGAATCCCTGGTGATTTTTCAGCTTTTAATTGGTTGATTTTGGTATAAAATAAGAGTATATTTTAAAATCTGCAACTGTGAAATCATCAGTAATCTATCACCTTCAGTAACTTCTGTTGGAGATTTACTGTGAGCAGTTTCTCTCTGATGTAGTGGGTTTGGCTTTTGTTTGACATTCCTGCAGCAAGCCTGTGTTACTTGGCCACTTCAATCAGATTTATTTTATAGACCATACTCATATACATCCTCTTGCTATTTCATGGTTAGGAAGGAACTGAACTTTAGCTTTCTTCCTTCCTAAAAAGTTTTTAAGCACCCTGCTACAGTAGGAATTCCTGCCACCATTTCCAATGATTTCCTTCATCTGGATCCAAAAGCATTTTCCACCTGGACCTATTAAAGAGGCTTGATCTGAATTCATGGTTTCAAATAATCAAAACTGGATTTTTAACAAATACTCTGTCCTTAAGATTAAACCATGCAACCGTATCTGGGTCTTCTCAAACCATCCTACTCCAGTTCAAATATGGATTATCCCTACAGAAAGAGGGAATTGGTTTTAATTTCATTTGTCTTGGGGGGGAGCAGAAAACAAATCAAACAACACAAAATGCAAAATAGACATCAAAATACCAGGTATCAATAGTTTATTCAAAGGTATAATTCAAGGCAGTATCTTCTATTTTGTAATAGGGAAAAAAGTTGGACTGAAAGCAGTAAGGACAGTATGCTCTAGGTGAAAACAAGCTCTTCCAATAATCCCCTTAGGTAAAAGTGATCCAGACCTAGGAAAAAGATACCACTCCACTTCTCTCTTTCCCTTTCTTGGTGCAGTGTTTGAATTTCTGTGCAGTAAGTCCCAAAGCCAGTGGAACTGTGTTATCAGTGAAAAGTAACGACCTTTGAAAGTGTATGCTGTCTCAACAGAATTCAGAGGCACAAAAGTACATTCAGAGTTAATTCACAACAGATATTGCAACAGAAACATCTAAGAAACTTCCTGAGCCAGATCCAACCCATCGGATTTGAGCCTAACGACCAGCTGGCCAAAGAACAGTTTAAAACATCCAAGACACACGAATAGGGATTTGCTCGTCCCTCCAGCCACAGCAGAGAAAACTCACAGGTTTCAGAGACAAAGCTCCTGTACATGCAGCTTGAGGAAGGAGGGAAGTGACAAAAAACCTAAATCCTCAGGGACATGCATGTACGTCAGCTACTGCCAGAGCCAAGCATGATCAGCAGCCTAGCCTGACCAAGAATAAACAGAGCTAACAAGCCTGGAGCAGTGCCAACCAGCATTAGAGAAATGTGTGCCAGGCCAGGGAGTCAGCTAATCCACAGGAAGACTGTAAAAAACACTCCACAAGAGCTGCCGGAACTCACAGCTCCCAGCTGCCAAAGGCTCCTACCCTTGAAGGCTTTTTAAAGTTTGGCTTTGGGATATCAAGCACAAGAGTGCTGCTCAGCGTGGTTTAGGGGTAACAGAAGAAAACAGAACAGAGTGCAAACTGGATATTTGTTTTCATGCACAGCCCTACTCTGGAACTAGGAAAAAGGGAAGGGCAGCTTCCTTCACTGCAGGCTCCGATTGTTCCTTCAGCATGGCAGCGTAGCTGGGTGCTAGAGCTGGCCAAAAGCACAGAGCGCAAGAGAAGCCCATCAGGAAATGCAAAGTCATTACACAACTCAGGGGAAGAGCTGGTGTCTTCACTTGTAAAGAGCAAACAAGCTAACAACCCACCAAACTTCCATTATATGATATAAACCGTGATAGCAAATCCTCTGTGAAGTGTCATAAGGATTTGCCTCCAGGTCTGCTGTAATTTACCTCAACAGCCCCAAAAGCAAGATGCACCAAGACATTGGCAAATCAAGACCTACAACAGAAATACATTCAAAGGCAAGACAGACTTACAAGGATACACAGCTTTGGGTTTGGCTACTGACACAATCTAGGGAAGCTCAACAATAGGATACTAGCTCTTTAGGGATAAGAGAAAAACAGAATTAAGACAAGCTGACTCAACATAGCTAAACATGAATACTCAAACCAGTAGAAACCCAAGAGACTGGGGTTTGTATTGATATAAAGCTGTAATTGTGATTATCAACATGTAATTAACAGCATTCTGCAAGGCAACAGCTTTGGCAGCACGACAAGCCTTTTTTCTTTAATTCACCAATAACCATACTCTTCAACAAAGTTGGGGTACTTTGTTGGAGATGTTTAGTTCTCTAAACCAGGACAGTAGATGTCTATCTTGGCACAGCAAACATCCCTCCAAGCCACACTTGGGCTCCCTCTTTCCCCATTTCCTTTGACAGTAGCCAAAACATCAACCTCTTCAGATTCAGGCCAACACAGAAGCCAGTAGAAGCTGCAGGTACTCAACCCCTCTCAATAATAAAGGCCCCTTCAGAAATGTGATTCTGGAGCATGAAAACTGAATTGAGTTTTCAATAAAACACCAACAAGAGGCACTCCTCTTACCACCAGGAAGAAAAGCACCTCAGAGATCCCTTTGTGTCCTTGCTGAAAGCAACGTTATCCAACAGGTTTCATAAGTTTCTATGTGTTAAGAGTCTGAAAGGGAGAGGAAGCAAAGCAAGCTTTTCCCCAACACTGGGATATCTTCCTTGTACCTACCACATATGGAAGTGGCAACAGGCTATCCAAATTGCCTGGGCACTACTTTGGAATGCAGCTGAAGACAAATATGCAACCTATGGCTTCTGCCACCACCAGTAAATCAGAGCTTTCATCTCGACTTTATCTGTATACCTGTTTGCATCGGCATGGCAGCACTTTGCCAGGCAGTGTCAGGCTCTTACTGGGACTGAAAGCTCCAGAGCACGCCTGCAAGCACTGAAGGGCAGCAAACAAGAGCACGCTATCGCTCAGCAAGAGGCTTGGAACAGGTGATAGAGGTGACAGCAAGAACTCATGGTTAATGCCATGAGGTCCCAAGCCAGCTGAACCACAGGGAGAGTTTAATGGGCTAAAGTTTTACCTACCGGAAACAGGAAACGTGCCAAGCTTCATTGACAGTCTTGTAGAGGCGCTGACCAGCAGCAATGCTGTCTCCACATCCTAGACACCTCCAGACTTCTTCACCTGGGTATAAAGCGACATACAGCAAAGAGTTTACATCAGAGAAAAACAAGGACTGCTGCACCCCTGATGAAGAACAACCTTGAACCACATAATTGACAGGAAAGCCTCCACCCCAGAATGCTCCCAGACTGAACTTTGACATATCTTTTGTTTCCTCCAGATGTAACATCACCATCTGCTCCTTCACATTCTGCAGGAGCAAGCAACATGACTTCTCACAGAAAACAGCCAAGTTACAGCTACGCTGTATTCAGAGCGGAGAATTCGGGAAGGCAGGTTGGTCTAGATCCACAGCACTAGGGCAGGAAGCCACATTACTATTTCCCCCATGCTACTGACTCAACACATAACATTTGCACTCATTTGTGTAATTAACTGGATTTCCCAGAACTGAAAGAAAGGAAAGGCGAGCTTTATTCATAGAGACAACTTGACTACCAGGAAGGAATTACACACTTGAATGAATAGTTCTGTAGAGACTGTGCAGCCAACACCAGACTAGCAGCACACTCAGGAAGAGAGGTTGATGCCACTGGCCTACTGCACTTTCAGAATATACTTATAATTGTTATAATGCAGTAATAGTTTCTGCCATAAGGCCCCAGAGAGCTATTTAGTTCTTTAGAAGTTATTTAGATGCATGTAAGCTAGGAAAAGCTGTATGAAATCTTGCTCACAAAGAGCATCTGGCACACACATAAATACCATCCAAAATCCAAACAGCTGTACAGGCATGTTAAAGAAAGAGTCAAGGGCCTGGATGAGAGCAGGATGGCACAAGGAACATATCACATAGCTGGGCATTTCTCAAACCCCTTCCTTCCTGCTACCAAAAGGTTGCTGCAGTAAGCCTGCATCAGGAAAGAGTGTATTTGGAGAAGGAAAACCACTAACCGCGGACTTTCATTTCCCAAAGGACGTTAAAACTCAGTAGCTGTTCAGGCAAGCTGATACCAAGGTTAAGTCCCTGGAAGTTACACAAAACAGAAGCCAGCAGCCTTCCATGCACTTTTACCTCACTGTGTAGGTCAGTGACAATGTTTAAAACCAGCCAAGGTGAAGATCTCCTTGTAATGCTTTGCACAAATAGCTGTGTTAGAGAAAACATTGCCCTCATGAGCAGATCAGCTGTACCCAACTAGAGACCTCCCTGCAAGCCTCTGTGGCTGGACAGGAGTCATTCAAACTGGACAGTCAGTGTAAGCAGCTACTGCAGTTCATAGCTCCACACCTGGGAACGTGTCTGTGCCCTCCTGCTATCTGGGACACCGAGAACTGCCCTGAGCTCGGATCTGCACAGTCGAACAAGGGTTAGGAGAAACTTGGAAGAAGCTGTTGCTACCCATGTTCTTCTCTAAAGCAACCTGCTCTTCAGCACACCAAACAGGCTTGGAATAACAGGCAAAGCCACGTGTGCCTGTGCCTCAATGTGCAGGCATCCAACACACTCCTCTTTGGAACAGTGCAAACCCTGGAAGTCAGCCGGACTTAGGGAAAGCCAAGCACCATCTCCTGCAGCTCCATCTCCTCTGGCTCTGTGCCACAAGCACCAGATGCAAATGTGAATACAGGCAGCGGATCCTATTTAAAGGAATTTAAAGGCTAATGACTACACCACAGCTGGCTACAAGCAACGGCTCTAACTCCACAAGGATCATTCAGAGCTTCACCCATTGGCTTCTGAACTCCAGGTAGCAGTCGCCCTACTTCCAGCTGCAGTGCAGCATCAGTTCGGCTGTGCCCGGAGAGACCGATTAGGTCCCAAACGGAAATGAACAGCTCTGTATCCACGGAATCGCTGGAGTATCCAGGAGAAGTGACGGAAATGAAAAAAGCAGAGCAGGAAACAGCGCGAGGGAAAGGCGAACGGACACGATCAATGTAACAGGTCTGCAGGTCCCCCAGGGCAGGAGGAATGTCGCAGGGCGGCCAGCGGGGAGCTGCAGCGCATCCCCCGGCGGCACCAGCAGCCCCGGCAGGCACCGGCCCGAGAGAGGCACCGAGAGCCGGCGGGGAACGCGGGACAACAACGGGGACAGGGCCAGCACGACCGCCCCACCCCAGCAGGCTCCCGCGCTAACGGGCCGGTGCCGGGCAGCCGCTCGCCGCCACCGCCGCACATGAGCACCGGGCGGGACCCCCCGAGCCCGGCACCTGCCGCCCCGCACATGGCCGGGAGAGGCCGCGCTCCCGCCGCTCCGCCTCACCTGGCTCCTCCATCCCGCGCCGGCCCCGCCGCGCCCCGGGGCTAGACCGCGCCTGACGTCAGCCTCTACGGAGCGCGCCGCAGGTCACGTCACTGCGCACCTGCACCGGCAGCGCGCTCCCACGCGCGGCCCCCACCTCTCTTCCCCTCTCTGCTACCTCCGCGCCGTACCCCGCCCCGAAGGCAGCTATCGCCCCGCCCCTTTCCTCGCCGCAGGCCAATCGGCACTCCGCCCCCCTCACGACCACAGGCCAATCCCCACGCTACTCCGGCGGTGACCGTCCCACCCCATCCGCGGCGAGGACCAATGACAGCGCGGCCGCACACCCCGGCCCCTCCCACCACGTGCCGTGGCGGGCTGTGGACAGGCGGGCGCGGCAGCTCCCGTGGCTGGGCCGCCCTGCGGGGCCTACACCCTCCCCGAGCCCGGCGCGGCCTCACCGGCCACCGCCCGCGGGCCCCTCCATACTGCTGCCGCCGGCGGAACAGCCCCGTTGAGGGAGAAGTGAGGCCCCAGCCCTTCCGCTTCCTGAGGCAAGGACCAGCAACGGGCTCTGCGACTTCCCCCCCCCGTCCGCGAGGTAGGGATGAGGGCAGCGCCTCACCTCAGTCCGTCCGCAAAGCACAAAGGAACGGCGGCGCAGTACGGTCAATGTAAAACCATTTTTTAATTCTAAATCACTTTCACAACAGTGAAAATTAGTGAACAGTAATGGTAATGCACTAAACGAGCCATTACGGGCTGTGTGCAGTCTGAGTACGAGGAGGGAAGTGGTACAATACAAAAAGCACGCCAGGGAAAAGGTAGGAACAAAAGCGTTAACACTTTCAGACTATTTCATTATTGGATTGCCAGAAAATAAGGACTCAGTCATATTTCTGTAGCCACCTCTGTCGAAATCCATTGTGTCTCTCACCAATAGATGGAAAAAAAAAACCCAAACCATTAAAATTCTGTATTATTAAACATAAGGTTAGTTAAATCAGTTTCAGTACCGCTTGAACCTGTTACAGTCGCTTTTCTGTCCACTTTCTCGGAGAAAGGCTTTAAGTGGCTGCTCCTCCCCGGCCAACCTCTGCCGTTAGCATCGTTCCTCAATGGGAAAGGAAAACCATCCTTTACTGCACCTGAACTTCCCCTGTTCATCAGCAGGGGGTGCTGCCTGCTCAGGAAAGGCGGTCAAAGCCGCGGCTCCGTACTACCGCCAGCCAGAAACAACCCAGCCTTTCTCCTCGAAAGGGTGCCCGTTACCAAGTGCCGCACTTGAGAAGAACCCTATGCACAAGCAGCGAACCTTCTCAAAAGTGCCGCACCACCGAAGCTGAGGCGCTGCTTCAACACTTACAGCTGAGCAGTGTATGCTGCCCGACTATCGGTCAGGTATGAATTCGACAAGACGTGGCAAAACACCGCGGAGGCTTTGCAACATTCCACTTGCCAGATGGAATTCCGGAGGTAGGCAAGTTAAACTGCAGACATCCTGTGTCTCAATACTAAAAGTGAACAGTTTATAATGACATAAATAAGCTTCTACAACAATTAAGGGGTCCTGCCGAGGAACCTCATCCATCCACTAGAAAAACCCTAGCAATTAAAACAGAGTTTCTATGAGTTGACTTGTTCTGTCAGTTGGCTGTCTATTGCCAGGAATGTCACAATATTCATCCTGCAGGAAATAATTATGACTATGAGGAATCTGAATCAAAACAACCTAAAAAGAAGAGAAAAAAATTGACATTTTTCAGAGGAATAGGAAAGCTGTTCATCTTGCCAGGGAATCTCTCCTACCTGCTGTTCTGAAAGAATCTACACATATACATCAGGAGTAGTCCCTAAAGCTGTGTCCCCAACAAGATTCCAAAACAGCTACCAAGTGCTCACCTTCTGAAGTATTTTCCCCTCAGCACATAAATAGTTGTGGTCTCCTCCAGCACTTCAGGTTAGTTTCTTTGGTAGGTACTGCAGAGACTCGTGCGGTACAGCCATTCTGCTGTGGCATGGAGCAGCTGTACACACCTGTAGAGAAAAGCTCTTCCAAATGTTCTCTACTGCAGCATGTGCTAGCAAAGGCAGGATCTCATTCTTCCTCTTGTCTGATTTTACAGTATGACAAGTTTAACCTCAAAACTCACATAAAGATGCCTTTTGTTCCTCTCCCCAAACACGCTGATCTCAGATCTGTAATAGGATTTTATTTGGAGTACACAACCTTGAGCAGAAAGTCTCAAAGACTTGGGAGGAATAAATGTAGCTACAGTGACAGGGTTGTGAGGGGATCATCCAGCAGTGCAGCCACAGGCTGCTGCGCAGAACCAAGGAAGACAACACTGTTTCGTCAGTGAGGAACTGGGCTGGGTGAGGCAGTTCCTTGGACTGTTCTGCAACCCCACCCAGCTCCACGATGAGAGAATCTTCCAGTGTCTGGCTCCAGCAAATTCAGGCTTTAAGAAATTGCAGCATAAATTTGTATCCCTTCTAACAGCCATCAGAACCTCTTCAGGAGGGGTTTCCCATCACACTGGGAAATAACAGCAAGCAAAGAAACCAGGTTCCAGGCCTGGTTCTATTTGCATCACGTGCTGTGCCCAAAGAGTCTTAGCAGTGCTGCAGATGATTTCCTGAAGAAGGCTGGATGTTGATGTGAAGACATTAAATAACATCCACAGCTCAGGCAGATCCAAGCATGAGATACTGGTCACACTGCAGAGGTTTCCTTACCTGCCCAGTCTACCTCTGAGGCAACTGTCTTTCACATAAACCTGGTGTCACTGATTGGCACAGGATTTCAAAGCAGCACTCCTTTTAGGAGTGGAGCTCAAAGCTAGGCCCGCGGTTTGTGGCAGTTACCTGTTGTACACAACAGCTGAGCTGAAATATGCTTTTTAATGTTTAATTTCCAACTCTGGTGCAAAATGCGGGATTCCTCATTGTCCTGTAGTACCACCAATTCCTGAAGCCCACAGTTAGCTATGGAACCAGACACCAAGAGATTTAAAATGGGATGGGGATGCAGTTTGTAACTGTTTCAGGTGCCTTGTTGGCCATGAATATATAGAATAATGAAAAAAAATTACGCAATCAACAGCCAGAACATTATCACCAGAGCCACAAACAGGAAGAGGCGGGATAGGAACTGCTCATCCACATATTGAGGAGTCCCTGGAACAGCTGGAAAACAGAAAGGAAAACAGAACAGTTCAGCTCCTTCCTCTTCTTTGTGTATATTCTGAACATAGTATATATTCTGAACATAAACTGAAAGATATGCAATGAATCTACTTGGTGAGAAACTGTGCTATTTCAGACTGGCAAGCCATACTGGAAGATCAGAGGGAAGATAAACATCAGCTCCCTGAAGCAGACTTGTGGTAAACCTGCTTGTGACTAATAGCAGCAGGCAGCTCCCAGTGCTCCAGTACATGCAGCTCTGCTCAGAGTACTTCTGGGGACAGTGCTGAGTGAAATTCACTGCTCAGTTCACTGCTCACAGCTAGCCAAGTTCACTGTTTCCAGCCTGAGGAGCTTTACCACCTCTACTTGAGTGCTCCTCCCCATCAAGGTGAAACATCTCTGAGTAAGAGAATGGTAAAACGGTCAAAGCTGCATGTGGTGCCTTGACAAAGAGAACTAATGTAAAGCACACAAGCTCTAAAGCTCAAGCTGTGCATTTCGAGAACTGCTGCACTGAATTCACATCTGAAAAGCAGATAAAGGAGGTGGTTAAATGATGGCTGGTACAACAGGATATATTTACATACTCCTTAGCTCAGTCACACCCCCACACACATTTTCAGTGGACACTCAAGTATAGTTAATAGGTAAGTTAATTTGACCCTAGGACAGCACAGGTCCTTGGCAACACAGGTGTGACACAAAGAATGTTCTCATAGTTCTGATGCCATATGACATGGTGAAGAAAATTTGCTAGAGGAAGAAAATCCTGTACAGAAAAGTAGGTTCTTGTTCAAAACAGGCAGACTTGGTTTGTCTACACTGTAGATGGGGAGGAGGTTTTCTGGGGATTGCTTCATTTTTAGAGAGCAAGGCCACTACTTGGAGTAAGCCAACTGTTTTTTCTTAATTAAAATCAGTGAAATCATTTCACCAGAAAAGTCACTTCTTGTGGAATACAGGTGACTCTCAGATAAATTTCTGGAAAAGAAACAATCCCTGCTGTCATTATTTTGTGGTACAAAGGGGTTGAAACCAGTTTAAATTTTTCCTTCTCATCTTTCAGGAAATGGTCCTTTCCTGCTGTTTTCAAAATACAGGTCTCCTTCATTCACCCCTGCTGACTCCTTTTTAGTACTATTATTAGAAACCCTAGTCCAATTTGTCTCATTTTTCAGAGGGAGTACCAGAGGAGGCATTTGAATTAAAGGGGAGAATTACCCAGTGCCACTCTCCCTCTCCAGTTCTACTGTCCTCCCAGGAAGGCCTTCAGCAAACCATTTTGTGTTTCTATTTACAGCACCGATTTACTCTACTATTCAAAAAGTTTTGTCATTTAGAAAGCTATTTGTTTAAAAGTTACAAAGGAGTTTGTAACAAACATCTGTTTGTGACAGGCCTCTGGGAGAAGATGGCTGCGTGGTACCTGGAGGAGGTCGCCCATCGTTTATGTTGAATGCTGTTGCAAATATACCAAAGGGAAACGCCCCAATTCCGAATGACATTTGGAAGCCACCATCGCCAAAGCCAAAGCCCTGGAATCCCTGCAGAGACAAAGCAACAGAGAGAAAAAAGGTACCAATCATTTAAAGCCTATTTCAGAGTGTTTTGTAGAAGTGCAGACATTCTCTCCCTGGCTTTCCTGCAGCTGAGGCAGTATCATTCTGTCTGGCAACTAGTCTGCCACACTACTGTTAGATACCTCCTTAGTTCTCCTCAGCTTAAAGTGTTTCACACAGTATCAAACTTGCCAGAGCAACCCAAAAGTTTGAGAAAACCAGGGACTACAGTTCTTTCCTGAAGGCCACAAATTAACAAAAGTGTTTCTCTAATGTTTCTCAACTTAAAATAGCAGATATCTGACACTGTATCAAAATCAACATTAACAATTCTATCTAGAATGTCTTAACAATATATTAATCTGTATTAATAGGTATGAGCCCTATAGCTGCAAGAAAGGCATTGTAAAAAAATAAGCTGCATTGATTCTCACAATACACGTGTATAATTCAAGCATTCAGTGAGGTGATAAATTGCCAGTGGGATGCAAAGAGCATTATAGAGAGGAACAGTAACCATAAAAAAAAAATTACCGGGGGCACTCTAATTAAGGTGGCAGATAAAGTCATCTGGGGCAGGAATGCCAGCCATAAGGAAAGGAGGAAAAAAGGAAGAGTTACAATGCAACAACATTGACCCCTATGGGATCCAGACTAAGATACCCCATCAAGTCAAAAGGTAAGTCTTCTGAATCAAGATGAATCCTACCATATACAAGCAGTGTACTATTTGAGAGCAAACTATAACAGTCTAAGCAGTCACATCATGTTCAAAAACTGTGGAGAGCTCAGAGTTGCCACGTTCTGTAATCCACAGTGTGTAAAGCACACTGTCGTCTCCTCACAGAATTAAAACAGTGATAGCAATTCTGAAAAACCCTCTGGTCTATCACCTCCAAACAGTAGGAGGACAAATGTGATTTCACTCATACAGAATCACAGAATCAACTAGGTTGGAAGAGACCTTTGAGATCATAATAAAAGCCAGACATTTCTGGGTTGATCTTTGACTTGAGTTAGTCTTTTGACTATGACTCTCCTCAAGCATTTTGCCATTAACTCTCAGGGACAGCAAAGCACTCTGCATGGCAGGTGCTTTGCCTTCAGGAAACAGGAGGGCAGCATCACTGTCTTCATGCCAGATTACTTTGACTTATGGTAGCAGCAGCTAAAAGGTTCAAACAAGGTATAGCAGGTGATTTAATAAGAAGGCAACTCCCCAGCGAGAAAGAACAACTGAGCTCCCAATGCATTCAGTACAGAAATGCTCCTTAATCATTCCCAGCAGTTGTTTGCTTGAAGCATGAGGTATACAAATGTTCCCCAAGGATCCCAGGCTGAGTTACACAGAAATATGCAATTGTTTCATCAGGTCATGCTCACTGCCATTGTGCTAAAGAACACCGTGGTCTGTCCTGCTGGCTACTCCAATGTCTGTTCAACCTATGCCAGCTGCTGTTCACATTCACTCTATGTAATCTCCTCAACAAAACCACAGAGCCCTCTTTGTATTAACATGTATCCAACAGATAGCTGAATTCTTATGCTTGTAATGCCATGGTACAATAACATCCCATAGAAATGCTAGAAGCAGGTGTCAGTGCCAAAAGCCTGTGTTCACACATAGATTACACATTTCCAAGGCAGGTATAGTCTGATGGAAATTCATTTCCACACAGAATTTTCAAAGCAAAGTGTTCCTTGTATTTGTGTATGGAGAGCAATCAGGGATGAAGAGCATTTCCAGTGATGCCACACAGGTCTGTTCTTCTGAAGCACAATTCAAGTTAGCCCATTCTTTGGGATGCTAGAGTACTATGGGAATGGAGCTCTCTGCCACACTGCAGCTAGCAATTATTTGTGAACAAGCTAGGGATGAGCAAGAGCTGTGAGCCTTAGGATCCTCACACAGGATGACTAAATCCTCCAAGATGAATAAATCCCACCACCAATAAAACCAACTTATCTGCTCGAGCTTGTTTTTTCACGTACCCCTCTGTTCTCTGGTTCCGGTCTCTGTCCTTGGGGTCGTGGCGGAGTTTTCTCTCTGCAGGAAGTTGTGAAATTAGCTCAAGTGCTAATATGTGCCAAGAGTATCTGCACTAGCCTGGCTAATAAACCAGAACAAACATAGGGCCATGCTGCAGCAGAGCTGGAGGCAGTGTGTGAGTGAATAGATCCCCCAGCTTATGAATCACATCACTGAATCAAGATACTGCATTTTGAATAACAAAGTCCCATTGCAAAGGCTAGAAACTGAGGAAATGAACATTTTAGGTAAGTTTGTCCAGTCAGATAACATTCATTGCAACCTGACACTTGTAACTTACAATTAATACCCAATTAGAACAAGTTGCCAGCTGAACAAGAAATAAGGTGTGCAAACCCAGGCCAGAAATATCAGGCAGAAATGGCAGTTCTATCTGTCTTTTAACAAAGTATTTCACATTGTGAATCCATTATTTTGACAATCTCATCTTAAGACCTTAAACTAAAGTTTCATCTTTAGTTTTCACACAAAAATAGTTGTACTTAGGTTTCTTACCTGGGGTCCTGCTGCCCAGTGCTACCCCTTCCATACAGAGGAATAACTTTATCTCGACTGATTCCTGCTTTGCATACAGGACACACTTGTCTGTTTGGCCTGGTCTCTAGCCACTAAAAGAAAGTAAATTATAAGAAACCCAGTAAAGGACCATGTAAATAACAACATGCAAACCTCATCTGCAGCCAGGCAGAGACACTTCAGCAATTTCTCAGAAAGCCATGGAGCAAAACATTTTACTAAGTGCCAAGTACTCTCCAGATTGGAGCTGGCATTTTGGCTGTCGTTCTGGTACGAACCGCTTGCTGATGTGTACACATTCAGAACTGCACTGAAGTAAAATATGAAGAAATAAACAGAACCAACAATCCTGCATAGGCCAAGTGTAGATACCCTCCTTTCATCTATCTTTTCTGTAATGATGCCAGAATGTAAAACACTACATATTCCAAGAGAAGCACATTCAGCACTTAAGCCTGCAAAGTAAATCCCTGTGAACTGCCTACAGTAATTCTCCTGCAAAATTGGGAATACCCAGTATTTAAGAAACTCAAAAGTGGGATGCAATGCTGAAAAGAGCAGATTGCAAGGTGTTGTGTATGAAACTGCATTAGCAGGTTGTGATTGCCCTGGAGAGATAGAGCATTTGAAAAGAGGGGCATACTCCAGAGAACCGCGGGCTTTATTCAGTAACAGGAGCTGATGAAAGACAAAGTAAAAGGAAACCTGTCTTACCTGGTGTAAACAAGGCCAACTGTGAGCGTTCCCAGGACAATTTGTTCACAGAGCAGAAAGAGAGGGGAAAACAGAATTAGTTACTGACAAGTGGATCTGACAGACGTATAGTGTACCACAGATAGCACAGCTTGGAGACAACAAAATCCTGGAATCCAGCTGGGCTAGTTCCATAACCTCCCATTAAAATAATTGAAAGCACAGCCCAAGATGGATCTCCACTGGTCTTTTCAGGTTATGCAATCTAACTAAGTTGCTAATGTGATTTTCTATATATCTCCTTTGATTCCTGGGCCCTCTTCCATACCAAAGGCCCATACAGAGGCTTAATTTATCTTGGTGTTTACTGTACAATTTTCTCTTCTAATACCATGAAAAGACATCCCTGAGCTAAGATGCAAATGAGGAAGGAATCAGTAAAGATCCTTCAGGATCTTAAAGTAAATAAGAGAGATTTAGGTAAAACATCAGCCGTGTTCACTAAATCATGGAATACCTCCAGGTGGATGGTACTCCAGGTGGCCTCCAGTCCAACCCAATGCTCAGAGCAGGGTCAAGTATTGAGATCAGACCCAGTGGCTCAGGGCAGAGAAATCCCCTTTACACAGAACTACTCTTAAGATTAAATTAATATGGCAACAAGCAGTCTTGACAACACTATTCAGACAGACACTTGCTGATTTTTAAAGTTCCATTCTTTCACATCCTTTTGTACAATAATTTATCTTAACATACCATCATCAAGTGATTTTCCATCTCCTACAGTAAGAACCTTATTTATCAGATATTACATACATTTATACAGAAATGCTCTTTTAGGCCTCTTGTATAAAAAAGAGCACAATTTAGCCTACTCTGTAAAACAACCCCCCCCAAAACCCCATTTGGCCATGTCAATCCTTAATGCCTTCTTAACATTCAAGAAAGAGTATGTTCTAGCCCAAGTTACCCACGTAAGAAATGCTGCACACTTCTTGTGTTTGTGTGATACATTCCAACGTCAGACCAAAGAACTGAATAGGCAGTGTTACAACCGCAAGACCACAGGAAAAGAGAAACCCACAGGTAAAAAGCTTTTTATCTTTTTTTTTTTATGGTTTCAAAGGGAAAAAGAGCAAGCTTATAGGAAGCATGAGAACTACAATTTGGCCTCTACAACCTAATGTCAGATGCAGGTTTAGGTATGCACAGCTTAGAAAGGAATTTAGGTCTGAACAAGATATCTGTGCTAGACCAGACAGCACAAAATAGCACGCATAACCAAGCAGTGTCAGTGAACACTGTCTTATGTGGGGCTTGTTTGTTTGTTTTACAAAATAACCCAGAAGTACAGGAAGTTGAGGAAGTTTAAGACGCAAGAAACCCACTCCCTGGAACACAAGCAAAGAAAAACAGTTGAGAAGCAAACCCAGGCCCCTCCTAAACCAAACCTATGGTCCTTACTAATTTTATACAAGCCATTTTATTTGATGTCTTAGATTTATAAAAAGCATAGGCTTTTACATGATCAGATAGTGTTCTGGTTTATCTGAGGGGGATGAGTACTTACCAGAAGAGATGTCCACACAAGCTGATAACTGCATCCTTGGCAGTGTCTAAACAGATGTTACACTCAAAAGTGTTGTCCTGATTAGTACTGTCCCCAGCACCATTACTGCTACTGCTGCCACTGGTCCCTCCAGTACTGGAGCTCTTTGTTGATGTAGAAGTCGTGGGTCCTTTGCTGGCCATCTTCAAGAACTACCCAGACACAAGGTCAAGAAAATTCTCCTGCTGGAATCCAAGCAGTAGGAAGGGGCTGAAAAAAAACCCAACAACCAAACAACTTCTTGATTATAACATTGCATTCTCATCCTGTTCCAAACTGGGAGTGATTTATCTAAGAAGCACTTGAAGCCTGTTGTTGATGGGCTTAGTTTAACATAGCCAAGAGAGATGTATTTTGACAAACTAAGCTACTTTAAGCCCTGTAGTATGACCTGGCTGATACGTGACCTCTGTTTTAAAGTTACTGATAAGCAACTGAGATCCACAGACAAAACAAACCCATTGTGTTTTCTCATAAATGAGCTCATATGGTCATAACTCCTCCAAAACTTCAATGCCAGTCATAAAGGAGGATGCAGTCTGAAACAGGATTTAATCATAAAGCCATTCACAATCTGGACAGACTGACTTCAAGCATTTTTAAGTTCAACGTTCATTAATCTGGAATAACAGTGATAATAATGGCAAGCAAAGGTGGCCTAGTACATGATTTGTCTCATCAGCAGTATACAGCTGCTATCACAGCAGTGTGTTGATATGACTATCAAACATTTCTAATCTGGAAGTAATTCAGAAGTAGTAAAAATTTACTTCAGTGTGCTTTAATTTTACTTACATGCTTTGGGTTCTCATTAACGTCATCATCTTTATCAAAGAACAACCTCCACACTCTAATTCCTTGAAATGCAAACTCCACAGTACCTAAACCTCTGAGGCTCAGCCCAAGGCATTTCCACTTCCAGAAACGAATACTTTTACCAGTACAAGATTTTTAATCCAGGAACTAAGAGGTTTCAGTAGTTTCAGAAGTTAATTCACCAAAACAGATTAGAATACTCCACTGTGCATTTCATGAACCTGACATCACGTTGCTGCTGCAGGGATATGAATACTTAGATAAGGTTGTAAGAAAGAAACGGTGATTATCTCAACTTTTAGCAAGCACACAAACAGTTAAGCATTTTAAAAGGGTGACCTGAATTTTTCAGAAGAGAATTTCTTGGCAAACTTACCCCCAAAGCATTAAAGGCTTTCCTTAGTGTCCCCTCTTTGTAGCAGTGCTGAAGCACAGGTGCAGGGCAGCAAAATAAAACCTCAGCAACTCTAGCTATTAGTGTCAACAGCTTTTTTCATACAGTACAATCCCACTGTGTGGTCAAGAAAGAATCATACTCGAGCCTCATTATGGTATTGCAGCGGAGATGCTCAACAACAACAGTGAAATGTATTTTTGCAGAGCTTTTTCACTCAGTTACATCATTTTGCACAGTGTCCCAGAAGGGTGACTTTGTATTCACAGATGCTGTACACACATTGCTCTTAGCATTTCACAGTGTGACTTCCTTTATACCCAGTAGCAGTTCATTGTATAAAATTACACCTCATGTTAGTTCAAGGCAGATGGGAGTGCTGCCAACCCACAAACTATAAGCTAAAGAGACTTGGAATTTTCACACATCCTTACTACCAGAATGAATGAATTTCTGTCCTTAAAACCAATGTGGAAAGAAGGCCTTTTTTCCTAATTAAATTCCATATATTTAACACCAGAAATGTGGAGACTCATCAAAAAAGATAAAATCTGTACCTTCACAAACTTCTACTTATAAATTCCTTGTCTTTTAGTAACTTAAAAAAAATATTAATAAATCATTAAGTTTTGAAGAAAGATGATAGAGAAATCCATAGGAATATAGTAATGTAATGGAATACAGATGGCTGAGACAGAAGAATCATAATAGGCATAATGAACATAGATCATAATGAATCTACTGTCCCGGAAGCAGGCCATTCCTTAGGCTGTACTGGGATCCTCTCCTAATTATTTCTTCATAGGCTGACTGAGCCCAAAGACCTATTAGGATATAAGCAATTTACAATAGCAAAAATGTATCAAACCACAACAATAAAATAACCTTATTCTGAAAAGCCCTCTCAGACATTAGCTCCGTGGAAAACTGTTTAACATAACACGTGCTGCTGGGGGCTGTTCAGCTGCAAATCACGCTGCACATATACAAAGCAGCAAGCATGAAACAGCATCAATGACTAAACTTACACTTGGTAATCATATTTTGTGTCACTTGTGAGCATAGTCTGTGAATCCTGAAGTTCAGCTGCAAATTCAACTTGTTCTGAATGGAGAACAAGCTCAAAATTGTTGAAATGTCACTTGAACTACACTTAAGCTCCGAGACAAAACCTTTTGGAGGAGGCACCCCCTCCTCGCCCCCAACAAGCCACAAACTAAAAAGAAAACCAACAACCAACGCAACAAGCCAAACTAACCCCATTTTCATTCTGATTTAGAGTTCAGAAGGAAGAGTGTGAGTACACCAGGATATATCATAAATTTTGGTGTTAAGTAAACAGAATTTAGAGATGCCAGTTGAGGTTTGTAAACCTTCATCCTTTACATCAGGTCTCCAAATCAACCCCAGACACATCATGATGAGCAGCAAACAAAACAAGAGAAAGGATATAAAAATCAGCCGTGATCTAAACGCAAGGATGCAAAGATCTTCTCTTTTTTTATTTCCTGCTTTTTTGCTCTTTAGAAATTTACAAGAAAACAGTATCTTTGTTATTTAAAACCCATTTATGTTAGCTATTTATTTCCTTCAAATCATGACCTCTATGCTATCCCAACAGGTTGTTCTGACAGTGACTGAATCACTGACATTTACTGCATTCGAGAATCAAGAGTGGCAACAGATGAAGAGTTAAACAACAAAGAACCCATTTTGAAGTGGTCTTCCTAAATAAAAGAAGCCCTGTGGAGCATGAAGAAGACATGGAAGTGAAGATACTTGTTAAGGGAACCAGCACAAATCCCACCAAGTCGCATAAAGAATAATCATGGATGAAAGAGGTGGTGAAACTGGAGCTCTGAGAAGCAGATGGCACACTGGGACCTGAAAGTTTCACAATGGAGAGCACGGGAGGCCCATGAAAGAAGTAAGTGCAGGAAAGTCTATGTGCTGTGTATAGATAACAGGCAGCAAAAGTGAAATTTTACTCAAATACTTTAAAAATTGAATCTATAAATCCAGTGGGAGAAACTGCACACCAGGAAAATGAGCTGAGTGGCTCCTGTAAAAGATCACATTCCTAAACTTGGCAAATGAGAAATGACTGTATTTGCCAAAGTACACTTGACCTGACTAAAAACACAAGAGAAACACTTGAAGACACAATGGGGGAGTTTCCACCACCGTTAAAGCATACAAAAACCCCACTGGAAACAAAGCAGGTGAACAATAGATCAACCCCAGAAAGACAGAAAGGGAATACACAGATGACATTAACTTCTAATTTATGAAGCAATTGTAGGATAGGTGTTCTAATACATAACAATGAAATAAAAAAGAGCATTACTGGATGTAAAATTGCACTAGAAAGACACTTCCATGTTTCTTTCCTAATGAATCTTACTATCTAGGATTACTGAAACAGAAATAATCTAAAACTAATCTGTTTCTGTCTCAAGGGCTGATTTAGGTTCTGAACTTTTGCCATTTTAATCAAAAGGAAAACTCAACGGGTTATGTTTCTTATTGCTACAGTACCAGTGTCATTGTCAGACACAGGACAAATTTTATCAAAGGAATATTAACATCAGAAATTCCATCTAAATCTAAAAACATTACTCAAGAGTTTATATAAATACACCCTCTCATAAGTTTAACAACAATCTCACCCTTAAACTATTACCTGGACTTCAAGTAAAATGAACAGGTAACCTTAGCTGACAGTTGCTGACAGTGCCTAGAAGAAATTACATTTACTCCTTGACAGTCATTTTTTGACATTCTTAACAAATACAGGACTGAAGCCATCCTGTTAATCATTAAATACACATTTATCTCTCACTGCCTTTTCACTCTATTCTGCCCCCCCAAGCATATTACATTTTAACGCTTCAGAAGCAGTTTCTGAGTCCATCTTTCCGCCTCCTATAACCTGTGCCACATCACCTGCCCACTTTTCAGTATTGCCATCAAGTGGTCCCAGTGTACACGTTCCTGTGATCACCGGCACTTGCCAAACCAGCCATTTGCCCTACAGACCAGCGTGCCCTTGCTTGGCCTCATTTCATTACCTGGGATTCTGCAACCTACGTGTGTTACAGTTACTGCTTCCAGGATAAGAGCCCTGCTGAAAGGCCCTTATGGCAGCTCAGAGGATTCAATGCACGGCACCAATGCGAGACATTGTTACAAACTACCAAACCCCCCAAGCGATTGAAGGAATTCTTTGGTTTAGCCATTCGGTACACTATAGACTGCAAGAAAATGCTGCACTAATCTTTAGACAAAGATTTTATCCTCTTACCTCATAAAGTCCAAAGGAAAGAAAAAAAAAACTGATACAACCAGTTGGGTAATACTGCCGGAGCGTTTTCCTGGTTTGGGCGTTATGTAAAACATTAAACACCCCTCCAGTGGGCTAACCCGCCTAGCAGCACAACGCGGAGATACAGCAGTTACGGTATGGTTTAAGAAGGAAAAAAGCACAATAATGGCACGTACCCGAAGCTCTCGCTTTGCGGCCGCACCTAGAGCCCGACGTGTCCCTAATCCAGCCGGGCGCTGCCCCGGGCCGGGGCTCCGGCGCCTGCAGGCCGCTGAACTTGGGATTCCGGGGGGAAACCCCTCGCAGGCGGCGCCGGGCCCTGCTTGCCGCTGCCAGCCCCGGCCGGAGCTCCGGCAGCGAGGCTGCGCACACCGGGCTCGCTCGTCTCGACCGAGCGCAGGCGGCTCCGGCCTTCCAGCGGCCCCGGGGCACGGCACGGCTCGGCCCCGGCCCGCTCCCCTCACACCGCCGCCCGGCTTCGGCTCCCCGCACCCTCCCCGCCAGCCGGACCCGCTCCGCTCGGCTGGGCTCACCGGCGGGTCTCGCTGCTCCCCCGCAGCAGCCCCGAGCCGCGGAGCCGCTCCTCTGCCAGCGGCCGCCGTCACCTGATCACCCGGAAGCCCGGCCCTGGCGGAAGGGACCGGGCTCCCCGCCGCCGCGCCGGGCCGTGGGGCCGCGTTCCGCCTGCCAGGGGCTACCCTGTGGGGCGGTGCCTTGGAAACGGGGCCGCGGCGCCTGGGCCCTGCGCGGGGTGCCCCGGGTGGCAGCGCGGCTCCCGGGCAAGGTCCGGTCAGAGCTGCCGGGCTGCCCGCCCTGGCCCCGAGCCCCCCGACCCGACTCCCCGGGCCCGTTGTGACCTCACCGAGAGAAGTGGTGCGGTGCGAACCGCGATGCGTTCGGGCCAGGCTCGGCCTCCGCCGCCGTAACCCTCGCTTGCTCTGTTTCTGTTGCAGTTTTGTGCTGCTCGTCGTGAGGTGGTGCGGGGGCCGTGCCCGAGCGGCTGCCTCTGAGAGACGCGGGAGCTTCGTATTGCCAACGACAAGGGCTCGACCCAAGGAAGGAGGGAAGGCAGCAGCTTTGAGGGGAATGAATTGTGCAAATGTGTGTGCAGAGCGCTAGGATCTGAACAGAGGAGCATTCCCAGGATGGGAACAGAGAGCTCGATCCAAGGTATTTACACAGCTGTCAGAAACCACAGATGGGGAGAGGGACAAAAGGGAGGGAGAGGAGGGGACTTGGTGTCTGCAGGAGTGGGTCAGAGCTGAGAGAGGTGACCGAGAAGGCACCTCTTGGACACCAAGGCAGAAACCAGCAGAAAATTCCTTGTTGTTTTACACAGTGGAGACTTGGTGTATCCTAAACCAAGGTCTCCCACTAAATGTGAGCCTTACAAGTGAGTAGTTAAGCTAAGCAGTAGAGGGAGGTTAGTGCCTATCAGAAAGAGACCAAGGGCTGAGGCCTGTCTGCTCACAGGTGACCTGAGACTCCAGAGTTCTAGTGTGAAGGTTGAACGTGTGCCAGGAAATGATAACATAAACCCAGCTATTCTGAGCCTTCATACTGCTTTCAGTAGCACATAGGCTTGGCAGAACCCATCTCAAAGTGGTCATCCAGCAGCCCAGCTGAAATTGCTATCCATGTTGATGTATCACACTGGCAAATTTGTAGCTGAGGTGAAGATGAAGATAGTATCTGAGAAGAGAAGGCTGCGTGGAGACCTCGTAGCAGCCTTCCAGTATCTGAAGGGGGCCTATAGGGATGCTGGGGACGGACTCTTCATTAGGACTGTAGTGACAGGACAAGGGGTAACGGGTTAAAACTTAAACAGGGGAAGTTTAGATTGGATATAAGGAGGAAGTTCTTTACTGTAAGGGTGCTGAGGCACTGGAATGGGTTGCCCAGGGAGGTTGTGAGTGCTCCATCCCTGGCGGTGTTCAAGGCCAGGTTGGATGAGGCCTTGGGTGACATGGTCTAGTGGGGAGGTGTCCCTGCCCATGGCAGGGGGTTGGAACTGGATGATCTTAAGGTCCTTTCCAACCTAAACCATTCTGTGATTCTATGATTATGGTATAACATTAGGACACATGGTGTAAAGGTGTCCTACCCACACAGGCAGTGTATTTGCTCTCTGATTTGTCCCAAGGCAGTAAAGCAGCACAGTTTGGCACAGTTTCAGCATGCAAGCAAAAATTTGGCATCTCAGTGTAGTATCCGATTAATCAGAAGTTAACAAGGCCCCAGAGGTACAAGCGGTATCCTCCAGATGCTGATTAAAACCAAGATGAGCTTGTGAAATTTGGACTGGCTTGGACTAGTGACCACGTATGTCTGGAGTCAGAAGAATTTCAGTATATAAAGTAAAAAAAAAAAGTTGATTTTTGGTATTATAACAGAGCAAGAAATGCTCAGAACACTATTGTCTGGGTGTCATAGGATAACCAAAGCAATCTGAAAAGAGACACAGTTACTGCCATGACAACATAGCCAGGGAATATTGGCACTGCCCAGTGACAATTGTAATATTTATTCCTAAAGTGTAGATGGTAGCCTATAACCGCTTAGAGTTAGAAAGACCTGGTGCCCTGGTTGCCAGTTCATTCTCATCATGTGCATGAGGGTAAATCACTTTGATTTATTCCCTTTCTCATCATCTAAGTCATACAATTGTCGAACATAATGTTGATATTTATGGTACACACAACCCCTCTCCTAAAATCCTTAATTACAGAAGCCATACATATATCAGGAATCCAAGTCCTTGATCCTCTTATCACTATTTTTCTCATCAATACTCCTGGATTTACTTGTATCTTGGATACAATGGTATCTTAATTCAGGATTAAATTACATCTGGGAAAACCCTTGGAATTTCTACATGACAGAGTTCCTATCTGGCCTTTTGCCTTTGTTCAGCAAGAGCCATTTCCAAGTGCTTCTGCTCATTTCCCTGCTCTGTTTTCAGTACCACACCAGAAAGGTGGGAGACCATACAGCTATTTCTGGTAGGTGACATGCATTCATCTGCTCCTTTCTGGATCCTATTTCTGGGAGCTGCCATACTTCAGAGCAGGCCCACACTGAACTTTGCCTGATCTGCTCGAGTAGAACAAGCTTTGAAGCATCTGGTGCTTGACATCTGTGAAGGCAAATTGTCAAACTGAAACATGGTCACAGTCTGCTGCAGAAATCC
Source organism: Pezoporus flaviventris (assembly GCF_033815535.1). Taxonomy (NCBI): domain Eukaryota; kingdom Metazoa; phylum Chordata; class Aves; order Psittaciformes; family Psittacidae; genus Pezoporus; species Pezoporus flaviventris. The sequence continues at coordinate 4,393,879 of NW_026892589.1, read as the reverse complement.
CCGTGCCTCTGACAGCCAGTTAGAAGGAGGTGGCTGGAAGAGTCAAGGCAAGAGGCAAGATCCACCAAGGCAAGCTGGCTAAGAGCGCTGAAGAGAATATCCTCCATGCAGCCTTCAGGTTTTAAACATGTCATGCCTTTTTGGATTGGGTAATGCCAATTTGTTATCCTTGGAACTTGTCATTCCAAATGTACGTATGAAGCAGTTGCAAAAGGCACAGGCAGAGGAGATGCACGTTTTCTTTCCCCTGCCAGAGGTGAGGGAATTTGATGCTTTTTGTCTAATACATTTTACATATTTAATGAATCTTGTGTGTCTGGTATGTTTTCTCACTTGCTACAGCCGATGGGTCCCATCCTGTCTTATGCTTAGAAGATCTGTGTGCTGTCCCCGACATGAGAATGTCAGTTTGAGGGCTGACAGCATTTCTGGAGCAGTGAAATCTCAGAGATGTCACAAAAAGTGCTGAGAATTTTATTACAGTTGCTCGATCTTTCTACATCCCGAGTCTTTAACGCCAAGCTTTCTTTCTCTGCGCACACAAAAGCGCTGTCATTGGTGTGTATTTCACCGTCTGTGTGTGAGCTGTTACAGCTGAGAAACACGGAGCTGTTCTCCCGTGCGCCACACGTGGAAGCCGGCTGCTCAGCACCGGATGGATCTGTCAACGAGCCGCGGCTGCTTGCGGCGCTTCCACATCGCCAGCTCCGCTCCTCCCAGTAGCACAAGCCCAGCCATCCCGGGTCTCCTCGCCGTGCTGGGGTTTCTCAGCCCCGCCGGCCCCAGACACTGAGCGTTCGTACTGCTTTGTCACGGAATCCCACGCTCCTGCGGGCGACCCGCAGCTGCTGGCGCTGCCTTCCGTTCCCAGGTTCCTGGGGTTTGGGAAGGCCTGGCCTGCAGCGCACAGAGCTGTCCTGTGAGCGCAGCCTTCCCGCCGCCTGCTTTACAAGCAAGTGCAGAACCCGCACCACCCGGGGCCGCAGACATCTTGTCGGAGCCTGCCCCGATGGACTACAGCCCCCAGCGTGCCCCGCGCCCAGACTACGGCACCCAGCGTGCCCCGCGCCCGTCGCGCCTTCAAGATGGCGGCGCCCAGGGGTGGCTCGGGTCTGGATACGGATTCGGACTCGGACAGCAGCGGCGAGGCGGCGGCGCGGTTCCGGGAGGCTGCCTGGGACTGCGCTGCGCAGGCGGCGGCGTCGGTGCGGGCGGAGCCTCGCGGTGGTGAGGGCTGTCGGCCAGCGGAGCTCTGCTGTCCCGCCGGCGTGTCCTGCCCCTCCTTTCCTTCCCCGCCTGTCAGGGCCGGGCACCTTCGCAGCTCCTCCTGCCCCGGGGTTGTCCCGGGGGAGCAGTGGTCAAGCGGGGCACCTCTGCTACGGTGCCGAAACCGCCAGCGCACAAGGGAGCCGAGAGGGGCCCTCAAAAGGGGGCCCTGCCCGGCCCGGCGATGCGCGGCCTCCTGCCGGGGCAGAGCCCCAGCCCCTTCCCTGGAAGGTGTCTGCTACAGCGCGGCCGGTGGGAAGTTTCCCTTTCCATCGTAACTGATTTACCACAGTGTTTTACCACCGTGATTCCTGTGCTATAAAGTCACATGTGCCAGAAAAGGATTTGAAGAGGTCTTGGCCCCTGGTCTTTTAAACTTGCCTTTACTTCTTCCTTTGCCAGGTGGCTTTAAAAGGGATCGGTTACAGCAGCAGCCTGCTCAGCCTAGCCTAAGGTATTTTTACTCCTGCTTTCAGGCTTATGTTTCACTGCAGAAAAGGTTAACTTGTGTTGTATTTGTGCTTCTTACAGCTAACACCTTGGGATACTTAGTGCTGTTTTGGGAATTGGTCCAACCAGAATCTGAAATTATGCTTGAACCTAATAGTTGTTAATAGCAAGGGAATATAGATCTGCTGTCAGTTAACAGCATTAGTTCCAGCTGTCTGAAATCTCCCAACTCCGCAAGCATCCCATGGAGGAATTAGAACAGTTACAGATACAAAAAAGGCTTTTCTTTGTGAAACATTGCACTTGCAAAGGCAAATACTCATCGGTGGGAAAGCAGCCGCTGAACCAGGAGCCTTGGAGCGGAGGTGGTGCTGTCCTGTCTAAGTCTGCAGCACTTCTGTAAGCTCAATTTCAAAGTCTGTCGCCCAGGCAGCTAAACAAAACCCAGGAGACAGTTCATAGTCGTATGAATTACGGCAACATACCCAGGAACTACATGCAAGAGAAGGGATATCCTGATATGATTTGGTTTTGTTGGCTCTTTCAATGAGAAAAGTCATCTAACTGTGATAGAGATGGGTAAATAATGTTTAGCTCTCTTGGAAACTGAACTGTTACTACTGAGGTACTTCCCATCTTTCTTAGCAGTCTCCTCTATTACATATGAATTAACTACTAGAGCGCAGGAAATTTTCCATCCCTTATCTCCTGTTTGGGTGAGAGCACCAGATGTTCTTTGCCTTGAAAGAGATAATCATTATTCTTACCTTAAACAGGCATGAGTTGAACGGTCATGAAGAGGATGGAAACGAGCTACAGACAACACCAGAGTTCAGAGCACATGTAGCAAAGAAACTGGGAGCGATGCTAGACAGGTATTAGCATGTGACACTGAGCGACCATGATCTGTGGGCCAACTACGCTGATGGTTTTGTGTGCTAAACCCAGGAAATTAAAGATCTGAGTGCAGCCTGGATATTGAGGAGAAACTCTCTTACTGTCTTCTTAATGCTTGTATTTAATGCAGATTTCCAATATTCTGTACACTAACCTGGCCCATATGCTGTGCCCCCCTGGTAGAAGACTCCCACTGCCTGTCTCTGCCTCTGCAGTGAGTGTGTTGTAGAGAGGAAAAGGAAGAATTTAGGTGCTTTAGCGTTTGCATCATGTAAAGGCTGGTGTGAGAATCTCCAATTTATTCTTATGACCTAAACCAGTTCCTCAGTGAGGGTTTGCTGGCACTATGCTTCAGACTGGGCTGCCACTGTCTTTACTGTGTCAGCGTGGGCCTGGAGAACTAGAATTCCTGGTGTTTAATGTTGGCTTTAGAAACACTGCTCTTAAGTCATTCCTGTGGCATGTGTCGCTCAGGAGAGAAGGAATGATCTGCCCTGAAAGCAGGGAGGTGGGTCAGCTTCACTTCCTAATTAAAAAGTAAGATGCTGTGTAACATCTCCCTGTAGGCCTGTTTCCTGGAAATACCCAGCTTTAGCTCAGTTTGCACAAACCTGTCCAAGGCCTGACTGGGGTTTTCTGTTTAGTTTCATCACTGTCCTGAAGGACTCATCAGGATCCTCACAAACTTCTGGGCAGCAGTCTGACTCTGCAGATGATGGTGAGTTTAGTCACAGCCATTGTGGCTGTTTTGTGACCTTGTTAGTTAAGTAAGTGAGACAGATCCTGTCCATTGGTGGTTGTACACACATCTGCCTAATAAGCATTTGCAGTAGAAGAATTCCTGTTGATGTTTGTGTTACTTTGAAGCTCTGATCTCTGTGCCCTGCGTCCTCCCAGATAGTCCCAAGTAGTTGCTGTCAAATGCTATAGCATTACAATAGCAGCAGTGAGGCTTCCCAGGGAGATTGCTGATGATTGCTTTCACTTCTGTTTTATGTCATGGCTGAAATTCCCCTTTACATATTCTAGGATTTCGCCTCTTCTCCTCATCTGTCCCAGGAGACTGTGGGAAATCAGAGCCTTGCCCTGCAGCAAGGAGGAGGCAGCCATCTAGCTCCAGGTGAGGTGGTGTCAGCTCCTTTGCTCTTTAAGTACAATTGCAGCCCACATTTCAGAGGCAGCTGGGACTCTCATAAGGGAATAGGAAGCTGAAAAGCTTGAGAAGTGTCTCTTTGGCTCCTCCATTTGACTAGGGCAGATTCTTTTTGTTTGTTTTTTTTAGTGCTGGGGAATTAGAAGTGTTTATGGGGTATGTCCTTTCCCCTCCTAATATGTGTAAAGAACATGTCAGCCTTCAAACTGGTTCAATGATAACTGTAGCTGTCGGAGTCCCAGAGGCACTGTGTGTTTATCAGGTGTTCTCAGATTATTCTGTCTGTTTTGGTTGAATTCAAGGCAAAAGTTTAATGTAACTTCCTTTCATTTTGCTGCCTTTCCAGTGAGATGGACAGTGACCAAGAGTGGCAAAGGTACCAAGAGGCTGCTGTGTCAGCCACAGACATTATGAAGCAAAGTGCTTTTCCTGCACTGTGCCAGGATTCCAGCCAGGATCAGAGTCGGGGTTATGTAGAGCACAGCCAGAAAAAAAAGAAGAAGAAGAAGAAAAAAAAGAAAATTAGGGGAGAGAACAATATTCAGGAGACAATAACAGACCCAGCAGAGTGTGATGAGATCTGCAAAGATTTGCCACAGTTGGTGTCTGCAAATGGACAGCATGAGAGACAGGACTGCAGTCACCCAGAGAACTCAGTGTTGCCAGGAGCTGTGAAGAAGAAAAAGAAGAGAAAGAAAGAGTGAGGCTTTCGCTCTGGAAGCGGCAGGTGAATGTGATGGATGAAGGATGCTGGGAAAAAGCCCTTACAACAAGAGTTGGCAAAGGTTCTGTTCTAAAAGTTCAGTGGCCTGAGAGTCTAGTTGAGTAACCTCCTATGTGGTTGGTATCCCTTGGAGAAGGGAATATTGTTCTCTTTGCACAGCAGTTATCTATGCTGCTGCTTATGCAGAACTAGTGTAAAAGGATTCGGTACTGTGCACAGACTTGTGTGACAGAGAGCTATGATCATAGCTGCATCCCTCCTGGTGTGTTCCTTCACATTATGAAATCAAACCTTGTGTCCTGGAGAAATCAAATGATGAATTGAATTTGGTTTACATGGCAACAGGTGATCAACTCCTTTTTCTCTTTGCCTCCTCCTAGATGCCTGCTAAGAGTAGCTCCAGCCTGTGGGAGACTCATTAATCAAAAACATCCTGTCACGTATCAGGGCCCCCTTATTTTTTTTCCTGTGATCATCATAACAATCTGTTGTTGAAACCTGCCACCTCACTAATCCTCCTGTAATCTGCACCTCTCCAGGGTGCCCTGCCTATGAGCAGAGTGTGCAGTGAACTTATTTCACCTATAGAAGTAGTTCTGTTCCGGTTGTGTCTGTTGAAATGTCTTTTCATTTATAGGTTTTCATGGCATTTGTTGTTATTAAATTCTAATACATTATTACTTAATTTGGCAGGTTTTGTACAATAGTGGCTTTCTTGCTGTGTTCAGATGGCTCCCCTAGTGGAGACAAAGGTGGCTGAAGATGTCTCTGTAGTTGCTTGGTGATCAATGCTATGAAAGTGCTATAGGAAGGATTTAAACCTAAGTTAAAAGTCACTGTGTTTCAGTCTTTATTTTAGCTGATTATGACTTCTGTGTGTCTGAAATACAATGGGGTTTGGTAGTGTTGAGTATGGCTTATAGTCTGTTTATACTTCAGTTCTGGTATTTCAGGAAATGACCTGCTATTGGATAAATACACTTCTGCTTTTAAGATTTTTGGGTTTCAGTAGCTCTAACTTTCTGGCCCTATTCAGGAGACCAGAAAGCCAGATTAGAGAAATTGAAATAGAAGTTGATCTTTGAGCACAGGAAAACCCAAGATGTTTTCTTTCCTACTGTAAGATTCTTCCTGTTTTTTTATTCAAGAAAACACAGTTGGCATCCAAAAATGGCAAAGCTAAGTAGAAAATTGGCTTGTAATCTAACTGAATGTGCCAGCAGAAGTCACTTGCCTTACGGGCAGTTAAAACATCAGTGTACTGAAGCTACCACCTGGGTTTTCAATGCATAGTGGTCTAAACATTGTCTTTTGACTTGCTTTATGATGATTATTTTTAAGCTAACTGGAAGTTTTATGTATTTGCAACTGACACACATGGGAGACTAGGAAACGATATTCTAGGATGAAATTTGTCATACTGTAGTTACTGAAAGGAGTCTGTGATGGCTGGTGATATCTAGAAGAGGCTTGTATCAGTAATAACTGTAATGGACAGCTGCAATGTTGAAATTTCCAGGTATGATACCTGAAGAGTTCACTGCTGGGCTTTTTGTTTGGAAATTCTCTTAACCTTTTAAGAGTCTTGAGCCCCATCGTGAGAGGTTTTCATCCATTTTACATTTGAAACTCTGGTTTGGTCACAAAGACAAAAACATTAAGTGAGGTTTTTGTTCATGTCTGGCTAGTCACGTGTTAGTGATGTGAACACTGGGAGTAAATACAGAATAATAATTAGAAGAGGAATTATACAAGTAGGTCCATAGGGCTAAAAACCTTAACTCGGTGCGAGTAAGACTCTTAAAACCCATGGTAATTATTTGCATATCAAGAACTACAGAATACAGCCTACAGAGAAGCTAAGAATGAGCTGTGTTCTTTAAAGTGAAGCTGACATCTCTATAGAGAACAACTGAAGGGATCACTGCCCTTTGTGGAGCACTGGGACATGTATGCAGTATCAGGGATCAGTGGAGAATGCCACCCTCGGCTCATTCAGCAAGACACACGAGAGCCCATATGGGTAATGCAAAGAACTGGAATCTCCTTGCTGCTGTTAAACTTTAATTTCTGCATTTAAAACAAAGCAGAGCTATATCAAAAATAACCAAGCCATTTCCACTAGGATAGCATGATTTTAGAGCAGGTCATTTTTAACTGAGAATGTTTGGTATTTCTGTAGTTAATTAAAGGATTCATAGCTTGTACTCAGTGATCCAATACTGACAGGTTTGTGCCAAGCCATTCCTGAACTTGTTTCATGATGATTTTCATTGCAGTGTCAGGAACCAGGTTCTCTCACTCTTGCCTCCAAGATACTATTGTTTCTCATAGTTCCCATTGGTGCTTCCTTAGAGCATCCCTTCTTTGGCAGCTCAGCTTTGCTCTTTCCTGCATGGCTTAGGGTGGTCTTGGCAGGTTTGTACATATCCAGCTTGATGGAGGCTGGGGACAATGAAAGTCCCATCTGTGCTTTGGCATTTTTGCCATATTGCATTCAGATCCCTGTCTTGAATCTTCTGGGGCAGGATGTCTGGTCATTTTAGGTTGGCTGTTGGGGTTTGGGTTTGCTTGTTTTTTGGGGAGGCAGTGGATTTTAGTGCCAGCATCATCTTTCCATGGCTTCTGTCTTGAGCCTGAGACATCTTCTCTTATGGAGGCAGCTGAGTAAGTGATTTGTATGAGGCAGTACAGGCTGGAGGTCGGCTGAGTGCAGCAGCCTTTCCTTCCCGTGGAAGGCAGTGATGACAGTGATGGCAAATACAGTTGGAGCTGGACCTGACAGGCTGGTCATGGCAGTCACCCTTGAGCTAGCTGTCATGATTACTGAGTGGAGGATGCCATCTGCGTGGAGATGAAGGTCTCGATGACATTGTGAGTGGATGGCAGCAACTGACTGTGGCTGTTGGTGGAGTCAGAGCTTTGGTACAGCACCAGGCTGCTGGAGGACACTGTTAAAGGCACAGGGAGAGGTTAAGTTCAGATTCTCACTGCAGTCCCCTTATGTGCGCACACTCGCGTTTCCAGCATGATTGAACCCTCCTGTCATAGGGACATAACTGCTATTTTGTGTGCTGTTATGTACCTAGCTTCAGTCCACAGCTAGCCTGAAAATACTAAGGGCAACATGCTTCAGGGAGCTCAGTTTTGAGGGCTGTAGATAATTGCTCATGTCCTAGTTCTTCTCCTAGAACTGGGAAGCTCCAACTGGAGTCTCTTTATGAGGGGTTCTTGGGCTTTTCAGCCCTAAAATAGGCCCACAAGACTGGATATTCATGGACACCGATTTTGTCAATATATTTGAGGTTAGTTTCCTCTCTAGATTTTGAAGAAGGGTCCCATTTCCACTCTGGCCTTACACAGACTGCGCTCTGAATCTTTTCCTCATACCAGCATTCACACCCCCGCCAAGACACTGTTAGAGCCCTCTAAGAGAATCATGAGCCCAGGTTACCTTTTTTTAACTGGATTTTTACAATGTTGGCAAAAGAAACTAGGCAGTACGAGGGTTAAGATACTGGCTGCTGCTCTTACCAGCAGGGCTTGAGGTGAGGCGAGGGCCTGGCTGAAGGTGCTGGATGGTTGTGTCTTGGTTCTGTAAATGTATTGTTGGAGCCTGTGACACTGGTGTGTGCATCCCAGACTCTGTGTGGGTCTCCGACTCAGGTGTGAATGCCTAGAGAAAAGGAAGTTAAGTGCCTGGTTTCTACATCTGTTCTAACAAGCAGGAGAGGAGAGTGAGCAGGTGCTGTTTCCAAGGAGATTAAATCCTCCTTGGTGATGCAGTGAAGGGCTTACTCTAATGCCTCCAGTATCGCTGCTGGTACCAGTAAGATGAGGAGATAAGAAAGATTATCCCACTGGGATCGCATAGACCACACCCCCAAAACATCTCTGACAAGCAAGGAGCTACCTGCAGACTGGTACAATTCTAAGGTGGGAGAGCAAAGGCATGTGCTGAAGGCCGTTACCTGTTTGGTTGGTGTCAGGTTAGTCAGGGCGCTGAGATTGGCTGTATCTGTTATCACCATGGTTTGTGGCAAGAGGCCTGTATGTGTGTACTGGGCCACTTCAGACTTGGGGCCATAGAGAGCTGTGCATGAAAGAAAACAAGATCATGTGGATGCTGGAGCTTTTCATGAGGCTAGTTTGGCTGAGTTGTTCTCCTCATCCATGTGGACCTGCTCTTTTGTCTCCGAAAGAGAGGGAGTGGAGGGTCAGGGAGATGAATGCAATAGAAAAATGTCATCATTAGAGCAACAATAATAGAAAAGTAGAGTGCTGCAAGCCCAAGGACCCAGCAAATGCTCCAGAACAGAGCATTTTGTTGCTTGCTTGAGCAGATGAGCTCACATTCTTACCGTGGGGGTTCTGTATCTGGGCCATGGTAGCCATGAAGGGGCTCTGGTTGATGTGGCTCTGGACTTGCTGCATGAGGGGCTGCTGGTAGGATGGATGCAGCTGCTGGGAGAACTGGACAGGCTGCAGGGTAGTGAGGCTGCTCCCCATGCTGTTTATTACAGGTACACTCTGGGGCTGGGTTGAGGCCAGGCCTGAAAAACAAAGACTGATGACAATAGCATCACACACTGTGGGAGGAGTGTGGCAAGGGAGGGTGATCTGAAGTAGTCACTGTGGCAGGCCTATTGTCACAGGATGATTTCAGATCCTGCTTTTCAGGTGTTCTGTTTGTTATCTGTGATTGAGAACAGATTTCATGCGTCTGAAAACAAAGTGGGAGTGTGCAAAATGTACAGTGCAGACAGGTACGATAAAACCACCTCTGATTTCCAGTGTTTGTTCCTGTACACATCCTTGTGTACCTGTATAGGTCACTTTTACCAGTTCAGTGATAACCTGATAGGGAGTTCCATTGGGGATACCTCGCTCAGAAGTAACCTGATAGCATCATCTCAATGTCCAGTTCATTTTATTCTCTTTATGAAGCTGTTGGCAACAGAGAATACTATGCTGTAGCTGTCCTGGCACATGGAATGGAGTTTAAACTCTTTTTATTTGGTCTGCCCAATTATGGAATTTGGACCAGTGAGAAAGAGGTAGAAGGTTTCACACATTACTGCTTATTTCCCACAACTGTCCAGACCCTGTTCCTGTAAATCAGCAAATACCTCCAACACTGAGGCATTTCCACCCTGTGGGAATCTCCAGTTTTTCCTTTTTTGCACAGAATTAGAATCTATATCATAATTTTGGGTATAAATGAGGAAACGGATGTTAGTTCACAGCTGCCACCTTGGAATCAAAGAAGGCCTCTTTCTTCCTGGGAAGAAAGTGTAAGAGGAGAGTATACATTTTATTTGGCTTTATCTGACGAGATGTGCTTTGGCAGTAGACTTGTCTTGGAATGAAAAGAAGTCTCCTACAGGTCCAGAAAAGTTGTCATAGTGAAGAATAGAATTAAGAGTAATTAATGCTGTGGATTCCAAAGGCATGCGCTGCTCCTTGCAGGAAGTACAACAGGATGCTTTGTCTTTCAAGCACGATGAACATGCTTCAATTCTTGTAGTTCTAAGGAAGTATTACATTTATATTTGGGAAGATGCAGAGCAGCAAAACAGAACATTGACATAGGAATAAACTGCAAAAGTCCCACATGGGTTTGTGTGTAACTTAATTCTAACATGAATAAGGAACATCTGTCCCTTAATTCCATTGGTACTTGCAAGTAGTCCTGCTGAAGAGCCTTGGTGTTTGTGACAATTACTCAAGGTGTGCATCAATGCCAGCTTAGTGGCTTTGTCTCTGAAAATGAAGCAGGTAATTCTATAAATTACAGGTAGCTCTTTACTTGAACCCTAATAAGCAGAGGCATTGCAGAACACTACTCACCTATCACCAGGGTTGAGGCACCTGTGTTGGTGAACGCTGGTGCTAGGGATGAGGTCTCGCCAGCTCCAATTGCCATAACACTTGGCAGCGATGCCATGATCAGGTTCTGAGTTTGCTGGCTCAGAGGATGTGGATTTTGCTCTAGGCTGTGCAGGGCAGTCAGGGTGCTGACAGGAGGGAGAGTTCCTCCGGGAGCTGAGACCTGTGTGAAAGGGGAAGCACGGAAATGCCATCAGCAGCAGTCTGGGTCCCAAAGCTGGGGTAAATGTCCTTCTCCTGCTGCCTGCCTGCCCTGGGCCCTTGTGAATTAGGAAGACTTCACATTTCCTTGCGTGCAGTTTCCCTGTACTCATCAGTTAACTAGCAAAGGTCAGCTGACGGAATACTAAGAGTAAGTCCTTGCTGGTGTAGTTCTTTCACGGTTAAGAATGGGAAGGGTTTTACAAACAAGAACTAGATTTGTCCCTCTGCATTCTCTATGGGGTACATTTATCCTCTGTTTTGTAACTGAGGGTAGAGGATGATGCTCAAATGAAAAGGCTCAGGTAATTTTCCATGGTAACTTGTAACTCTGTGCAGAGTTCAGCACAGAATCCAGGAGTTCTTTTCTTGTTCACCTTTTCCTCTGAGAAATGCCTGTAATTTTCCTTTCACACAACATGGGTTTCAGTTGGCAGGGAGCTTCCAGATTGAGATCTGAAAGGAGTTGCTGAAAAGTTTCCTTGGACTTTTTTGGCATGCAGGAAGTTCTTCAGGCCACATTACCTGGCAGCTCCCTGCCGTTAGAGAGGAAGAGTACCTGTTAGACACAACAGGACTGTTCTGTGCTTGTGTGTTTTGCTGATTCAGTCTGTCCTTGAGTCACTGAGTAATTTAACTTGACTGTTTTCTCAGCCTCCAAAATGAACCATGTAACCTGTGTCTGCGCTTTAATGGGATTTTGAGTTTGCAAGGCCTTTGAGAGACCTGCAGTTGTTGTTCTGTGGAACAGCAGAAAACATTCTGATAATTTGGTTGATGGAGAAAGGTCAGTGCTTTATTTTATACGTTTTTTTTCTCCTCTCAGATAAAAAGCTTTAAGAAATCTTTAGTAAGAGTGAGGACCAACAGGTTAAACAGTGGACCAAGTCACCTTGATACCAATGTTGGAAGACAGCTGTAGATTTTCAGGATCTCATGAAAGACTTTTTACTTTTGTTGTCTTCAGGAAGAGACCAGAAAGCCGTCAAAGTGAGTGACTGATGAGACTTAAATCATATTAATTTATAGTGAACTTAACTTTACCTCAGGCCAGTATGCAGTAATGCTGACTTCTACCCTTTCCCTGGAAGCAAGGGAATGTGTGCAAACTGAAAATGATCACTCCTGTAGATTCTAGTGCTTCATTGCTAATTATGTGGGAAAAGGTGTAGTCAAATCTCAAAAGGAAACTTGCTGTGGGAAGACAGATTGCTACAGTCTAGATATCCAGTACATGTGCTGTGTACAGGCTGTTTGGCTTAATCTTTGCAGGTAAGATAGACGTAAGTACAGGTCTCTGTTTTGTTAATTCCATTGGTGTTTGGTCGACTATCTTGAGATGTGTAGAGTTCAAATGAGAGTTGGAGATGAGAATCTCACTGGGGAAAGGAGAACAGGGTCTCCTGGGAAGAAGGAAATTACATCCTACCTTGAGCTCTGTTTTTTGAGAATAGACTGTTCTGATTGATCATAAGGAAACGGCTACACTTGTCCTGTGCTCTAATGCCTGCCCTCACCAGCAGTCTAGAGGGCACCTGCATCTCAGGCCTGCTAGTGTTACATGGTCAGTGCAAAGTGGCTACGTAATGTTCTCTGTATAAAGGTGGTTTTAAGAGTATTCTAGGAAAAACTACGTCTGAATATTCCATATTGTGACCACAGGCAGAGGACCTGAGGTCCTCCAGTCAACAGAACTTAAGTATGCATCACTTACCAGCTTAGTGTCTGTGCTCAGTAGGTTCTGGCTGGGCTCCAGTCCAGGGGGAGAAACCTGATGAAGGATGGTTTGGGTGGTCACCATGGAGCTGTTGGCATGGTGGTTGCTGCTGGAGGACTCTGCTTCACTGGCTGGCTGCTGGTTGTACCTCACTCCTGCATCACAACAGGAGGGAAAGTGGTTGTCACAAATGAGAAACCGAGAAACATTGGCAAGTGCTGAATCCAGTTTCTTTTGCAGGCTTCTGTTTTTAGATGCTTGAGGCAGAGACAAGGTGGGTTATTACCAGGGAACCAGGAGATTGGGCATTCTTGCTCTATGCCCTGGCTTTTCTCTGTAATTTGGCACAACTGCTTCCTGAAATACTGACTTTAAGGTATGGCTGTGTGTGGTGCAGGGAACAAGTAGGGTTAACTAGAAAACACCCTTCTGGATGCGAGCATAGGGAGGAGAGCCTCAGTGAGGTACCTCTTCCCAGAGTGAGAGCAATTACCAGCTCTGGCCTAAGAAGCTGAAAAAGCTCTGATCGTTTTGGATGGAGAACAATCTTTCCTGATGCCTGAGAACTCGGTCACAGTCTGATGGTGCTTTGTATGTATGGGAAAGAATAAGGGGTACATGCATGAGTGAAAGAATACAGAGCTGACTTGAGACTGCAGCCAGTGGATGACCCCTTGAAAAGGGATTACTGCCTGCCAGGTCAGTGCAGGATGGCACAGAGTAAGTGAGGAGATTTGGTTGAGTTTTGTTACTGAACTTTGTCACCCTAGCTAATCTAGCTGCTCTTCTCACTCAGAGACATGATCTCTCTGTCACCAGTGCTCTTCCCTTGTAGCAAGTCTGCTTTTTCTGTCGATTCACCTCCTAATAGGGTGGACTTGGGAGATAGTTTTGGTGACTTGAGTTTGGGTAGGTTCACCCATTCCTCTTTCACATCTTCTGGTTGGTTCTTACCGTGAACCTTGCTGGGTGAGAGAGCTGATGGTGGCTGGAGGGAAGAAGAGTTGTGAGGAGTTAGAGGGGGAGCAGAGGTGGGCTGTGGTCCACTGAAGGTGTCCATGGCCAGCTTGTGCCGGAAAGCCTCCTCCTTCCTGCGGTTGGCAAACCAGTTGTAAACTCTGACCTCTGTCACCAGGTTTGAGCCCAGTCCCTGGGCCTGAGAAGGGGAAACACCTCTCTGAATACACTCTGCTCTGTTGGGGAAAAGCACAAGAAGAGCCTTGCTGAGCCAGGCTTAGTCAGAGAGACAGAGTAAGTGCGCAGCACCAAAGTGGCTGTGGTCTGGCACTCTGTGTGGAAGGAGCCTGCCAGGTATAGCAACACAATGAGGCATTACTGGTCCTTTGTGGGCAGTGAATGCTCAGCTTTAGCATTTCATTCAGATGTGGCTGGTGTCAGTGGTGAAATCCATGGCTGTACCATTAGCTTGCCTCTCATAGGCACTAGCAAATGCTAAGATGGGAGAGGGCCTGCTGTGCCTCTCCTTCTCAAAGCCAGACACCCATCTTTACCTGTTGCATTCTTCCACCAGTGCCTCTCTCTCTTCTTTGCTGGGGTTTTTCTGCCTCTCGTAGGCTTGGAACAGGATCTGTTGTGAAGCAGGACCCCATTTAAAGCGATTTCTTCTTCCCTTCTTGGTGGGCAGGTCATCTCCCATGGGCTCCTCTGTCAGGATACCCTGCCCAGCGTGTGTGAATTCTGCAGGCACAAAGGGACAAGGGAATTTGCTTTCTGGAAGTGTTTCCAATAGTTCCATCTATTTGGGTACCTGTCAGGCCCAATGAAGCTTACCCTTGAAAAACATCTCATTCAAGATGGAGGGTTAAATTGAAATAGGGTGGAAATAAAGTTCCATAATCTGCTAAAACTGGTAAGATGTTCCTAGCAGGCCATTTACCCATCCTTTCTCTTGCATGCATTGTGTTTCTGCTCACACCTTGGAGTAGTGAAGGCAAATGCAGCTGAGTTTAGAGTAAGCATAGTTGTAGAATTGTTTAGGTTGGCAAAGACCTTTAAGATCGAGGCCAGCCATTAACCCAGCACTGCTAAGTCCACCACTAAACCATGTCCCTAAGTGCCACATCTACATGTCCTTTTCTCCAGGCTAAACAACCCCAGTTCTCTCAGCCAGTCCTCATAAGAGGACTTGTCCTCTAGACCTTTCACCAGCTTTGCTGCCCTTCTTTGGACACGCTCCAGCAGCTCAACGTCCTTGTAGTAAGGGGCCCAAAACAGAGTATTTGAGGTGCAGCATCACCAGTACAGGGTCACCTCCCTGGCCCTGCTGGACACACTTGTTTCTGATACAAACCAGAATGCTCTTTGGCCTTTTTGGCCACCTGGGCACAAGCTGGCTCACATTCAGATGGCTGTTGACCAATACCCCCAGGTCTTTTTCCTCCTGACAGCTTTCCAGCCACTCTTCCCCAACCCCATGTAGTGTTGGCATTGGGTTGTCATGACCCATGACTGTAGTCCTGCTTCCAAAACCATCCAAAAGCCAAACGTCTCAAGTTCATTTGCAACCCACCACTACAAAATTAAGAAAGACACATTCCAGACAGGCTCATGAGTATAGAAATGCATGCTGCAGGGATGGGTCCCAGTGGGTGCCTGTAAGGAAGGGGCTTAGAAGGCATGAGGTGATGGCCCACAGTGGATTTTCACAGTGAATATAGCAGCCTGTTGCTTTTGCAGCTAGAGCAACTGTTGCTGTAGCTGAAATTGCAGAAGCTTAGTTCTTGAGCAGAAATTCTCTCTCATTTGTCTACTGCACTGCTTTAGTCTGAGGATGGGTGTAGAACTCTAATGGCAAATGGAGAGTATTAGTTTGCTTCTCTTTAGCCAAATGGTGGCTGGGGTGGGTGATGGCAGGCTGCTTCATGAAGGAGTGCTTTTGGTTCACCCCACCACTGAACACTGACCTAGGATTCTCTAATCTTCCTGCTAAAAGTGGCTTTTCTTTCCTTTTTGCCTTGACAAAAATAGGGAGTAAGGATTAGCAAGGGAAAGCAGAGGCCTTTATGAAGCTGAGACAGGAGAGCAGTTTTTGCCATACTTACGCTGGGCCACCTCTCGCTGCTTGCGGACATACCAGGTGTAGAGGGCTTCCCTTTTTTGGGTCTTCATGGGAGTGCCCTTGTTGAGGTGTTGTGAGAGGTGAGACTGGTTCAGACCAGTAGTGTCCACCACCTCACGCTGAGGGATGTTGTGCTGCTGGAGGTAGGATTTCACCATCTTTGCTACTCGCCAGGGATCTTCTCTGGAAGGAGCAGAAAACAGCTCTCAGGAGAGAGAGATCTAAGACCTGCACTTGGCAAACCTGGGTTCCAAGGAAGTGCAGTATTACCTCCTGAGATGCATCTTGCATGGCAGTCATCACCACTGCGTTTGGTGAGGCAAGAGTGTTGAGTGGCTGTGTAAGGGAAAGCTGTTCCTCAATGTGGTGCTTTGTGCAGTTTTGACTCTGCATTCAGGGTAAAAACTGCATGGTATGAGAGATGAAGTGCAAAAGATGTAGCACTAGCTTCCTTTAAACTGACTCTAGGTGTTTGGATCTCCCCTTAGAAGGGAGCTCTTTGGTTATCGAGGAAATTTCCCAGTACATGACCATAGTATGTACTGTCTGTGCTCATTTGTATGTGGGCTCTTGGGCTGTTCTGTCTAGGCAGTTGTCATCTGAAAATGACAGAAAGTGCTGAGCAGTGACATGGGCACTGAATGGAGCTCCCTGCTGGATAGTAATGTGAGTATAAAGCACTTCTGCTGCTAGTGAGAAATGGTATGAGGAGGGAAGTGGAATTGCATTTCAGTATTCAGTTGGATGTTTTCTGACTACAGAATTGACCACACTCTTCCATTTCCCTTTTCTTCTCTATCCCTCTTTCTTTAAAGCACAGGTGCTTTAAAGTACACCTAAAGGCAGGTGTACTTAATTTTCCAAGACGGATTCATTGTGATATTAGGCTGAACCCAGCTCATGCCCCGATTCTGGTCCAGGTTGGGTTGCCTTGCAGTGATTCAGGCTAAGAAAACAGGTTCTCATTATACTGTGACGTGACAGCCATGTATGCATATGTGCACACCAAGCCATCCAGGATTATGTTCTTGCACATCTGTTAAGTTACTCAAACACACTGATTAACATCTAGGACCAGTCATATCTTATAAATACAATAGGCAAACCATTAATTCCTACAATTGCCGCCCTCCTTTGAGGTAGCAGCTTAGGGAGTAGACCTATTTGAGACCTGCTCACAAACTTGAGGAGCTAATCTGATTTGGGATTTCACAGTAAATGTGAATCTCTGCTTTTTAGGATCTCTGATTAGAGTATCCATGAAGGTTCCTAAGGAATACAGAGAAAACATGACTGTGACTTTATTTGCGTGTATTGACTTTGCCAGAGCTGAAAATCACAGTAAAACTAAAGATGTGAAACCCGGCAGTCTAGATCTAAGCAGTGCTGGAGCCTCTCTACCTAAAAGCCTCTGGTTCACTTTCAACAAAGAGCATCCTAACATGCATTCTGTGTGAAATGTCTGGTGGAAGTGGCTTGCGTGCTGTAGGAATACAAGCATCCAACACCAGCACCAAAGCAGCAACAGGGCAAAAGAAGATACTTCAGGATTGTGCAGAAACTGTCACAAGAACACAGAGGTCTGAGCAGCAAGCACCAACTGTACAGGCACCGGCTGTACTGCTCATTGCTTTGTTGACTCAGGAGGTTAGTGGAGGCTGCAAAGTGATAAGAAGGACAAAGTCCACACCTGTTCTCTCAGTACAAACACCCTTATCTCTGTTCCCCTGCTGCTGTCTCCCAATGGCTGGATAGTCCAAGGAGCAAGCTCTGCTGCCATTAAAATGTGACAGAAACAGTGTCAGTTACAGCCTTCTGAAGAACCTGCTTGCTTAAAATAGGAACATTTGTTCCTTTTTTATGGTGGGATGCTTGTTACAGAGGCTTCTAGCTTCTTCCCTTAACCATCTTTGTCTTTTGAAGGCCTCAGATCAGCTGAACTTACAAAAGCTTATCTTTCCTAGCTGTGATGGTGTTCTTTTTTCTTCTCCTGCTGTCCAAACCAAGGACCAATCTCCCCACTTTGTATTTGTGACAGCCGAGCCAGCACTTGCATCCTGAATTCATTACACAAGTCCCTGTACAAAGGAGAAAAGGCTCTGACTTGGAATCTCTTAGATTTGAGTTCTGGCTCAGATGGGAAGAGGAAGGACTGTGTTGCCACTGATGGAAACCTCTGTTACATGTTGATTTCCTTCCTGCACCCCAGTCATGAGTTACTTTCATCTCCTCTGTTGAGATACTCACTTCTTTGTAGCAGGAAGTATTTATGAGTCTGTTCTGACAATGGTTAAAGCCCTGTGTTTTTTCTGTCTTCTTTTGAGACAGAGCAGGGAGCTTTGTGAGGCAAAACAGTGCAGGGGGACCTTAGTACAGCATGATTTCGTAAGACAGTTGTATGGCATCCTAGCTGCTCTGTACATAGTCAAAGCACAGGCTGCAATATCAATGTGGCAATTCCTTTAGGCCCAAGGCTACATCATAGTACAAGTGATGGCAGCTGGTCAGCTGAACCCTTGCCTGAACTATTGCCCACATACCTAGTTCCACCTGCAGAGCTTTCACCATCGAGTAAGACATCACAAGTTGAAAGCTTCGCTCTTTCACTGGCGGTGAGACTGTGACTGGCTGTCAGAGGGCAGGATTTCACCCTAAACCTGGTTTCCCTATGTGTAGGTGCACTAAAATCTCAGTTGGTTCAGTGAGTCAGAACTGCGGAAGTGGGTCTGCCTTGCTCAAACTCTCCTCTGTCTCCAAGGCAGTTCTCTACCTGCTGGCTTCCCTTTCCCCCCACATGCAAGCTGCCTCCCCCCTCCTTTCTTGTTCTCCAGGGTCTAATACCCATCTCCAAATTCTTCTCACACAGTTAGTTTTAAACTCTTCCTAAATCTTGCTCTTCTGCTGTCAGTTGCCTATTGCCATCTGGGTGTATCCCCTCTCCCTGGCTCATCTCAACCACAGGGGCCTGGGTCCTCTTTCCAGACCAGCTTCCCATTTTCTTAGTTCTGAGGTCACTTTTTAAGGGCGTTTTCACCTCCCTTTTGTTACCTGAACAATAAGTAACCCAGGTAGTTAGTTATAAACTCAAAGGGAACAAGAGGCTGGTTGATAATTTATAGCAACATCTCAAATTTAAATGGAAAGTAAATATCAAGTTGTTAGCATTAAAGAAAACCCATTCCAGAGGGCTGGAGATGTAACATTCAGGGGACCTTCTCCCTCCTTCACTCTTCCTGACTTTTCTCTTTTTCCTTTGTTCTTTTCCCTCCTCTTCCTCATTCTCTCTGTTTCTCCTTTTCTTCTTCCCTGTTCTCACATTCTGAGGCAAGAGAAACCTTCATTTCCCTGAGGCGGGTTCTGAATTGCTGCTTTGGACTAGACCTTGCTTAAGCAGAGGTTCAGAGAAGTACTCAGGACCATCCTCTGGCCCTTCCGTGTGGAGCCTGCTAGACAACCCTCACTGATGGCAGTGCACAGTCTGGAGCTGGGCTAGGCAGAGAGCAGGCAAGGTAAGACCATCCCATCAGGGTTCTTTTCTATTGAACTTGGCCTGGTTTGCCTCATCTTGCTTTATATGTGGAAATGAAAGGGGTGTGGCAGCTTCATCTCCAGATTCCCCAACTAGAGCCATTCTAAGGGCAGGAAAAGACTGAACCTTTATCATTTTATCTTTTGTTTTCTTTTCTTTCCTCATGGAATACGTGCTTTCATCCCTGCCTCCAGGGGAAGTCTGTTGCTTATCTCAATTTCTCTCTTTCCTAATGGAATTTCACCCCTTGCCCTACAGGTGGATTGCTGCTCTACCTCCCTCCATTTGCTGTACCTGTGATAGTGTGATCTGTCCCTTCCCCCAAGGTAGCCTCTCTCTGGGGAATATCAGGGGATTACTCCCCACAGCTCTATCTCCCTACTGAATTAGTTATTCTTTATCATAGCTGCAATTTGTTTTCTGTGTGGAGCGATAGGGAAAGAACGTTTTTATTCAAACTGTAAATCTGTGGAAGATCAGCGAAACAGGTTGAAGGACAGCAAGAAATGTTGTGAATTCCTCACTAGAGAAACCTTTGTCTGAACTGCCTTTAGCATTGTTTTGTTCTGTAGGGACAAACTCTAATCAATCCCCACAGGTTCATCCCGTCCTGGGGATGTATCTTCTCTACATCCTGTTTTACACAGCTTTGGCCAGTGCTTTCTAAACTGTGGTTTCAACTTAATAGTCCTGCAAGGACATACTTGGTCTCTTGGTGTTGCTATTTTTTTCCTTCCCAGCTCCTGGAAAGCCTGTCAGTGGACACTTTCCTGATTCTACCTTATAAGCAATGGCTGCAGTTACCACAAAGACTTTCTTGTGTCACTAATAGCTGCCCACAAGTCAATCTCGGAGTTAAAGTGTGGTCTACAGCATTAGATCAGGAATTGTTAATAATGCCAAAAGAGGCTTCTGCCTGAGGGTAGAAGTGCTTCCATCTGGTTTCTGGATTTGAAATCCTAGTGTAGATGCTGAAATAGCTTATAAGCATTGAATATTTACTGGGAATGCCTGTGCATGGAGATTCTTGCCTGCCTTCCTTTTATCTGTAAAATGTTCTGCCTGCCTTACAATGCTTACAGTACTGTTTTAAGGACATTACCTCTAGGCATCTCTAATGGAAAGGTTTGTTCTTAAGAAACAAAGTTTATTAGTAGGTAACAACTGCTTACAAGTTATCGAACCCTGATAGTGGATCAGATGCTTTGAATAGGCTCTCAGACATGCAGCTGCTCTGTTTGAATATTTGACTAGGAATTTTAAACCTGTCAATACAGACTTCCTACTGTTCTCATTTTACCTTGCCTAATTTTGATCTGTTACAATCCTCCATAAGTATATTCATGTTTTTTTGCTGAAACTGAGGCCTCTGGTCCCTTCATACTGTCTCCAACTGCAGAAGCGAATTGCTCTATCCTGTGATTCGGGGGACTGAGGAAAGACAACTCTGATGTTTCAGTCTAAAGCTTTGCAATTAAGACCCAGTATAAGGCTTTGGAGATCTTTGTTCTTGCCCAGTCCTCTCTGCGCTGTCTTAGGGTTTTAGATAGGTCATGGAATCTCTCTGTACCTCAGTTCCCATTTGTAAAATGGGAATGCTGCTCAAGTGACTGTATAGAGAGAGGTGTGAGACTGTTCATAGGAAAGCATTACTATCACAGGTTTGCAAGAGAGGTAAGACTGTTGTGGTGAGGCTGGCAGTAAGGACAGGAAAGACTGGCTGCAAGCTCCCAAAAAGGCAGGGAGGATCAGAAACCAGGATTCATGCTTGTGAGGGTGGCAGGAAGGAATTCCCTTCATCTGCATATCTGTTCTTAGATCACAGCAGATGGCACTTTAATCCTGCTTCACCCATTCATTACAAAGCCAGGTGCTGCTCTTCACCTTCCATGGCTTCCTTAGTGGAGAGATACCTGATAAACCATCAGAAGTTAATGATCAAAAAGCTTATCAGGGTCTTTTCATCTATAAATTTATAAGACAAAAGAGAAATAATAAAGCCATTGGATAATTAGTAACTAGCCAGGGCCCGCCCGGTGCCACTGGGCTCAAACTACCCCAAGACCTGTACGCAGACTCAGGAAGATGAGAAGGAGACAAGGATGAGAGGAAGAAAAAGAGGGGAAGGGAGAGAGAGAATTAGCCAAGAAGAAAACAAAATGGGAGGCATAGGAGCAGAGACAAAAGTGAAGAGAGAAAGGAAACATGTAAAAAGAATGGAAAAGTCGTAAAGAGAACAGAGGAGCCTAAAAGATGTGACACAGCTGGGAGTGGGAAGAGGTGAGACACGTACTGGGCCAGAAGGAAGATGGAAATTTTGGGAATGTTTTCCCCACCCAGGTAAGAGCTGATCCAGTGGATTTTCCTCTCTTGAGTACTACTGCAGAGTCATCAACCCCCGGGCTGCCAGGGCGCTTTCTTCTCCTAAGTGCTTACAGTGAATGCTAACTCTTCATGCTGTTTATACAGCTCTGGCCTTTTGTGATGGGGTTTGATGTTTGCTTCTTGTTGTTACATTTTCTGCTAACTTCCTTTGCACGTGCAAGGGAGTGGTCAGAAAGCCTGAGAAACTCTCTAGATGGATTTTGGGTTTAGTGCAGATTCTAAGTGCAGGATGTTACTGCGTGGTGGTATCTTCAGCTCATCATGTCAAAGTACCCACAAAACAGACGGGCAAGGATCTGGTTCTGTTGTGATAGGTGGGTTGGATGGACCTGATCCTTGCTTGGACAAACCTCTTAGGTCACCCATAGGAACTGGATCTTAGCAAAAACCCCAAATGGGAATCCTGGTGAATGTTTTTCCGAGTCTGTTGTGAGGCTTATCAGTTCAGGCTTATTGTGTTTTGATCTCAGAAATGCTCGGATGCAAAGGAAAATTTGCATGGCAGTAAAACCTGTCATTGTTGCTGTGGATGTACTTTGTAGTCGTGACAGGCTGTGCATGGCAGAAGCAGAGTGTTCTGCTCGGGTTTTAACCTCTGCATGTATTTGGTGTGTGCTGTTTCTACAAGACAAATCCCCACTGAAGTCAGGAGAGCTTTGCACTCCCTTGAATGACAAGAACAAGTTCTCTTGGTTTGTCTTTGGCCAATAATCTATTGCAAAAACTAGTGAAACAAACAGTATTAATTTCATTAAATAGAGCAGGGAAACATCACACCTTGATGTTACTGTACAGACTCAGGCAAATATAGCTCCAGTTAAGAGTGACCTTTCCTGATGGAATCCTCTTTAAAATATAAATCCTAAAACCTACCATTCAGTCAGAGAGATGCAAGTTATTCAGGCCTCAGACAGTTCTGAAGCGTGATGATATAAGCACATCAAATAAGCATTCAGGCTCCAGGGCTCCTTTCATGCATTTAAAGTGAGATGAAAGGAAAGTTTGAGTATTTATAAAGAATGTGGGGGTGTTGTGAGTCCCGGCAAGGATGAAGACTGCCTCCATGCAGCTAGATCAACTGTGAATACAAGGGGCATTGAGCGCAAGGGGAAAGGAAAAGAGATTCAGAGGGAGAGTGTAAGAAAGTGGCAAAGAGGAGCAGCAAATCTGTCCTTACTGTAATAGTCTTTGCACCACAGCCTTCTGGTGAGCAGCCTCCTCAGGGCTCAAGTTTTCCAGCTCCTTCATTATTGGAGGGGTAAATTCCTCCCCGTCATCAGAGGTTTCATCTTCCGATAACCTGGACTCCCCCATTCCGTTGGGGATGTCGGGACAGGGTTCCCCTTTCTCTGTCTGGAGGGCATTGATAGCGCGCTGACTTTCACTCTGGAGCGCATAGGGTTCCACTTCGCTCAGCGCCTTGATGAGGGTCTCCTTGGTTAGTCCCGACTCCAGCAGCGCTCCCAGCAGCTCCACTTGAAGATGACTCAGCTTTGAGACCATGGTCTTCAGGCTGGTGTCCCTTGGATTTGAATTTCGGGTTATCCTGCTTCCAGCTTCCCTACACCATGTTCCCGAGGTGACGCGCCTGACTGTCAGGAGAGTGGGCACAGCGCAGCCTCCCGCCTCTACACCCCCCAAAAAACCCCAAAATACAAAATGGAGCCACTTCAGACCCCCCACGACTGTCCTGAGCCAGTGCTGATAAAGGGACCCTTGGCTATCTGTTTACATTGGAGCAATGTAAATTCTCCAAGGTTCATATTTATCTGTGTACTTAGCAAGTTACTGAACTTTGGACTTCAGCACTGCCGCAGCAGTTCACAAAGTACAGAGGGAGAGAGAAAGGGGGAGGGGGAAAGGGAGGGAAGCAGAAGAGAGAAGGAGAGGAAAATGAAGGGATGGAAGGTTGGCAGCATGGAAAAGTAAGCTATGGAAAGAAAAGGAGGGAAATGAGGATGGAGAAATGTGTCTTATTTGTGGGCCCATTAGTTTTAGGGAAGGAAGGAGGTGGTGTACCCAAAAGGAAAATGCGCTTCTGGCTGCGTGTGGTTCAAGTGAAGGTGCTGCCCTTGGAAGATGGTAGAGCCCACTCAAAGCTCTAGCAAGGGTGAGGATCAGCCAGTCTCAGCCCCTGCCAAAGGCTTTGGGCTGAGAGAAAGCCACACTGGCAGCTTCATTGGCCTTTGTGCGTTCCCCCAGCACAGAAGCGTGACCACCACGTCTATGTGAATATTCCCCCCAATTCAGGGGATGTTGCAGAGCTCCAGCTGAATCCTGTGGCAGCATGTCAAGTGTTAAATGACTTTTTCACTTCTGGCTTTGGCTTGCTGGGTATCTTGATATGCAAATACAAGTACCTCAATTATAACTTGCTGTGTTTATTGCTCAGTTGATGAGCAGAAGCAGTGTACCCCCATAATTTGGGGGATTACAGGATTTGCCCCACAGAGTTTGAGTCAAGCATCTGATAAGGAATAGTGTTGGTTCATGCTGAAAGTCCCTGCCCTGCTTTTTCTGAGGAGTGCTCTGGCCAGGCTTGTGGTTCCCATTTATTATCTACCTCCATCCCTTCTTGATACCAGCCCTGCTCTAAGGTTCTGCTCCCACCTTTGGCTTGCTAGCTCAGCTGGAGTTGTTTAGGGCAGTTCTTGGGGAGCCCTTATGACTAAATTGTCTTTTTTGAATGTTCTTTGTCTGAAAATATATGAATGAGTTTATCCACTTTGAGTGGCTACATTAGAGAATAACTTGATGTGCACATGTGGACTTGAAACACAAGCGTTTCATGCAAATGATTCCTGTTCTTTTACAGCTGTTGTCTCAGTAAAGGTTTCCTATCCCTCTTGATACACACCCTTTACGCCTAAGCTAAGAAGTAGGACTGTCCCCAAACTGGATAATGTCTCAAGACAATGCTGCAGAGTGACCTTGGCCCCTGTTTTCCCTTTGTGGGCACCACTAGCCATGCTCCAGGCTCCTGTGACAACATGCTAAGTCAGCAGCTGGAGGACAAAGCTTCTTTGCAAACCGGACCCCTTCCTCCCTCCAGGCACAGCAAGCTGGCCCCTCCAACCAGGGCTGTTGTTAACTGTTAGCTTTCATTTCAGATGGCGGTCGAGTACCAGCTCACCTCCCTACAGTGAGTTCAGAAAGGCTCGGATGGATCCAGAAGACTTCGTGTGGCAAAAAGGAACATTTTGGAGTCCATGTAAAAACATTTAATGTAAGAGGTTTTCATGTGAACATTCGTTGAGCTTCTAAAGATGTTTTTTAGTATTTAAAGAATGGTGAGGGGGTTTTGGCATTCCTGTCAATGTTATGATTCTGTTTCCATGCATTTTATTTTCTTATTACAGTTTTTCTCATCTCTCCACCCAGGTAGACACACCAACATTACTGGCTGATAACACGAATTGTCAGTTGTAGTTACACTTTCCAACCATGACACAGAGTTTCTGCATGGTACGTCCTTATAATTGAAGGACTTTGCAAACAGAACAGATAGTGGGGCTCCTGCAGTATGTGACAGAGGAGATTCTGTCATACTGTGTTGTTTATTTCCGCCTATCTTTGACATGCTGATTTCTTTTACCTAAACTAAGATGGAAAATATTACCATTGTTCTTGTCCAAAAGATTGTCAAATCTATGTTCTGTAAGAATATATAATATACCTGTGGAATGCTTGAGGGGATGTGGACACAGACCATTAAGTTTAGACAAAGAACAGTAGTATTTGCCAATGGAAACTGTAAAGAGAAGAAAACATAGCAACAAATGATCTATCTGTATTGTGTGGTTTCAAAGATTCCTTATGCTCCCAGAAGTCCTGATGCTGTTACTTCTGTTTGCCTTGAAGACCTTCAGCTGTGGAGGCTTTTAGAACAGCCTGGCTTGAAACCAGTGAACTCTGAAGTCTATAAAACCAGAAATGAACATCTGTTTGTGTGTTAGGACCTCACTGAACATTACAACTGGATGCCATGTGGAAAATCCTTAGCTGAATATGGAAGCCTTTCAAATACTGAGGAGGAGGTAAATGTTCTCTATCACTTTATCCTGAAGGGCTTTCTGGTCTAATAGAATTGTCCATTTTAAACTGGAGGAGCCTGGACAATTAACAAAACAAGCAAACTTCCATGCTTACATCTTTACGTTCACTGTAACCTGCCAGACTGTGCTAGTGAATGATTCAGCACTCCAGTTAAGTATTTCAGCTTCTTCAGTGCAGGAAAAACAGTGAGCTTTTCAGTGTTTCTTAAATGTTGCAAGTTGCTAGTGGTCAGACTGAAGGAGATTCCTGTTGTGAATTAGCCAGCACCCCTATTTTATACCCTGGCACGAAGGATTGCAATATAATACTTCTCAGATTATTACACATGGCATGATGTGCAGTTTTGAGTAAGTAAGAATAGCAGAGGCCAAGGAAGCTGCAAAACTTTAAAAAGATACAGTCCCAGTAGTACAGCAAGAACTAAATTGTGCAGTGCCATAATCCAGACAACATTCTCCTGTAACTGAATTGTACTCGGGGATTTTGCCTTGAGGATGACAATTAGAAAGAAGAGGTTTTCCTTTTGCTATCCCCATTTTCACCTATTACCAGTGCTCAGTATATGTTGATTTCCTCAATTGCAACAATTTGCTTGGCCGTGACTGGATTCTCAAGTCACTGTGACTAATGTGATAACTGTGATTGTGATAGGGGAAACTTTTGAAGACAGCTGCTTGTTTCCATCACATTTGCAGTGTCTGGTTTTGTGGTTTTTACCCTGCAGAATTACTTGGTTTTCCTTAGGTGTAATTAATATGGTGGTTGAGGCCCCTCAAAATCAGTGCTTCATTGGCAAGACAGAAACAGCTTTACACCACTATAAAGTGCAAGCTCACTAGCAATGTTACATTAATAAAACAGTATGGATGCAGATTGGAGGAATATATCAGTAATCACAAGAAGTCTGATTTCAATTTTATTTTAATGGCAAGTTCAATAAAGATTATTTAAACATTTTCAACTACTTTGCATTCTCTTGCACACACTTTAATACAACTTCTATGCACTGTGGTTTTAAAATTGTTTTTTTTCTGAAGTAGCAGACTGGTAACATTGTGTGACAGCTATCATATAAAACTGGGTTCCTGGCATTCCCCAATATCCGTACAGGGTTCATCTAATGGAATTCTATTTTATTGGTAAATAATAGTCTGTCTTGATTAACTTCCACTGTAATCCCTTCTCCCTACCTGTAATAAAGTAGCTAGATTACTAATCAAGGGGGTTACTTACACTGAGAACAACCGCATGAAGTTGTAAGTGGGTATCCAGTAGGAACATTATTCTTGTTTTAGACTTACTGGTTTGTATTCTGCTTATTCCACTAGGGCAAAACCAAAGGAATGGACAGTATAGTGCTGTAAATGTAATGGAAGGCCTGACTTCTTGTATCAACACCATTTTTACCTTTGATGTTTCAATTTACTGAATTATATCCATTAAATGTACACAATAAAAAAACACAGCAATTTGCTGGGAAAAGCCAATGTAATATGGCTTTTTAAGGAGCATAGAGAGAAGGGAAAAAGCCTAAATATATTTATGGTGGAAGTGCTAGCAGAGAGCCTGTATAGATCCCTGAATAGGGTGGCAAAATTGCTTTTGGCAAAAGAAACATAGAGATATGGTTCTTTTAATAATCTTTTACCATTTTACTGTTCTTCCTGCTGAGACAGCTAAATGCTTTATTGGCCTCAATGACATTAACATCTTTCCCTCCTTGAAACGTGAGAGCTATTACTGTAATGTTCACCCTTATTTCTGGCTCTGGGGCAAAGCAAGCTACATAAGTCCCCAACTGATTTTTATTTGTGCATTGGGAGCTTAGTCCCAAAAGGCACACAGGAACGTGAAAAATCTGAGATAATTGTCATTTATATGCTGCTTTCACAGGGTTGGATTTCAGCTATTTGTACAAACCCCAGAGTATCTCAGTGGGAAAGGCCTCACTTGAATACATGGGTTTAATGTTTCAAATATATACTCATTTATGTTTTAATTTGGTAGGTTTTGCTGTAAATATGTGATTAGAATCGAAAATATGATTTTTACAGCGAAGGAAGCTGCTTTTTTCTTTGGTGCCTCCTTCCATATTTTCAGTAGTACAATCAGAAGCAGAACCACCAAAACTTTCAGAGCCAAGAAGGGGCAAGGCTGCTTTTTCACTGAGGCACTGGAGTCACTTCCCAAGTGTCTCCTCACTGCTGTTTGCGGGACTCAGTTGCATCCAGGAGAACATGTTTCTATCTCCAAAGCCAACGTGTTAAACTTTGGGAGTCTCAGTGAGACTGAGGTGTAAAAACCATGGCCTGGCTGCAGAGCTACAGGGCATGGTGTGATAATGCCATAGGGCACAACGGGTTTAAATTACAAGTTCTCTTTCCCCATGTTCCTTTTCCTGCATGGGGAAAAAAGAGCCCTGTGTGCATCTTCCTAGTTATCCATCTGTTCCCCCTTCACTTACTCACTCTTTCTACCATCAGGGTGAGGATGAGATTGCAGAGCAGGAGCACCTCTGGAATTCGGTTAGTGAAGGAGTTTCCCACTAGGTGGTAGTGAAGAGAATCATGTCACAGGTACTGGTCAGTGCACATTTCAATTCTTTTTATGGAGGGGAATCCCACAAGGACATTACAAGCAGAACAGCCTAGTGTAGCTCTCAGCTATGCTGACAGAACTGCATTTCTTGGTTTGTTTTTTTTTGCCTTCCCTTTCTGTTCATTTCCATGCTATTTGTTCCTCCCAAAACCAAGTGGTGTTGACAACTATACCTGTCATGTCCTTTCCTGAAAGGTGAAGTGTCTACATGAAGCTACTCTGGTTCTCTTTCCACCTCCAGCATAGCAGAATCAAGACATGTTAGCTAAATGTCACCTAATGACATTTAAGCAATTTGGAGGTGAGGACTGTTTGTAACCAGTACCTTAATCTGATTTTTCTCCACCACACTTACCCCGGTGAACTTATTCTTAAGAAGATTACTCTTCCAAACGTAAGCAAAAGAAATCCTGTTTGTTGCTAGTTTTGAAATACACTGACAGGTCCAAATGATGCATCTGTCTACATCAAATGTTCCAGACAGAACAGGTAGTGTGGAAGGACTTTGGAATGTCACAATAAACTGAAATTCAGAGTAAAGCTTTCTTGTAGGTCCAAAGAAATACTGTACAAAAGCTATGCTGAGAAGATTATCTGGGGAGTTCCAGTCCTGCTCCGATTTGCAGTAAGAGCAGATGCTGGGTCTGCAAGGAGGAAGAAATTTCTCCTGTGAATTCATCCCACTGCTAACCTGTAATGACAGAGCAAGCTTGAAGAATCACTTAGTAATCCAGTCACAGAGCCTGAGATGATGAAAAAGAAATACACTTTAATTGTTCATCAACTATAAATCATTTGTGCTGAATTAATGTGCTGGAAATCTTGCAAGACTGAAAAAACTGGAATCGGTTTCAATATGGACATGAAGCAGGGATATTGTTTCATAGATAAAAACCAGTTTTACATCCTAATCTCAGGGAGAAAATAAGAAAAGCTCTTTAGGACCAAGACAAGGCTGAAGTACTGATTTATCTTTCTCTGCATCAATTTAAAAGGATGGAGAGGTTCTTTTTTTCCTCTTGCGTTTGCTCTGTCATAGCCAGTGAACAGGGTAGGATGAACAGGCATGCCAGAGATGCTAGGGATGCACCACAGTGGAGATTTCACATTATTTGTCCATTTTCTAATTGCTACTGTAGATTTTCCA
The DNA here is from genome assembly GCF_033815535.1 of Pezoporus flaviventris. Lineage (NCBI taxonomy): Eukaryota > Metazoa > Chordata > Aves > Psittaciformes > Psittacidae > Pezoporus > Pezoporus flaviventris. The sequence continues at coordinate 4,364,788 of NW_026892589.1, read as the reverse complement.
GCTATGTTGACAGAGAATACAAGGAGGGAGGTTCTCCATTGTGCAAGTGCTACACAGAGCCTGAGTGCTTTTTTAAGAGGAGATGTGTGTACGTGGAAACACCAGAATTCCCAACAAAAGCCAAATGACTCTGCTGTGTACCCCACAGCTCAGGATTCTGCACACGACTTGCCCCTCTCTCCTTCTATCCCACCCACCAACATTTCCTATGTCTACTGATACTGGCACAAGTGCTGCAGATGGGGTGGAAGCTGAAAGGCAAAGAGGCCTATGGTCAAATAGGGGAGGAAGCTTCTCAAAGTAGCCCAGCCTGAGCTGGATGAGAGGACAGCATTCCTCACCATCAACTCCTTCCTGCACACCTAGCTGCCAGTCTGACTCCAGCAGGCACCCCAGAAAGCTAGTCAGTCATGGTACTTTGAGTATTGCCACCTCATAGCTGATAAATCTAAATCTCAAGCAGATTTCTGTAAGTGGGTGGAGAGTTGATAATGTCAGGAGCTCTAAGGTCATTCCTGTCCTCAAAGCCAAAGGGCTGTGAAAATCACAGAGGGTTTGAATGCTGAGGTGACAACAACTTGTTCTCAATGCCTGAAGATACAGGCATACAGGGGGAGAAGCCTTCCAAGTCCAGCACCATCTTCCCAACAGTGCTGCTTAGCTGAAGCACAAGCATCCCAGGCATCTCCTGCACCGAGACCAAGCCTGTGTCACATATGCAGCATCTTCCTTTGGCAGCGCCCCAGAACCTCAGGTAGCTGTGATGTGGTGCAGTTTCCCCTCTATTGGTGAAGGAACGAAGCAGAGATGAAGGGAGCACCTAAGATTACACAGGCAGCTGGTAACAGAACTGAAAAAGAAATGAGACGTTCCTGACTTTGAATCCTGTGTCATGACTACTCACCACCCGCAGGTTTTATCCATTTAAAAGCATAAATGAGATGGACAAAATGGAAATTATTTAATTAACTATCAGCAATAAACTCCAGTGGGCTCCAAATGCCATTTTAGAGGCATGTGGCATCTCTGTAGATGCAATGAGAATGTCCCATTAATTTAGCAAAATTCTATTAAGGCACAGAATTTATCTTTTTTCTTTCTTTTTTACCAAATACCTATTTTTACCAGACCTGGGCATTGTTCTCTATTTTTAATGCTGTTACCTCACCTCCAGCTGCAAGCTAAAACTGGCTCTTCTCCCTCCCACACTGGAAGGAGCAATGAATGAGACTGCACAGCTGGACTGGAACAATTGCTCTGAACTCTCCAAAGCCCCACTCCCACAAATCACTGCAAGTGAAATAACAGGAGGTGAGAAGTCCTCAAGTGAGCAAGCCTAAGACAGGCCACTGGTTCTGCATTTGGCAGAAACATTAGGAACAAAGGCTTGGCAGCAGCACCAAAGGAAACAGGGAGAGAGGCAAGCCCCATAGCAAGCACTGATGGTTCCTCTGCCTGGGATTTGCCTGCGTTTGACACAGGGCTGGTGATAACATGAAGCATAGGAATTTTATTTGGTCCATGTAACTTGAGTGTTATTTTCCTTCCTTTACAAAGTACTTTTCACGTTTGATCCTATTTGCTTGCTTTAAAAGGGAACAAATCCCAAGATGTACCAGTCTCCAGGAACACACTGTGAATCTGACCACCCTAATCCACGAGTTACCCTACCTGAACCCTGCCCCTACCCCTGCTCCAGGAGCAAACCCACCGCGACAGCGGCCCAGCGCCCTCGGGGTCCCGTCCCCCTGCGAGGCGGCAGCGCCGCGGGGAAAGCAGCCGTGTCCCGCTCGCCCTCCCCGGCCCCTCGCCACCCCGGGGCGCCCGTGCCCGCAGCACCCGGCCCCGCTCGGCTCCCGGGGGCCGAGATCACGCGTGCGGCCCCAGCCGGAACAAAAGCAACGCCCCGGCTCCGGAAGCTCGACGCTGTCCTGCTACGGCTGGGCTGGGGCGGCGGCCCCGACTCGAAGCCGCCCGCCGCTGCCGCTCCGTTTCTCTAGCGGGGGAAGCTCCGCCTCTCCCGGCCGCTCCCTGCTCCGGTCACCGGGCACGGCCTGGCGCGGAGCCCGGGTCACCCCGCCCGCCCGAGCGGGCCGCGAAGCGCGGCCGGGCCCGACAACCAGCCTGCCCCTCCCGCCGCCTCCTCTCTCACCCACGGCGCCTGCGCGCTGCCGGCGGCGGCACGTGAGGGTGTTGTGGGCACGTGATCCCTCTCACCGCCCGGCCCCGCCCCTCAGCGCGATCCCGCCTCCGCCGTGCGCGAGCGCGGTGCGGCCTGCCCCGGCCGCCCGGTGCCCGCCGCCCGCTCGCCCGCCCCCGCCCCGCCCCTCGCCGCCGCCGCCTCGCCGGCCATGAGGCCCCGCCGGCGCCCCAGCGCGGCCCTGCGTCCCGGCTGCTGAGCCTCCGCTCTCCCCTGCCACCACCATCGCCCTCTCCGCCATCCCCTCCCCGCCCGGGCGGGGACCCCCCCTTCGCTCCCCTCCCTCCTCACAGCCGCCGCCATGTTGGGCCGGGAGCCGCAGCGGGGCCGCCACTGAGCCCCGGAGCCTGCGAGGCGGAGGAGGAGGCGGAGGAGGAGGCGGAGGAGGAGCCCGGGGCCCGGCCGCCCCGCACAGCCCAGCCGGCCGGCCGCCCAGCCGCAGCCATGGCGGAGCAGACCTACTCCTGGTGAGCCGCGGGGCTGAGGCCGGGCGCGGGCGCTGCGGGCCGTGGCGGTTGTGGGGGGGGGGCGGCCCCGGCGAGGGCCGGGCCATGCCGGCCGCAGAGGGGTGCTTCGAGCCGGCCTCCTTCCGGCCGGGCCGGGCCGTGCCGTGCCGAGCGGGGCCCCGCCGCGGGAAGGGGGTCCCGGGCGCCGGGTCGGGCCGGGCCTCTCGCCCCGGGACTGCCCGCTGCGGTGGGGGCTGGGGCATAAAGGGAGCTGGTGGCGGAGGGGCTGTGGCCTGAGATGGGAGTGCGGCTGAGTAGGAGGGATTAGGAGAAAGGGAGGAGGGACGCGGCCCGGGCGAGGGGATGGGGTGGTTGGGCTGCGAGGATCCCCCCTGCTGAGAGCCGGGAGCGGGAGAGGGTGGCTGTGAGCATTAGTGTGGCTGTCATCCTGCTCTGTCCCGGAGCTCTCCTTAGGTGAGCTGCATCCCTGCCTGGCCTGAGCTGGTGCACAGCCATCCGCTGGGCCGGGAGCACGGACAGTGCTGCTGACACTGCGAGGCCGCAGGTGATGGCTCTCCCGAAAGGGAGATTTATGTCAGTGTAGGCTAGCTGGTAAGTCAGTGGCATGTGTGTGTGTGTGTTTTCACCTAGTGACAATGGGCTTGTTCTGGGTACAGGAAATAGAATGAGGAGGAAGAGACCAGTTCCTGTGGGAAGACATGAAGTGTAGCAAATGAGAGGGCATTTTTTTCTGTGTCCTGACACTGTCTCAGGCCTAGCTGGCTGTGGATCAAAGAGACGGGGTTTGGTTTCATCATGTAATTCCGGGGTTTTGTATTGGTGCAGATCACAACCAAAATATCTCAAATAATTTGCCTGTGCATCAGCTCTATGGACCTGACCACTGCAGCAGCTCAGCTCTGGTACTCATTGCATTTTGAATGCGTTCCAGTGATACCATCCAGAGTTGTTTCTCAGATTTATTTCTTTTTTTGGGGGGGAGGGGGGGACACGACAAATGTTATAATACCCTTACTAACAAGTAAGGGTATTATAACAGTTCAGCTTTTGACCTTGGGATGTGCTGGATGTGGAGAAAGGTCTGAATGTGCAAGGAGTATTCCTGTTCTGAAGGGTTCTGGAAATCTTTCCTATCGCTTTTTCAAAACTTGGAACCCAATGGAGATTTCTGTTCTGCCTCATGTTGAGACTTTGGCAGTCCCTTCTCCCATCTTCTGTCACTTCTCTGTCAAGAACCAATCTACTTGTTGCTCTTCTGCTTTTTAGATGTTCTTGTTTTGTTTCACAAGCTCAGTTCAGGCAGTGGTCTGCTCTGCTCTGAAACAACAGCAAAAGCACAGCTTCTTTGGCTTAAAGGACTAACTACATATTGTTACAGTAAATGGATGTTGCTGCAGATTTGGGCAGTTTAATGTAGTTCACTTAGATGTGTCTAGTGAGCTATTGTCTTGGTGTGTTTTAATTGCAGGATGGAATTATACATTTGTAAATTACCCTGGGGGTTGTCAGCTTTCTTTAAAAACGACACAAAATGTCAGTTGTACATTATTTTGACCTTTGCTTTTTTGAATGTCTTTGCCATAGTAACATTCCATGGGAAGGTTTTTAAGAGGCTGGGAGGTGGATTAACTCTCCTTTAGATTTCCTGTTTTAGAGGAATGAAGTTGGGATTAAGTTATTCTTCACTGCTTGCTAGTGGGTCACAAGAATGGTAGTTCTTGCTTACAGTATTGAGGTTGCAACAGGAGGAGGATATGAAGCTTACGTCTTAAAACACTGATTTGGTGTCATATTCACTAATGTGTCTTTGTGTTTTTGACATTCCTGTTACTTTGCATTTTGACCTGTGTTCCACATTGTCTGGGAGCTATGAAAAGAGCAAAAATCCAATTTCAGACCAAGGAGTCCTGTTGTATAACTTGTGCCCTCTTCTCTGTGGGTGCATGTTTAATTCCAGCAACGATCTCTCAGTTGTTTATTTTTGATGATGGCAGTGCAGCTCAGCATAGAACTGGCTACTGCTTTAGTGCTTCTGGGGAAAAAGCGCTTTTTTGCCCGCTGAGGAAACCAGCAATTCTGTACAGAAGGGTTGTACGCAGTTGTGTCCAGGAATTCGTGCAGGGAAGTTGGCAGATGGCATCCTGTCCATTTGGTGGACCCAGTCCTGTTTCTGTGTTGCAGAGGCTGCTGTCTCAGAACGAGTGCTGTCCGTGTTCCTGGCTGTAGTGTCTCGCTGCTGTGCAGAACCTTGTTCCACATCTGAAAACGCTTCATTTGACATGAAGAAAAAACCCTTTCATATACCCGCGTTTGTAGAGAAGTGAATTGGCTCCTGGCTGCAGTAGTGCTTCTAAGAGTGCGAGGCTTGATCACGCCTCTTTTTGTGCATAGCTATCAACACACATCATAGAATCACTGAGGCTTCATAAGATACGATAAAGGTTTATTTTAGGTTTGATTTTGTCATAAATTGTCTGGGATGCATCAGAAGTACCTGGCAAACCAGGATGGCTGGACATCAGCACTCAACAAACACCTGTGAACATCAGGGCTTTTTTTCCCAGTGACTCACGTCTCTGTTAATGATGATGTTTTGAAGAGATGAGAACTGATTCTCATTTTGCTGTATTTACTGCTTTGTAAAAGTAAATATGAGATTTTAAGGTGGTTTTATATTTTTTTTTACTTACCAGATGAAATTGACTGCAATTTCTTTCTTCTATTAAGCTACTATTGGGAGGTACTTAACGCTTTTCCTTCATCCCCTTCGTCATGTTAAATATGTAAGTTGTCTTTTGTCATTATTCTTGAGAGTTATTTTTTGCAACAACCACTTCTCTTTTTTTGTTCTTTTTTCTTCAGTGATGCCCACACCTATAACCATCTGTCCTTTGATTTAGCTCTTCTGATGTCTTAACTAGTCTGGCTGACCCAGTATTTCAGATATAGGTGTGTTCTCTGTGAAAGGGGGATCTACAGAGAATTTTCCTGGTGTAAACTGAGTACTGTAATTCTGGAAAACTTAATTTTAATGTGAAATTTGGGATCGGTGCCTGGTGGAAATGCTCCTTCAAAGGATATGCACTTTCTTATAAAAGAGGGTGTTTGAATGTGATGCTTGTCAGTGATGAGGAGAGAAACTTTCTGTGTCAAGTACTTACAATAATAGAAGGAAGTTGAGAGCTATGTATGATGCTGTGTTAGTGAAATCTGCAAGCCACACAGGAGCCCAACTGGTGCACCGCAAGGTTACTTGTCATTTTCAAGATTAAATGAGAATTGAAAAGAATTTCCTGCAAGTAGAATGGATTGAGAAAGAAAAGGGGTTGTGGAATGCCCATTTTCCCTTTGCTTCCTGTCTGTATTCCAGCAAGGAAATGGGACTGGGTAGTGACAAAAGTTCCTGCTACAACAGAGGAGGGAACAAATACGGGAAGAGCTGTTTGCCCATCACTAGTGTATACATGTGTGAGTAAGAGGTTAGTAAATGCCAAGGATTTTATCTTCGGGCACCAAGCTGTTGGAAGCATTAGAACAGATGAGTATGGAAGCAGCAGGACCTAGATCATTACCTTGTGAAATACTTGGTCTTTCCTTAATTCCTAGCACCTTGTGGTGAGATTTTTGTGTAGCATGTCTTGTTTAGCTTCAGTTAGTAGGTGTTTAGTGTTTTTCAAGGCCTGATGTAACACCCCCTCCCTTTTGATTGTTGCCCAGTCTAGTAATAGAGATTGCTTTGTTCTTTTTTTTGCCTTTTGAATGCACAAAAGATTTTCACAGCTTCCTTCAAATGTGAAGAGAGAAGGAGATTTCTACCCCCAAATCCAATATATTTTTATTTTTTCCTTTCTCAGTGTTGTATAAGAGTAATATGGGTTGCAGTGCATGCATGTCCTGTCAGGGTGATGATTAGGAGACAGACTGGGAGGGTAAGCTGAGAACAAAAAAAGAAGCTGCTGTACTGAGTCACTAATCTTATAAGCAACTGAACTCTCTTAAATGTTTTAAGCAGTGCCATGATTCTTGTATTAGCCATCAAATGTTTGATGAGTGAAATGGCGATATATTTAGAAACTTCTGTATGTGATGCAAAGGGCATGGAAATTAAGTCTGGTGATGTGTCGGAGTAATCAATAAAGCTACTGGGTTTTGGAGTAAGTGTAAATGTACGATGCCATCTTTGCTCCTGGGGGAACGCAAATCAGTTGGTGTTAGAAGTCTTTCTAGATTCAGAGGTCTGAGAATTTGCTTTCATGGCATTTAAGCATTTAACATGCTGCTGCCATGAATTAAAATACAGTCTCTTCCAGAAGACTGAGGTAGTGCTTTCAAGTCTTAGTTGGCTGGATTTAGATGTGTATGTGGGAGGGCAGGGAGTAAGAGGAGCTACAGCTTGTTGACAGAACTTGTCAAGTACTAGTAAAATCATTTTTTTGCATTCAGGATTTCTTACTTGCTTTGCTCAGTTTAGGTTGAGAGACCTTCACTGGCTGATTAAGGTGTTGTGAGGATGGGAGGCAGTTTCCAGCAGGAACAAAGAATCAGTCACCTGAATTTTTGAAGTATTGCTCTTTTTAGGCCACAGGTTGAAAAGCTTATAGATGAAATTCTGTAATGCTGCTGTCTAAAGTCTGTTGTGCAGGCTTGGCATGCAAACGTGGAGTCTGGCCTTTTAATCTTAACATTTTTCAGGAACTGAAATTACTGACCACGTTGCATTTTAATGCTCATTAGAAGCCTCCTGAGGACAAGGATGTCATTGTATGAATGTGCGTGCGTGTCTGACATCAGAAAAGTGACTTAAACCTCAGTAAATTTGTGAATATCAGGTTTGCAGTTAATATGTTTGTCTTTCAGTACCAGTCTCCCTTCACTTGTTATCCTCCCTCAAGGTTTTGCTGTTTCAGACTGCATGTCATGTAGGCAGGGGCTCTGCCTACAGCACTGTGCTGAAAGACAAATAAGGCAAAGAACAGGGGATTAGTTGAAGTTTACAGTTACTTGGATGTATGTATCTATCATGACTCTGATTAGCAAAGGGAAAAAAGTTCCTGCTCCAATGCAAAGGCTCTATTTACTAATATATTAGTAATTCTGCAAGAAAAAAATCAAGTGAAGAACACAAATGAGTATTTTCTAGGTGCTGGTGTGCAACACCTATTTTAACTAAGATGTCTGTCAGTTCTGCTGTTAGCCTTTTTCAGGATATTGTGGCAGCAGAGGTTAATGGTTCCTTGCTTTTTACTTAGTAGTTAGAGAGCCTGGCCAGGATATAGGAGATCAGTTCCATTCCCCAGGGTTTCTGCCCTTGCATCTCTCACCTTCCAGGGGAGTGCTCTCATCACCAAACTATGTGTTATTCAGAGGCTGAGCTTTGTTCATTTAAATCTGTTTCACTGCTGGGTCAGGAAGCAGGCATGCCTTTCTGCCCTAATGATCCCAATACTAACTTGGGATTGGTGGGCACCTGGCTTCTACTTCACGCCTTTATAAAAGTGTGGTTTGGAAGACTGAAGGAGCTGTAGGGGTAGTTCAGGCTGCTTTTCTAGAGCTAAAACATTGAATTCTTACAAACAATAGATGGTCCTAATATGATTTCCAGTTTCATAGGTAAGTGCGCTGTTAGGTGTGGATCTACCACTACCTTTTCTTGTGGTTTGTGACAGGTTTAGTGAACCTGAGAGCACCTCTTTCTTCTGCTGAAGGGTGTGATCCAATAAAGTAATTGTTTATTTTGTGTACTTTGGGAGTTTGGTATGAGTTGAGCAACCTGCGGCTGTTGGAATTTGAGGAATTGGGGGGGGGGGGGGGGGCACCAGACAAGTCAGATTAATTAAGGATATTAAGTTCTTCTGAGATTAGCTCTATTTGGGTGAATACCACACATTTTAAATACTAGATTCAGCTGCTGAAATCTCAGTCATTGTCACTGAAACACAATGGCAAAAAGTGGGTGCTTCCTACAAGAAATGCTCTGAAATACATGTCATGCTTTTTAAAATGCAGTGATTTCAATTTCCTAAAATTTGGAAGAAGGGAAGAGTAGATTCTGGTCTTTTTCAGTGTCTTGGCTATTTTATTTCCTTATCTTGGTAATGTGATGTATCAACATCTTTGGCCTAAATGCCACCATCTTTATTATAGCCCTTTGTCGGTTTATGATGACCGTAGGCATTGCAATATACTCTAAAAGTAAACAGTTGCCACAAGCCATTTAGTCAAACAGTCTGATTTAATTCTGATGACATCTGAGTAAAGCTTCCAGGAAGCACCAAGGCAGAAATTGGTAGAAAACAATAAGTGCGCACATTGCCTTTTTGGTGCCACGTTGCTGTAGTGTAACTGGTTAAGATTAAAATTTGCTATGATTTACGTGGGTTGAGTGGAGTGAAACACAAGCCAGTGTGCTAGCCGAACTGGATCCAGGCAAGTCAGTTTGACTTGGAAAAGGGATGATTTAATAAGATTAATGGAGCATATGTGTCATTGCAACACTTGCTGATCCCCTTTCTCCCTCTTTTAATTCTACCAAGGATGCCAACATTGATGTCTTTTCTCCTACGTCTTTAACAAGTGATGTCTCTGCTTGAAACAGTCTGATCTGCCGGACCAGGGTTCTCCTCTCTTGTGCCATCCCTAGAGAAGCTCAGCTCTCCTGATACATTATCTCTCTGTTCGCCAGAACTACCATGATGACATTATCCTGGAACTGATTAATTGTGTAGCTGTTGTGCTGTCATCCTCATTATTAGATTCTGTTGAGTGGTTATTTTTAGGGCCAGGTTTAAGCCTCGGGTCCCAAGTTCCCTTGGGTAGCCTCCATAGCTGAATGTCACGTTAAGTGGCACGGTATAGATGGGGGATGTCAGAAAGTCAGAATGTTCTGCTGGCTTTTGGGAAACATACTCTGTAACTGATAACTAATCATTTAAACCAGAACATTTTTAACATCCGATGACAGCAAGGATTCAAAATAATACATTAAATGGGACTATCCTTATGCTTTGCTTGTATGGGGACAGGGTTTAAGGATGGAGTGACCTTTTGTCCGGGATGTCACAGCAGAGGTTCTTTAAAATCATCACAGCCAATATCCTGAAGTGAGGAGAATGCACTAAGAAAATGATTCTCTATTGCACAACCTTATGCTTAAGATTCCTCCCTTGTTATTGAAGTTGCCCATGTAGAAGCTGGAGAGATATAATCATATCTTGCAGTTTACATATGGTAGCATTTTCCCTAACCAGTAGGATCTGAGAGGAAAATGATAGTGTTTGATTCCCGTTTCTTTTCTTCTTCCATTTGAAAACAGTATTTTCTTCTGTCTGTCAGGTTTGGATGTTCTTCCTTGGCTTCCTGTAACTAGTTCTTAGGCTTTTGACCTCAGCAAGTATTTTCCCATGCAGCACGGGTATGTAGCTGGAGACTGAATTGATTCTCTTCCATTTCTACGCCTCAGTCACATTCCTAAAGGCTTCTGCACAGTAGAGATGGTGTGTGGGAAGCAGGAGGAGACCCGGGGGGTTCCACCCTCTGTTCACACACAATCGTTAACTTTAGGCATGAGTTGGCAAGCTTACCTGCAGGAATAGGCTTGGATCTGGGTTATTCTTTAGTCCAGCTGCTAAAAGGCAGAAACTGCTGTTCAGCATGAACCACTGGTGTTTAAAGCCAAGCACCCTCCAGTGCTCTGGTATTAATCCATTAGTTCTACCTGGTCAGTGCTTTTCCACTTGCTGCTTTGTCTTGGAAGCCCAAATTTACTTCTTCCTTCCCATGGACTCTGCTGTTTCTGGGCAGAGGTGTCTTTAAAAAGTCCTTTCTTTTGTCTGATATCCAGGCAGAAGATAACTTCTAGTAAATTTGCAATGGTATGTAATTAACTTTAGAAGTTTGTCACAAGTTTACAGAGATCAGTAGAAATGTTAAGACTCGGTGGTGTTCCTCTGAATCACAGAAGTTTGGGAACTCTGCTTACACCATTTTCTCATGTCAGTAGTATGGCAAGTAACTTCATGCTAGAACTAGAACAGCAGAAGCACAGTACAGATGGATTCATGGTGCAGCTTAGCTTCAGGTGCTAAGAATCAAGTGATCTCGGCACATAAATTTGGAGCACCTGGCCTGACAGCAGTGCTGCGCAGTTTTGCAGGGGGTTTCTCCTCACAGGTAAGCCAGCACCAAGTGAATATCCTCAAGTTTTATTTAACTTTCAGTAGCTGCCTGGATTGCCAAGTTCAGCTTAACTCCACTTGAGATGGTGTCTCTTGGGCGAGAGCACTGATTTCCATGCAGTGCAACCGGGACATAGGTAAGCACAGCAGCTGGGTTGTACTCGTTCTGGTGTCTGTGCACTTAGCAGGCTGCCACCCCTTCTGCTGCTGCTCCTGTTTGAAACTTGATTTAAATTTGAAGACTTTTGTGGTGTTTAGAAATCCACCAATGAATTCTGAGTAATCATTGTCATCAGGATCAGCCAGCTGTTGGGACAGATATGTTGTGCGTGTGAGACCTAAGCTTAATGGTGTGTTGCTGTACAAAGGACTGTTTCTGCTAGCATAAATTTACTACCTTTGAGGCTACAGTTGTGATTTATCCTCCCATCATCTGTCAGACCCAACTGGCAAGATAAAATAGGTATAGCGTGACTGACTTATTTAGTCAATGGGAAGTCCATTCTCCAAGTGACTGTTAGCTAAAGGTGAGGTTAGTGACACAGGAGGAGGCCAACAGAGCTGGATTACAGGGATTTCTGTAGCCTCTGTTGCAGATTTGTGAGGTGAGGTGTATCTGTGTCTTGCTTTCTAGGTTTGGCGCAAGGTCCTTCTTGTCCCTGTTAGAAGTCTAGATTGGAGGTCTGTTTGCTGGGGGAAAGATTATGTGCTCTGAACTCTTTCTTGAGGTGGCTGATCCTATACCTTCACTTGAATAGCTGCTCTGAGAAGTTATCACAAAGGGCTAAAAGCTCTCCTGGGGAATGTTGTGATCTCTGCAGGGTTTTGAAGATGAAGAGTAGAACCTAATTAAGCTTTCTGTTGAAAATAGCTTAAAGAGTTTTTTTTTTTCTGTCAAAAAGGAAACTTTAAATAGTGAAGAGCTGGATTTTTTTTTTTTCTGCTAACTTGACTACTTGTAAAGCAGATGCAGCTGTAAGCAGTTACAGATGGTACAGAACAGAAAGAACCTCTTTATCATGCTTAAGTGCCGTACAAGAACCCCGATGTTAGTTTTCCAGCCAGTTATGGTTCTCTTTATGTTTTTGCAGATGGAACATGGAAAAGAGCTACCTTAAAGCTAAATCAAAAGATTAAAAAAGTCTGTGACAAAAAAGAAATACTTCTCTGCAGGGTGCTTTACTGGAAGAAGTTCCATAAGATCCCCAAAGTACCCTCTCTAAAGAATGGTCCTACTTTTTCTTGTTGTCACAATGGGTGGAATTTGTTGAAAACAGCGTTCTGCCTGCTTTTACCCCTGTCTGCCACTCAAGTGTATGACTGTACTGTGCTTTTCTTGCGTGCAGGTTATAACACAGAGATCGAGCCCAGTTCAGTCTTTCACAGGACAACTTCTCTCAAGTATGTGATGTGTTTATCTATAAGGTGGCCACATTTATTACTGTCCAGACCTTTTCTGAGTTTGCCTCTCTGTTAATTGGAGGTAGCAAAACCAGGCTGCCTGTTTTGATGGGCTGTGTCAGTAGTTTCATGCCAGCTGGATCCCCTCTCTTCACTTTGTCCAGTTGTGAATAGTCATGTTCACTTCAGAGTCTCACCGGCCATCATCTAACAATATTAATTTGTCTTTATACAGACTTGGCATGATGAAAGCTGCTTAAATCTGGCTAGACAGACTGACAGCTCTAGGTTGGACTCACACAGGAATGTACTTTCAACCTTGTCGCTGAAGATTCATAGTTTGGTGCTGATGGTGTTAACTCGGGGGGGGGGGGGTGTTGAATTTTTAAAGAAAATAATATTTAATTCTAGGCAGGCATGTCATGATGAAGTGCATGTCATAATCCTGTACTGTGTGGGAAAGTCAACTCATCGATAGTCCTCAGAGCTGCTCTTTCTGCATGACAATGTCATATTGATCAGTTTGACTTTGGTTTTGGCTCGTTGATTCTAAGGCCTGATTGTTAAACACTTTGATTAAACTATTAGTTCTTAGGTTTATTTTTGATCTGACTTCTGAATACATTGCTAGAAGAGTTTGGGCTTCCAAGCACATAATCAATAAAATACTGGCCTAAGTGACAGAGGTATGAGGTGTGGTTTTGGTTTGGTTTTTTTAAGTCAACAGTAGAGTCAATATAGATGAGATAACATCCTCTTTTCTGACTTTAGTGATAAAAGCAAACAACCTTTTCCTGATTAGAGAACCTATTACATTTTGCTAAAAACATTAGTGAGAATCAAGGTATTCTGCATATTTGTAACTTCAGTAGAGGAATTGCTGTGGAAGTAAAACCTCAACATAAGAAAAAAGATTTTTTACATTGGAAAGATGTGTTTTGTCTAGGAAGCAGTGCAGCACTTGGATCAATGTCCTCCATACCGGAGAGGACTTCATAATGTCTTTGTACATTAAGGCTTAGGTGACTGTTCTTCCATCAGTTTGGCCAGCTGCATTTTTGAATTTTGGGGGCTCTGCTAGGGTATCTTTCTGGGATCTCTTTTAGGATTTAATGTCATTAATTCTTGCCAGAAGCACCTCTGTTAAGCTTTTGTGTGGTGCTCATTGCCAAAACACCTATATCTCACAGGTAAACCTCTTACATGGTTGTAGTACAAGTATTCTTGCACTTGGTCTCTGAACCACTGCAGAGCTTCATTCTTGCATTTCCTTTATGAGGAGGCAGTGACTTGCCAAAGAGGTGGGATTTGCAGCATGTTCTGCTTTGCATGATCAGTTCTATCACTTACTGAAACAAACCTTATGAATGTGAATAAACATCTTTTTTATTAGGCCTTGACTCCAAGGAGTATTATACTCCAGAGAGAACAAGGTAAGTGGAAGAATGTCTGTACTGCTGGACCTAGATGTGTTGGCAGTGACAAAGTCCAGAACTGGGCACAGACTTTACAGTGGCTGGGGGCAGTCTGCTCACCTGGAGTTGAAGTTTCATTAGAACCTGTGGATGCCTGTGCAAGATGAGGAGCAGGGCTAGAGTGAGAGCCCAGTGATAAAGAATGGAGCTGGCCACAAGGCAAAGATGTTAAATGGGAATATGCACAGCATGGTTTTGGGTAATACTTTGAGAACAAGTCAGACCGCTCAAGATGGACTCTCCAGGATAATGTATGTGTCTTGAGTGAAACTGTACACATAGAAGAGGATTGACTTAATCTGGTTTTGGCTTCTGGATGAGATCAAATACAGCATTGAGTAGTGGTATTCCTTTGTGTGCTTGTTAGGAAACCTGCTGCATGTTTTCTCTGTGTTCTCTGCATGGCTTTAGACAAGAGATACTTCCTTTTGTCTGAACTCTTTTAGTTTAGTCTGTTAAGTTCTGCATCCCATAAGAAGTCAGGTTATGGATATGTTAATATTTATTGTCTTAAATACTTCAGTAGTCTCGTTGCTCAGTGTGTCGTTTCCTGTCTCAGCAAAGCTGCCAACACGATTACGTATTTGTCTTACAGTGCTTTACAATAAGATTTTTCAAGGTGAAGTTGTTTTTTAAGAGGTTGTGGAGTCTCCTTCCCTGGAGATGCTCAAGAGGTGCCTGGACACAGTCCTGAGTAATGTGCTCTGGGTGACCCTGCTTGAGCAGAGAGGTTGGACTAGGTGACCTTCGATGGTCCCTTCCAGCCTTGACCATTCGCTGATAGGCTCACAGAGGCAGTAATGCCTGTCCTCTTGATAGTGCTGGGTTATTCGTGCTTCTCAGCTGAGGGCTGCCTGGTGAGCTTTTAGGGTGGCAAACTGCGCGGTCACTCAGCTCACAGTCACCACACCTTGGCAGGCCTCTGAGCTGTGCAAAGTCTGCCCTTGCCTGAAGGGCTGAAGGTCAGTCTCAGTGCAGCAGTGTTGCTGTGGGGCTCTGCCCTTTGTGCTGGGATTTCTCATGCAGAATATTGCAGGCTGCCAGATGCCCAGGGATTGCCCTGCATATCCTGAGACTCCTTGCTTTCTGCCCTATAATTAATGTGTTTTCTTTTGTCATTGCCCTTTCTAAACTGCTCAAAGGCACCATGACAGCCATAATATTCCACATATGATTGAATGTTGGTAAATATGGCAATATGGCCGGGTGATGTGTGTTGGCTCAGTTGCACATTAGATGAACTTAGCCCTGGATCTTCAGTGCGTATGCGATACTTGGGTAATAAGGCTGTAAGAAGAGCAAGAGGAGGAAGATGAAGTTAAGCTATTAGTTGCATAGAGTACTTATCTTGAACAACCTTATTCAGAAAAATGCCATTTCTGGACTCAGATGACTGACAGTGTATGGGATGAAGCTGATTTGCATTACTAGAAGACAGGCTGTGTTTTCCTCTGTTAAAGACTCAATTGTCTGTACCCTTGTTCAAATAACTTATTGCTTTGGTTTTGGAAAACAGTAATACAGCTTCCTTTCATTATGACCAAGCGTGAACATATGTTATCCCTTGTTACTAATAGTGGCCTTTACTTTACTGTTTATAGTTCAACTGTTGGAAATTTCTGTGATGGAATTTTGTTGTGCTACTAGAAATACTCTGTTGTGTATCCTGTATCTTAATCCTGCATAGGAAATGGATACCTTTGGATGAACAGGATTCCAGAACTCCATGGCAATTTATTAATAGGATCTATATGACTAACTTGGAAAGGCTGCAGTGCCATGGTCTTTCAAAATTCAGACCTGTGTTGAAGTGAGATTACAGAACCTCCAGCCCCCTCCAGACTCTGAATAATGCCCCCAGTCATCTGGAGAGATGCAATTTATGCTTCATTTCTATGGCTTATGAATTCTTTTGGTGGCACTTTGTGTAAGAGATGGGAACAAAGGAAATAATTTAGAAGTAGTTGTAGGAATTGCATGGATTCTCTTGGAAAGTAAGGTGCCTTATCAGGGGAGTGATGTCCCTTCTTTGTTCCATGAAGGCTATTCAGCACTGAAATCAGGCCAGTATGTAGATTGTTATTAAGGTTGTGGGCATCTGAGGACAGCGACTCTGTAGAGTTTTATGGCCAAGTCCGCAGTTACCTGCTTTGCTTATTAGCAAGCCATTGTGCTCTGTACCAAGTATAATCTTCACACTAAGACATATTCCATCTCTATAATTGAAATGGGAGTTAGGAGCTCGTGTGTGCTCCTGCATCTAGGTCTTGTGTTCCATTTCAGGTCTAGTCATTAGTCCAGCATTTTGTCTAAATAGCAGCTTTGCATTGTGTACTCAAGGAAAATATTTCTGTTGTATCACTTCTTGTTTCTGTAAAGTTCTTGTCTCTTAGACAATACAAGCAGTGTTACAGATCCATTAGTACTAGCAAAACAAACTCCCCAGTATTAACTGTTAAAGGACTCTCCTTAAAAAGAAATCCCCTGTATCTCTTCACTAAACTTGCCTGGACTGTATGGACAGTCTGCTTTGGGCAATTCTGTTATGCTTTTTCTGGATTACTCGTTCATTCTGGCACTTCAGATTGTTTGGGTTATTTGCTGATTATCTAGAGAAATGTTTCTGCCCTTCTAGAGCATTCTCCGTTTTAAGATGCCAGAAACTTGAGCTGTCTTTTGTAGAGTCACTCAGCTATTCCAAACTGTTCTGTAGAAAGAACAATTGACTCTGGAAGCGCTAAACTGAAGTTTGATCAAAGTAAACAACCTGTATATACAAACTGTAGGAAGAGCTTCCATACTGTGGGGCATTCACTTGGACTGGGTTGGTTGGTTTGTTTTAGGAATTCATTATTGTTTCACTTCCTGAAAGAACATAATTTCTATTGAATGGCTTATGCTGCGGCGTCGGAAGCCTGTAATCGAATGCTTCAGACACTGCTGTTCTGCTACACCTTGCCTGGGACGATTGTCTGAACATGGAAGTTAAGCGACTGTCATAGATAGGCTAGGAGATTCCCAGGCTCAGTTGCTTACATGTCTCATAGCTCACCATGGGGAGCATCACAGTGTTCATACAGCTGTATTGGGCTTTTAAAGGAATTTTTCACTTGTGCAGTAGTCTGGGCTCAGATGTGGTAGAGATGCTTTATGTTTGTCTTTTGCTAATCCTGTCTCAGATGGTGTATCTCTAGCCAGTCTTCTGTTTGAACTTCCAGGGAAATCATCGTTCTGTGCTTTGATTATTTCCCTATTACAATTGCAAATAATTCATGCTGCTAATTAAAATGCTGTTAGAATTGCCCAGGGAGAGGGGCAGGGAAAGAATACAGCCTGCTTATGCTTGCAATTTATCTATCTTAGAAGTTTATAGAACAGTTATTGCTAAGGTAGCTCACAGTCTACGAATGAAGATACATAACCTTCTGATTCATGGTGTTTGTCTACTGAAGGTAGAACAGAACAGCTGCATATTTCAGAGTCTTGTTTTGTCTGGTGCAATGTGGAGTGGTGTGGTTAGGAGAAACACTGTGCCCAAACCAGATTCGTGTTCCCTAGAGAGAAACAGTTTCAGAGAGACCTCTCTGTTTAGTACTGAGGGCCTGAAACTGGGAAGGCCTTGAGTTCCCTAAATAACTGATAACTGGCAGTGGAGTTTCTTTTACGCAGATCTCAGAAACCAAAAGGATGCATCCTTTGTATTGTGAAATGAAACCATTGCAGAGTTGGGGAAGTAGGTAATAAATCCAGAAGACTTTTAGTGTTGGTTGGAGTTCAAAGAGAAATTAGGAGACCTAAGTAAGGTATGTGTTAAACACTTGGGAAATACCAACACTGAAGAAACCTGATGTTAGTGTCTTAGTTGTCCATGTATAATAGTGAGACTCCAAAACTGATGATAACTTTGTGGTATGCTGTGACTGCGTATCGCAAACCAGATAATGCTACTTCTGCCTCTTCCCTTTTCCTTCTGTTACTAGTAATATGAATTCAATTCCGTCTTGTCTGCATTGTGGTGGATAACTTTTATGCTCTTTCATGTCTGCAGAAAAAGTTATTAGTAATTCTTGTTTAATACAGAAAGATTAAAATCATCAACATTGCTGATGACACAAGAGCAAAGGATGTCTCTTTTGCGGCAGTTCACCCAGCACCATATTTCTAACTGGATGGTGCTGCCATTGTGCACCTACTGCAGGAGAAAATGAGATCCCTAATGTTAAAAGAGAAGGTGCTTTTCTAGTCTGTCTTCTGAATGAAAGATACTGTTTTCTTTTGTCAAGGACCTGTGTGATTAGATATTTATCTGCCTTTGTTCCCAGGAGAGAGGACTTTGCGGTTCATACTTTCTGCTTTGTGAAACAGGATTTCATACAGATGATTACTTCTCAGGAATCTGTGTCATTCTACTCCTAAAAGGAGCTGATGAGCAAATTGGCTTTCTAAAACATGAAAGAAGCCTAGAGCAAACTCTTTGTCATCACATTCCTGGTCAATCCGGAGTTGCCTTGCACAGAGTTGCTAATATTTAGCAATGGCTGTGGTTTCCCACAAGGTTGCTTAGGTGAACATAATAAGTGAGAGAGAACGGATGTTGACTTCGTCATGATCTGCATTGGGTGAAAACTACTATGGATTGTGTACGTGGTTTGTATGTAGTCTTTCAAAATCAGACTGGTGTCAATCCATGTTTCTCACCTCCACAGTAAGTTATTCATCAGAGAAAGAAAAGACCAACTATTAAACAAAATGTATATAGATCAGTTGAATTGTTACTCAGAACAGATTTGAATGGAGAAACCAGAGGATAATTGCAAACCCAAGGTAGAAGCATGCCTCTCTCCACTGACTGTGTAGGAAGCATGGTCTTGTAAAGTAAGTGCTTCAGGTGTCTTAGGTAGGGAGGAGTCAAATAACCTCCGTCTGCATTTGCTACACCACCCTTGGACTGAACATCTCCAGTTTGTAGAGTGTGACAGCTGGAAAAAGGGGAAGTGTTCCCATTCATCTACTGAGGTGTCAGCAAGTACTGACAGCAGTTGCTGCCTGAAAACTTCATTGTGACTTGCACAAATGCAGTGCCCATAGCATCTCCTGCAGTATCGCAAATAAATGTGAGCCCTTGTCATAAGATGTGTGCTGTGAGCGTGGCTTTGTACATGCATAGTATTTTTAGAACTAGTTTGAGGTTGAAAAGATGCTTTCCAGGAGTTGTGCTGTTACAGTGATTAGAGAAAAATGTTAGGACAAACCAGTGTTAATAAATGAAGTTCTCTTTGGTGTTTCATCCAGAAATCACATCTGTCATCTTTTTTGTCACTTTCTCACATTAAGATGTCACCCAACTTTGTTCATTAAACATAATTATTTGCCTTTTGCATTTCAGGTATCTTGATTTAGAACTCTCTTAAAATACAGGAAATGAATCAGGTGGGATGAATGTCTTAAACTCTGCACTGTTTTGATTTTAAACTGCCTAATCCTGTGCTTTGCTTCCTGTGAAGTGTTAGAGCAGTTTATGCCTTGTCACCAGCGTCTGCTCGTTTCCAGAGTGGCAGACAGAGAAGCCTGAAGGGACAGTCTTCTGTGTGTGTGTGTTTCTTTCCAGATATAGTGACACAGGGCTTTAACTATGGTTTGTGCCTGCACTTGAGGAAGCCCTTCTAGCCAAGCTTCAGTCCATCCTCAGAACAGCCTTCATTTGGTGGGCTTGAAAAAAACCTGGTCTGGATTATCTGGGATCTCTGATACGAGTCTCAGTCACTTGGATCTTCACTGTTGGGATCTGGGGAAAGAGAATATTTAATAGAGAGGAATTCCAAAGCTCCTTCCTGTTTCTCATCCAGGCACTTGGTATTTTCACACACAACCAGCTACGCAAAAGTGACAGTTGAACGGCTGTATAATGGATACTCGTATTTGTATGTAGACTGAACTCACACTTTCCAGAGCCCTGTGGGTTTTTTTCCTAGCATTGTTGCGGCTAGACGTTACTTACAAACAAATATGGGAATTACTTTTTGAACGTCCAGAAGCAGCAGTGCGTTTCTCCTGTGTTCTGTGCATTTGTTTCTGTAAACTTTGGGAATTGAGGCATAGGAATGGAATGTCTGTAATTGACTTTGCTGTCTCTGATTGTAGTATTTGATTTGCAGCTTCGTGCTTGGCTGGTGAAAGTTAATCACTTACACATTGATGAAGATAATTTTCTCTTTTTGTATTTCGAAACACAAGATGCAGTTGCTCGTACGTAAAAACTTAAAATGTCCCCTGAACACCAAGCACTAATTAAACAGTGTTTTGGAAACAGCTTATAATTTGTGATAGCTACACTCTCCCTGTGCTTTACTTCTTATGCAAAAGTAGTTTTCAATTAAAATATTGAGGATGATTGGTATTTTGAAGTTATCAGGTTTCCTTTGTTCATCACTGTACGTTCAAATCTGAGTAATGTTGTGAAAGTGAAATAGCATCCTAATATGATGTCTCAAAATAACCCATAGTTTTTAGTTACAGGAATCAAAGCAGAGAAACAAACTGGATGTGAATTATGTCTACGTTTAGTAGGTGGCTTATGTGTACTGCTTCAACTAACAATCAACAGAAAACGCTGATGTCTTTGAGTCAGCTTGGTCTTCTTGCTCCTACGGCTTCCTGAGTTTTAACTTCTGCTGGACTTGAGTTTATCTTCCAGTTCTGGTGTGACTGCTTCTGCCCATAGGGTGCTCTGGGGTTACAAGAGCGTTCCAGGAGTGAACTCAGTTATTTTTAGGCAGGTTAAACATCTGGATGTTCACTACAAAACCTTTTCCAGGAAAGCATTTTGTTCCTGAGCAAGAAATACCAGCAGAAATGCAGCACAACAGCATGTAAGCTCTGGCATCCCAGGGGACTCTGGTGTTTTCAGACTGGGCTGTTGCTTAAAGCAACTCTGAGGATTACAGAAGGATATTGGAAGGATTTACCTCTCTTGTAGGTGGCTTTGACACATGGGAATCCAGAACAGAGGTACTGAATTAGAAAGGAAGGAATGGTCCTGGAGGACATAAGAAATACATTTGTAATGTTTCTAAGACACCAAGTGTTTGTATTCTGGCTGAAAAAAAATGGATTTTTGATTGAGATGGGTTGCTAAGTAGCAAATTGTTCTCTCAGTGTTGAAGAGTTTTCTGGATTCAGAAAATGCAAAAATGTTACATGCACAATATAGGGGAAGAGGACTTGGGTTGTAATGGTTTTAAGGCATTTCACTAGACATTGTATGTGTATGGGAAAACACGTCAAGAAAGTTGTCAAAGCTAAATGAGAGAAATGTATTTAACTGAAGTACCTTTGTAGAGAACTGGACTTCTGGTTTATCTGAGCTGTCTTACACCCTCGATTATACAGAATACTGCTTTAAAAATGTATCCTGGCTCCACAGCTCAGAAGTTGCCTGGCTGGAACAAAAGTCTTGAGCAAAGGTGCTGAGCTATTTTGAAATCCAAATCTCAGCAGTACTGTTTGCTAATAAATTGCATTTGCAGCCAGGGGGTGGGTGTCCCCTTTACCAGTTTCCAGGTGCGGCAGAGATAACTCTGATGTTCCCTCTTCATTTTCTTAATGCATTTTGAGTATCATTAACGCCACACTTTTCTCAAGCAGGAGAAGTGAAGATTGTAGTTAATTCCTATATCCATTTCCTAATGCTGTTGATATGATGGTAAATATATTTGCGGTGGGAGGGAATAGTTTTTAACAAACTGTTTTATAGGTGTTTTATGTACCTCTTGAGGATTTCAAAGCTTCTCGTGTTTATGTATTGAGAAGCTTATGTCTCTCCAGTTGTGTATTAGCTTGCATATTAGTCTAATGAGGGTTTGCTTCTCTCCACAAATACTGTTTGGTTTTAATGGTGTACATTGTGATAGCATGAGACTGTTGCTGAGTTGAAAAGACTGTTTCATGTAGTTGAAATGCTTCAATCTGTTCACTCACTGGTAATCTGTATTTTGTTATTTACTATGATTATTACATGAAAATGTGAATGAATATGATGCCAAAGGATCAGCACTTAGGTTTCCAGCATGTAAAATTTCTTGGAAAGCTGAATCCTCTACTATAGCAGGAGCAGCGTGTCTTCAAAACCACATAGTGTTTGTTTTATAGCAGCTCCTAGATGCCAGGCATATATTAAGTCATTCTGAGCCTGCTGCTTGTACACGGACATCCCTGTCAAGGCCAGCAGTTCTCTGTTTTTCCTAAAAGTATCAAGCCATTAATTCCCTGATCCTTAGGGAAATGATTTTAAGTTCATGTAAAAATTGGAGACCGTTGTTTTGGTGGGCTTCAGGGTTCACACAGAAGTGCCACTTTTACATGTTTCAAAGCAGTTCTGTTAAAGATGGGAAAATCAGAAGTTAACCTGACTTGTTAGAGTTTTCCTTTCTATCCATGTGGTTGGAATTGTCATGATTTTTAGTAACACCTGAAAAATCTGATGCGGCTGCTCTTGGCTGTGCTGGATTCGACTTTCATCTGGGTTAGAGTTGGTGTTGAAGATTTAATCTGACTCTGCTGTAACATTTAATGAATGTCTAAGTAAAACCATGTTTTTAGAAGTGGCTCACTGTTCTGATGTGCTCCAGTTTGTCTAGCATACACCACTCATTAAATGAGCACATCTTGAATTAATGGAATAACATGGATGTTACACTAAGAGGGAGATGGGAACCGGGAGTTATCATCTTGAGTACTTTTGCTATGAGTGTCAGTTTTATATTTAGGATGACCACTGCAAGTTAATGGATTCCCTGTGAATAGGAGAGAATTTAGTTTTCTCAAATGCGAACTTGATGCCTTTATGTGTAAGTTTGCCTCTCAAAAGGCAAACATTTTGTTCAGTAAAAATAGTCATTTTGGTTTCATTTTAACTTGGTTATCCCTGGCCTTGCAGATGTTAGACACACAGTGTTGAATGACGTGGGATTTGGTGTGTATGTTTCCAGTCTGTGTTTGTAGAAGAATAATACGTAATAAAATGGTAATAGCTCTCTGATAAAACCAGTTATGGCTTTATATAATAAATACCTGTATTATTTCTATTTTTATAGCTATATTATATTTCTTTATAAAATAAATAAATAAAGGTTTACATGCTGCAGTACTAAAGACTTGACTGCTGCTCTTATGAAAGTTACCTGTTAATAAGCGTGGCAAGGCTCAGAGGCTCGGCATATGAGGTGCCTCTAATAATCTGTCTGATCATTATCATTTCATTAAACCTCTACTGTTTAGAATGAGTGAGTACAAAAGAGCAGTAGGACATGTTCTCCTCCTTTTTCTTGTTTCTCAGGACTGGAAAGAGCATACTGGGTAATACATTTGGAACAGGTCCGTTTGTTTTTTGTGTTGTTGGGTTTTGGTTTCCCCACCCCTAAAAGCACAATACATGAAGGTGGAAGAAGTGCCATCTCTTGTGGTGTTACTAGTGTTTCTGTGGCTATGGAGATGCTGATCTGAAAATGAACTTGGATTTGGGGGCGGGGTGGGGGGGTGTGGAAATTGTTCAACTGTATCAGTTTGCTGTTTGATGTTGTGAATTCCCCTTTTGCTAGTAACACAAGTTTTGGTTGTTTTAATCTCATAGTTCCCCCATTTGGTGTTCCCTTTTGCATGAGTGCTGGCTTCTCTCTTTACCATGTATTTTTCTAGACTGAATAAACTCAGTTCCTATCTCTCCTAGTCATCTTAGGAACTCTTCTCAGCACTTACTCCAGCGACAGGCTGAATAATTTTGCTTTCACTAAAGCTAAATTCACATTTAAATACTAGCACCTGCCTTCCCCTTAATAATCATCTCTCCTTCCTGTGCTGTATTTATTGAATGCTCTTAGAAAATAGGATGAAAAAGAACAGGAGAGAACACCTCTGGAAGAATGTTTCTATGCAAAATACTAGTATTAGTAAGCTTAGTAGCATGGGAAGATCATAGTGCTCATAATGTAAAACCTTAATTGACTTTGGTAGTAAATCATATGCATTCTGAAATGTTAATTGCATTAGGGTCTGTTGATATATATTTAATGCCATGCTACAATTTAAGCTGAAGTTTTGCTTCCTAGCTTTATGCTAGCCTGAGTCACCAAGCCTTTGGCACAGATACCTTGGAAACATGCTGTGTTGATCGTCTGTATTTCTTTGTAGTGTGTTATTTTGGTGCTTTATACTCAAATTTTCTTCCTGTAATAGATACACATAGCTCTCTGATTCACTGTTGGTTTCTTTCTAAGTAAAATAGCCATTCTTTCCCTTTGATTAAGAGACTTTGCAGAGAGTGTCCTCTGCTCGTGGGAGTGACATTTTAACTCAGGTTAATAGGGAGTCAATGACTTGCATCAAAACAGGAGCAAAATCCCTGGTTTAAGTTTAATTTCCCTCCTCCACTGCCCCTGTTGTAACTGAGCTGATCATGGGAGTTGTGTGTTCAAATACGGCTTTCAGCGTTCTCTCTAGGTGGGATCCATTCAGCAGTAAAAAGCTGCTGTTTGACATACTGGTAATGTAGAACCTAATGATGTTGGTGGGTTTTTTTTTCCTTTTTTTTTTGCTTTTCAGAAAGCAAAATCTGTTGCTGTTTGGTTATTTTAGAATTGTACTCCTGGTTGTGTGAACAGCAGTGCATTATTCCTCAACAGACCAAGTACTGGAACCATGAAATGCTGTCTACAATAGCACAGACAACCTAGTGTGAGATTTTACTTCAGGCTTTTCATTCTAACTACATGTAGGGTTTGTTTGGTTTTTAGTGTTTTAAACTCCTTGTTTTTCACTTACACTGGAGAATAGAAGGAGTGTTACTTCCAGTCAGTGTTTCAGCTTCAACGGAAAAATTAAACATCCCTTAATTTTTCTGGGTTCAACTGTTTGTGGTTCCTTGACCCACTTGTAGCTCATTTGTCCCCCACTAGCCCTTTTTTCTTGTATTATCAGGAATAACAGTGATGCTTTCTGCTTGACTCAGTGTGCCTCTTGACATATTTATATGTTTGGAGAACAGATTGATTCAGCTTAGGTGTTTGGCTTTTGTTGTGTGTGTTTGCCAAAGTAATCTGATGCTGAAGCCACTGAGTTTACTACAGACCCAAGAAGCTTTTTTACTTGAGATGAGCGAGCGTAGAACTGCTCTTACTATCCCCCACTTCTCTAAACCTAGAAAAACTGAAAGCTTGAGTATCACAGTTCTGAAGTGGTGAAGAGTAAGGTTAGTCCTGTATGACTAATATTATGACCTTGGTTTTGGTGCTCTGGGGATATGTGGGAGAGATGGTTGGGTCTTGAGGGTTGTTTTGTTTGAGTGAAAACATAATTGTGTCTGTGTATGTATGACATAGGACCATACTATCGTCAGAATTGGTACATTGTTTGTCAGGGGCTTGCAAAGTAGGTATTGACTCTCTTAATAGTGAGACAGAGACGAGATATTTGCTCACTGCTGTCTTCCTGGTCCAGATGGAGCAGCAGTGAAGACTGGGACAAATATTTAATCCCAGATTATGCAACCTCACATGTTTTATCAGCTTGGGCAACTCTTAGTTGTGCCTTAAGGTCCTCTGAAATGCTGTTGACTGAAATTAATAACTTGTAGTAGCTGCGTAGCAATGTTGAGTCATGATATGAATTGCTTGTCAGTGTTTTCATTGCAGCAGCCTCTAACCCTGCTCAGAACAGGTCTTCCTGCTCCTGTAAGAGCAAAATGCCCATGCTGAGCACACACTGAGTGTGTTCTGATCATTCTGTGGTTGGCAGAGTGACAGTTAGGTTGTAGATATCTCCTATAGAGCTTGGACAGGGCTTTGTTATTGAGCAGGGGATTCTTGTGCAGAAGAGACTTGTACTTGTTCTTCAAACAGTAAATGTAATTTATTGTGAACTGGAAGTGGGGAGCATTCGTGTGTTTTAGGTGATTACAGTCATTGTTAATGAGCTTTTCCTGTTATGTAGAAAAAGGCTTCCAGAGATCAAAACATAGATGGAAGCTGAAGGTGAAGACTTTGGTAACGTTTTTATCCTCTGCCTGTAACTCGAATGTCATAAAAGGAGACCTGCACTAAGCGGTCTTATGTCTAAAGCAGAACTGTGCCATCAAGCAATTGAGAGCTCTGGGTTGCATATATGTCTGGGAGATCAGTTGATACCTTTATGACCCAAAAAGGTCTTAGCTGCCAAAACTGCAGGAAACTTCTCTGTGCCAGGAATAACCATTGATGGTTCCAAACTGTTCTTCCTGAAAGCATGGTGTTGTTTGGGTCATGATGAGGCTGAGTAGCATAAAGCTGCAGACAGTTTGCATAGCGGTACTCTGCGGACTGAAATCACAGCAGCTACACCCTTGATTTGCCTTTTTTTTTTTTTTAATGTAAAAAGGGCTATTTTTGGAAAATTGATACAGTTGAAAGCGGGAGTTTAGCGAGAAGAGCTGTTTCAGCAAAGCTTTGAGGTAGGCTCATTATTGAGCTGACCTCTGCAGAGTTCACTGCTCTGTTGGAATCTGAAAATTTACATAAAGAAATATGCTCATGGCTCTGGCGAGAAATGCTTGTGTGCAGCAGATCTTTATTTGACCTCCTCTCTTCTCCTTCCCTCCGAGCCTTCCTCTGATTATTTGTGGAAGGGGGAAACAGTTTTCCAGATGAAGAAAGTCTTCTTCCTGTGTGATCAGTTCATTCTTGCAGCTAAGCTGCAACCTTCTTGTTTTGTCAGATGCTTCATACATATATTTATGTATATTTTCATATTTGCATATTTACATCTTGTTCTGAAACTTGCTGATTTAATTATTCCACAAAAGCATTATATTCACAGTTTTGTTTGGTAATTTGTGTGGGATGACAGCAAAACTTGAATCTATCCTTTGCAGTACACTGGAGTCTTCTATGAATTGATATCTATGAAGTCAATCACAGACAGTTGCTTTACTTCAGCAGATGAGTCTTAATTCTTTTTCTCATTCCCATGAAACATGTTTTTTAGCATATTATAGCTTGACCCTTGCAAATGCAGTATAGCTACTTCTTGTACCTCACTGAATACCCTTATGTGTTAACGGTGATGGGGTTTACTTGACAGTCTAGGTAATGAACGGCCAGGGCCTCAAGATGCTGTGCTGTGGCAAAGGTATCTGGGGAGCTGGGGTTTATAATAGTGCTCAGGTGCAAGCTGGAGCTTGTGGGGACAGATAACTTGTTTAGAGTTTTCAAGGATACTACTGCATGCTGTGACCATAGTTTACTAATGAAAACAAATCTGGAAGGCTGAAGTAGCACAAAATGTTATAAAATGTCATCATAGATACAGCAGCTACAGTACCTGTGGTCTGTTTTGAAAACTAACTTCATTAAACCATTGCTAACTTCTGCAGAGAAGGTTAGTTAGAAGGAAATAGCAAGGTTAGTTTTGTTTCATTTGCATAAGCTCCAGTAAAGCTTGGATTACAGGTGTGTGTATTACAGTGTGCTTAATCAGACCTAACTGTAAGCTGCTTCTGAAAGGGTTTTAGTCCCACCTTGTCCCTGGCCACATGTTGACTCCTTTTGTCTCTGTGTCACAGCTAGCAATTGTGCAACTGCTGGCCTGAATGAAACCTCGCTGCACAAAGATGGTAATTTGCCAGGGCAGCGTGCTGCTTTGCTGGGGTAATTTTCCCACCTCTTTCTTCTCTTCCTGCCCATGAATAAAGTGAGTTTTACTAGCAAAACCCAAGCTAATTGCTTGAAAAAGGAGGCTTTACTGGCAGGGTTCTATTAATGCCACTGAAGTCAGAGGTGGGGTAACATAAGGTGGCTAAAATTTACAGGGTAGGGCTGGCTTGTTGGTCTCTCTTGCCTCAGACTTTTCATTTTCAAACCAACACTGGCAAATCGTATATGAAGCTGGATTCCTTTAGATTTAGTTGTCAAGGAGGGGTAAGAGTTATAATTGTGTTAAAAAATAAAACCAGGGCTGTGCCTTGGCTCAGCACTTTGCTGGGGCTGGCCTGCAGTAGGATGCCAGCGTTCTGGAGCAAGTTAGCTGATCTGCAACAGCTCAAGTAAAATAAACATGACTCAAAATACAGAATTGCGTAAAGCATTCACTGCTAACTCTGTTTTGATATCAAATGTTTTTCCATAGATTCTTGTTCAGTTTAGTGCACTGGAATGATACCTACTAACTTTTATTCCAGGGGGCTCCATTATCGCAGACATCATTGTGGGGATGTTTGGTTCACGTTTTCACAAAACATTTGCAGTCGTGGATACTTGTGGTCCAGTTTCAAACCCTACTTCTGGAGAGGATTCCTTGGCTGCTGGTGGCATAGATTTGGCAGTAAAAGCGTGCCCTGCTTTTCATGACATCTTGTTCTTTCCCTAAGAAAGAAAGAAGGGGAGGTTCCCAGGTCTTGTTTGGTTTGTTTGCTTTGTAGCAAAAACCCCAATCCAAGTCAACCAACCAACCTCCTCAATAAAACACTGAGCCTCATAAAAGTAAATTTATTTGTGTGTCTAGGTTAGAGGTGAAAATCCAGCCTCCCATTCAGTTTACAAATGCATAGTGTGAAATAAAAAGGCTGGTATTTTTTTGTTGCAGCAATGTCAAAGACATTCAGTATACTTTTTGGTATTTATTTTGGTTCTGGCTACTTACTGCTCAGATACACGTGTCCACTGCAATTTACTTGAAGATGTAATTTTTCTCCATTAACCACTGATTGTAAATTTTGCTCCCAAGTCTCCTGTTTAGCGTAGTTCCATTCTGCCAGAGTGGTGGGGAGCTTGGGATCTGAGAACGCTTTTGGGGTGCAGGGATGTGCTCTGTATTGGTGGGAAACAATGGGTAAGGTATCCTTACGCTTCCAGGCAGGGGCTGGAAGTTGTGCTCCTGTTCCTGAGAGGAAGTGAGTGCTCCAAGTTGAATGTGAAATCTGGAAAGCTTCCAGTTACTGTAATTCTTAGTGTGAAACATGTAATTCTTTGTTCTGTTGGCAAACAGTTGGGTGAACCAAAAGAGTGGCTCAGATAATGTTTTTAACAGAAAATATAGCAGGGGTGTGTTTTGCAAGATCGCATGTCCTGATGCCTTGCTGGACATACACTTCAGTTTCATCTCAGAGTGAGCTCAGAGGAGTGTTTCTTCTTAGCAGTTGGGTTGGGAGCTTAGAATTTGGGCTTGGGGGAAAGTTTTAGGAAAGCAGCTTTCTGGAAAAGGTATAAGAGGGAATTGGGGGCTTTAAATTGGATGTGTAGAAATACCTAGGATCTCGAACAGTATGAAAGTGTTCCGAGACCTCTGATAAACAGCAGAATTAGTCTCGGGTTACTACTTTGAAATGCCTGTCTGAGCCCTAACCACATCTGCATAGGAAAATCTGGGTTTAGTGGGACATCTCAAATTACTTTGGTTTGGTTTTTCCACTTCAGACTTGCTTCAGGTTTGTGTTTTTTTTCTGATATACTCCGTGTTTCCATAGATTATTTAGATTAAGCAGACCTTATCTGCATGTGACAATTGAGATGAAGTTGTAAACTTACTTTAGAAAACAAACTGTTCCTTTAAGGTAAGTGAAGCCATGGCAATTTGCTTGTTTTTCCTATGAATCACGCTGAAGAATGGAATAGTGTTGAGATATGTTTACAGCTGTGGGTACTATGACTTCACACTTAAAATGATACCTTTAACTGTTACACTCAGGTTAACTTTGGTTTGGCAGCAAGCCTAATGGAGGCTCTTAAATATGTATATATCTTGCACATGTAAGGCAGTTGAAAGAGGCTTTTTAGTTATGCCCTTGACTGGGAATCCAGTAAAGGAGAAAAGCAGTATTGGTTTTACCTACCGAGTGAGGCTGCCTCCCCACCAAAATGAATATTTGTGCAATTAGCTGTAATTGATCTTTGTGTACATGGTGGTGCTTTTCTTCTGTGTGCCCTAGGGCCATGCTCTGGAGTCCTTGACTTTGATTTGCTCATCTTAATAAATTATGCTGCAGTGATAGCTCACACATGCCTTGCACTGTAGCACCACAATATGATTACTCTTAGCAATAAGTTATCCTGATCATTGTACTCTCTAGCACCTCTTTTCACTTCTTTTAAGGAATAGAATAGTTAGTAGAATATTTGGAAAATGTAAGAGACAAGTAAATTCAGAGAAAACATTTTCCTCACAAGTGGCATAGTCTTCATGGTTGAAAGAAAAGAGATGTGTAAGGTCACTGCAGCATGTTGAAGGTGAATACTCATTTCTGTCTACAGCTAATAGCTCCAAAAGCCAAGGGTGGGGCAGGGGAAGTGAGTTGCAAAATATTCTTCAGCTTGCCTTGAATTTACCACCTAGTATTTCTGGACTTTCTGTTTTTCTATTGCTGTAGCAATCACCGAAGTAATAAACACACAAAAGAGCTTCTGAAGTACACGAAACCCTTGGAGCAGGTGGGAGCTTTCACCAGCCTTGGTGCTGACGTGCAAGACCAGGTTTCCAGCAGAAGCTGATTGTTGGGTTTTGGTTGGTTTTTGTTGTGGTTTGTTTTGCATTTCCCTTTCAAAGAATTGACTGTTTGCTGAGGTGGGACCTTCAAACTGAATGTGTGAGTTCAGCGAGTTCTGAATGTGGGTGATGAGTAATAGGGCAGAGGAGATGCTTCACTGTCACCCTTCCAATGCTGGTACCTACCTACAAGGAGTTTTCTTCTGAAGAGAATAGAAATTGGGAAAGTGGGATACATGTTTTGGTGGCCATGGATTATTGCTACGTACCTTGTGAGGAGGCAGTGGACACTCGATAATATAAGGGATATTTGAAGTGTAGGTGAAGATTGCCACATTGATTGAATAAATAGTCCTGGCTTTCGATGTGGGCTGAAGAGTATTTGAAGTGTTGTGTGGGCACTTCTCAAGCAGTATCGTCTTTCAGAATTGAAATATGCAAGTGAATTCACATAGGGATCCAGTGTACCCCAGCTGTGTCTGGTATGAGAAGCTCCCCATGAGTTTTGAAGGGCTTTTTGTGTGAGAGAAAACGTATGGGCTAAAACTGCAGTCAGAGGCTTACACTAGATGTCAAGAAGAGTCTTTCACCAATTAATAGTTAATGAATTAGTGTTTCACTAATTTCACCACTGGGTGTTTTAATCAACAGATGAGGTAAACATCTGTCATGACTGATTGATTGTCTTTCCCCAAAGCAAGATCAAATTATAACTCAGTGAATTAAATGATCTCTTTACATTCCTGTCAGTGGGAATTCTTGTGATAGATGTCTGCAAGTTGTAGATTTGGTCCTGTTAGGTAAAGTAAAAGCTCTTCCATTTTAATCCAATCCTTACTGGAGCCTATCTAGATACTCCCTTGTATAGTTTTATTTTCCTCAGTTTTGAAAGCACCTGGATGTTATGATCACTGGTAAAGAAAAATACATGACACACTCTTCATGTGAACTTTGGAGTTCATCTACTGCACTAACTAGTTCATGTGATTTGTTGCTCTGTTGTTTGCATTCTCATATATATACAGTAAACACAGGGAAAGTGTATCTTGCTGCTGTTCTAACAGCTTTCGTATGAGAATGATTTGTGTCCAAGGCCTTTAGTGCAGTTGGCTGCACTTCAGTTTACGGGCTCCTCATTCCCTCCTGGCAGAATTCCTCACAATGGTATCTCTTCCACTTGGAAGTCAGGGGAGTAAGATTCTCTACTGACATACTGAGGGGCTGGATTTCTTTGATCAAACGCTTGGTAGGCTTGTTGTGCAAGCAGAAAGGAGTATATGTGTAATTTCAATCACATAAAACTTCCCTGGTGTCTTAGGCGATAGTTTTGGGGTACTTAAACTAATGCCACTATTGCAAAGCCTTCCCTCTTTGATTTTATCTCCTGAAACAAGCCGTATCAGGAATGTGAATCGCTTGAGAATCCTTCCCAGTCATTCTTCATTATTATTCAAGGAGACAGGTCCCCTGATGTAGTTTTCCATGTGGTTTTGCAAACAGTTGTGCTGGCATGGGATGAAGAAAGGGAAGTGGTGACTGGCAAAAGGAGAGAAGTTGCTTTTGTAATGGCAGCATTGGTTGTGGTCATTTCAAACCGGCCCATGACAAGTAGGTTATGTAGAGGGGTAACACATGCAGTGTCATGAGGAGACAAGTTTGGTTCCTTGTTTTGTCTTTCTCTGAGTCTTCCTTGAACAAAGTGAGTTGCCTAATGCAGGGGGCAAAAAGAAATACCATGCTTCGCCTAAAGGAATTCTGCTGCTGGCTTGGAAAGTCTGCCGAGACTCGTGGCAAGAAACTGCTTTTCTCTTGATGGTGAGGAAGAGCTGACATATGAAAACCAGTGCTTCCTCAATGGAAGAGCAAAGGAAATAATGAAAACAGAGAAATTAAAAAGTAAGTACATAATGGGAAAACAGTAGGACTAGGGAGAGGATTTTACAAGAAATTCCTAAACAGGCAGACAGCAGAGACCCTGTAGGGTGAATGTTCCCAAAGACAGGTGACTTTGGACTTGTGGTAATGGGGGAGAGCTTGACCTGCACCTACTGATACAGAGAAAAAAAGAATGTGCAAGTGTCTCTGCTGTTACTGTTGTTGCAACTTCTATTAGCTGGGTACCATCTTTTCTAGCTGGGAATGAAGCAGGTCTCTGTTTCCTTGGGAATACAGAGGTTATTCATTCTTTTTCCCAGAAGAAGGGAGAGTGCTGCTTGGAACGCCAGCTGTAACTGCTGTGGTGTATTTTGCGTGGTTACTCTGGGATGCATGGAAGTGGTGGTGTGTCACAGTGGCTGGGCATCCCTGGAATTGTTCTGTAGGTAAAGGTCCATGGAGCAGTCTGTGCCAGGCTGGAGAGCTCGCTGCTTGGATTGTTGTCCGGACAATACTTTCACTGTATAGCTGTAGGGCTGACACACAGAATATGTTATAGAACAGTGCTTGCTGTGTCTCTGTCTTGGCGTGCCTTAGCAGGCTCTGTGTTGTAAGCACTTGCCCATGAAGCTGCCAGAAATAGATGCCTGATGGCAGAGAATTAGCTAAAATTGAGCTCAGCCATGTAAAGATGCTGGTTCAGAGTGAGATCTTGAGTTGTACAGAGAGCATTTGGGAAGTCACCTCTCACTAGCTGGCTGAGCAAAGGAGCTTGCAGAGGAAAGTGAGCCATCAGTGTGTTTGATTTTGTAAAATACTTGGGTCTAATAATTAGTTTTAGTTAGTTGATACTTGACTGAGCAATAATCTGTCTGGTTGGTTTGGAAGTAAGTTATTTAATCAGGCTTCCCTATAAGGATGTTGAATTTCAGGTGTTGTAGCATAAGAATCCTTAAAAAGGTATTTCCCTGGGAAACCACTTGCCTTTTGTATTTTGAGCAGTGTTCTGCGTATATACCAGAGTACAGAGAGGGGTTGGTGGGTAGTTGTTCTTGCAACATAGCACGCAGGTGAGCTGCACTGAAGTAAGGCTTTCACGAGACAGCAGTCTTTAGTGTGGCTGTATCCAGCATTAACTTTCAGAGTGAGAGGGAGGAATAATGATCTTATCTTCATGGGTTGTCATGTAGTAAGTACTGAGAATTGCTTCTACAATCAGTTTTTAAGTCGGAGGGTAACAATGCATGGGTTTGTTACAGGTATCTTCTGTACATTTTCCGCTACTTGTTCTGAGATGAAACGCTTAATTTTACACAAGTACCTTGTAGGAGGAAGATGGTTTCATTTTATCCGTGCAGTGGAAGGCTGGTTAAATGTGACTGTACAAAGTCAGCTTCTGAAAAATGGCATTAGTGTAGGTTTTTGTTTTGGTTCTGGCTGATCCCATTGGAGAAGAACGTAGCCCTGATGCCGTGTTTGGCCGTGGGAGTATGTGAGCTTGCACACTTGAAGTGTAGGAGAACCCAGTTACACGCAAATGGACTCTGTTGAACTTGTAGAAGGTCATTTAAATTTCAGTTAAAAATACAAATGGCTTTGCAGATCACTGGCATTTTGAATAACATTCAAACCTTTGCTGCCTTACTTCTTGATTCTTTCATGTGATGCTGTCATCTGCTTATTATCTCTAGTCTAGATTAATGCATTAGAAAGCGTCTGTTTGGGGTCCAGGGTTCTTAATGAACTTTGCAGTGATTAGGATTTTCGGAAGCAGTTCTGTTTTCAGGTTTTGGGCTGTACCTTATAGAATGTTAAAAGATGCAGGGGTTTATTACGATGAGATTGCCTTCAGCACTGTGAAATTATTCTTAAGGTTTGCTTGTGGGCTACTTGTGTTGGAAACTTTGACTGGAATCTGGACCTGCCTGAGCTGCTTGCTTGATTCCTGCTGTGCAATTACTCTCAGACTTGTCATGCTGTGTCTGTTTTATGTTGCTCTTTTTCCAACTGCCTCAGGAAGAAGGAAAGTGTGACTGTGCCTCCCTGGACCTGTTTGCTGGAGTATGAAGGAACATGATTTTTTTCTGATACCAGCATTGAGTTTTTAGGATGCCCTGCTATAAGATCTCTGTGTGGAGGGGTCAGGAAGCATCACTGGTCTGTGATGGGTTTATAATTGCGCTATTGCACTGTTCTTATGCAGGATGGAAGGACTTTAATTCATGTTTCCCCCTTGCGCAGAATCAGCAGATAGCTGTCCTCATCATCACTGCAGTCTGTCAGTAGGGTTATGGTATATGAGATCATAGTTTAGAATGAGTTTACATGTATTCAATTTCTTTCATTGTACCAAAGGGCCCTCAGTTTTTAATAGACGTCTTACTGGTTTATGCTGAGGGCTGATCCATGATCTGTGTATCATCCTTATTTTATCTGTTTTAGGAATCTTTCTAACATTTACAGCCTTGTTTTGACTAATGTTTAGTAATTACGATGAAATGGCATTTTAATTATCATAGCTTTCAAAGTCGCCACTGAATGATGAATTGTATAGAAAACATTGTTCATCTCAAAAGCATTTGCCAATTTATGAAGACAGAATTTTATGAACATCAGTTAATGAAGTTGAGTGCATAACCCTACATGTGTCTGATCCCGGTTGAAATTCCATTTAATCATTTTGCTTTTCTTATAAATTTGGAGTTCCTGACTGTTCTTGTAATAGAGGAATTGCACTCTTGATTCTCAAATCCACACAGCATACAAACTTTCCCTTTGCTCAGGGTTGGGGAAGGAAGGCTTCTCTCTGAAGCTAGTAACATGACATAAAACTAGGATGCTCATCCTTAAGCTGTTTTTAGGTGTGTGCCTAGCTGTAATCATTGGCTAAAAATAACATGCTATGAACTATACTGTCTATAATCAGCATTTATATACACTGATATAGTTACATGTTGCATGTATTTGCAATTCAGTATATTGATCTTCATGGATGCTTTTAAGATCTCTGTTCCCCAGTCTGGATGCTAAAGGTCAAACATGGCTGAACCCCAAAACTTAAGATCATCTTTGTGTGTTGGCCAACTTCTTGAGCAAATAAGACATCTGTATTTTACTTTCAGCGTGGGGTTATGTTGAAGTTATTTATGTGATTAACCAAGAGTAGTTTCTCATTTCTTAAAAAGCTTGTTCCACAAGTCTGTAATTTCATCTAAAAGAGGCAGTCTGGTTTTCAGGGATCTTTAATATTGAATTTGTGTAGTAGAAGGTTCACAATTGTGTTTGTATATTAACAATAGTTTAAAGTGTGTGTCTTGTGGTTTGGTAGTTTTCTCTAAATTGCTTTTGAATTGGGAGTGGGATGAGTGATTCTGTAACTGTCTTGTATCTTTAGTTTTTATTTGCATAGTGATATTTAATGTGGAGCGATCATGTAATTCAGTTATCTCTGTTCCAGATCCATAGTCTTGCTGAAATGAGGCTTTTTGTTTGGTTTTCAGAAAAACCTAGTTCTCGTTTTTGCAGGATAAGACTCATACAGTTACCATTGGGCATTATTCTCTTCCCTTTCCGTTACTTTAGTGCAAGTTGTGGAAGAACTGTTGGGAGTTGCAGTGTGACCCCCAAAGCCTCTCCATGTCTGTCATATCCCTGCCAGCATGGTGGCCCCCTGCTTGGCTTACTCCAGTGTGCCAGTGGTTTTCTCTGTTGGGCCCCCCAAAACTGCGGGCAGCACTTGAAACACATCTTCACAAGGGCCAAGCAGAGGGATCATTTCTCTTGGGTTGCGAGCTCTTGTCGTCACGTTGGTCCATTGCTCAAGGTCCCCCTTACAGTATTTTCTGTCCTCTAGGGTATCAGCCCCACTCTCCCCAGCTGGCTGTCAGATGGGGACCTGTTGATGTTGCCTTCTGTTCTTGTGTGTGGGCCAAAAGTTTCAGTGTCAGCTACAGAGTAGGGTTTGGTCTGTCAAGGTTAGGGGAAAAATCAGCAAATATGAATATTTGTATTTCTGTGCTTTGAGCACATAGGTATGTTGTATCAGGACATTGATCTAAATCTGGCTTTTAGGCTCCTGCTGAAATTTCTGTTGAGAATCCTGTATCAAGTGGTCTGCAAGATGTAATGGGGAAGTCATTGTGTTTGGTTCCATAAATGCATATTGCAAGGTGTGGTGAGGTTTTGGGGTTTTTGCTGGTTTGGTTGGGTTTTTTTTTGTGAGCCAAGTGAACCTTGACTGCCACATTGCAGCTTAACTGTACCAGTTAAGACATAAGAAGTCTTACAGAAACCAGGTTAGTGTCATTTACTTGCCAGGTTGCCTTAGCTGCAATTGAAGAAATTTTAACTTGTTTGAGAAGAAAAAATCTGGCGTGGTGGGTTCAGAATAAATCACCACAAGGCTTTTAAATTGTTCTTGGGTTGTTGCACAGATTTTGCAAGCTGTGGTCTTGAATATAAAACGTTAATTTACAAGCAAAAGGTTTTACGTTCCTAGATGCTATGGGAACCTTGGAGAGAGCTGCCATAAAGATTTGTCATCGATCCTCTATTTGTATTATAGTAAGAAAAAGAATTGTAAATGGTACTGGAGAAATGGACACTTGTGACGCCTTCTTTTTCCTAATTCCAGGGCATATTCCCTTGTGGATTCCAGTCAAGTGTCTACCTTCCTGATTTCCATTCTTCTCATAGTCTACGGCAGTTTCAGGTAAGATTTTTCTCTAAGGTTCTCCAGAATTTTTCATTTTCTAATAAAAACATGGCAAGTGACTGAATACAGTCCATGCCTTTTGTTTCATTGTGTCTTTGTCAGGCTGATGGCAAATGAACTATTCCTTGCTTCTGAAAAGGAAATGGAAAAGGAATAAATACCTCATTGAGATTTCTGCAAGACAAAATTGTGTGTCAAGTTCCAAGCACGTAAAAGATAACTTAGGAGTTGGTCCTTGAGGACAGCTTTGTAAAATTGGATTTTGGAGGGTTTGAAAGGATTTTTGAGAGACAGGGATGCAGTGTCATTGATGTAATATTTCAGTGTTGGTTGATTCAGCGTGTCCTTATGATCGCAAGCAAGCCTTGTAAAACAAGATTCCCAAGTCCCAGTGCTGTTTACTTGAGTGTGAGTAACAGCTTAATACAGAAGTGGGAAACACCACCAGCGTTGTATTCCAGTAAAGTGTCTGAGAACTGCTGCAGGATAAAGTTGAATCTTCAGAAATGAAATTAGCCCCATTTTAGGAGACCTGACTATAGTTTAGAGAAAGCACACTTGTCCCTTTAGACTTGCATTTTGTGTTAGAGCTTCTTTTAATGTAGTGGCCCCTAAGGAATGAAGTCTGTACTGATGTATTAAAACAACAATTAATCACAGCATGAAAGCATTATTTTTCTCAGACTTAAGTGCAGCATGTTTTTCTTTCTGTTTCTTGAAGAGCATTGCTTCATTTAACAAGTCTATGATAAAAGGCAATACACTCACTGTGAAGTCTCTGAACTGCTATGAGTATTCCTGAAATAGATGATAGCCATGGTCATACATATGATGTAAGCTGCAGCTGTTAGGATGAGAGGTTTTAAATTGCCATCATAAGCGAATAAGATCATATAATGAAAGAGCCAATTTTTGGTAAGAGCTATCTTAACAAGTATTAGGTAACAGCACTGCTGATGGAAATAAAATAGGAAAACAAAATCTAGAGATGATGAAAATAAAAAGGAAATAAAAGAATGCATTTGGTATTTTTCATCAAGTTTGGGGTCAGTTGAGGGACTAATTCAATTTGCAGCTATTTGAATTTATGCAGTTGTGTAAAAAGAACATAGAAAGCCATAGCATTTATGAAAATTCAGTTGTGAAAACATAATGCAGCAGGAGTGCTTGAGCTTAAACTGCCTGCCCTTCTCGAAGCTCCTTGCTCTTAAAAATCTCTCCCTGCTATTTGCCATCCTATTCCTATATACACATGCTCTTTTACCATCTTGGGTGATGTTTTACATTTAAAATTGCCCATGCAACAAGGACTGCAGACTTCAGAGCAGTCTAACTCACTGGATGAAGTAGTAGAATGGTGATGGATACAAACTAGTGGACCAAATGTCCTGTTCTAGTCCACTTCCTTTGCACATATCCTCAGGACCCCAAGATGCAAACTCTTACAGACCAAGAGAGGGACCCTTAGTTTTACATTTAATTTCCTGTAAGTGGTTTCCTTAGCTGATGTCTGAGCTGGAACCTGCAGTTACGGTGGTGGCTTGGACAAATTCCTGTTCTGTTTGGTGGGCAAGTGAGAACAAAAGCAGGTTTTTCACAGAAAATTGTACAGTAGTGGTAAGAAACCAGGTGTGGTAGTAAATGGCAAAATTATATTTGTTTAGTAAATTCCTAAAGTAGTAAAATAAAAACTTCTGGCAAAGTGGGTGGATTTTCTTAATTTTCTTAGAAAAGTGACTTGCAAAAAAGGGGAATATTATGGCTCAGGGTGCTCATTCTCAAGTGACAGCAGTGGTGCCCTCACCTAGATTTGAGTGTTTCATCTTAAATGGAGCTGTCATAAGACAAAAATACAATAGCACTTATTAGTTAACCATCCTGTTGCAGAAAGTGGGCTTGGTTTCTGATTTTCAGTTTGAAAAGCAGCAAATAGAGTTATTGTGGTATTGCTATGGCAAGTGATTTAAACTCAAGTGCAGTAATAGGATCAGAAAGAATTGGGTGGGTGAGTCATTAGGATAAAATCCATGTGTGTGGTGGATCTAATCTAATGCAAGACGTTTCAGGGGAACAGAGGAAATGCTGTCCGCTGTCTTTATGCATACAAGCAGCATTTGTCCAAAACCAAAACACGCCAAAAAAAACCCAAACCCTCAAGATATTCAGAAGACTGCCTTACAGATCATGGGGAAAGTCCACATCCAGAATGCAGAATAGTTTAAATGAGTTCCTGCTTCTCTTGCTGTCTGAGTGAACATTTACTTCCTACATTTCCACTGGGTCAGGAGTTTTAGCTTCAAACCCTTCTGAACGTTTCTCAGTCCTTGATGTATTTTATTATCGACTGCCAAAGGAGCAAGTATAATCCTTTAAACCATTACAACTTGTAAACTGGAGCATGCAAGTATATGTGTGTGTTCTGGGGTTTTAAAGAGGTGAGCTTAGCTTGAAGCAGGTTATTTCCTATGGGTTCTTGCAAGACAGTCACCTATCCTCATCCAAGTGCTTCTTTAAATGTTTGGGTTACTTTGCAGGCAGGTAACAGGTAAATCTTCTCCTGTCACATACCCAGACATGGTCTCTCAGCTTATGCAAAGCCAGATTTAACCCAGAATCGACCTGTTCAAGTATCTGCTTCTAAACCAAACCAAGCAGCATGGGGTGAAACTGGTGTCTTCTGTCTCTAGGCTCTGGGTGCCTAAAGTACGTGTGTAAACAGAAGGTAGTTCAGAAGGTGTCCTTATGGTTGCCTTTATGGCTTGACATTTATGGAAATCGGGATACATATTTAACAGTAAAAAGAAAGGCTGTGCTTGGAGTTCCTAACCATCTATAGCCACAGTGCTGGCAGGGTGAACCAGGGTTTGGATAGCCCCTTCTCACCAAATGGTACAGTGGTGGTGCACAGTGGGTGCACATAAAACACCTGGGGAAGGTGAGATATTCTTACCAGAGACATGGGACTTAGGCACTCTTACTCCATACAGGCAGTGAAGACATTTCTACGTGCACTTCCTGCTATTGTTTCCCCTGTTCTTATTCTCACTCCAGATCTGGTACTGGAACTTGTCCTTTAGTCGTTTTACAAATGACTGTAGCCATGTTAGAGCACACAACACATTTCAGGCTCGCTCTCTGTAATATGCATTGAGAGTTGGTTGAATTAACTTGTCTCGGGTCAGTGACTGATTCTGATTGTAGCTTTTTATTTAGAGCAATCAAAGTCTGGCAATTCTGTGACAACCCACAATTCTCATAGTCCCAGAGCTGTTCAGTGCCTCTCCTCCCCGAGTAGATTAAAAAGTAACTTCTCAGTATATTGCATCTGCAAGCACCCCAAAGATACATTCTTGCTTTCATATTTCCTCTGTTGTTTCATAAGAATATTCTCTTGCAGGGTTTCCCTGAAGCATTACTGCAGTGGTGGTGATCCATAGCTGAATCTGAACTTTCATGGTAGTAATGTGCCAGCAGCTTACTCATTCCTTTGGCCTTAGTATAACCCTACTGAGTGGTTCCCTGTGGGAGGCTGAGCCCTGCTTGCTTTGAAACATTGTGCTAGAAATCCTACCAACTTGAGCTGTGAGGGCCCACAGGAGAAACAACCCTGTAGTTTATTGCCTGATGGGAGGTGCTGGCTGAATGCTGCCTTTGGAAGGCCAGCAGAAACGGGAACAAAACAGCAAGTGTTTCTCAGCTTGCAGTTTCTTTACAGCCCAGTAGTTTTGAGTAGATCTTGTTCTATAGTTTCATTTTTAACTTTCTTGGAGGATGTTTTCTTGGAAGATGGTTTAGTGATCACTTTAGCAATAATTTGCAGCAGAGGGAAGAGCCGCATCAAAAACCACTTGGAAATTATTCCAAAAGTCTTGGATCAGCAGCTGTGTTGCCAAGTGAAAATAATTCCCTAATTTATGCCTACTTTTGAGGTAGGACGTGTAGAGGTAATAATTGCTGACATTTGCAATGAAAGCAGAGGGGCTGAAGCTGTTCACAAATAATAGCTCTAATAGTTTATTTCCAGTTTTCTTTGCTGATAGCACTCCCTTAAATTACAAGTTGCCCAGTGCCACGGGGAGACCGGTGGTGTGAAGTTCTTGCTAAACTGCAGTAAGTCAGAGAGGAATGAAATGCTGCACTGAGAATGAGAAAAGAATTGTCTTGTTTGGCTGAATCCTGGATCAAGCCCTGGGGGGTTGTCAGCCTCCCCCCTGATTTTTATATTGCTTGAGAGGAAAGTTATGAGGCTACAGTGCATTAACAGGGAAAAAGGAAATATGAATGAAGGATAAAGGCATCCCAAGCAAAATGCAGAGCAGAGAGATCTTTAAAACAAGCCAAGAAAACAGGTTAATTTGATTGAATTTTAGTGGTTTCCATTTCCTCTTTGTATTTTTGACAACTTTTTAGCTGACAATCCATAATCTGTGTACTGTGTGTCTGAGGTTGAAGCTTCCTCATATTTTGCCTGAGCCAAAAAGCTGCTTTAATTTCATACCACTTGCATAACAGAAACGGAAGAAACAAACCAGTTTTATATTGGAAGAGCCTTTTTCTCATTTTTGTTTCATACAGTAAAACTGCTGAACCCCTCTTTCTTTAATACCCCACACTGGTCTTGCTGCTATGGACCTGTGGGTGCTTGATTTCAGCTTATATGACTGCAGGACAGAATTGCTTGCCTGTGCATTGCACAGTTAACATATACAATGAAATGAAATAACTTTCATACCTGCTGAATTGTATAGAAGAGTGTGGTGTATTTTTTACTTGTCTGGTAAATCAAATAGAATTTGTTAACTTTGCATAGTGCAGTTACAGCTAAGTTTGAAAAGGAGTTTAGTGCCTGTTGACCTCGAAGTTATTCTGAAGTACTTGGATGCTTCTGCAGATTTAAGACAGGAGCTGTATGGTGAGAACCATAGAGTGGTTCTCTGTAGATTATTGTAATACATAAATATGCAACTAAATCATGGATGACATGCATGTATCAGAATGAGGGACTGTCACGGTAAACTTTGTTGCTAGTATTTTTACTGAAAACAATATAGAATGTGATGATAGAAATACTGGTTGGCCAAGACCTTAAGTGAAATTCCTGGTGCAACTTCTAAATTCTAATCTAACAAATTTTGGCATGTAAGTGATGGAAGACTATGGCAAAGGGGGTAGAATACTCTCTTATTTTGGAACTTTTAAAGTGCCTATCTATACAGATGAAAAGATGAATCAATTACAACTGAGCTGGGTACATAGGGCAATGTCCTGAGTTCCTGTGGATTAATTAAACTGTATTAATTTGTATTGTTTACTCAGAGTTCCCTCTAGTCATCTGTTCTATGTGTATGTAAAACGTATCTGGTTACTTCCCAGGCTTTGCTGAAATCTATTCGATGAAGTAAGACCTTCTGTTAGGCAGACATAAGCTAGTTTTGGTCATCATTTATAATGAGATTTAGAGGAAGGAAATAATCTTGTTTTAAAAATGAAACCTGATAGTTGAATTTGACAGAAAAGAATCAAAATAAGAACTTGGAAAGAGTTAAAATTCATCAGAGTATTGAACCGTTTATTGCATTTCCATCACGTTCAGCACTTCCCAGTAACACAGATCAGTATTTTTGTTATGGTTTGTTGTTAACACTTACCAGCTCAGACCCTGTGGTAACTGGTCTCACTGCTAGAACCTGTGTAACTTGATGCCTTATCTGTAATTGTAAGCATTTATTTTATGTATTTTATTTATTCTTTGATTTTTCCACTATAGTGTTTTTTTCTAGTAACCAGCATGAAAGGGTTTTTTCAGCGTGCTGTGGTAGAATGGTAAGGAGATGGTAGCTGATGTGTTCAAAACTTGTCTGTTAAGTTTGCTTTGTTTCCTGCAGGTCTCTTAACATGGACTTTGAGAATCAAGACAAAGAGAAAGACAATAGCAGCACAGCTGGGTCTTTTAATGGCAACAGCACCAATAACAGTAAGGGTTAGCTTTACTCCTTATCTTTCTTCTGCACTTGTGTATGTTTCATTCTCTTTTGCCTCCTCTGTCCATGTGTTTCAGCTGTGTGCATTGTAGATTCACCTGATGGATTAGAGCTGTTTTGTCTGGGCACTTGCCATCTTGCCAAGCACTAATACTGCTGTCTGGGTCATGCCCGTGGATTTAAAACATCAATGTAACATTTCCATAACGCATAAAAGTTGCATTCTGCACAATGGGTCAGGTTTTACTGGAAATGGAAATGACTTGACTTCAAAAAAAGCTCTACCACACAGTTGAGAAGGGAATGTCATTTCTTCTTGTCTGGAGTTTCTCATGATGAC
The DNA here is from genome assembly GCF_033815535.1 of Pezoporus flaviventris. Taxonomy (NCBI): domain Eukaryota; kingdom Metazoa; phylum Chordata; class Aves; order Psittaciformes; family Psittacidae; genus Pezoporus; species Pezoporus flaviventris. Next base: position 4,321,658 of record NW_026892589.1, on the reverse strand, counting down.
ATATTAGGCTCTCCATAAGCAATGAGAGATCTCATCCTATGCTAACAAGTCCATAAGGATGATTCATCTTTGTCAATAAAGAAATTAAAGTATAGAGTTCACATGGCAACTCATTTATAATGGACAGCAACCCACTCTGTTCAGGATGGGGTTTAATACGTCCACTGCTATGTGGTGATTGTCCCCTCTAATCTATAAATATATTCCAGGCAGCTTGGCCATTTGAGATGCACTATTTTGCAGGTAAAAATATGTATGTGAACAGCTACAGTGGAATGCAATGCACAGAATGTGCTGTAAATTCACACCTGAGTTTAACTTCGAGCAATTTATATGGCTGTATCTTGGCTGTGTGAATTTAGGCTCTAGAAAGATTTCTGCAAGTTTAGAAGACACGAGTGAGATATGTGGGCAGCCCTGTTCATGAAACCCTGAATGCTAAGGTTGCTTTGTTTAAAGTAAGAAATACAACTTTAGAAGTATAAATAAAATGACATATATGGCTATTTGAAGGGGCTTTTTTCTTTAATATAGGCTCTTGGAATTTACATAGTTGCTGGAGCACAGCTTCTCTTGGCAACACAGAGCAGAGGTTGCTGCGCTTGGTGATTCAGCAATGAACACTTGAGGCTTTTGGCATCTGGGTAGTAAGAGAAGACAGGCTGGAGCTGGGGAATAAGCACATTAGAGGGATTAGCTGTCAAAATGATCAGAAATGAAATGAAGCACTTTGACATTTAACACTGCAGGCACTAATTCCCATATGCCAAGGTGGTTTGTAGTATGTCACTGCTGGGGGTTTGGTTTGTTTGTTTTTTCCCTTGGGAAGTTGAAGGGCATGTGAATGAATGCTGTTCTCAAAGCAGGAGGAACTAGATCTGAATCACAGATTAGAACACAGGAATTTTGCACTGTCATCGCTGGACTATCTATATTGTACTTGATTTACCCTTTTGTACCAGACCTCAGTAACATTGAAACCCCAAGTGACTGAGTTCTGCTTTTTAGTTTTCAAATTCATTGTGCTATTTGTGTGTAGGACTGAGAGTGCCCGTGTCAGGGCTCTGTGCTCACTGGTTAGGTTTTCCTTTATGAAAATGATCAAATACTTAGGACAGATACTAAGTTGTAGTGAGTGTATTTCGTGTGTTTGAGGTTTTTGGACACAGGTTGTTAGGTATGAGTTGTGTAGGCAACCCATTATTTAGACAACTTGCCACTCTTCCACAAAAAAACAAACAAACTAGACACATTCTGACACACAGGAACAACGTGTGTGCGTATTTACATGTATGTGCACGTCCGTATATGTGCGTGCATAACACTTGCACAGATATTCTGCTTGATAACCTCAAAGCTTATCCTTAAAATCCTGGGACTGGTAAAACCCTGCTTCATGCAGCAGTGTCTAATTATTTTGGAATAGCCCAGTGATGTTCAGTGGGTTTTGGTCTCAGTCTTGTATTAAATTTTCATTAGAGACTTTTTGGATGCTTCTCATCAAGCGTCTGCTTCAGATGTAACCTGTTCTTTTAATGCTCTGCAAGTAAAAGTGTGCCTTACATTTTTAACTGGGTTATTACTTATGGCTTCTTCCCCTCCCTCATGGTCAAAGGTGAATACAGCTGCAGAGGCTGGTTAACCATGAGAATTTGCAGGGATGGGTGGGCTTTAATTCTAAAACCTCATGGTAAGAGATAGTACAAATTTTCCTGTGCCCTAGTTAATCTCCCTCGTAGTCACACTGCATGGTTGAGGTGGGGGAAGTAATCGCAATAAAACACTTCAGTATCTCTGCACTGTTCAGAATTGCTTCCAGCTATAAACCAACAAAAGATCATGCTCACATGTTATAGCATACAGAGCAACAGCAGCACGTGGTGAGCTGAGCTGGTAGCTTCAAAACCAGGTAAATGACTTGGGTGTTCTTTGAAAACTGCCCTTCTTTGTTAAGGTTGATGTTATCTGGTGATGGAAATCAGTGATGCAATTTAAGTGCATGGTGGCCTTCACCCAAGTGGAATATGAAGCTGAGGCACCCTTTGCTTGAGCTGGGTCAGCCTTACACTGTCTGCAGCTCTGCTGTTGGTCAGGCTCTTTTCCTTGTGCTGAGAGTTAAGCAAAACTTCCACATGCCCTGTTCAACATGTTTATGTGGCTCAGTGTAAAATGAAGCAAACGCACAATTGATTTATTATTCCTAATCCCTAAATCACGTTAATGTTTGTAACTTGCACCAGAGACAGGATGAGTAACAAGAAAAAACTCACACATTTCCTCTCAGCTTCTAGTTCTTGAGTCCTGCCAAGCAGAGCTGTTGCTGTGCACCCAGCCCGCGTGCCCATGTGGTGCAGCTGGAGTGTTTCTGCACGGGCTGCTGGGCTCAGTTATGGCAGTGCACAAAGATCTCGGAGTGAGTGTCTCTATTGCAGCAGTGCTGAAATGGAATACACTGTCAGGGCCCCCAGGTGTGGTGCTGAGGGCAGGCTCTCAGTGTGTGTGTGGTTAAGGAACAGCCAAGTTAAATGTCACTCTCTTTCCTTCTGCAGGTATTCAAACCATTGATTCTACCCAGGCGTTGTTCCTGCCGATCGGAGCGTCTGTGTCTCTCCTAGTTATGTTCTTCTTCTTTGATTCAGTTCAAGTTGTCTTTACAATATGCACAGCAGGTGACTTAAGTTTTCTTCTCTTTATGATTGGAATAGAACAGAAAGCACTGATTTAGTTAAATATTGTTGATAAGGGTTGTAATGCATGACATGGGACATTAAAAAAAGCGAGTTTCACAGTTGTAGTTTCATGTCTCTGTGGCTATTAATAAAGTGACAAGTAGTATTTGAGAAGTATTTTCCACTTGGAGGTTTGCTAAGCCTCCTGAACTATAAATTGCCAGAGTTCTGAAAGATGCTGGATGCATTGTTTTATGTAAAGTTCACTTGTGCTTAGAACTGTAGTTAGAACTTAGAAATCAGTGCTTAGAACTGTACATGCTGTTCTGTAATTCAGGTAATTTACATGATCACAGCATAACTCTGGAGATCCCATCCAGAGACTTCTTTTCCTAGTTTAATTTTGGGGTTTGCTTTGATACAGTTTTTCTTTGTACTTCTGGTCTCGCTAGTCCTTTGAGCATTATAATTCTGCACTGCCTGAATTTAGAACAAAAATGAAGCTGCTGTCTGCAGGTAAATTAGAGACCCACTGGTCCTGGTTATTAGTATATACACTTTGTCATTTAAGTCAATGCCATGACTTAGATTAAAAAAAACAAATAAATGAATTTGCCTTTTAATCTCTTTGCAGTTCTTAAAGCTGCCGCTCAGGGCAGCCGGATTCTTGCCACTGCTCCAAATGTGCAGCAGCTTTTAAAAGTTGTACTCCTCAGTCCTCGTACTGAGTCTGTGGAGATTTGTAACCCACTGAATACCTCTCATCCTCTCCTGCTTCATGTACATGCAGCGCAGGCTTTGCCCTCGTGCTTTAACTCCCCAGCTATGCATCCTCTCCAGCCTCTTGATCTGGCCGATGTTGGTGGGTGAAATCTAAATCTCTGCTCTTGACATGAATCTGGAGGCTCCTGTCCAGTTCTGGAAGCACAGTGCTGGAAAGATCTGCTGAACAGTGCTTTTATAACTTTGACCTTTGACATACGTGTTCTTTCCTATTAAAATTAAATTATTACTTCAGATAAAGTTCACTATATGCTAGATATTAGGGGAATGTACTCACACAAATATGTAAGGTGTAGGGGAAGATTAATGACAAAAGACCAGTTTTGACTTGTCATGTTTATTGGTCCATTTATTTCCAGAATGACCTTGACATTTATAACTTTATTTGTGGCATTTGTGCTGTGTAATCGTATGAGCTTGTGTCGGTTGGGGCTTGTTGCAGCTTTAAGAGGGTTGAGTCTGTTTGGACCAGTGCACTTGGGTGTCTTTATTCTTTAACCTGGGTTTACCATGCTTTTGTGCTTTTCCTTGGTCTTGCATCAGAGGATGTCATTAAGCTCAGGGGACTTAGGCCCCAGGCTGAAATCACAGCCTCCTTAGAGGTTACACAGCAGGATGCAGACCCTGCTGGAGCTGGGAATGTGCGAGCTGTGGGATTCAATCCCTTGTCCCCTGAAGCTCAGGTAGTGCTATTTTACATCCTCCTTTTGTAGACTGTAGAGGATGGTGTGGGGAAATTCTGCATTATAGCTGATGGCAGGTTCTTAAACCTTCATCCCACAAGGATTTGTCTCTCAGGAGCAAGGGCAGGCACAGCAGAGAGCCCAGGGCTAGAACCAGCTGCTGAGCAGGGGGCAGAGCTGAAGAGTTGGCTCGTTGCCTACAGGCAGGAGCTAAGCCAAAGGATTGCCCATTGAGTAATAGGTGTTGAGACTGGAGGGAAGAGAAACTTACCATGGGAAGCCTGGACAGGCAGGAATGAGACTGAGAGTGTATTAGGGTGATTACATTTTAATTCTTATACTCTGAATGAACCCAGCTTAGGGGTGGCAGCGGCTGGGGATACCAGGACAGGAGATGCAGGGTTCCCTGCTGAGAGGAGCTGGAGGGAAGGGAGAGATTCCAAGGGCAGAAAGGGTTTTCCTGGGCTGAGGAAGGGTCATTCCAGCCATGGTGGCCCAGGGAGCAGGGCTGCAAGGTGCAAGGACCTGGGCAGCAGGGCACAGGCCTCGCTGGGCAGGGATCTTTCTCAGGTGCCTCTGGAAAGGTTCCTAGTTCAGCATGTGCGGAGCTGCCACGCTCAGACTGTTCGTTCTTTCCCCACCCATTCTGCCTTGTTTCCTCCCCTCTGAAATAGTGAGGACTGGGGCTGGCACCGTGCTCTTTGCCTGCAGATGCTTTTTACAACTTCCTTTGTCAATGAATTTATTTCTTCATTTATATTAGTCTTTCTCCCACCAGAAGGGGCAGAATTGAGGGGTGGAAACGTGTGGTTTGAGCACCCCCAGTTTCTTTTCTCCAGTCGGCTTAGGCTGTGCACTAAAGAGAATGTTTGATTCCTTCCCATGCTCTTAATTTGACAAGAGGAAAACAAAAAATGCCTTTTCAAACCCAACAGCAGCCACCCCAGTGTAAGGCATGAGTAGAGGGCAGCACAGAGATTTGATCTGTAGCATGTTGAACAACTCCTTCCTTTCCATCAGTTCTTGCTGCAGCAGTTTTGGACGTGTGCTGCTGCCTTGTCTGTGTCTCCTGGCCCTCACTGTGCAGCCTTTTAAAGCAGTCCTTAGTGCAAATCCAGTGCTAGGATATTTAAAAGAACTGGAAGGAAAAATGATTGTAAACACCCGCAGTTACCGAAGGTTTTCACAAGGGTGTGGATGGGACAAAGTATGCTCCTTAAAAAGGCAGCGTTAATGGGAACCCTCTGTTTGGATGCATTCGGGTTTGGTTTGCCTGACTTTCAGGAACGTACATCACTTTGTATTTATAAAAGTGAAGTGTCCAGCTGCTGGCTGTGATTTATCGTAAGTTCTGCTTGTTTCAGTAACAAAGAAAGGGGTCAGAGTGAGGGGGGGGGGGGGGGGGGGAATGAGCTAAGAAGTAGAAAAGCCACGTGAGTTCTGCAGCCTCTGTGTGCTTTACTGAAGAATTATAGAAGAACCTCGCAGCCAGTTTGCAGTCAGTTGGGGGTTTTGACTCGGAATATTTGAGAACTGTTTTCCTTGCTGAGCTGATCACGAATAGCTGCAAGACTTCATTTTAGCTTTGTAAGGCTTGGGGATTGGTCGCTGCATTCCTTTGAGAGCTTTTATTTTGGCCCAAGTTTGAAAGCCTACCAACAATAGAAGTTCTGCAGAAAACCTTGGAGCCGCTCTTCCTTTGATAATACTGCAGCACAGGATAATAGGGCATTGTTGCAAGAGCTTTTTCAGATTGGAGGAGCTTGTTTGTGTACTGTGGAAGTTAGGTCTGAATGCACTAATATTACCTTGTCTTCTCTTTTCAGTCCTTGCAACAATAGCTTTTGCTTTCCTTCTGCTCCCGATGTGCCAGTACTTAACACGGCCTTGTTCACCTCAAAACAAGTAAGGACTCGAAAAACCTTTTGCTCCTCCTCTTGTTTGTTGTATTTATTTCTTTTAATGTGAATTCTTGAGCGGAGTCTTTGGTTCCAAGCACTGACCTCAGGCCTTGGGGGCTGATGTTTGTGCACACTTCCTGTGTGAACACCACGTTTCCACTTTGAAACTCAGAAGCACAATTTGTGCAAGGCCCCCGTGCTTGCCAGCCTGGGAAATGCGCTCCCATCGCAGGGGATGCGATTTCCCAACAGTGGCTTTGAAGAAGTTTGGCTCCTTTTGTCTGAGATTTCAGCCTGGGATTTGGTATTGGATTTTAATGCTTATTAAATTCAGGCCATGGATTTTAATGCTGGGTCTTTCAGAGGCTGGAGTTACACCAATAATTACAGCTGTTAATGTCATGTTTTGAAACCCATTTCTTTTTTTAACCTTGTGGCTGGAGTTCATGTTGCAGAAGGCACTATCTTAGATGGCACCAGGAAATAGCATACATGGTAACCATTTCAAGAGAGGTGCCAAGATTTACAGGGGGGGTTTCCATCTCTGTAGTTCAGGCTTTACACACAGTAGTTGAACGTGAGGAAAGCTTTTATTTTGTTGCTGTTTTGGTACCTATTTGTGGCAGAGGAACTTCCCTTCAGTTGTTCTTGGCATCTTTCAGCAGCAGTTGAGCCTTGTTCCAGCAGGGTCCATTTGCTGTTCTTTAAATGGAAACATAAAATCTTCTAGCTAATGTTTGTGTGTTGTTCCTAGGATTTCCTTTGGCTGCTGCGGGCGTTTCACTGCTGCTGAGCTGCTCTCATTTTCTCTGTCTGTGATGCTTGTCCTTATCTGGGTCCTGACTGGCCACTGGCTCCTTATGGATGGTGAGTATGTGAATCGGGGGATTTCAGGACTGGCTTGTGCCTGTTCTGACACATCCCATCCCCTGGCGATGACTGCTGAAATGTGCACGTTAGCAGCTTGCTGAGCTGAGCTGTGCTGTTGTGTGGTAGGCTGTCAGGAACATGCCGGGTGGTGTTTGGGACACCTGTTTTTCTGGTTTGTGAAAGCTCCCGAGGAAGTGCCAGGACACTCATGAGAGATACTGCACACCTGTGTGGTGTGGGCGAGCGGGCGGTTCTAGCTTAAGGTGTGTGGAGGCAGTGGTGGTTGAGTCACAGCTCGATCCTTGCAATCGGGTTCATTTTTGCTGTGCATCTTCTTGTTGGTCGGTTCAGATGATCAAATAATTTGTTGTGAGCCAGTTCACAGTAGCTGCTTGTCTTTGATCTCTTTGATGCTTGCCACGGATGGGGAGGTGGGTGAAGCTGGCAGGCATCCAGTTGGCTTGAAGGTGTGATTTGTTCTTTGCCATGCTGGGTGAACTGAATTCACAGCTTACTGTGCCGAAAAGGAGCTTTCCTCCTCCCCTCCTGCCTCCCGGAGCTCTTGTGCTAGCTCTGGCACTCACTTAATCACATGGTAAACTGATTCAGCTCACTAGAATGGCAGCGTACTCTTTTTTTTGCCTGGCTATTTTGCTGCTGCTGCAGTAAGATGAATTGGATTATTGTGCAGTCAGGTATGTGCTAAATTTGGCTAAAGGTAAGTGGCAGCATGACAGGATCTAAGAGAATGAAGTGGATATGATTGCAAAGGAATGATGGGGAAGCCAGGAGCAGGACCTCCGCTTCTCAGCAGTGTCGGGCACCTCTGTTGGCATAGGACATCTCACGAAATGGCACCCTGTGGTTGTGATTGCTTGAGGAAAAATAGGTGGGACAGCATTACCTGCCCTTGAAATTGCTTGTTGCAATAGAAAACGTACGGCCTGTCGGCTCTCCAGCTCCTCCTGAATGAGGCAGCAGCAAGTCCTTAGCGCTGAAACCTCTCACGGCACCTCGAACATTTCTTTTGTTTAAGAGCATTGTTTCATTTGTGTTTTTTGCTGCTCTGAAAGTTCCAGCTGGTGCACTCGAGGGAATGCATTTCACAGTACCCAGAGACTAAATAAAGAACTGCAGGTCAAGTTTGGTTTGTGTGAAGCAGAGTAGCCCACCATGGAATCAGGAGTGCTTCTGGATCTGCAGGAGCTACAAAGCTCAATGGAATGTCAGGCATGGATTTTGGCAAAGTCTGAAAAGATTTGTCTGCACTGAGGTACCAACAGAAGTGTTCCCTTAAAAACAGCTATTTTTGTGAGCGCTTCAGTCTGAAATAGCAGGCTTGGATGTAATCAATCTGCACAGCACTGAGCTGCTGCTGCTGGGTGGTTTCTAGGGTTTACTCCTCTGTGTGGTTGCTTAGGATTTACTGAACTCTGGTGATACTGTCTGGCTTTGGTGCATTTTACGTGGCTTATATGAAGGGAGTTGAACTCTATAGGTAAGCCTCGTGTCATTTGTTCAAATCCAACTATATCAGTGTTTGTCAATGACACTGAACAGGGAGCAGCATTTATTTGCCTTCACCAGGGAAACAGACTCTGCAGTTTTACTCCTGATCCTGTACTGCTGCAAATGGGACTACGTCATCTCTGCCTTTACCCTTTGCTTCTCTGTAACTGCAGCCTTGATACCCCAGCTCATCTTGTTTGGAGGGCAACACGGGCAGTAAGTGCTGCTCGATGCCGTGTGCAGGGTGTGCCGCAGTCGGAGCTGTGTGCGGATCATCGGCTGGCTCGGAATGAACCAGATGTTGTGAGCAGGCCTCACGTCCCTTGGGCCAGTGGCTGGAGGGGGAAACAGGGCAGGCATCTCCTCTTAACAGTGCACCTCAAGTTTTGTGTCTGGCTTCCTGGTGTGCAGCTCATTATCTCCTATGAGAGTGTTTCTACTTCAGAGCTGAGGAACAAGGAGGGGAGGTATTTCATGGTGATTTCTTGTCCTTACAGAATCAAGGTGTGGTGGTTACTCCAGAGCCGTCTTCAGTGCTCAAACACTGCAGTTCCCTCAGTGTGCAGTAGTTGGTTGAACTGTTTCTAAAGCTAGGGGTGTTGTACAGGATGGAATGAGCAGATACTGTCTCCAGGGGGTTGTTCTGGCCTGTGGTGATGCACATCATCTATAGGTCTTGAAGTGCCTGTGTCTCAGAGCAGATTGTTTGATGACAGTCATCAAGGGTGCTCCCCGTCCCCTGGTTAACAGGTTCCTGAATAGAGGACACAGCTAGAGATGCACAGTGGGAATGCTGCAGATGTGCACTGTGCCTGCTACAGAGTGAACTGAACAGTCACGGACACCCTGGGAACTGCTGCAGGCCTTCACTGCTGCGGCCATTGCGCAGAGGCTGCTTCCTGACAAGTGTTCTTATTCCCACCCTTTACAATACACTCTGAGAGTTGTAGAGGAGCATGATTAGATCAGAACTTCACCACCTCTTTGACAAAAGGTCAGCGTGTGGGGCAGCTTAGACTTTGGTAGCTTGCACAGTGCTTTGTAAACCAGCATCCTGGTGGTTTCATCTGTTGTGTAGTGCAGCAAAGCTGAGAAATGCCCTGTATCCAGAGGGTCTGAGCACACGTGTGAGAATACTCATTCTCACACAGCATCCTCATTCTGCAAGGAGCATGCTTGCAGGGACCCCGAGGTTCATTTGTTCTGTTGGCTGAGGGTTAACTCTTTCAGTTCTTGCTTGCTCAGCTTCATTATCCCATTGCCCAGGACGTTCTACCCAGAGCCTCCTCATTTCATTTCCTTTCTCTCCCCCCCCTGCTTCTCTTTTTCTTTCTTAATGACTTGCATAACGTGTTTAGTGTAGATCTGCCTTATACAGCGTGTCAGCACCATCCATGAGCCTGGGTATTGATGACTTTGTTTCCTACCTGATTTCTGGGGTTTGTCATTGCAGAAGGAAGCTGGCTTCCATTTGAGAGGCCTGTCGGAGGTTTGCCTGCACTTTGGCCTGATTCACTCCTGTTTCCTCTCGGGCATCCTTGCCTCCCTTCTGTGTTTAAATTTGCCAGTATTTCTTCAGGCAGTTGCAGAACTGCACAATTACTGGTGTGTGTCTTTCACCGTCTCCTTTTCTGCCCAGTCTTTGCTTGGTTTGATGAAAGTGCCTTGCTTGTGTGCCCGTGTTCCTGTCAGTAATGGAGAAATCAATTGTGTGGGCAACAGATAAAACTCATGCTGGTTCAAATATTTCCACTTCTAGTTAATTATAACCTGGAAATCCTCTCCTAAATATAGGCTTGTTTGGGCTATTATTAACATTGGCTTTAGAGAAACCTCTTTGATTTAAGACAGGCGGTTCCCTTGTATTTGCTCCTCTGCCAGAGGAAGTCAGTGACTGAAGGCTGTATTGAATGACTGAGTGCAGTTCTTTTTCTCGCTGCTTTGCTGTGTCAAATTCTTTAAACCTCAATAATTTGCTTACACTTTATAGCAAGTTGCAGTTGTGCAGCACGATTTAAGGCACGCTTTTATCGGAGTAATCCCATTACTGTGCTCAGCCTGGCAGCCGTGACGCTCCGTGTTGTGCTGAGCTTATCAGCTCCCAGAAGATAAGGTGGGTTTGGCAGAGCCAGTGCTGGGCTGCAGTCCCTGGGCACTGCGAGCAGCCACGCTGGCAGGCCTGCGGTGGCCCCTGAATCCACAGGGATGTGTTTCTGTAGCGGTTTGGTGGAGGAGCTGTGTACCTTGCAGGTGAAAGGCAGGCAGGTGTAAGGTGGTTTCCCAGTGCATCATTACAGCACCAGAGGCCGAAGGTTAACCTGTAAATCTTAGCAAATCTGGTCACACTGTCGCACTGGTGGGCACACAGGGAGTGATCCATCTTCCCTGGATTCAGTTGGTTAGAATGGGTTTGTGACTGTTTGTAATTGTGGGATGTTAGGCAAATATTGACATAGTGTACACAGGAAAAAACATCTACATACATTAGGCAGTTATTTACATATGGCTGTATACTTAAGCATGCTGGGGTCCCAACGGGGCTCCATTATTCCTTGTGAATGTCCTGATGCATAGATTGATTTACTTCAAGTATCTCTTCAGGGATTCACTTGTATCCATTTGAAGTACATTTGAATGTCAGGTGGGTACCATTGGTAGCTAAGGCCAGGCCTAAAGCAGGAGGAAATCACACAAATGTGAAGAGTAGGACTGCCTTTGTTTTTAGTGTAATACCAGTTTTCTGCCCTGACAGAATTCCTCTTGGAACAGAACTAATGTGAGCTGTGGCATGCTGTTGAGCTTGGCTGAAAACTCACCTCTGGGAGAGGGGTTGGGAAAAGACTTGCCCATATTTTTTCCCCATTGGTAGGCAGGCTTCTACATGGATTTTTGTTATTGGGAAAGCCCTGCCTCTCCAAACAGTGATACCATAGCTGGTGTTGGGCAGCCGCCCACAGTCTTGGCCAAGCAGAGGAGGCCACAGAGATGCTGCGAGGGCTGGAGCAGCTCTGCTCTGGAGCCAGGCTGAGAGAGCTGGGCTGGGTCAGCCTGGAGAAGCCTGGGGAGATCTTCAGGCAGCTTCCAGTGCCTGAAGGGGCCAGCAAGAAAGCTGGAGAGGGACTTCTTACAAGGGCATGTAGTGACAGGACAGGGGGGGAATCGCTTTAAGCTGAAAGAGGGAGATTTAGGTTAGGTATTAGGATGAAGCTCTTACCTGTGAGGATGGTGATATGTAAGGTTCTTCCCAACCCAAGTGATGACTCTACAGTTAAGATTGGTTTGAGTGGACTTTGTCACACCATGTTCCAGCGTCATGTACCCGTCACACCATGTTCTAACATGTCATGTACCCGCCATAACATGTTCCAACATGTCGTGTACCTGGGCTGTTTCTGAATTCAGATTTGTCAAGGATTTTATTTACTGTATGCATTTGCTAGAAAACCTCTGAATAGCATGAAAGATGTTTATGTGTGGGGCACAGGGAGCTCCAAGTTGCTTTGTTGCTTATGTTTTTAACTGGGTAGCCAGTGATGGAGCCTCTAGGACACAATGCATGAGAACGTTTCCTAGCGGTGGGCAGCAGAAGGTGAGTGGTGAGGGCAGCTGTGCCTGCAGAGGGATTCCTGCTTCCATGGGGGCAGGCTCACAGCTGGCTCCTGAGTGTATTTTGGCTGTTGTTAACTCTGAGTTTCACTATCTGGGAGCAGCAGACAGCCCCCTTGTGCATGCAGAGCTGCACAGGTGCCACAGAGGCTGCTTTGGGGGATGTTTTGTGGGGGAGGTATTGGCTTGGGGATGTTTGTTTTGTTTTGCTCTTTTTTAATGAACTAATTCTGTGCTTGCATTTGTAGCTCTGGCTATGGGCCTGTGTGTTGCAATGATAGCCTTTGTTCGGCTGCCCAGCCTGAAGGTTTCCTGCTTGCTACTCTCTGGGTTACTAATTTATGATGTCTTTTGGGTAAGTGTTTTGGTTTTGCTAAAACTGTTTTTATCCTTTGGATCTGTAGTTGGCTGTGGGCCACTTGTACGTGAACTGTACTAGTATGGAGTTGATGAAGCCTGGCAAAGCCAGATCAGCTTCTTTGCTCCGTTCTGAGATGTTCACGTCTGCAGCAGGATACAGAATGTTTTCCTCACTAATTATTGACAAAAGCAGGACCATGATGAGAAGATTTCAACTTTGGCAATTCAGTTGATTACTTTAAAAGATAAACTGGACCTCAGCTTGCGAAGGCCTGGCTGCAGATCAGCACGGGCATTTCCAAGTGAGCACAAAGCCTTACCCACACTTGCACAGTGTGAACGTGCCAACTTCTGATGAGCAGGGAAAGCCACAGGACAGGAATGCAGCTGGTTCATAGCCAGGGAGCCTGGCAGAAAATCTCAGTGCACTTCTCAAGAAACCTGCCACAACAGATTTTGTGATACTGAAAGGATTTTGTGTTACCTTTGCCTAATACCAAGCACTGACCCAGGGAAGTGATTGCGTGTAGTCAGCCAGTTTCCCAGTGCAGTGAGCTGTAGAGTAAGGGCCTGACTGAAACAAGTGTTGCATCATTCTGTGTCTGAGGGAGCACCGACTGCACTTACCTCTTCTCTGCTTTCAGGCTTTCTCATATTATCAGTATCCTGCTACCTGCCTCTGTAGTGCTGGACTACCTGCTTGTAGTCTGGATAGATCCTTTGCCAAAGGATCTCAAGATATCGATCGATACCTTGATATCAGAAAGTGTATTGCAGTTATTATTGAGGATTAATGGTGTAAAAAAAGTTATGAGCTTTTTAAATACATAAGCCTTTTATTATCACATAGACAGTGTATGTGTATGGAAAATCTGGACAACATCCTTTCTTTTCTTGAGCAAGCAAAGCAAAACGCCGCGCAGCTTTCAGTGGCTGTGATTGTGGTGTGTAATTGCTGACCGTTTCCTTGCTCCGCAGGTCTTTTTTTCTGCCTACATCTTTAACAGCAACGTGATGGTGAAAGTGGCCACACAACCAGCTGATAACCCCCTGGATGTTTTATCCCGGAAGCTTCACCTGGGACCAAATGTGGGTAGAGATGTTCCCCGTCTGTCCCTGCCTGGTAAACTTGTATTTCCAAGGTAAAATCAGCAGTTCCTTTACTGTATTATCTAAGAAAAGTTTTCCTTCCCTGTACTTCGTAGTAGTGCTGACTCCATTGGAAAATATCAGTTTAGTTCCCTGTTCAGTCGCTCCCTCTTCATGATAAAAAGGTATAGAATGAATAGTGAGGGCTGGACACCTTCGTGTGCTGACTCACAGCACACAGCCATGATCCTCATTAGGTTGAAGTGGTCTGTTCAGAACAGGATGCACCATTTGATGTATGCGTGAGTTCTGCAGACCCAAGGTTTGTTGCAACATTGGAATAGTCCTGATCACTGCCAAGTGATGAGGAAGGGAGTTAGAGGCTGTTCTAAGCAGGGACAGCTTTACTGGGTAGGTTTGTGTTGGAGGGAGATCATTCCCCATCTCTCTTCCGCAGGGGTCCTGTGCTAGCTGGGGTTTTTAATCAGATGTACCTGGGCCCTATGGGCAGTAAGCAGGCTCCAGTGCACCAGCAGTTACACATAGGTTATGTTGGGACATTTACTCTTGCTCCTTTAGATGTTGGGTGCTGAATTACAGACATCAGGATTTGATTCTCTGCAGTGAGGAAACCAAAATTACTCTTTTTGCCAACTCTGTGCTAACTTAAACTGGCTTCGTTTTCATGAAAAATGGGCAATTTTAGTTCTTCATCTACTTAACAATTGGCCCTTTTGTGGGACTCTCATGAGAGTGTAGTTCTCTGTGTGTTTTATCTGAATGAGGCTGAAGATCTCAGAATTCCATAAATTGACTTATTGCCTTGTATTAGAGGTGATCTGCGTGCACGGGAATGAAGGTGCAGCGTGTGTCAGTACTATACAGTGTGGTAAAATGGTCAGCAATGCTTGAGGTGAATGAAATACTGAGTTGATGGATCTGTTCCATTGAGTGACTTAAGAGCAGCTTAAGCACTGCTGGTAGAAATAAACTGGTTTGGAGCAACATGTCATTACTGTCAGAATGAGTATGATTAAAACTGAGCTGAGGTGGTGGCAACATCACTGATGAAAAGATCTTCAGTAGCCAGCATTTAGTGTCTTCTACACAGCAGTTTGCCAGTAGAAAGAAGGGATGTGCAAGATGAAGCTCAGAACCAGCATGGAGGAGCCTAGAGCTTGTCCCCTCGTGTTCTGGGCATGAACCCACTTTCGGTTGCTGTCTAGTTCCACAGGCAGCCACTTCTCCATGCTGGGGATCGGAGATATTGTGATGCCAGGTCTTCTGCTCTGCTTCGTCCTGCGTTACGATAACTACAAGAAGCAAGCCAACAGCGATTCCTGTGGTGCCCCAGGACCAGGGAACATCTCTGGCCGTATGCAGAAGGTCTCTTACTTCCACTGCACACTTATTGGCTATTTTGTAGGTGAGTGCTTGGGTTAATATGGGTAGCTGCTTAGTGAGCAGGAGTGGGGTTATTGTAGTAGGTTTAAAAGATGATGAAAGCAAGTGTAAAGAGGCTTTGAGGGAACACTTTTTTAATCCTCCTCTCTTTGAGTTTGATTGGCGTGCTCTGGGGAGAAAACCCCTTCTACAGTCTTAGGGGGGTTGCTGGATTTTATTTATAGAGGGAAAGAGATTATCAGTGTGTTCTTGATACTTTGCTTTACGAGCACAGAAGGTGCCATAGCTCGTACCCAGGCTATGGGAACAATATAGGATCTCTGGATGGATTATGCCGTGCAGGGTACATCCAGGTAATGCCTGCATTTTTGTGTTTTACTGCTGATGTTTATGGTCCTGTGATGGTTTAGTGCATACAGAAAACTGTAAACAATCACAACTGGAATTCTGTTTGCGATTTGCTGTAGCCATCCCTCTCGTCCCTAACATAAAATGGGTTTTTCCCTATGGTCAGGACATGCTGTGTGCATATCCTGACCTCCTGCAGCCCTTGCAAGGAAGAAGAGGAAAGATTATTTCCTACCAGTAGCCTTCCTCCTCCCCCACCTCCATCTTTCTCCCTGCATTTTGGCAAGTATCCAGGAAAATAATTCCTGGTGTATCCAGCCCTTCCTCTCAGGTGAGGGGCCTCCGACTGACAGTCTCAAGAGGTAGCGTGGTGCCTTCACCTTCCTCCCCTTTGCCTTTTGTTGCATCTTGTTCAAGTTATTCGTAGCTTAATCTTTGAGATTCAGAACTGGAGCGAGTGGCTCAACACAAGCTAATGGTACAGCAGGGTAACTCGCCCGGTTGGTTTGTTTCAGCTGTATTCAGGGAAGATGAAGCACAGGGAAGTAACTTTTCCACAGGCTCTCTGCGGAAATGGCAGGAAGGGAGCCCCGTGTGGATGCACTGGTGAGAACATCTGTATGTCACCTATACAAACACAGCCCCTTTTTTGTTTTACAGGTCTATTAACGGCAACAGTAGCTTCTCGTATTCACCGGGCAGCCCAGCCTGCCCTCCTCTATTTGGTACCTTTCACTTTATTGCCGCTCCTCACCATGGCCTATTTAAAGGTAAGACAGGATTAGGCACTTGCAGCAGCAAGCTCTGGGGGCAGCTGGAAACAGGTTCTGTGTTCTTGCACGTGGCAGCAGCTCTCATGGGGGTGATGTGTGTCCTCACCAGCCCTAGCCCAGACCTCAGGTCCCACCTCTGCTGGGGTGAAGCTTTGTTTTGGAGGCCTGAGGAACTGAGAGATGAGATCCTGAACTAGAAAATGATTTATGTAGATAAAGTAGCAGTAATTATAGGCTATAGTAATAGTAATTATAGACTATACTGTGAAGGAGTAAATGCTGTTTTAATTAAATAAGTGAATTTGTCCTTGCCTGGCTGGTCATGAGAGAACACACGCACAGAGGTCCAGCAAGAGCTCAGAGGCAGAGCCTCTTTACCTCTTTCCAGTTGCTTGTTCAGAGCTGGAATTTTAACATGGAGCCTTTCCTGTCCCAGGACAGTTGCTGAAACACAGCAAATGCACTGCAGAGCACAAGAAAGGGCAGAATTTTCCACCTCCATAAGTATTTCCTTCCCATCAGAAATCCATTTGGGTAGACCTGGCACCAAAATGAGACAAATGGACTGACGGGGAAGGGGGTTGATATTTTCCTGTCTTTGTTGTAACTTGCAAACCAGGTGAAGGACGGATTTGCTTTAAGACATACCTGCAATTATATGCATTTAAAAATATGACTTCAGTGGATGTCAGTTTTCTGAGGGCATGGTCCTTCTGCTGTTTTCCTGCCCAGGGTGATCTACGTCGCATGTGGTCTGAGCCTTTCCACTCCAAGTCCAGCAGCTCCCGTTTCCTGGAAGTATGATGGAACGGATAGGAAGTGACCTGAACTTCTGCCTTGGTCCTTTTCACTTTAACTCATGGCTTTGTAGTCTCCTAAAGCTGGACTGGCTGGTGCTTGGGAAGGTACCACTTACGGGACCTGTATGAAAGGACTTTGTATTAAAAGGAGGAAAAGAAAAAAGCAAAGATCCTGGAGCTCCATGTGGCTCCGTTGTCTCCCTGCAGCTGTGGACCTGGGGACACTTTGTGCAACTGCAGCCACTTTCCTCTTTTCCTCACTCGGACGGATCAGTACCAGACTATCACCTTTGTGAGAGAGGAAGAGGCAGACTTGAAACTGAAAACGGCTTGAAGTCGTTCAAAAACTTGTGAACACTAAAAGAAACCACAGTGAAGCAACTGAAGCTTCTTCAGAGAACCCCTCGTGGACATTGGGACCAGTTTCCTGCTGGACTTTGGGTTTGAAAAGAACTGCGACAGAAACTCTTCTGTCACCATACTGGGTTTTTTTGATCTATTAAATATTTCCTGTGGTGTGAGGTTACTTATTAAATCCACAGACATGGAGTGACTTCTTGCAGTATACATATAAAAATTTGTTGTAACAAGTTACATTTCCACCCAGATGTCATGTTTGCAGTGAAAAAGGGCACGATTTTTATACATATATATATACACACATATAGATATATATATGAATAAATAAAAAGGAAAACCTGCTAAGATCATGCTATGTAGCAGACAGGGGCTTGCTGTAATTTTTAGCATGTAGAGCAGTTTACTCTGGCATTCTTGTCTATGGATCTCCAATGAGCTGCTGTTCCCCCCCTCCCTACAGCTGAACCTGCAGTTCCAAACCCAGTGTAGTATTTGTACCGGTTGTACTCATGGACTTCAGGGGATATTTGATTTTGATCAATGTAGCAAACCAGGGAAGCGAAACTTTCAAACCCAGCCCTGTTGGGGGGGGGGAGGGGGGTGGTTTTTTCCTTTTGTTTTCTTTTTCCATTCTTCTGTTTCTGCCACCAACCCCGTGCAGGTTTTTGGTAGCTCCCTCCTGCCCCAGTGCATGTATTATAGCAGCAATCGTCTTTGTGCTTTCTGATCCTAGTAATGTATCACTTGTAAATACATCTTTTCTATTTTCTATTTCTTTGTATTTGCATTTTGTTTCAGTCGTGCTGTACCCGCCCTGCCCCGAAACACCAAAAAAAAAGGAAAAAAAAAGAAAAAGCAAACTGTCCTTTACTGGTGTGCCTGGTGGAGTTTGTGTGCTGGCTGCTCTGTGCCTGCAGCCTGCTCAAATGTGGAGGTTTTCATTGTGTTTTTTAACCCAGCCGCTCCAGCTCTGCTGTGTCAGACCGAAGGCCCTCCCTCAGGTAACTACAACCTTTTTCCTTTACAATACTCTGGCGGCTGGGGTTTGGGAGCTCTCCTGAGAGCTCAGAGCTGGTCTTAGTTTGATAGATGCTGCTAACCGTGAGCTGACTGGAAGGAAACCAGGAGTGTTTTAAGCGTGAATGTGACCCAACAGTGAGCTGGGGTCTGGTTTTGTTACCTCCGGTGAGGCAGCTTCAGTGAGATGTGTGCTCCTTTCTGCTCTGCCAGCGGCTCTGGGAAGAGCCTGTTTAGCACAGTAGGAATCCAGGTCCAGCCACGTGTGTGAGCTGCTGTTCGTGGACACATTCCTCTGTCCTCGGGCACGGGTGGATGGGCTCAGAGGTGGTGGAAGGGATCTCTGAGACACCTGAAACATCTAAAGGAACAGAAAATAGGAGCACAGCCCTTTGGGAGGGGCTCTGAGGTGTAGCAGGGGTGGGGGCACAGGGTGGCAGGGAGGATGGGGTCACTTCAGTTACAATAATGGCTTTTCCCCGATTCACACCTTTCCCTGAGCTGGAAGCGTTTCCTGTAGCGCCGCAGTGCTCATCCTCAGGTAACTGACCCTTCTTTAGGAAGCAAACAGCTTTTCATTAAAACTCTGCTTTTTCCGCTCATAGCGAGCGTTAGGACCGGAGCTGCAGCCAGCGTGGGACAAAAGAAAGGCATCAGTTCTCAGCTACACACCTCAGACCTAAGGGGGGCATTCAGAGAAATAAATAAAACACTTTTCTGGATTTCCCTCCTCCCCTGAGGTTCCAAGCACTGGAATAACAACTTTAGCTCCAGTTTGCTGCTGCTCTACCTTCCCAGCCTTTCCCCCTGCCCCATAGTACTGCACACTGCAGGTACTTTCCACTTCAAGGCAGTTCCTTCCTGCCTTTGGAATGAACATAAAGGGTCTTGCTCTATTTTGCAGAGGCATTTTTTAGTCCCTGCCAAGAAAATGCCTAGGAATGATTTTCTGCACTTAAAACCCATCTGGAAAACGTTCTAGAAGTGCTGATAGACAAGTATTTAATAAAAATTAATTGCTGAGAATTAACCAGAAGAATCTTGGCCTTTCTTTTAGGCTGCACTGTCCTCCTGCACAGTGACCTTCCGGCACGCACCAAGGTAAGAAACTGAGGTGCTCTGCAGAGGTCAACCAAAGCGTAACCATTCTAAATACAAACACATCCGCACAGGGAGAAGCATTCTCCCATGGTTCCTGAGCCAGTCACAGCTTCGTCCCACAGCTCTCCTGTCTAGAACCACCCCAGCGTCACACGGGGATTACAGATTCCTACCTGAGCTGCTGGGCCCTCTCTGCGCAGGTGCGCTTTGTCCTTGCTTCTCCAGTCTGGCCAAAGCTGCATCTTCCCAGTTTGAGGATGAAACTGCAGAGGCTGCTTTGGGTCCCTTGGGTTGTGGAGGCTGGGTGGGACCATGGGCTCCCTGTCAGCTCTGTACATGCCTTCTTGGTCTAACATTCCATTGAACTCTGTAACAAACTACTTGGCCCAGTCCTGCAGTGAGCCTGTACCTGCCCTTCCTCTGGACAGTTATCAGAGCAAATAGTTAATAACTGTTTGACCAACATCAGCCTTCTTGCAGGAAGGGAAAAGGGCACTGGCAAGAAGGCGACAGACTAGAGCGTGTTCACAGCAAAGTTGCCAGGACACAGCCTGGAAGTGGGATACACAAACCTGTTACAGTTCTGGAGCTGGTTTTTCTGCTGCATCCTTGGGAACAGCTTAGAAATTTTACTGTTGGTAAAAGGTCACACTAAATCATGCAAAAGTGAATTCAGAAATGACCTGGGGTTGTCTGCCCAACCACTATGCATGAAGGGTACCGGAGATGCAAGCTGCTCGTTCTATTTTGTACCCTGCTCAAACCTGGAATGCTGAGACTGTGCTTCTGTTTGGTTCTCCCTCTCTTCCTCCCCACCTCAAATGACCTGGAACAGCACGGTGAGCCCTGTCCTGCCGTGCTCTGAGGAAGGCAGATGCTTCAGACTCCAGGCAGCTCTGTGTTCTTGGTGGGGTCCAGGCCAAGGATGTGGTTCACATCTGTGTTCCCCAGGAAGAGTGTGTGTGTGTGTGTATTGAATAGTGTATTTAATTTCTCGCCTGTATTTGTGACAGCCCAGAACAGCTGCTCTATTCCTTTAGTCTGTTGGGAACTCACATGAGGAGACTGTGAGCTTTGTATGTGCTATAAAATACATCACATTTAAGGTGGGTGAGGGGAGTAACTCCTCACTGCTGTGTGTTTCCTAAGAAAGGATTCCAGTTAGGGATCTCCCGGCTCCCTTCTGTCTCATAACCAGCTTCATGTACACCTAGAGCCCTGTGGGGCAAACCCCACACTGTCCTTGAAAGTGTGGCTGTGGCTCACCTCCTCCCCCTCCTCTTTCTCATTTAGGCATGATCTGATTCTCCCATCTTGGTGCCCCAACTCGGCAGCGTTGGCTCCACCTGTAACCAGAGCCTTTCCTCAGAGGGAGGCCTGGCCCTGCCCACGCCCAGCCGGGTTAGTGCTGTCTGGGGGTGGCTCACAGCAAGAGCTCCCTGTTTAATGCTGCAGAACTTGTTTGTGTTTTGCACTTTCAACAGTTCTCTTCTGGAACAGCTCTGAGGAGGCACATGCATCACAGCCCGCAGCCACAGCAGCAGGGCTCCCCAGAACACTCCATTACGAGGTGCTGTTCCCCATACTCCCTGCAGAAGGTCCACAAGGGATCTGGTGAATCTAGGCTGTAGGTTCTCCAGGTGTGTCCTCTGTCAGCTGAGGTGCTCGGCACTATTCTTCCCCTCAGGTCAGCCATGGTGCATGTACAGGGGGAATTTCACTCTGCTCTGGAGAAGAGAAGCTGCGATCACTTGGAGATGGTAAATGAAGGTGTGGTATTGAGAGGGAGCAGTCTGAGCAGGGGCGGTGCACTGAAGCAGAGCTCAGGGAAGCAGCTAGATGAGGCAAGTGGAAGCAGTGCAACAGGCAGGGCCTCAGTGTGACACCGCACTGGGTCACTGGGGATGGAGCTGGACCTCGGCATGTGGGGGTCACTGCAGGTGAGCACTGAACAGTAACTCTGTGCTCCTCAAGTCCTCCCTTCCTTGCAGCAGGCAGCCCCTACAGCTCCCCTTCCTGCTGAGCGGCTGCAAGGACAGGTAAGTGTAAAACAACATCACTTCCTCCTACACAGTAACAGAAACAAGCCATCAGCAATCATCAAAGTGGTGGTAAGGGCTGGAATCGGGATAGCACTGAAACATCTCACTCCTAGAAGCCCTCCATAATTTCTAGTACATTCAGAGATGGTTTTCCAGCAGAAATACTCCTGTCGAATGCACTGCCTGGCTCTGTTCCTGTTCCTCCTTAGGTTTGTGAGAGCACCAAAGGGAAATGCAAGACCTGAAGACTGCCCCAACATGCAGCTGCCCTCTAGCGACCCGCAAAGGTATTATTTATGGTGCTCGGACGTCTGCCCTAGTGAACACCTGCTGCATCTCTGACCTGGTGCATGAAGGTCCTGGTGGGTTATTGCTCCTGTGTCTTATGACTGGAAGAAAATACTATAGATGGATTCACATTAACATAAAAAAGAGAGGGTGGGGACCGGTGGTCCTTTAAAACCGGGTTTTATTTGTCTTCTCTGTTCTCTTATGTGCAATAGAATCCTGCTGGTTTTCTGTCCACACAAATCTAAATAAAGGCACCATAGGAAAATAACCATTTACCTCTCCTGTGCTCGTTGTTTGGACAAGGAGGCAGGCTGCACAGGCTGTTGTCTTAGTCCTTTCCATCTTTTCCTGAGTTTAGAGCTGAGCTTTTGGCTGCTGAATCTTCTAAAAGTTAATATCTTGCCAAAGGTAGCCGATTGAGGATATGTGCTACTGCTAAAGCTTCCTGGTGAGGTTTTGTGTGTCATCTCTTCATTTCCTCCTCGTTGCCCAACACATGCAGAGATTAAAGGCTGTTACTGTACTTCACACTCTCTCTTTCCTGTTGGGAGTAATTGTTACAGTAAAAGCAGCTTTGGGAACAGAGGGGTTTTACCGTTTGATGTTTTTTTTATCCGTCCTGGGCATTGCAGCTTTTCTGTCCTTAGCTTTTACCCCTCCATCCATAAGTGGCTGAGAGAACAGGCTGCAGGGCTCTGCTGGCCGGGATGGAGGGGGTTTACTGATCTGCTTTTTCATACACAGGCAGCACCCACAGCCCGCAGAGAGGTAGGACCTGTGTCCTCCCGTCTGGCTCCTCTCATGCTGCAAGTGGGGAAAAGCACTGCCACAACCATCACCTCAGCACCAGCCCCTCTCACACATGATACTCATTGAAGCCTGATCAGTGTGGCCTACGGCAGGGAATAGGCACAGGGGTCAGGTCTCTCAGTGTCTCTAACTTTGGCACTGGTTATCCAGTACCACATAATGACCAATTTCTGCCAACTTGCTTCCCAGGCCACGGCTGAGCAGCACATAAGGACAGCTGCTGACTCTACTGAACAATCAGGCCGTTTTGCTGCTACCAAGCCAAAACAACACTCCAGTTCAGGAAAAGACCTATGCTCCCCTACAGGGCCAGGCAGCCTCCTCCCTCCTGCACTCACAGCTGTCACTTACAAGCCTAGATATGGCCTTCCATGCACCACACGTTGTCCAAAGAATCAGCACATTTTAACAAGAGGGTCAGTTACTCATTGGTGAGGAAAACTTTCATCCTGAGCCTCAGTCAAGAGGGCCAAGACTCAATCCCTGTTGTGCACTATTATGAGGCACTCTGGGGCAGTGTCTTGTTCAAGTTGGCCTCTTCAGCCACGATAGGCCTTCAGCAATTGACCTGCTATCACCAGCCTTTGGATCTCACTGGTCCCCTCGTAGATCTCTGTGATACGAGCGTCGCGGTAATGGCGTTCTGCTGGCATCTCTGTCACGTAGCCCATCCCACCCAAGATCTGGATGGCCTAAAACAAAGGCAGCAGCTTAGAAAAGAAGCAGAGTCAAGGAATGTGTTTGCTGCATAACACAGACACCTTAAAGGCAGCTAAGCCCATTGCAAGTGTAACCGGGGAGAGGAGGGAGAACACGTGGGGTTGACTGCGGCCGATCTGCAATTGGAGGAATAAACAGAATTTGAGCTGGGTAAGAGCAGTGCTGATGTCCCAGGCAGAGAATGAATTGCTTCAGAGGGATCTCTTAGTGACCCCTTGCTCAGCTAAGGCACTTTTGTTAAGGTTAAATAAATGCAGACACCAGAGGTCCTGCTCCATTTGCTCACTATGTTGCAAACATACGAGTGTAGTCCTGACTGGTGCACCAACGCTCTTACACATTGCTGATCTTGCTCAGACTTTGACACTGCCCTGGACAGCAGCAGGCATAAAAAGACTTTAGTTATACAGCTGCCACCAGCCAGCATAAATCCCTGCCCACCTCTGCCACAACCCAGGAGGATGCCTGGGCTAACCAGCTTCAGCCATAGCAGCCGGTTTGGTTGGTTGGGGCATTTTTGTAAGTAAATTAGTAAATTCCATCCTATTTTCCTCAGACACTGGCTGTGCGGTAACACAAACTCCCTTTCAGCATGCTGTAGATCAGAGATGTCAACTGAAGCAGTTACCTGATGAGCGATGGCCGTTGCAGCTTCTGATGCAGCCAGTTTGGCCATTGCCGCTTCCTTTGGGGAAGGAAAACATCACTGAGGGTGCAGCTAGCACAGGAATGAACATCTCACTCGCACACTCACAGACCCACTGTGCAGAGCCAGGCCTGACCACTGGTGCCAGTGCTGACCCCTCTCCCCTCAGCTAAAACCAGCTGGGCTCAGCAGGCTGCCGGAGGACAGAGAGCAGAGGGTGATGGGTTAAACCCTGACAGCAGGGCTGGACACAGTGTGGACTTCTTGCCCTGTCACTGTGAGACAAATGCCAGGCTGGAAATACCTTTGTGAAGGGCTTCCCATTGTCCTTCAGCATCGCAGCTCTCCAGGTCAGCAAGCGCGCACCCTCCAACGCCACAGCCATATCTGCGAGCTTGAACTGCAACGACAAACACCACCTGTGCTCAGCTGCAGCCTTTTGCCAGCACAAAGACACACAGCAGAAGTCTCCCTGCTCCCCGCCGAGGCCAGCATTGCTCGAACAGGAGCAGCTCCATCCCAACCATCAGTTTTAATGGTGTTTGAAACAAAAAAATCACTGCCCTGTTTATCCCAAACAGTGCAAACTGTGCTGCAGGCCCAAAACCACAGCCAAGAGCCCACACGAACTTTACAGCACCACCAGCAATGTCTGTCACTGCCCCGTCTGCCTGCCTCATACCTGCACTGCCTGCAGCTTTGTGATGGGTGACCCAAAAGCCATTCTCTTTTCAGCATAATCCACAGCACAGTCCAGAGCTGCCTGTGCTATGCCAAGAGCCTGTGAGGCGATCCCAATCCTTCCTGCATCCAGAGTTTGCTGGGAAAGACAAAAAACATTAAGTGAGTCAGTCATACTTCTATGACTTGCATTACACTTGCATTTCTGATCTTGTCGGGAAGCTTTAGTATCCTCTGGTCAGAGACTGCCTTGACTCAGAATATTCCTGGTTGTGCAGGACTAGAGAGCTATAAAACATGCTGGGCACTGCAGAGAAGCCAGGGGTGCAGGAAAGAAAGCATAAAGGAGAGGGTTTGCTTCTTATCAGCTGGGGGGAAGAACTGGGGAGTAGAAAAAGAAAGGAAAAGAGCACAACGAGGAACATGTGCTTTGTGGAGCCCTTCAGCCAGACCCCAGCTCACTGCACACCTGATGGCACTGCCACTAAAACTGAAAATCAAAACCACCTGCTCAGTTCTCATCTTTGGTCTTCTCATTAGGGCACGCCCTGAAGCACTGCTTAAAAAACATGGCCTGTCTCAAACAGCTTGCCCACCAGGCTTTAACTGCTTCCCTGCATGGGAAGAATTTACAGCACAGTGAGAAAGGATTTTATCTTTGTAGTCTGGACGAAAGGGAACGAATGGGCTGTGTTCCAGGGAGCTCAGCTCTTGCAAAAGCCAGAACAAACAACAGCGTTTTGCCCCCACAAAAGCAACAAACACCTCAGTGGGTAGTGCAGCACTGCAAGGAACGCTCCCTGACTCCTCCTCAGAGTTGCATACAAATTGTAACTCACATTTCATCCACTGTTACACGTTACCCAGAGGCTGTCCCGGCCCTCCAGGACAGCTTTTCCTCTGCCACAGTATTTAGGGAAAATGCCATGTTTTCCCTTTATCTACAAACTGGAGGAACAGAGGGGTTGGGAAAGGAGAAAAATTAAAACTCATCACAGCTGCTGACACACCACCTCAGCAGCATGAGCATTTCTTCATCAGAGAACTGCCGCGTTTATCTACAGTAAAAGTGATGTCAAGGATCTATGGCAAACTGACAGTTCATCAGCCCCGTGAATGATTTCCTATGGTGACAAGAGGGGGTCAACTTCTCAGTGTTACACAAGGCAGCTTATGCTAGTGGTGCCCACCAAAGCCACCTTAAGCCAAAAAACGGTTTTGGAAATGATAAGCTTTAGAACTATGGCTGTCCACAACCACAGCTCACCTCGATCCATCTCTTACCATGGCAATTTTGAAGCCCATTCCCAGCTGTCCTAGTAGGTTGGCCTTGGGTATCCGACAGTCTTCAAAGATCAGGTTCGCAGTGGAAGAGGCGCGGATTCCCAGCTTGTCTTCTTTCTTCCCCAGTGACAGCCCAGCAGTTGGCATGGGAACCAGGAACGCGCTAATGCCCTGCAATAAGACCCAAGCTCTTAGGAATGGTGCCAACTTCCCATTTACCTGGCTGTCAACAGGCTTCCTCCAAACATTTTGGACAAAAGCCACCTCTCTGGGTGACCAGAAGGGAGGGAGAGTTAAGACAGAACAAAGCCAGTGCACATCAGCCCCTCCTCTACTCAGTGCCTGCACCACTCTAAATAGTGCCCAGAACCTTTTCAAAGTGCTTCTCCTGCACCACTCCTTTACTCCCACCCCTTCTTACTGACTGACCCAAATGAACACACCTTGTGCTTCAGGGATTTGTCTGTAGTAGCAAACACCACAGTGGCCGAGGCGTCCCAGGCGTTGGTGATCCAGGCCTTGGTGCCATTCAGAACCCACTCGTCCCCATCCAGACGTGCCACCGTGGATGCCGCACCCGCGTCACTGCCATTCCCTGAGCAAGGCACCAGCAAATGAGGCCATCAGTGGCAGCCTGAGGCGCAAACTCACCCCCTGCCTGCACTCTGCCAGCTCACAGCAAGTCTTGTAACTGGTGGTGTCACCACTGTCCCTCCTCAGGACCCAAATCAGAAAGGGAAAGGCCCCCATGTCTAAGATGTGTCCATCTCCACAGCTCTGCTCACACAGAGGGGATGAAAACTTTCAGCATGGACCACGGGGATGGCAGTTAACAGCGTGGGCAGCGAGACTTCCTCTAAAGAGAATTGTTACAAACCACCCTTGTGCAAACTGTTACAATTTCACACACCTAAAGTCCATCCCAAACCTGAGGAAAGCAGCTACCCTATATGTACCTTTTCTTGCAAAAGGAACAGTAACAGCTGTATCACCTGGTTCACTAAGGGCAAAACATCCAATTTTCTCTCCTCCAGTGAAGGGAGCGATCCACTTGTGCTTCTGTTCTTCAGTGCCAAACTTGAGTATCGGCCCTAAATATAGGGACTTCAAACATTGAGAGTTAACGCCTCTAGAAGGTACAGAAACAATCCAGTAACTCCCTAATGTCCAAGGGCTCTCCAACCAGGGGAACTAACCCCATTTCTCACATATACTCCTTCCCAGAAACCACTGCCACCAGCCCTCAGTTCCACGCCTGTCCCTCACACACAGCCTGAGGCACTTACATTATTGACGCTGACAATGACACCAGTGGAGGCACAGCCCCTACTGATCTCCTCCACAGCAATGGAATAGGCCAGGTAGTCAAGGCCAGCTCCTTTGTACTCCTCTGGCACGTCCATAGCCAGCAGCCCTAAGCCACCCATCTTCTTCACCTGCATGTAAGGAACGCAGAAGTAAGATCCTGTGCACCACCAGTGTCCTAGCAAATACACAGAGACACATGGAAGTAAAGACAGGTCACAGCAGGGCTACACACAGAGAAGATGCAGAGAACTCCTGGTGAAATGGGAATCTGACTGTACAAACTCGTAAGTGTCCCCAGGCCGTGACGTACAAGCTGTACACAGTCACTGCAGCTTAAGATGAGGCTCCTGCTTATTTAAGACACTAGAAAGGGGGACCCTTCTAAAGGTGAAGTAAGGATATACAACCCCACCAGTATTCCTCAGCATCCCACCAAAGCTTTTCCCTTTGCATGTGTCCTGTCAGTGGGAAGCTCTCAATAATCTCTAGCTGATAAAAATCATTAGAGCTTTACCTGTGCATTTGCTGAGCTTCAGCCTAGGGCTGCACAAGGAAAGAATTTTACAGAATGAGTGACCCACAGGACACTTTGCAAGAAGGTGACTTTCTCATTCCCATTAAAGTCAGGTCTGGCTTCCCAGAGAATAGTTGGTTCCATTCCAAGGTACTCCACTCCAAGTTCCTCAGCTGGACCCTAACTTCTTAAGTGTAAGCTCTTCAGAGCACTGACTGTCTCACTCTAGGTTCTCTTGTTAATACTTGGCAGCAGACAAGAGTAACAAAAAAACCCAAGCTTTCCTCTGTTTTTATGCTTGATAAGATGTCCTCTTATAATTCTTCTGGTTTTATACTTGATGTCAAGCTTTCAATGCTGCAGCAATGTGTATGTTACCAGCCTTGCTTGCCTGCTTGAAAAGGAACCAAGGGGAACTTTTAAACAAGTATTTCCCTCCTGTACAGGCACCCAAAACACTAGTCCCTCACATCAAATCCAGAGACTGAACAAAAGACTACAACAAGTATGATAATGCTGCTTTAATAAACACTGTTTACATTTAGAATTCTCCCCTACACATTCAAGTAAGATGACTTAAAATCTAATGTAAAATTCTCAGGTAACAGTGAAGAGGAAAGTATTTTCTCCTTTAGGGTGAGTTTGCCTTCACTGGCGATCATCTTCCTTACTCCTTAACAGCAAGACGGGACAAAACTCCACAAGCCTGACTGCGGTTGCCTCGAGCCTTCTGCTAATGTAATTATTTTCCCGGAGCTTAGCGTTTTGTTGCAACAAAGCAGGTGAGTTAATCTGCTCAACACGGCACGGTTATTATCTAGGTGTGCCTGCTCCGGCAGGGGGATTGGACTAGATGATCTTTTGAGGTCCCTTCCAATCTCTAGCATACTGTGTGTGGGTGTGTGGAACATGTTGCTCTGTCTGTACTGCTTTCCATAAGGGAAATTTCAGGTTTAATTGGAATCTCAGCTTCTCCACAGCCCCAGAGCATGACGAACATACATCTACTATGCCCTGTTCACCTCCTTTCACCATCTGAAATGGACTCAGGTCCTCTAGACTTCCTCACTATAAACTATTTTTATGGTTATGTGTAGTCTGTAAAGGTATTTCATTGATTTTACAAGTCGGTTGTGTAACAGCCCACAGGTAAGTCAGTAACAGAACTGAAAATTCAGTGGTACTAAAGCTGGATACAGAGAAACACAAATGCAGGTAAAGAGCTCAGGATGCTCAGCAGTGGGCATTACAACCTCCACACTCAAAAAGATTCTCCCACAAGCTGCTCTAAACTTCAGTCTTCTACTCTGGCAGATGTACATTATGCTTGGGGCCCGGACGGCCCCAGCAGCCGAAGGAAGCCCGGCTCTGACCGCGACCGCCTGTTCCCCCATGCCCTCATCGCAGCACACACCTGCTCGGCCGGGAAGCGGTGCTCCTTGTCCAGCTGTGCTGCAAACGGCATCAGCTCCTTCTCTGCGAAGTCCCGGCATGTCTGACGCATCATCTCGTGGGTCTCCGGCAGCTCCACTGTCTGGTACACCGTGTGCAGCCGGCGGAGGCACCCGAAGGCCAGCGCTGGAAGGCACGAGAGGCATTAGAGGCCGTTGTTCCCCTGGGCAGGGGGATGAACACGACCCAGGAGGGCCAGACCCCAGGCGGGACCCGCGCAACGTGGCCGAGAGCCTCCCCGGGGAGAGGCTTTCCCCCGCTCAGCAGCGGGGCCTCACCACCCGGGCCTGAAGCAGGGGCACAGCGGGCCGGAGCCCTAAGCAGAAGGGCGGCTGAGGGAACCCGCCTCAGGCCCTGAAGGGCACCGGGCCGTCTCCTCCCGCGCAGGCCGCCGCCCCCTCCCCACCCCGCTGCCGTGTCCCGCCGCTCCCCGAGCAGCCGCGGCGGAGCGGGGCCGGGGCCGGGGCCGACCCCGGTCCTAGCGGCCTCACCCCGGGGCGCGCCGCAGCCGCGGGCCAGCACCGCCGCCGCCATGCCCGCCTCCCCTCGCCTGAGGCAGCGCGAGCAGCGCGCATGCGCCCACTGCCGGGGCAGCACCTCCAGGTCCGCGCCCCCCTCCCATCCGCTCCAGCCCCGCCCCGCTTCCTTCCCCCCCCCCCCCCCCCCCCCCAAATGCGGCCACTTCGGTGCGAAACCGGAGGTTTCTTTATTACCGTGACAAAATAACCTCTGTACAAATACATCGTCACCCTGAGGGGCACCGCCAGCACGGCCCCGCACCGCGGCCTCCGCCCGGGAAGGCCCATAGCACGGAGGAGGTCGACGCGCCAGCAGCCCAAAGGCCACACTGTGAGATACAAAGAGGTGTCCTGTAACAGCACTGAGATCCAGGCAGGCAGAGACGGGGTTTGCTGGTGGTCGTTTCGTCCTTTGCTGCAGAGGAAGAGGTGATGGCTCCAGCAGGCAGCGCGGCCCTTGGCTTTGTCCTTGTTGTCGAGCCAAGAGGGAGATGGCAGTGTCTGAGCCCGAGGAGTAGCACAAGGCTGGGTAGCACAACGTGAGAGGACAGCAGGGCTGAAGACAAACGCTAGGAAACAGCTGAAGAGGATGGAATGAAACAGAGCTGAGAAGCAGAAGAATGGTCCACACATGGTAACTCACCACCACCACCTTCCTCATTCATCGCCGACTTCTAAACACTTGCTTTATTATTCCCGAGCCCTCAGAGAAGTGGAATAAACATCCTCAAGCACCACAGAGGAGGCTGCTGCTTCTCTGCAGCAGGAAACATTGAAAATCCCAAGGAATGCACAAAGGAAGGCTTTTCCTACCAAAAACAGAGGACAGGGGTACCCAGTCCATACAAGAGATGACCTTCCTTCACAAGGTGCAAGATGTACTCCTCAGTCAATCGTGAAAATAGCTGTCCAGGAAGTCTGCTTGCATGGATCCAAAGCACTTGCCTCAAAAATGGAAAAAAAGAGGTCCAATACTAAAAGGACAAATACTGAAAAGATTTAGCATGAGTTTGTGGGTTTGGTCCCTTTTTTGTTAGGACAGAACACAGTATGGTCTCAAAACTCTTCTCTTTCCAACTCAGCACACAACCCAAGAGAACCTGTCTGCACAGGTACCTTTTGCTCAAACTTCAGCTGACACTGAAAACACCTCCTCTGCCTACAGACCCTGGCTTAGGACAGACCATCCCCCTGACAAGGATGAAATCCCTTTGGAATTTCTTCCTAGCTCACTGACATAAGTAGCTTTGACCACCACTAAGGTATCAGAGCACACAAGCCAGAAGGAAGATGCTCTGTTAAATGTGCTTTCCAAAGACATCAATCCCTGCCACAAAAAGAAGACATTTTATAGAAAGCATCCAAGAGGAAAATTACCTTAGAGGAGCAGGCGAGGTGGGGACCAGAGTTTAAAAGACCTTTTGGATTACAATCAACTTTTTCAGTGCTGGGTTACCCTCCTTTACTTCTCTTGTAGGAGTAAAGACCTTCTAATTTGGCAAACAAATTCAGCTGTAAACTAAGGGGTGCTGCTGCTGCCTGCACATCTTCTCATTTTCCTCCCTCCAGTTTTCCTTATCTTATTGCTGAATAGCTGATACATTCACCAATGGAAAAGCAACTGCTTCAAGGCTTTTTCCTCCTCACTGCTGGGAGGTACTGACTAAAGGCAGGAACCCACGTTCCTAAGAACACCAAACACTTGGCAGAGCGCTCTCCCGCTGTCAGTGGCGTTCTGTTAGCAGCAGCTAGATGGCACCCACAGCCCGACCGACACCCGGCCCCTCCGGCGCTGCGCCCAGACCACTGAAGGCAGCTCACACGTGTTGGGATTCGCCCGCACTTCTGCTCACTCTGGCAACCATCATCTTCCTTTTAAGAACCGTCACGCAGTGACACAGAAAACAGATGGGAATCTTCACACAAGAAAAGCAAGGGGTTGCTTCATACATAAAAGTAACATTTAAAGGCACCTGGATTTATACTACATCCAAATTCAGCTCAATATGCTACAATTTCCCAGGGACTAACTAGCACAGGCTTGTCAGAAACTATCCTGAGCATCTCAGAACACTTCAGGATGAGAAAAGCACTTCCAGGCAGTTCTGCCTTATCACAAACAGCTTCCAGCAAACATTCCCTACCTCACTAGTACAAGGCCTTTTGAAGACAATCACTGCAAGAGACATCTCCAGCTCCACCTTGCAAGAGGCTTTAACCAATTCCGGAATAACTAAAAGATTGCCTAAGTGGCTTTGGAAATACTGAAGGGCACTGATGGTAGCAGAACTGTTCATCTTTCCACCACACAGAGCTTGTCCCTCTGCATTCCCAAGACATTTGTTGTGGTTGCTCAGGATTAGTGCTCCACCCAGCACATCATTTGTTGTGGTTAATCATAATTAAGTATCTTTCCAAGAGCTGGAGATTCTTTCCTGACTGCCACCCCACACACTCTTACTGCTTACCCTGATGCCAGCTGATCTTCTCCACCAAAGTTAGCATCATTAATGTGTGAGGTAAAGGCAGTAGTTTCCTACTGCTTTCTATGCATTAACAGGCTCCAGGCTGTGATGTCCACCCCACTTGATCCTGCTAAAACATAAAGTACACTGAATCTTACTTAACACAACAGGTAACCAATGGTAATCACCCACCAGTTAGGTTTCAACTCTCTCAAGGAACAAATGGAACTGGTACTAGTAAATGCCTCTACTCTAGACACAACCCTCGTACAAGAGACACAACTGACCAGCCCAGTGAGGGGACAGGGAAAATGCCAGTCTAGAGAGCACCAAAATAGGCAGAAAAGGGTCTTGTTAGCTGAGATTTTGCATGGTCAGGAGGTGGGTCCCAGCATGGCTGCTGGGAAGACACAGGTCTCCCCTTCCCACTGCTATTCCCTATGGACAGATCCCAAACATAGCTGTGAAATACACCCTCTGCACTGGCAGCAATTACCTTGGCAGAAGAGCTTCCTAAACCACAACTCAGCAGCTAAGTAGGCAAAGCAAGGATGGGAACTCAAACAATTAAAAAGAGAACCATGTCAATTCTCACTTGGTGAGAATCCCACTCCACAACACCGAGATCTGACCCAAGCAGCTTTTAGCTGCTAATACATCAATCAAAACAAAGCAAACGAGCTGGTAATGCCACCATCTCTCCTACCAGCACCTCTGACAGATCATTCAGGTTTAAAAGTACAGAGATTGAAGCTCAGGAAACGCTGCTTCCTACACATTTTTCAAGTGATTTTCCACATTCTCCCTTTTTCCTCTAAGCCCCCTAGACTGACACCTCCCCTCCACCTCAGCTAGACTGACAACGTGCTGTCAATCCAAAAAGCAATACGTTCTGTAGCAAGAGCCAAAATCCCTACACAAAGGGAAGCAGGAGAAATGGTAAATATAGGCGAGATTAACTTCAGCTCTAAGGTTGACCCCTGAGCTCCAAAACACAATTTGCACAGAAGGGTTCAGACAGAAATGCTATTAGACTGACCTGATGACCAACCTGGATAAAGTTCCCCTTTCCCTTCCTATCTCATCTCTCTAGTGAAGTATCTGGCAAGACACAGATTAATCTATTCTCATGAGCAGCTCAGGCTCCTGGAGGCAGAATGAAGATTCCTGCACTGTTTAGAGGCTGAGTTAGTCTCTTGTTTTACCTTTCCCACTGGAAATTAGGATGCAACCTAAAAGCAATGTCAGCCATGCTACAAAGTAAACCATTGTGCACTAATGAGATGATCTATCCAACTGAAGAGAAG
Organism: Pezoporus flaviventris; assembly: GCF_033815535.1. NCBI lineage: Eukaryota > Metazoa > Chordata > Aves > Psittaciformes > Psittacidae > Pezoporus > Pezoporus flaviventris. Next base: position 4,288,347 of record NW_026892589.1, on the reverse strand, counting down.
ATTTGCTCTTCAGGCATCACCGGCTACTTGAAGGGGTAAAATTTTCCTGTTAAGAAATAGCTTACCCAAACAATCTGACCTCTTGAAAGGGTAAATCACCCAGCATGTGAAACACCAGAACCACTAACAGTGCAGCCTAACCAGAAAGACTGTAACAAGAATCGCGTAACAGTGCCTCTGATCCATGACCTAACCGAAGTACCAGAAACAGAGATTGAGAGGCAGGATACACTGAGTGCCAGACATATAGAGGTTGCAGGGAGGTTTCCTTTCATGAGCTGTTGTCCTCGTTTGCCATTACAGGGAGTTTTCCTTTACTTTCATGAGCTGTTGTCTTCGTTTCATGTTTTCAGCCTCACACAAGGAGAAAAGGTTTGGCAAGAAGCCTTGTTGCACTAGACAGCAACTCCAGTCCACTCCTGGACATCTGGAATGGGTAACAGCATCACAGCATCCCGTGGACATGGAACAATTACTGTCCTCCATTGTAAGCATAGTCGGCCTTGTTGTGCATAATCAACTTGTTGTCCACAAAGTAAAAGCTGTCTGAGCGGGTCTCGTACGGGTTTTCAACCATCAGCCGGACTGCAAAAGAGAAAGCTCCGTTACATTCACATGCCTGCCACACTCCACCGGACAGCACAAAGCCAGAGTAAAAAGGACTCTGCCACTGCTGGATTTACCAGCCTGATGATGCTCTGCCCTACCCAAGTAAGAGAAGCAAACTGCTCCTCCGAGCACGCTTCAAAAGCTCTGGCCTGCCCTTTCTATTCTTCTATTCACAGGACAAGTGCTGTCAAAGCAAACAAAGTGGGATCAAGTAATCTCAAGCAAGACTACCTTATAGACGCTGTCAGAGCCACCAGTGGAGCAGAGCAGCAAAGCAGATGTAGCAATCTCAACAAAAGAGTGGTGGCACTCCCACATGTACACAGGCAGGTACAAACCCTGTGCCTCCTCCTGCTCTGAGGCAGCCACACAAAGCCCCACGTGCTCCTGCTCCATTCACCCCCCGAGGACAAATATACCCTGCACAGTGTGTATTTGCAGAGATCTTGGTAGGCTCAAAAACACACCCCTCTGAAAAGAGCCAGCTCTGTTCCAAAGAAGACTCAAGTCCTAACAAGCAAGTACTGAAAACAGATGCGTGGTTACTAAGACAACCCCTTTTTCATTGTTTTACCTTCTGGGTTACAGTTATGCATCAGGCACATCAACCCTCTGACTCTGATCAGCTCTTGTGGCCTGTGACTTGACGTTGTCTGAGGCTTACATTTTCAAAGGAGACTTTGCAGCACAAATCTGTAATCCAGTCAAGATTACACACAGCCTAAACCTGGAAGCTGTATCTATTCCTGTCCCACACATCTCAGTCATTTCTTTCACAAACACAGGGAGAAAATGAGCATATGCACACACACACAAAACACAATTGGGTGTGGGAAAGGAGATACTTACTAAGGTCTTCTGAGAGCTGTGGGAATTCATAAATGTGTTCACATGTGTTCCTGCTACTGGGGATGCAGAAGCCAAAATCAAAATCAAAGTTCTTCAGCAAGCGATCTCGGAAGTAATGTCTCTCAATCATTCGAAAGTTTGACACTGGTTTTTCTCCCACTGTAAATTCCACTCTGTAAGCAGAAAGTAGGAAAAAACAGCCAAGATGACTTACTTCTCTTCCTATTGGGAAGAACAGAGCCTTGGACAGAGGCTACACAAGAATCCAACAGACCACTCCAGAGAGACTTTGACACTTGTAGTGTCAGATGGGCTTTCTCTAGTCTTTGACTCAGTTTTGTTATAAACTGCCAAGTGACACTCTGTAAACACCTGATTCTCCCTTCTTACTACGAACTCATACTCACGTTGCACCAACAGTCCGAAGGCGAAGAAACGCTGGGGTGAACTGGTAACGAACAAAGCGGCCTGCGCTGGCATCCAGTTCACTGCTGTCATCTTCATCCTCCTCATCGTGCTCTGGAAAATGCACCAGCTCAGAGTTACCCTGCTAATAGCGGACACATAAGGTGATACTGGCTAGTGGGTGTAACAGGACAAGCTGGCTGTTACTGAGGCACTGAATGCAGACGCATTTAACAATTGGTGTGAGACTCATACTGACACCAAGTAATAAAGACAAGATCTGCTGTGACAGTTAGTGCAGCCTTGGTGGCTTTGGAGCTGAAACCACCCTTCATCTCACAGGATATCCCTCCTTGAAACTGAGAAAGCACATCAAAGGAACTCTGTACCATAACCAGCCAACAAGGGAAGATCTACAGCTGATAGTACTGCCCCATCTCATAGTAAATACTTCACACTGCAGAAGTAAACTCAATGCCATGCTTAAAGCAGAAGTAAATTCAGCTGCTATACTTCGAGTAGTAAACTCAGTGCTATGCTTAAAGAAAAGGAAATTAGTCACCAGGACACACTGAAGGACCTTTCTGCTTCATTTGCATGGGTCCTGCCTTGCAACTTCTCAGCTCCACAAGTGTCTCTAGCCTCCCTGCAGTGGTAGCACGACATACCTGAAGCAGATGGCTTTGCAATTTCAAACAACACTGTTCCAGTTTCAAGGTCCCGAATCTTAAACCTGGTGAAGTCAATGTTGTAAATGTTGTCTTCAGGTTTGCATAAATAATCTAGAAACAAAAGAAAATGTGTTGTAACGTTTCAAAAGATCTCTGAGCACTTACCAAAAGGATTTCTTAGCCCAGCCCGTTAAGATGCGTACTGCAAGTTCTTTTGCAGAAGCTTCATGAAAGCTGACCAAAACCGATGCAAGAAGAAGAAAGGCCGTTAGGTACCAGGTAAGGAGTGAGAAAGGGAGGCATCCGGACGGAAAAGCAGAGCTCAGCAGCCCAGAGCCCTGACTCGAACATCGGGAGCTGCAACAAAGCTGAGGCAGGAGCGCACCGCGCTGCAGCAGCGCCTGCCGCTCCCCACGCCAGCGCACGGGCCGGCAGCACCGCCCGAGCCCCGCCGCTCCCGGGTCTTTTCCCCCACCACAGGGGCCCACAGCCCGGCTCCGCGACACCCTCCGCGCCGGCCGAGGAGGGGGCTGACGGGGCGGAGCCCGCCCGGAACGGCGGGGCCAGCCGAGGCCCGGCCGAGCGCTGCCGGCCCCAGCTCCCCCTCCCCGGGCCCAGCCCCGCACTCACTCTCCGTCACCCGGCACAGCCCCAGGACGTGCTCGGGCCGCACGGTCTCCAGCGCCAGCAGCTCGGACTCGGTCCATGGCGGCCGCGGGGCCGCGTCTCCCGAGCCGCGCCTTCCCCGCAGGCGGCTGAGCGGACCCGCGGACCCCGGCGGCGGCTTCTTTTCCGGCCCCGCCGCCGCCGCCCTCGCCTTCGAGCCGCTCATCGCGCCGCCGCCGCCGCCAAGATGGCCGCCGCCTCCCTCGGTAGCTATGGGAGCGAGGGGCGTGCCCGCGGCGGGTCAGAGGGCACGGGCGCTGCCTAGCAACGGGAGCGGGCCCCCGAAGCTAAGCGCGGCCGGACGAGGGGGGGCCCCGCCGGCCGCAGGGCCCCGGCCCCGAGCAGCTCCTCCGGGGGGGGGGGGGGGGCCGGCAGCGGGACAGGCTGCGGGCTACCCAAGGAAGCACAAAACACAACCAAGAACACCCCCGGGGCCAGCAGCGCTCCCCCCCCCGCCGTCCCCGGCCCGCTCCTGTTTGCCAGCCGCGGAGCAGGGAGGCGACCCCCGGCCCGCAGAGCCCCACAGCGGCTCCCCGGGATCCCGCACGGGTAATTGCAGAGGGCAGGCATCCCCCAGAGAGCCCCGGGCTTACCGGGGAACGAGGGGAAGCACTGCCGGCAAGCAGCCGCGTCAGCAAGGGGATGGCCCGGAGCGCACACCCCACTGCTGGAATGGGGACACCCCAGTGCCTGTCCCCAGTGAGCTGGGGAAGGGGCAGGACCGTGTGCCCCAAGGAAGGTCACCCATGGAGTGCCAGGGCCCTGCCAGGCCCTCCCTGGGTCAGCCAGCCCCAAGCCGTGCCACCCCGACTTTGTGCACCCCCTAAGCACACACTGGGGACAGTGGAAGATGGTGGAGGAGTCTCCTACGCCTGGGCAGAGGGATGGGGATGTCCCACCTGGAATCACTCCCAGGAGCACCACACTGAGGAAAGGAACCCCTTCTTCCCCAGAAAGGAGCAGCCGGGCTGCCCAAGGCACTTAAGAGCTGCAGTCATCTTCAGCCCTTCAGGGAACTGGGGAAGTACAAGAAACATCTGCATCCTCTTCCCAGACTCCAGCCAACGCGCTCAAGATGACTGGAAACAGATTCAGAGCAGTGGTTAGTGACGTTTGCTGCTGCTGCTGCTGCTGCTTGTAAGCAGCACCCGCCTCTACTGCCAGCCAAACAAGCCTGTTCCCAAATCCTCCTTGCTGTCCTTCCATCCTGCGCCCTAGGAAGCACAGACCAAAGACCCAGAGCAGCTGCTCTGCAGAGGGCCAGGGTCCTTTGTCCCCTGTGATCAGGCACCTAGAGGAAGAAGGTGCTGCCTTCTAACTGCTCCAGCCCCTCCCGACTGCCTCTGACGCAGCTTCAGGCTGAAAATGGGGCATCCTGCACAAACCTCAGAAAGCAGATTACATCTCTGGCACATCTCCTGACCGAAGCAGGAAGCACAAGGTCCGCATCAATGCTCTTAAAAGCCACCCAGCTTGCACTTAATCATCCAAAACCACTGGCAGCAGCAGCGTTGGGTTGGGACGTTAAACTGCATCTCGCTTTGCAGTGCAACCAGCCTCCCGCTGCCCCCAGCACTGGAAAAGAGGACCCAGCTCACCCAAGTGACAATATAACTCTGTTTATTTTCCTTCAGTGCACTGCTGGTCCCAGTGCCAGGCAGTGGATTTCAGAACATTCCCTCAAACATCCTGGGCAAATTAACAAAAATAAAACTGTCGCCATGTACCAAAAATAAAATAACCCACCCCAAACCTGCCTCTTCCCCCAAGCCAGTTCCCTGCAAAGGCAATGCAATCAGAAATAATCTGTGCTTCTCAGCCAGGGCCCGAGCTTGCTGCAAACAAAGGAAATGTCACTGCAAGTTGTGATAACACAAAGTAATGGACAATAAGACTAACCCCCCCCTCTTAAAACCCCTTTGTACTGGTGACAAGTACAGATGGAGATCTCGCCCCACACTGCTTTAGCCTTTACAGACAACTCAGACCGGCAGCTTCAAGTAGTTTGTGGTGTGTCCTTAATGCCAATAGCACAGGCCAGTTCCACGCATCCCAGCTGGGCAGCATGGAGCAGTGGGACCGTCTGCCAACACTAAAAGCTGCCACGACAACAGGACCCAAACATCCCTCTCACCTGCCCAGCATCACACAGTCCTGGTGCTGCCTCCTGGCATGAAACACAAACCTGCCTCTGCTCCCACAGGCTCTGGGGCTGTCTGACCAACCTGGCTCGAGTGGGAAAGCCCTGAACAAAGTCCCCATAGAAACCAGGAGAAATTCAAGCCCTCACTTGCCATCAAATTCCAGGCACAGCTTCCCTCCAGTGCCCCAGCTCAGGAGCAGTGTGACAGAGCTGCCATAAGCAAGCACATCCCCACCACGTGTGACCGGGAGCAACTCCAGGTCAGAGCTCAAGTGCTTCCAAATTCACACTCTCCCCAGTTAAACTGGCTCAAGCTGTACTTTGCCCCTTCCCTTGGAATCTCCATCACACAAACTCTTCAGCAGAGACCTCTGATGTTTGTAAAGATGATTCACATTTTCCAATCAGCCAGCACTGTTTCAGGAGGGAGGAAAGCAAAGCACTTGTGTTTCGTTGATTATTTTTTTCCTTATTTTTTTAATTTTTTTTTTAAATAAAGTCCTTTTTTGGGAAAGAAAAAACCAAAACCTATCAATAACTTGCAGTAGCATCCCACTGATCAGACTGGGGACAGCACCGTCGCATCCCTCCCCCTCCCGTATCTTCCCCCCAATCTCCAAAAATAGTATTTAATATACAGCAATAAACTCTGAGCAAGCCAGAGTCCCGGAAGACATGGACCTGCTTTCACCTCTCCTATCCAATCCAGCACCGTTTCAATGTGGTTGCTACTATAACTCCTGCGACAAATCCATTCGGATCCCAGGTGATACACACATGCCCCAGACCCGCTGGGTGCAGCACAGGAGGCCTATTTGTGTAATCACGTTTCTGAGCCTTCACAGTTCCAGCCTGGTGTTGTGTGTGTTGAGAATACTTGTCTGAGCCTATATGGGACTAGCCAGTGAAGACAGACTGGTGGAACCAGGCTGACGGTTAAAAAAGCATCCTGGAATTGTATTAAACTTTGGCATTTGTTGTGGAGATGCAGAAGCGCCAGTAGGTATATTAGCTCAGTGCTGGCCCAGATCCCATTTCCCTCGGATTCTCAGCAAGGATATTTCCCTCCCCAGCACTTAAGTGCAAAAAGCAGACAGATCTCTCCCACATTTGAGCACCAAACAGAGCCTGAAACACTTGGTACCTCACAGCTGCTCAGAATCTGTCTCGCATCAAGGGCTGAAGCTGCTCTGCTGGTCCTTTCCCTCCTCCTGCTGTTTTCTATCAAAGACAGGCCTGTTCAGACTTCCCATACAAAGACACTTCCCTGACTGTTGCTGTCCTATTTCAATTTAAAGGCCAAGGGACGAAGCACAAATCTCTGCTCCTTGCTCAGACCCAAATGGCACAGAACTAGGCCTCAGCAAGCAAGTTTGAGGGGCAGTACCCCCCAGGCCACAATCTACACCCAGAAGCTGTAAGCACCACACCAGGACCTAGCCATGACTCACTCAGCTCTGAACTGCACAGACACGCAGGCACCGGAGTGTCTGGGAGCTCTCCATCCTGCCTCCAGGAGCTCGCTGGGGGAGACCAGACCTGAAGGAGCTCTTCCAGTTCTTCCATCCCCTGCTAGGTTTTTCTTCCCACTGATCTCAGAGGCTGGAACCAACAATGCTCACTCACCATTCTGTGCTTGAGCTGTGACCTCCAGAGCTGGCATCCAGGGACAGTGGGGCAGTCCCCAGCTGATCACAAGGGCAGGGAATGCCTGGCCCTTGGGAAAAAGAAAAAGCAACTCAGAAGCTCCTTAAAAAAAAAAAAAAAAGGAAGCTTCTTCAAATAGACTTTTATTCAAAGCCTGAGACAAAAGGCACCAAAAAGAGAAGGGAATTCACTTGGCTTTCTGCTCACTGCCACCTGGGATGCTCAGAAGGGTCACAGATCTTGTTTCAGTCACACACACAGAAGGAGAAAATGGCCCGGCTTAAAGATACAAAAGGAGGGGCTGATGGGGGGTAATGAAAACAGGCTTTGGAACCGCTACACTGAGGTTGTATCCAGTCCCAAAACATGATCCTTAAAATTGCCTTATCTGCCCCTTTCTACACAACTGCTCCATGAATCCAGCCAGGGTCTGTCCGGAGCCAGCTCCCCACTGCTGCGCAGGGACACACACTTCACCTCCCTGCTGCTGGCAGGAGGCAACAAAGCACACACAGGCTCACTTAAACCACACCTTGGGTATCCCCTCAAAGCACTGGAAAACTACAGCCAACCCAAACCTTTCCTTTACCAGGACCAGGTACCTCATTGTACATCCATCTGCCTGGCTTGCAGATGCTAGACAGAGACTGCAAGGGGAGTTGGCCGGAGGATGCCATTCTCAGCAAGGTGCTGAGCAGTTATCCCCTACCATCCTCCCATGTTCCACATGCTTTGTTTGAAGGCTCCTTGAGGCAAATGTGTTGGGAGGGGATGGACCAACAAGGAAAACAGCCCATAGCGCCACAAGAGGGTCAGGAACCACCCAAACACCAGCTTTGTACCGACAGAGATGCATAAAACCAGAGCCAAAACAACTAAATTGAAGCCATGAAGGCTGAACTCTTCCCCCTCCCTATTCTTATTCAAATAAGACAAATTCATTTGAACTGAGCAACTGGAACACAACAGTGCACACTCTGCAGAGCACTGCTTTAGGGCAGCTGATGGCACCAAATGGGTGCCCTGGCTGCCAGGAGAGGCAGGGATAAACTACCCTAGAAAACTTGTCTGACTTTTGCACTCCCAAATTTACGCCTTTTCTCACGTCAGGAAAGGTGCAGAGATTACTGGGTGAGCCACAAGAAGCTGAGTGATACCTTGCTTCAAAGATGCTCAAATAAGATGCAACCTAAAAGGCCTGGAGGATAACAGCTCCTTACAGAGAGGCTTGCTTTCAAGTCCAGGTTTTTTGCTTAACAAATCAGCACAGCTCATGCTTCTCAAAACTGATAAAGATCTAAATGTCTCTTGTGCTCCAGATACAGCAATCCCCAAAACACTGGAGAATCTCTGCAGGCATTGTCACCAAACAAAACAAAGCTCCTATTTTGTGTGAGTTTTATACTTACCAGGATTTTAACAGCAGCTAGAAGATGAAGCAGACAACTTCAAGCTTAAAGCCTTTTCATCCTAAGGTTTGTTCTTAAGATCTGCTCTCTCTAAAGCCTGTCTTCTCCTTCAACCGTGACAGGGACCCTCTTACTTCTCCCAAACTGGCTGGTACCACTTGTACAACTGGAGAGAAGGTAATTAAGGTCCTACCGCCTGCCTTTTAGCTCAGAGACACAGAATTAGGGTCAAGCTTACAGCAGTGATGTACGAATCAGAAGAGCAAGGTTCAGTGACACTGCTGCAGAGAGCAGTGCTCAGACACCTCCTGTTCTGGAGCTCGGGAGCTGACAGCTTGTATCACAGCTTGAGGGTTAGGAGGAAGTGAAGGCTTCAGCTGCTTGGGCCCAGCAGAGCAGGAGGGCTGTTCCTCCAGTTTCCTTTCTGCAAAGCAGGGAATTCTGCTGTCCCTTCTCAGCTCAAAGGGCTGAGCCACTGCAGGGGATCAAGCCCAGAAACAACTGCAAGGAAAACTCAGGCTCAGGGAAGAGCAGCAGCAATGAGGACACCACTCAGTGCCACTGCTCTGGGCAAAGCAGAGAACAGAGACAGCAGAAGGTGAAGCGTTCTGTGAGCCTGGAGCTCACCAGCATGGAAGCTGACCTGCAAGGATCCAACCCCACCTGGGACAGATCCTGCTCCAGCACACAGAACATCTCCCTCCTGCCAGCTGGAAGTGCTCAACGTCTCAGAGGCCAAGAGCATGGGAAGGCAGCTCCTTGGGGCCTGGAGCTCTGGATCAGCAGGCACAGGAATGGCTTTCACTCCTGCTCAGCCTCTGTCAGGCAGGCACAGGCTCTGCACAGGGAAACAGAAGCCTCTTGCAGAAATATCCCTGGGGGAAGCTGGTGACCTTGTCTCCAGTGTTCTGCTCCCTTCCCAATCTCTGGAGGGCATCAAATCACCTTGCTCTACAGTACTGAAATGTTGGACATCTGCCCCTTCACTACAGTGATGGGCAAAAGACTGAGCTACCAGAAGACACTGAACAACTCGCTGCAATTCTCACCACTGCAGGTAGCCCTGGTCCCTGCAAGGAAATGAGAGCTCACAGGGAGCATCCATGATGGTGGTCCACTGTCCTACAGCACAGGTTCTTCACAGTTACAGGGCAGGGAGCTAACTGTTAGGAAGGTCAAGGAACAAAGCCAGAATCTCCTCTCTAGGTCGCCTCTTTCTCAGCTTCTTTCGAAGGAGAGGTCACTTGATAGGGCAAAACAAGGGACTGGGCTTAAAATGAAACCTTTGAAAAGGATAATAAAGGAAACAAAAGCCATAATCAATACAAGTGCATCTGATCAGACGCTAACGTCAGCCTCTCACAGGCTACAGCAGAATCCCTCTGCGATGGATCTAACATTACAATTGCCAAGCTAGGAAAGTCTCTCCCAACTGGTGCAGCAAATCAGGCCAGATAAATCCCTCTGCTCCTGGCACAGCTTGCAGTCTTAGGAGGGAAACATCTCCACAGAGGCTGAGCCGCTAGCCGGAGTCTTGGCATCTTTCTGCAGGCGAGTACCATACATCGTGTTGCACACATTCAGGGAGATGCTGAGCCAGGCTCTGTCCTCCACCGTTGTTAGTCACCCCACAGCACCACACCACTTCCACGCTCCTGAACAAAACGTGTACTCAGGCCTGGTTTTAGGAGCTGCTTCCCTCCTTAAGGAACCGTATTCCACCCAGCAAAGGCAGAGGTCTTTCAGCACATGGCTTTCTCTCAGTCTGGGACATGGCCCAGAACTGGAAGCATCAGCTTGCAACAGCCCAGTACAGACAGCCAGGGCTCAGTTTACTCTGGGATGCCCCAGGGAGGATCAGAGGCTGCACATGGTGCGAAGGGGAAGGCGAGGGCCTCGCTGCTAGCTGGCAGGGGGAAGGTAAGCTCCCTCTTACCTGGACCTGCTATTCATTCCAAATGAATTTTTTTTTTCTTTTTTTCCTTAAATTATGAACAATATGGAGAAATCAAAAGCAACCGTGTTTGGTCCAACTCCTTCCCTCCCAGCCCCTCGGCTGATGCTCTGTGGGGCTTGCTCTCACAATCGGCAGAGGCAGAAGAGGGTAGGAATGAAGACACCAAAGGCCACCAATATAGGAAACATGAGGCTGCTGTTGTCCGAGGCATAGGGGTTTGGTGTGCGTGGGCCTGACTGAACCCGGTTCTTATTTGCCTGTTTTTTAACACTTGAGCCATCATCATATTCATCTTCATCATCATCTTCCTCTTTTTTCTCCAGACCTGGGTGCGGCTGCAGCTTTGGAACATCTGTTGGACAAGACAAAAGGTTGCAAGGCGGCAGAATGCAACATGGGAAGTCACCCGAGTCACTGCCTTCTCCCCTCCCTGACCCAACATGGACAAGGACAACAGGGCACCTGACAACACATCAACACCACAGCCAGAGCATCCCCCCTCACAGAGGCTCACTCCGCTATTTCTTTCCTCCATGACACAAGAGCATCCGAAGACCCAGTCTGCAAAGAAAACGACAGCATTCCACCCCAGCTATATGTTACACAGCAGAAGTTATGGCACAAAAGCACACTTGGAGCATACACAGTCAGGTACCACAGCTGCTCAGCGAGAGCTAGTCAAGAACAAGCATTCGCTACCTGCAGGGCCTGCAAACAGAGGTGCAAACAGAAATGGGAACAACCCTTTTCACAAATGGTCCTACCTCACATCACTGCATCCCCCTTAACCCCAGCCCTATCAGAGCACCATGGCCCAACCCCACTCAGACCCAGCCCTCTGAGCCTGGAGCATGAAGTGCAGGTCCCCACACGTCAAGGTTCCTCCCAACTGCAAGGTTAGGCACCAGATCTTCAGCATCACTTGGCAACTCCTGACCAATAGTAAAGCAAACTGATGCTTTGGTCAGCACAGGGTCCTAAACCTTCTCTGCTTAGGACCTAGAGGAGCTCCAATACAGGCTTACAAAGATGGTGATGGAAGAGCAAGGACGTTATTAGCACTCCCCACTGCTGTGAAGAGGAACTGATATCTTTGGAGAAAAAAAACACTGCCTTGTCCACAAGCTGAGGAGACAAAACGAAGTTCCAGGTATGAAACACTTAGCTACTAGCTAAAAGATCTTTGTGAATTGCTTGTCTGCAGGGCTGCTGCTGTCATGCAAGGCCAGAGGGAATTCACCTGTAGCTCTAAGGTAAGACTGACCAGAAGCATTCCCTTCTTCTCTACCCTATACACAGAGAGTCTCAAACCACAGTGGTTTTTTTTCCTATTGCAAAAGTGCACAGCTTTGTGCACTTGGAGGAACAGGAGGACCCTATGCACCTATTGCACTCTGTGGGAACTTGCTCACAGAGGAAACATTTTTGGCAGAGGTGGGTCAGCAAGAGCTATGATCTCATGGTCTGAGAAGCAACAGGCAACTCTCCAAGGGCGAAGAGCCTGCTGGCTCAGAAACTGTGCTTACCTTCCACTGTTCCTTGCAGGATATATAGGGCACAGATTTTTGGATTGTCATAGTAGCCCTAGAGAAAGCACAGAAGGAAATCACTGTTGTGGATCTGAGACAAGAAATACTCTCCCCCCTTACCATCACCTCTTCTCCTTCAGAAGAACACAGCCTGCAGCACATGGCTGGGGAGGAAGGGGAAAAAGAAGCCCAGGGCTCTGCACAGAAAAAGCTTGTTACCTTTACAAACTCAATGTGGAGCTTCCCTGTGAACGTGGAAACCTCTCCCTGGACACTCAGCTTCCCCTTTTTAATACTCATGGGAATGATCTCATCGTGAGCTGTGCTGTGTCCAACTCTGTCAAAAATGTCCAAGTCCTTCACCACCACGTGGCCATTCAAGCGAACATCAAACACCTTCAGGGTGGAAGAAATGACAGTGTCAGGACGGATTCAGGCATGATGGTTGAAATGGGAACTCAACAGGAAAGGTCTCTGCCTGTTATGCACCCAGGACCAGAAAGCACTGCAGCATGCACTGTCCCACCACACATGCTCCACTCCCTTGGGAAGGATTCAGAGCCCAAAAGCAGCCAGGTAAAGACACTGAAGCATTAACTTTGCTTTCAAATACCCTGAAATCTGCCTCCTTCTCTTAAAACACCCCCTTCATCTGCTGTTCAGAATGGAGGACAGCACAATTTTATTCTGGTTTGTTCATACTTTTTTTTCACATCTTCCCTTCCACCTACTGGCTGAGGACCTGCTCCTACCACCGCAGGGTGCTGGGGCACACCACACCCTAGGGAGTGAAGCAGTTTCTAACTAACAGCCTGCAGCAGAGCAGAGCAGAGCAAACAAGCTGGTGAAGGAAAGGGTTTGAAGGAGGTAAAATGCCGAACTGCTAACCACATCTGTGAGTTCAGAGTGAAAGTCCTCCTCAGGGCTGTAATGACTCAACCTTCACTCAGCACCTGGGGAATCCCAGCACAGCCACATGAAGGAAGAGGAACCAAAGATGCCTCAGCCCTTCAGTTTAATGTGAGGCTGCTTTTTGCATCCATTCTGTAAGCCAGCCCCACCAGTTCTGCTCCCTGAAATACTTCTCTGGCAGGAAAGCAGCACAGTGCTTAAGGAACAGGGCTCTAAGGAAGCTGATGGAGTCAGGGGAAAGCCAGACTAAAACACACACCACTTCTCTCCCAGTTCATCACAGGACTTTGAGTTCTTTGTGCTTCTGCTTCCACGTCTGTACATGAGGGATTTCAGAAGTGACAAGGATTATTCTTCTCTAAAGAGCAATAAAGAGGGTTGAATTTAACTCTTGTGTTTTCAAGATCAGACTGAACCAGGACAAAGTCTTACAACGTTGGTGTTTGAGTAGGTTATTTAACCGAGATCACCTCCCTGATTTAATCTGTGCAATACTTCCTCCAGCACCAGCCTGCCCTCAGGTCAGGCACAAGCACTCAGGAAAAAGGCAAAAATGACTTCTCAAAGCCTGAACAACCTAAAGAGATCATAAAGCTCTAGTGCTACTTTAGTTGCCCACGTTTGAATGCTTTGTAATGCCATTTTCCAGGCCAACTGTATGGAATGTGGAAGACAGCTCGAAGTTTCAGAGCCCGTGAAAGCTCTGGGACATAAGTTAACCATTAGTGCCTTAGTGCCTTCCTTCACTCCTTTCTCCAGCAGGCGAAGCAGCAGAAGCAACCTGAACACACACAGTCTTAGCCAGGAATTCGCATCAAAGAGACAAGCAAGGAGCTGTTGCTTACCTTCTGTTGAGACTGTGCAAAATAGACCTCTGCAAACTTCAATACCAGCACATAGTCACCCTCTTCTTTGATGGGGACTTCGTAGCCAAAGGTTTCCTCGTTGTAACGCTCAGTCTGGTACAGAATCTGATCTTCTGCATTGGACCTCAAGATTGGCAGCTTCATACCATAGTCAGAAGCTGGGTTTCAAGCACAAAACAGTGAGAGGAAGGGTTAATTTGAGGCACATGGAAGACACACTTTATGCAGATACCCTTGGAGTGCTTAACCCTCAGACCTGTCTCCCCTCCTTGCTCTGACCAGGAGGAGGCACTACCGGAGCTGAAGCAGAGGCAGCCAAAGCCCCAGAACCCAGGTCCTGCAGAAAACCAGATCTGGATCTGCTGCAGTCTCAGACACAGCAAACATATTTGCACAGCTTCAGAAAGAAGAGCCTGTCTCACAAACAGGCTCTGAGCCAAAGGACTTGGCCATTGACTCCTGCTTCATAGAGGAAAACCACCTAGAATATTTTTACAAGCTTTTCAAATCACAAGCTGGGTACAAACCCAAAACAGTCGGTGTAGGACTGACTTGGCTCATTCACCCAACAGATTTGAAGTTAGCAGTCGATGGCATCAGGTTTTAGATGTGCGAAAACCTCGGGAATGGCAGAAGAAATGGAATTTTCTGCCATGAATGGAAAAAAAGCATCAGACATCTTACAAAACCCCTTCTTCTCACCACATCTACGCAATAACTGCCAGCTTGCAGACAGGAAGGAAACAAGAAAGATACCCGAAAGTTTCAAGAGCACCAGCAGCTCCATCAACTCAAATGGGCGCTGCCTGCAGGCATCTGAACAACCCCCTCAGAAGGGCCCAAACAACATTCCCAAATGGGACAATAACTCAGAAAATAACAGGAATAATAACATTTGCCTCTTCTCAAGTCCTTATTGCACCACCTCTAGAGCAGCCCTCAAAAGGCCTTAACCCAACTTGCCATTTTGTTATGGCAGGGTTTCTGTACAAATCGGTGCAGGCCTCAAGAGCTCCAAATCAAGTAATTCCTCAGCGAAGCAGGGGCAGGAGGGAAGACTGTGGCCACTGGCACTTCGAGCAGGGGAAGCTGATCCATACCAAGTTCTCCGCTGACACTTGCCACTTCCACCCCATTTCCATGGGAACAGACAGTGCATCAGCAAGACAAAGCAAGGACTACAAACCCAGCCTACGTTGCCAACGATGGAGCCAATGCAAATGAGAGGAAATTAATGCCAGTTCTTGGTCTCCTGTTTCACTCAGGCAATCTCCTCCTTCTCTTTACCACTGGGAGCCAGGCACAAGGACTGGAGACTCTAATCACCAGCAATTCAGAGGTGAAAAGTTTAACCTGTCCTCCTCCACAGGTACTTCTGGCCGGCTACAGATTACAGTGACAGCAAACCAAGGACTCCACAGTAGTCAGCTCCTATTAGAGGAAAGCCTGCATAGGAAGAAAGTAACTAGAAGGTAACTGGAGAGAAAGACCTGTCACCTGCACATCACAGGCCTGTTGACAGAGCTGTGGAAGTGAGCTTGACTTGACAGTGCTGGATGTGCTGAGGTAGCTCAGCATTAAGCTGCGACTCAACAATGTTTGACACCTGGCTGCTCTGTAATTGCCATCAGCACATTTTGTCCTCCAGGGCACAGCATCTGAACTGAAGCTTGAAAAGAAACCCAGGGTTTAATTTGCCCAGAAATGCTACCCCCTGGTCTCACTTCCTCCCAGCCAGTATTTCTGCTGTAGCCATTACATGCCTATCAATACAGAGAGGAGCCCGGACTAATGTGAACAATGGTGCAATAAAAAGCCATTGAGGGAAAAGCAGCTGAGAGCTCAAAGGGGTAAAGTCTCCTCTCCTGTGCCTGGCACCACTGGCTGGAGCAGGATTACTGTAACAGCCTGGCTGCCCCCAGAGGAAGGGCATGGCAGCATGCTTCAAAAGACAACCCTTTTTTCTCCTCAGCTAAACCCGAATTGTTCGAGTCCACAATGACATTCAAGCCACACATGCGAGAAGTCTGTAAAGGGAAGCTGACCTACAGGGACCAGGGCACTTTGTGTGACTGGAGTGCCTGCTTCCACGGGGGTAAAAGAGCTCTATGTAAACCGTGTTCATATTTAAATGTGACCTTCGCTGTATGCACTGCATCCCAACAGCTCTCCATTCAGGATGGCACTCCTGCAGGGTGAGCAATGGCAGTCCCAGCTGTATAGCACAATCTCACCATCCTACACAGAAACAGGGAAGGTCAGACTTTAAAAGTCAACAGCTCACCTCCCCTGCACTCCACCACCCACCTATAACTGGCAGCAGGAGCCGCTCAGCACTGCTTCACTTTCCAATGAATTTGCTAATCACCTCAGTTCCAGTGCACCAGTTATCAGAACCACACCAAATTCATCCAACCGGAACAGTTTCAGAGGAAGTAGAATGCAACCCAAGTGCAATATCAGTTCTCCATCCTGTCCTTACTGGTAGGTATCAGATTTTACTGATTCAGTAGCTAGAGCAGCTGATCAGACCCCATCTACTTCTTCTTCCGTCCCTGCCCTGCTCCTGAACACTTGCCAGGACCGGAGCACCTTCCTCCTGCCCTGCTCCAGCACCGGGGCTGCATCGAGCAGCCCGCGCCGTGCTCCCCCAGGCTGGCACCGCGCTGCTGGTGGCGGGCATCAACCGCACCGTGAGCCAGGCTGCGGAGAGCGAGCAAAGCCTGTTCTCACCTTACCGACCGCTGCGATCCCGCAGTGCAAACTGGGGTCTTTCAGTGGAAAATGGGAAGGAAAAAACAGGAGAAAAGAGGCTGCACGTGCCCGGTTTGGCAGCCTGAGCGCTCCCGTCGCCTTTTCCAGCCGAAATTCCACTCCAGCCAGCGAGGAGCCACTTCCCCGCCGGCATTACACAACCCACAGCCCGAGGCAGGGAAAACTAGCCCTAAGCCCGCAGGGCTCATCCCGCCGACACCGCAGCCCTGGGCCCGCTTGTAGCCGGGCCCGGAGGGGGGACGGGGTGGCCGCGGTCCCGGCGGGTGATAAGTACCGTGCCGGGGGATCTCGGCCTCGCTGTCCCCCGGCAACCCTCTTCGTCACGCCGGGCCCGAACGACGGAGGGAGACCCTAACCGGACCACCGCAGGCCAGCGCGGAGACCCACTGACCCTCCGCGGCGGGGCCAGGGCAGGCGGGACGGCGCCGGCTGGACGCGGGTCCCGGACCCCCGCCGAGGCAAGCGGAGTGGAGCTGAGCGGACACAGAGAGCGGCCGCACCGACAGCCCCGCCGAGGGCCGCCCGCGCAGCACCGGTGTCCCCCCCCCGCCCTCACCTCGGCCCACGCGGCCCTCGAGCGGGTCCTTGCGGAAGTGGATGCCGTTCACGTCCACATGGGCATCGCCACCCGCATTGACGGCCCAGACGACGCTGTCGGCGAGGCCGCCCGCCGCGCCCCGCAGCACCGGCGGCAGCAGCAGTAGCAGCAAGGGCGGCAGTAGCGGCGCCCCGCGCGCCCCGGCGCCCACCATCTCGGGCTCCCGGCGCCGCGCCCGCCCCTTCCTGCCGCCGCCAGGGGGCAGCCTAACCCGCTGCCGGGGCGGAGCGCGCAACAGCCAATCGACGCGCCGCAACACGAATATTAATTTCTTGTCCGTTTGCAACTGGGTGACCGCGGGCCTTCATTTGCATATTCATAACCCGCCAGGCCAATGGGCGGCGGGAGCGGCTGAGCAGGCTTGGTTGAGAGGCGAGGGGACGGCGGCGTGCCGCTGCTGCGGGAGCGGAGCGGGGAGCCGGTTCCTGCGAGCCGGTAGTGCCCAGGGCCGGTACCGCCCGCCCGGGGAGTGAAGCGAGGGTAGAAGCGGCTGCCCAGGAAGGGGCGGCGGGGAGGGACGAGGCTTCCCAGCGGTGCCTCCGGAGCGCGGCGAGCTCCGCTCAGCGCCGCACGCCTGAGGGAGGAGTTCCGGCCCCTCCAATCGGGGAGCTCCAGCGCGGCCGGAGCGCAAAGCGCTGTGGGACGGCGGCGGGAAGCGGGGAGCCGGTCGGTTGCCGAGGCAACGGGCGGCGCTGCGGAGGGAAGCAGCGGAACGGGCCCGGCACCGGCGCGTCCCCGCGGGGTTGGGCGGAGCTGCCCGGCTCGGGCACGGCCGCGGCGTCTGGGGAAGCGGCTGGGAGCGGAGCTGCCGGGGGAGTAGCGCCCCGTTAGAGCCCGCTGCGCTCCAGCATCGGCTCGCTGCCTCGGTGCTCTCCGCCTCTGCCATGGAGCGTGGGAAAAGGCAGCTGCCGGTGAGGAGGGAGACCACCTCGGAGCACTATAACCTGCCTGGGAGGTAAAGTCTGTGAGGGAGGAAGGAGGGGGGCTCCGCGCTGCCCCGTTCCTCATGGCACAGGAGAACTTCAGATTCAGCGGGGATTTTTCTGGAGGACATTGGGGAGGGCTGCAGTGAGTGAGGCAGCACACAGGGGAGAAACTCCCGTCGTGGCAGGGGAGCAAATAACATTTACCTCCGAATCTGCCCTTCTGTCTGATCTTGGTGTTCCTCAAAGCCTCAGGCACCAGGCAGACCCAATGTCTGCACTCCAGACGCCAGCTACATTAACTGCAGCTGCTAATTCCCAGTTACATTAATTTGGGTCTTCCACAATGCTTTGCTTTTGGAAATAAAGACTTAGCGTTGCAGATAGAGAGTTAAAGGGGTCTGTTGGTTCTGTAACACACTTAGGAAGTCTCTTAACAGGACACAGCCTTGGAGAAGTGAGCTCAGTTATGGGATAAGCACTCACCCCCTGCTCCCCAACCTGCTCTGACCAGGCTGGAGTGAGCCCCAGAGCATGTTCCTGCCGCTTTAACATCGGTTCTTGGGCTTGTGGTATAACTGGGCCAAGGCACTGCTGTGCTCCCACAGCAGCATTGCAGCTCCTGCCTTAGGAAGCCACATCCAGTAAAGCAGTGTAAAATGGACACACTCAGCACCTCTCCAGATTAAAGCCACCTCACACTGGTTCCTGGCAAATCATCTGTGTTACAGACCCCAGCATCTGATCAAATCCAGACTAATCTCCTGTATCCCCACTGTGTCTGTGATCTGTTGGGGGTCCCCCAAGTTCAGTTAGCAAAGGAGTGCAAGCAGCCATGGCCAGAAGGATGCTGTCCAGTTGGCGAGGCTGAGGGAGGCCTCATTAGAGCTCATTTGTACTCATCACAGATGATCTTCCCTAACATCAAGATTTCTCAGTTTAAACTGCGATGTGCTGGGGTCAGGAGTACAACTTCAAAGCATGTAAACACTTTGTGTGTCATCAGGCTACTGCCATGAGTTGCACACACACACACACAACAGCAGTGGGGGCTCAAGCACTGTCTGGGCAGAGCCTGGCTGGAGCCCTGGTGAGCCTCTCGGTGAGCTGGTCAGCGGGAGGCTCACACTGGGACCTTTGCTGCCTTGGTGGGCACAGGGGCCGTGCAGGCAGTGGCAGTGGCAGGGGCTTCATTACAAACCCAGCATCAAACTGCTCAGCCCAGTCCCGTGAGCAGGAATTCAGATGTGAAGGGACTGACTCCCTAACATTTAGGTATCGGCAATGAGCCCTCAGCTGAAGGAGCCTCTTTGGCTCCTGATGGGTTACAAGGGCTGCTGGGAGCTAACCCAGCTCACCCCTGCCTTTGGGCTTCCGTGGCTGTGCCAAGCCTGGGGTCCCTGTCGAGAACATCTCATAGCAAAAAATCAGCAGCACTCCCTTGAAAAGAGAATTTCCTTGAAAGGAAGAGTTCCCCTCCTTGAACAGAATGGAAACCCACTCCCTTCCCGCTCTGTACGAGGACTCTGCCTTTTTAGAGGGCAAGTCAATGAGTGTTGCAATACCTCCTCTGCCTCCCCTGTCACAGCATCTTCTACTAACAAGCCAGGATGCTTATTTCCCAGGAATCAGCAGCCCACCATTAAACAAGAGGGATTAACTGAGCATCAGTGTGTGGGGAGGGATCGTGGTTGTGCTCACAGGCACAGGAGGAGCACTTGTCCTGGCTCCCACCTGGCCGTGGCCGCTGGCAGAGGATGGTGAACATGCCAGTGGCTGCGCCCACAATGTCCTACACTGCTGCCCCCGACTTGTTACTTGTGAGCACCAGCAACCTGATGCCAGCTTGTGCCCGGGATGTCAAAGGCTCTGTATCCTGTTACTAATCCACTGAGCCATCGGTCCCTTGATGCAGGCTGCATTTACACCAGTAACCTACAAGCGAAAGGCTCAGGGTTGTCTTCTCAGTCCTTTGATCTCTCACCGTCCCCTGCCATCTGAGTCTTGAATCAGCCCTGCCTGGTCCACCTACAGCCCTGATCCTCCACCACCAGTGTGGGGCATGTGTACTGCGTATTAGCCATTTCCTGCAGGAAAAAGGGATTTGGGATGTCCAAACTGTGACTTGGGAGGTCCAGAAAGAGTGGCGGAGATGTGTGGGTCAGAAGCACATGCGCCTGAACCACATGGGCTACAGGGCCCAAGTGCCCAGAGAGGACTGGCTCTGCCCTGCCATGTGGAGCTATTTGGAAGCCTCCCTGGTCCCAGGATTGGAGATGAAAGCAAAAGGATTATCTCTGGAATTAGATTATTTAGACTGGAGCTTTAATCTCTGATCCCGTCTGCGCAAGAAAATAGTAAAACTCCTTGGGATTATTTGGGCTTTGTTGTACAAGTCAAACCGCACTTGCAGCAAGAGCTTCTGCTGGAAGGATTGAAAAATGAATGCTCTGGAGACCTGCCTTGTCTGACCTGTTCCCTGTATCCTGGTGAGACCTGACATGTTATTCGGAAGAGCTTCCAGCTTTCCTTGGAAGTAGCTGTGGCTCCAGGACTGCCTCTGCAATGACACAAAGGTGCCCTGCAACCACCCTTCCCCTGGCTCTGGTGTCCCTGTGCTTCTTGGGATTACAAACACAGCTCTGCCATGGTACAAATGCAGGGATACCAAGGGACACTGAGTGTCACTGATCCCCACAGGCTGGCACAGTCACTCTGCTGCACGCAGCAGTGCTGTCCTCTTGCTCTGCACACACGAACATGCATCTTCCTTGGTGAGCTCCACGGTAAGTGAAGCACATTTGTGTGCCAACACTCCCTATGGCACACACAAGCCTGCACAGGTCTCTCCCCCCTGCCAGTATTTTCCTAAGTACATACATAACTTACTAGGACTCTGGACTCTGTTCAGTTCATCACCCTCATCTCCTAAACACAATACAGCTGCTGTACCAATAAACGTGGAGATCTGTAAATACCCATTTTCCTATTTCTTGGCTCACACCCACATTTCCAAGACTGGACCAGCTCCATAGATACACACATATAGTTTGCATACACCCACTTGCAAACAACTCTTCTGCTGCTGCACTCCCATGTACTTATCTGCATTCCCTGCTTTAATGCGCACACACACAAACCTTTCCCAGTGCACATGCCTGTGCAAACACGAGTACACACACAAAATATAAGGAGAAACAGCTTTTCCATTGCTGGGATATGAGCCATTGCTGCAGTTACAGTGGTTGGCACAGCAACAGGAAAGCATAAGAGAAAATCCTCCTTTGGGACATGGATTTGTGGACCTTGAGAATTTGAAAGGGAACCTAGGAAGTGAAAGATCTGAGATGGAAGAAGCAGGAGAATATTGGTCCTTAACCTCCCAGTTGGAGTAAAGGGAAAACTGAGAGGAATACACCTCCCATTCCCACTGAGAAATACACAGCAATGATGACGCCCTTTGAAGCCAAGTAGAAATTAGTCCTGGCAACTTGTAACTGAGCCTCTGCATAGAGAAAGAGGGTAACTATAGGTCTGGCAGGGTAGGGGAAGGGAGCAGAAAGTTGGAAGCATGTTGGGGTAAGGAAAAGGAGAATGATAGAGAAGAATACGGCCTAGAGGCTGCTGTCATGGTCACTGCTGCACATATGTGCAGCATTTTGGAGTGTGAGCAAGCTGGAGAGCAGGGCACTGCCAGACAAGGAGGATCAAGGGCAATCACTGGCACCAACAACTCAGCTCCCACAGCACAGCTCCAACTGTGCATTCATTCACAGCTGCATTTGAAATCATCTGAAAAGGGGTGATGGTGGCTACTGCTGCCTACCCCCATCCCACCCAGCTCCCCTCTGTGTCCTTTCTCCCATTGTTCCTTGCCATAACACCATGGGGGCTCCCACTTCCCCCTTTGCAAGCAGGGGGGATGCAGGGGTTGGGGACCCTCATACTGCCCTCACCACAAGGCATCTCCAGGCCCCCAGCTGCAGGCTTAGTGGCTGGCAGTGAATCCCATTTCCTTGGCAAGGACTCGCCTCCACATCCTGGTGCAGATGACGGGGTGTGCATCTGCTGAAGCCCTTCTCCCCCAGCCCAGCCACCACCTCTCAGGGACATCCAGACATCATTTCAGCGTGCATATTTATCGCTTTCTCCCCGCAAGACATGTATTTGAATGTACTCTTGGTAAACATAACCACAGGAGATGCGAAATACGTGCCGGGGAAGCATAAATAACTCCACACAGATAGACACACACACGTAGACAGCAAACACAGACACGGTTCACCAAGGGAAACCAAGAAGTGCAGAGCACGCCCTGAGGCTGCCACCAGTCCCAATGGCTTTGCTCTCATCCACCAAGCCAAGAGGATTTCTCCTGCTCTTGCTTTGCAGCAGCTGGTGGGAGAACAAAGCTGGGGAGGAGGAGTCTAAAGTTGCAAATATCCCATGAAAGCATCATGGCAAGTCCTGGCTCTGCAGTTTCCTGCAATCGTCTCCAAGGAATGGTTCCAGTTGTAGGAAGTTGCAAGTCTTTCACAGTGTGAAAGGGTGGAGGGGCATGGGGACCACCATGAGGGAGGAGCAGCAGGTCATCTTGCAATGTCCCAGTTGCAGCCAGCCGATAAACCTTCACGTGGGAACATCGGGGCTAGATGCTCCATCTAGGTCCTCTTCTGCCCTCTCTAAGGTGCTGATTCTTCTTTAGCTGAGAATAATCTTCAACGGGACATCATGCGAACAAACTCTGCAACCAGTAAAAAAGGACAGCCCTGAAGCAGAAGGCACCCATGGTCCCCAACCCAGCTCTCATTCCCTGGAGAGAGCATGCAGCCAGAGTCCATGCACTGCCAGCAGGTCTGTGCTGCTCCGTGACCAGCCCTGGAGAGCTCCCACAGAATGGGCTTTAATCCTCGCATTAGATATAGTGGCAGGAGCTCACTAGCAGGTCAGTTCCTTGCCTTGGACTCCCTCCCAGCTAACGTACAGTCCTGTACGCACGAGCAGCTCCTTGTGAGACACTAGGGCAAGTGTTGTCTCCTCTGTAACTGCTTTATAATCTTGGGAACACAGTATGGTTTCACAGTAAGCTCGCCACTTCACAGAGACGGCGTTGTGGGAAAGCACTAGTGCTTTGGTAGGCACCAGCATTTTTACAGAGAAAAGTTTACTTTGATGGACTTTGTGTTTTTAAAGACACAGGCTAACTGTATGGCTACCCTGGATCTATTTCTTCATCATCCTGCAGCTTGTGAAGTCCATTACGATTGTTCAGATGGAGTGTAAATGCCACCAGACATAAATGTGTTTTCATTCTGCACTTGATTTGCTAAGGAACTAATAGCTCTGCAAAGAGGAGGGCAGTGGAAATTACCCCCTTGACTTCTCCTTTTCCATTGATGGAGCTGTCCTTTGATAACTAAAGCAGTAACTCACAGAGAAAATGATACTGGGGTAGCATTCCATGTATTTTAGCTGTCTAACATAATTTAGCTGTAGGAAACAAGGAGAGCTACTGTCATGTAATCAGCCAGTGCATTAGAACAACTGCAGCTACAAGATACTTTCCAGGGGGACACTTCTAGTTTCTGAAGCCCTCAGAAGCTTCAGTAATCCTGAGGACAGAGACTCTGTGTTATGTGGGAGACCCAGGAATGCTCTGAGCCAAAAAATAGTCTATTTAATTTTAATTCTGTAGTTCTTCACTCTTACTGCAAAGGGATGTCTGGATTTGCACTAGGAAAACAGCAGCCTGCCACGCTCTCACACCTTCCAGCTCTTATATCCGCTTAGCTGTCTGCTATCAACTGCTTCCCTTGCCAGAAACACTGAGCTCTATTAATACTGCTCCTGCCATGGCTAATAGCACTCTGTTTTTCCCAAGTCCTTCTGGCATGAAAAGTGGGAGAAGAAATGAGGTATCTCTAGAATTTAACAAGACACCTCCGGATCAGATATCTGCAGTCCCAGTAAGCATATCTGGCATAAAGGCACAGAAACAAATTCTCTATAAACCCAGATAACAAGGTGAGCCAGAGGAAATGGAGGCTGCAATGCATTCTCCAAACCAATCTAGCCTCCTCACAGCTTCTGCAATAGATTTATTGTCCCATAAGAACAAGGCTGGCACAGCATGTGTGCACCCCAATCTCCTTCTCTGTGACAAGGCATTTCTCTTACCATGCTAGGATTATGAAGACCCAATTGAAAGTGAGATGCAGCAAGAGATGATACACAAATGAACACTTCAGCTGAGGAATTTCCTGTGGGGGCCAATGTTCTTCATTTCCTCAGATGACTACGAAAGAAAGTCTTGTGTTTTTCTCCATACTTCAGATACCTGGGCCCTGAGCATGCAAATCTTCCCTTCTGCTTCTGCCTCTGAGCTGAAACTCTGACTCACCCCAGAGCGGATGGACAGGGAGCGTTCATCCCTTCTCACCTTCAAAATCAACACGTCCATCTCCATTCAGATCCACATCCCGGATGATCTCTTCAATATCCCGATGGCCCACCTGCTGCCCTAGAAGCTTCTTCATGGCTTCTCGCAGCTCACTGGTGCTGATCTCCCCATCACCATTGGTGTCAAACTGTGAGTACATGAAACATACCATCAGGGGAAATACACTTAATGGATCTTGCTCTGGGCTGGATTTTGTACTGTTCTGCTGCCAGGTGCCCTGTTTTTCCTGCATTTCTTTTGTGTCCCTCCTTTTCCTCCTTTGGGTGCCTTTTGGATCCAGTCTGTTTTCTCCTCAGAAACCCCTCATAACTGCTGTGTCTGCACCAGCTTTCCTCTTCCTTGCCTCAAGGGTTCCCTTATCTTAGCGACTTTCTCTGCTCCTCCCTTGTTTCACACCTGGCTTGGCTCTTTCTCTGTCTTGCACTGCTCTTTCTCCTCCTCTCCCCCAGTGGGTCTTCTCTCCTTCCTGTCTCTTGTTGCTCACCTCTCTGGGGGCACACAGTA
Source organism: Pezoporus flaviventris (assembly GCF_033815535.1). Classification (NCBI taxonomy): domain Eukaryota; kingdom Metazoa; phylum Chordata; class Aves; order Psittaciformes; family Psittacidae; genus Pezoporus; species Pezoporus flaviventris. Next base: position 4,263,424 of record NW_026892589.1, on the reverse strand, counting down.
AGGAACACTCACCTCTCTGAAGGCATCACGGAGCTCTTTTACACCAATCATGTCTGCAGTTTCTGCTAGCAGCTTTGGTCCCATCAGCTCAACAAAATCTTCAAAATCCACATGGCCACCCACTTGGGACAAGACAAAACACTGTATGTAAGAACTCCATACGTTAGCCAAGCCTAGCACTCACTTTGCACTTCTGTGAGCCCCATTGGTTCTCCAGGAAGCAAAGCACAGAAGGTGCAGGACAGCAGAAGGAAAAGCAGAGTTAGTTTTACACTGTCTTTATATTTTCTGCATTGTGGGCTAGGTGGAATGAGCCCAAGCTCTTCCTTCCTAGGCTGCCAGGGTCTGTCACATCTTTATGGCATCACATACTAGGATTTAGAGGCTTGATCATTTGTAGTGCTTATAGCAACCCTCTGCTGCACCTGAGCCAAAGGGTACGGCAAGGGCACAGCATAATGTTCCTGCATGGCCTGGGCAGTGCCCTGCAGCAGTGGTGGAATCTTGCTCCATTAGCAGTGCTAATGTACGTCCAACTGCTCATCCATAGCATCAGTCCTTTTTCTTGTTTGTCCCTATTTAAAAGCTGGCAGTAACACTCTCAAATTCCTAACTGGTTATGTGCCAGGGTTATAGAATCATAGAATGGTTTGGGTTGGAATGGACCTTAAGATCATCCAGTTCCAGCTCCCCTGCCATGGGCAGGGACACCTCACACTAAACCATGTCACCCAAGGCTCTGTTCAACCTGGCCTTGAACACCGCCAGGGATGCAGCTTTTGTGTGTGCCTGGCTGTGTATGTAACAACTGTTTTCCTTCCCCTGACCATGTAAGTTGTCCTTTTTACATCATCATGTGTCAGAAACAATATGCACTAAACACCCTTTTTCCCACCTGGAGAGTAATACCCTGCACTGCCACAGACATGAGGCAACAAAAGATGGTGATGAAGGAGAAGGAGCACAAACAAAGTGAATATGATACATCTGTCACATACTTCCATGACTCCAGCAGCTGCTCCCATCTGACACTGCCAGCACAGCTTGCTCACAGCCCATCCCCAGGCACACAGCTGATCCACAAACCACCACAGAGTGAACAGCCCATCCATCACCCATCTGACCAAAGCTTCTCCATCTTCCTAAGCTCTTTCTTCAGTCTGACACCAGCTGACAACAGGTTCAATATGACAACACCCACAACCACTGATGTCTAACTGCCCGCATCAAGAGCAGTTTTATACCTGACAGCACAAGCATGAAGGACAACCCTTCCACTCACTGTTCCCATAGAGAACAGTCCACACAATCCCTTTGTTAAGCAAGAAACAAAGGCATCAACTCCTGGGGACCATAAACAAACAGAAAAGATGACAGGGAATGAAAATGAGAACCAAAAGAGGGAGTCTGGGGGAGAGAATCCAAAGGAAAAGAGCAGGAGACTGAGAAAACCCAACGCAATGATGCAGGACACAGCAGCAACAGGGAGGCACAGCTAGGTGGATGTTACTCACAGTTCATGTTGATCTGCTGGGAGAGCTCTATTAGCTCCATCTCAGTAGGCATGTAGCCCATGGTTCGCATGCAGTTCCCCAGGTCCCTGCAGTTAATAAACCCATCCTTGTCTTTATCAAACTCCTTAAAGGCTTCTCTTAATTCTGTGGGAGTAGATCCAGAAAGAACAATATTGTCAGTGACAGCTTGAATAACTCTTCCAAGAAACCTCCCCAGAACCAGCAGCACTTTATGAGGCCAGACTCCCTCAGATAGTCCCTCTGTTCCCTTTGCAGATCTCCTTGTGAAGACCAGTGACTGGAGCAATGTTAAACTCCTGTACCAGCAGCACTGCTGATCCATTCCTTACAGGATAGCTTGCTTGGACTACAAGTGTCACAAACTGATCATTACAAAACTGCACTCCCTAAAGAAACTGAAACTAGTAAGTTTTCCCAGCTTCTACCCCTGCACTGTATTATATAGCCCTCACAGTAGGGATTAGTAGGTAAAACAGCTTCCCTGGAGCCGTATACTATTGTATCACACTCTACAACACTTTCTGTGGGAGCTGGGGTGCACAGCAGTTCTCTGACAGCCAATATCCCACTACTTTACTTATCCTCCCACCCTGAAGAAGCTGGAATGGATGCAAACTCCTTCACAGTCAGCACTCTCATAGTTTTCTTTTGCTGGAGTTTCCAGGAATTATTCCAGTAATCATCTCCCTCCATTTGCCCCAGTTTCTGTTACCCACGGGGGCCAAGCTGGAAGGGCCTGCCAGTAGGAGCAGGTTTTCCCTGGGCAGGGAGAAAAGTGACACAGAAGAAGTGACAAATTTTACCTTCAATTTCTTCCGGACGCAGTTCTCTATCCTGCAAGACAAGAAAATATTACGTTAAAGCTGTCTGCTTGCCAAACACATAGTTTAAGAACAGCACTTATTGGTGCAAACAGTTCTGGGACAAGCCAGAAAGTGAGAGAAGGAACAAGAAGGTGATGACATGTTTAATACCATCTACCTGCCAAGGCTCCCCAGCTCTCCTCCCCACAGGCAGGGGTGTTATCCTGCACACTTTCCTGTGGTAGCCCCTCTCCCTCTCATCTGCTGACAGGGGGATGTCAGGTGCTCCCCCAAAACAGAAGAGACCTGGGCCAGCACAGCAATACGTGTGGCCTCCCTACCTGATGGTACTATGAGCACCTTCATGAAGCTCCTACATCATTCCTCAGCACCAAGACCTGGAGCAGAGCCTGTCCCTGCAGCAGTTATGATCTCTTCTAGAGCTCTGAATGCATTTCCTACTGCAGCTCCTGCTGACAGAGCCAGATCGAAACAGCCAGAAGCAGTTCCTGTAACCAGCAGGTCTATACAATCATCTGCTTGGATCACTGCTTGATACCTGTCCTTCTGGCATGACAGCAACAGCCACAAGCTCTCTTTCAGCCCACATCCCAGAGCCATCTCCTACAGTTAGTCCCCACAAAAAGGTAGGAACTTCTCCCTTCCCCCAATCTCAACTCCATATACAAGCGCATGAAGGCAGACACACGACACATACATCATCAAGGTCATCTACAAACAAAACAGGACAAGGATTCACCATGTTCAGGAAACACTGCAACTTCAAACATCCAATCTGAATTTCTTGGAAGAAGGGGAAGGATATAAAAGAGTATAGGAAAATTCCAACACTGCACCAGGAAGAAGAGATGAGCATGGAAATGCACTGCTTTCTGGTTTAAACGCCCTTTCTAATTCCTTCCATGGCTCCCAGGCAAATCCAAAACATCTGAGAATTTGGAAACACAGAAACACGATCTCTTTTGTCGTCTCACTCCCGGCTTTTCCCCTTAACCATGGGGAGTTTCTCCTTGCCTTCCAGGTGTCCTCCAGCCTCACCACATGTCCCTGGAGACAGTGCCTTTGATCAGTTTGAGGATGATCCTTTGTTATTTAACCACAGGCTCCTCTGGAAACTCTAATGGCAGCTGCTCAGAGTGCATAGCAAACTAGGACACACACTGGTTTACGTCTGTGCAGAAGTGGGCTGTGCCAGAGAAACGACCAGCTTGCCACTCATAACCTTCCCAGAGGCATCTCTGTGCTGGATGGAACTGTTGGAGCGCACTGGCTCTGCCATTTCATCCTTCACAGAACTGGTATTTTCAAACATGTCATCCCATTTGTTCTGCTTTCATCAACAGCAAGTAATAAAACAATTCAAACTCCTCAGACCACATGCAGGAGGCATTATTGCCCTCCTGCCTTAGATAAACAGCAGATGAAAACCACAGATGATCAGTACCAACACCTTGTGCACCTCATTCCAGAGTGTGCGGACGTCAATCCCTGGGGATCCTGCCGTGTGCCGACAGCTCAGCAAGGCAGCAGATGCAGGGTATGATTGCCATGGTGCAAAGGGCGCCCTGATGCACCCGCAGGGCCTGTGGTCTTGTGAGAGCAGCTGGGGTAGGACCCAGGCCTTCCTCTAGCACAGTTATCACAAGAGCATCGTCTTCCTCACTCACTGAAGGCCACACTGTAACCGACACAACTGACACATGCCGGAAGTGGGGGCTTCAGCACCAGCTCTAATTCTGCACATCAAGGCATTTGTGTTTGCAGGGCGCTCAGCAGATCTTTGCACATGCAGATTGTAGCATCAGAGAGCCACAGACTGCAAATGCAAAAGGAGGGGGAGGGCTTACGTCCCTCCAAAAATCTGACTCAAGCGATAACTAGCGTCATGAAGAGGTTTTCTGTTTTAAATTTGAAAGAAGAGCCCCTAAAATGATAAAGGAGGAAAATTGCTTGGGAAGAAATGGGCTGAATCACTCTACAGCTTTTGGAGAACATATGGAAAGAGGAATAAAACTCTTCAGAGTTTAGATCCTAGAGCAGAGGTGACCCCCAGAGAGTACATTATACATAATGGTTTTACCCTCATTTATTTCTTTTCTATGCACAATAAATCCTGTTGGTTTAGAGAGTAAGTAAAAGTAAAGCTGTTTATCAGATGCACTTATTCTACATCAGGGTAGTTACAGACATCACTAATCCTATTTTGGAGGCTTCTTAGGGCACTGTGAGTTTCCACAGCCTAAGCAGGATGGATACCTGTCCAGCTGTGAGCCTCCCACTAGAGAGCTGGACCTATCTCCTATACCAGGCAGCTCTGTGCATGCCAGCAAATGTGCTTGTGTGAGATTACTGTTTTGTGTTCTAGTGAAGTGGCACAAGGAATTTGTGATCACTCAGTGGCTGAAGGTTAGGAAGAACAAAAGCCCTTCTACCAATAATGACAAATAACGACTATTTTTTGTGTTGCTAGTTGAAGAAGGTGTTTCAGAAATAAAGCCCTAGGTGCCTCATAAAGCTGTAGATAACCATACCAATGCACAAGTAAGACAGAGATTTCTTACAGAGGCAAGAAAGCTCTGACTCTCAGGTAACTGGGGCGAGCTTTGTTTCACCACAGGAACATGGAATGCATCAGGTGAGTATCTGAAAATGCACATATTCATTCATACATATCCATAAAAAACGTGCTAATCATACGTTTGTCTATGTCTTTAAACTCATGCTAATGTAGGAATTAAATGTCTATGTAAAAAGTACAGTTTACTTCTTGTAAAGGTATAGTACTGAGGTGCATATCTATGTATATTTAACATGTCCAAGTGCATACATTTGAATTTACATACAAACACTATTTGTATTGTTTGGATATAAATGCATTCATTAGCTGCATAAGAACACATAGTTAAAATGGTGTGACTGAATGGGCAGATGTGGTTTTGCTATCATCTGTGTGTGTATACGGGTAATAGCTCCTGATAGTCTAAGCACTATCTGCAACAATAAGGACAGACTGATGTTCTTTGGTTTATCTGGCTGGGATTGCTGCAGTGTCAGGCTGGGTATGATAGCATGTAAGAGATAAGCATTTGGGTATCTATGAGGAGGCAGATGCATGCTTATTCCTGCTGGTACTGGTGTGCTCACTGTGAGCTGATAGGAACATTATCAAATATGGACAGCTTGTTCCCAATACGGATGCTCTGATTTGCATTTAAGTGGCTATTTAGGTCTTAAATGCCAATCTGAGCCTCTTGGAATGAAATGTGGATGTCTTGCTGGAATAGCAGCTTTGAACAGTGGACTCCTCCTGAGTCCATACGATTATGTAAGTCCTGAAGTCCTAAGTCCTCCTGAGTCCATATGATTATGCCTACTTGAGTGTAGGCTTGGATCTAACTTCCATAGCTGCATTTTTAGAATCCTCCTTTCTTGGTGCTTAGGCACGGGGGGTATCTCTGCACATCCTTCAACTTAGACATTTGCCCATGGTTGTATCTGCACTTGGAGCTGGAGCCGGGATGCTCAAGACCCAGGGCTGGGGGTTACAGAGCTCCACACAGATGGAGCATGTGGGCAGCTCCGCATTCCCCGCTCACATCCACATGGCTTTGCGCATGTCTCGCCCGGCTGGGTGTAACTTACGTACAGGCTGCCTGTTTTCTGCGAAGCCCTTCCTCAGGAAGATGCATGCTGGCCCCAGCAGGTTGTGCATGACGGCGCAGTTCTGGGCCAGCACCATGAGTGGACCCTGGTACTCGCAAGCCGACGGCCCCTCTTCACTCGTCTGGACAGCTTTATAGCACGTCTTCTCCTCATGGCGGATCTTCCCAGCCAACAAGCAGCAAGCAAACAACACAACAGAGGATGTTACCTCCCCGTCTCTCCCAGCCGTTCCTCTGAAGTTCTACTGAACCGCCTCGCAGAGACATTATTGCTACATTTCCTTCATCCGGTCCGCACTGCGTCCCCCCCACCGCGCCATGAGGATTTGTACAAAAGCAGTAAGTCCAGGAGTTCACTTCCAAAAGCTGACAGAAGTACAAGCAACCAGGAGAATTTCACTTTGAAATGACATCAAACTCTCAGCACTGCTCACATCTACCCAGACACAGCCAAAAGGGCCGTGCTCCCACTATCCGTCCCAGCGTTAACGATCCCTTCAATGGGCTGCAAAGGGCAAGCACAGCCCAACCTAACAGTACGTGTGCCAGCCTGTGCCCAGGGCAAAGCTGCTGGCAGAGCCATAACAGCGAGGGCACCCCCAGGAGACCAGGCAGAGCCTGCACAAAGGCACTGCATGAGGCTCCACATCACATTCCAGCCACACAGCATCACACGCTTTGTAATGTTATTAGAAGGCCATTTACAGCATCAGGTGGCTCTGCCAACTGCAGGGTCACTTCTAATTAGTTACATCCTCGGGGTCTCAGGCACTTACTGCACTGGCCTCTTCTAATCACTGACAGTCCCAAAGTGGAGATCAGGCACGGGCACCACATTTTTGTCTGTTTGCATCTGCACACGTCCTGCTAAGCTGTGGCTCCAGAACAGCACTGGATTTTATAAGGAGGCACTGCTTTCCTTTTATAGAAATGCATTTCCCTGGCTCTGCAAGAAAACTCTTATCCTGATATTCCCATGCAGCTATAAAAAGCCAGCACAACCCACAGGACCCTTGGTTTTATAGAATAAACATTAATCACACATCAGATTCCTCTTCAGGAATGATTCTACTTTTACAGACTGTACTCCCAGGGGTGATCAGAGAAGCTCTGTCAATTGTCATTGTCTCTATTAACCCTTTCCTTAAAGCCTGAGGTGCCTTTTCAGGCTAAAAGACCAGATATACACACATGCCCCATTCACACTTGTCCAAATCTATTGTATCTACTTGCTGCATCTGCCATGTGCTATTACATTGCACACATGGTTTGGAGTTTGCCTTTTTGTACAGTCTTATACCAATCTGCTCATGTATAATGTCATGTGAATATCAAGCATCAAAACAAAAACAACTCAAAAAGCAAGCCATGGAGAAAGAAAATGATGAAGCAGGAGAGCTGTTTCATTGCAGTCGTGGATGAGGAAGGAATCTGCCCCGATTAAACCTGACATACAGGACATTTGTCCTTAAAAACCTGAAAGATGAGCATCCATCCACAAATGGCATGTTACCAGCTCAGCTAAATGTCAAGACATCTGTGTTGAACTGCACAGCTTGGTGTTATCAGTGCAATGTATTTTCAAAATTATCAGCTTTATTTCCTGGCACATTTTTCAGTTTAATACACCAAATACTATGAATCACTTAAAACAGTCCACATCAATTCTGTGTTTAACTCCAGTGAAGCCACGTGAAAGACTGAATGCCCCACAGCCCCTGATGCTTGTTTGCTGGCCTTTCCAGTCAACAGAATTTCTTACCAAGCCACAGAGCAGCACTACATAACAGTCACCCCATTACTTTCCTGTGTGGAAAGAGATTGCCAGTTGATGAAGCAGTTGCCAAGAGCCACCAAGGATCCTGAGCAGACAACCCACCACAGCACCAGGACAAGGCGCATGGCTCAGTGAGAACCCAATAGGGGCTGCTGCAGCAGGGCTTGTGGCATTTGATATTTCCTCTGCCAGCAGCACCCCTTGGTTTCTCCTGCAAGTATCCCCACAAGTTCTCTCCACTACATTCCTCCTACAGCCCGGCAGAGCTGTGAAGCGAGCTGTGGTATGGGCACAGGGCAAAGCAATGTCAGCTGCCCATTACAGGGGAAACAGCAGCATGCATGACAAGGAAAATGCAAGGACAGGACTGGGAAGCTCAGGCTTTCCCTGTCCTTTCCCTGAGTAAAGGGCCACTACCCTTCCTAGCAGAGTCCAGCCCTTGGTTGTGTCAGACCGTCAGACTGCAGAGAAGGAAGAGAACAGGTTGATTTAGAGATGGCTGTAGTGGTGATGGGTGGCAAAGTGAGAGACCTGGACGCCAAAGCTTTTCCTTTCTGCACAACAGGACTCACTTCATTTTCCTGCCTGTGTGTCAGAGGGACTTCACAGAGCAGCAAGCCCAGAGGGGCTTCATCCTGACAGCAGTGCCTCTTGGAGGGAAGGGCGGCCAGGCTGGCTGCTGGCATCACCGGGGGGACACTGTGGCACTGCCACCCAAACCGGCATGGTACCCCTATGTCAGCTAGTCCCAGACCAAGCCAGCCAGTGCCAGGGAGTGTTTCCAATACTTCAGGCTGAAGCCATCTATTCAAGAGATAAGTCTGTGTCCTGGGTTACCTGACAGTCTGTAACCCAAAAGCAGCTTTCACACACACGTCTACAGTCCCTCCTCTTTACCATTTCATCAAAATGAGTTTGCCCAAGCTAAAATCTAAGAAAAAAGACTGGGATTACAAAACAGCCAAGTGAAGTTGTGAAATGTTAACCCAAACTATTCTGTAATTCTATGTTAAGACAGATCTGCAAAGCCTCCAGTATAATCATGTGTCGTGAGCAGAAGAACGGCAGGGACCCAGGACCTGTTGGGATGAGTGCCTGAGGCCTTAATACATGGTCAGCTGGAGTAATGTTTGAGAAATACTTCAATTCAGCTCTGCAACTTTCTCTCTGTAGTCCTGCCATCCCAGGCCTTCTAACTAGGCACAAAGTGCATTATTTGAAGCAGCTTTTAGGAATGAAAGCATGAATTACCTAAAAGACTGACGACAGAGCTCATACGTTCTTGAATCCATTTGGATTCAAGCAGCCTGGCCACACGTCATTCTTTAATTGCAGTCGCCTCGATCATGTTGAGCACAGCTGCAGCCAACGCCTTTTATTGCGAGTTGGAGGCATCTTACAAGCAACCAAATTGGTTTTTCATATGTGCAACATTTGGGTGAATTTCAACTACTTCTGCCTCTCCCTGAAGGTCACCCTGACTTAGGGAATGGTCTCAGCACTGCCTCGCTGCTCAGTGATGAATCCCCATCCTGTGTGTCCCAGCTCCCCCACAGTAGCACTGTGCTATTACTGGCTCCGTTCACAGCAGCTAAGGTAAAAGCAAACTGTTTCTACACAGAAGAGGCAAATCTCTGACCAAAAGAAACTCTCTGCTAGGGAGGTTCTCCACCCAAGAGGTCCCCCCCCAAGGGACTTTCCCAGGTGGCAAGGTCTCCCTGATGGCAGTGGCACTTCATTGTCAGCAAGGTCTCAAGAGACCTCCTCAGTGCTCTTCATTGCAATACTTAGGATGCTTAACATAACTTTTTCATTTACAAGGAGTGACTTAGCATAGCTTCTTGCTGAGTTGTTAGATTTGCAGCAGCAGCAGCAAGTGAGAACAGCGTGGCTGACAGGTACACGGTGCTTCAAGACCTTTCTCAGTGAAACAAGAAATTTTTCCAGGACATGTCATTCCCATTTCAATCTACTCCCTAACAGCAGCATCGTTCCTGAATCTAATTTGTCCTGGGATCACTGCAAAACCTCAGCACAGAGCAGACCATGGGTTGAAGCCTAAGAGATACACATGGCAGCTTGCAGATGAGCTCCAGCTGGGCCCAAGCATGTGGACACATGGGCTGTACTGATGCGCAACATGATGCACACACATGCAGCCAGGGCCCAGTGCATCCATTCACAAACAGAGGCGTGGAAAAACAGATCACAGAGAAAAACATGCTTCTGTACCCAAACACATACCAACAAAACCAGATGTGCGCGTATGCAAGGATGGATTATATATAAAATACATGTATGCCTACATACAGATGTCAGTAAGGATGTCCACCAGCAGGTACGCACACACAGAGTGCCGTACAAGCAGGGCTCCGTGTATGACCCTATACACTCACAACAAACCCTGCACGCCTGCTTACACACCTCAGGATGTGCACATAGAGACACAGAGCACGAAGGACACACACGTATTTCAGATGGGCTCATTAGGTGTGCATACTCTTGCATACCAACGGAATACATACACGCACCCATTCCCATGTACATGAAGAGATGTCCCTACAGGAGCGACACAGGACTAGACTCATGCAAACACCTTCCAACTGAAGCACATGCACACAAACTCACACATACACACATACATTAAGGTGCCCCTACAGAAGACGTGTGGCAGCATACTATGGGCATCGACAAGCGCAAGCTTGCATGTACCCAGAGGACTGCTATGAACACACACACAGCGGGAGACAAGCCTACTCCTGTGCATGCATACTCACATATTGATTTACACACGTTATGGCTCTAATGGCTGCTCTTGCACGAGCAGCTCTTACCAAAAAAAAGTCTGGTGAAAAGAGCTGAACCCTTGACACACACCTCTATGTTTCTCCCACCTCCCATTCCCTTCTGCCCATCCCAAGAAGCAGGGCTGGAAACACACAACGCACTTTGATTCAGGGAACATACCTTTTTAGAGAGGTTTCTCAGTGGAGACTTCACACAGTTGCCCATAATATGTTGAGTCTGCCTTTCCGGTGGACTTGGTTATAAAGGAACTGAAGCAACTGATCCCATTAAAGGTATTCCTTGGGAGCAAAGCAAGAAAGGCAGTGCCAGGCAAATCCAAACAGCTACTGGCTGCTGGGGCTTCCCTCTTCAGGGAGCTTTTTCTCTCTCTGCCTCTCTCTGTGTTTTTACTTTATGTTCACTTTCTTGAAGAGATGAAGCAGGAAGGAGAGGGAGGGGAGAGAAACAGACAGAAAGAGAGGGAGAGAGAGAGAGTGAGAAGGGGAGAGAGAGGGAGGCGGGTGTATAATCTACATCAGATTAATGTTCAAATCCCTCCCACCCCCCTCAATCTCCAGGCAAGATTGTTTCACTCAGGGGAGAGGGCTGATTCAGGGAGAATTAAAAGAGAGACGCACAGCAAGAAATGATTTCAGTGATGAGTTCAGTGAATCCAGCTAGTTTGGGTGCACAGAGCCTCTGAACATCGCATCCCTACCCACCCCCCTTCTAACTCCTCTCGGCTTTTCAATCACTAAAGAGCGCGGCTGGCCAGAAGGCAATCCACTTAGGGGCTTGGAGCAGACTCCAGAGCTGGTTTGGAGCAGAAATGGACCATTTATCTGGGTGGGACCTGTTTCAGCTTATAAATAGCAGAAGTCTCTCATTCTTTTCCTGCCACGGAGGAAGCAAGCCTGGAGGCAGCAGTCCGGGGGCCCTACAACACTCAGCCCCAGGCTAGTAGCGTTTAACCACAAGGGAGAGACCTTGAGCCAGTCTTGCGGTAAAGTTTCTCCAGCTCTGGAAGTACAAGTCAGCTGGCGGTTTACCTGCACGAATCTGCCAACGAGGGGCTCGCACCTGAATCCTAAATCTGAGCAGCCCTAGGCTGGATAATGTGAAGTAAGGAATTTGGATGTCATATCCATCCCTTCCATTGCCAAGCACCCGAGTCCCGGAGACACACCAAGGCTAAGAGGCTCATTAAGCTACAGCCAGCTCCGAACTCTGGACTTAGGCCTGCTGTGGTAACAGAATAACCTCTGAAAGAAAAGGGATGAGTCCCCAGTACATTTTCCTCTGATCTCAGGCTGAACATGAAAGCATTCAGTCTGAAAAGAGATTTAAATGCATTAAAAACTCACCATCACACCCAGGCAACAGGATTTGAACAGGATGGTGAATGTACCCTTAGCTAGGAAGCGACAACAGCTGCAGCTCCAGAATGATAAGAAGCCATGGCACGAAGAGCTACCTCCTTCAAGACCTGTGAAGACCAAAGTGACACTGATGCTATACCATGTCCATGCAGCAGGCTGGTTGGACTCGGGTGTTCAGCTGAAAGACTTGACAGCCTTCTTTGCAAGTATGGTTCCAAACAAAAGACTTCACAAAGACCTAACCCATGGACTGAGTACTTGCACCACAGGCTTTTTGTGCAGAAGCCAAAGACTTGCTCTCCTGGCAGCTAAGGACGGCGAAGGATGACCTGTCAATGTCACAACAAAGCAGGGATTTCCCTGCTTCCATCCTGATGGTGCTGTGGCAAATTAAGAATGATTCTAAGGTGAATTGACAGTTTCTTTACAGCTTAGAGACTTCTTCCACCTGAGGAGATGAGTTTAGGAGTCCAACCATGACAAGAGTCAACAAATTATCCAGTTCCAGTCGCAGCCATGTGGGACAGTGTTTCTTGCTCTTCCTTGGGCTAACCACTTCCCAAGAGCAAAGGCAGTGGAACAGCCTCCCCCCAGATCCCCTCAATGCCTTCTTCACTGGATGGCCTGGAAAGGACCTGTACAAAGATCCACAGGCCCTCCAAAGAAAGAAGCTGCAGTAGCAGATACTGGAAGACACCCCTTGCACCAGGGCAGACTGAGAACAGGACAGAAGGGATGGGGAAGCTCTGGTCTGGAAGATCTCCATAGCAGAGCCCACCCATGGTGGGTTGGAAAGCAGAACTGCTCCTGAGCTGGGCCTGTCTCCTGCTGCCATAGTTTGAAGACCCCTGATGCTGGGGAAATGTACAGTCACTCCCTGGGGGCTGTGCCAGCCCTGGGCCTCTCAGTGGGGGACACTGCAGGAGGATGCTGAAACTCTCAGCTCTTCTCAAGACTGCCATCTTTAGCTCTATTTCTCCTTCCCCTCTCGAAGTAGATAGTGGGAGGCTGATCTACCCTTGGCCAAAGAGCTGGTCGTTAATAATGTCCTCTGTCAGCTGGAGCCATTCCCCAGGCTCCTTGTTTATTGACGAAGTGCTTGTCTCCCTTGAGCAGAAGCTGCCACACAGCAAGTGAGGCGCCTGGGCTCCTTCCCGAGACAAACGACTCCAATTCCAGAGCAGAGAGGAGAGAGAACCGCCTCCCTGCTGCTAATGAATCTCCCCTGACAGGCAGCGTGGAGGCCAGGAATGCCCTGCAATTCAGAAGTGCCCATCTCCTGCATCGTCCCAGACAGAAAAGCAGAGCAATGGAGTCAGGCATCTCCTGCCAGCAGAATCCATCACAGCCCCCAGACTGCTATGGGATAGCTTTGGAAGACGGCCACTGAGCGTGTCTTACAGAGGCTCTAAAAGTCTCCCAGCAAAAGCTGAGACGGTCATCCTCTAAATACTCACTCATACCAGAGCATTCAGAGCCAGCCACCACGGCACGCTGCCCTGTCTGCCTGCTCTCCTGCTTTTCTTCCCTGCAGTTGCAGGCGGCTGTGTGAAATGCACAGGTCAGAGTGAGAGGGCTGAGACCTCCGCCGGGCTTGGCAGGGAGTTTGCAGTCCAGGAAGAGAGGTGATGGAAGCCTGCTTGCACCACGTTTGCAGCACAGTCACAGTCCTTCAACTCCACAAGAACTCTGGCAGAGCTGCAAGGGGCCCAAAGGATGCGATTGTAAACGATTTTCTTACCTCCTTATTTACTCTGGATCAATTGGGCAGCACATCACAATCCAGCAGACAGACCTCTGAGGAGGAAAATCACTGTCTACATTGGAATCTTGTTCTTATCACCACCACACGCAGCTTAGAGACAGGCAGGAAAGTGGAGTTGGCAGAAGGGTCATTAGAAGATTAGGTTAGAAGGAACATATTTTCTCCCTCCCTCCAACTGAGGCTGCTGTGAGAGAACAGGATGCTGAGAATAAGTGTGTCAAAAACATTTGTGTGTAGGTGCTGATCTGTGGGCATGCCTATATCTGGGGTAGTCAGTATGTGTGTGGGAGGGCTGCACATGCATGTATACTGGTTTACCCACACTGTTCTTTGTGGCAATCACACTGTTCTCTTAAGGTCTGGGGCTCTGCTGTAAACTTTCTAAACACCGGCAGGAACTTTGTGAAATGCAGCTCTTGCCTATGGGCCCACATCCCTTCCTCTCCCCTGAGGTCCAAGGTGGAGAGCAGAGACCCCAGTGGATGTGGTCTGACACAGAGCAAGGTCCCAGCTCACAGGAAACAAGCATTTGGCACATGGACTGACCTGAGTAGAGCAGGGAGGCCGCTGGGTGACTTGGCATTGAGCAAGGAGTGAGTTAGGTGGTTTAATAGGTGGATTCTTTAAAAAGCAGCAATGCTGGGCTTTGGGCTGGCACCTTTGGCAGAAATGCTCATTTCAGAAGAAAATGTTGGATCCCACCACAGCTAATCACTTGGTAGCTGCCAGAAACTTTATCCAATGGCAGCAAATATCCGACAGCCACAACAGAAAGAACAAAAGTCAATCCAAAACTTGGGATTGCTTATCAGAGGGTAGCTTTGCTTGGCAAACATTTTTCCATTGGAAGTATGGATTTGTACAGGAAGACTGTTCAGATGCCAGGCCTGTTTCTGTGCACAGTCTTTCCCTTGCTGGAATACTGTATCGGTTGTTCTCAACACAAAACAAACTGCAACGAGGCAAACTCAGTAGGTAGGAGAGTTAATCTCTGAAGGAGTACATCCTAAAGCAGGGAGAATTCATTCTTAGCATCGTTGCACTGAAGTCCATCACAGAATCAACCAGCTTGGAAAAGACCTTTTACCTAAGAGCCCGTTGCATGCTTCAAAGATTTAGTATTTGAAAATACATCACCTCATTTAAATCATCTAACAGGACAAGAATTTTTGGTCTATTTTTTGGTCTATTTTTTTCCTATCACAGAATGGAGAGTGCATCTATTGATCAGTAGCTTTCAAATCTGCTCCCAACCACCATTTAGCTGGTGGCTATAGATTGATATTTTGCAAGAAACAACCTAGTCTTGTTTCCTAGTCTTGTTTTCTTGTTTTCCTCAGCTGAGCCTAAGCATTTGGAATAGTTATCATCCGCCTATTGCCAGTGTTGTCAAGGGCCTCATTTCCAAGCTCCCCACTGCTGGAACGTGCACTGGCACTTAGAACTTCTGCAACTGGCTTCCCCTCTTGCTGCTGTACATTGAGTTGTGTCTTCTAACCTTGAATGAACTTTGGATGGTTCCGTATTCCAGTCAGACAAGTACAGGTCCATTTCACAGGGAGGCACCAGCAGGTACTGGTGGATGCAGTCCAGATCCTCATCTAGGGGGGAGGAATATTTCTGCAGAGAGTTTGGGAACTTTCTTTGCTGTCAGCTGTTCCAGGAAGAAAGTGTTGCTGACTCATGCTGTGCATAATATTCTCCTCCATTAGAGCAATTGGATCATATTCAATCACAAACAGAAAGGTTATTAAAAAGACCAAGGCTATTTTCCATCTCGCTCAAGGTAACAAAGCCTGCACTGTCAACTTCTGTTTAGAACAGCTTTGCCTGTAATTAGCTAGTTTTATTCTGTGTTAGATGAAAAGAGATGGGAATGTGCCATCTGACACCATCCACATAGATGCGGTCCACGCGTTTTGCACTAGTCCGACTTCCAAGTCCCTGCACAGGAAATGTGTTGGCCAGAGCACAATGTGCTATGGATATTTTCTGCTTTCAAGATCATCAATGGGCTACAAAAAGACAAGTACAAGCTTGACAGCCCAGAACTGCTCTGCCAATTTGCCATGTACACGCAGTACAAAGATTGTTCAAAACAAACTTTACATGGTCCCTTCTTTTTGCTCAGGAATATGAGAACTGTGAATCACTCTGTCCATCTGGGACTACTGCAAGAACAGCCAAGTGTGCCCTGGCTCCCTCACCTCTTCTCAAGTAAAAGGGAGTCAGTATTTGGCTGACACACTGAGGTGCTACTGAAAGCATGGATGTGCAGAGGCTTGGGAACCAATACTAATACTAATACTACAAATATGGCAAAGCAACCCCGCACCTCTGGAAGGATCAAACTCTGTATCCCCGTACAAGATCTCTGACTGTCTCAACACAGCCGGTCACAAACTACCTAACCCCTTTTGGCATTATTTCAGCAGAACATAGGGGGGTTGCTGGCAAGTTTTCTACTTCCTGCCTTCAACCATTGTGACATGATGCTTCACAGCATCACAAAGTTGCCTGTTCCCTTCCAAGAACAGAGAATGTATTTTGTCTGTGTGGGATGAAGCAATGCTGTATATTCTTTCCGAAGATGGCTGCACGGTGCAAGGTACTCCAGGGGAGGAACGGGTGGGAGAAATATTAGAATATTGCTAATGACTTCATTCATAGCTAGCACTGAGTTCGTGCTCTTACCCTGGTGCAGTAAGCTACTGAAAAACTGGATATGACCATACAAGCTACGACAGCTGTTTTGTCTTTGTTTCTAAGCAGGGCATTTGACTGAAATTCATGGGCATTGCTGTTGCTCTCTAAGGTCACAGGAATGTCAGGGGATTATTGAAAGGGAGCCCAAAGTTAGCTAGGCGTCTTTTACTGGATGCACACCATATAGCTGCTTGTTATCGGAAATCAATACCACTCGTGGACTCATCAGGGAAAAACAGTTACTGAAGCTGGGATGCTACAAAGAACCACAGCTAATTCGGCTGACAAACCTGCAGCTCAGCCACTGTCTCTAAAGCAAAAGTCTTCTCTGACACTTTGTTCAAACCCAGTATGCACAAAACAAAAACCAAGGTAGTATAGGATGGAATATAGATGGAATGCATAGAGTAATTTAAATGATGATTAATATTGAAATATTTTTTCTCTTAAAAGATAAGCCAAATCTACCCAGGTGGTTTGTGTATTTCAGTGCATTAGATCATGCTGCTGTATATTTTATGAACGGAATATTTAATGACTGTTCTTTTAGCTTGGTTTTATTTTAATATCTTTCTATATCCTTTTAAAACAGATCTGTTTAAAAAGTAAATCACTGGCAAAGATTAATGTTTGCTGGCAGACCCAGCGCAAGCAGGAAGCTTATCCATTGCCCCTCAGTGGTTCTGTATGGCTGGCTCACATCCCTCAAGATCTTTATAAGCAATAAATGTGATACATTTTTCTCCAAGCTGAGCAAGGTGGTAGTAGCCGAGTGGATGTGCTCAAGTGGAACAATGTTTTTCTGTCCATTACATATAGGAAACACAAGACGTACCTTGGAAGGTATGGTGGGTGTCAGCAGACAGGGATGTACACACACAATCGATTGTTGTAAGCACAGGAGTGACTGCATGCACATGTACAGAGGAGGGTGCAAGCCCCCCAGCAGCAACTTTAGCAGAGGCTGCAGGCACACAGGCTGTGTGTATACAGACAAGACACATATACAGACGCTGTGTCAGGCTACATGCACGGACATGGCTGGGGCAACACATACAGGGATGGAAACACCGAGGCCATACAAGCCCCATGCAGGTACCTGGACCCTTGTGAATATGTGCTTGGCAACGAGCAGGACCAGTGCTCTCCTACATCACGGCAAGCAGGCGGCTTTCTCCAGTCTGACACGCTGACCGGGCAGAGGCCAAGCCCCAGCGGGCCCGGGGCGGGCAGGGTGTGCGCTAATGCGGTCCCGCCGCCCGGGGCAGAAGCCTCCCGCTGTCCGAGCACCCCGCGGCAGAGGGCGGCCCCCGAGGACACCTTTCTTCCTCCGGGCCCTCTGAGGACCCATAGGGGCCGGACTAAACCTTCAGAGGTGCCGTCAAAGAGGAGGAAGGGTCGGGTCAGCGTCCGGTGTTTCTGCCTCCTAACCTGCGCACCCACGGTCCGCGCCAGCGCCAGGACTGTGCAACGGGATCAGCATCACTGCAGCAGTTGGTCACTGTCAGCCAGAAGTCGTCTGTTCACCCCAAATTACTGTGCCGATGTAACACTGTAAATGAGGAGCTGCTTTGCCACAAGCCCTGGCATGCCGCTGCTTTACCTGCCTTACACCATGGTACAACACAACACGCAGCTCCTGCAGACCCAGACCCTTCACCTTCGCCATCCCGCAGCGCAATACCCGAAAGTTTCCATGACTGGCGTCAGCTCTCCAGCGCAGCCCAACACACTGCAGCCTCCCCTGCTAATAGACGGGGCAGCTGAGAGCTTCCTGTTCTGAGCCATTCATCACTTCCATTACTGAACCCTTGGCCAGAGCTCCCCGCTCTCTGCGGGTGCAGCTCCAAGCATGTCCTAATGCAGCCGCTGCTCTTGGGCAAAACTCCCAAGCATCAGCTTGGAGTCAGAATCAGCTGCAGCTGAAGCCACTGGAGGGAACAAGGTCACCCTGCAGATGAGGAGACAAGAACGGAGAAGCCGGACAAGGCACTTTTTCCCTACCCGCTTCCGGCTGGTTTAGAGGAGAACGTTCTTGACACCTGGTTCCTGCACAGGCAATGCAGGGACACATCCTGCCCCAAAACAGGGACCACTTCTGTCATCCTGATTTACTGTAAGGTCCTGTTAAGACATGGTATGAAGAACTTAAGCCCATGAGCAAAGGAAAATGGAGCAGGACAAGAAAAGGAAAATGATACAGGAAATGCAGCAAGATTCTTTCCTATTTTAATGGTAATGTGGATGCTGACATTAAAGCAGGAATGGGAGACGGGTGCAGATAGGAGAGGCTTTTAACTCCCTGTACAAATAGAAATACAAAAGCCCCTTTGGCCACAGTGCTAACAGCAGAAGCCTGTAAATATTTAATGATTCCCTACAGCATTGTTTGACCCCGCTGATCCCCATGCTACCATAGGCAATTGACAGAAAACTGTTGGGGAATCACTCCACTGAAAAATTTAACAGTCAGGCAGGGTGTGAAAGCTAAACGGCTCTGAAAATGGCCAGGTCTCACATGGCAGGATCTCTTACAAATTAATATTGCATAGCAAAGGCCCAGAAAAAGGTCTTCTTAAAGGTTCCAGCTAGGCCAGTGATGTGGCACTGTGCTGCAGTGCCCGTACTGTGCTGTACTGTGAGCCCGGTGCCAAGCTGCTGCCACACTGTGGGTGCTGCTGCTGCATTGCCACTGCCCTGGGAATCCTGCTGCCACAAAACTGCCACCCCACGCTGCTGTCCCAGTCGCTGTGCTGCTTTTATCACACGAATAAACTCTGTCCTGCTGTCAGGCTGCCACCTCACCACCATCCCAGCTGCGGGGGATCACTGCTCTTCTGCTCTCATGGACATGCAACTGCTCAACACTGCAATGTTCTGTAGCCACGCTGCAAGCACTGTAGGACTGTCATGCTATTCTGCTCTGCAGGGGTTATAGAATGCTCCTTTCACTTCATGACGCTCCTTTACCACTTGGCCATTCCAACACTATCCTGCTACCAGGCCAAAATTCTATGAAACATTCTCCCCACGCTCACTTTTCTTGCCACTTTCCCACTTTGCTGCATTATCACACACGCACCCCTTGCCAACTACACCCGTGAGTCACTGCACTGCTCTCACACTGCACTGAGCCACTGCCACTGCAGGGCCACTTCAAAGCACTGCTGCCCCACTGCCACATGCATCTGATAACCAGCCCATACTCACACGGCACTTCCGTCATCAAGTCGGTCTGTGGTGTTGCTCTCGTGCTAACTCACAGCCGTGCTTCCAAACCTGCAACATGGTGGTAACACTTCACTTGCTGCCTTCTGCTACAACGGGATGGTGCTGTCAGATCAGCATAGCCTTTTGCTAATATCACACCAGAAGTAATCACTGCTGTATAGAATAGCTCCCGCCTGGAATATTGTATTACTACATCATTAGACTGCTAAACTCTTCTGTCAGGCTACAACACTACACAATTATCACACCCATGCACTGCCAAACTGCTACTGCATGGCACCAGTATCACATCTCTGCTCCGCCACAGGATTGCGTTACCACACCACCGCATTGTCAGTGCTGTGCTCTCCAGCACTGTGTGCTAACCCAGTGTAAACTCCACAGCAGAGTGTTTCTCTGCAACTGTCTCACCGATCCAGTGTGCAAACATGTCATTAGGCTAAAATGACATCCTGGCTTATACTAATACATCATTCAACTACCCTACATTTGTTAATTCATGTACCACTTAATTACAAAATGGTAAAATGCCCTAAAAGAGTATTATTGTTTTATTGTACTATATTAGAACATCACTGTACCAATATAGCATAAGCTTAATTAACAAAATATCCCCGCATCCTGTATCCTGGCAGTATCTTAGCATTCTCCTGGAGTGCATACCCACAGTGCACTATATTGCTGTGCTGGTTACATAAACACAGCACTTCTGCTTTTACTCTGTCTTTTTTTCTGCACAGCTTCAAATCTGTCTCCCTCAGACACAACCCTGTAGTCCTGGGCTGCTCCTTTTCGCTGTTACTGCAATAATGACATCCTCCATGAAGTCATCCCTGCAATCTTTTCTGCATTTCTGATTGTATCACTGTAGTGTCTGCATCTGCGACCACAACACTGCACCACCACGGAACAACAGGGTGAGGATGTTTCACAGCTGTACAGCCGGAGCAAGATATACTGGTGCTGCTGGACCACAGCGCTCTGCTGCTGCAGATACGCATCACTGTGCTCCTCTTCTGCTATGTGCTGCAAAATTACTGTTTTAACTGTTTCACAGTGGGCTGTGTGGGCTGGAGAGAAGTTCTTGTATTAAATAGTCTGCTGAGCTGTTGCACTCTTCTAATTGCAGCATGGAGCAGACTGGTGCTACAGCGCCTGCAGCCTTACACTGCAATCCTGGACACTTCTGCACCTATGACCCTGCCTCAGCCCAGGGTGCAACTTGGGCTCCTGCAGGTTGATGTCCTTGCCCATTGCAAAACATCACTCACATTTTGACACAATGCTTAGCATTTGTTTCTTAACTCACAGAAATAAAACTTCCATCATCCCGTTCCATGACAGAATTCCCACAATTCTTATCTTTAAGCCTTTATTCATCTTAGGATTTTGATATCACTACAAAAAATCTTCACATCTCCCTCCCTGCAAGCAGCTGTTTGTGTATCCTACATCATAGTTCCTTCTCGTATCCACAAATCAGCTGCACACCCCTACTACAGCTCACTCCTAATAGCCAGTCCCAAATCCCCACTGGATGTTTGTTCTCTTGTAGTTACTTCAAACAAAGCAAGTGAGAGATGAATACAGAGAGAAATGGGAACAAATAATAGTATGCTCTAAAAGAAAGATGTTGGTGTTTGTTTATAAGCACTGGTGCAATGTACCCAGTGAAAAGAAGAAAACTAGAACTGCATCTCCCCTTTTCTTAAGAGGCGTTGCTTAGCACTGCAATTACATTTTGCTAAGTTTAAGGCTTTAAGAACTGTCTCATGACATCGGGATGCAAACGGCAGAACAGGGAAAACAAAGATGCTGTGCAGGTAAAGACTGAGTACAAAACCAGAGAGGTTTCTGTGAGCGGAAGCCCTGACATGGGTTAGTTTGTATTTCTGATACTTTGGGGACATACAGCTGCACTGACTTACAATCTCTTCTCAGACACATCTTTACTTTCCTCAGAACTACAGGTACAAAATCAGAGCTGAGCCCATGGATTGCAAAGCCTGGTGCTGGAAGGAATATGGCTTTCTGTAACCTGGATGAGCACGAAGCCGCTCACCAGGCCCTTCCTTATTACCACTACAATGTCAACCTAGACTTCTGGTACGCAGAGGGTGGCACTCGGTCCAAGTTAAACACAACCAGAACATTCATCAATAGCAGACTGTCAGGAAGGATGACAAATTGTCCGGGGAACAGATGTGCTTTGATTTTTCTCTGGAGAACTCAAAATGAACAGAAGTAGAACGTACTTCCTGACATCAGATTAAACAGATACAGGTGTATTACCCCCTTCCACCCCGTTACAAAAATTCTTCTCCGTCTCTCCATAATCTTAATTTGAGCCCTGCAACCCACTTTAAAATAAACCCAACCCAACGACAACAAACCCTACAATTCTGGTTTCATTGATCACTTCCAGGGCTGGAATTTAGCCGCCCAGGCTGCTGGCTTATACCTAAAACTGTGCTTCTGGGAGATTGCAGTTCCATTAATCTTCCTGGAGATTACATCTCCCACTAACATCCCTTAAATGGCTCTAAAAGAAAATTTCAGGCCAGTCTCCCCCTCTGCCTTTTCATTTTCAGAGGGTAGTCCTGTTGGGTAATTTCACTACCAGAAGCAGCTAAAAGCAACAGCTTTGTACCAAAAGAGCTTGCAAACACCGAAAGCATCTGTTTCATCCTAACATAGTGACTGCGAAGGCTTCAGAATTGGGTCAGGATTTTTTTTTCCTGCCGTTCTCCCCACTACCTTTTCCTGACAGCTTCTGCCATAAGAAATGATTCATCTGCTGATTGTACAGAAATGCACCATAAGGGGATGTAAACAAATCAGCAAAGCAAGGCGGGGAGCCAGAGAGATAGAATCTAATAAGTAAATACATTTTAAAGATCCGCTTCTCTGACTCTCACCCTTAGCAGGCAGAGCCACAACTTCCCCCGGCGGCAGGGAAAGCACCGGCACTTCCCCCGCCAGCACCATCGAGAGCGCCCTCCGCAGAGCCCGGCGGGGCGGGCGGGCGGCCGGGGCTGCGGGCGGCTCCGACCCGCGCCCTCTCCCCGGTGCCGGTCCCGCAGCGCCCCGGCAGTGCCGCATCGCCGGGAGAAGTTCGGCAGGGCGGCCAGGAAGCAGTGCATTTACCGCTGCGGGCTGCGCCCCGGGGAGCGAGGGGCTCCAGAACGAGGAGGCGAACATCCGTGAGCTGGCGGGAGGAGGGGGCGCGGGGGGAGCAGGCAGGGAGGGACGGAGGGGGCGAGAGGCGCTCTGCCCCTTACCTGGCCAAAGACCGAGCTGAGCATGGGGTGCAGCTGGTGGAAGAGGGGGTCCGCTTCCACCGACCGATCGCTGCCGCTGGACTTGGTGGAGTACTTGCTGCTGGATTTGGACAGAGGTGAAGCGCCTTCTGAGAGCTTTAGGGACTCTCTGCTGGACCGCTGCCTGTGACTGAAGAAAAAGTCCTCCTCTGCCTCCTCCCCATCCCTGTCTGAGAGCTGATGCTGGTCCTGGGGGTGCCCGTGGCTGGCGTGCGGCGGAAGGTGGTGGTGATGCCTGGATGTCCGCACTGGTTCCTTGCCGCTGCCTCTCCTTGGACCTCCTTCCGCCGGCTCCGGCTGGCTCTCCCCCCGTCCATGTGACAGCTTCCCCGCGCCCCTCGCTCCGTCCTCCCGGGCGCCCGGGTGGCAGAGCGGCCTGCGGGCACTGGGCTCCCCGGGGAGCGGCTCCTGGCTCAGCTCCCTCCCCGCCTGCCCGCCTTGTCTTCTGCCGTCCCGGGTGCGGCTGCCGCGGGGCTGGGGCTGGGCGTCCGCAGCCCTCCGGCTCCCTGCCGCCTTCAGCAGTGAAGTGCGGGACTCGCTCTTCGCCATGGAGGAGCCGCTCATCGCGGGGCCGCTAGAGCCGCATCCCCGGCCGGGCGGAGCGCTGCCGCTGCGGGCAGGGCTGCGGCGCGCCGCTCACGGCATGTCCTGCGGAGACCCGCTTAAATCCCGCACCGCGGCCCATGTGACAGCGCAAACAAAGGCCGCGGAAGGAGCGCTCCGGTGGGGGTTGGCGGGCACCGTTCCCCCAGCCGGGGCTCCCCCCTCTCCCCCGCCCGTCCAGGTGAGCCCTGGCCTCCCCCCGCCGGGGGCCGGCTCAGGCCGGGCCGTGCCGCCAGGCGAAGCGGCGCCGCCGAGGGGGTGCGGGCGGCGGCGGGCGGCGCTCCCGCAGCGCGGCGGGCGGGCAGGGCCCGGCGGCCCCAGGCACGGCGGGGAGGGGGGACCGCAGGACCGCAGCCCCCCCACCGCCCCCGGCGCGGCTGCGGCGGCCCGGAGCCTCGGGAACATCGCCCCCGGCGGCGGCGCGGCGGGGGAGAGCGGGGACAGCGAGGGGGGGACGGGGGATTGACCCCAAGGCATCTCCCGGGGAAGGAAAGAGCTCGGTGCCTCTGCCCTGCGGGCTGCCCGCACGCGTGCCCCTCGGCCGGCGCCTCTGCCCCAGCACGGAGAGTCAGCCCGGCACTGGGATCCGGCCCCTTGTGGGGGCCGGGGCCCACCAGAGCCCCCCGCCTGGGTGCTCAGCCTGCCGAAACGGGACCGCGGCGGATACGGGCTGGATAGGTCAGCACCTCTAGGTCTTATCGTTCTGAGGGGACTCAAGTCTTGATCAGAACTCCGTATTTCCCAAAGTTCAGGAGAAGAGGCTGGGTGCTCAGCCACTGGCCCACACAGGAAGTTTTGATCCAGCCTTGGAAACAGATATAGAGGCTCATCATTAAAAAGGATGTAAAAATGAAGGAGTTTGTACCTAAAAAGCACATCATTCAGCATCTTTGTAATCAAACACAGTTAATTAAGTGGCAACAGGTGCTTCAATAATGATACTCTGTTTAGAAACAGTAAAAATAATGGTGTCAAATCAGACATATGTTCCCAAAGAGGAAAGGACCCTGTTCCTTCTTGCTCATCTTCAGACAGTGATTGTGCCTCACTGTGAGACTTGGATACCTCAGCAGTTTATGCACCCAGAAAGATGAAAGTGTGATTATCGAATAATAAGCTTACTCATGCTAGCTCTGCTCTTGCTGGCACATGCACAGCAGTTACTATGGGATGACACAGAATTCTCTGCAACAGCCCAAGTGCAACTTCTGCAGCCTGGGTCCCACTGTGGCCTGTTCTGCTGTGCTCCCACCTCAACAAACATGCTGGTCAGGGCAAAGCCGCCACGGAAGGACAATTACAGTGTGGCCCTGGCTCAGTGTGCTGTGCTCCCTCAGCTGTGCTGTCAGGATGAGATGTGCAGCAGCCATGAGCAATTCCTGCACAAGGTGCCCTCCATCCATCCTCAGGAGGACAGAGAGAACAGGCCGATCCTTCTGGCCCATCCTACTTTGGATGCCTGGCAGCAGCTCTCGATGCCTAAATGGGCTGTCAAAGGGTTTGTGGTGGGGATGTTTGTCAAGCAGCAATTTGCCATTCAAACCTGAATTGCCATTTCAGCTCCTAATTATAGACAAGGTACCTTCTTAGGGTTGGTTTTGGTTTAGGTTTGTTTGTTGGTTGTTTTTGAGGGTTTTTTTTTGGGGGGTGGTATTTCAGAACAGGCTGCTCCTGTTTGATACCAGCAGGGCAGAACCACTGCTCGTGGCTGGATGAACACGAGCATTGGCTTTCCCTACCACAGCTGCATTGTTGGAGCCATGGCTGCTCACAGTGATCCTTCTGCCAGGAAGCTCAGAGGTAGGAGGAGGCTGAAACAAACACTTCTCAATAGCTCTCTGTCCCAAGAAAGTTAATTCCATCAGGATGTGACATTGCTTGTAGAGAAGCTGCCATTTCTGGAATTGCAGCTGGTGGTGAAGAGATATTGCTGTGAGAAAGCTCACACAGATTAAGATTCCTGTCTAGCCTAACACTGCCATCACCCTCCTTGGGGTCTTTTGAGCTATTCCTGAGGACTGCAGTGACACTTCTGTCTACAGGTCAGTTGTAGCTTCTTGCCCCAGTCAAGTGAGCACTGCAGAACCAGGAGCAGATGCCTCATTAGTGAGAAGGGACTCACCAGTGCAGGTGTGATTCATCGCATTGGAGAGCACTTGAGGGATCAGGGCATGAAACTGCTTGACTAACACAGGCAATAACAATGCAGGCAGGGGCCATGTTACAGATCCAAGCAACAAAACAGCAGCAGCAGCTGAAAAAAACTATGAAATGGGCCAGAGTGAGAGCACAGACCAGATACCTGGCTGTCCACAATACTTGTGTTTGGGTTTCAGTTGGGAACAGACCCCACCTGTTCAGCGAATCTGTTGTACATCTTCCTCACAAATTCATTTTAGAGGTTCTTCATGTATCTCCTTTTCTAGACAAATTAATCTTGGGATCACAGTGGCTGCATAGCATCCACTGCATACTAAAAAGCTAGCTATTCTGGAGCCAAATGCCAGGGAGAATTGGTACCCACTGCAGGGAGAAGCACATAATTCCAGCATGGCTGAGTGGCAAGATGCGCAGGGACATCTCTCCAGAGAGTGCATGGCCCCTCTTCCATCTGGCAGCACAAAAGAGGACAGGCCTGAATCCTCAAGACACAAAGATTATATTATGTAATGTGCATGCTCGCTGCTTCCAGAGATGGAGCTAAGTCAGAACTCTACATGTGAGTCAGAGGCCAAGGCAGAGGGGTGCTGCAGTCCCTTCCCAAAGCAGGGGCATTCTGAAACCAGTGAGTAGCCTGGGGCTGGGGAGAAGCACCACCTGCAAGTGTAAAATCCTGTCTTTCCTTGAAAGTGTTATCAAAAACCATGCACATGAGCAAATGCATGAGCATTTCTGGAGGGAAGAGCTTGATCAATTCTTTGTGGCTTCACCCATGTAGAGAAAATGTTTGATAAAATAGAGAATACTGTTCTCTATTTCAGTTCAGAATACTGAACTCAGAGAATGGAGTGCAATTTCAGTTAAAGACCACAGACTAGAAAGAGTTTGAGAGTGAAATAAGTGAGCACTGCCCATAGGAAAAAGTCTCCAGCAAGCTGGTGATGGGAAAGGCCAAAATATTTGTGATGTTTTGCAGCAGTTCCCTGGGCACTAGTTTCTTAGTCTTTATTATTTCTTTCACCTTCATTTGCAAGAATATGATCACCTAGAATAAGTATGATATCATACAATTTGCCAAAGCACAGTAAAATCTAAGCTGGACTGGGCTGAGAATCTGATACTGATGAGGAATCTGTCCTGTAACAGAAGGTGGACTCCCTAGCCCTCATTTATGGCCTTTCCTTTCCCTTTACTATCTTCTTTGCTTTTAAAAGCTTTCAGGAACATGTCATGTTTCAGTAGTCATAAAGATGCCAAGTATCAGTCTTCTGGCATATTGTATTTGGACAGGCATGTGTCTGCCTCCAGAGGAAGCAAAAGCACTGACAGCTGGAGATTCTGTTTGCTTGAAGACTTGGTATTGCTCTTCAAGTTTTACTCCACAGGAAAGGAATAATCCTGACAGCATTACAAAGGCATTATTGTTCCGGCTGTAATCCCTCTGCTCAAATCCGCCCTGGTTACTTGCATCCTGATTGCAAATGGAGACCTTCCCTTTGCATTTGTCAGGATGAGACTGGAAGATGGATTGGAAGTCACTGTTTTCTATAGTCAAATAGCATCAAAGGGGAAAAAGGCTGCACTGTGGTCCTGTAATAAACCTACAGAAATGGGAAAGTAGGATGAAGGGCAATGGAACAAAAATAACCATCTACAGGAGGAACGGATGAATTACAGGAAAAACATGGTGGAAAGCAAGATGACAGAGAGATAAGGGGGAGAAGAAATGCATAGGGACACACGTGACGCTCCCTGTACATTATAATGTAAATACACAGGGTGTGCTCACAGAAGTGTCAGTGGGAAAAAGAGGTCTCCATCAGTGGAGAAGAGAGGAAGTGTTTCCAAAGAGAAGCAACAAACATTTCCACCCCAGTGCTCTGGGGAGGCACAGATCTCAGCTTGACTCTACAACTCCATGTTGTTGGCACATGAGAGGCCAACCTGAGCAGGAGACCATGCCAGACACACAGATGATCCCCCAACCCTTTCTTAGCTTGTTAAACCAAGTAACAGGAAATAACATACAACAGAAACTCTGCTGCTCAATAGGGCAGATACAGCTGAACTCCCTGAGCTAGCATGTGTGGCCTAACTTTAGCCAGACACCCGAAAAGAGATCAAACCTTCCCCACTCCAGACATGCAACAACAGTAAATAAGTTTCCTAGAATTACTCCTCACCCTCCCTCCTTCCCACGTGCCCTTTTTGAGCCTCAGTCCTCCAGTTTGCACAGCTAGGAATGCAATTCATTAAGCTGCTGTAGCTGGCTCAGTGTTGCGGTTTTAGTGCCCACAGCTGGCACGTGTCACCTCTTTCGTATCAGACATCTCTGTTGCCAAACTACAACCGACTTCAGAGTCACATCTATGTAGAAGGCACTGCTTGTGTGAGTGAACCACAGGACAGGCAGGAAGCACCGGTTCGAGGAAAGAAAGAAACCCTCCGAAAATCACTTGAAGCAAAACTGCTGTGGTTCTAACAATGCCAGTGGTCTCTCTCTCCATTTGACACAGTCTAAAGGCTTAAAATAATGTGCCAAATAGTAAATAGGAAAGGACTGCTCAATTGGTTGGCTTATCTTCCACTTACATTGAAAGCAGCAATCAATAGATGAAGAAAAAAATCAAATCACTTCATAATTTTCCACTTCCAGATGACCTGAGCTCTCCTAGATAACAGCAAAGCTTTTTATGAGCAGATGTTTTACAGTCCCAATAAACCATGTACATGATGGAGCAACCTCTCAAATATGTTCTGGACCACAGGATTATGGCTGCTTTTCAGAGAGACAGGTGGATTCTTGAGCTGCATTAAAAAAGGATCACTGATTACCAGGTAAAAACCCTGCTTTTGGGTTTGGGTTTTTTTTTAGGAACATTTCATCTTTGCCAGTTTAAAACAAAGGGGAAAAAAAAAAGGAGGTTATTTATCAACTGCCTAAAGAATTAGTCCAGGGAATGAGAGGGAAAGAGCAGCACTGAAAGCCAGATATTTGCAGTCTGCTCTGGGTTGAAAGTAGTCTG
The DNA here is from genome assembly GCF_033815535.1 of Pezoporus flaviventris. NCBI lineage: Eukaryota > Metazoa > Chordata > Aves > Psittaciformes > Psittacidae > Pezoporus > Pezoporus flaviventris. The sequence goes on along the minus strand of NW_026892589.1, from coordinate 4,234,649 downwards.
GGGACAAGGCTGAACAAATTACTCTTGCTTGCTCATTGCCTGGCAGCCTGATCTCTGACCAGTCTCCTGGCAAAGAAAAGCTCTTGTGTTTATTTTGGGAAAGGGTTACTTTCCAAGGGGAAGGGTATTAAGGTGTGTCAAGATTGTGATACATCACTCCTCATATTTTATTCTGCCACCTGGGAAATTAGAATAAAAGTAGCTGCTGCTTTTTATCCTTTGACCCTTTCACTACCATCAAGTAAAATACAGACTACAGCCATGAAGTAACTCAGTTATACAACATAAACTCAATTACACAACAAACGGGCAAGAGTATGAAATAACTACAGTGAGCTGAAATTCATTTGGGATCAGCTGGAGTGAATCACTCATCTCCAGGGCAGCTGCTCTCTCTCCACAGAGCTGCTCTCTCTCAAATATTTAATGAACACTGATACTCGTACATAACCAGCTTGGTTCTGGTAGAAGGTAGCTCCAGGGAGAGACAGGGTTTGGCACATCTGGCTTATAAAACCAGAAAGGAAGCTGTATGAGTGTGAAGTATGGTCAGATTTCTATTAGCAGCCAGTAGTCCATTCCAGATGAGAAATTATAGTCCTAGTACTGACACAAAAGAAGAGGGTCAGGAACATGTGGCCAGTGGAAGAAGGACACCTTGTTTTAGTAGCAGAGCTGCTGAAAACTCTTGTGCAAGCGTGTCCACCTCCCTGCTGAGTCAGGAGGCTGGACAGGGAGAGATAGGGAGCAAGATGCTGCTACCAGTGTCACTGGCACAAGAAGCAAAGGCACTAAGGATTCCTAATCCTGGGGATCTATTGTTTTTTTTTTTTTCCCCAAGAATTTAATGAAAGACTCGATGTCCTGAATAAATTACAGGGAAGTTACATTCTGCTTAAATTACCCTGCAACTTCAGAGGAAGTCATTCGTCAACTCTACAAATAAGTTAGGTGCAAAATGCTTTCCCTGTCTCACTTCAGAGGTTGGTACATTTTGGTAGCTGATCTAACAATGTCTCATTACTATAGTTATATTCAAGTATTTGAGCTATATTGAATAATGTAGGGTTTTTTGTCATTTCCAACAAATCATGTTAGACATCTAGAGAAGCCATTTCTATGTCATAGTTATTAAAGAATCAAATTAACTCATCCAGAATGAGTCGTTTTATCTTGTGCAGTGGCTTTGCAGGTTTCAGGCAGGCAGGCAGCATACACTAGTGTATGAGCAGGGAGGCTGGGTGTCAAAAAGAGCTAATGACCACTCAGACTACCTGAATGCTAAATTGTGACATCTTCCCCCCCAGAGTACCTACAGCAACTTCGGCTTTATCACACTATGCCTCAGTTTCTTTCCATGTGAAGCACAGACAGTGCTTTCCAAAGGTCCTTGGATTTAAGAATTTCTGTTCAGATAAGAAGTAGAAAGTGTTGCAGGCTTCTAAAACTCACTTAATGCAGCATGTACCTAAGCTGGAGGAAACAAATCTGCTGCTGCTGAATGTGATTTCAAATGCAGATTGCACACACGTGCTGGTATGTTCTTTATCTTTTAAAGTGGGATTTAGGAAGAGGTTCATGTTTGCTGCCTGAAGCTCACATCTCTCCTTTATCTGCTCATTAATAACATCAAAGTCTATTAAAAGTGCTTGTTTCCTGCTTTAGTTTACTAGGAAGACTGTTTACTCTTTGGGCTTTATTCAGACTGAACAGTATCTGTCAGAGCTGAATCAGGCTCCTGAAGAAAATCTTCTTAAGAGAAGTAAACACAAAGGTTCATATTCCAAACATGCCAGTTTGTTAGTCTTAAGGCTCACTTCTAATCTTTACTAAAATATATAAACACTGGGGAAAGCTGGCAACTGCCTGAAATAGCTGAAGCAGTGTAAGAGGAAAGGGGATGATCATCTGCAATGAATTAAGATCTTAAGACCAGACTTCAAAAAGGCTTGTTGTTAATTAGCAAGAATCTCTCCTTTCTTCTTGCTCAGTGATTTTCTGGATATCCACAGCAAGGAAACAAGTGGTTCCCAGCTTCCAGGTGCTCTCACCTATTGACTGAGCTGACAAAAAAACTAATGTGTAGTAGGATCTTAGCAACACTGGCACTTCACGAAATGTCTCAGTTATCTCCATTTCCTATAGCTTCTTTCACTCTCCAGGTGATTTATTGCTGCAAACAAGGCTCCTAGAAGAATTTTTAGAGGCTTTGCTAACTACATCACATAAATCTGTACATGACAGCAAGCCATACTCTTTCTCATAATATCAAATATTTAAAAACATACTGACTGGGCTTAGACCTTTGAAACACTGTTAATTTCTAATGGGTTTGTCCATTAAAGCATGAGGACTAATGACAGAAAAGGCAGATCAAACAGAGGTTTTTCTTACACTCCAGCTCAGAAGGACTCAAGTGTGGATAAGGCTGTTATGTAAGACAGGCTTTTGGATATCACTGAAGTGCTTTACAGTTAAGATGGAATATTAATAAAAGACTTAAACTGAAAACCTCCAGCTATTAGAAGGATTAAGATTTTGCAGTGGGCTAAGGGAATACATACAATGTCAAAGCCATCTTCTTGGCTGTGATCAAAGGCAGAAAAGGCTCTGGCAGAAACACCATCTTGGAGGGAGGGGAATAGATCTGCAGCCTCATATAATAATAAATTATAATGATAATAATAGCAGCAACAATTCGTGCAGAGACTGCAATCCACAGCAGCAAAAGACAAGAAACGAGGGTGCAGTCTGGAGCTTCTCTCACGCAGCAATGTGCCCTCTGACAGCAGATGTGCCTACAAGAAGGGACAAGCATCAGCCCATTTACACCCCTGCGGCTGTACTGGCTTTCCTGGGAACAGAATTCACACTCAGTACATTTGTCATTCAGTGGCAGTGTCAGCGCCTCGCACCTGTGCACTGGCCAAGAGGAAAGATCACAAAGCTCACAGGGCTCAATGCTGCATCAACAAACTGGGGTTTATTACATTTATTTTCTGGAGATTGATTTTGGGTTTTCAAACCCAGTCCCTTCAAGGAGTGCCCTAAAGGGTATTTCCTTTAAAGAGCCCAGGCCATTTCCCTGGAATTCTCATGGGAACAATTACACTGATAGAATCATTCTGTTCTACAGAGTATCATTTTGTAATAACACTGTAATCAGGCAAATAATATTGACTGCATTTTAAATACATTTCTTACTTATGAGGTAGCCTCCTTTGGAAAAATCTGGGGCCTGATCCCCTTTGGCAGTGTCCCATTCCCACACCAGGCCTTCTACTTCAGGGACTATGCCTAGAGGGTCCAAGCCATAGCCCTGGCAACTGTAATTGGAAGTAGTTCAGTTGCCCAGGGACTGGGACGTGGCAAGAGCCTTCATTCTGTAAGCAGAGAAAGCTGGAAATGTGTCATTATTAAGGAATAACTTTTAAAGCAGTTTGGGTGCAGAGGGATTAAGGAATGCCATATGGTATCAGGAGTAATAAGATGCCAAGGAGTGTAACTTGAATGGAAAAGAAGAAGCTACCAAGATGCCCAGAAGAGCTGAGAGTCTGGAAGGCAATTGGGAAAATATTAAATTGCATGTATGCGATAGAAATCCATATTTATCTAAAAGCTGTATGCCAGTATGCCAGTAAAGAGGAAGCAATCAGAAGCTTTATTTTTCTTAATACCCAATTTTGATGCATTTGAAATGTTTAAGAGGTTCCAGTCAATTCTGGCAATGAAAACCCCTTAGAAAGCCATATCCTGCATTTCAGTACACGCAAAGATGTTTGGTTCAGGCAAATATCACAAAGGCAAGTAGAACTGAAGGAATGCATGTGCCTGCCTGGTTCTTACCTTTTCAAAGAGTGCTTAGGGGTGTCCCTCCTGAGCTTTATTCTGAAATTTCAAATTATGGTCTGTTCTCTTATTAGGGAATTCGATTTCCCTCAACAATTTTAAGCCTGACAGAAGGTCAAAGAACCGACCTATGGCAATCTTCCAGTCCAGAATTAAGCACAAGTCAGATCTAAACACAATGAAATACACTATACAAGAGATCTGAGAGAGAAAAGCGTATTAAGCTCAAAGACAAAATCATGTAGAATCACACATGAACTATGACAACTGGAATGGATGGAGAAAATATCTGGCATATGGGAGAATACACAAGAAATGTCATAGATCAGCTTCACAGATTTTGCAAGAAGCAGCAGAGCTTGCACAACATGGACAAGATCATTGCATTGCTACCTCAGGGAAACTGTTCAGAGAGGGAAGCTCAGTGTTGCAGTGATAAATGAACATGCTATCAGCTTGAAAGGAAATAAAACATTTGTTAAATTGGACAATGGCACACAAGTGAGTATGATGCTAGAAGCTGCCTTATGTGCAATGAAAAAAACAACAGAGTGGGCAAGGGATGTCAAGGTAAAATTCAGAGATTACACCGAAAAGCCTGTCACCATTAAAGGATTATAGAGATTAGATATATGAGTAAATAGGAGGCTGAAATACATTTAAGGGTAGTGGCTAAGAATATTGTTTACTGTGCCAAAGGCACAGCAAGCCCTAGGCTTGAGCAAATGTCAGCACACAGTACAACATTGGTACAACACCGAATGCAAAGAACAGCTTGATAGTGATTTTCCATCTGCAAGACAGCAGCCATATCCCTGAGACTTTCCAGTGCAGAAAAGGTTCACTGGTTTCAGAGTTGCCAACTAAGTAAAAGAGACGACAAGTGAAAGAAAAATCCAACATGATGCTTTCTTAGTGATACTGACCCTGCATTCTGTCACTAGAGATTAATTTCTAATCTCCGTGAACTTCACTCCAGTGAGTGGTAGAAACCAGTATGAAAATAAGTTATCAGCTATTGGCAAAAGCTGTTGATCAAAACAGTGCAGTCAGATGCTAATATTCATTTAATATTAAATAGTTTGATCTGCAGCAGGTAAATCCAATGAGTATCCAGCTGGATTCACAACTCATGCTTTTGGCAGAAGGAACAGTGGTGACTTAGGAAAATGCTCAATCAAAATATTAATAAACATTATTAATGCCACACAAGCAACCCAGAACATTGGCTGAAACAGGAGAGTATTTAAAAAAACCTACATTTCCCAAATATTTGACTACTTCCATTCTGTGGCCACAAAGCACAAGGTTAATGAATCAGTTACTTCTGCAGTAAAACCTCCACGTTCTCTGGCAGAAAGGCAAGATGGAAATTTAATAACTCCCTTTTTATTCACATGTAATTCAATTTCTTATTGATTCTTTGGAAAATGTCAATTAGATTTATTTACTTTTTACAATCTAAAGATATGTAAAAGGAGACTCGTCTACACCATTGCTGTAACAATCAGCTGAAGCTTTCAGGCTTATATCTACTATCTGTAGTTCATAAATTAGTGTCCTCTTCTACCTAACAGACATACATGATTTTATTAATGAAGTTCCAAAGTTCATTAACACCTCAATTTACTGTCCCTGGCTCAAAAGCCTGGGGACTATTGACCAGGTTGAAATAAAGATATAATTACAAACAAGATACAATTACAAGCATTAACTAGATAAAGTAATTAATTCCTGAGATGCCATTACTATATTTACAACTAAAACTTCCATGGATGCTTTACAGCTAATTTTGAGTTTTTATACTGCAAACCAATAGTGTCTTACGCAACACGTTAGAAATCCACGCTGATAAAATAGGGCTTCTCACCTGTAGACAATATATGGAGCAAAAGAAAACAAAACAAAAAAAGAGGATTAGAATACTTTTACTGAGAAAAAAGCTGAAGTCAGAGGAACTGGGGTTTGAAATAATGAGAAGAGAGAGACAAAACACAACAAACTCAGAAGCTACACCCTGTAGTCCCTGGATCCACCAGCTTTATAAGCATGACACTGTAGGCATTTATGATGAAAATCAGTAGCTCTAAACAAGCATCTACAGGAGGCTGTGGACATAGGACGTTGTCCTAAAAGACAGGCATGTACTGAAGGGGAACACGCATTTCCAGCTCCAGGAACAATATTTTTTCCTTGCCTGAGCAAGTGACAGCTTGATAACAGTTATAAGTTGAAACAACTTAATCTAGATACAGTATCACCAAGTGGGCTTAGCACACCCTAACAACAGCAGGTTTATATATTGAGAGACATCATCAACTCCATGCTACACCAAATCCTTCAGAGAATAAGGAGGATCTTTAGCATGTTGGTTGTAAGTATTTATTAAAACCATACGTCATAGAAGGATTGCTTTGTTCAGTTTTTTGATGACGACGATTTGGCTTGGATAGAAGGGTGAAGTATTGAGCATTTAAATAGTTCAGCCTCCCAGACACAGGAACGCTGTGGAAGAAGCCCAGCAGAAACACATGGTGGCAAAGCAGCTGAAATTCTGACTGCTTCTGAATGTTATGCAAGTAGAGCCCTTGCACAGTTCCCTACAGTGATTTCTGCTGGCAGGAGAGGCTGGAAATTGTAATATAAAGCAATGCTTGTCCATTACAATAACAGTATGGTGAATTGTACACATGTTCAAACGAGATGTCTGGGTAATCAGCAGTCTTTAGCATTGACAACGCTTCAGTCACTACGCCCATCTCTCAGCCTGCAATGTTGTCTCACTCCCAGCTAGAGCTGGAGAATAGGAAAGTTTTCCCACAGTTATTCCCCCTCCCAGTCCAGTGCTATTCCTGGAAGCACAGTCTGGTCCTATTATTTGAATCCCCACATGCAGCAGAAACACTGATTTGCAACATTGCATCCTATACCCCTTGAAACAGCAAATCTTTTATGGGTTCTCCTGTGACCCAAGAGCAGGAGGACAGCACCAGAGGAATCATCAGCAAGAAAGCCCTAAATGAAGAAATGAAATACATTTCCCTTGGAGAGGAGGCTTACTGGAGTGTAAGGAAAACAAGCCCCATCCTCCTCCCCTGCATGCACACACACACACCCTAGAGGCTTTTGCAAAGCCACAGGAACAGAAATAATTTTGTTTGAATCCATCAAGCATTAAAATCCGTTCACTGAGGGATTGAAGTGAAAAATGAGCCGGAGACAGGAATTAGAAGCTCACTGCCTGGGCTGTCAAAAGGGATTTTCCCCAGATAGAAAACAAGCAATTGGAAATGCAGGGAGGTAAATCCTTTCAGTCTCTGACATGCATGCACACTCTTGGTTTCCCCTCCTGGCCCTCTCAGTTCTGGTTTCAAGGAGCCAAACCTGGACACATCTCCTTGTGTGCTCTCTGGCCATGGTACCCATCCTTGGGATCTGCTGCCAGAGGTCTGCTCAAGCATGTCGCAGGCCTCAGGCATGGGGAGATGGGGAGACATGCAGAGAGCCAGCTGCACTACATACACCATTCATGGGTGCCTAAGGTGTCAAGGGGAAGACAAGGCAGCTGCTGAAAATATAAACCAACAGCTCTAAGAATCATTTTATCCACTGTAAAATCTGCTGAAGAAAAAGACAAGAGCAAAGTTGACATTATCATTACTGCACATCTTAGTTTACCACCCAAAAAACCCACAAAAACTCCATGTCCCTGAAATACAGTCTCTTTCTCTCATATTAATACAAACATCTCTTCAACAGCTATATTTTGATGATGTTTCAGAGTCTTATTTGCAGCCTTAACTGCCAGTGTCCTAGTTTTTCCAAAATGAGACTGAGATTCAAGAAAATAATGTGGCAGATAGGGAGAGCTGGGGCTACTGTGCAGAGGCCACCTCCGACCCAGATTATGAATTGAAGCATATAAGGTACATCTTACATTCACTAATCTCTGCAGTATTCTAAGTGGGCTTCAAGAAAGAAATCATCGTTACAGCACTGTTTGATTTATGCAGAGTAGACCTTCCCTTCAGTTGGTTGCTAAAACTGAAGGCAAGAGTTATTTATAGTAATTTCTGTATGAAGATAATAAATACAACCCAGTGTAAAAAAGGCCAATATAGCTCTGAGCCCAGAGCTCAAGTGATGCAGGACAGCCAAAAGCGAGAACACCAGAGAAATCTACAGATCTACCATATGGCCTTAACAATGCGCTGACTTTACACTCATCAAAACTGTGCATCAGCCATATACTGCAGAGCCAATTGTCTACTTAGTGAAGAAGAGAAAGGAATAGTGAGAAGAAAAAAGGAAGATGAAGAGCCAAATATGAAGCATTTAAGCTATGGGAAGAAGCAACAGGAGCCAAGGAGCCATCTAACTGCAGCCCAGTTCCAGACATGCAGATTGGTTTCAGAATAGCACAAAGGGTAGAACAAAAACAAGGCAAGCAACAGAATCCCTGGTGCTATGTGGCTTTGAATTCAAAAGCCAGTTAAGTGAACAGACAACTTGAAGAAGTTTAGTTTAACATAAAATTCAATAATTCTAATGTATGCTAATATGCTTCAAGATAAAGGCCACAGGTACCTAGATACGAAGACATATGCATTCATAGTAAATATTTTCTTTAACACATGCTGTCCTCTATTGTGTGTAATATGCTTTCCTATTGTTCTGTGACTCTATCTGGTAATAATACTACCACTCAGGAGGTGTGTCATAGCTACAGAGCACACTGTGCTGAACCCAGCGGGTATCATTATCTCTGTTTCACAGAAGGAGTCATGGAAGCACCTAAAGATGAAACAAGTCCATGGCAAGACTGTAAAACCAACTACAGTTTTATAAATTATAATGTTAGCTTGTATGTGAGAGAAACCTCAGGAGGTTTAAATGGGATTTGCTGGCACCATAAGGATTGTTTGAAAACACCCATGAAAAGAGCTCATCTTCATGGCAAACCAGGGACAAACATGGACAGAGTCAAAGAAAAGATAAGGTGATAATGCTATGGCCATGGGTCAGAAAGAGTCAGCAAGAACCAGCTTAGCAGCTAGAGTAGAAAGAGTTTGTATTTTGTTCACACTGATATTCACAGTCGCCTCCCTGCTCTTTGAGGGGCTGATGAGTTATCAGCAGAATCTTCCACCAGGACCAGAGCACTCAGACAGATGAGCAAAAGGCTTGGGAACAAAGGGTGGCTGAAGTCAGCTGGTAGCTCTGTGGCTCTAGGGGCAATACTGGGGTGAGGGTGATCTGTATCTGAAAAGTCTCATGTGCCATCCCCATTCCTGTCCCCCTCCTCCTGCTGAAGATGCTGCTGCACTGAACCTGAAAGGTCTGGTTAAAAATAGCTTCTCCCTGCAGCTCCTCAATGAGCCACTGAAGCGGAATGAGTCATCTCTGCCGGTTCCATGGCCCCCCCAAACCGACTGCGTCAGGTTGGGAGCACGGCTGCCAAAAGCAGTGGTACACATTGTTCTCTCTCAAAGGGCAGTGGCCTTGGGGGACAGGGACACTAAACAAACTAGCTCTACTCATTACTCATGAGCACCCAAAAGCCACATCACTTTGTGAATAAGACAAATGTAAAATCCATCAAGAGCGCTTAGAAACCAACAGTGGCACTTCAGCCTCCTTCGTCCACACCACTGTCCATGGCACACTGGTTTGGAACTGGAGCTCCTCACCCAGTAACTGGTTTGTTGCAGAAAGGACTTAGAAGATCTCTGAAAGTGAGCCTCTCATTCTGCTTAAGAAGAACTTCTCCTTATTGAGGTTTGATGACATTGTTCAGTGAATGAACATAGCAGTTATAACAAGAACTAACAAGTACGTGAGCTGACAAACCCTCACCTCTAGGTGAGGAGTGCCACAAGGCACACCTCTGTATTTCCTATGAGGAAAGAACATGCGAATTCTAACAGGAAAAGTCAGATTTGCTTCTCCCATCGTGAGAGAAATTCATTGTTGTTAAAACAAGACGATGCAGAGAGCTGATAGACAGCTGTCTCTCTTCTAGTCTTGTTGCAGGAAAGCAGCGTTCCCTGGTGGGATTTCCTCACCTTGCATAGGAGGCAGGTGTCCGGAGTAAAGGAATCCTAGTTATTTTTTGGTTTGTTCATGTGGGCTTTACTCAGAGGCAAATTGAGCTCTCCTGAAACACATCCTTACCCAAGCCAAGACAATAGAGACAGATGTTTCATGAACATAGGATAAGCACCTATGTAAGTAAGTAAAGTCCTATCCAAGATAAACATACTCATTTGTTGTGATTAGCAGAGACTGGAGGGGGGTTGGGAGTGAGTACTTGTGGTGGGGCAAATAATTTAAACCAACACTGGGTTAAAAGGAAGAAAAGAGTATCAAGGAAGGAGAAAAAAGCAAAGTTGACAGCAAAGACGAACACAAGCAATACCTGAAAGCCACTATTACAGTTATAAAAAACACCCAGATTTGGAGCTAGGAAGTGAGGAAACCTCCTAGTGCTACACTTCTTTCAACTGGAGAGTTCAAGGTAATGTGACCAAAGTGGTTCTGGTATGTTTAATGGCTGTGACCTGTGGCTCACTCAAGCACCGTGTGAGAAAGCAAGCTCTAGACAACAGGGCAGACAATAAGGAATATCTTCCAGTTCAGTTGTAACCTTTGCAAGTAGAATCTCGAAAACTAAAATTCACACGTAGCTGTTATTAGAACTGAAAACTGGTCAAGTTGATGCAGACCCACATAAACAGAATAACCAGAGCAATGTACTTCACTTCCCTCGGTTTGTCAGCATTCACTAGTGCTGACAAGAGCAATATTCTCCAGCTGTATGTTCAGTGTAGTTCTGCAAGTGATCCCTGGCACTGCACTGAGTGACGGCAGAGGGATGTTTGCTTTCAGGTCATGCTGTGATGCAAAACAATGACAAAGCCTGGCAGATGTTTTGCTGCCGGCAGAGGTGGTACAGTGTTGTCTCAACGGAGGCAGAGGATGATGCAGCTTTACATGAGCTGCCTTTTAATTTTCCCTCCGGTTTTTAAGTCATCATCAAACCAAGCAAGTACATTCTGTTTAAAGTTCATGACTTTGTCCTGATAGAGCTTTAAATCCAACCTAATTCAGAATTTTGCAAGTTCATCATGTGCAGCCTCATCATTTCTATATTCATGTTGTCTGAGAATATTTTATCTTTAACAAATTTTTTTCCTGAACAAAATAGACTTACTCCATATAAGAACCTAAACCTTGAACAGACCCCTGTCCTGTTTTCTACCCTCTTCTCAGCACTTAGGAAGTTACTTACCAGTACCTGTCACCCATACAAGGACAATTCTTCTTTCTGCCATCACTTTTATCCTCTCTTCCCTTTCCTCATTATTACTTCTTCACTGTCTCCAAACAAGGACGCAAAGAAGAATATCTGTTTTCTCTTGTAATGTTCCTATATCAGTGAGTAACAACACAAGATCCTCACCTTATTTTTACCGTGCAGAAGGGGCAGGCTCATCACCATCTTTTCTCTCCTCTCTAAACTCTGCCATTAGAAAAGATCTAGCCACATTACTATTGATCACTGTATTCCTTAAGCCTCCCTGTGGAATCCAAGCTTTACAACTGCAGATTAACTATGTCTCCAGGATGTATTTGGGCTGTACCCGAGTGTGTTGTACCCCATCACCTGTGTCATTCAACAACTAAGAAAGGAAATTGCAAAAGTCAGTCCCCTAGCACCGATGTCAAACCCATCTTCTTTTATGATGGGAGAAGGACAGAATAGGTGAACTCCTGGAATTTCCATAATTTCTTAGCATTCTGGGATTTTTTTAGTCTCACTAATATATGTATTTATCAGTTCAGAAACTTAACACTTTGGGTCCTTCGTTGTATTTGAATCTCAGTGCAGGTTATTTTAACCATAGCTGTAGTTCTGTTACTTGCCACCTGGATGCAGACATAGTAGGCAGTATAAGATGCAGGACATAGAGAGATATCTCAATATAGAGAAAGCAAATTCTTTCCTCATTTGCAAAGACACAATTCCAATTACTTCAAGAGATACAGCCAGTGTACCCAGAGGAAGTATCTGTTCTAACAATGGGAAGAAATGCCAAATGGCTACAGTGAATGGCAAAGGCTACAGTGACTACTCCATAACAGAAGATGGTGGTTCTCATAATTAAGAAGTAAAATACAGATTTTTTATTAATGAGCAAGAAAATAGTTAAATTATAATGACGTATATGGGAAGCAAGAGCCTTAGTGAGAGTTGAGGTTCTGATGGGAGCAGAAGAAATACTGATGAAATGCAATTTCTTATGTTAAATATTTATAAAGGCCAACACATCCCAAATCAGCCTTTCAGGACATGAAAAAAACCAACAAAACAATTCCACCAACAGATATCCTGACTGTCCCAAGACTGCAAGGTACCCTCTTGTTATCACACACAGCAACCTTGGAAACCAAAGATACTGAAACCAATACAAATGAAATAGCTACTGCTAGGAAAGGGTGAGAATTGTGACAGAGCAGCTGAAGCAATATAGCTGCTACTACAGGCCTGCCATTTGCAATCGGTAAGCAAGAAGAGAGAGAGAGAGACAGAAAGTATTTCTGACAGTAGTTCCTTCTGTTGAGCTGTGTTTGAAGGATCTTATCTATATCTTTTCTCACCTGAGAGCAGGTACCTGTCCAACATGCAGGTCTGCTTCATCCCCATCTGTGTCATTCTTCGGCTTCTCTGGGCACAGCGAACTCCAGCTCCTAAAGACAAACAGTGAAGCAATTAGCCAAAATACAGTCATGGTATCAACTACAACTGCAGGTGAATTCTTTGTCTTTCATGCCAGGATTATTCAGAGCATTACTCTCATTCCCTAGAAAAGCAGAGCTTTGTAAGGCCCTTGAAGCTGCCTGCAAACTCTCCAGAAACATACACAGATTTTCCTTAAGCATCCTAAAGAAGGAGGTTTTCTGGGAGGGCTAACACTCCTAGGTTGTGCAGTTTCCCAGAACATGCCATGAAAAGCACAGTATACAAAGTCAACAGAGGTAACTACTTGGTTTTCATAAGCAATATCCCCTTGCAATAGACAAAAATTCATGCTAGCCAAGTTCCAAATTGGATACCACACTGGAAAACTGATGAAGGAAATATTTTAACTGAAAACTTCAATGAATAGGGAAACAGTTCAAAAAAACCCAAATCAACCCAAATCAGGGTAAGAATAATGCAAGACTCATAACTCTATTTTCTTTCATGCACCTTGCCACCATTATCTTTTTCTTCCTTTCTGATCCACTGAATCCACTTGCTTTCCTTTCTGCCAATTCTACTGCAGTAAGCAGAGATGTAATGCTTATGCAATGAGAATTTTCTTATATTGCCAAGTGGCGTGATTACATTGTGTGTGTGAACAGAAGAAAAATCCTTCTTATGGAACTGAAAAGTCAAGCACAGGGAGTCAGCTATTGATGCCAAAGGCATACCCAGTCGCTTGGCCATGCTCTATGGCAAAAGCCATGGCTGGGGTGTGCTGTCATCCTGCTCAGTTGCAAGCAGGATTTTAGACACTGACAGGGACATAAGCATTTATATCTGCTGTCATCGTTGCTTAGCAGGAAAAATTTATTCCTTTTAGCCTGTCCAGACATTTCAGTTTCTGTTAGGACCCAGTTTAAAAAAAAAAAGTGAAAGAAACTGATTATTCCACTGTGAATAGGAATCTGGAGGAGGTCACTATATGCGTAGGATAAATATCCTCCTGCTGCAAACTTGTATCAGTCAGCCATCATCATCTAGTCTGTGGGATAAAAATGTCTTGGATACTGTGCACTCAAACACCAGAATTGCCCATCTCATTTGCAGTGCTTACTGCTGCTCAGCAGGATCAGTCATGAAGTATGAGATGATTTCTTGTTCAACCAATTGCCCTTTCATTTCTTTTTTTGGTTTTGTTTTTTTTTTTGGTATTGAACCTTTATCTCCTCTCTTTTCCCAATATTAAAGGTGAAAAAATCTGCAGAGACAATGACACAGTCATGAGAATCACAGAACTGATTGAGCTCATGTCAGGAAATTGGCTTGCTCTGCAGAACTCTGTGCTTATCCTCTCCACTACTGTTTTTATACCTGTCTCACTGATTTTGTTAGACAGTATTAAACAGAGAGATGTAGACCCACATCTGAATCTAGTGCCAGTGAACTGAACAAAAAGTCACTCTGTCCCAAGGGAGAGAAGGAGTGGGCAAATAAGAGCCATGAGAGAGTGGGAGAGGAGCACAGGGAAGATGAGAAAGGCCAAGTAAATAGCAGAAAATACAAAATTATTTTTGCTCTGCATTACCTTCTCTTGTTTCTTTCTCACTCTCAGATTCCCCCGTTCCCCCTCCTGAGTCTGCAGTATGGTGTGTAACTGTAGCTTTAAACTGAATCTGAGTCCAAACCTGACTTTTCAATTCCTAAACCTCTAGAAGGGAACGCAGGAACTAAGAGCATCCCTGAGGAAGGAAGACTTCTCTGGCAGAGCTGCTGCAGCAGCAAAGCTATTAATAAATGTTTGTAATCTTTTAATCGTTCTGCTAAATTGCCATCGTGTTCTTGCAAACCCCATAGAGTGTCAGTGCAGCTGCCTCCTCCCGCCTGCCTCCCCGTGTTTGTGCACGTGAGTGAGGGGGAACATCAGGAATATGCTCAGATCCAAGGGCTGCTGCAGTGGTACAGAGAACATTATTTTGACAAGTGACTTTTTAAATCTTCCCTATTCCAAAGAAAGCAGCCCTATTAGTTACATCTATAACCCACACTTTCACCCAGTTCTCCTCCTCCAGTAAATCCTGCCTGCTCGATCCAGACACTAAACTTCTCTTCATTAAAGTATCACATCAGCGATTGGACTTGATGATCTTAAAGGTCTTTTCCAACCTAGCTGATTCTATGATTCTACGATCTGATCTATATCATGGCTTGGGACCTGCTTTGCAAGAGGCCATGTCTTCTGTGATGTGGGTGATACACTGTAGTCACAATCAGCAGCAGTCACTGACTTAAACGCAGATAGTCCCAGCAACAGAACATTTCTGTCTGCTTTATATGACCCACTGTGGCATTGATAGTTATCAGGACACAGCACAGACATATACTGCTTTTCAGACTTTCTCTACAGGGTCAGTTAGTCAGACTATAAGTGGACTAGAAAGCTGTGATCCTATTTATAAAGGCAAGAGATAATGTTTCAGGATGAAATGGATTAATACTTTTAAGTAAATTGTCTATTTGCTTCTTCATCTGCCTAAAGCATACCCATTATTGTCCAAACTCAGATATAACAGACAAAGCCACCTTCTAACGTCATGGTGGAGATCGACTTAATAATTGTCTGTTCCCTCCTCCAGCTCAAACTCTCATCTTCATCCTAATTATAATAGCAGTTGAAATTATTGCAGTTTAAAAAAAGACGCCAGGTTATATAATATTCTTATTGCTTATTAATGATTTCCAAAGCGAGAACAAGTTGCCTTGGCATGCTGGGAATGATGCAAACGAAGGCTGAGCCATACCTTGCTGGGCTCCACCAGTTTCTCATTCGGAAGCCTGATGCGGGAGGATTACTGTGCAATAACAGATGTTAAGGCTTTTAGTGAATGACAGTGAATACTTGAACAAGAAGACATGACAGGCATCACATCTCGCAGTGATTAGCCTTGGGCACTTGGCAGAGGCAGAAGACTCCAGGCAAAGTGACTTTAACCACCCTGCAAGTGTGATAATCCCCAAGACGGCACAGCCTGAGAAGTATGACTGCTGTTCAACATGGCAGCTTATGAATAATAATAAAGAAAACATCAGACTGGATATCAGTGACATGGTTACATGGCACTGACAGCACGAAAGACAGCCTGCTTGGATGTGAAGTCCTGAAGTCCATTACTTAATCCAAAGTTAGTTATACCCTGTCCTCTAAACATCACCTCCTCTATAAAGCTATAATGTGTGAGACACTGAAGAACTGGAGATTCAGTCACTGTCCTTAAATTTTCTGTTTGTCACTGTGGTATCTTTCTGTCGGAGAATATGGAGTAGAGTAGGAGGGACCGTGAATGGGAGCAGGAGCTCTGTATCCATGTTATAAACTGGTACAGTTTTATTGAAAGAAGAGCTTCACTATAAGGTGACAGCAGCAGTCTCTGCTACTAAGAGACTATTAAAAGCCTAACGAGGTTGTACACCCCCCACGCTTCCAGAGAAACACCTGCACCCTGGCAGTCCCCAAAATAAAAGAGCTCAGGATGTATAATTTAACTAAATTCACTAAATAAACTTATTTTTACATTATTTTGTTAATGTCTGTGATCTGACTCACAGACATTGATCTTATGATACTGGCTAAGATTATAATAATAGAGAAATAATAGCGTCTATGTGCTTTCCCAAGCAATAGGTCTATATGCATAGCAATAGACATAAAAATGCTGAGAGCTAAAGGTGAATGTGTGTTTTACAGGAACCTAATAAACACCAAAAATCATCATCTTACTCTTTTTTAAAATCCTACATCTTACAAAAGAAAAAAACACCTTCATAATTATTGCTTAAATAGCTGTCTGTGTGCCACAGAGGAAGCTGAGGGAAGTTTGTTTGGGCCAAGTGGTTGGGGTAGGGACAGGGAAGAAGAAGAGATAGGACAAGTTAAAAGAATCAATCCATCTCCTGGAGACAAAGCATCACATGTAGAAAATTTCCCATGTCAGCACATTTACAAATAAATGGGATGTCATGCAGACAGTGCTGGACATAAATTACAGTGGTAGGAGTAGCATGTCCTCTGCTAGCCCTGCTATTTCATCAGCAGTGCCCACCCTGTTATTTACCCTGAGAAGTCCTTTAGGTGCCCATTATGGTATCAATAAAGAGGAACCATGCAGTGCAAAAACACTGGCTCCTGTGACACTACAGGGTGAAAATCTTGCTAGCTCTACACATCCTACAAAGATGCGGGAAAAAACCCAAACCGAAACCAACCCACACTTTACTGGCTGCAGCTTAGTTTCTTGACTCAAAAGCAGGTACTAGTTTTAAGCTACACACAGTCCACAACACCAATTCTTGATGTGCCTCACGTTCTGTCTCTACACCATCTTGCACCTTGCTGGCTGGAAGAGTGGTACTCGCCTTGGCACGGAGGCACAGGCAGCCCGGGGTGCTGACATACAACAGGCATATGCTGAAATGTGGGGAAAAGTGAGCTCCCTTAGGAAAGATGGAAAATGAAACCAGATGCCACCAATACAGAGAGAAAGAAGAAACCAGATCTGCTCCTTTAGATGACTTGATGGAAGCTGCTCATGTTCAGAGGCCATAGGACCAAATTCAGCTCTAATTAAGTCACTAATGTTACAGTAGGATAAACATGATCTTTTAACCATCACAGGTATGAAACAGGGATAGAGAAGGTCACATAGCAGCAACTGCTTGAGTTCCAGCATGAGCACTATGGAATTTTACTAGGGTGGCCTGAGGGACGTGTCCTGGGTCAACTGCCCCCAGATCATCTCAGTGTGGCAGCTGCCATCACAAGCACTGCAAAGAGGTTGCTATGTGCATCATCAGAAGCTTTACCTTGGGACCAACCAGCACCAGGCAGAAGTCATCTCAAGAGCAACTCCAACCCCCTTGCCCTCAGGGCAGCTGGTGGAGTCGGCCTAGCAAATGCAGCAAGGTATTTTCTGGTTTGCCTCTGTCCTCACAGTGCACGTAGTTAGGAAAAGTGACAAATATTGACAGTCTCTTTCACTCAGATGCAAGTACATATTCAGAAACAAATAATATTGAACAAAATAAAAGCAAAAAGCCCCAGCAAGCTTCACAAAATAGGTCAGATGCTTCCAGTGCTTTTTGTCTTCTTCAGTCTATAATAACTATTGCCTCTGGAAGTCTGACTGCACTTACTGGTCCTTATGAGCACCCCCAGTCAGCACAGCAGAAATAAAAGTCACTGCTGTTTCTCCCCACCCAAATGTACACTCATTTCACTTACTGTGCCAGGCAGTGGGATGCTGCAGCTAAAATTTGATCTAGGCAAGAACAGACAGGTGGGGAGGTCTCTGCCAGAGCAGGTCAGGCAAAGAATTGAGACCTGTGTGCCCCAACTAGTCAGTGACTGACATACTCCTTGCACAAAGCTGACACCGGTACAAGCCAACACCCTGCAGCTGCCAAGGGGAGCCCTTGGCCATACCCCACTGAGCAGCTCCACTGCAGTTTCCCTCCTGCCCTGCATGCTTGTGGCTGCCTGCCAGAGCCAGGGAGCAGGCATGGATTGTATAAGGTTGCTCCAGGATGCCTGTCCTCCCACCTCAGCACCACAGTGCGGGGTGATGGATGCACTGGAAAATGTTTTTCATTGCCTCCCTCATTAGGCAGACAAGTGCTCTGCAGAAGACATCTCTGATCCTATGCTTCTCTAGGCTGCTGGAGTTAAACATAAAGCCACAGAGAGAAAGGATTTTTCAGTATAAGGCAGCATAAGCAGACACATCTTACTGTAAAGTAGGACCCTGGCTTAAACTGCACATGGGATATCAGGGCAGGGAAAAAGCAGAGAGCAAAGATCTGCAAGACAAGCAACACTGGACATACCAGTTTTGTTTCTCTATACCTCTTTAGACTCTACACCAACTCATATGTGAAGGTGGTGGCTCAGGGTAGGCTATGTTTATGCCATAAGAGCTTCTATTATCTCAAGTATTATATTATTTAATGCATAACAACTCAATAATTTATTGAAGTAGAAAAATGTTACTGTCTTCAGTCAAAAGGAAATCAAAGGAAGCTATACACCTAAATATTTTGAGGATTTGTAAATAAAAACAGAACTCCATGGGACAGTTAGGAATTGCAGGTCTCAGGCTATCCAATCTACTAATCTTGGATAATAGAAAGTGCTCTGCCCTTTTCTGTTTCACCTTAATTCAAATATCTCAACATATTCTTTACTCTTTGTCTTGTGTAGCTTAAATAAACAAGTTTTAAAGAGAATGAGTCACTTGGAGGTATAATATTGTGTGGTTTAACATGCTGCTTGCAGAGCTTTACTTGGTTAGCATGAGTAGTGAGACTTGTTGAAGCCATGGGCCATAAGCTGTGGACTTCCACCTAAATACGCTTTCAGCTGGAATAGAGCTAATTTTCTTAGTAATTTTCCTAGTAACTGGTACAGTGCTGTGGTTTGTCTTTAGCTTGAGAAGAACTGATAACACACTGATGCTTTAGCTATTGCTAAATAATGTTTACCTGAGGTTTAGGAGATTTTTTGCGTCCCGATGCTCTGCTGACCAGCTGCTGCACAAGAAGTGCAAACCAAAAGGTAAGTAGGCTACAACTATCAGCAGAAGCTGCAACTCCACAAGATAGGAACAGTTAATGATCTGCCTGTATGGAGATGAAGAAAGAGTCCAATAAGGTGTGAGAAGACCCCAGACTAAAAATTGCCACTGGACTAAAGCAGCAGGTGAGGGGTGGGTATTCTTTGCCCAGGAGTTTCCTTGTCTGGGATCCCTCTCCAGAGGCACCCAGCTTAAGCTGCTCCTTGTGCTGTACCATTCAATCAGTGAATTATTTTTTCCTGGAATTGGATGTCTAGATTCAGTTGCAGGAAACCTAGGGTCAAACCTGAAGGAGGAGGAAGCACATCTTGCAGAGTGTCTGGCGGTTAAGTCTTGGATGGTGTGTGTGCAGCTCCCTGAATGGTGTGTGAATGCTCAGGCAGCGCCTGCTTCCCCAGCAGTCCCACACCTCTGCTATGTGTGCTTCCCCACGGGGGATATCCTGGTTACTAAAGAATCACGGGTTGGATTTTCCCCTTTTTCAAAAGCTTCCTTCCCAGATTGGCAAGCTCGAGGGTTTATTTCTGTTGTTGTCATTATTGTCGTTTGTTGGTTTCTAATAAACCCTTTGGTTTCCCTATGGTTATTTCCACAGGTTTCTGGAAGTTTACCGATGGCAAGTCTTGCAGCAGCAGCAGCAGCAGCTTGCAGCCTCACAAATTGCATCCTCTGTTCAAGTGCCATTCAGCACAGAACAAAAGAGTCCTGTCTCACCACCGTGCTCTGAGATCTGTTATCTCTGAAAATCCTGCTCTCAAGTGCGGGCTGGAAAGTAAGACTTACTGAGACCGTTCTTCAGTTTATGGCAGTTTTTGACATAACATTATGGAATGTTGTAGGCCTCCCTATAGGTAGGGACTAGATTCTTTGTGAAGAAGCAATTTTTCAATTACACATAATTAATAGTAATTACCCTCTATCTTCAGAGACCAGAACAAAGAATGCATCTTAACATCCCTGTTAAGGAAGTATTAAATATATGGGGGTTTTACACAGCAGATTATGTGTAATTTATGTGGCCTGCT
Source organism: Pezoporus flaviventris (assembly GCF_033815535.1). Lineage (NCBI taxonomy): Eukaryota > Metazoa > Chordata > Aves > Psittaciformes > Psittacidae > Pezoporus > Pezoporus flaviventris. Next base: position 4,214,403 of record NW_026892589.1, on the reverse strand, counting down.
GTTCAGTCTGTGTTCCCTAATGCAAAAAGGGAAAACAGAATCCTGAACTATGTAAACTAATATTCTAGTCTTTGCCTTAGTTTAATGAACTAGTTTGAAAACAGCTGTTTGCTTCTTGCAGCAGCTTGCTGCAAATGAAATGTGGGCTGCCTACAGAGTTCTCCTATATAGAACCAGTTTTACTATACTGGATAATAAACAACATCCAAGTGAACATTTTACTAATTTTTAACGTGCATCTGTGAGTAAAGTATTTGCAGTTATTCCCAGAAGAAAATAAAACTTGGAAATTTAGGGCCAGCATATATACAAAAATCAAGGAAACATGAATTTACTGTTTTGATCCTAAGCGAAACCAGGACAGCGAGTTGTCCAAGACACACTGCAAGCCACTGCAAGAGGCAGAAAGAGAATTTGCTTCAAATGCACGGTTTTACAAGACAAATATTCCACGTGGCAGGATGACAGCAAAGATGAGGGCAGCGCTGCTGGCACACGCGTGGCAGCTCCAGCTGACAGACTGGCCCCTGGCAGCCTGGGTGCCCAGAAAGGTTGTGATTAGTGATTACATGTTTATGTGCTAAAAAAGGAGCTTTTATTCTTATGTGCATTGATCTGAGGGGTCCTGAGCTCAAAAGGTGGGAGTAGACAGATGCAAAAGATGGGGGATTAAAAAGAAAGGGACTGAAGGGAGAATGTCCCAAATGTTAACTGAAAGCATCTGCATGAAAGGCTCCAGGCCAACATGCTCAGAGAATGCACTCTTCTGTCTCAGTGACCTTGTGAAGATAAACTGAACAAAAAGCTTCAGGCAACATCAGACAGAGGATTTAAGAAGCAGTTTTAATTTTAGCCAGATTGCTCTGTATTTTTGACTGCAGGGTTATCTGGGGATGCAGTGTGCACTCAGTGGAACAAAATGTAGCTGTCACCCCCAACTCTGATACTGCACCTGATTGCAAATTCAATTCTGTGCTTCCACAGGGAAGCAAAAATCATGTTTTTGGCTATGCAGGGAAGATCAAATGGTGGTATCACAAGGATGGAGTACCAGTGCATCCTAATTTTACTCCACAACATAATTACTTGCCTACATTATGCATGGGCAACATACAAGACCTACCTTCCAATACAATATGCACTAATACAATGGTTCCCTCCACTCACATTATGTCCTTGCTCTGTACCTCCAGACTGACAACGATTTACTATGAATAAACTGTTTAATCCCCCTACACTTCAGTTTCCTCATCTGTAAAATGGAAACATCCTACCTAAAGAGTGCAACAATTCACTAACTGACATACAGTATGTTTTTTCAATGAACACATTTGCTGGTAATTTTAATGATAGCAGATACATACACACTCTAAGAGCTGGCTGAATACAACAAAACATATGAATTAATCATGATGTCTGTTGCAGCTTATTAGCAGAATTAATTCCACACAATACAAATGCAATGTAACCCACAATCTGGAGATTCCAAATGCCATATAAATCTAAAATAAGAGTCTGTCTTCAAGCCTGTAGTACAGTGTTAAATCATAAACTAAAATGGTAATAAACCCAACCCAGACTGATTTGGAGTAATTCCTCTACAGGTACACTACCACACACAACAAACACAAGCTGGGAGAACAAGATCTCAGTATTCCTCCTGCACCTTTCTCACAGCACCACTTTACTGGACAATCATTGATGTACACTTAAAGCTGATAAAGAACCTTCTATTCAATGTTCTCAAACTGCTTTACAAATTGCCTCTAACATGTATAGACGGTGCACATTATCTCCCCTGTCCTCACATACTCTCTTCTCCGTAATTTCTATCTGATAAGGTATCCTGAGGCCACATTGTCTCTCCAAGTCTGCAGGAGAGACATCTATCCTCTCTCTTGGCAAGTCTCTTGAGCCACTCTTCAATTTAAATAGCATTTTCTGATTTTTTTCTCTCTCAGATCTTTTCTTAGGAGACAGTTCTCTCCCACCTTGACTGGCTAACTCACCATCACTTGCAGCAGTTTCTTGAATCACTGACACTGGAATCAATACAGCAAAGCCGGCAGGGGATGGGAGTGAGGAGGTGGGGAAACAAACATGAAGCTGTTGTAACCTTTTAGTCCTGCGCTGTCAGCTCAGCACCTACTGATGCCTGACTGCACTGACATGCCTTGTACTAACACAGGCAGTGACTGCACGGGGAGCAGTGGTGGCTCAGATCTCCTCCCTGCATCCTCCAAACCAACAACAGGGAACTAAAGACAATACCCTACATGAAATGAAGCAGGACAGAGCTCTCTCACAACACTGCCCTCTCTTTGCACCGTGTCACTCCGAATCAACCTTCTGGACCGAAAACAGAGGCCTTCGCTATACATAAGGTCCAGCCCATAGCATGCACAGCGCACATGTCCTATTGGATTACAGGGCAGAGTGCACTCACATGGCCTGCTTGTCAGAGCCCCAACCTGCCTCTGCAAAAAGAAGGAAACAAGGGAGGGCATGAACAAGAGTAACCCAAGCAGCACAGGGCTACTTGAGACCAGCTAAAAGGCAGGATGGGGGATGCCACTACAAAGACAGGGGCAGCAGGCAAACACACCTTGACAAGCACTCTGGAAGGCTAAAAGCCAAGACGTCACCCCACAAAGAAAATACATGGGAATATTCATAGACTCTGCTATTGTCCAAAAAAGCAAGAAGAGTTTATCACTTAGGAGCTCACTGTATTGACAGCTGGAACAGATGACAGCTGGATCCCAGTTTGGATGCTAAAACACACAGCAGTAGAGCAGATCAATACAGGGCAGCATCTCACATTGGGAAAACACTTCTATCTGCACCGTTCTCAGAAACCAACAAACTTCCCCCAGTCCCTTCCTTCATGGCCCATGTGAAAAAGTCTCTTGCGAAGCTCATACCAGATTTGATGTGCTTTATCATACAATCACAGAATGGTTTGGGTTGGAAAGGACCTTAAGATCATCCAGTTCCAACCCCCCTGCCATGGGCAGGGACACCTCACACTAAACCATGGCACCCAAGGCTCTGTCCAACCTGGCCTTGAACACTGCCAGGGATGGAGCACTCACAACCTCCCTGGGCAACCCATTTCAGTGCCTCACCACCCTAACAGGAAAGAATTTCCTCCTTATATCCAATCTAAACTTCCCCTGTTTAAGTTTTAACCCGTTACCCCTTGTCCTGTCACTACAGTCTCTAATGAAGAGTCCCTCCCTAGCATCCCTGTAAGCCCCCTTCAGATACTGGAAGGCTGCTATGAGGTCTCCACGCAGCCTTCTCTTCTCCAGGCTGAACAGCCCCAACTTTCTCAGCCTGTCTTCATACAGGAGGTGCTCCAGTCCCCTGATCATCCTCATGGCCTCTTCCGTACTTGTTCCAACAGTTCCATGTCCTTTTTATGTTGTCCTTTTTATGTTATCCCCAGGCAACTCATATTCTGCAGTTCTCAGAAAAACGTGTCTCAAAAATGGGATCGCAGGTGACAGAGAGAGGAGATAACAGAGAAAGAGCAGCGGAACAGGCATCTGTTTCAGAGGGCAGGAGTTTATCACCCAGGACAGGGTTTCCACTGGGTTTATCACCGCTCTCTCTGTCTAGAGTTAGGGTCATTAAAGGAGATGTTTCCACTCTGAATTAGCAATGAGCTCCCACTTTAAATTAAACTCAATTTAAGTATAATGCCTCAGCACTCCTGTGTGGTTTGGCTCCGGGGACCTCGGTGGAAGCGTTCCTCCCGTGCTCTCTCTCCCCTCTCACATTCAGGTGCCCACCTCCTGTCTTTTCCTTACTCCCATTCCCCTCTCCCCCGTTTCTTCTTTCCAAAGAGCACTCCCTGCTCCCTCCGACCATATCAGAAGATTACAGCTTTGAAACCGACTGCTGTACGGAGCTCTGCTCCGCAATGCTCTCAGCTGTTTCCATGTGTTAGACAGTCCGTACATACCCCGAGGCACCCCGTACCTGGAGCCTGAGGAGCTATGGGCACTGGAGAGCAGTTTTGTCAGGCGGCGAAGGTGGAGCGCAGGGCTGGCACGGGACGCTCTGCTCAAGCCCTCCACCTCCCGCAGCAGGCGGGTGCCGCTCCGCAGAGCCTTCCCGCGGCTCCCCTCGCACGAAGCAGCGGTGTGAGGGCCGGACGTGCCGCCTCCCTCACGCCGGCTCTCCGGCACCAGGCAAAGCGGGGCTTGAGGCGGGCTGAAGCACCACAGCGAGAGGAGCTCAATGCGGGCCCCCTCAGGCGCGGGCCCCCTCAGGCGCGGGCCCCCTCAGGCGCGGGCCCCCTCAGGCGCGGGCCCCCTCAGGCGCGGGCCCCCTCAGGCGCGGGCCCCCTCAGGCGCGGGCCCCCTCAGGCGCGGGCCCCCTCAGGCGCGGGCCCCCTCAGGCGCGGGCCCCCTCAGGCGCGGGCCCCCTCAGGCGCGGGCCGCGAGCGCCCCCGCGCGGAGGGCGCGGGAAGGCGGCGGGGTCGCTGCACGCGCAGCCCCGGCAGACCGGCCGGCGGCTCGCGGGGGGGGGGGGGGGGGAAACTGGAACAGCGCGCATGCGCACGCTCTGCCGCCGGCTGATGGAGGAAGGTGGGCTTGGGAAGTCCTCCCTCTGTCCCCGCCTTTACACCACGGCGATTGGCTGCAGTGCGAGGGAGCGCCTCGCCCATTGGCTGGAGCCGCGTCAGCGCGCACCGGGCGCCGCCGCCGCCATGGTTCGGTTCAAGAACAGGTGAGTTCGGAGGCGCCCCCGCGGGCCGGGCCGGGCCGTGGCGCTGACGCCGCGCTCCCTCCGCTCCGCTCCGCTGCAGGTACGTGCTGTGCGAGGTGGTGTCGGAGGACCCGCAGTGCCGGCAGTGCATCGAGGACCGCGCCGTGGGCCTCGCCGTGAGGGACGCCATCGGCAGGGTGCACGGGGACTTCGGGCTGGCCTGCTGCTCCATCTCCTTCACAGGTGCCGCGGGGCGCTCGGGGCGGGAGGCGGCTCCTCTGGGGAGCGCGGGGGTCCGGGCTCACGGCCGCGTGTGTGCCCTGCAGTGAAGTACCTGAACGCCTACACCGGGACCGTGCTGCTGCGCTGCCGCAAGGACTCGTACCGGCTGCTCTGCTCCGCGCTCCCCTTCGTGAGGCAGCTGGAGAGCCGCAACCAGCGGTACCCCTGCTTCCTCAACACGCTGCACGTCGGAGGTCAGCCTCAGCCCCCCCAGGCACGGGTGCCTGCAGGGAGCCCGTGGAGCTTAACCGCGCCTTCCAGCCATTCTAGCGTGGGAGAAGCCCCTCTACCTGCTATGGTGCCATGGGCACACCACCCGCAACCCTAACTTAACTTCCAGCACACCTAAGAAAGGAACAGGCAGCAGTATTTCTGTGAAACCCTCACTAGCTCTCCTCGAATCTTCCTTGCATTGAACACAAAACCAGAGCAGCAAGTACTCCATTATTTTCTTTTAAAAGGTGTATTTTCAAAATATAGAATTGTCCATGTCCCAGAAATTAACCACTTAGAGCAAATGACAAGCACCATATGTTAGAAGTTCTTATTCCCCCACTTAACAGTGAGGAAGTGAAGTCTACAGTCCCTTCTTAGCACTGACATTAATAAAGTTGGTGCCAGGGGATACCTGTCACTTGACGGAATAAGCTTTGGAAAACATACTAGCAGCTCTGAACCACTTGGGCTTGTAGACTGTTATAGATTGTTCTTCTGATTCCTACAGGTACCATCAGAACATGTCAGAAATTCCTAATTGAGTATAACAGAAGACAGCTGCTGCTGTTGCTGCAAAGCTGTACAAACGAAGGTGAGTTCCTGCAGCCTCAAGTCCTGGGGGGTTTGTAGGATATGCTGGGCTACTTCTGCATTCTTGACCTAAGGACTACTCCTTTCTTTAGAAGTTGAGAATAGTCCAGTGTATGTGAAGAGATCAAATATTGAGCCTGCGTTGCTGTCTTTATTGCAGAGGAAAGACGGTGTGTACAGAAGTCCCTGTTGAGCTGTTCCCTTACAGAAGAGCCATGTCTAAGTGGAAATGATGATGGCACAGAGACAGACTGAACATTACTTGTTACTGCTCATCTGTGTCCTGTACTTGTGTGATCAAGTTATCCTCAGAGTTAAGCAAAGCAAAGGACGGAAAAGGCACCTGTTCATATTCAGACTTCATCCCCCTATTCTAAGTGTTTTTAGATAAATTAAAATAAAATAGTTTTTACTTAAGTAAGCTACTTGCTTGTTTCACTTGAGTCAGAATCAGGTGCACTCCAAAGGGAGTGTAGCAGCCCAATGTGATCTTCATGCTGAGGTAATAGTGAGTGTTAGGCAGTTGGCATAAACAAGGAATTTAGTTATTCTTCAGTACAAAAAAAGCATTAACACCTAACTCTCTTTAGTTTCAAGTGCATGTTATCCACAGGGTTATCCATTGCTTTGAGTTACAAAAGCATCAGTTGTTACACAGGAGCAGAGATCACACAGAGCCCAAGGCAGAGCTGTAATGCTCAGCTCCAACCCATTATAGAACTCATAGGTACAAGTACTGCTTAGATATTTATTATGTTTACACCAATCAGTTACAAGAAAGTAGCATTGCTGGTATTATCTCTTGAATCCATAGGAAAACAAGATACAACTTGAAGATGCTGTCCTGTGGAGACTGCACCTGCAGAAGAGACAGTCTTCCTTGCCCACATCATTTCCCTTGCTCTAGTGCCTGTGAGATGGGGAGGCAAGTTACACCAGCTCCAGTTACTCTGTCCCCCTTCCAATGCAAAGAAAAGTTGACTATGAATGTGCAGAGATAACAGAACACAACAGATACTGGTTAGACACTAAGTAGTTACTCCTGTTCCATGGCTTAAAATGACTAGTACAAATAGGAACCCAATGGTACTGTGAATGCAGTTAACTGCATACTTGAATCTTACTTGGTTGCTTTCTCTGCCCTCACCAAGATTTTCCAAGAGCACTTAAAGCATTAACAGCAAGATGTGTTACCACTTGCATCTTGTCTCAGTTTCTGTGCAGTCTCTTGCCAAGTTGTGCTGTCTTTCCATCCAGTGTAGTTAATTGTGACCAAGCGTGAAGTCAAGCTGCTTTCAAATAATGGTTTGCAGGTGCTTCCTCCATCCTCCTGTAGCAGTTGAAATATTCTTTACCTCTCCCCCTTCTTTCTGGTTCACAGCCACATGGAGAGTTTTGTGAAGTATACTCTGCAGTACTGGCTTCCATGCACACATGCTTAAGTTCCTCAAGGAAGCTCTGGTATAACTGGGAGCCTATTGCTTAAAAATCAGTGTATTGACATAGAGCCCTTAAATAGAGACACAACCAATGATTGCCAGTGGTGTCTGTGACTCTTGGAGTCAGGTATCTAACACACTCGTCCTTTCTCAGATCAGTCTCAGTGTCAGAGGGAGGAGCACATCAGCTTTTTACAGCCTGTGCACATACACGCAGACCATGGGTGCAAGAGGGGCCAAAGAAAACAGAAGACACCATCAATCTCACGCTGTAAGTTACGTGGCACTTTACACCAGCTGCCTGGCACGAATTCTGTTGGTAGGAAGGCAAGATTTAAATCTGTGCAACTACATGTTCTTGTGCTCCATGTTGGTGTGACAGTTCAGCTCTAGCTCAGGAAGTGTACAGTACTCTAAGTGCATGTGCGTATGATTTATTGCAACTGTTGGCCTTGACTGGTACATGACACCTAAAGTTCATTTTATTCAACAAAATCCACACCACTGAACTCATAAGCTCAAATCAAACCACAAGCAGTGCAGAATGTGACCACCCAAAGAAAGAGCAGGGAGGGGTCCAGAAGAGACATGGTTATAGCCTGAGGTGCTTAGTGCAGACCAACTTAACATCCCAGAACCAAGCAGATAGAGGCCCTTACCCCAGTACAAAGAACCCAGTTTCTTGCTGGGGGATAGAAGTTAACTAGACTCCAGCTATCAGTTGTTCTTCCAATTCCAGAGCAGTTAGTGTCCAAACATCATTCAGGTAGTTACAAGAGCCCTAGGGTGGAGTGTTTATTCTAGATGATCAGGTTACAAAGAATGTGCAGCCCATAGTTGGCAGAAAAGAGAAAAAATTAGCAGCCTCACTCACCCACATTAAACCAGAGTTGAACAACTGAGAGAAGCCAGGAGGTGCCTTCCGCCACCAGCACCAGGACACTTTTCAAATACACAAATCCATCAAGAGTCACTTCAAAACCAAGCAGCCAAGTTCCGCTCTATGCTCACCTCAGCTTTACATCTTTCCAAGCCAGGAGAACAGGAGGAATTCTTGCTCTTTAGGAAAAGAACAGATAGTAGCAGCTAACACTCTAAAGCCAGTAAGCTCTTTTGCCCATTTCCAGTGCAGCAGAAAGCAGTTTCTCAAGAGAGCAATTTGACAGCTTTACTGAAACAGCACTGCTGTCACAGTCAGGTGAACTTTTGCCCATGAATACTTCTAAGGAAATAAAGGCTCTCTGCAACTTCACTTAGGTAGTATTGCAGTATTCTGGCAGTGCCACACAGGTGTAAGACTTTCAGACTGCCTGTTAGGCCAAAAGAACCAACCTGTCACACACTAGAGACCTTGGCTGATTTGTCTCTGGGTTGTTTCTTTCGAAACTTTGTTTCAGTATGAACTGATTAAGCAGTTGGAATCAAAAGGTCTTACTTCAACATATCCTGTTCATGGTTTCCTCCTGAACCCCCTAGAAGCCCCAGAAACACAAGTTTAGTCTGTTCAAATTTAAATACTTAAACTATAGCAGCAAAACAAAGCAAAATGAAAAGAAAACCAGGAGAGGAAACTTCTTGTGAACAGCAGAATTACTTTGTGTGAACAACAGAGGTGCTGAACAATAGCTTCTGCTTCTGTTTCTTTCTTTTCTTGCCTCCCTTTTCCTCTGTGAAGAATCAAAATGATACTGTCATTCTTCTCGTGGAACAGGAACATCACACAGAAATGATAAGCAGTCTTCCCTAGCCTAAATGACTCCTACAGGTCTATGACACTTACTATCAACTCATTGAGCACCAGGTAGCTCAACACAAAAATGACTGCAGACAAAAAAAGTGAGACACCATAACACTTAATCCACACCTATAAACATGCCCAATTCTAAAGCTGCTGTTGCAACAGCAGATCCTACGAATGCAAGTGTGCAGCAGTTTGCCTTGCAGACAAGTACAGCTTTCATCCATGTCCAAAAACCACTACAACTGGAGCCAAGACTCAACCTCACTGAAACTCCTAGGCCCTTCCGTCCAACTCTCTTCATCATTCAGTGCAGCCCCAAATATAAGCCAGAGCTAAACATCAGAACTGAGCATTAGAAATGAGTTTTATCAGCCAGCAATTGGCTTGGAGGTTTAAGTTCATCCCAATTTGAAATTTCAGTCAAACTAAAGTGGTTAAGCTTAAGTTCAGCAGCTCAGGTATTTGTAGTTTAAAATTGCATAACCGAAACCTCCTTAAGACAACGCTTACATTAAGATCTAGTAAAGACATGGCATACAGGATTGCCAAAAGCCATCTTTGTCCTAGCAGGATTCTCTGCTAGTCAGAGATCTCAACTCTCACTAGGGGGCTGCTTTAAACTAACAGAAGCCCTAGTCAAGCTGTTCAGAAACCACCATCTGCCAATTTTCAGCCCTGTTCTGTGCCCAATTTTCGGTCCCTAAAGTTGCTGCTCTCACTTCTCCCACAGGAAGAAGGGGAAATACTCTGGTTTTTCACTCCCCTCCCCATTTTACCTGACAAATGAGCAGCTGTGGACGGTTTGTCCAGTTTCAGGAGGGCTGCCTCAATTGCTTGGCTGAAGGAGTTCTGGAAGCTGGGCACAGGTATGCGGTCAGAGCTGTCGCTTTCTCCATCACTATCCACCGGCACAGAGAGGGCCAGAGTGTTCTCATCTGAAAGAGGGAAAGTGCCTTGAGAGGCAGAAGGCTGTATAAAACATGTGCAGTGCAAATGTGCCTCCACACTCCAGATGTTTCTTGTGAAGTGACAAGTTCTCATAGATTTAGATTCATGGTAAAGAACCTGAAACAGTAATACCAAATCTTCTCACCTCTTGTCTTCGGAGCAGGTTTGGGCCACGTTTCTGGTTTTGCCTTTCCAACTCTCAACATCTATCAAAGAAGTTGTAAGATATTATTAAATCCCATGTACTAAACCAATTCTGCATACCCCGTAAGTGGAAAAAAAAAAGATACAGGAACCCCCTGAAGCACTCAAACCCTATGCTATCTCCATAAGATTTATCCCACACTGTTTTTGTGGGGGAAGCAATTTTGTTCTCAGACTAATCCTCAACTAAGACATAAGCAATTCTGACAAGATTTACTCTGCTACATAGCTTACCTGGGCAAAGGAAGGGAAGGGAGACTCCTCTTCCAAACTCCCACAGAGCAAAGGGCTGACCTGGCTGGCAGCAGGTGACAGTGGAGTTGGAATAGACTCTACAGAGAAAGCAGCAGGTAATTAAAGACAGCTGCATTTGCCAGAGACACTCATTCTGCTGTTTATCAGGGTGAAGTAGAAATAAAGCTTTATCTTATGTAATTAGCCAGTTCTCTCATCAGTTCCATCCATCAGTCACCCAGTGGGACCTCCTAAATTTTCTCAATATTCTTATTTAAAGAAGATTTAATGCAAGATAAAATGCTTGGTAAAGCATCACTGGACAACAGCCTGAGTGCTCATCAGTTATGTTTGATTTCAGTGGGGAAGATGGAGAGGATAGAAAGCAAACATGCCAGTAGTGTTCTCCTGGCATACACACTTGTCTTTCCTTTTGGGGAAACTTTTTTCCTTTCTTTTATTCTGCCTTAGCAAAGATTTAAAAGATGGGGTAACTACAGTGCAGATCTCTTATTGCCACTGAAGCAGACGTAGTAAAAAGCAGACAAAGGACCAGAATGTTTCTTAGCTGTGTCAGCCTTTTGTGCGTGATCTTACAAGCAAAACAGGAATGTCTTTGATCAGCATTTAAGAAAGTTTAGTGTGATGACCTAAGCAGTAGAACCCAAAAGAACAGTCAAGAGCTGGATGCGACGTGTTTTTCCAGATGCTCACCTGTCTGATACACCGGGCTTCTGCCAAGAGGAGACAGACAGAAGCTCCGATGATCAATGCTGGTAGTTTCTCTGGGACAAGAGGTAAAAGCAGGGAACTGCTGCAGATTCTCTAAAGCAATATGGACCTCTGGATCTAGAAGAGGTGTTAAATTAAAGCATTACACAGTGTGGAGGACTGTCAATATGCAAGTGCTTCAGGAATCTAGGAGGTGCCAAGTCAATTTTCTTTCCACCCTCTATTTTAGAGACCAGTACAAGCCCTGCTGCTGGATGGGAACAGTCCCTAGGCATCTTCTTGCCTTCTTCACTTTTCACACTATATTGCGATTACCATAAAAACAGCAACTAAGAATCCTGAGACCTATGTACACCACAGAGATAGCTGCGCCCCCAAATGCCCTGTCTCCCCCACAATGTGCAAGTATGCAGCATGATATCACTTAACACCCTGACTAAAACAGCTTCTATTTTTCACTCTGCAGACATTGTTTCTAATCCCTTGTAATTTTTTTCTAAGCACACACTACAAACTAAAGGCCTTAGAGTTCATCCTGCACCAGCTCAGCACCTAAAGATGACAGGAAATCCACCACTTATGCACAAGCACCACTTACATTTGCCCTGTTTCTTGTTTTCTTCTATCTCAATTCTGCGTTCACGTCGCCGTTCATCACGAGCTTTCTTCTGCCGCAGACGTTTCCTCTTTTCAAGGTCATCTAGAATCAATGCACATCAGTGGGTATCAAAAACCCCCACACTGATACCTTGGCAATATTTTCTCCAGCTCTGAGAACAACATATTCAGCTATAGCACATTAGTAACAAAATATGGTTACAAACAACATATGCTCTTCCAAGCAGTCAGGCTTTTTTATTCTTCATGTAACTGTTGTCTACAAAATAGTGAATTGGGGTTGTTCTGTCTGGTAGTCATCAACAGTTGGTGCAAGAGGAGTAAAGCTGCTATGTATGTTCTTTTATATGCCATTAAGGGATAAGAATTACTTCACCTTCATGGATACATAGCGGAGCCAACTAAAAAGGCAGTACCAACCTGAAAACAACTCTAAAGTCTCCTTAGAGATGATGGGTGGCTTCAGAGCCAGTTCACAAATGCTGAACTCACAGGTGAGGGGCAAGTGACAGAGGTAGCGATGACGCTGTCTTATATCCTGATAAAAAAAGAGTAGAGATATCATCACAACAAGGTTGAGAAGCTTCCGTAGTGATGGGCAGCTAATGGAGACTGAACCCCCAACTTTCCACAAAATCAAATGGGAAAAAATAACAGCAGTGATGTAATAATCACTTTATAAATGATAAACACATGAGAGATGGGCTGGGTCAGGACCTAATGCTCCACCAACTACATCCTAATCATGTCTGGATGAAGTTACTCCACCTTGGTTACCAGTTTTCTTGTCGTTTCTTCCTTCTCACACCACTGGAATAGAATTCTTTATTACCAGTCTTCTGACATAATTATTTTTGCACTGGACCAAATGTACCTTTTACACTTCAACTATCTGGATCAATGACCACCAATTTGCTAGACTGAAACAAGCCAAGTTTTGTATTTTTCCACATGGGGTAAAAAACTTGAAGACAATTCCCTATCTCTGCATTCATTCCTACCTGGGCATATACTTTCTTAAAGATTAATTAAGAATTATGTACAGTTGTTACTGCACATGTCAGTTCTTACAGTTGTCGTTATCTGAGGTAACGGAATTCAAGACCCATCCCCTCTTCCAGAGCTTCAGTGGCTTAAGTACTTTCAGTGCCTCTATCTCAACCACTGAAGTTTCTGTCCATTCTCTTTATTTTCCTCTACCTCTGATGCTCAGAAACAACTGTTTGTCAAGACAGATGCAGAACACTTCATCACACTGAGAAAGATAACGATCTGTGTAGCTCAAGGTACTGTCCTATATGAGAAAAGGATTTACTTTTAAGACAGCTTTAACAACAAAGCAATCTTAAGCTTGCTATTCTCTTACCTCTAGAACTTCCTTCTAGGGAAAAAGAAAAAAAACAGACTGCAGCCTACTTACCAAAAGCAACATAAGGCACTGCACCTTACACAGACCCCCTTTCCAGGCTAGGGCGCCTCCCCATCCATAGTTGTTATTTACTGTTACTGAAGAAAACAAGTCTCATTCATCAGCTGCAATGATCAATCTGCTAAAACAATGGCCCTTAATTAATAAGAAGATAAAATAACTACCTCTGTCATTGAGTAGCCAGTTATCTCCACTACAGCTGCAGTTATCTTCTCTGGACTCTTCTCCAAGCTGCCGTATTCACGAACAAGACATCGAACATTCACTGGGTGAAGATACATACACTGCCCGTCCTCCGCTGCAAGAGAAGATACCATCACTTGTGCTTTGCCTTTTCATTTTCAGTACCCTTCTCCCCATCTTGATACATTCTCCAGTAACAAAATTAAAGCTCCTCTCTCAATTTCTGTGGGAATTCTATTTCACAGGGGTCTGCTGCATCTAATGAAGTGACAAACCTCTTCCTCAAGAGGGATCCCAAAGGAGGCAACTCTGCCCCCATGATTCCAGGATTTCATTGCACTGACCTTGATAGAAATAGTAAAAAGGAGAGTTGCTTAGGTGTCCACTGGTAACTGTATCTTTAGATTCTTGGCAGCACGTTTCAACTGGATTTGATTCTTCCATAGTATTTGTACCAGGATCCCCTACTATATCCACCTCAGGTACTTCCTCTTCATCCAGCACTGCCTCTTCTGCTTCCACCGGGGGCGAAAGGGAACTTGCCATTTCAGAGCAAGGCTCCACAAGCTCCTCATCAAAAGCAGAGAGATATTCCACACCACACTATCACAGCAGAGAGCATACAATTAGTAATACATCACCTCCTTCAAAAGATTATCATCTCTGCAGAAGTTTTTGGTGCCACTTCACCACAGACTGCAGAGTGAAGTGGTGGAAATAAGTATTAACAAGATCTGCCAGAACAGAGTTGTCACCCACCTTTTTCTCTTGGGAAACTGCAGGCTCCACAGCCTTGGAACTTTCTAGTACCAATTCTTCCACAGCTGCACTTATTCCAGCAATGCCATTGTTTTTACGCTGGTCAGCAGAGAGTGCTGTTTCTCGCTCCTCCAGGTCACCCAAAGAGAGAAAGTTTCAATTTGCTATTTAAGCCAGGAGACTATCACCATAGTCATTTTTAGCCTTGTCCTATAATTCAGGTTTTTACAGACCTTTAATTCATCTGTGACAAAGAGTGACCCTTGAAGTGAGGTCCTCTCCTTGTTACGGGAAAGCACACAGAGTGTAGTACACCTAATGGCTTTGAAAAGGAGTATTCTACAGATTTGCTTATGTCTGCTCAACAGATGTTACCCAAGAAATTGCTGGAGCTGAAAGGGTAACACATCTTCCTTTGAAAGCAGAACTCTACATGGAATGGAATGAATACCATTCACTAAAAAGCATTCTGTTCCGTTGTCTTGAACACCATGCTCCAAAGTCTACAGCTCCAAAGTCTAAAGCACCTGGGCTATAAAGTCTATAGCATCATCCAAGATTTACAATGTTGTTCTATGCAAACATCACCACCTTGCTAGTATGTATATTCTGGAGACCAGAATTACCATACACAAGCACTTATGCAGCAGAAAAGAATTGGTCAGTACCCAGCATACCTCTAAAACCAAAATTACTAAAGCCTCCAAAGAGGCTCTTACCTTCAGTTCCTGGATAGCTGCCTCAATAAAGCAAGCCTCTGGGGTGTGTTTTTCTTCCTCATACTGCTTTAGTAATGCTGTTTTCTCCTCCAGAATCACCAGCTGCAAGACCTGCTCCCTGGATGCCAGAAGCAGCTTTGAATACTGACTGTGATGGTCATCTGAAAAGAAGGAGCACCAAATCATTAATATCTGCAAAAATACTGCAACTGGAAAGCTCTGCAAAACTGATTTGGCTCAAACTAACCCATAAGCCCATATGTATTAAAAAAGAAAGTATACAACATTATTATGAGGGGTTTACAAGAAGCACAGCAGAAAGAGTAAGCTAAAGAACTGTAAGTTTAGCAAAAAATAGTCACCTTTGTTACTGGACAGCTTAACTATAAACTTCACAGCTACCACAGCGTCACATCCTAGTACAGTCCCTACAGTCACTGCTTCCCCAGGGTCCAACCTTGTCTATAGAACACCAAGTTAACACTGAATTTCCTGGGTTTAGAACGATCTCACATGCCTATTTGTTCTTTGGTTTATGAAAGGATTTAAAGTCCTTCCCTTTCAAAGGCCATGACACATGTAAGCACACCCGCTGTATGCTGGATACCCATCGTGTGCTCCGAGACTTGACTTTTTACAGAGAGCTTCAATGCACACAGCCCTTCATAAGTGTGACTGCAAAATGAAGGGAGCCAAGCCAGCCCACGAGCCAGCAATGGCAAGATAATTTCTTTAGTCACAAGAATTGCTGTGATACTAACAGATAAGATGATGATGTGTTAAGTCACATAACTTGATTGGAGAAAACTGAAGAAGTCAAGCAACAGATGTTTGGAATAGGTTTGCAATAATTTTCATTATTTTCCCATATCATTCACAGATTTTAGGTGATAAGTGAAGATGATGAAAACCTTGTTGAAAATTACATCCCTAGCATAGTTTATACAGAGACAGTTATTTTTGCTAAGCTGTACAATGAGGAGCCAGGAGAAATAAAAATGTTAAGGACACTGAAGAGCCAACAAAAGCAGCAAGAGTCACACCAATGACCCTACAACACAACACACAAACTCATAGCAATGACTGAGAAGGCAGGAGTCTGCAGTGCAGTAACCTGAAGGGAAATACCACACAAGTTAAAGCCTTACAGAAAACAAAGTGTAGGTAGAAAGCTTATTATTAACATGTGGTCACAAAGGTTTTCAGCTGCTAAACCCCATATTTTGTAGATTGGTTAAGGTGACAGCATGGCATTGCCATGATAAATTCTCTCTACACAAGCCCTAGTCACATGAAGAGTAGGAGGCCAACCACCAGTCCTCAGATACACTCACCTCCAAAGTAAACAGGCTGCACCACATCCATCCACTGAGATTTGGGCAGTGCTATAAGAACACCTTTCTCTCTTCTCATAAGTTGCATGGTAATGGTATCACCAATTGCATATTGACGTGTTTCCATAGCAACAACGCTGCAATGGAAGGAGGAAGTTAGTGGGGCAAACACATTTCAAAAGGATACATCATTCAATAAATACCAAGTCTCACCTCTTGAGATCCTTCTTGTGAACAGAGCTGTAACAAATAGGACATTTACTCCAGGTCTTTTCACTCAAGGAGAGATAGTGGAGGATACAGGCCCAACAAAAGATATGCCCACAGCGGGTAATCTTTGCTGCAGTTGGTGGGTACAGACATATGGGACAGGAGGGCACTTCATGGCTACAGATTCGCTGAAATGGCACATGAGAACAACAGCACAAGTTTTAGACTTGGAAATCAGCTCCTGTGCTACAGAATAAGCCACTGTAAGATCTACTCTAACAAATCAATCTTCCAGCTCTTTAGACTCTGCTTATTTACCAAGAAATTAAGTACACTGTGAACTAAGTAACACCTTCAGACTGCACATGGAACAGCCTTCAAAGCCACCCGTCTGGTATTCCTACTCTAATGACATTAAAAAAGTGACTCTTCTCAAGTTCCCAGTCCTGTATTCATCATCTCTTACGAGTTAGCAGCATCTTCTTCATCTGAATTCAGACGCTGAGAAGACAGCAAATGAGCTCTGCTGCCTCACTTACACAAGCAGACTTGTGCAGCTCTGTTCAACTGCGAGACTGAACTTACCTATTTCCATGAACATGTTAGTTCAGTCAGATGCTTTAGCATCTGTACGTTGCAGAGACATAACTGCCAAGCAAGCACCTAGACTTTTCATTTTTCTTGTAGTGTCAGGTCTCCTGCCTCCTCCCCACCTACACCATACACCAAGACTAGACTTGGCACATAATAAGTTTCTACTCAAGGCAACCCAAAGTTCTGACCATAATTCCCAAGAGATTTTCCATTTTGTTGCTAGGCAAGACAGGCCACCTATGCACAGAATAATTCTTCAAAATCCTACACTCTAGTCCTCTTCCATGGACTCATGCCCAAGTTTTCTGTTAATATCTCGATCACAAGGACTCTGTCTACAGAATGTCAGATACTATTTTTGATGAGCTCCCATCTGCGAAAGCAAGAAGAAGCTGCTAATTTTCCTAATAGATTTTAGCACTTCTCTTTTCCTGTCATGAAAGTATTTCATAATATATTCCATGACAGATCTTTCCCAGTATTGTGGGAGTGACAGAAGAGGCCTCAACTCAAAAACAGCTGAGTTTTATGTAACATCACAGAGAGAAAGAGGCAGTTAAAGACAGGGTGAGCTTCTTAATAAGAAGAAGATAAAAAAAAATCTAGCCCATCACAACTGACCACTTGCTCCACAAAGTCCCAGTTGACCAAGGTATCTGGATCAGCAAAGTGGACTGTGTAGTCCTGTTCTTCAGAGACAACAAACTGGCAGCTGGGGAAAGGCAAAGAGACAGATGATCCACTCAGTTGTTTCTAAAAATTCTTTGAGAACTATCCTATAGGATTCTCTGAGCTTCTTCGTTGTCCAGCAGGGAACTGCTGGGCACAGTAACTTCTATGAACAAAAACCAAAAGAGTTCAAGTCATAACCAGATTTCCAGAATACAGATGTGTCTGATTTCAGTTAGACACAATATCATCACATACTAACTACAGAATGAGCCAGGCAGAGTGGTTTTCCAAAAACTGTAAGAAACAGCCAGCTCCTTCCAGGATCTATTAAAAAAGAAAAAAGGGAATCCACAAGTGGAAAAAATATGGTCACAAAAACTACAGCTACTGGGATTCCTGCAAACAGACTTCACTACAACAAGCCACAAAACAATAGGGAAAAATCAGAAGCATCAATGCTGAAAATAGCTGGTTTTGTCTTTCCAATACAGGAAGTCCTGACTACGCTTCAAATTCCAGTGGAAGTGACCAGAACTTCCAGTCAAAAGCAGTTCTGCTCCTGGATTACAATACTGGTCATCATTTGGGTTATAATACGTACCTATGGGCCTGTGAAATAATCAGCAGTTTAAGAACTAAGACCCGTAGGAGTCATTGCTTCTGGGACTTACAGATTCAGATTAGCTTTCAGCCAGCAACTGCTACCCCAACCATCTCAGCATACTATTCTTTGGAAAAAAATGCTGTCTGCCATAAGGTCTACATTGGTCTTCCCTAACAGAGTGTCATAGTCCACAAGTGATGCTAGAAAACTAGAGCTGAAGGATAACTGTTTTGTATCTAAAGGACTCACTCCATCAGATACCTTGTAAATAGGTAAAGATGACAACTTTGATGTACTTTTATCCCTTTCAAGTATAGTCATTACCACTAAGAACACTTCAGAGAGGTAACTTCACCCTGGAAAAGTCAATACAAGTAGGGAAGGTCAAGCACAATTCCCTGGCTGATCACCCCTTACAGCTCAGTGTCTCTGGAGAAGTTTAAAAGCCCTGCTGGTCTTCCACTCACTTGGCCTGTAGGAAGAGCTCCTTGTTGAAAGGTTTATGTCCCCATTTGTTCCTTTTCCCCCAGTTGCCATGTCCATTCCCATCAAAATGGCCTGCTTGGCCACGGGGTTCAAAAGTGAAGTTCAGTAAGTGGTTCAGATTAATCTTCTTGGGACCAGAGAATTGGGCAGGGCTGAACTCTGCCCGCTGAGCCTCTGCTACCTAAGAGACAACAGCATTTATTAGAACTTGCTAGAATTTACTGCACAAGCATCAATACAAGCTGATACCCAGGCCCCATCAATGATTATGGACAGAGTATAGAGCATCCACTCACTCACCTGCTCCCATTCCAGTTCTGCAAATCAAGTAGTGCAGCGTTAGAAGTGCATGAGAACCTGAAAGTCAGAGCTGAGTGGTCTTACCCCACACTGATCAAAAGGAGGAAAGCATAAGAACAGCCCACATAAGGACAAGTAGAAGCTGGCAAAACATAGTAGTCAAGGTTACTAACAAAAGACAGCTGTTCAAATCCTGACAACATTCTTTTAGACAGCCAATAATACAAGTCTGATCACTATTTGCACAGACTGTTTTGGTTAGTTTTCACATCATTATGTGAAAAGCAAAGAATGAGAATTCAGCAGACAGCAGGTGATTTGTGACAGAGTCAGCAATTCAGGTGAGCAGAGCTGCTCATCCACTAAAACTGGAAAAGCAAAGTTCTCAATGAAAACCCACGAACAGTCTATACAGTATTTAGACCCATATCAGCATAAATGCCTCAATCTGGTTTTACTCCATCCTGACATCACCCAGGCCAATACAATTACTCTCCCAACACCACCATCACATGCAAAGTTGTACACTGCAGTGATCAGGCACAATCAATCTCCGGAGGGCAGACTCCATTTAGGAGCCTGGCTGACAGAGTCCCTTTGGAGGCAGTCCTGAAGGGCAAAGAGTCCAAGAAGGTCTGGGGCTTTAAGAAAACATTAAAAGCACAGGAGCAGGCCATCCACATATGCCAAAAGACAAGCCAGCCTGGCTGAACAGAGAGCTCTAGCTGGAACTCAGGACAAAATGAAGAGTTTATGGCCTTTGGAAGAAGGGGCACGCAACTCACAAGGACTAAAAGGATGCCATAAAGTTATGCAGGGAGAAAATTAGAAGGGCCAAAGTCCAACTAGAACTTAATCTGGGTACTGCTGTAAAAGAATAAAAATCATTCCTGTAACTATATTAGCAACAAAAGGAGGGCTAAGGAGAATCTCCATCTTCTACTGCATGTGGGGGGAAGCATAGTGACATGGGTGGTCCCAGCTGACTGGATATTAGCAAATGTGACACCCATCTATAAGAAGAGCAGGAAGCAGAACTATGGGGCTGTCAGTCTGACCTCAGTGACAGGGAAGGTTATGGAGCAGATCATCAGGACATCAGGATGACCTTATCGCTCTCTACAGCTACCTTAAAGGAGGCTGTACCAAGGTAGGTCTTGGTGTCTTCCCCCAAATAAAAAGTGATAAGGACAAGAACAAATAGCCTCAAGTTACACAAGGGGAGCTTTAGACTGGAGACTGGGAAAAATTTCTTCACCAAAAGGGTTGTCAAGCCTTGGAAAAGGCTGCCCAGGGAAGTGGTGGAGTCACCATCCCTGGAGGTATTTAATAGGCATGTTGATGTGGCACTTGGGACATGGTTTAGTGATGGCCTTGGCAGTGCTGGGTTAATGGCTGGACTCATTCTTAAAAGTCTTTGCCAGTCTAAACGATTCTGTGATTCTGATCACACCAAACTTAAAACCTAGAAATTGCATCGGCTAGATATTTTCATCAAGGACCTCTGTTTCAGGAGGTATGTACATGGCCTGTCTAGGCACCCATTCCTCAGATGGCATTTTTTACTGCAAATATCTCAGAGCAGAGAGCACTCCTCTTCTGTTGTTGGTTGTTGCCAAGTTGTTCTACTCACGCTCACTCTGGCATCTCAACGATGTTAGCACCTCTTATCGCTCTTTCCCTTCCCAGCCCAGGAGCTGAACACAGACCTATCTAGGCAGGTCAGAGTGATCCTCTTGTCCCAAGAAAGAAGGCCCTGGAGGCATGGCATTATGACTCTCACCTCATCTCGTCTTCCACCATTAGAAGAGCTAAAAAGTTTGCCACTTCCACCGTTACCTCCCCTTTGAGGAGGCATCTTATTAAAAGCTTTGCTTTTCTGTGAATTGGAGCGACGGGACTGACTGGAAAAGTTCTCATTTTTTGAATAGGAAGTTTCTCTTTTACGATTATAACGCTGTTTGGATCCATTGGCATTCTTTCCATCTAAAAGAAAAAGAAGAAACACAAGGATCAGACTGGTAGCCTCGGAGTTGTCCGCATGTACTGCACCTCTGCGACATGCTCACCTAGACCACTGCCCTGGGCCCTGGTTAGGCATCAAATCAGGATGTATCAGTTTCACCCCCTCAGGCCCTCAAACCATTTTATTCCTATCACTGCCCAAAAGAACTGGTCAAAGAGTATATAAAAAAAAAGGGATGTAGTTGCTGTGCTCCCTCTTTTAGTAGTGGTTGAGTTTTCTTTATCTAGGTTTGGAACTGCTGTCACCAGATTGTTGCCTGGTACATGGAGTGATAAACATCAACACCACATCTTCATGTCCCATCACAAAAATGGACTAGTTAACATTTTCCTTCTATTTTCTGAAAACACACATCACATCACATATTGTTCCTCTACATAAATATACTGTGTTTGTATATGTAAATATGCTCTATTTGTCTTGAAGTCTCCCACTTCACAAGACCCCATTGCCTGTTTTCACCCAGTTCTGCCTGCTGTGCTAAAAAGACCCAAACAAATCTACTTCTTTCACAAGGCCAACAAATGCTAATCGATCATGAAGCACCAAACCAATGCTCTGGCCTTGCAGGGGACATACCCAAGTACTAAGTCCACCAACCTATGCAACAGGAAATGTTTGCCCAAAAGTATTGCTAAACACACCACTGATCCTCATGTAGGACATAGAGATGAAACACAAAGCAAAATACTGCAGGAATGGAGCCAAGAGCAGGAAAACCAATCAGGCTCTTGAAAGGGGTTTCCTGTGTCTAAACAGCTGCTTCATGAGACTGCTAGAACAGAAAATTAATACATTAAGGTATTTCTACCAGTCTTAACACAAGATTGAAGTTGCCCCAAGGACACAACACACTTAACCCACCATTACCACCAACTGCCCTGAGTTTTATTTGTAGGAGAGGCAAGTTGATAAGCTTGGAAGCAAAAAGTCCACAGGCCTAACAAGATGTCTATCCACATCAGCCAGCCCCAAAGTCCCTCTGGATACTCAGTGAGCTATACACAAGCAGGAATGCCTCATGAAAAACAGCCAGACCCATTTTATAAAAACCTACAAGTTTCCCCACCTCAGAGCCCTCCACACCCCTTAACAGAAATCTCACATGGCAGGCAAACACCCCACTGTGATTCAGCATCGTGTTTCTTAAATGGCTTGGTTCCTTCCCAGTGCCCCAGTTTTCCCGTTCCCCAGCACCACTTCCAATCTAACTGAGCATTTAAAACAGCTGCAATGGAATCACTCACATGCAGTCTCTTTCCTTTTGTTATTTTTAGGGTTTTTTTTAATCCCACATTACTCTCAAAAGAGAGGGGCAGTGGACTGGAAGGTGTCTGTGTTACTGTGCATTACTGAGGAGCTGACTTCTTAAGAACAGGTAATAAAAGTGGCTTGACTGGGTTTTATGGTGGTCTGTTTCTTGCACATGCTAGACTTTGCCTGCAACTGCAACTATAGAAGTAAAAGAACACTACACTATATCATTACTTCCCTGTGATGTGACAGACCCATTCTACAGGCAAACTATCCCCAGAACTGGGTATTTACTCTGCTATTCAAAAGGCTGATCCTTTAATTAAACCAACTCCATCAGAACCCCAGATGTGTAACTCAGAGACAAGTTTGCACAGCTTGCAGTGCTATCAGTCAGGCTAAAGAGACATGGGTTGAGTATTATCAGGAAAGAACCACACCAGAAGCTGCCAAGTACCGAGGGTGTGACCAGGTCTGGCTGAATGATTACTTAGATAGACCTTTTTTGAGAGTGTTTGCAGGGAAGAGGCTACAATCAGCACCACTGGATCTCTGGTGAAAAAAAGTTATTTTGAAGAGGTTTGGACTATCCCCTCAGTTATTCAGGAGCAAAGCTTGTCAGCTTAGAGCACAACCACCCTCTTGCATCTGCAATTCCAATAAGTGCACTAGAGGGGCACGCACTTCTTGCGTCTGTAACAACTTTGCAGAAACAACTCAAGAGGAGAAGCTCACTCTCAAGTGGGTTTTTACAGGCCCCAGAACAAGGAACAGTTTGTACCTGCAGCCGACAGAAGAATTTCCTACCACTTATAGTTTTAATCAAGGTAGTCACCATTAAATTTGTCACCCACTTCACCCACATTCCTGTCATATTACAGGTCCTTCCAACCCCTCTCCTAGAGCCTGCAGGATTCACTACAGTGACTCCCACAATTCATAGCAAAGTCCTCTCCACCTCTGCCTTGTAACACAGTCTAACAATGCTCCAAAACTGATTCCAAGTTTCTTCCTGCAGAATAATTACCCTCATGAGGATTCTGGTCCATCAGAGTAGCACTGAAATCTGTCAACAGACAACCAAGAGCCTGGAGTATGCATTCATAAACTGGAACACTTTTCCCCCCACCCCAAATCTAAGCAAATCCAACCTCTTCCTGCAAGCTACACGTCAGGGTGCTCTCTGCTTTGTATCACCCCTCCTTGCATTCCCATGAAGAGTGGGACAAGACAGGGTTATTCGCACTCATGCAGGGAGAAAAGTGGAAGATTCTCACTGCCATTGTCTCTTGTTGGATCCCAGTTTTAGGTACTGTCAGTTTGGACTGGGGAGTTTCTTTTTTCCTTCTCTTTTTGGAAACTTAGGAATGAGCAACAACTACAGCGCTGGTGAGGTACTTGCTATCCACTCAGGTCCTCAGCCATTTTGCTTTTGTCACATGACCTAACCTGCAGCACACAGACTGACCCATCCACTCCCCCAAGAGAACAGAGATTTATAGCAAATACTGTGTATGTAATTTTATACAACCAGCAGCAAAGCTGTTCTTGCCTTTTGGAGCAAGCTCTGACATTTGTGGTTTTTCCTGCTGGACACCACATCGCTGGAGGACCTCTATTCCCAAAGATCCAGAGAAAGGAAGTCAAGTTCACAGGACTAAAACCAGCTCTAGGTGATCACTTTGGTCCTGGAGTTCAATACTAGTTTACTCCTGGGATGATGACTGCAGTTTCCTTCATCTCTCTTTGCCCCCTCTTTTCAGCTGAGCTGTGTTGAAGCCAGCCATGTTGCATAAGGGGTTTGGGTGCTGGGTCACACTTAAGCCTCAGGGTGATTGCATGAAAACACACTGAAGGTATTGCTGCTGTGAAGGCAAACATCCATGAGCAAGAGGTGACTGAGCAGCCACACACCCCAGCTCAGCACACTCACGCTGTAATAATAAGGCCCAGCAACATCTGCAAGAATTAATGTTGCCCATCAGGTGTTGAGCACTGCAGAGAAATCCAACAAGCTTATTTGGCCTTAGCTGCTTTATTTCACCCTAATGAGATGTGATTCCTGGTGCACTAATACAAGCCAAAGAAACTTTTCTGCTGAAAGCTTCCAAGTTTAATTTCATTTCTAAGGCCAAGTTTCAAAGATAGTGGGCATCTAAATTCCACAAATACAAGAGCTCATGGTATTCTATTTAACCCATTTCTAGCTGCGCTGCAAGAGAAACAGGAGAAGCTACCACAAGATTTAATGAATGTCCACTTCATTTCCCCAGCTGGACTCGATCACAGTAGAAAACTCTGGAAAGCATCTAAATGGCAAGAGCTTGACTGGACCATCCAGTGACCATGAGTGCAACTAAGGGTCAGCACTGCAGGGAAGGTCTGTGGTCCATATGGATACTTCCCATTCCAAAGGAGACTCAAGATTTTCAGAATAAATCCTATACCTTTCCTGAAATGGGAGAGAAATCGAGAGGATCACATAGGTTACATGCACCATGAGAAGGAACTCAAGATCACAGCCAGTGTCTTGCATGCAACAGCTACCAAAACATGTAACACAGCTGTGTCCTGTATCTTCATTCTGTGGCTGCCTCCCCTAATCTGAGCCAGGGAATCTTCTCATTTAGTTTTCAGTACCCTTCAGTTAAGATATTCCCAGATATACATTTAGTCCTACCAAAAGAGATTCTAATTTTGCCAGGCCTCTTCAATGCACGTTAAAGGAAGCAACTAATTCCATAAGCCTTTGTCCTCCACTGTAGTTAAGGAACAGCATCTCAGAAGAGGAATTATATCAAACCAAAATTTTCTTCTGCTTTATTAAGAAAGAGGTGTTAAGAAAAGTTGGGCTTTTTTTAATGAAAAGTCAGTGAATTGTATTGGAATAGAAGAGTATGGTACATCAGGATTTCTGTTCTCACTGCTCCTCTGCTACCAGTGATGTTTCAAGCCTGTAAAAGGTGCCATTCCACAAAAGAAAAACATCACCTAACACTTTTATTCTGGGCTGGAATGACAGACTTTCCATTTCCTTTCTCACTAGAGATACTGTTTCTTCAGTGTGAAGACATCCCAGCCACAGGACAGGCCATCTTACCTCCCTAAAGAAGATGTCTGTATTCTGTGAACAACCCTCTACACAGCATTGCGCATCACTAAAAAAGAAGCTGTAGCGATCAGGTACCTCTTGGTGACACAGGGGCAGAAACCAGGTCTGCCCCACAGGAAAACCTCAGGTCAGCCTTTCCCACTGCCTCTCACAGTGCATGAAGTTTATATACTTTGTTACTCTGTCAGAAGCCAAAGATCTGGTTCTAAAACTCTTGCTGCACACCTAGAACATGGTATCCCCTGCTTCCATTTGTACTCTCATTAGAGAGGGGAAAAACATGAAGAGACTGAAAAATAACAGCAGTAGCCAAGGATAACAAGACCCCCACATCAAATCCTGCTGCTGATACAAAACCCCTGACAGATCAGTTAGAAGTTCTGCCAGACACGACTACCTAAAAAAGTTCTTCCTAAAAAGACTTTCATGGGTTTGAAGTTCAAATTTCAGTGCAGTCCCAGTTACACCACAACCTGGGGAGCTGCAGGTGAGCCATCTCCCATGTCACTCCAGTCTGTCCTGTGGGAGATCAGTTAACCCAGGTGCAGGGCAGGTAATACTTGGTTAACTGGGATCTGAATGCATTCAGAAAGTCCAAGAAAGAGCCAACACCTTCAAGACACTCATCTTGTCAACCCTCTGGAATACACTGCTCCTTTCTCAGCGACCTGAAGTAATGCAGTTGAAACCAGCCACTGAAGAGGAAGGAAATTAGTACAGCGATGGTGTTGCAGCAACCTGCTGATGCTCTGATAAATACTTCTGAAACTAAAACCTCTCATTTTAATCATTACTGCCCCATTTCTAGCTTTTAGGGAAAAGACCTGCAAGGTTCCAGGAACACTCTGCTCCCAGACAAGTTTAGAGAAAGGAGGCGGATTAGGTCTTACCTTGAAAAGACAGATGATAGGAGCCATAATGCCTCCTCATGAACTACTGTGTCAGCAAAACTAGCTGTGTGCAGTGACAGACAACACTTTGGTTTAAGTGCCAGATGAGCAAACAACACATAACTAACTCTGAGCTCCTCCAAATGAGGTTACTGACACACAGCCGGTAAGGGGAATGCTGTATCAATATTGGTATGAGACCTCCTAAATCAAGGAGTAAAAGCACACTCGAGTACAGAATGAAGGGCTCATATGCATCAGCAAATATCCGTTCTTACTATAAAACCAGAGCTCTCAAGCTGATTACTGCAATGCTAATGAAGATAAAACATTAATCCTTTAAGGAAGAAGAGAGTAGGACCTGCAACTCGCCCAACACTGAGCGAAGCCGGAAGAGGAAGGAAAAAGAAAGCAAAACAAGGCAGTGACCTGAAACGAAGCCAATTAGACCCAGCACAAACAACATAACGAGGGGTTCAGCCCCACCACCAGCCCATGCCGGCACAAAGCCCCCCAGCCTCACACTGGTCACTGCTCGCGTTACGCCGTCACTCCCGCCCGAGCTAACATCGGTTCGGACACACCACCGAGACCCCGAGGGGCCGTCGCTAGCGGCCTCTCCCGCTCCCCCCGGCCGGCTCTTACCGCCTTTGGGCTTAGACTCTCCCGCGGCGGGCCCGGCCGAGGCGGACCGCGGCTGCTGCCCTTTGCTGCCGGCCGAGGAGCCGGGCGCACCGGAGCCGCAGGGGCTGCTCTTGTCCATGGCAGAGGCTGCGGCGGGGGTCGCGCCGGGCGGGCTCTGCAGCATCAACGGGCGCCGCGGGGGGGAAGAGGCGGCCCCGGGCGGGGGTACAGGACGGGCGCTGGCGGAGCCGGCGGGGGCCCAGGCTCATGGCCCGCGGGGGCGACCGGCGGGGGCGGCGCAGAGCGGACTCGGCTTCCTTCATGGCGACATCTTCTCGCTGCTCCGCTCGAACCGGAGGAAGGCCGCGGGAGGCCGAGCCGGGCCTGCGGGGCTCCGGGCGACGAGGAAAGAGACGCTGCTCACGGAGCCCCGCGGGGCCCGGCTCTCCCTGCCGCCCGAGTGGTCGGCACCACCCAGGCACCCACCGGCTCCTCAGCGCCTTCCCGGCCCCGGCTTGGCCGCCGCTGCCCCGTAATGGCGACGAGTCGCCCTCAGCAGTGGCCGGGACCCGGATGGAGCCGATCCCGGGCGGGCCCGCGGGCACGACGGGACGCGTAGTCCTCGGCCACCGCGGAGCACGACGGGAAATGGAGGCCCCGGGACGCAGAGCGCCCTCTGCCGGTAGCAGCCCCACAATGCCCGGCCCCGAGCACCCCCTGCGAGCGCCAGGCACCGAGCCGCTGCGGGCGGCGGGCGGCCAGAAACAACGTCCTGGGGCCGGGGGGATCCAGTCTTTCATTTTCCAAAGCGGAAACGACCAAAGCACACATTGTTAGAGGCCCGGAGCAGGAAGAGCTGAACACCATCAGTTCTTCAGCAGGTAGGAACAGACAGTCCTGGGGGCTCAGCTTGTGACCAAAGAGGCCTGAGAGGATATAAGAAACCAAGTATTTCCACTGAATTGCTCAAGTAACTCTGAAAGGCGCAAACCCGCTCTGCAATGCCTAATTCAAGTGATCTTTAACTTCAAAGCAAAAGAAAAGAGGAAAAAACACAAGGCAACAAATTCTATCGGCATTTCAGTTAACCCTTAAAATAAGGCTTGGGTGCCCCGGCTGATCCCTTTCCCCTTATTTTAGGGATGAGGGCCTCAAGTTCACTGGGAGAGGAGTTGCAGGTTTTTTATACCAAGTCAGGGTGCAGTATGAAATGGCAGAGCTCATATTTCAGGAGAAGTCCCACAAAATGCCTTACTTTAACTCCTGTCTGTTCCCTAATTAAGTCTATTACTCTTAGAATTACTGACCAAATCATGAGGATTGTTATTACAGTGCTTAGATATTTTGCATTTGAGAAAATAAACTTTCTAACAAACTCAGTCATCCACATTTGCAGGGAAATATGAAAATAGCACAGGCAGGACTAGAAAAAGAGGTCAGATGGCCATAAAACTTCCAAAGGCAGGATGCAAGACTTTTATTAGCAAAGAAGTTGGCTGTGGAAAGAAAACAAATACAAACAAGTTTAGGTTTGGCTTTTTTTCTGCTATTCTTTCTTTAACTACAATAAAAACATCAACCATGGCAGCAAAATCCATCCTATTGTGCTTGGTGGCCAGAATCTGCTTCCTGGGGAAGGCTGAAGGCACGAGGCTTTGCGTTGCTAGCACACAACTGATTAACTGAGGTGAGAGAGTCAGTCCATGGCTCTGAGCACCATCAGGAGCAGACCAGTAACAGGACCTGATCAGAAAGAGATGGGGTGACTGGTCTGCTGTGTCACAGCTGTGAACGTTCCTTCCCACAGCATGCAGCCAAGTAGGACTGTATTTCCTGACAAATTCCAGCAGGAGACGCCACCAGGAAATGAGCACTACTGCCCAAATGCTGTCCTTGGGAGCAGAGGAAAGGAGTTAAATAGAACGAATCGCGAAAGAGAAGAACTGGAAAAGTGCATGTTGACAGGAACATGAAGACACCAGTCTGCAGCTGAAATCTGACCGGATTATCTAGTGTCCACAGAACTTACTATTCTAGCACTACTTACCCACCAACATCTTTCCTTGGTTTTTGAAGTCCATATAGCACTCAGGAGGAGGGCTTTAGGAGCAAACACTTACCCTCATTATATGAGCTGCAATGTTACACTCAAGCACAGCATTCCTACAGAGACTGAATGGCACACTCCACAGCACCTTGCTGCATCTCTTCTGACATGCCTGTATCCCTTACCACAGCTGTCTGATCACCCATAGGTACCTGTAATAAACAAAGGAAAGGGTTCAGAGCTGCTGCAGTACCTACCTACCAAGTAGCTGTACACATCATTTGTATCACAGCTGGCAACAGGTTTGCTGCCGCCATTTCTGCCGGCTGTGGCACAGGCGCAGCCCGTGCTCCGCGCCAGAGGAACGGGGGTTTAAACCCTCACTTGGGGCACCCGCTCCCCAGCCGGGAGCCCCGCAAGCGCCGCCGGAGCGGTTTCAAACCCCGCCTGTCCCTCCCCAGCTCCTCTCCAGCCCGGCAGTCCCTGGAGAAGGCGCATCCGCTCCAGCGCCCAGCCCCGACGGCCTTTCCCTGACGAGGAAAGCGAACGGAGGCCGGAGCCCCGCACCAAGGGCCCGGAGCCCCTCTCGACGATGGTTTAACGGCCTCGAGTGTGCCGCGGTCTCCTTAGGGTATCCCCAGCCGCGCCCCGCCGGACCGGCCCCCAGCAGAGACCAGCTCATACCGCCTTCGGGCTCGCCTTGCCCCGCAGTGGGCCCGGTCGAGGGGGATCGCGACTCCTGCCCTTCGCCACCCGGCGCACCGGAGCCACAGGGGAGACTCCCGTCCATGGCGGAGACCCCCACAACGGCGACAAGACCCCCGCGGCAGGGGCTGGGACCCGGATGGAGCCGTTCCCGGGCGGGCCCGCGGGCACGACGGGACGCGTAGT
The DNA here is from genome assembly GCF_033815535.1 of Pezoporus flaviventris. Taxonomy (NCBI): domain Eukaryota; kingdom Metazoa; phylum Chordata; class Aves; order Psittaciformes; family Psittacidae; genus Pezoporus; species Pezoporus flaviventris. Next base: position 4,184,545 of record NW_026892589.1, on the reverse strand, counting down.
CTTTGGCCGCCGCGGAGCACGACGGGAGATGGAGGCCCCGGGACGCAGAGCGCCCTCCTGCAACCGCCCCCGACCCCGAGCCCCGGCCGGGCGGCAGGAAGGGCTCTGCCCCGCCCGGCCTCCGGCAGCGCTCCTCTTGTCAGCGCCGCACGGGGCGGAGGGACCGGCAGCAACGTCCCGAGCAAGCCACCCACCCTGCCCAAGGCAGCCAGAAACAACATCGTGGGGGCCAGGCGGATCTAGTCTTTTATTTTCCAAAGCACTTCTCTGAGGCACCAGCAGAAACAGCCCAGGCCCTGGGGCAGCACATCCAGCCACACAGGAGGGGAAACCACCAAAAACCACCTCGGAAGAAGAGGATTGTGACAGGAAGAACTAAACGCTCTCTGTACTTACATAGCACAAGTGGTAACTGGGCAATACTGTAGACTGCTAGAAAACTCTCCAAGGCAAAACTGCTCCAACAGCTCTACTAGCAAAGAAGCAGCCTTTGGGGGAAAAAAAATAATATAAAAAAAATCATGGAAGACTTTTTTTGGTATTTTTTCCTTTTTTATATCCACAATGTAATATCATCTGCTATAGCATAATCCCTGCCTTTGCCCTTGAAGATCAAGGTCTGCGTCCTCAGGAAGGCTGCAGTAACTAGTCAGAGGAATCTGCACAGTCCTGTAACCAGATGCGAGGTTCAGTAACAGTCCGTGGGTCTAACCAGACTTGAACAGAAGAATAGCCACTTGGCCGAGGTAGAAGTAGATGAAGTGCTTGGTCTCGTGAGTCACGTAGCTGCCGAAGTTCCTCCCCACGATGCAGTGCCAGGTGGGATTGTATTTCTTGTCAAACTCCTGCAATATAGATCACTAGAAATTAAGAACTCTTCTAAACTGGTATTCACTCTCTGAGCAAGGCAATTAGAGGAAGAGCAGATGCTCTTAAACACTAGGATTATCTTATTTACATCTTACTGCTTAGTCAGACAAAAACAAAAGAGACACAGTGCTTCCCACCCGAAGCAGCAGTAAGTTTAAAACGTTATTTCTGTGAAGGGAAAGAAAGTCTTCCTCTCCCTGCAATTCACAGCAGCATCTGAAACTAGAGCCCTTGAGTAAAAGCTTCAACACTATAGTTTATACCCGCAGAGATTAAGCCGTAATTTAGACCTCACTGTTCATCTGCGAAAGGGATGCAGTGGAAAATTCTCTGCCACATGCTCTGTAACACAGATACTATCAACAAATCTGAGAACGGGTGGTTTACTCCTGTCAAATCCTTTGCAACTTCACAGTAGCTGCTACAAAGAATATCTGAAAAATTAGACTAAACTCTCTTTTCCACTGTCACAGATAATTCCTGCATTTGGGAAATAAAATAAAAGATGCCTTTCTCAACTGTGGGCATAGCAAACCAGTATTCTCTAGTGGAAAGAATCATTCTGCTTACTGGAAATAATTTTTATGTTCAAGAAGCTTGTCTGCCCTACATATCCTGAAGCAGAGCCTCAGGCTTTAAGTCCAATGAGATAATTTGAGTGGTACCACAGTATAAACAACTCGAGCTGGGTACCTCCAGAGAACGACCCCAAAGGAATTCCTGGAAAATTACACTGTCACAGTTGGCGTTCCTCACCCCTCACATATCAGTTTAGAGCAATAATATTAGGGTCTGGAGTCTTGCTCTTCACTGGACCTCTTCATTGTCCCTGGGCCATACATTTTTCATGTTATCTCTGAGGTTGTGGTTTCTGATAGCAGTTGTAGCTTCCTTACCATGCAGCCTGAACTGGCTCTTGAGCCCCTCTTTCATGGAACAATCACAGATGTCAAAGTTTAACATGTCTGCGTGAGAATTCACAGCTTGCAGCCTAAGCCTTCAGCAAATGTATAAACTAATGCTAAGCAGTTAACGCCAGACAGCTGCAGCCCAATAATCCTTAACATTTAAACAGCAATTCCACTCAGATCAGTTTAACTTCTATGGACATTCTTTAGTTTCTCCATTCTCCGGAGTTGACGAAGCAGGAAATTATCACAACCAGATCTTTCCCATGTTCAGTATTGTTAATCCTACATAAAGAATGACACAGACATTGCAAACAACAGATAATCAGTGCCACCAGGGATATTTTTTGTGGTGGGATTTTTTTTCCCCTCCTTTTTTGCTTATGTCACTACATAAGGAGAGCTGTGATTACAGTAGACTTGCAGAGAACTACTTCACTCTGCAATTCTTGACCTAGCTGGACAGAACTGCGAACAGATCCTTAAGATTAACTTCAATAAAACTGAAACCAAGAACTATGTAAAACAGGTTTACTCCCAAAGGAAAACCATATGAGAACACAATAGAGGCCCTGTGTTTTGTACCAGCTCATCAGTCACAGGGACAGTCAGTGGCCACTCTCTGTTCACCTTGGGCAACAGGACAGGGCAGAAAAGGCTTCAGTAGAAGGTACTGTGAGAGAAAAGCAGAACCTGGAAAAGTCCACATAAAGGGTGGAGAAAGGAACATGAGGACAGCAGCCTACAGAAAGTCCAACTTGATTATCTGGTGTCTCGAGAACTTGTTTCTCTAGAGCTACTTGCCTAGCAGCATTCTGCCTGCTTGATCTTTCATGTGCATAGATATTTCACGAGGACATCACAAGCAAACATCTACCTTCTTTATGTGAGCAGCAATGTCCTTCTCGATGTTGTACTTCTCCAGTGCCTGTGTAGCACACTCCACAGCGTCTTGCTGCATCTCTTCTGACATGTCTGCATTCTTGATCACAGCCTTTCGATCACTCATGATTGCCTACACTGAGCAAAGAAGAAGAGAATGCAGAGTCACAGGGGCTCTACCTGCCAGGATCACCTACCTGTGAGCACCTACTGTACACACAGGTACCACCATTCCCAGAGAGGTTTCGGAGCCCGTGCAGCGCCCTCAGCCGTGGCTGGGCAGCATTTCTGCCGGCTGTGGTACAGGTGCAGCCCGTGCTCTGGGCCAGAGGCACAGAAGTTTCAAGCCGCCCAAAGCGTAGCCGCTCTCCAACTGGGAGCCCCACAGACGCCGTCGGAGCGGTTTCAAACCCCGCCGCCCGTCCAGCTCAGCCCTCCGCAGGCCCTCTCCAGCCCGGCAGCGGTCCGGCGCAGGCCAGCAGCCCCGGGAGAGGGCGCAGCCGCTCCAGCGCCCAACCCTAACGGCCTTTCCCTACCGAGAAAGCCGAAAGGATCCCAGGGCTCCCCACCAAGGACCACAGCCCCGCACAGCTCCAAGAAAGCCTCCAGCCTGGAGCTCCCGGGGGTGCGAGAAGGGCTGAAGTAACCCCTCAGCAAAGGCCGGGGCAGCGGTGGTGCCCGAGCACCACCTGCTCAGCGTCAGCCGTCCCAGAGACCGGATAAGACGAGGCACGTTTCAGGAGCTGCCCCAGCCCAGCATTCAGGCCCTCACCGCTCGGCCGCTGCCGCGGGACCAGCCCTAGTTGATGGGAGCAAGCAAGGCGCAGAAGAACAGCAAGCTGCTCCCTCCACAGCCGCCTCGGTTTAACCGACCCGCGCGCAACGCCGTCGCCTCCAAGCACCCCTAGCCACACCCCCTCCGTAAGAGGAGACAGCCATTGGTCACTGCTACCACCCCCCCGAGCGCTTATTGGCCAACACCTGGTGCTCTCGTAGCATTTTACTGCAGCAGTTTGTTTCAGACCGGCATGCTTTGCGCCTGCACCTGTTCCCATAGCGACGGGTGGCGGCAGAGATGGAGGCCGAGCCCTGGGTTGGGTGGGGGCGCGGCCTAGGGCGGCTCCGCAGCCTGGCCTCGGGGGAGCGCGGGGCATGGTGCGGCCGCAGCGCGCTGCTGGCGGGTGTGCGTGGGATAGCTGCATTCCGGCGGTGCGCGGCCTCGGCTTGGCCTTCGCCTCTTTGTCCTCATGGCTGAGCCGCCTGAACGTGCCTGCTTGCAGGCGTTTGTGCAGCAGTCTGTGACTGCAACATGAGAGAGGCTCTCCCGGTCGCTTCTCTGGTAGGCAAAGATCATCTTTCCCTAAAGCTGAGGCAGACAAAAGAATCCCAAGCAAAACAGGTCCAAAAAAACATGTGATGCTTTGCGAGGCATCTAACTACAAAAAATATAGGGCAAAGTAGCAAAATCAGAATTTCACTGTTTGCTCAATTCTGCATAAAAAACATGAGAAAATCGGGGTAGGAGCTGGTGAGGGCGCTACTGTCCCCACATCGTGGTAGGGGAGATGGCTCCACGTCGGGGAGTGCAGGCTCAGGTCTCACCTCAACCTGTTACGAGGAAGGGTTATAGGACTTGTGTCTACAAAGCTGAGGTAATTCATGGGTGATTCAAATAATGTGGTAAGCGGAGCAGCTTTTTTGGGGGAAAAAAAAGGCAGAAAAGGTCCCACATTTGTACTAATGTCCCTAACAGGAATCAGAGGCAACTCCTCCCCCTCATGGGAACCCGCAGACCAACCCTCCCACCTCCTCCCGATGAGGTCTTTGAGCCAGGAAACTGCAGAACTAAAAATTTAAAGAGATTAGCACAAAACTACTTGCAAAATTACTCAAATCCGGTGTATGGAGTGCCTCGGGTTTGGTTTTTAACCCTGTCAGGTACATTCCCCCAGCACATAACCAGTTGGCAGCACCGGGGTGTTCGGGGCCGGACCCCGCGTCCTCTCAGGCTGTGGAGAACCCACAGCTCCCGCCGAAGCCGGCAGAGCCTCGGCACAAACACCCAGTGCGGATGCTGAGCACCCCATCCGCGTTCCTAGAGCCGGGCACGGAGGCAGCCGCGGCCGCGCCCCGCGCCGTGAGGCGCTGAGGGAGGTGGGCGGGTCGTGCCCTTGCAAGATGGCGGCGGCGGCGCTGTGCCCGTGCCGGGCCGTGCTCGCCCTGCGCGGCGGGGCTCTGCGGGCGCTCAGCGGTTCCGTGCGGGGCCTGGCCGCGGGGACACAGACACACTTTGGCTTCCAGACCGTGACGGAGGAGGAGAGGAGGGAGAAAAGTGAGGGCAGCGGCGGGGTCCGCTGCCGGGGAGGGCGAGCTGGGCCGGGTGGGAACCTAACGGGGCTCCCTGCAGCCGGCGCGTAGGGGCTGTGGGGATAAAGGGTGCTGGAGTGGTTGGTTTGGGACGTTACTGGGAGCCGCAGGGCATAATAGCGCTATGCTAGCTTCATTCCTCCTCTCAGCTCTGGAGGTGTTACGGGAGAAGGCTGCATTTCTCCAAAGGTGTGTGTCAGGCAGCAGGCTTAGTACAGTTCGATTGTGGTTTTTGTAAGGAGTTTTCAGGTGGTATTCTTCAGTTCCATATGTTGACAGACCTTCACGAGGCAATAATTGTCCTTTTGCTTCTAGAGGAGCATTTTTAAGTAAATCGCATCTTATTCTCCTGTTCTTTCTTTGCAGTTAACCAGGTCTTTGAAAGTGTGGCCAAGAAATACGACGTAATGAATGATTCAATGACTTTAGGGATTCATCGAGTGTGGAAGGACATCTTCGTGCATAAAATGAACCCTTCCCCAGGAACACTTCTTCTTGATGTTGCTGGAGGAACAGGTAAATGATTTTGGTGAGTTCCACATGACAATGCCATTCTAGTTTTGAACTGTTTGAGCCTGCTCAGAATTAAGTTGCCTACACTTTTCCTCGGTCCTGTGTCTTTGAAACTAGTGAAGCATCTACTTGCTTTTCAGAGAAAGGTTGAGAGCTAACTCCTTTGTGGTTTGGAATATCTTGCTCCGAGGCTCTGAAAGTGTTACAGTCCTACCATGATGTGTTATGGAAAGCTGTTTACGTTTGTAGGAAGTCACAGACTCTGCTTTTAATATGTTCCCTTTACCTATATATACACACACACTCTCTGGCTCTCCGTACTGTATGTGTGGGTTTTACTTTTATTTATATGCATATATATAAATAAAAATGAACTCAGTTTGGTGTTCAAAGCCTCATGTTCCAATTTCCTGCAGTCAGAAAACATTCCCAAACGTATCTCTTTCTATTCAAACAACTGCAGGTGACATTGCCTTTCGCTTCATTAATTACGTTCGCTCTGCACGGGAACGGCAGCTCCAGCGGAAGCTGAGGCACCATCAGAACTTATCGTGGCAGGAAATTTCTGAGAGTTACCAGGAAGAGCAGTTTAAACCACTGGGGGATTCCCAAGTGGTGGTCTGTGACATTAACAAAGAGATGTTAAAAGTTGGGAAGCAGAAAGCACAGTATCTTGGCTACTCTGAAGGTGAGTCATGCGTTGTACCGTGTCAGTAGCGTGCTTGATGCATGGTAGCCATTGGGTAATCACCCCCTTCAGGATCACAATATACGTTGTGTGGCCATGGTGTATACTGTACCTGTACTTTTGCCAACGTTGAATGACCTTTTTTCAGTGAGCATGTAGTACATTGTTCAGATGTACAGTGATCCTGTTGAATAATACTTGAACTTTCAAAAATACATGTATGGGAGTGTCCGTGAGGTCTGATACCCAGCTGTCCTTCAAAACTGGTTGAAGCTAAAGCTGCTGTTTATATCTGTGCTAATAAATCTGATTTTACTAAGGCAGGTAATGCAAAAGAGCTCAGGCCTACAATGATTACACTAAAGATCTTATAATGGGTATTTTAAGAATGAAGGCAACAAAAATGCAGGAACTAAGGGATATTGTAAACATATAAAACCTTCCACAGTTAGAGCATATGCTGAAAACACTCAGAGCAACTGCATTTGAAATTAAATTTGAATGTCTCCTGGCAATAACTGTGGTTTTTCTGTTGTGTTTTGCTCTCCTCCATGGTCACTTTCTGGCATCCTGCCCTTTGAAACTGCTGACCTCTGCTGCAGAAAGCTTTTGGTTTGTTGTTTTTTTTTTCCTGCAGTTTTTTGTTTGTTTGTTTTGTTTTGTTTTGAATTTGAGTCACCAAAACCAATGACTTTAAGAACTATTAACTATAAACTGTACCAATTAACTATAAAATGTACCAATAACCTGGACATGCACAGACAGACGTGGCCTTGATCCACTGGGGATTGGGAAGCAGCAGCAGGACACTGGCAACAGGATCACATGCCGATAGTGCTGATGAAGGAAGCGTGGCTTTTCATGTGCTTCTGTCTAGGGAAGCTTTCTAGCAAAATGTTTTTAATGTGTTGGCCATTGTTGCATGGCAAGATATTAATTATTGTTTGAGCAGAGATTCTCTTTCTGCACCTTTACTACAAACAGATGGCAGCCAGTGTCTGCAAAGCTGGTTGCTTTCCACTGCAATGCAAGATTTGGGTGAAATCCTTTTGGCACACTGCGAGCACATGTATACACAGAAGAATGTTTTGGCTAATCTGCAAAATTGAGTACTTTGGCTTGAAAGACAGCTATAGAGTACAGGGCTTTGAAAGATTTGTGAGGCTAGACCAAGGTGTCTTTCCTCCAACAAAAATGTAAAATTGAAACATTAGCTTTAAATATCACCTTTTTAATAACCTGGAATAGGTAAGTTCTGGTCTTTCTGGAGCAGCCTGAATTCAATTCTGTGTCCTTGTCTTTTACTACAGGCTTATCCTGGGTACTTGGGAATGCTGAAGAGTTGCCCTTTGATGATGATAAGTTTGATGTTTACACAATTGCCTTTGGAATCCGAAATGTAACTCGTATTGATTTGGTAAGTTGCTGTGGTGTATCCTAACATGGTGTCCTTATAATTCATCTGAGTTTTTTATTCTAGCAGAAGTAGTAAAGGAGGAACTCCTTTGGATAAAGGAGCATTGTTGTCTAGTCCTGAAACATTTAAAATAAGTGGCATGTAGTGTGCAACTTGTTCAAATGGAAAATGCAATTAAATGCTCCACCTTTGTCATAAAAAGTTAGATTTATACCAGTTGCACCCAATCCTTCCAGCTTGGCAAGCCACACAGTCTCTTCCTAAGGCAAAAAAATGGCTGAATGTTACAGTCATTCCCCACCTTCTCCTGACCTGTGATGTGTCTGGATCTACACATGCCTGGTGTAGTCAGCCTGCATATCTGAAAGGTTCCTGAACACCTGATCTATATCCCACCCGCAGTGGGTCCAAAACTTCCAGCCTTATTCTGTTTCCCTGCCTGAGCCAGCAGAACTTCTAGAGCAGAGAGTGGAAAGCAGCTGGCTGCTGCCACCACTGCCATTGACTAACCTGTTCAGTTTATTTCTGCTTAGTGTCTTCACACTGGCTGATAGTAGAGTTCCCCATAAAGAATGAGTATGAGTTTAATTAGGATAAGTAATACTCTTTGTTCTAAACAGTATCTGTCCTTCAAGAATGAATAGCTGTCTTGGGAAGAAGATAGGTTAGATTGCCTGTCTATCTGGACTTGTCTGTGTCTTGGAGGAGCGTGTTACAAACTTGTCAGTGCTTCTTCTGTGGAAGGTGTAGTATTTGGATCCAGACCACCTTGAACTGTATGCCTTTGAACTTCCTTCCTTAATGTGGATAGCTTTTCACAAAGCTATGTCTGCACCCTTCCGAAGCACAAGCCCTTTGCCTTCATGGATACAGCAGGCTGATAGCGTAGTTCCCAGGAGACCAGGTACAAAACACATCCAAGCCTCCAGTTCTCTTGCAGAGCTCCTGTCACATATGTGTACTGTTTGTATTTTATCTCTTAGGAACACGACAGCTGAAGCCAAGCAGGTGTACAGCCTGCAGAAGTTCTTGAATGCAACTGTGGTGTGCTCTCATATGAAAAAACATACAGCTCTAAACAGTTTGTCTTGGTTCTCCATAGGGGTATTATTTGGGATTTAGCATAGAATTTTCAAACTAGCCAAAGATATTCTTCTTCGCTCTCCTTCCTTCCTTGCTCTCACACATTGCTCATCCAAAACCCAGTATCATTTCTTCTTTGATCCTTTGGGTGTGCCTCACAGTTGAGTAAAATCTTTTATTTAAAAAGAAAAAACATCTATCGTGCTCTCTTCTCATTTTCAGCTTCTTGTAGCTGAGTCACCCTCTCCCTTTTGGGTTTGGTCTGTAATTACAAGGGCTCTGCTGGCAAACATTCATCAACTGAGAGGAGGGAAAAAAGAAGAAAAATTGCCAACCTGACGTCATAGTTTCGATACAAAGTCTGGTGTAAATCTGTTTATGGAGCAACAAGAGTATTTGCAGTTCAGTTCTGTTGTTTGGTTTTGTACTTGCCTTGGGATGCTTCTCCACAAGTAAATATTGAAGATTGCCAGTCAGGATTCTCTTTCCTCCTCTCAGTTCACCACCAAGTTGCCATCACATGGCATGAGAATAGGAGAGCGCTGTTCTACGGAAACTAACTCACCTTGTCTGCTTTGTGTCAGGCACTTCAGGAGGCCTATCGTGTGCTGAAACCAGGAGGAAGGTTCCTCTGCCTTGAATTTAGTCATGTCAGCAATCCTATCATTTCCAGGTAGGAACATGGGAACATTTGATGCCATGTCACAAGGCTCTTTTATTTGTACTCAACCAGAATTAGTGATGGAGACCCTCTGAGGCCACCACACTATGCGCTATTAGAATCATATACAGATTCCAAGGCATGGTGGTACAGAGATCACCTTGTGTTGGAGAGAGGTGGTTTTAAGCTTGTTTGTATTAATCTGTATTTTCTGTCTCTCTGTGCAGGCTCTATGATCTATACAGTTTCCAGGTTATCCCTGTTCTGGGTGAGGTAATAGCTGGTGACTGGAAGTCCTACCAGTATCTTGTGGAGAGCATCCGACGTTTCCCCCCTCAGGTAAGACAATATTTCTCTGAATTCACTAACACACAAACCATGGTCCCAACGTAACCTTATAGGCAGCTGCCTTCAGGTTTTTATAATTCTGGAACTGTTATTTTTCAGGAGGAATTGAAGGCGATGATAGAAGATGCAGGCTTTTTTAAAGTGGATTATCAAAATTTGAACTTGGGCATTGTTGCCATTCACTCGGGTTTCAAACTGTGAGGCTACTGTGTAGCAAACCAGGAAGTGTCATTTTCCTTACGAATCTGAAAGGTGTGGAACTTTGTCAAGATTGAAGAGGAGTTTTAAGAACTTGGGCAGCAGATAACGTGTTCAGCTGTCAGACCCTGAGGAGCAGCAGCACCTTTCTTCCCCCAAGAGATCTGCAAGTTGATGGAGTGACTCCTGGGGAGTTTCTTACACTTGCATTTGCCTTCAAGCGCAACGTAATGGACAAGGCCAAAACTGAGCAATGCTGACAAACAAAGCCACTTCAGTTACCAGTGGTGTGGATACAGAAATAGACTTACCAGTATTCAAATAAGATGCCTCCTTTTTCTTTTTTACTACGGTTCAAGGAGGATATTGCACTAGTGAAAAATAACTTGAATTCAGTAGATTTTTTATTAAGTGGTTATTGTCTTTGTCATGCAGGCTTTAAAGGATTTTCCCCGTGATACCTTTACCCTTTTCAAGGGCATAGGGAAGACTTGTGAAATAAAACCAACTCTGCATCAACTTTTCTCACTTAAGTATTTTAGCCTTTGTAAGATTTCCTTTCTAAGAAGGGGAATTTTACCTGGAGGAGAATGGCCACGTAACCATTTTGGGATGAGATGTTTTCACCTCCATATGAAGTCTTTGTCAATGCTAGATGCATAATCTTTATGTAAAAATAGTACGCGTTTCCTTCTGTATACTTGCTTCTGTAGCAGGATATAGAGATGGAATGAAAAAAAGTCTAGAGAAGGTAAATTTACATTCAAAGTGACAGCTGTGTAATGAACTAATATGAATATTTCTCCTGAAAATGAGGAGACTCCTGCTTTTAACCCACCACTTCACTTGAAAAGAACACTCTCTTCTAAACGCCAGAATTTGTGCTGGAGGTTGTGCCCACTGAAAACGGTCTTATCAGGAACTGGGGAGCAGTCTCTTTCTCTCAGGAAACTACCTCTTGTTGTTCTCTGTTACTCAGAGGCGAGCTCAGGCTTCACGTGCTCTGGACACGGGGGGCAGGACGGAGGTGGGAATGTTCCCCCTTCATTCACAGTAGAATAAAGGGTAATACAAGCACTAAAAAGGCAGAAGGGCAGAGAGGAGTCTTAAAGGATAAACTTGTTCCAACAGTTTTATTAGCAAAGAAGCCATCTTTTGAAAGAAAATAAATACAAGGAAGACATTTTTGCCATTTTTATAGCCACAATGAAAAAAAACAGCTGCTACAGCAAAATCCCTGACCATGAACAATACAACAAAAGACCTGAAGGTCTGTTTCCTCAGGAAGGCTGAAGGTAGGAGGCTGTCTGGAGTTGGTGCAGTCCTGTAACCAGATGCAAGGTTCAGTAACAGTCCGTGGGTCTAACCAGACTTGAACAGAAGAATAGCCACTTGGCCGAGGTAGAAGTAGATGAAGTGCTTGGTCTCGTGAGTCACGTAGCTGCCGAAGTTCCTCCCCACAATGCAGTGCCAGGTGGGATTGTATTTCTTGTCGAATTCCTACAGAAGGGAGAAGTAGAAAGTCAGCATTTTGGTGAGAATTGCACTAATATTGTCTAGCAAGGGCTATTTTTGCACTTGTTAACAAGTGTTGCTTTTGGAAGAAGGCAATTAAGAAGTAGCAGATGCTCTTAAGTGCAAGGATCATATGTCACTGTATAACTCATCTGCTGCTTAGTCAGACCAAAAAAAAAGGTGCTACTGAGCTGAGCAGGAATAAGCTTGAAACATATGTCTGGGGAAGTAAGTTTTCCCCAAAAGTCACACCATGAGCTCAAACAGTAACTTTTAAGACCTTCACTGCTTGTTCTGATTCTCTAGACTAAGCCATTATTTTGACTTCAGTAGCTATTTTCAACAAGGCTGTTGAAAAAAACCTTAGATGGAACATTCTTTACTATATCCTTGATACCAGGTCCTGAGCCCGTGTTCTTCCTACATGCTGTAGCCTGGAGCCTGCTATGACTTTCAGATAAACTCGGGTTGGACAGAGCCTTGGGTGACATGTTGAGGGTGAGGTGTCCCTGCCCAAGGCAGGGGGTTGGAACTGAATGATCTTAAGATCCTTTCTAACCTAAAACACTCTGTGATTCTACAATTCATGTGTACAAGACTACTCTCAGTAAAAATGCACAGTCAGTGGTTATATACTGCAGTCCCCAACAGCCATCACCTGAAGAGATTTTGGGAAGAGCATGCAGGAGTTTGCATTCTGCTCAACCCAACCCTCCAACTACTTGCAGCTCAGGCAGGCTCCCAGTAGGAGTCAGAGAAAAAATCTGACAACTGTAAGCTATGAACCATCTGTTCTGCGTTGGCACAAACAGTTTGTCTTACATGTGCTGTGCAAAAAAAAAGCAAAACCACTTATTCCAGGGTCAGCAAACCCCCACTTGTCAGATGGGCTCCACAGAACCCTGTCATCAGTCACAGGGACAGTCAGTGGCCACTCTGTTCACCAGGACAACAGAACAGTGGCAGAAAAGGCTTCAGTAGAAGGTACTGTAAGAGAAAAGCAGAACCTGGAAAAGTCCATGTAAAAGATGGGGAAAGGAACATGAGGACAGCAGCCTACAGAAAGTCCAACTTGATTATCTGGTGTCTCGAGAACTTGTTTCTCTAGAGCTACTTGCCTAGCAGCATTCTGCCTGCTTGATCTTTCATGTGCATAGATATTTCACGAGGACATCACAAGCAAACATCTACCTTCTTTATGTGAGCAGCAATGTCCTTCTCGATGTTGTACTTCTCCAGTGCCTGTGTAGCACATTCCACAGAGTCTTGCTGCATCTCTTCTGACATGTCTGCATTCTTGATCACAGCCTTTCGATCACTCATGATTGCCTACACTGAGCAAAGAAGAAGAGAATGCAGAGTCACAGGGGCTCTACCTGCCAGGATCACCTACCTGTGAGCACCTACTGTACACACAGGTACCACCATTCCCAGAGAGGTTTCGGAGCCCGTGCAGCGCCCTCAGCCGTGGCTGGGCAGCATTTCTGCCGGCTGTGGTACAGGTGCAGCCCGTGCTCTGGGAAGGGGAACGGGAGTTTAAACCCCTCTCACTTGGAGCACCCGCTCTCCAGCCGGGAGCCCCGCAAGCGCCGCCGGAGCGGTTTCAAACCCCGCCGCCCGCCCTAGTCCCGGTGTCTCTCGGAGCCCTCCGCACCCAGCGCCCCGTTCCCCCCCCTCACCGCTCGGCGGGCGCCGCGGGACCGGTCGGGATCGGAGCTGATCGGCGGTGCGATCTGGTCGCTAACCGCCGCCCCGCCTCCAAGCGCCGCCAGCCCCGCCCCCTCCGCAGCGGCCACCAGCCATTGGTCACCGGTCACGCCCCCCCCCTGCGCCCATTGGCTACTGCCCGGGACTCTTATCGGGTTTTACTCTTGCTTTTTCTTTCAGCCCGGCATGCTTCGCGAGCTGCGTCGGTTCCCATAGCGACGGGCGGCCGCGTGGTGAGGTGCCGGTGCCGGTACCGGTACCGGCCGCGCCGCGGGCTGTGGTAACGCGCAGTTCGGCTGCGTGCGGAGAGATCCGGTCATGGCTGCCCCGCCGCTCGCCCGGTGATCCCGGGCCAGTGTTCCCTGCGATACCGCTGTCCGTGCGTGTGAACGTGTCCACTGCAAGGCATCTTTCCGTAGCTGGCTCCTGGCTCCCAAAGGCCCCGCTCCAATCCGGATCACAGAGACACCGGGTTTAACCCAGTGACCTCTGCAGCGGCCCTTTGCTGTTGGGAGTGCTCCTCCAGTAATTGCCCTTCCTGAGCGGGAATCCCACCCATGTCAGAGGAAGGAGTTCCACAGCTTTAAAATGCCACTTGATCATCTTTCCTATTCGCATGTGTTGTCAATCTGTCTTTGCCTTTCAGATTCATTGACTTCTGAGACAAATCTTTCACCTATGCTTACTGTGATCAAGTCAGCTCCAAACTTTGTTCCTTTCGTGAACTGAATCCATCAGGCTCCTTAAATCTTATTCAAGGTACCTCCTGCAGACCTCACTCTCTGCAGCTCTTGCCTCCTCTTTATTTTTCCGGGAGAGGGGGGAACATGTGTGTGGGTTTTGTTTCGTTTTGTGTCTATCTGTTTGTTTCAAATGAAGCAAGACGCTTTGGGGCTCTGTTCTGTTGGGTTTCACTCTCCCCGGGGCACTTTCTGCTTCTGCTCTTGTCAGCAGATAGAAAATTGCTGTTGAGTCTTCCATAGCTGGTGATCTGTTAATAACAGGACTGCGCTGTTTCGATAACAAACAGCACAGGATGATTTAGGAGAGGTTTGTCAGGCACTGGTTGGTGGGCCTGCCATTTGCTTATAGAAATAAAACCTCAAGAGCAGTCGTCTATCTCACTTGAAATGCAAATATTTTTCATGTTATTATATGGTAAGTACCTGCTCAGTGGCATTCATAGGAAAAGCAGCATAATTGCAAACAAGCTTTTGCTTTTGAAATCTCTGAGGCAACCTCAGAGGATTATACTGCCACCAGAATACTGGAACTGGATAATGTAATACTTTTGTCACTTTAGAGTATCTCAGAAATGATTCCTGACTTTAGCTCCCAGGATTTAGCATTCCAGATGGAAGAAATGCAGTTCCCAGCTTTGCTTTCCATCTTTGCCATTAGGAGGGTGTGCTAGCGACTGCTCTGAAAGTTATGAAATTAAGGGAGGGGTTCGGTAACTGCAGGCAAATTTCTACACATTTATTAAGAAATGGTTGGCTGAAGGAACAGATGTGATGAGGACTGCAAGAAATGTCAGTGTGGGTCAGATACTTGTTGTTAATGAGAAACATTAAAGAGAAACCTTCGAGCCTTCCTTGTTGATCAGGGATATAAAAGTATAGTTTCCAGCAGGACAGAGCTGCAGGAGAAGGCAGAACAAACACACTTGGGGACGGTATATGGAGGAGAGAAGGTGCCAAAGAAAACTGGATAATGGATAAGGCCTATCATGAGGTTCCTCTTGCAGATGGAGGTTAGACTGTAAGCACTTTTCAGTTGAGGCCTTTTTTTGCTGTGTCACATACTGTATTACTGCATCTAATAGAGATTTTTCTTGTGGCTCCTCATTACTCTCATAAGATAGTAATTATTAGCAACAAACTAACTTCTTTTTTTTTCATAAAACTGAAGAAATCACCTTGAAATGTTCTTAGTAATCCTGGAGTACGTATGCTAAGGCTTCTGATCCAATTTGATGTGTTACAGATCTTCATAGTAGTGGAAAATCCTTAGCAGGTATAAGTCAAGTGATCTCCATGGTCTCCAGGGAAACAAGACACATTTACATCATCTCAGAATCTGGCCTCCTTTTTTTATCTTCTGTTTGCTGTATCTATTGACCATTGAAAAGGATGAGTTATTTCGCAAATACACATTATGTTTGCCCCACTGCAGTTACCAGGAATTTACAGGTAGCGATTTTATTACGAGTCCTTAACTATATTTATTCACTTGCCAGGGTTTATAAATTGCACTGTGGCAGAATACTGTAAAGACCTGACCCAGATCCAGACCCACTTGCTCATCGAGGCCCTGCAGTGAAAGCAGATGAACCAGCACCTCATCCCCACCTCAGGGTGCAGCTGGGGCCCAGTGGGGCTTTGCACCGTGCTGTGGGGAACAGCACCAGGGAGGCCGGGGGCAGGCTGAGGCACTAACACATTCTGCCCCACAGGGAGCTCATCTGGCCTCTGCGAGGGTTCCTGCTCTGGTGGTTGCAGGTGTCTCTGTCAGGGCTGTAATTCCCGTATTAGTGGTGAAGCTGCAACAAACCCCTTCATTAAGGAAATGTGTTTTCCACTTAATGTGCACTTTGCGCTGCAGGGAACAGGCATCAGGCAGTTTGTTCTCTCACTCGAGAGAGGGGGTAAGAGAGCAGCAGTGACCTGGCAGTTTTAAGCTTAGCCTGCGCTGCACTGGGAATGTGGAATCATCTTTGCCCAAATGGTTGGTTTGGTTGTTGCTTTAACATAGCTACATATATTGGGTTGGAAGCTCCTGCAGCCATGCAGTTGACTCTCAAATTTCTTTTCCTTTTTCTATGTATGTAACACTGTCCCCACTCTCTAGGGTAGTTAGAGGAGGAGGTCAAAACAAATAGAACAAGTAGGGATTTCTCAAGCTGGGAATTCTCTGCTAACATTCTCGTTGTATGGTATGATTTCAGATCTTTCCTTGTCGTGGTTTATAAAAGTCATAAATTACTTTTCAGCTGAGCTTGTATATTTATAAAACTCCATCATCTGCAGGGTCTGAATCTTGAAAAGCCTGAGACTAAAGAGCTAATACAGTGTTATAGCTTTGCAAAGAGTTGGATTAGTGGGGTTAAACAGACTTTGATTCAACACTCTTAAAAGAATTCAAGTATCATAATAATTACATGTTTATGCATATATGTGTGTGTGTAATAGAAGCTTAAAGAAATAATGAAGTAACTGCACAAGTAAGAGAAGGACAAGTGATTGTTCTTACTTCTTGCCTGAGAAACATGAAAAGAAATATAAATCAAAGTTCAAAGCTTACCAAACATGCAGCCTTTGAGAGCAGTGAGTGAAAGTGGCTCCTACTCAGTAGCTGTGATTCCTTACACCAGCAAAGCTAGCTGTAGTGCTTTTCACTCAGCCTAGGCTTTCCATTTAACACATGGCACATGATGAATGGCCCGAGAGGCCATTGTCAAAGCAGTCTGTACACTTGGTGTTGAGAGCAAGCCTCTAATGGCTGGACACCAGTACTGTTCAAACTCCTTACTACTTTAATATACTTTCTAATATGCTTGAGATGTTAAGAAAACAACATGTGTGTCATTAATTTCTGATTTACACTACCTGTTGTTTGCAGGGACATGGGAGATGCAGTTCATAGGAGAAACAGTCATGGCCATGCACAGGGAAGGGACACATGCACCAAGCTGGTGGTGTTTATTACACAGCTGTACAGAAAGACTTAATAGGAGTAATGACTTTTCTCTGTAGAGAAATACAGAACATGCACTGTATAAAATGGCTGACATCAAATTATGATCTCATGAGGTGAGTTTCTGCCTTGAGGGAAAGCATGTGCCTACATAGGCATGGAGGAGCCTACTTTCCTTCTGTCAAGCTCTTGAGAGCTGTAAGAGCAGACTCACAACTGGTAACCTATTACAACAGCACCAGGGGTCTTTTCTAGCACTTTCCTAGCTCAGCATGCCATGATCTCTTCTACTGCGTGGAGTTACAACTGGAATAAATAATTATGGATTCTTAAATCTGTATGGGGACAGGGCACCAGCCAGGAATAAAAGTTTGGTTTTCAGCTCTTTACTGTACTATTTATGGTCTGAAAGTGAATGGTCTGGACTATTTGGTTCTAGTTTGCTCTGGTAGTCCTTCAGCAGGTCTGTTTCTCTGTGAGCCTTGGCTTATCTTATCTTGTCTCTGACTGTTGGAGGTTCTGTGAGGAAGCCTCAGCATTCTCTGCCAGGGTAAGACAATGACAACGTATGTTGTTCGCTGGAGCAGTCTTCACCATTTGCCCTGCACAGCACCTCTTCCCGTGATAGCTTCCTGGCCTAAGGCAGAATCAGGGGGGGCTTCTTTTGTTCTTGGAGCTGTGCTACTTCTTTGCTACCATTTCTTTGCTTTGCCTTGGCTTTCTGTGACAAACATCCCATCCAATAGCTGATGGCTGAGGTGTATGCCCCAGCAGTCTTCTTATAGAATTTGAGGTATCAATATATACCTGTTACTGGAGGGTAACAGGCTGAAAACAGTTACTTTTCAGCACTCTCTTGCAAATAAAAAGAAATATCCCCACACAAATTCTATTTTTTCCCTCAAGATGGAAACTTCCCAAGCCAAAACTAAAACTGAGCCGCAAGAAAAGCCATCTAGAGCTCCCTGCTCAAAGATACTTTACTTGTAGAGTATTAACTTAACAGTCTGGGGTGTGGTTTCTGCAACTCTGAGATCTAAAGGAAAAAGTTCAGCACCCTTACAACCAAATTACAGCCAGTAAAATGTAATGATGTGTAGAGAGCCTGACGACAGAATGGCTGCATGACAAAGGCCACGATACCGTGCAGCTAGTTAAGATCTAGGCCCCAACGGCATAGCGACCTTGTGGTTAAGGGTTGCTCAAAGACAGGATGCACATCCTGCTGATGGGGCACATTGCAGATAGCTACCAGAGCTGAAAGCAGAAGTGGTGGTGGTCGCCTAGAAACTTTTGCGTCAAACGTATCTAA
This sequence comes from Pezoporus flaviventris, assembly GCF_033815535.1. Classification (NCBI taxonomy): domain Eukaryota; kingdom Metazoa; phylum Chordata; class Aves; order Psittaciformes; family Psittacidae; genus Pezoporus; species Pezoporus flaviventris. The sequence continues at coordinate 4,166,380 of NW_026892589.1, read as the reverse complement.
GCCAATAAGCTTGTATACCTTTGCATATGTGTGTACCTGATTATGTGCGCTATAAATATAGATGTATCGCAATCAATAAACGAGACTTGCTGACCATGAGAGCATGAGGCTTGTCTTCCGCGACTCCAACAATGATGCTGACGTGATGCTTGTGTGAGTTTGTAGAGTAGAGCTAGAAACAGATCAAAGGTGAACCTGTTTCCAGAGCAGTATCTGCTCATCACACTGCTTCTACTAAAGCTGTTGCTAGCTTCCTGTTAGCAGAGTCTGCCTGGAACACTAAAGAGTACCAGAGTATCTCTATACCTAAAACCTGTTCCAACAAGTAATAAAGGTGTCAGTGTGCATTTAGTTCCCTGTGCCAACAGAACAAAAATGCCCAGCTCATAAGTAATTACATTATTTATTTACAACAAGCCTAGCCACACAAGGGGTTTTAAATAACACAAATAACTGCAGTGCTTTGTTTGAAATGCAAAAATGAATTAAGCCAGAAAGTATTGCCAGATACACATCCGGAGGACAAAAATGGTTGTGGCAAAGACTTTTTCTTTCAGAACAGCCAGTTCTGTGTCTGAAAAGTGCTTTCTCAAACTATGTACAACTCCAGGCACTTAATTTATGATAATAAAAATACAAAATGCCCCATCCCTGGCAGTATTGCAGGACAGGTTGGACAGGGCTTTGACAACCTGGTCTAGTAGAAGGTGACTGTGGGAGCAGGTTGGAACTGGATGAGCTTTAAGGTTTCTTCCAACCGAGACTGTCCTATGAAAATTCGGTAGCAGCAAAATATTTGAGTGAATCATCTTCTCAAAGTGCCTTTTCTTCCATAATGAAAATCTGAGCTCTGTCAGAGATGCAGCAATGGTACAGACTCCTCCTCCAGGCCCCTCAGATACCTGGGGCTCTGTTACTTCTGACAGGGTCAGAGCCAGAGTCAAGCTAAAGGTGAGAAATAAGCAGAAGAGCTTTCCAATCTCTCTTGTTTCCCAACAAGTTTGTTGAGGAAAAATAGTGCTCTGGGAGTTTTTAATAATTACCTTTTAATGTTCTTTTTAAAGCCTTTAAGTCATTATCTTAAAGAGCAACATCCAGTTCACTTTGCTAAATAAAAGCACTGAGATCATCTGTCACGCTGCCTTCCAGCTTCATAAACATTGAATATTACAGCAGCATTATTCAACTTGTTCCACCTTCTACTGTAAATCATCTTACGAGTGCTCTTCTTTTGACCAGAATACACACCAGAGTATTTTGGCTGTGGCAAATAAAACACTGGAATGGCATTTGGGCTCTGGGCTAAGAGCTCTGCAGATAACTCTCTCGTTCTTCCAGCTTTGGCAAAGGGATGTTACCTGATAGAGAACAGAAAGAAAGGTGTGAGATCAGCTGTTAAGTTACCTCTGGGTAGTACAACTTATCACAAAAGTGCATCTCCAGTTTGTTCTAAGCACTTCCTTATTACAAGCTAGTGCTTCTGCAAGTGAATGCAGCTATGGTGGGTTACATTCCTCAGGTTAAGTCAAGCAAGATTAAGAGGTTTTTATATGCAAGACAATACCTGGTGGGGCTACAAAATATTCTTCTACTTTCTCTCTGGCATTTTTCAGCAGCTCTTTTGTGCAGTTGCCCTCTGTAACATCATCTTCTCTGAGATACAGACACCTGAAAGGAGGAAATTCTTTCCTGTTAAGGTGGTGAGGCACTGGAATGGGTTGCCCAGGGAAGTTGTGAATGCTCCATCCCTGGCAGTATTCAAGAGGTTGGATGAAGCCTTGGGTGAGATGGTTTAGTGTGAGATGTCCCTGCCCATGGCAGGGGGGTTGGAACTGGATGATCTTAAGGTCCTTTCCAACCCTAACTATTCTATGATTCTATGAAGAACAAATATTACTGTCTTTTAGCTATTCTATATGAAGTAGGAAGCATGGCTTATCTCTAAACCTGGTTTTGGTCTTAAGCAAGCAGTAAGACAAGTATTGGAACATTCTAAAGCATAAGAATGCCACTGACAGCTATCTGGGAGCAGTACGTGCCAGTCGTTCATGCAGAGTAAGATGCACCAAGGACCTGGGAGTTTCTGTGCTCACACAAAAAGAGCAAAGGTGCCAATGACACCTGCCTTCCACATACCACCGGGGTAAGACTTGTGCGTAAGCAAAGGAGCCGAATGCACAACCACAGCCATTCCAGGGGGAAAATAACAAAGGGGTTACAACAGCAGACAGTTTGATGCGGTAACTGGTACAGGGAGGCTGCTGTGATTGATTCATCACCTGTCCTCCAGCACTGAATCCATCGGTTCTACGCCATCAGTGTTCACTTCATGAAGCTGATCAGCAAACTGGATCGCCTTCTGCAGCCGCTCCACACCCTCGGAGTCACGGAAATCCACCAAGGCCAAGTGTTCCAAGCGATCCAGCACGTCCACCGTCACCTTCTGCGGCACAAACACAGACAAAACCGACTCTGATACAGCGCTACTTCCCTTTTGTTAGTGGAGCTCTCGTTCCACGGCAAGCCCCGGTTACAGCCGCCGGGACACGCCGATTGCTTTCCTGGAACATCAATGGAGCTCGCGTTCTCTCTGCCGAACGAAGGGCAAACAGCGCGGGGCGCAGGAACCGCCCGGGGCCGCCTCCCTCGTCCCTCCCCTCCGGCTCCCCCCGCCCGAGCTGCCGTACCTGCGGGGAGCCCGGCGCGGGGCGGGCGCTCCCCGGTCCGCCCGACCGGGCCCGGACAGCGCCGCGGAGCCACCGGCTGAGCGCCAGCGCCCGCATAACGCCCTCCCGACGGCGGCCCGGTAACGTCACCGCACCGCGCCGGAAGCGTGTCAGAGCAGCGGCGCGGCGGGCCCGGTGCGGTGCCGGGGCTCGCCGCCGCGATGAACAGCGTCGGGGAGGCGTGCACCGAGCTGAAGCGCGAGTACGACCAGTGCTTCAACCGCTGGTTCGCCGACAAGTTCCTCAAGGGCGACAGCGCCGGCGACCCCTGCGGCCAGCTCTTCAAGCGCTACCAGCTCTGCGTGCAGGTGATGCCCGCCGCGCACCCGGTAACCCCCGGAGAAGCCGCCGCTCGGGATCTGCCCTTGTCTTCCGGTTCTGTCGGTCGTGACTCGCAGTGGTTCATGGGTTTCTGTTACTGGGTTTTTCTCGTTAATGAAACTTCCGGAGCCTGCTGGTTCCGAGGCTGTTTGTGTGACGGTATCCGGGCTACGTTTAGCGCCACAGCGGCATAAGGAGGATGCCGGAGACTCTTCATTAGGGACTGTAGTGAAAGAACAAGGCGTGATGGGTTTTAACTGAAACAAGGGAAGTTCAGGTTAGATGTAAAGAAGAAGTTGTTCGCTGTGAGGGTGCTGAGGCGCTGGCACAGGGTGCCCAGAGAAGCTGTGGCTGCCCCATCCCTGGCAGTGTTCAAGGCCAGGTTGGACACAGGGGCTTGGAGCAAGCTGCTCTAGTGGAAGGTGTCCCTGCCCGTGGCAGGGGTTGGAGTTGGATGAGCTTTAAGGTCCCTTCCAACCCAAACCAGTCTGTGACTCTATGAGTTCTCAGTACCTACTTGAACATCTCCACTATTGAAGCTTTATTCAAACCAAGCTTAAGACTACTTTCTATAGAATTTTTTTTCCACCAGAGATTATATTAGCACTATCAAGGTGCATCAGGTTTAATTTTTGGTTTTTTTTTCTAATTTCAGAAAGCTATCAAGGAAAAGGACATACCCATTGAAGGCCTGGAGTTCATGGGAGCAAGCAAAGGAAAAACTGAAAACTCCTCTTGACCTCAGCTGCATGGATGGAGTCACCAACAGGAACCTTTGACCTAAGGAACACCACCAGGCAGACGGCTTGACGCCAACTGGATATGACCTTTGTTAAAGCTGCTTTCTAGAAGCCAGGCACCTTCTCTGCTTGTTAAAAAAACAAACCAAACCAAGACTGGATGATGTGGTAACTGCCTCCTTTTCGGTGACTTTTGGTGGTGGTTCAGCATCTAACAGCGTGCAAAAGCCCTTTGAACTAACTTCCCAGCGAATGTACTCTCTAGTGGGAGAATGCTTTTTAGAGTGGGCTGAGGTAGTAGTTGCTTTGTGACTGATTTCTCTTGCTTATTTATATAACACTTGAAAGTGTTTTAAAAAGTAATATGAAAGAGGTGGATTTCCTTTGTGTCCTCCCTGTGCTGCTGAATTTTGGTGGAAGAAGTTTGGTTTATATGATCCTGAATGCTGACGGGATAAACCATGTTTTTGTATCAGCAACAGAGGTGGTATGAAAGCACTCTATTGGACCTGTAGTAACATAGCTCCAATAAATATAACCAGGTTATGTTTCATTCTGATTGTGACCTCTAGGAAGGCCAGAATGTGAACAGGACACTTTTAATACTTCTCCAGACTTTTCTGAGGTACTGAAACAATCCTAAACTAGAATTCTCTCTCCTTTAGCATTACATGTTCCTGCATTAAAACTGCAGCACAGCCCTGGCCACCCTTTTCCACACTGCCACAAAGCACTGGCTTGGCCACCGTCACCGTTAGGCTTTTGCTTGTGGTGGGCAAAGTGTGTGTGGAACAAGGGAAACAGTGGGTTGAAACTTGACAGGTGGTTATGTTAAGATCCCCAACTGCTGCTGAGGGATCTCTCCTGCTCGTGAAGCTGCTCTTGAGCTGTGTGTCCTTTGTGCCTAGGAAAGCAAACAAAAGCTTCTTGTGCTGGTTTGTGAACTGCAGAAACACTCGCAGCAACGGAAGGGTTTGTCTTAGCCTCCCAAAGTGGGCTACGAGAAAATGCCTTTATGATGTTAATAAATACTGCAATAGCTGATTATGGAGAATGTGCTTTAGTATGTACTGAATTTCAGTCTACATTATTAGCCTGATAGCTGTTCATCTGGCTCTGAGTTTACAGTGATCAGTTAAACCAGACATGAGGAAGTAGTGTCTTGGGCCAAGTGTGTTCCTGTTGTCAGTGTACCAAATACAGGAGCAGTTATGAACATTTATGCAACTTTGCTCCTGCACTGTATCCTCAATGTTTTAAGCAAATACTGAACTAAAGAACGTCTAAGTATTCAGATTAACAAAAAGGTCAGGTGCTAAATTCAAGTTCAGACTTGTTTATTTGAAGGACCTCTTCACAAGCACAGACAGAGGCCACCACGCCATTCAGCTTCATCACAGAAGGAATACAGAGTTTCTTAAACGATGGTTCCCACACAACATTCTGTTCCAAGATGGGAACAGCCAAGGTTCTGGCTGTGGTCAGGATCCTAGTTTTAATCTTCATAACCGGTTGGGAGAGGATTAACATGGGGGTTGTGGAACAGAGTTTTCTTCCCATCACCCCAGGGGAAAGGCTGTAGAATGAAGAAAGAAAACAAGGCAGTGTCAGCTGAGTGATCTGTAAAGCACAGGAAACCAACAGCAGCACGGACTCAGATGTCACACAGCTCCACAGGCTGATGAATTGTTCAAGTTGGTATCTGTTCCTGGGCTGCAGGAGCAAGAGTTGGAGAACATCTCCTGAGCTGGAGCTGCTTTCTCTAAACAAGATCACAGATTGTTTTGGGTTGGAAGAGACCCTAAAGCTCATCCGGTTCCAACCCCTGCCACGGGCAGGGACACCTTCCACTAGAGCAGCTTGCTCTAAGCCCCTGTGTCCAACCTGGCCTTGGACACTGCCAGGGATGGGGCAATCACAGCTGCTCTGGGCACCCTGTACCGGCGCCTCAGCACTCTCACAGGGAAGAACTTCTCCCTAAAATCTAATCTAAATCTCTTCTCTGTCAGCTTAAAGCCATTCCGCCTTGTTTCACACCTGCATGCCCTTGTAAAAAGCCCCTCTCCACATTTCCTGTCAGCCCCTTTAGGTGCTGGAAGGATCTTTGCCATCAGCTGTGCTATATCAGGAGGGCCCCAGTTTTGAGAATTTGGGATCTTCTGTTATCTTTCAGATCCACATTAGTTTAGGGTAAGCACAGCTGCTCCAAGACTGTAATGTTCTCCAGCAAGCCATTAGCAGGATTACTTGGGCTGGGAAGGCTTGTGAATACCACAGGTGCTTCACCTGAGCTGTAAGGAACTGGCTGCCTCAGAAACAAAGCCACAGGTCAAGATCATGGCTAAGTGCACAACACCTCATGTAGCAAACAAGAAAGCTGCAGGTACTACGGTAGCTCTGCAATCACAGGAGAAAGGAGGGCTTTTAAATAGAGCAGGAAAACGTACCTTGGTCCGGATCCGGAGGTGAGTGTAGGGAATAAACTCGGGTCTCTCGTGCTTGTGCTGCGCTTTCAGGTAGCAGTTCAGCATGCAAACCCCCACACCGGGCAGGGCCACCACGAAGGTCAGCATCTTCCACATGCGGGCTGGTGGGGACACAACAGGAATTAGAAGGACAAGCTAAACGTTTCCATTAGCGTTAGTGACCCGGCGCACGTTAAACGCAGCTAAGGGGACTGAGAAGACACCGAATGCTCTCATTCCTCACTCGAGCGTGGGGCTCCCTCCCGTTCTGCACGGGGACCCTGCGCTCACGGCTCACGCCACAGCTCCCCCGGGGCACAGCCACCGAGCGCCTACCGCGAAGGACAGCGCCGTCAAGGGCAGCGGCTATCAAGGACAAGGGCCCATGGGCCCGACACCGCCCTCGCCCCGAAGAGCCCCGTTACCTCCGCCGCCCTCATGGGCCGCAGCCGACATGCTCCGCCCCGGCAGGGAGCGCGGGCCGGCGGCTCCGAGCAGCGCCCGGGACACCCTTCCGAGCGCCGCCATGTCCGAACCGCGACCGGAACTGGGGCCGACGGCGGCCGGCAGGGGACACAGCGGCTGCGCGCGCCACCGCTCTCCAAGTGCGCGCATGCGCGCAGCGCTTTCCTGCTAGCCTGACCTTGAGCTGCCGCGGGCTGAGGTTGCCATGTTGCGCATGCGCCTGTGTAGAGAGGGTTGGCGCCATTTTGGTGCTGAGGGGATAGGGAGAGGGTTCAGGTGTGAGGGGTCCCTCAGTGGGGCAGCCATGAGGGGAGTACGAAGCTCTTCCCTGTGAGGGTGCTGAGGCGCTGGCACAGAGACGCTGTGGCTGCCCCATCCCTGGCAGCGTTCAAGGCCAGGTTGGACACGGGCTTGGAGCAAGCTGTTACAATTAAAAGAAGTTCCTTGTGAGCACTTCTTCCACCCGTTGAGCAGTAAGGGGTTGTGGAGAGCAACTGGATGTGGGGCTGAGGTCTGCCATGAACCTGGGCATGGTGGCAGTTTCATTACAATCTGGGCTACACTGATGTAAAATGTGGCTTTCTTAGGCTTTGTCATCCTGGCAGCTGTGATTAATCTACCTATTAGGTACCTCAGGAGCCTAATGGGTCTGATTCATGTAGTCTGAAACATACCGTTAATCAGGAGTGGCTGCTGGAAGACACAAAAGATTCTATGTGAAAAATACCTTCTAGCTGAGGGAGGACAGGCAGCTATTTGAAGAAACGTAGGTGTTTTTCTATTGTGAGGAATGTTTTGGTATAGTTGTATGAAATACACTGAACTGTGCAATACGCCATGGTTATTCTCACTGTGATGACTGCAGTCATCCCAACAGCATGTGTTTTTACAGAGGGGCAGGGAAAATGGTGGTGAATGAGCACTCAGCTCTGCCCTGGCTCAGTGGCTCTGCCTGACTCTGGCCCTGTGGCATGGAACCCGTATTGAACCCAGCAGTGTGCACCACTGCCTTGCACAGAGGACTTCCGCCATGTGAGCTTTTCCAGAGCTGACATATGTGAGGGCCTGCGGCTTGGTTTAGAAACTAGACTAACATTAAAAATACCTTTCTAAATCCAGGATTTTGAAGAGGTTTCAACGTGTACGTTTTTCTAAAAGACGCTGCATCCTGGGAGGCTTCTGGGTGCAGAAATGCTACAAAGTTAGCTCTGAAAAAGGAAAAAAAAAATCTATAATAGCATATTATATATAATCTATACTATATAATAGCATATTATATAGTATAATATATATAATATATAATTTATATATATAAATATATATATGCAGTGCTGGTAGCCAACAGAGAAAGCTGTTTCCATGATAGTGGTACAGTCCTGAACTGTTGCCTGACTTGGCTACCCAGTAAACATCTCCCATTGGGGGTATGCAGCATGTTGGGTTGTCTTGCTGTTCAGTTTAGCAGAATCTGAACGATTGCAGCGAGCTGGTGTTCAGTGGAGGTGGAGCTGACTCACTAGACTGACAGAAAAGAATGTTTCTCGCACAAAAGAAAGCTTGGGTTTATCTGTGCTAAGCACAGAAGCACACACTGAGGCAGGAAACATCAGCTTTCAGATTAACAGCCCTAAATTTAGTGAGTTTTGAGATAGGGAGGTTCCGCTATAATTCAAAGTATCTTTCCAGAGATTCATCTTTAACCTTTCTTTTTCTTCCTTTTCCTCGCTGCAGTGGTGGGTAGCACAGAGGACCCGGGTAACAGCGTGAGTCTCTGATGAGAGGTGACACGGTCAGCTGGGGCCGGAGGGGCTCAGAGCAATGCCGCGCTGGCCCGCCGGGTGGCAAACTGCTGTCACGGTAAGCGCCTCTCCGTTCCGGCGGTTTGGGAACAACAAACGCACTCTCTGTGCTTTCACGCTGTAATCTCATCTCCGTGCGTTTTCAAGTTTTCAGGGATCGGCTCATCCCTCTCGAATAGCAATGTTTCCTCCATCAGATACTGTCTTCAAAAGGCGAAATTCGTGCTGCAGAGATAGTGTCTGTGTCTCAGACTTCACAGAGTTTCTGGGGGTGTTCTTCATCTTCTCCCTGTAGTCCCGGAACTGCGGAAATCAATATTCTGACATCTGTAAATCCTTTGTTCCCCTTTTCACCAGGCTTTATCAGCTTTGGGAGGGAGAGAAGGAGGGGGGTAGAGGGCGTTGAGAGAGCTATTGTCCCTTCTCTCGGGAATGATCTGGAAGTACTATGCAAATCTTCATTTGAAGACCCTGGGAACTGGGGGAGGGCTTTAGCTGCGAGATTAGTAGGAGGGGAGCTCTGCATCCCTGCTCACACACCCTCCTGCCTGGTGCAAGGAGCTGGGGCGAGTGTTTTGAATTAGCAGAAGAGACATTTTCTGCTTTGTGCACTTCTGTGAGGCTTTGCACTCCTTATGTCTCCTTCTTTGTGCTTTTTACTGCCTGCTTCTAAATGTTTGCATAAGAATTGAATAAGGGAGAGATCTAGGAGCTGTGACTAGCAATGATGGAGTCAGGAGGGCACAGGGTGCAGCCTCCCCACCTCACACCCTGGAGTCTCCAGCCAGACAGCAGTGCAGCTCCAGTGGTGCCAGCACACGTATTTCCCCACTGCTGGCATTAGCATGGGCACAGTTCAGTAAGCAAGTGATTCAGCTGGTCGGGAGCAGTGGAGTAAAACAGTTTGCACTTCTCAAATTATTATGATGTAGCCAGGTCTTGAAAGGCCTCCTCTTACAGGGGCAAATGCTGGCAGAGTGGTACCTGCTTTATGAAAGCCTGCAGTCCGCCCTGGCTTGGCTCAGAGCTCTCTGTCACCTGTTTTGTATTAGCACAGGGTCACACTAACTGCCAGTTTCCTGGAAGCTGTGCAGGGTCCTTCTTAGGCCTTGTGGAAAGGGAAATATCCTGATTGCATAGACACGGGGGTGAACAGGGCAGGGTGGGGAGGAGAACTGATTCACATTGAGGCATTTTTGTGTTTATAAGCTGCTGTAAAGGCAGTCATTGTCTTTCCGATTTTGTGACATCATTTTCATGGCATCAGCCATGTTTTGTTTTTCAAACTTCGAGGGTTTTTTTTTCCAGCAAGCTAAAAACTGCTGTTGACCAATGCCAACCCTGGGAAATGCCACATTCTGCTCACCTGGGCAGCTGAAAAGATGCTGCTTTTAAAAAATCTCACCTTCTGCCTAAGCCTTAGGAGCACATGCCCTGAGACCTGATTCTGTTACCTCCAAAGCAATGGAAAACACTAGTGGTTTTGTTCTGCAAGTACTTTACTGCTTTAGAGAGGGAAAGTGTATCACAAACATACTCTCACGTGCACAATTGGGTCTAAATCTGCTCTCTGTCTTTGTATGTGTAACTCCAGAGTGACTCAGCAGAGTTGGAAGAGTGTCCCCTGGAACCCTGTGAGCTGGGAACCTGCCTGGACATGCCCTCCTGCTCCTGTAAGTGCTCCCACTACCTGTGCACACTCACACATCCGTGTAGATGCTTCTCTGAGTACACTTGTTTGCATGCAGGCTGGTGTCTGAACGCACATTCTTCTCAGCCACTCTTCACATATGCATGCAAACACACACACATTCTCAAGTGCACACATCCATTCCCTTTCTCTCATACACATTTGTGCACATACACAGACCTTTTTGAAAGCTCCTGTTTTCAGAACGGTTTTATTTATAGGTCCTGCCTGGTTGTGAATGTGAAAGGGAGAAAGCCCCTCAGAGGGTTCCTTTCATGTGTAAATCAGCCTAGGCTGAGAGCATTGGGGTCACTGAGAGGAGGATTTCACTCTTAATTACTCAGAGAGAAAGCAGGCAGGGGACTTTCTCAAACTAATAGGGTTGTTCTCTGCTGGGGAAAGCAGCTTGAGACGCCCAAGTTTCTCTTGCATCAGACTTTGGGCTCTGATTCACAGGCCTCTTCTGCCAGTAGCAAGAGCTGGTGTCTGTGTGGCACTCAGAACAAACAGTTCAGCTTCCAAGCAGGCTTACATATTAAACATCATTATGTTCATTCTGGTAATTGGGTCTTCTTTGGAGACCAGTGGAAAAAACTGACCTAGTTTGCTTAGTTTTTCAATAAAACTGACATAAAAGTAATGTTAGTTTGTGCTGTATCTGTGGTTTCATCTGATGACCTCAGCATTCTTGCAGACCTGAAAGCTCGCACCTCTTTGCCAAGTAGAAAAATGTTATTGTCTAGAGATTAGTCCAGTGTGCAGGGCTCTGAACTTGGACTTAAAACCAGCACTGAATTCCCAGTCCAGCCGCTGAAGGCCTGTGTGACTTTAGCAGTGAAATGGGATAATCTCTCAAGAATGGGGCTGTTAAGAACAAAAGTCAATATGGATTGTAGTACTCTTGGTAATAAGGCTGGGAATGCCAAGGTAAATGGGTGATGAGCATGTCTTTTTCCTGGAATGTAGTGCAAGCACACAGATTCCCCTGCTGAAGTTCCATTGTCGCCTTTCATGTGGACACAAAACTGAGTCTGGAGGCATGGGAACATCCCAGTCACATGCCACTCTGTCCTCTGCAGGAACCAGAGGACCTGTTTGTACAACCATGCACTAACACCAAGTGCAGCTGGAGAGTTGCAGTAATTGCAGGGAAGAGATCTGTGTTACCAAGCACACGTACACACAAGCAAATCTATTTGTTAACTTTAGTTGACTCAGTTACATTTACATCCTTTCATCTGTACCTCCTTTTCCTATGGCCTCTGCTTTTCTGCATAGGAAATAAAGTCTTTGAGGGCTGAACATTCCCAACCTGTGCACAGACAGTCCCCTGGGAACAGGATTCTTGAAGCTTCGTTAGCTGCTTGCCTAGGAAGGCACCTGTTTGAGGAAGCTTGGGGCAGTGGTGGGGGCCATTGGCAGATGAGGTCAGCAGTCTGAAGTGTCTGCAGAGGTCAGAGAGAAATGAATGGGTCATTTCTTTTGCAAATGAAGAGCTACAGCCTTAGCAGAGCCCAGCATGTGGGTCCAGGCTGTTCCTTTTATGAGCTGATGGAAATGGGGCCCAAAAGGACTTCCCTGATGGAGTTTTGTCGAGGCCTTTGTTATGTTTGCCTCCTGCAGCATGCACTGGGCATAGAATATGGATTGGGGGTTATCCGGACTACCAGCACAGTCAAGAGGATGAAGGCTTTATTGCTGCATAGAAAAACCTAAGGCTGCAGGGTATCCTTATTGCTGTTCCACAAGGAAAATCTTGGTTTAAGATGTAAAACACGTTTCTTTTGCTTTAGTGGTTCCTTTTACCCAACCTATACTAAAATGAATAAATCCAAGGGCTGCTTTAAAATAATGCATGTAACTGAGTAACAGTGATAAAAAAAACCTGGATTCTATTCCTCCTCCTTGTAGTAAATTGTTGGTTACTTCAACAAAGCCCTATGAATGCCTTAGTAGTGTGTTCCTTCTTCTAAACTATTTTGAGGATTTGGGGTGCTGAGTGCTTTATACATGCAAGCCGTTCATGTTAGTAGCACCATCTGTCAATGAGATCTCTTTTTGTCTACTTTTTATGAAACTGTTACTTTCTCTGAATTGCTGATTCAGAATTTTGTTACATAAACACTGTCAGTTCTGTTTTGCCATTTGCTCTCTTTCTTCTTTGCAGACCACCAGGGTCTTCTTTTGCTGTGACATTGTAATGGGAGGTGGAGACACCTCGAGGAGGAGGTTGAAACACAACAGCAATCGCAGTCAATAGCGTCTATGAATTGGGAAAATCCTGCCTCAGTTACAGGTCTCTGTGTGATCTGTGCTATTTTTCCTATGTACAGGTGTTTAAAATAAGGCAGGACATGGAAATAACTGCTTCCCTTGTAGGAGCTCTAAGAACAGCTTCTTATTGTTATTTCAAAGCATCAGCTAGAGTAGGGCAGGGTGAGGGTTTTAAGTGGAAAGCAGCTAAGGTTGTAGTAACTCTGCTCAGGGTTTAGTGCTCACTGCTGTTATGTTATAGTCCCGACAAGTGTGTAGAAGTTAGAAGAGCCCTGGGAACTTGTGCTGGTGCAGTTTAATGCACTTGCTTTAGTGCAGAGCTTGCACTAAAGAGGAAAATTAGCTTAGGTTTAGATTTTATTTTCCAGCATCTGCGATGTGTGAAGGATTGGTTTTTTATGGCTTTTATCTCCATTTTCCTTTAGAAACTTCAGGAGGATTGTCCACCCTTTAGATCTGTTTTGATGTGTTTTAAATGCATGATACAGAGCACAGCCACTCTCAGTAAACTGCAGAAAGAGGGCATAAAATCATAACATGTCTTCAGAGGGGTATGTTCTGTATTTCCTAGGAACACCAGTCAGGTTTACACCACTTTGTGTAAGAGTTCCTGCAAAAGAAGATGGATGTTCCTGAGGGCTTAAAGACAGCTTCGTGTTTGGGGTAAGGCTGAGGTTAGCCATGGAGCCTGTGTCCAGGCAGGAATTTGACAGTAGACATGGGCACAGAGTAGTGCAGTCCCTGAAAATCACAGAAGCCTGCTGAGTTATTGTGAGCTGGAGGAGCTTTTCTGTTTGTGGGCACATAGGTCTGCCTGCCTCACATTGTGCAGACATAACTGAGACATAAAGGAGACTGGCAAATTGCAGAACACTGATGGAAAGGGGAACAGGGGCCTGAAGAAGAGAATTTAAGAGTTTATAGACAAAGGGCTTAAGCCTAGTTGTGAATTCCTAGCGGGCAGTTGGTCTTTAAGTGAAAGCATTTGTCAGGTAACATACTGATTTAGTGTGGGAATTGGATAGGTATCTGCAAAGATTTTTGCACCCTGTTTGCAGTGTGATTACAGGAGATGTTAACAGAGAAAGCAGTTTTACTTTCTACCACGGTATGTATTTGTTCATGTATCTAAACTCTAGGGCAGGCAGTAGAGATGTCATGTGTGTCTCTCTTTGTATGATGTCATGGGGTATGGGCATCTAATGTCCTCACAAATTATGACTAATTGTAAATTAGGCATATAACTTGCTTTTGTTCTGGTAGTACACCACCAAACTGTGAGTATTGTTGGATTATACAGGGCCTGGCATCAGCCACACTTTGCTGCACCTCCTGGTTCATGGTCTATGTCCCCTGTCACACAGCCCCACTCCTGTTTTACCTGGGCAGTGCGCTTGCCATGTCCGTCATGAGCTTCACGTTTCTTGGACCCCACATTATCTCCTTTCACTGCACTGGGACTTCAGTGTCATGATGCAGTTGCTTGGCTGTACTGAGCAGTGGGTGTGATCAGGTTGCATGTCCATGCTGTGCCCGTCACCAAACTGATGCATTCCACAGAGCACCACCAGCAGCTCCTCTCTGGTCTCTGTGTGTGTGTCCCCTTTTCTTGCTTGTCAGGACTCTGTCAGGGAAGGTAGCAGGCCTGGCATGGCAGGGTAATAGGCAGTTCTTCCTACAGTTCCTCCAGCATCCTACCACAGCTCTCGCTGGTGCACAGGGTTGTAGTATTTTGAGATTGGGTCCTCATTTCAAATCTATTTAATTAACTTTCAAAAGCCTCTTGAGCCTTGAACTGTTCCTGTTCTGGAGCCTTGTGAAGTAACTGCTAAGGATTCACAAGTTGCTGATAAACAAGTGCAGAATCAAGCCATGTGGTTGGCCATTCCTGTAAATCATTGGACTCTTCATCAGTTTCGTTCTGGGCTTTTCCTTTAAAGCCCTCTCCCAAACTGGACCCAAGACAATGGACACCAGCAGGCACAGCTCCCAGTGACTAGGATATTGTCACATATCCAAAAGCCTGGTGGGAGGAGCAGACGTTAGGTCTGAATTCATCCTGGCAGGGAGATTCAGCTGAGAAAGGAGGAAAAGAAGGTCAGAGGCAGCTCCAAGGAAACGGCTTTGGTTTAAAATGTTTCATTAGAGAGTTTTCACACTGGAAATATAAAGTACAGGAATACAATTGCTTGGCAGAAGAACCACATTTAGTAACAGTCCTGTATACACTCAGTACTCTGTACAGAAAGAGACAAAATATCCCTATCTCAGCAAAATTATGGGTTCTTCTTGTAAATGTGACTTTTTTTTTTCCAGAAAAACTTACATAATCTGGAGAATTTGTTAATATTGATAAAAGATGTTCTTTTTCCAGTAGACCATTGCTCTCTGCTGTAGCCACATAGCCACACAGCCTTTGCAGGGCAGACTAGTTTAATCTAAGCAGTGTATCAGTGTCAGTCCAGCTGGGAACACTATTGGATGCTCACCTCACATTGTTTTCCTTCCCTTCTGTGTCTGTCTTCGTATTCTCAGTTGTAACTCAGTAAGATAATCAGAGTCACCCCTTTCCAAAGGTTTACTCTTCCCCCTGTTGATTTGATAAGCTCCTTTTTTGAAGATAGTTGTTACCTGCCTCTTGAGCTTTGTCAGCTCAGGGTGTTTTCCCTCCTCCTGCAGACAGGGGTGTGGGTGTTGGACTGGCCTGTGAGATCTGTGTTACCAATGAGGAAGTAAGAAATGGGATGCCAGGATGTTTTGTCTGTTTACTTCTTTTGGTATATAGCTTAACCAGAGAACTGAGCAGTTGGAACATCACAAAGAAGTGTGTGGTGTGGATGGATTTTTCTGTGGGAAGCCAGGATTAGTTTGCATTTGGTTTTTTCTTCTGCTGAAGTTACAGGCAAAAACCTTGGAAGGGCTTTGTCATTACATCCCGGTGGCAGTTTTCCTCAGAAAGAGGTGTTTCCTGACAGACTAGCAAACAAAAGCACACATGCAGTGCCCTGCAAAGGTCATACCTGATCAGACCCTGAAACAGCTGAAGTATAGGTTGTTAATCTTTCACACTGCCAACCCCTGCGGCATGTTTGTACCCAGGTTCTCTTGTCAGCACCTCAAATGATTTTTATGTTCTTCACTGCCTGTGCTGGGCAGTGTGTTGTCAGGGCCACGATGCACCAGCTGACTCTGCAACCTCTTCCCCTGTCCTACAAGTTTGACTGCCTGTGTTCAAGGTCTGCCCTGATACGGTGGAGTGTAACCTTGGACCAGAGTGCTGTGCGAAGAGCTGTGTGCCAGAATGCTGAGAGAAACCTGCTGGGGCCTCCCTGCTTGGGAGCCATGCATAAAGCAGCCCTTGTCCTCCATTCTCGTCTGGCATAGGCTGTAAGGATGTCTGTGCCTGGCTGTGGACCTTGCTGATCGTGACTTGCTGCCTTGACTTTCTGGTTGGCCTCAGACCTGGCCCGTCCCTATGGGCTTCTCAGCAGCTGCTGTGCTGGGCATTCACCACAGCCTTTAGGCCCACCATCTCCATCTGTCTGAGGAGTCGGAGAGTAAATGGGCAGCGATACGAAGGACACTGTGGCATCACGCTGATTTATTGCTATTACGAATGAGAAAGGTGTGGCATTAGCTTTGCCTCCCTTCATTTCCAACTTCCTGCAAAGGCACACCGAAAATCGGTTTGTTGGCAAGAGCTGGGTCCGTCAAGGAAGCAGCCGGCAGGAGGAGCTCTCTAGACATTTCGCTAGCTCATTTACGGGCGCTCAGCTGCATGTTTCAAGGGCATCGGTTTAGATCTACTTTCTCGGGACTTCTTGCAGACAAACCAGCAGCAGCAGAAGACGGGCAGCTCCGTGCTATTGCAACTTCAGTGGTTTCTTTTTAGTAGAGACTTCTCAGGTTCCTTCTCCCACTGTGATGCCTCTCTGTCTTTCAGAAACTTAGGGTGTTCATGAAGATGTTGGGTATTCTTTTTTGGTGCCTGGAAGGGGTCAAGTGTTTCATCTTCTAGGAAAGCTAGTATAAGATTTCATGGACAGCATCCTGACCACAGAGTGAAGAATTCCAAAGCAGTGCTTGACTTTGCATGGAAAAAAAATCCTTCTGGATTCCTCATGACCTCTGACGGGACCTGTAAGGAAAGCTTCAAAATTTATCAGTACCACTCTGAATATTGGCTTGACAAAGTTGTTCAGATAGTTCTGCCTCCTTGTATAGAGTTCATCTTTTTCTTCTGTGAGAAGCAGGTTCAGAGGACAGTAGTCACAGCACTGTGTTCTCATTAGTTAGGTGCAAAGCATAACCCTGCTTAAGGCCAGTCCTGCAGCCCTAAACCTCATGGGCCCTGAGGCTGAGCCTCTGCTCTGCCTTTAAAAGAGAATTAAGAATGTGTTTTTAATTGGTGAATTCTTCTGTAAGTCTGGCCCTCATTTAGTCATCTAAATGGGAACAAGGTGCTTTCTGCTCTTCAGTGTTGCTGTAATAATTATTTTGATTCTGAATGTGCCAGAAACTATTCTAATGCATATCAGTGTAAATGAAGTCAATAGAGATTCTTCAGATTTACCCTGGTGCTCAAGAGAATGGAATTCATACACTTCAATTTACAGTGTATTAAGTGATCAGAATTAATGAAGTTGCAACAACCTTTTCCGTTCTTGTTTACATGTTTTCTCCCTATTCACTCATAATGTACATGATGCAGGAAAAGCAGGGAGTTGAAAAGGCAGCGTGTGGGTCAGATATGTCCCCTGGAGCACAGCATTGTGCTTCAGCCTGTAATGATATTTGCAAAGCTGCTAGAAATGCTGCATGTAGAAATGGCACCTTCTGACTCAGCTGATGCTCACAAACGCAGCCTGGTGTTCAGAACCCTCACTGTATTCTGAAAGCTAGGAAAATACTTGTACTTAGGAACAGGGATAGTGTTCTTCAGAGCCACTGGAGTTTAACAGATGCAGAACAATTCATCTTTCTGTTTTTGAGAATCATATTTCAGTGTTGTCCCATAGTTCAGTCTGAAAGTTAGGAATAATGCAAACCATTGGATTCACCTTTCCTTTTATTCTGAGATTTGGAAGTCACTTGGGATGTCACCAAGAAAACCTCCTTTTCCCAAGACCAACTGAAGGTTATCCCACTGTGCTTTGTTCACTTCAAGGTTGGAATGACCAAAGATTGCCTTTGGTTTTCACAATGTTTAAGGCTAAACTTGTGAGTCTGCATGCTCATCTGGACATCATTTCTGTCTCACTGCATGGAACAGGACAACTTCTAAATGCTCCATCTGATCAACTTCAACAATTTCAGAGACTTCCTATTATTACTGGGAGACAGAACAGTAATTTCTGAAAATAGTAGGAAATCAAAAAGGGAAAAATAAGGGAGCAGCAGTAATTTAGATACCACTGGGTTTGTAGATGAAGGAGCTGGGTGATGGCACTCGCATACCAATGCCTTTATCTCATCTCTGTCCATCACTCTAGAAAAGTCATCATGTGAGCACACTGAAAGATCTGTCACCAGATAAACATAGGGCTTGTGTGCAACCTCTGCAGAACTGGAGGAGAATGAATATCTGAAGTTAGAAGGAAAAAGGGTGGGAGAGACATAGCAACCCCAGTATGGGGGAGTTGAGGGTACCCTGGTAAAGCATCAGAGTAGGTGAGTGCAGAAAACTTGACAGGGACATTTAGAGAACCCATCTACTCAGAGAAGGGAGTTACGACATTAAAACACTATTGTAGGAGAGAATGAGGGATTCTTGAAGAGCAAAATGTTCGGATCACAGCAGCCCATACATAGTCTGCATGGGGGCACACCCCCTAACCCTCACCAGGACACCTGAGAAAGGTTCTTTCAAACCGTGTGGGCTGGTTCTGGCTGATGTATGACTTGCTGAAAACCAGAGAAACTGGTTGGTAACTCAGGCAGGCTAGAGTGGATCCCAGGGCTGGACAGAGCCCCAAGCAGAGCCACACAAGCGGCTCACTGTGAACTTGGTCCCTGCCTGGCTGCTGTTCTCTGTGCTGGTGCATCTTAGGGGCTACTGGGCAGTCTCTGCGCATGAAAGTACTATGCAGAGGCAGGTAGTCTCTGGAAGTTGGTGCATGTACGGCAGATTCCTAGTTCTTTTTACCTCTTTTTACTTATGTACTTGCATAGCAATGTTAAAAGATGAGAGAGACCCTCAGAGGAAAGAATAGTGAAGTGATCCTGGACTCAGGATTTGTAAAAGCAGGGGGAGGAGAGCCGGTGGTTGTGTTTGAGGAGGGCAGAGCATGCTGGATTCACAGGACTCAGCTTTAAGTACAACTGATTTAGATTTCTGATTGAAAGCCAAGCGTGTCTTAATACAAGTTTCAAGTACTGTTCTATTTTCTGAATGGTAGGGGTTTTTCCTTCCTCCCCTCTTAGTGCTGCGTGTCCAAGCCCACCAGGTAATAACATAACACCACTAGTGCTTCCAAGTTCTGTTTCTTTAAGAAGTTCATAAAACCTGTCACAGTACCCTGGTAAAGCTCTTTCTGCTGTGTTATCTAATCCAAAGTAGTTTGTATCAGATTTATGTTCTGGCAGCTTTGTGATAAACTTGGACTCTACCACATGGCAAACACAAAAGATTACTTAAAGTTGTTGTTATTGAATTTGAAGGACTCTTTTGTTTCATGGAGTCCACACCCTCATACCAGGGTTGTGGTCTCCAATGTCTCTGCACCTCATACATTTACAAATTTAGGTAGCCTGGAATTAAGACATTTCCACCAGTAACAATTTTGGTACATTTAACCTGTTCTTTGTGTTAAAATTGTGCATGGGTTGGAACTAAATGATCTTAAGCTCCTTTCCAACCCTCACTATTCTATGGTTCTATGATTCTATGTCAAAAAACACAGTAGATGATATAAAGGATTGGAAAATTGAGTTTTGAGGCTTTGACCAAATGCTCCTTGAGGTTTCTCTTCTCTCATGCAAGTCTCCTTAAACCTGATGTCTCAATTCATGAGGCATCTCTGAAGCCCTGGATCATCTTTGTGATGTTCTAGGGAAAGACAATTACACAGAAAATCATCAGACTCTCAATTCCCCTGGTGTGAGGCCTTGCAAACTTAAGCCTGAAAATATAAAAGACTGGAACTCTGATGTCAATCACACCCTCAACACAAAGATTATAGGTGTAACCAGAGGAGGAATTCACCACAAAGCCTCTGTGATCTGAAATCAAGCAGAACTTTGGAAACAGCTGCCAAATACCCAAGGCCAGAGACCTCTCATCCTGGGGCTGTTTCTCATGTTATCCAGTGCTCTAAAGCTTGTTCTATCCTCAGTTTATAGAAAGAGGAAAGATTACTGACACCTATTTCAGAAGTTGTAACACTTTATTTGTTGGGGTTTGGTTCGGTATGGTTTTTATAATGAATCTGCTTTTGGCTGGAGGAATAGTGGTTTTTCTTACTACAGGAGAAAAACATTTTTACTATCTCTGCACTTCCAAGTGAGAAGTTCACCTTCTAACATCAGGTGTACCCTTGGGGTTGCAACTAATAGTGACTACCATCATTAATAGTACAACGTCTGTACTGTTTAACTGCCTCTGGAGTGAAAGATCAGTTTAATCATTAATGTATTCATCTTTAAATTACTTGTCTTGAAAAGGTTGTATATTACTTGTGGGGGACCATGCAACCTGGTCTTTATATTGTTTCTGTACTCACACATGTTCAGAGTCTGGTTCTGCTGACATTTGTAAAGCATTCAGGGCATCTGGGGGGGTTCTTCTAATGTTATATCCTAAACACATGACTTCAGCTTAGTGGCACTCTGGGGGTGAGGGGGTGTCACCCTGTAGTGCTCTCAGACCTGTTGGAAGTCTGGGCGTACGAAGGCAGGAGCTGAAAGTGGCAGGGACCTGCAGAGGACACAGGGAACTTTCTCAGCTGGCTTCTTGTTCCCAACTCCATGCTCTGTACTGTTGTGTTCTGCTGTGAGAATCCTTCAGTTCTTCTTCCCTTTGGGTCTTTAATGCTGGCAGATGGAAATCCAGTTCAACTTTCAAAAACTCTGAATAATTTATTAAGAACAAAATTGTTGGGTCTGAGAGCTGGTTCCTTCTCTCTCTCTTTCTCCTTTTCTCTCTGCAAACTGCCTTTCAGAAGTGAAGTTTCTAATTACAGGTCAGGGAGGCAGGTTTAATCACACAGCAGAGCTCTTGATGCAGCATTAGAGAGTGTTATTTATACACCTGAATTAATAGAGATGCAGCATTTCAGTTGAGAAGAATAAGGTGGGTTTCAATTTCACTCTTTTATGTGAAACAAACCACATCAGATTCACTGGGCTCTTTTTTTTCCCCCTAAATTGGGATTCTGAGTCACTAACAAGTAACTGCTGTGCAGAGCTAGAGCAAAAAGAAGCAAGAATAGACAGAGAACTGCTCATGTAGCAGGGGAACAACATAATCAGGATATATCAGGAAAAAAAGCCAGGAGTGGATAGAAAGAGGAAGCCATTGGGAAAACTGAACAGGGTAAAAGCACACATGTACCTGTCTATCCCAAGGAAGACTTTTGGGGAGTAGTAGCATCCACAGAAACTGCAGGGCAATTTGCAGTCTTTTGGCATGCACTCAGGTACCTCAAAATGTTGTTGTTCTTTTAAGTCCAAGAATAGGAGAGGTGGAGAGGAAACCTAAAGCGTATGAGGAGTCCCTTGTACTCTGTGCTGCAGGGAATAGGATCCCTGCACTGTCAGCATTTAGAGTCACTGTCAGCTTTTACTGGAGGTATTGGTTCTGTAGCATTGAGGAGTGGGGAGTCCTTTATGGGATTGTTCCTGCAGTGTTGTGAACTCCATTGTGGCTTACTTACACCAGTACAGAGATTGACTTTCTTTGCTGTTTTGGATATTAAACTCACAATACCTGTGGACTTCCACCCAGTTTTCTCTCTGTCTCTAGCTTACGTAGTTTTGGCTTCATGTTTGGTTATTGCGTGGCTGTTTGGAAAGTGTGAAAATGTCCATGAGTTTTCCAGACTTCTTTCAGGGTTAAAAAATGGGTGACCTGTGCATCTGATTCCCTAAGTTACAGAATACACTGAGTTGACTGAGATCCTGATGCCAGGAGTCATCATTTGGGCCCTGCAATAGGTTTGTGTGTCTCCCACTAGGCAGATGCATAACAGCAGTTCTCATGGTTGCAGTTCATGAACCTCTCCCACGGTGTGCCCAGGTATGCTGCAGAGCTATGGAGCAACCTGTGACCTGCCAAACCAACATACCTGACACATGAAAATCCCAAAGTGACAAAGTGTTGCTGTGCTTCAGAATAGCTAAAACGCAGGTTCTGTGGGTATGGAGCAAAGCATAGCAGCCAGAATACTGGGTCTCAAGCTCAATATGTGAGACTTGGCGTGGCCTTATGCTCCTAGAAGCAGTGTTTTGGCTGAGAGTGGTAGGTTTCTAGAAGCTGTTCTCATCAGTCCATAAGCTAAGCTGAGAGACAGATGAATGCAATGCAGTCAGTACCTATATGATCTATTAGTTCAGGAGAAAAAGGTTATCTACTTTTGTAAATTTACTTTCAATCCCAAGATAATATTTTTGTTTAGTACACCCAGACTGTGAACCTTGTTCTCATGTATGTCTGCAAATCATTACCACAGAGCTGGAGCAGTGTGTGCAGGGAATCCAAACGGATTCTACAAGTACAGAGAAATTCAGTTGCAGAGATGGGGTCACAGGTCTGAGAGAGCAAGCAAAAGAGAAGTCTTCAGCAGAGAAAGATGGAAAACACCACTCCCCTGGAAACAGTGGGAGCAGCCCAGCTATGCTTCCTAGACTTTGCATTGCCAACGGGAGGTTCTCTACCAGCCTGCAAGGGAGGAGGATGTGAGGTCTGTGTGTGCTCTCCCTGTGACATCCCTGTTATTACTGTCACATGCAGGTGGCTGACACCCACTGTGACAGAGACAGCAAGGGTTTGATGTTGTGCTGTACCAGACAACTTGGGTTGTGTGATAGTCAGGCTGCCCTTCCTGTGGGAAGAGATTTACAGAACACTGTTGCTTTTTGGTATCTGTGTGGTTTTCTCCTCCAAAAATAGATGCCTGTTGAAGTGGGAGTATTTCAGAGATGGGAGGAGATTAGCAGTGATGACATGGATGGTCATGTTTCAGGGCAAGCACCTGTAAATCAGTCTAAGTCTGTAAGTAGCAACCTATTAAACTGAGTTCACCTCAGCAGCACTCCCCCTGTGTCTGTTCAGGAAGGCTGGAGCCAGCTCCCCAGCTCTCAGAGTAAGACTAGTGCTACAAGCTCAGCCTTTTCCCATCTCCTGTACCAGTGCAAATGGAGCAACTATGGATGTTTACAGCTTACAAGACAAAACACATTAAAGAGGTGATGACATCTTTCTAATACATCTTGTGCATCTCTACTTCTGTCTTACCCATTTCTGACCCTTCTTGGAGCTCTGAAATGCTTTTTCTTCTTGTTTAGTTTTTAGGAGCTTTTTAGTAGAGACATTTTTTGTAACAGATGTGTTAGCTCAAGGCTTCCAGTGCTGCCTCTCCTGTTTAGCAGCAGGGCTGCTAGCAGGGACACATTGCCTGGTTTTCTAGAGGTGAAGTATACTGCTGTTCTAAAACCCCATGCCCTTTCCAACCTGGAGGTTATTCACTTGAATCCTCTGTTATTGCCACTGGCTTCTCCCCTTTCAAAAAGGACTCTGCCACGTGAACTTCCTGACTGAGCTGCTGCGAACTCCTGTTTAATGAACTTCGTGTAACAAAGTGTTACGAAAACATTTCCTATGGCTACATGGCTTAGCCACAATGTATTAATGATTGTTAACTTCCTTTGTGAACACACATTCTATACTTGGGAGCTGCTGGTGAAAATATTATAGGGCAATGGAGCTCAATTCAGTTCTTCCATCAAATTCCAGAGTGATTTTTGACACAACAGGGGTTTTGTGTGTGGGTTCCACTATTTCGTGATCTTGGGTTTCTACAAGAATAATATAAAGCTCACCAAGGCTCTAAAGGTAGATCTATTTTCTGATATTTAACTTTTCTGATAGGTGCTCTCCCTTTTATATAACATATATATACTTACTTTTATATAACTTACTTTATATAACTTAGAATTTACAGTGAATACTGCTGTGAAAGAAGATCCAGTCATTTCAAATATTAGGCTTTAATAGTAGTTGATTAACTTCTCTTCCTTTTTAAAGGAAGCTGACAAAGTTCCATTGTTCTTATTAGCTTGTCACCACTAGATTGGAGTGTAGGTTTATAGAACATTGTCTTTGTTACAGCAATCTGTAGTAGATACTTCAGAGAAAGTATCTAGTATAAGATGTACAATAGAGTCACTTGGTTTCTCATTGTAAGGGTGTTTTCTTCTGTAGATGAGGCAGAGTGAATATCCAGCAGGCACTGAGGTTTCAGCTCTGACCTCAGCACACGAGCTGGTCCATAGGGTCTAATAAACCACTGATTCCAACAGGGATTGCATCCTTTCTTCAAGCTAAGCGTGTGCTAAATGGCCTACTGATCTCAGATCTGTTAAATCCATTCATTTGTCTCCTATTTAATGTAACTGGCTGTTCCAGTTAATGATATCATGCAGGACTAGACACACTTCTGAGTGTTCACCTGCAGCCTTTCTCCCTTTTGCTTGTTTTCCTGAAGAAACAAGCCTGGCTCTCCTGATCATGGCTGTTGAGAACTTTAATCGTTGAATCATTGGGCAGCAGGTTGGAAGGGACCTCAGGGATCATCTGGTCCAACCTTTCTAGGCCAAGTATGACCTAGGCTAGATGTCCGAGCACTCTGTCCAGCCAAATCCAATGCTGGGCCATCTCCCACTTTCCAGGGAGATTATTCCAGTGGCTGGTTGTTCTCATGGTGAAAGTTTTTCATCTTGTGTCCAGTCAGAATCTCCCCAGGAATGACATTATTATGGAGCTGGTTTATTCTGTCAGCTGTTCTCATGATTCTGCAGCCATTGCAGGTGATCTCTGTGCTTCAGGCTGACAGCTGTCTCTGACCACTCTGCCAGGTAAATTCAGTTGAGCATCAAACTGCAGAGCAGCAGGTTGTGAACAGTGAAGAGCTGTTGTTTTCTTCTGTCACTGTTCACAAATAGCAAGTTGTAATGAAAACACTGGGAAATATGCCTGAGTAGGTCCAGAGAGCAATTAGAGTTCTAGATAGACAACACAGATCTCTTTGCACATCTTCACACCAGTGCTGTCCCTGCCCTGCCTGTGGGCATGGGGATTCCAGTGATGCCAATGCTGAATTTTCCAGAAGGCACTGGTTTGACAAGGCAAGTGCATACCTACTGGTATGTATGAGCTCAGTAAGGTAACTGCTGCAGATCCAAAAGGTTTTGAAGTCACCACTTCTTCAGGTCCAGTTACAAACACTGTTCTCCCAAGACAAGAAGAAAATTGCATGCCAGACAATTTGCATCCAAAGAAATCAAAGTGAATGTCAATAGCCCTCTTTCACAGATGAGGAAACAGATTTCAGCAAGGATTTACACAAATGAGAGAAAAATAGGCATCAAATCTTGTATTAGAAGGATGCTCTTGTAAATACATGTCCTGGGTTTCACTAATAAATGTGCAGAGTTCCTTCTGGCTTTGGAGTTTGGGAGTTACTGGCAACAACTGGTATGCCTCTGAGATGATGCATTCATCACTTCAGGATTGTGCTGGTAGTCCCTTTCCTTGCTGAAACACGTCACCCTACTTTCCTTCCAGGAACTATGGCTCTCAACTTCTCAAGAAACTTTTGTTAATTGCAGTGTAAACAGTTTGTGGGGAGGGGAGGAATCGACTGATGCAGAAAGAAATCCAGTTCTGCATGTCCTGGGCTGCATCAAAAGAAACGTGAGCCCCAGGCTGAGGGAGGTGATCCTGCCCCTCTACTCTGTTCTTGTGAGACCCCACTTGCAGCACTGTGTGCAGTTCTGGTGTCTTCAGCATCAGATGGACATGGTGCTGTTGGAGTAGGTCCAGAGGAGGCCACGAGGATGATCAGGGACTGCAGCACCTCCCATATGAAGACAGGCTGAGAAAGTTGGGGCTCTTCAGCCTGGAGAAGAGAAGGCTGCGTGGAGACCTCATAGCAGCCTTCCAGTATCTGGAGGGGGCTACAAGGATCCTGGAGAGGGACTCTTCATCAAGGACTGTAGCAATAGGATAAGGGGTGATGAGTTTAAACTGAAACAGGAGAAGTTCAGGTTAGGTATAAGAAGAAGCTCTTTACTGTGAGGGTGATGAAGCCCTTGAACAGGTTGCCCAAAGAAGAGAGAAATGCTCCATCCCTGGCAGAGTTCAAGGCCAGGTTGAACAGAGCCTTGGGTGACGTGGTCTAGTATGAGGCATCCCTGCCCATGCAGGCGGTTGGAACTGGATGATCTTAAGGTCCTTTCCAACCCAAACCATTCTATGATTCTATGTACAGAACAGTAAAGACCTGGCTGTGGCAAAACCCTGTTCCCAAATTTTCTCGAGTGCTCTAGGGAAAGGCTGCACCTCTGTGGGTAGCATGGTTGGCCTGGGTGAGTTACTGGCATACAGCTGTTGGTAAAAAATACAGTCTGTGCCATTGCCTGAGTAAAGAACTCTTCATTTTCTAGTAGGCAGAAAGAGTTGCCAGTGCCATTGAAATTTGGTAGCTCTGAATAGTTGCTGTAAATTTCATCTGGGCAATATCCCCAATTGTGTTAGATATAATTACATTCAAAGTTCTTTTTAATCATTTATTTGGAACACGGCCCAAGATTCAGCAGTTTTGGATTGGGACAGAAATTGAATTATTTATTATCAATTAGAGGTTGTCAGAGCCTTTGACACCACGTCGAGCTGGCATTGTTTGGGATCTGTATTAATGATCCTATAGATAAAAGCATGAAATTATTGGTTAGAAAGCTTTTATTCCAGGCTGAGAAGGCTGGTTTGCATACTTGGCTGGGTGCTTCCTTACACTCACTGTCATTATGGTCTGTTTAATCAAGTCAATGTTGCCTGTGGAATCACTTGCCCATAAATTGATGAATTGAGTGCAAGAATAATTCCCCTTAGATGGAACCCAGTTGTGACTTCCCTTGCCATCCCAGCCCAGCACATTTAGACTCTTCTGCTTTGGCTGTGGCCTGCTATAGACCCTGGAACAATCTTTGTCACATCTGTTCTTTTCTTACGAGAGCAATTTATTGATGGCTGTTGGGTGCTATGGTAGTGCTGAGCTTTTGTTCCCCCAGGTGAGGGGATGGAGATGATAAGCTCCCAGGTGTTCTTGAGCTCTCCTCACAGCTCTCTCCTGCATCCTTTTCTCATCAGTGTGGGTCTGAAAAATGATTTTTCTTACTGTGTTTTGGCACTATGCAAGAAACCGCAGCTCAACAGGAAGATCATGTAACAGAAGACTGCATAGGGTGATCCCAGACATATTGCTGCAGAAATAGGAGCTGCCAGAAAATTGGAGGAAATGAGCATGGAGAAGATGCCACTTGTCTTGTTGAGTGGTGAAGGAGTGGCTGAGGAGAAAGGCTGCTCATGTGCCATAATCCCCATGTCTTCTGGATTTGGCTGTTGCTAGGGTTAGTATATCCTTAGTGGGAGAAAGAGGGAAAAAAGCCCTTCTGAGGACACACTTGCCCAAGTTTTTATAGCAAATCCATTTTTTTTCTGCCTGCACTCTTTGGTGCTGGAAAGAATGTGCATCACCCAGTACAGAGAGTGATCCAGCATGTTGCAAGATATGATTTGAGCCAGGTTATAAGAAGTAACATTCTAGATCTGGGGAGAGAGCAGGAACTTCTCACATGATATCACTCATAACTCCGTCACCAGTTCTACTCCTCATTGGAGTCAGTTTCCCTACCATCAGCCTGTGAATGCCACTATCAATTCTTCAAATATATGTGCATTTCTCAGTGGGATCACTGCTTTAGTAGGTTTTTTCTTCTTCTGATTTCTTTCCCTGCTTTACACACACTTATCAAAAGCAGGGTTGTCCCACTGCCACAAGGAAATCATCACATACCCCACTTTCCCAATTATTTCATTACAGCAGAGGAAACTGGAAGCAGAGAAAGACAGGGGTTCTCATTTTACTGGGAAATGCTGAGATTTCAAAACCTTTTCCATTCTAGAACAAATCCTGGTTTAAATCAAACCTTTGTACAAAACAAAACTCTGAAAGCATTGTTTTGATCAGAGCAGTTCCTCTGATTTCAGTGGATTTCCAGATCAGTTCCTCTGATTTCAACAGAAAAGAGTTATTTTATAGAGCTTTATGCCACTTTTTCTGTAGTTGTATTTTTTGTTTTGAAAAGTTTTTCTCAGCAATGTCCAAAAAATGGCAAAGTCGCCCTTTTTGACATTATTGAAATATCTTTATTTTGCTGAACAGAGAAATCACCGTGTTTTTCAAAACAGTTGGTTTTCAACACATAAATTTTTCCCTTTAGCATTCCTCCCCACACAGACACTCGTTCTTGAGACAAATATTTTAATGCTACATAACTCTCAATCCTTTCAAACTGGAGCCTCTTTGGGGAGAAGTACCTCTTCCAGTGAGCTCATTTGGGAAAGCTGAAGCTGCATGTATCCAGCCTCTCAGGCTCAGTACTGACTTCCACAAAGGAAAGTATGCAACTGGAATTCCTGGAACAGACCTCTCTTGAAGTCTGTGCTTTGTATCAAAGATGCTATTTCTCAAGGAAAAAACAAAACAAAACCCAAGCCAACAAAAGCCTGTAGCAACAAATCAACAAAAATAACCCCACTTCTATATAAATCAGCTTTTGTCTTGCCTTGCAGAAGAGGCAATGGCCCCTTCATCTGCTCAAATCCTTCGGGGGGGGCGGCAGAAGTGGAACTGGAGAACGTGGCCTGTGGAGCTAAAAACGTGCAAGCAACTTTTCTTTCCCAATGTGGTAGCGATGTTTCTGATTCCCCTTCCTTCGGAAGCTGACAAGCTGCAGCAACTCTCAACTGAGGCAGGCTTGGGAAATGACTAATTAAACAGTGATTGCAGGATTGCTTCCTGACCCGGGTATCAGACCACAAGGGTGAAGCTTCAGAAAGATAGAGTGAACGCAGGAAGCAGTCCTGCATATTTCCACAATAGGGGCATTATGGAGACATGCCCCGGAGGCTGCTTGAGACCTCGCTGAATGGATCCTGATACCATCGGGGAATGGAGTACCTGCTAGTTCAAAGCAAGCCTGAATGCAGGTTTTAATCCTTTCTGACAATTGTTGAGAGGAAATGGCCTTTCCTCTGACCTTATCGTTGTAAACAACAACTAGTCATCAGGTTTGCCCTGCTGAGGGAATAGTCAAGGTCTATGCAAGGGTTTTGCTTCAGGTTCCCCCCCCCCCTTCTTTCCTGATTACAATGGTTTAATTCTCAAGACCTGAAACGCATTCTCACCCCTTAATACACTCTTCAGGTACATTCTTTCTTAATTACTGAGTCCAGTACAGCTGGGCCTGGTTCAAATTAGCCTCAGAGCTGCAGGCGGACATCCTATGACCAGTTTCAGTTCTCAGTCCTGTGGTTGTTCTGCGATGGCTGTTGTGA
Source organism: Pezoporus flaviventris (assembly GCF_033815535.1). Classification (NCBI taxonomy): domain Eukaryota; kingdom Metazoa; phylum Chordata; class Aves; order Psittaciformes; family Psittacidae; genus Pezoporus; species Pezoporus flaviventris. Next base: position 4,137,285 of record NW_026892589.1, on the reverse strand, counting down.
GATGCCTTTTGGGTACACCAATACCCCCAGAACTGGGTGTGAGACAAGCTGACGAACGTTTATAGCATGACAGAGAATCACCAAGACCTATTTTCAAATGGCCAGCAGGCAGGAGGGAGGGCTCGCTGCTGGGTGTCATTAGTGTGGCAGTTGTAATGCGATGGAAGGATGTGTGCGCTTCTGGAATTGCAGCAGTGGGTGGATTTAATTGTGGATTCCTATGGCTTTCAGTGCTAAGATAATACAGATGACAGAGGAAATGACACAAAAGTTTTGCTGCTCCTGGAGTTCACGCCAGTTGTGTATAAGCAGCAGGACAGGGTGAGATGCAGAAGAGGGGTAACCTGCTGTACTGACAGAATTTCAGGGTGCTGAAACCCACTTTGCCTCAGATCCGTGTGGTACAGGCCTCTGGTATTGAGAAGCCCATCACTGTGGCCACCTGTAAGCATCCCCTTGCTGCTTATCAAGTGCTAAATGGTATAACAGAGCTCAGCTGTCACAGCCCTTCTGTAAGGGAGTTTTTCAGAGCTATTAGGAGAGTTCTTCTGTGCCTGGTCATAGACCTTGGCTGGGTACAGGAGATTCCTGATGGCTTTATTTGAATGGCTTTTTGATCCCAGTGGTGGTTATGGGTAGCACTTACATATCTGCTCTTTGGTCCCCCCATGCTAAGTCACACAGCAAACCAGAAGAGCTTGCTTTCTTGAGCTGCCTAGCCTGGTGCCAAAGGGGAGCTGGGCTGCAGGAGCCAGTGTGCCTGAGTTCTCTGGAATTCACAGCTATTGTACTGAAGCAAAGGAACGTTTCTTCCTGAGGTAAAGATAATGAACTGTAATTTTTCCTTGTTATTCTTGGTTGACTCAGCTTAACATCTGCTTCTCTAGCTTGTAAGGATCCTTACTCTCTGCTTTGAGAAATGGGCTGTTTTATTTAGTGGGCTGAAGTTCACCATATATAGGTCCCTATTTCTAGTGAAAAACCTGTAAGGGTCTGCAAATGAGACACGGTTAAAACCTGCTTTCCCTGGTGTTGTAGGAATGTGTGTGCGAGCCTTGGCAGGGGAAGAGGAGACTGGTGGACTTCTATAGAAAGGGATGGCTGTTTCTCCACAATTACATACTAACTGTGGTAAGTTTGGGCTATGCTTTTGTTGTAATATATCTGTGAGCAAGGGGAGAAGCCTGAACACTGCAGGGAGCAATCTCTGAACATTGTGTATGTTGTCTGCCAAGTAGATGATCAGGGTCTCAAGTGGTGAAGGAAACAGGGTTGGATGTGCCCTGTGCTATGTATGGCACCTGTGTGTGCTGTGGCCTTGAAAGGACTGTACCTAAGGGGCTGGATTGCTCTGATTTTTCATTAGGGATCTATGGCTGTGGGTGAAAAGAGGGTGTTATAATAAGTATTTTCAGTCTGTCCTGTAACCACATGAAGTTGTTCTGCTTGATCCATACCAAAATGAGTTGGGTTCACTTTGCTTCTAGTTTCTGTTCAAAAAGCAGCTATACAAGGCTGTACAAGGCCCATGTGACACAGTGGGTCTGAGACATGAGTCAATGGGGAGGATCTCAAGAAGCTCTGATGGGATGTGCCTGAAAGGATTTCCTTTCCTCCTGCCCTGGGGTTCTCCCCTGTGGCAAGGTCCTGTAATTGGGCTGCTTGGAGAGCTGGTCTGGTTATGGTGTGTGCTCTGTACCTTTGCAGGACACCACAGGGCAGGGGGGCAGCACCACCTTCCCCCCAGCCCCTTGTGTGTGCTGCCCACATCATCTGTGCACTGTCTGCATCAGGGTTGCGTTGTCGGAAGACTGAAAGGAAGACTATTAGAGAAAGTATTCCCCTTTCAGTTGGGATTAATGCAGTATTTACTGCAAGAAACTGTTCTTTCCACCCCACCCTCTGAGATCTACTTGTTTGTATATTTGCAGGTAGTAGCTCTTTGCCTTGTTGTGGTATTACCTGTGCTAAAGAGAATCATAAACAGCTCAAGAACTTGTTGATTCAGCAGTGGGAGCTGTTTCGATAGTGATAAAATGTTGCTTCTCCCTCAGTTACCGAATACCTGTTACATTTTCTCTTCCCACCCTGAGGTTCCCTTTAAAGCTCTCTGAACGATTTCCTCTACTTTATAGCGCTGTAACAAAGGGTGGGTGGCTGAATCTCTGTGCCGGCTTTACCTGAGCAAAAGGGCCCACAGACCAGCTGAAAGGGTGCCTGTCAGCAGGCTGCTAATTGCATGTGTCCGTCAGCAGGTTGTCCTTCTACCAAAGAATGTTATCTTGAGATGAATCCATAGGCAGCACAGAAGGGTCTTGTTGAGAGAGGCAGACCAGGGAGCTATAGAGTGCTGCTACTTATCAGAACAGTGTCTTCACAGCAGGTGCAGGAGGGAAAGAAGAGCACTGGCTATGTGAGAACTGCTTTGCCTTGCAGCGATGGTGGTAAAAGGGAGTTTGCTTTGCTTTCCTTTCCCACAAGGGACCACTTGTGTTGCATTTTGTGCTGCTCTGCAGCATTTCTGAAGTCTGCAGTAACTGGTTAGCATTCTGTGGTGGTTGGTTGTGGTGAGTGAATGCTGCTTTCCTGCTTCTTCTCTCCCGTGCATGTTACACTGCGACACTTCAAATGAACCACTTGTAAAGAAGAGCAATCTTTTGTTTCAGAGTTTAGTGGGTGCTGTCATGGGTTGCCTGGACAGTCTCCATACCTGAGATTTCTTTTCCTTTCTATAAAGGAACAGCACATTTTGCTGTTCTGCACAACCCAGGCTCTAGAAGTGTCCAAATACTCTTGTACAGTTCAAGCATTCCCTGTGGCACGTCTTGGAAGTTTCTTACTGAGGCAAGGGAGAAGGGCAGTCACTTAAAGATATTCTCACATATGTGGTTAGCCTTTTCTGTTCTACTGAGAAATAATCACAGGCACTTCCAGATTGCTTCTTTGACTCACAGGAAGCATCAACAGAGCTGACAAGGTCTCATTCTCAGTATGGCCTATATTGTAATTGGGATGTATATTGTCATCAGCACCCTGAGACCCCAGGGGAACATGAACTGAGGGTTTTGCTTGTCTGTCCTTACTGCGTGCATGTGAGAGTCTCATGAATATTTTTGAAGCAGGTCAGATGCTTGCTATCACAAATCTGTAGGGGCCTTAAGGAAAGCAATCCTTTGAGCAGGAGTGAAGGTGGATTTCTCCTTCCTTGCAAGACTGCTCAAGGAGTGCTGGAATAATCCTGAAACAGGAGTGTGCTTTCACTCTGAAGTTGGGGAGAGGAGGTTCCTGATCTTCATTCAGCTGCAGGCTGGCACTAGCACATGTCTGGAGGCAGTGGAAGAGCCAGGCAGGACTGTGGGATAGCAGTGATTTACTAGATATGGAAATGGAGACAGCAATTTTGCTGACTACATGGTGGCAAGCAACTTGATAATAAGGAGACTTGGGGTAGAATGGTAGAATCCTCTTCTTCAGTAACTGTTGTTATTTAGAGGCACTTACGTTATTAAATGAACGCCTCGCAAACTTCATTACCCAGCAAAACATCACATGTCATGCTGTTGGGAAGTGGGAAACAGGGAAACTGAAGCAGTGTGTCACCCCCAGAGCGAGGCAGAGGAAATCCTCACACTGCTGGAATTCAGCTTTCATGCGGAATGGCTCATGAGATCCTCTTTCACCTGACCAGGCAACAGGGGTGTGCCTGAGCCCTCAAAGGAGAGGGCTGGGTGGAGGTGCAGAGTAAAGTGCAATTCACATGGGGTGGTAAGACTGTGCATCCTTATCACTTCAGAGCCTGACTGCCAAAGCCTCTGGTCCAATATTAGCCCCACTATTGACTGAGAAACAGGACTACTGAGGAGCCAAGAGGTTTATCCCTGAGCTCAGCAGCAGCCCTGGGAATAGAAACTGGTATTGGCAAAAGAACTTGCTGTCTGTCTGGAACATGAGGGTAGAGAAGCCTGTGTTTAGCCATTTGTGTCTTTGATTGTTGGAAGTGGGCAGGAATTTTCTTGTGCTGTTGAGCCAGTGCTACATCCATGATTAGGGCCAAGTTTTGTTCTGTTTCCTTGAGCTCACACTGCCATTCACTGACTTATGTTGCCAGAGCTCCCTTTCATGGGTTGGTCACAACCTGAACCTAAGTGAGCAAAAGACTGGGGAGATCCCAAACACTGCCATGCTCTTAACTGAAGTTCCCTTCTAAGGCACATGCAGGATCACTAATCCTCTTCCTGCACTTGTGATGCCCTGAGGGCTGGAGCTGAACTTCTGATTGGGGGTGGAGTTGTTCACAGGAGAGGAAGCCTGTGTTTTGGTGAAGGTGTGGAAGGGGCAGGTGTCCTGCCTCCTGCTCCTCAGCAGCCAGAAGGTGTTCCTGTTCTTCAGGGCTGCATACATCCAGGTAGACTTTTGGGTTTTTTGAGACAATCTAGTCTCTGCTCTGGCCTCAGTGCTGGAGAACTTACCCCCCACTCGCTCTCCTGTTGGCTTGCTTGGCTTTGCCTTAGAGCCAGGGAAGACCTTTCCTGTAAACTCCTGCACAGAGGAGGTCTGTTGCTGTGAACTCTTGCATAGCAATGAGAGGAAACAACTTTGGGCTCCCACCACACGTTATGCAACAGGGCTGGATTTGGTGCTGTTTGTCACTGTGCAGCCCAGCACTAGCAAGCTGGTGCCTCTGTTCTGAAACCCCTCCTTTGCCTACATCTCCCCTCTGGGGAGCTGCTTTGCCGCTTGCAGGAGTTTGTCCCACAGCCAGCTCTCAGGTAAATCTTGTCTGGGCCCTCCCAAGGGAAATGAGCCCCTCAGCAGAAACAGTCCAAGTTTCCAAGGCAACTCTCCTCTAACCCTATTTTGAACACTGCCCCTTTCCCATAGAAAGCTGCCTGTTGGTCTCCTCAGCAGCTGCTGAAGGGAGCACACCACCTCCAGGGAAGTTGTCCTTTGCTGGGCCCTTTATTCCCATAATGAGCAGCCGGGGGGGTGCGGGTGGCATGTGCTGCTCAGCACTGCTGCCCCCCTGGGCAGGGGCCCGTGGCCAGCCCGGGAGCTGCTTCTGAGCAAGCAAAGGGGTGGTGGTGCCTTTCCACCCTGCCAAGGAGAATGAGGTGCTTGGGGCTCCCCGGAGGTGCACGGAGCAGGAGATGGGGCAGCTCGGAGGGGTTTTTGGCGAGCGGGAAGGTGACAAGTGAAGAAAAAGGACACAGCGTTTTATTTAATTAGAAAACCCAAACTCCCTAAAACTCGCCTCCGAAGGGCCTCCGTTGTCATCAGCTGCACAAAGAGCTGTGACAAATGAAAGGAACTGAGCAGAGAAAAGGCTGCTTTTCTCTTTGTGTCTCTTTCCCAGCTTCTGTTTGCTTTGCTGTCTCCCTTGCTCCCATTGATCAGGCATGTGGAAACATTCCTCCTCCTGCGCTCCCATTGTGGCCGCCCGGTTGCCAGGCTGCCGTTGGCTTGAATAACTTCACTAAGCCAGTCCTCTCCAAAACCATGCCATCCGGGAGCCAGACGCTGCCCTCCCATCCTCCTCCTCCTCTCCCTCCCCCTCCCCAGCAGCACAGGGGCGCAGTAAAATATGTGCCAAAGAACAAGGGAGGTAACGCGGAGCCCCAGCAGGGCCGGTGCGGGGAGAGGCATGAGCTCGCCCTAAGAAAATAGGGGCAGCAAGGAGGGGACAATGGCCAGCATGAGTTGCTGCCTTAAAAAGAAGGTGGGTGGTGGAGGCAGGGGCTGCTAGCCCAAAGTTTGTGAGCAAAGAGAGGACAAAAAGGCGCGTTTCCAGGGGATACAAGCTAGTAAAACGCAGTGAGGTAAACCCCAGCCTTGTTTCCCATGGAGGGGAGAGGTGGTGGGACAAAACAGGAGGCAGCAGGCAGCTGGCTGTGACTGGCAGTGATTTGTGGCCAGCTCTTGCTGGCTATGTCACAAACATGCCCCTTTAGCAAACAAGACACCTTGGGCCAAGCTCACACTGCCACTGGTTTGTGCAACACCTCTTGTTTCAGTGGTGTGGCACCAGTTGGTGCTGGAGGTGATGCTGGTGCAGGTGACAGAGCTGGTGCAGAGCGTGGCTGCACTCCTGAAGTCAGTGCAGGGGCTGTACCCCCAGGACTTGCCCCTGAGGGTAGCTCTTGTGCTGAAGACACTGGATTTGAGCATGAACCAGCAGCCCAGGGACCGAGGGGCTCATGCTGTCATTGCAGAGGTGCTGGCACCCAACCTCCTGCAGCTCCACTGCTGCAGCCGTTACAATGCCAGATACGAATCTGGCCTATTGTTCTTAATGCTGTTTTTCATCGTTGAAATAGCAGTAAGCAATCTGTGCTTTCAGACATGCTTATTGACTCAGCACGGATGGGCTGGATCCTCAGGGGTGTGAAGCAGCCCTGGCCCATCAGCTCGGTGTCACCCGTGACCCCCGTTCAGTCTTTGCTCTGCTGGCAGCTGCGGCCCAGTGCTTTGGATCAGAGGAGCTCTATGGCCATGGGCTGAGGCTGCTGCCAGCCAGAGAAGCTCTTCCAGGGCCGGGTGACCACAGGTCTGTCTGCAGGGGTGGCCCCTGCATCCTGGGAGGTGGAGAGAGATGTCCTAGGGCAGCTGGAGCCTCAGCGAGGCTGGGTTTGCTCCGCAAAGGGGTCCTGGGTTTGTACTGGTTTGAAGGGCAGGGACTGCTGAGCTCAGGTGATTAACATAACAATCCCGGGGCTCTGCCTTCATCCTGCAGCTAAAGCCTGGTTTGCTCAATCCAATTTCCAGCCTCTACCCTTTCTTTAGCAGGCTAATTACACCGGCAGGACAGTGGAAATGACCTTCTTAAAGCCACAGTGCTCCTTGTCTACTTACCTGTCACAACACGAGATAGAGCACTGGTACCCTTCAGAGAAATAACATGTTTAGGCACAACGGGCAAACGTATTGAAGCAGTGGAGCACTGCCTTGAAGTTCAGAGTGGTCACTTGTGTGTTTTTTGTCAGTAGCAATGTGCATTTGTAAAGATCTTGCCGAGCAAGGTCCGCTGGCTGATGGGACCGTGGAGGTGTGGGTTTGTGCAAGTTGAAGGAAGAGTAAGTGTGCAATATTACACCACTAAATGTGCAAAGTATTACCCTCGCACAGAAACCTGTGAGGGCACTGGGCTGGAAAGCTTCTGCCGTACTGGCTTCCCTCATTAGTCATCCTAGCCTCATTCTGTCTCTGGAATGTGTAGTGCCTGGCTCTAGTGTAGCTCTGGCCTCTTCCTGCGCAAACTTGGATGTGGCCTTTGGTCCCAGAGAAGCTGTGGATGCTCTGATGTCTGGTCCTGCAGCAGCTGCAGCCCAGGCATGGGCTGGAGCAGGAGCCTGCTAGGGGGTCGCAGCTTTGGTTGAAGCAGCAGTCTCACTGCCAGGCAGGCTGCAGGAAACCCTGGGGCTAAGCGCTGGGTGCTGATGTTGCCATCAGCAAAGAATGGGCGTTCCCAAGGTCCTCTCAAGTGCTCCTCCACTGGAGGTGATTTCCAAGGAGAGCAGAGCATGCATTTGAGCAGCCTTGTAAAGACCTGTGCTGTAGGTGGTCTTCATGCTATAATTCTTGAAACTCTGTCTGCAGCCACGTAAATCTGCCCCTTCACAGAGGCTAACAGAAAGCAAATCCTTGTGAATAACCTTGGTACAGGGCATATCTGTTGTGGTCCTATTGAAATTGGCAGCAATACCTTGTTAGTGCTGAATTTTGTTCATTTATGTAATGTTAGTACTGGCAAAGAAAGAGGCAATCTCCTGGTGACAGGAGGACCTGAGAGGTGAAATCAGTCCAATTGGTGGAGCAGCTGTGGCTAAATTTCTGGAGTCAAAAGGATGTGTTTGCTATCTCTCCTGCTTGGAAAGGAGGAAATACAGTGAACATCTTGAGGTTTAATGTAGCAAAACAGGCTGGGAATAAAATTAACTGATAGCTGATACAGATGTGTCAGTCACACTTTACCCCAAAGCCACTGCTGATTGCAGAGATACCTGTTCCATCAGGCATTGAGAAGAGGTAGCAAAACAATTTTCAATTCATGGCAGGCTTGGAGACCTGCTGCACACAGCAAATTTGATGCTGTGATAGCTGACACTGTTTGTGACAGACAAATCTGTGGCTTGTGTAGTGAAGCAGTTCAGAAGTGCCTGCTGTCGCATACCAAAAGGCTGTGGAAATGGTACTTACTAGGAGAAATGTTGTGAGAGGATCCCAACTACCAAAGGTGTCTACAGAAAGCCATAGGAGAGCAGCAAGATGCTTGAGTATACTGGGAGATTTCTTTTGTAATTGTTTTTCTTCCCAAAGGCACAAATGGCATTTGCTCTGATCCTATTGGAAGCTAGAAAATAGGGGACTGTGGAGAAAGTGGTATCAGGAAAACCAATACTCCAACACTGAAGTATAAACTGAAAGAGAAGGAAACAATTACAGGAAAGGCTGTTACTAGAAAACCACTGGGAGGAGGGCAAACACACCCAGGGCAACACGTCTGGAATAAATATAGGGAACAATTTTGGAGGCATGACCTTGCCCATCCTTACCACACAGCCTTTCCCTACATTTTCTTACTGGGAAGATAGCCGCAGGAATTGCTCTAACATTCAACACAGGATTTTGGGAGAAGGTACACTTGCTTAGTCCTTTCTGATGAGGCAGGGATCATATTTAGAACTATGCATAATAAGAGGGACTCAAAAACGTTGCTCTTGACGGTGGAAGCAGCTGGTTGCTTCAAGTGAATCAGCTTATCATTTGAAATGATGCCTGTGGGTTAATTAAACCTTGTAAGATAGAGAATGGAGATAAATCTGTCCTGCAGTGTGTGTGCTACCTGTAATGCAGGTGCATTATGAGAGACAAACCGAAACACACAAGGAACATTGCTTAGAAGGGAGAAAAATATCTCTCTAATATGATTTGCAGGTTTTTTTGTTCGTGTTTTCCTATAGGAGCCATGCAAGGGAGAGCCTCCCTTGTTGGAGGAAAGCCGTGCAGCTCCTGTAGGGCAGGGCTCTAGGGGGCTGTCACTGGTCAAGTGGTGACAATAGGCAGCTTGGCTGAGTCAGAGTGTGGACTTTGCAGCATTAAAAATCAAGGCAAGCAGCGTTAGCTCTTCTCCATGTGTGGTTAAATGCTTTCTGTGTAGCTGGTGCCAGGCACTGTTGCGGCCCATTGCTCGCAAATGCCTTTGCCAGGTGGAGACCACGTCTGCTTGTGGTTGGAGTTAAGAACCAAATGAGACTTTGGTCTCTGTGTCACTTCTAAATGATACTTAGGCTTGTGTTTCAGGGAAGGGGGTTGGAAAAATGGATCCTATGACACTTTCAATGAGTGAATTCCCTGATCTTTCTTTTTTTTCCCCCTCCTGTGCTCTGAAATACTTGAGTAACCCACGTGTATGTGAGAGCTGCCCTGAACCACAGCTGTGTCAGCCAAGGATCTTTTGTTTCCTTTGCATTTCACACCACAGTAAGTGACTTGGATCAGACGGTCTCTTAGAGAGAACCACCATGGGAATGCTGTTTTCAGCATCCCACACTATCCTGGAACAGAAGGCAGAGACCTCCCATTTGAGTCTGTATAGTAATTGGTTACTGTGCCCTGTTTTGGGGGCGATTAGTGCCACGGTGTCTACAAGCAGAGACTGTGCAGTCTAATTTTGTAATGAAGAATTATAGTAAAACAGTAGGCAGTGCTTCCTGCAAAGAGTATCTACTGTGTATGGCTTCATACAGGATAAACTGTCTGGCTTAAATATAGAAGCAGAGTTCTTCTGTCGGGAACTCTGAAAGAAAACACGTTGGAGTTGGTGTTTGCTGGCAGTGTGTTGGGTATGTCATTCACTTACCGATCTAAATTCCAAATGCAATGGGTAAAACAACATTAATTCATTCTCCTGTGATGTACTGCTGTGGTGGAAATCATTATACATTAGCGAGAGGTGTGTTCCCCATCACAGTGTAGCAGTTGTCTGGCAGGGTCTGGCTTGCAGGTACCCAGGGTCCCTGTTGTAAGCCGGGCAGTGTGCTGCACCTTCTACCACGCCGACTGTGAAATCTCCTTAGCTGCCGATTTACTTCCTTTCTCTTTCACTCACAAGGACCTTGATCCAGCTACATCTGTGGCTGGCTCTTGGTAGTAAAACTTCTGTCTGAAACGTGCTGTGTCTGGCAAAGCAAGCAGCAGCTCTTGCGAGATCCTTCCAAGCAGGTTTCTCTCACTGCTATCGTTCCTCATGCACACGCACCCCGTTGCCCATCCCAGGATTTGCTTCCTTCCTTGTGCTGATTGACTCTGTTATTTTGGAGCACAGACTTGCAGAGCTAAGCTAGAGGATCTCCAAGGGAAGTTTTAAGTGTTCAATAGAAGAAGGAATGCAGGAAGAAAAGAAAGCCTGACTCAAATGGCATCATTCTCTTTCCCTCTTCCCTTTGAGGTTCTCCTGCCTTCCCTGCCTGTGTGTGACCTCCCTCCTCTCCCAACCAGGCTCTTTCTTTTTCAGTCTTCCTCCTGCCCTTCACCCTCCTTGTTCATTGATCTCCCTTTAGGCTTTATTAGTGACTCCCCCTCCCACCCTTTCTCTGCCTCAGTTTTTCTGATTCTCTAACATAAGACAATTGAATGAGGCCAGACTCCTAAGCCGAAGCTGGGGGTGAGAGGGAGGAGGCGTTAAGATTTAATGATATTGCCTCTTTAAGGAATCCCTAATTCCTAACACCCATCTCCTCCCCCACCTGAGAACCAATTAAAACTCAATGAATTCAAGTGGAGGCTTTTGTGCATCACATGTGCTTGACTAACAAAGCCTTCTCCATGCTGGAATAAAAGCTTCTATTCAGCAGCCAGTTTGTTCTAATTCAAATCACTTCCACTCCAGCATCCTCTCCTTCCTTGCTGCTCCTGAGTTCCCAGGCTGGGCTGCCACCCGCACAGCCCTGCCCAGGGTTCACACTCCACCTTGCAGAGCTCTGCCCTGTTCCAGTGCAGCAGAGAGCAGGAGATGACTTCCATAAGGTTAACTGGGCAGTCCATGGTCTTTATGGCCCTGTCCCCAGGAGCCTGCTGGTCTGGGGGGAGAGCTCACATCATGTCCTGCAGCACAGGAGCTCCAGCCCTGGGAGCTGCCTCTGAAGGGGCTCTGTTGTGCTCATGAGAAAGAGCTTATCTGTGCAGTCTCCTCTGCATGTAGACAGAAAATTACCTTGTGTATGGGCAGAGCTTTGCCTTCCTTGAAACCAGTGAAAACCCTCTCCTGTCCTCTTCACTGTAGGCATTACACAGATGTGGTGACATCTGAAATAGCAGGGGAGTCCAAAAGCACACACAGTCTAAGTGAGTCAAAGTAGTTTGTACTTTAATCTGCCTCAGGGTAGAAATTGTGCTACCTGGGAACCTGAGGGTAGCTTCTGTCCTCTGCCTTGAGAATAAAAAAAGAGGCTTGAATAAGGTCGTCTGGGGGAAAGAATATATTTCATGCTATTCAGCTTCCACAGTTAAAAACCTCACTTGAAAGCTTTGCAGCTGCAGGTCTGGGGTTTGGGTGACTTCATGTAGGGAGGCAATTCTCTGTCCAGATGTTAGTCAAGCAATTTTCCAGGTGTAAAACAGGCTCTGCTCAGAGCTTTTGCCTGTCCTTTACTGATCAGTGTCACCCGAGCTGTTAGCAAAGCTGTATGCATGACATTAACTGGGTTATCTTTTCCCTCTTCCTGCAGCCTCCTATTTGTAGAGACACATTTGGGGTTTTGGATTATTTTTTTCCTTGCTCTTGTGAGAAATCTGTGGTAGGAGCAGGTTGAGTGCTCTGCTCTGATGCAGGGAGGTTTTTACTCCCTCTAATCTCTCCTGGGAGCTCCAGCACTGCGGGCTAGCTGCCAAGGAAGCTATCTGCTCTGCTCCAGAGCCTTGTGCTGGTACATGGCAGTAGCATTGCTCCTGGAACTTGGGGCTTTCTCAGAGGGTCACAAAGGAGGCACCAGCTCTTGGATAGATGGGACCAGGAGAAGAGAAGCTGCACGGTGACCTCATAGCAGCCTTTCAGTGTCTGAAGGGGGCCTACAAGGATTCTGGAGAGGGGCTCTTCATCAGGGACTGTAGTGACAGGACAAGGGGTGATGGGTTCAAACTGAAACAGGGGAAGTTCAGGTTAGATAAAAGGAAGAAGTTCATTACTGTGGGGGTGATGAGGCACTGGCACAGGTTGCCCAAAAAAAGGGGTAAATGCTCCATCCCTGGTGTTCAAGGCCAGGTTGGACAAGCCTTGGGTGGTGACATGGTCTAGTGTGAGATGTCCCTGCCCACAGAAGGGGGTTGGAACTGGATGATCTTAAGGTCCTTTCCAACCCAGACCATTCTATGGCTCTATGACCTGTCCTACAAAGAGCTCTGGCAATTAAGATGAGCTCTTGGAAGCTAGTTTGATATTTGCAGAGGCACCAGTGGTGAGAGGAGTGATTTGAATTTACGTGTTGTTAGGGACCTATGGTGTCTGACAACAGGGGTATTGCATTGTGAACTCATCTCCAGTCTGTAGAGCTAGTAATTCTTTCTGCCACGCTGCCTTGCAGCTGTTGGACATGACAGCGATTGAGTGTTAATGCACATCAGGGTGTGCTGCATCTTCTAGTCAACCTTTATGGAAGAAAGACTTGAGCATCCCTCAGTGGTCCTATTTCCAGCTATAGCTGTGGTCTCTCTTGCATCTGATCACCAACCCCAACTGTGGCCAGCTGAATCTGGCACTGAATCTATTTTACTGCTCCCTAAGAGTGTCTTTGGTTCTATACTTCTCCATCTCATTTGTGTGCTTATGGATTTGCACACAAAATCCTCCTTTGCTGTCAAAAGACTTTTTTACTGTTTAGTAAACTAGCATGAATTTTACATCCAGCTTTTTCCTGTAAGTGCAAGTTGGTCTCTTTTTGCAGCGATATGTGGAATTGGAAAGAAATTGTTCTCTGGATAGGTTTTCCCTTAGCAAATCCAGCCCTGTATCTACATACATGCCAAAGAGCAGGGACTCTGCAAATGTGCAGGATGCACTGGGCAAAGACGAACCCACAAATGGTAAAGGAGGACTCTTTAGGCGACAAGTTCATGTCAGGTAATGCAGTGTGGTATCGTGACAGTATAATCTCTGTCCATGAATATGGTGAGGGGGAAGAAGATCAGATCAAAATCTGTTGGTTTTAGAAAATACTTCATTCCCTTCGAGTTAGAGTGCTGATTATTCAGAGGAAGTGGAAAGTATTTCCTTTTACAGCTCTGGGGTTATTTTCTGCAGCATGTTCTCTCTCAAGATCTCAAAGCTTTTTTTTTTTCTTCTTGAGGTAAGGGAGAAACCCCTCAGTTTTCAAGTAGAAAACCAGAGTTTTCTTGTCCCAAATCACCCAGCCAATCTGTGATAAGAGGTAGGAGCAGCACCAGTAACTCATGAGCTTTACTGAAGAGCTTGGACCTCTTTCTTGAGCCTCTTGTGAGAAGCAGCAACTGTGTACTGAACTCTTTGAGGTGAGGGGCTGGCAGCACCCTTGTGCCTGCTTGGGGCCTTGCAGAGCTTAGTTTGCCCCTAGGTTTCTGTGTAATAAACATGCTGAATTGAAGGCAGCAGCAGATCTGGGCTAAGGGTGCATGGCTTGGTGGGCAGAACAGCCCCTTCCTTCGTGATGCAGCTGAGCTCTTCTTGTATCTACTGACCTTCGTCTCTGGGGCTCTGCACTTTGTTCCTGTTTCTCATTAGTGAAATGAGTTGGATGGTCTCAGACTTGCTAGGAAATGGTTTCTACTTCAAAACAAAGTGCAGTTCGTTTGGCAGGAGAGTCCCAGGTCTGACCTAAAACTGAATTACAGCTGACCCTGAGACAGTGAGGCCCCTCCAGGTCAGGGACAAGGGCATTGTCAGGACACTGGGAGCTTGCACTGTAATTAGCAGCAAAGGTATCAAATACCTCCGTTTCCAGCATTCCTTCCTTAAAGCAACACAAGCATAAAATGCCAGAATTTCTCCTACTGCAGCCTCACTAAAAAAGCACAAAGCCAAAAGGGAAGTAAGGCTGAACAAACTTCTATTGATTTGCTTTTTCTCTGCTCTGCAGTAAATCCCTCCCTCTCCTGTACTGTCTCCCAGAAACCCTTGTTCCCCCAGCATCTGGGAATGAATTTACCAGATGCAGCATTGCTTTCAAGGCTCCTGAATGACCAACAAACTTGAGCATGTTTTGTCTGACTAGCAGGGGTAAGAGTTTTCCTACTTCAAACACTTGCTTGGCTCCAGAGCTGCTCTCCCAGCAAACATTTCTTCTATCCCTAGTTTTCTTCAGGCACCAGAGAGGCTCTTTAAGATTCATTCTCCAAAATGGATTTGTTTTAAATATACTTTGTCACAGTAACAGGATAACTTTTGATACAGGAAAATGCTTGTATGGGAAAAGGCTTGTACTAACTTTCTTGGTGACTAGCAGAGTGCCAGTAAACACAGAACAGGGTGTTATTGTGGTTAAAAACATAGAAAAGTTATAAATTGAGTGTTATGCTTTCAATTAGTTGACTGTGTGTAAGGAAACACAGATCTTGTGTGCCCACCTTGAGACACCACGTGCTTGTTTTGAAGGGGATGCTGTGAGTTGAGCTTCTGTGGGCCTTGAGTGGAAAGAGGAACGTTTCCTGCATCCCCAGCTTTTGAGTCAAGCGCCTGGTATCGATGGGAAGTTTTGGAAGATGCCTCACTGTTTCCATCCATCACAAGTGGGCAGTTTCCAGACCCCAAGGGTGACTGTGAAGCAGCAAACTTGGTGATCCCCAGAGTGGAGCAGGGCAGGACATACTGCACAGGGCTTCCAAAAACACCCGTATAATCAGATTACAGATCCGGTGAGTCAGGATGTCACAACTCCCGAGTATGATCCCACTATTTCCAGTGTAACTCATGAGATTCCCCTCTTCTGGTGTCTCCAGAGCTGCACTGGTCTTTCCTGCAAACTGGAGAGTAGAATCTGCTCATTGATTGATCAAAAATATAGAATAGCTTGGGTTGGAAGGGACTTTCAAAGGTCTTCTAGTCCAACTCCCCAAATCCACCCTCTCTTAGTTTAAAATGGCAAGTAAATGGAACTAAAATCTTAAAAACATTTAATTAGATTAATTTTTTTTTGTAGGAACCTTAAGTATGGCCTTTTTCTTTTTCAATGTTCCCCATTTTGATGCATGTACTTGACAGAAACTTTGAATTGCAGAGGTTACTGTTTCATTGCTACTTTTATAAAGGGATGTTTCCAATATGTATTGTGTGCCTCCACTGTGAGAGAGGTTTCCTGCTGCTCCTCTGCTTCCCCCCACTTTTGACAGAGTATCTCCATGTTGCTTGTGTCCCAGCTTTGCACTGGATAATGCCTTGGACAGTTACTTTGGAGGGGGCTGGTCCTCAGCTGTTGAGGTGGTTTGGCCACCAGCCGGCGGGGAGCTCTGGGTATGGTTTGTGAATCACTGCTTGCTCCTGCTGGGAAAGGGGTCAGTTCCTCAGTTTACTTCAGCTCATGGAACCACATGGGGGTGAGGTAGGTGGGGAAAATTCTGCCTCGGACCAGAAAACACCCAAACAAAAGAAAATGGCATCAGGACCCTAATGTATCGAAATCAGCCTTGAGGGAAATACAGAGCAGGCAAAGGCGTGAAAAGATGAATGCTTAAAGGCTGTGAAAAGTGAGAAAAAGAGAGGCAAGAATAGACAAGTAGCAGCAGGAGCAAGGTATTTCCCACTAGACTATGAGCAGCGCAGAATCAGAGCTTGTCTTCATCTAGAGGTCAGCTCACTGGGTCTGTGGGCAGGAGAAATTGCTGTGTCTTTGGACCAAAGAACAGATTTTAAACCTTTTCCAGTTCCAAACTCAACGCATTTAAGCTGGTGCAGGTTGCTGCAGCTGGAGTACTTAGTAACAGCCATCTCATTTCACATTCCCTAGAATGGAAGGATTGGGAGTCTGTAAGCCTGAGTGAAGATGTTATGCCCTGGGGTGGGGAAACCCTCCCTCTCTGGAGGATACCACTCCTGGCCCCAGAGCATCTGTTCCGGGCTCGATGCTGGAGGAAAACAGGAGTTCTTTTAAGTACAACACCCACTGGGTGAGTCTCTGCCTTGCTATAGAGTATTCTTGTATGGCAAAGAGAAGAGCAACCGGAGATGACAACTGCACCTGGAGCCTCTCATGCCTCCCTTCCCCGTGCAGCAGGGAGGAGGCTCAGGTGGGAGTTGTGTGTACAAAGTAGCTAAGCTGCTCCTGCAATCTGGGGATGGGAGCTTTGCCTGGGAAGACACTCATGTCTGTCTTGATTAGGATGTGATGCCTGATGCAAGTCATGTGACAAGTACAAACAAAATACCTTGGCAAAACCTTGAGGAACCAGGACAGGCTGAGCTGCTTAAGGAGATTTACAGAGTGTATTTCTGTCCTGTGCACTTGCCTTGATTTGAACCTTTCCTGTCTCAGGAGCTCCAGCATGCACCCTGGATTTTAAAGATGCTCTTTTCTGTCTATACCTTTAAATAATCTGTAAACCTGCTCAATTCTGTGCCGTTAACAGTGTAGTCCCAGTCACTTTACACCACCTTAGTATCAGAATGATGCAAAGTTGTCTTTGAGAAGCGCTGTTGGGATTTTTGGAGCTAAGGTCCCGTCATCTTAGATTAGAAAATAAGTCTTGAAGAAATGGGAGAGTTAAAAGCCAGTATGAGTGTTATAGCAGAGGTAGGAAATTGATTATGTCCTGAAAGAGAAGGGATGAAGAAACAGCTTCTGCTTGCTCAGCTCGTCTTCATGTGGGGAGGGAAAAGTTCTCTGCTCCTGTAAGTGCCTCTTGCTCCTGATGCTGCTCTGGGACAGGGCCAGCACCTAGATTTTCTGCCTCCTGCAAACATCTTGGTGGAGGATCCAGTCCTCCTTCCCCGGAGCCCTGTTCTCCCCTTGCTCCCCTATTCCCTTGGACTCTGCTGTTATTAAGGTAGATTTGAGAGGTCCTTGACATGGTGCTGACTTCAGCTCCAGATTAATAATTCACACATGCGTCAGACCTGCAGAGGATGTGCAGATCAACTGATAGTGCAGCATCACTGGTCCCTGCCTCGGAACCTGGTCCCTGGAGGCCCAGAGGACTGGGCTGTGAGGGAACCAAGCAGTGTCACTGCAGGGAGGCACTGTGAAAGCTATGTTCAGTGTGGTGTTGTGTCTGGGGGTTTTGTCTTTCCCCTGCCTGGGACACAGGATTCTACATTTAATACGGAACTTTAATACTTTTAAAAACTGTTAATATAGAAACTCATTTTGTCTGAGATACTTGGGAGCTGTTGCACTGGCTGATGCCCTCACACCTGATGCAGACTTTGTTCTGTCACTTCTATTTAGCTGCCTCAGACTCAGACCTTTTTTCCAGTCCCAGTGGGGTTTGGTGCAGCCCGGCCCTGTACTGCACTGTTCCTTGCCCTGACAAGTGCCTGTGGACCACAGCCTTTACATCTTTGCAATGTAAAGCTCTGTCCATGCATTGGAACGTACTCAGAACTCCCCTTTCTATTACGCAAGACCTCACTTTTGCCTCCTTTACTCCAAACTCTTTCTGTCCTTTCACCTCACCTGAAACTTGGAAACTGAGGATTGAAAGTGGTGCCCAGAGGTCTCCTCTGTAACAGGCAAGGACAAAACAGAACCTGACCAAACTAATGTTGGCTTAATTTGTTCTTTAAAGTCTTTGTGTATGGGGGTTCCTTGGCCTTCCTGGCTGCCCTCTCCCACCTTTAACCATCCTCATAGTTACTACATTTCTCCTAATATCTAACCTTTTTCTCCTGTGCCAGCTGAACAAATTGCCTTATCCTCAATGAGCACAAGGAACAGTTTAATCAATACTGTGTTCAAAACAGTCCAGCACATCTGGTGGATTTCTGTAGCATCTGTCCTCACCTCTCTTTTCTAGAGGTGGGAAATGGGTCCCTCTGCATCACCCCATGGGAAGCTCTGAACTTCTAGGCAAGGAACGGAAGAGCAGGAGTTAATGGTCAGCTTCCAAGGTGGGAAAGAGCCTTTTAAAAGCAGATGCTGCAGGAAAGGTCCCCTTTCTGTGGGTTGCTGGAGTGAGGACTGGGGAGAGGTTAGGTAGGAGTAAGGATGGAGCAGAAAGCAGACTGTGACAAATGGCAATGAATTAGTTAGAGGGGAGGTGGAGCTCAGGGCACCTTCCAGGAGAGAGGGTTCATTTTTAAACCTGGTGTTTCTCTCTGTCACCTTATGTGCAATCCCTGGAGTGTTGGGTTAAGAAAAAAAGTTAATGGGAAGTGAAAATGTTTGAGCTCCTCTTTGGAGAGGGCACCCTTTGCAGGCTGCTGCAGGGAGGTGGCACCAGGCTGGTGTAGTGCTGAGCACTCTCGGTGTACAGAGCAGCTGCAGTGTTAGGGCTGAGCAGTCATTGTTTCCTCCCTTGTTTGCTGGACCAGTTTAGATAGGAGCATGGGGACTGGACACCATGTAGTAGTTTTTAGAGCTTGCAGAGAAGGAGAATAGCAGGAAGGGCTTTGTGATTTATTTTTTTTTCCTTAGCCATCCTTCCCAGGACAGTGAGTGGAAGCATGTAATCTCCTCCTGTCCTTCACAGACCTCTCCTTTTTGCTGTTTTACGCTTAGTCCCTGTTCACCACACTACAAGTTCTCTTGCTGGTTTACTTACATCCCATGCAGACTTCTTTTAGTTTTATTCTCTTTCTTCTCCCGTCCCTCTTGCTGTCGTGTGGGTGCTCTCCTCCTCTCTCCCTCCTTCCTTTCTTCCAGTTACCCCAGTTGTCTTTATTTACTCTTTGTACTCCTCTTTCTCCTGCTTTTTATTCACCCACACCTGTTTCTCTTTTCCTTGCATGCAGCCCTGTTCCTCTCTGTTCTCTCCCACTCTGCTCTTCCATGTTCTGCGCCACGCAGCTTGTTTTCCCATTGCAAATCTCCATGAGGTTTCTTACATGAAGCAAAGAAACCCTTGGCACCTTTGCAGCCATTCCTCTCTTCCTGTTGCCAACATGTTGTTGTTCCCCCACCTTAGAGGAGCCTAGATGTTTAGATTTCTCTAAATCTAAATCTAAAGTGCCTGACACTTGCCCCAAGCAAGGAGCTGGCTGAGCAGTGGGTTCCCTTGGAGGCACAGACACCCCCGGCTGGCTTGGGCAAGAGCTAGCAGGGAGGTTTTGCCACCAGCCTTTCCAGAGGGTCAGCATCCCTCCCAAAGCAGGCCTGAGCACCACTGGAAGCTGCTGCCAGAGGCTGGCATTGCCCCCAGGCTGTGGTTAACATCTTCCAGGTTTGCATGTCAAGCATCATAACACAAATATTACAAAAATGATTTGAATTCCAGTTCAAGTTTGTTTATCAACTGCCCAAACTAAATGAAAAGTGAAACATCTCGTAGTACCTGACTGCCAAAACCTCCTGGCTAGAGACAGGGCTCCAAGACACAGTCTCTCCTTAAGCCTTATACGATGAGGGAGGAAAAGAGGCCGCTGCTGCCCCTCCCCTAACCTCCACTTTTTGGAACCTCCCTCTCACCATGAATAACTCCAGTGTCTGCCACTGGTGCTGGGCAGAGCTTTGCCAGTCATCCTCCTCAGCAGGAAGTGGACATGATTTTGATAGTGTCACTCTACCACACACGAGACACTGAATAGCAGCAAGAAAACTGAGCAGTTTTGTTAATGTGGCTGGTGTTTGGCAACCTCTCAGCAGCAGCCACAGAGGCACTACAGCTGTCTGTCTGCAGCCCCAGGAACACAATGCTGCATTATCTGATATTCAGCAGATCATCTTTCTAATCATAAGGTCTGGAATGTTTTATATATTTACTTCTCTATGAGGAAAGCTTCCTACTGTCACTAATCAACAGATTTTTTCAAGACCCACTGTCTTGTGTGTTACAGAGAGAAATGAATTGGTATTTACAAAGCAGTTGGGGGTCCTAAGGTGGAAACACAAAATATTGCATGTATGTTTTGGAAAGGGCCTTGGAATAAGTTACATGGTATAGTGTCATTCCCAGTGATGCAAGTCCAACCACATCCTTCATCCAGATCCTCCTGAAGGCTCACTCTTTTTTTTTCCTCTGGTGTTCACAGATGTTAACTCACATTGATCCTGTTCTCCCTTCTCCAGTATTGTTTTGGTGGAGAGCAAGAATAAAACAGCATCATGCAAAAAAGGTGCAATGAAACTTTTTAACACTGTGTCCCACAGATTGCTCTACTTTACCTGTCTCGGAAATAACAGACATTTAAAAGAGAGCAATGCACTGGTGGTAAACCAAGAGATGTTATCTTTTAGTGTGTCCAGCACTGAGCTCTTGTGTCTTTTGTCTATCTTCTGTTTACTTAGCATTAGTACTGTGCCTACATTGGGCACTTATGCAGCATGAAACCTGTGCCAGGCAACTTGAAAACATTAGTCCTCCCCCTTTGCAGTATTTGCCATCCAGATTGGAGGGAGCAGTGCCAGGAGGCAGTGCAGCAGCAGTGAGTGTGGGCAGTGTGGCCAGAAGCAGCGGTGGCTTCCTGACAGCACTTCTATCGTCCAGGTTTCTTGGGATCTACAAGGGGAGGTGGCTGGGATGCTGTCTCAGCTCTGCTGCTTCCACTGGTCACACAGCCCTTCCCCATTGCTGCCCACTGCAGAGCCATCTCTGTATGCTGTTACTTGTATTTCTCTTCTGCACCAGCCCAGAACCTCCGTCCAAAGTGGTGATTTCACCCCTGTAGAATGATGACTAGCTCCTTCTGGAGAAGGAGATCAGCTTGGATGGGTGGCAGTGGGAGCTGGAGGTGCTCCATGGCCACAGCTCTCAGAGCTGGGATGCTGTGTAGCTCAGCGATGGCTACAGAGTGTCTGGTGTTGTGTTGTTGAGCCCACCTACAGGTCCAGGAGCCGGGAAAGTGTCAGTGACCCAGCTCAGGAAATGGAGTGGGTGAGTGGTGGTTTGGCAGAGGTAACGGGCAGAGGATGAATTTAACTCGGAGTCGTAGCCTCGGGATGAGCCCATGTAATGAAAGATACTATCACAAAGTACTGTTAGAACAAAGGTGTCCCAGTTCTTCTTCAGGAGGGAGATAAGGTGCATTGGCAGTCATGAGAGAGGTCAAATGAGGATGACACTGACCCGAGTGCTGTCAGTGCTTTGCTGTAGGCACTAAGAGGGTGCAGGGGAGACTTCTGCTGGAAGGAGCAGAGCCAAAGATGTGCGTGGGGAGTATTTGGCAGCATAGAACCTGGCATCTTGTGATACCCTTCTGCAATGAGAGGTGCTCACAGTGACCATCACCAGATGACCAACACTGCTGTGTTCTGATGTGCCACAGATGCAAACAAGTGCTTTCTCTCGGAGTGATGCATGGCACAGTCAGGACAGACTCCAACACTCATCTGACTTTAGCTTTAAAAGTATTGCGTTTGCTCCTCACCAAGCTCCTTCCAAGCACCTGGGCCGGGTTGCCCAAGAGCAGAGGCAGAGCGCACAGACCTGCTCCCGAAGCCATCAGCGTGTGGATGAACTTGTGTGGCAGTGGCGAGAGGCTGGAGCTTGGCTCGGCTCTGTGGCAATCTCAGTGAGCGAGGAGCTGCGCGGTGGCCCCGGGGCCAGCCCGGCCGCCCACCCCGGAGCACCGTGGGCAGAGGCCGGAGCAGGCTGGGCTGGTGTCTCCGGGGGCTCCATGGCCGTACCTAGCGCCAGCCTAGCCCGGGGCCCGCCGCCCCATGCGGGGTGGCAGCCTCCGGTCCCCGCGGGCTGCGAGCGGGCTCCGGGGCTCGCCTCTGCCCGGCCCGGGTACCGGGGTGAGGAGGGCAGCCCCCGGTCCCGCCCTGGAAGCGCCTTCGGTGAAGAGGATGGCGGCGGAGGCCGGTCCCGGGCCCTCCCCGCGCCGGCTTTAACCCGCCCGGTGCCGGCGGTCCGGGCCGAGGTGTCCGGTTTCCGCCGTGGCGAGCCCGAGCACACGGGGTCGGGCCTGGCTCCGGCATCACCGCGCCGGGAGCTGCGCCCGCCGCTCTTTGTCCTTCGCCCCGGGGCAGGTGCGGGCGGCGCGGCCGGGGACAAAGCGTCCGCGGGCTCCCGGGCTGCTGCTCCCGCCGCTGCCGCCGCCGTGCCCGGGCGCGCTCCCCCAACGCGGTGCGGGCGCGGCTCCCGGCGCTCGGCCCCGGCGCCGCCGGCGGGTTTTATGCGCAGGGCGGCCGGCGGGCCGGCGGGGGTGGGAGGAGCCGGGCAGGTTGTGCCCGCCGGGCCCTCCTCCCTCGCTCCCTCCCCGCCCGGCGGAGAGGGGTCGGGGGAGGGGGCAGCATGGCCTGTCCGTCCGGCCCCTTTTCCAGCGCTCATCTGCCCCGGGAGTGCGGCGCCGCTCCTCGCAGGGAGAAGAGGTCCGAATGGAGACAGACGGCAGCCAGCCCGGCCTCGCCTCCCCGGACTCCCCGCACGACCCCTGGTACCGCCGCGGCGGCCGCCCCCACCGCCTTCCCCCCCAACCTTCTCCCTCCTCCCCTCAGGCCCCGGCCTTGGCCGCCCCCTCCCCCCGGACACAGCCGCCCGGCCCGGGCAGCCGCGGCGGCGGCGGTGCCGCTGCCAACATGGCCGATCCGCGCCCTCCCCTCCCCGCCCGGCCCCGCCGCTGCCGCCGCCGCCGCCACCCCCGCGGGGCGCCGCGGCCCCCCGGCGCGGCCCCGCTCACGGCTCTCCCATTCCTCCCGCAGCAAGATGTTCATCGGGGGACTGAGCTGGCAGACCACGCAAGGTGAGCGCCGCGGCGGACCCGCACCTGCCGCCGGGGCCGGGGGTGGCGGGGCCGGGGCCGGGCCGAGCCCGGTGGGGGCGGCGGGGCCGGGCCGCGACACCCACGGTGGGCGCTGTGCTTGCAGAGGGCTTGCGGGAGTACTTCAGCCAGTTCGGCGAGGTGAAGGAGTGCCTGGTGATGCGGGACCCGCTGACAAAGAGATCCAGGTGAGAGGCCGGGCCCGCGCCTCCCTTCGCCCCCGCCGCGGCCCGGCCGCCACTTTAACCAACTTTCTCTCTTCTCTCCGCATCCCCTCTCCTGCCCGGGCTGCGGGGCTCAGGGGCTTCGGGTTCGTCACGTTCATGGACCAGGCTGGCGTCGACAAGGTCCTGGCCCAATCCAGACACGAACTGGACTCCAAGACGGTGAGATGACTTCTCTCATCTCAGGGGTGCATTTGCCGGCGGAGCGGCTGTGCTCGGAGCAGCCGTTGATTGCGGTGTTTGATTTCTAGTTAGAGGTTGTAAACTGTCGGTTCCTGATACGGATCAATTGGTCCTTTCTCTGTCCCGCTCACCGGCGGGTACTGGCTGCCGCCCGAACCGCGCTTGCTGCCGGCCCAGGGCCGATGTGCTTATGTGGGTCTGTGTATACCGCTGATAGTTTTCCTCCTGCCCCTCCAAGGAGTGACCGTGGCTCTCTCGGAGCTGGGACACCTGAGCGTTTTTGGGGTTCACTGTGGGAAATGGATGCGGTTGTGTTTGCGTGAACGGGAGCCGCCCCTTCCCCCATGTGCTGCTGAGCACAGCTCCCTCCCCAGGGGTGCTGCTCCTCAGAGCCCAGGCTCTGCTTCCCCTGGCCATGGTGGCCTGTGCCCCCGGCAGAGACCCTTCGTGCTGCTGCCCCAGGACTCTGCTGTGGTTTCCGCTGGTGAAGTTTTTGTAACGGTCATGGAGGTTCAGGACTTTATTGTTTCCGATGTGGCCAGCACCCGCCCATGCGGGCTACCACTGGCCTCTTGGAGTGGCTGCAACTCCAGCCCTTGCTCTGCAAGTGGGGGCTGATTGGGAGCCCCGGCTGGGCCAGCAGGGAGATTTTAGTGGCTCTGTGGGTTGGTGGCATATCATGCCCGGTCCTGCCTTGTAAATCTGTGGCGCTCAGGAGATGTGCAGGCTGTTTTGGGGGTGGGGGTGAGGTGTCTGAGTGGGAGGTCCCTTCTCTTTAGTTTTAGTGACTTGCCTGCCCCTGAATTCCTTTTCCTTATTGCTGCCCCGGGGTGAAGGTGAGGGTAGGGATGGGGGAGTGGTGGGGGCCGCGGGGGGGTGGCATGGTGAGGGGATATGTTCTGGCTCCTGGCACGGGCTGCTGAGGAGTCCAAATGAGCAACTTCATTTCTTGCAGCGCGTGGCTCGGGTGTCCAGCCTTTATCTTGGCAGAAGGGAGAGGGCGGGAGAGCGAGACCCCCTTCCTTAGGGTTTACGGCGTGAGTTGCAGTGAGATTTATGTCTGTTCCTGTTTAACTGCCTGGATCGCTCCCTTTGATGTGCACAGGTCCTTCCTCCCCACGGGAGCTCCCGGTTAAACCTACCCCAGCCTTCCTGGCCCAGGCTGGGTCCCCAGGACTCACAGCCCTCCTCCTTTCAGGAGTGATGTAAAGTGAGTTTTGCTCTGGGGGAGGGTTATGGTGAAGTCTTTTGAGGAGGGCCCAGGGCTTTCTTTCTTTCTCTTTCTTTCTTTTTTTTTTCACTAGCCTGTGTAAACACGGTGTCTGCTGAGCCAGTCCCATCATGAGTCTGTGGGCTGGCATAGACCCCTCTTGGAAAGGCAAGTGATGGATGTCCGTTGTAGTACTAATCCCCAAAGCGTTTCTGGGGCCAGGAGCGGGCTGGAGCCCATGGGCTCCATTCTTCTGCCGGAACTGCAGCCCACTGTGTGGCCCATGAGGCGGGGAGGGCTGGGCAGGGTGGCCGGCCGGGCGCTGCCGGGCAACAGACGGGCCTCGTGGCGCAGGGCGCGTGGGGACCGGCCATTGAAATTCCCATCTGCGTCTGCTCCGCTCGCCCTGCCGCTGCCCCAGAGAGAATGGGGCAGTTTCGCGAGGGTCCTTCCTTTGTTAGGAACTTCCATCCTCTCCCCCTCTTCCTTTTGATTTTGTAATTAGCGTGGTTTTCGTCCGGGTCAGATGTTTTGTGGTGTTTTGCCTGGTGAGAGGTTGGTCTTGTGGTACCGCGGGGAGCTTCCAAACACTGAGCTGAAAGGCTCTGCTGCGAGTCATGGGTTAAATGACACAAACTCATCTGAATCCTAATTTAGGGTTTCCCAAAACTTTGCAGGAAAAGGCCGGTGTCCTGAAAGGACAGCCTTCTCTACAGGCTTGGTGCCTTCTGGCAGGCAGCGCTTGATAGACAGTGTCTGCCCAACTTGTTGCTTCATTGTTTTCTGGTTCTTCCTAACCTGGCGAGGGCTGTTGGCCTGATTCTCTGGGGAAACCTTGTGCTTATCAGCCTTCTCTTTGTTTGTAAGCTAGATAACAGGAGCCTACAGGGTTATTGGTGAAAATGCTTGGTGTGAGAATTGTCTTTGCAGGCTCAAGGTAAAAGATTTGCGTGACTTTGTAAAGCTGCAGCTGGCCATTGCCTTGAGCTGCTCCTTTATGTGCTGGGGAAGAGCGGGCTTGGCAGCGCTGGGCCATCCTGGTGGTTCTTTGTTGCTGAGTTTTTGCTGGGTTTATCTTTTGTAGTGCAGGGAACAGTGCATGAGCAGAATGAAGGGACTGGAGGTGTGATGAATGAACAGACCCAGTCCTGAGGTCTTGCAGGTCCTTCCCACTGCTCCCCCTGCTTTGGGGCACTGACACCAGCAGGGTTAACGCAGGAATTACGTGCTCTGAGCTATTAAATGGTGCTGTAGGTGGCCTGAAGAGCGTTATGGAGGAGCCTGGCTGGCTTGCTGGTACACCTGCAACATCAGTGGGATGCCTCCTCCCCAGAGTCTTGTGGGGTGAAGTGAAAGCAGTTTGAGCTCAAGTGACTTCCACTCACTGCAGCCTGGTCTCAGGGTTTTGTTTTTTTTGGATACAATCTGAGCAGTTCTGAATGCTCTTATGATCTTAGCAGATTTGTATCTAGGTTTGTCAAAGGGATCCATGACGTCATTGGGTGACACTGAAACACAACTCCTCCAGGGCTGTTTGTTTTAACACCAGAAAGGAGGGAACAAGGTACCAGCACCTTTCCTTTAATTAGAAAGACTTCAGGCACCGAGGAGCAGTCCAGTTTGAGTAACTTGAGTCTGGCACTGAACTCGCTCCCCTCTGCACGGTCCCAGGGCTGCCCCTGCAGTGGGCTGCCCCGGCCTCCCTCTACCTGCAACAATAGCTGGTTGTGCAGAAGAATTTGTGCAATGACTGCCTGCTCCCTCCAGCCAGGAGGACACGTTATCTCTGCCCAGTTGATCACACTCAGGGTAATGAGAAAATGAGGCTGAGCTTAGCATTGCTGAGTATGAAAGCATCTTATTGGCAGGAGCTGAATGACACTGGCTGAGAAGTAAAAGACAGTAGATTATTGTTTTTGCTTATTATCTACCATCAACCTCCTGGTCTCCTGCCGTCCCCTGTCCTCAGAATTCGCTGTGGGTGTCTGCACTAGCCAGGAAGCGGTGGTGGGGGTGTGTGAGGGGAGGGGAGGGACGGAGGTTCAGATGCCCCAGGGAGACAGCGGAGGGGAGGGTATGCTGATCTCTTGGAGCAAGGGGTGGGCGGTTTATTTTTGAGTTTATTTGTGCTCTTCACTTTTGCCTCTGTTTACTTACGTGCCGAGTTTATTTATGTTGTAGGCTGTGAGTCAGGATGGAGGTGGGGAAGGCAGGGAGAGAAGCTGGTGGAAGGGTGCTGGGAGGCCGAGCTCCTGGGTTGTGTGACAAGTGAAAGGATGCGGGACAGGAGGACGGCCAGGCTGGAAAGCTGAACAAAGCAATGAGAGGAGCTGGAGAAACACAGCTTCTTTTTGGGCTGATTGAGCGGCCGGGCAGATGGGACAAGGCTCCAGGCTGCCCTCCCAGCTGCAGCTTGTCCAAGTGCAGGGATGAGCCAGACCTGCCTTTAACACAGGTCTTTGTAAGCTGATTTGTAGGTCTGGATCATCCCCGATGTGATGTAACTTTACGGGAGTTGCTGTAAAAATAGGCTATAAAGAAAGGTGGTGGCTGAGGAGAGGAGCCTTTGTGGGTATTTGGCTTGCAGCTGCATGAGTGTTGCCCCTGCTTTTGTGCTGCTGGTGGTTGTGAGGCCAGTGTGGCCACACGCTCGTCGGTGCTGAGCCCAGCAAAAGGCACCTGCATGTCGGTGTGGGGC
The DNA here is from genome assembly GCF_033815535.1 of Pezoporus flaviventris. NCBI lineage: Eukaryota > Metazoa > Chordata > Aves > Psittaciformes > Psittacidae > Pezoporus > Pezoporus flaviventris. The sequence goes on along the minus strand of NW_026892589.1, from coordinate 4,110,157 downwards.
CGGCCGCTGCGGCCCCAGCGGGTGCACGGAGGAGCTGCACAGGCACAATGGAGGGAGGCAGCGCGGCATTGTGTGTGGCGCAGCCCGGGGACGGGGGCAGCACGCTGCCCTGCGCCCGCAGGCGGGGGGCTCTGGCCTCCCTGGGGTCATTGGTGCTGTCCTGTCTGCTCTTTTATGTCTTCACCCTGTGTTTTGTGGGATGAAATGTTGGGGTTTTTGTGCGCTGCCTCTTTTCTGTTCTGTTAGTACCCAGGTGAGCTCCGTGCTTGCAGGTGGGGTGAAGGGGGAGAGCAAAAAGGCAAAAGAAAGCACTTTTAATGTGAGGCCGGTGGTGCAGGGCACCCGGGGCAGGCTGAGCGGGAGGGTGCAGCCCAAGCTGTTAATCCCAGCATGTGATGGGCTCTCGGGTGCGTCTGGCCAGCGCTCAGCTGGAGGCAGACCGCTGCATGCTGGGACTTGTAGTCTCCCTGGATTATACCTTACCGCGAAGGAAAGATGTCTGCAGCCAGCTTCATTTTATGCACATCAGGTAGATTCTCTGGGGTTTTAGCAAGGTGCCACGTGGGTAGAGACAGCCGTGTGCTTGGAGGGAACCCTGCGCCTGTAAATAGGCAGTGAAAGCGTGTTCACATGTTCTTCCCATCATCTCTTTCAGATTGACCCGAAGGTAGCGTTCCCCCGCCGAGCACAGCCCAAGGTAAGCACTGCGGGCAGCCCTCGCCACCCCAAAGGGTGGTAGATCTTGTCCCTCTGTGCAGGGTTACCAGTGCATGCAATGGAATTGCTCCCTGGGGTTTGCTCAGGACCCACCTGGAGCAGGAGCAGTTCGGTGTCCTGTGCTGTGGTGTGCTCCTGTCAGGCTTGCAGCATGCCAGTGGGGGTCTGCACGGCACTGGGGGAACCAGGAGGCCCCTCTATTGTACTTTAGGATGCACTAGTTAGAGCTGATGAAATAAATGCTGCCCAGGGTGGACCTCATCCTTCTGAGGTTGCAGCCAGTGACTGGAAGTTTCAGACCTTAAGAGATGCGGAACAGCTCCGTGATGCTGTATGATACAGCAGGAAGGGGGTCATATGTATGCACATGTGCATGAATAGGTGTATGGCAGGGACAGGGAGGAGGATTTCATGTTGTGAAATGGCCTTGTGTGCTTCAGCACTGGAAAAGGCAAGAGTTTGGTGTTTGACCTTATCTACAGGAGGCTCTGGCAGTGAAATGAGCAGTTGCAGAAACTTTTTCCAGGCGTGCAGCTAGAAACTTTTATCTGAGGAGCTAGCAGCAGGCTGGACACTGTCTTTAGGCTTTGGGTCTCCCTTCAACTTTGCCCTTGGATGGGAGTTTTAAAGTTTAGAGTCTCTATTCCAGGCGCTGTCACGAGAGAAAGAACTGGGGACAAACAGTGTTGAGAAGCAGAGAGGGAAGAGGAGACTGATGCTGAGAGGGAAGTAAGGGGGATCAGGCACTGAGAACAATTGGTGAGCAGGTATCCCAAGTAACTGGAGCCAGGAAGCACATGGTAGGAATTGGGTTAATTCCATTAAGCAGTTTGGTGACAGAAGGTGCTTTAGTGTTAGAACGGGCTGGTCTCCAAGCCAGGGAATTGCTGCGGATTAGCCCTATGCTCCTTGGGGTAATTAGGACCATGTGTTCCTCTGAGAGCAGGGGTGTAGCCAAGCAGCTAAGGGGAGGATGCAGCTGGAGAGCTGGTTCAAAGGATGTTGGTGTGCCTCAGCCGGGTAGCAGTGGCCCCTCTCTGGGTAGTTAGTGTTCTTGTCCCAGCTGTAAGAGTGACAAGTGGCAGAGGGATCTTCTCTCTACCTTCTTGCAAAGGCAAAAGAGATTTAACTGGGAGTTGACTAGCCTCCATTTAAGTGACTGGGGAATGGGTGTGAAATGAAGCTTATTTTATTCAAGACTGGATGCTATGTGATTTGTGAGCTAGGAAGGGCAAAGCCTGGGGAAGCCTGTCTGTGCTGCAGGATTTCTGCCTGTCCTTCCACTATGGGAAGCAGAGCAGGAATCTCTGGGGGAGCCTGGAGGAGGCTGGCAAAGTGGCAGGGCTGGCATGTGGACGGTCCTGCCCCTTGCATTTGCGGTGGTGTCAAGATGCCAAGGGAGCAGCAGCAGGTTAGCGGGGAGAGAGGCTGGAAACGTGCTGTCTGATGAGGAGGTGGCTGGGCGCTGGCAAGCACGATGGGATGGTGTGAGGGTGAGAGCATGAGTTGGGCTCTGACTTGGGACAGGTCTGCCAGCCGTGTTTGGCCAGAGGGCTTCAAGAAGGTGGATGCTCAGCTGCAGTAACAGGGCAGGCACTTCCTGTCAGTGCAGGGGGGGTTAGTGGCCTTTTGAATCTTGTTCTCTGCTCGCTCTGGGTTTAATCGGTGAATTCCTGTCCTTCCCTTTTCCAGATGGTGACCCGAACGAAGAAGATATTTGTGGGTGGTCTGTCCGTGAACACTACTGTGGAGGATGTGAAACAGTATTTTGAGCAGTTTGGGAAGGTAAGTCTCTTGAGTGCTGTTGGATCAAAGCTGTTACGTTCTGGGGCAGAAAGGAGTTTCCTGAACCTCTGTGGAGGCGGGATTAGGAGCTTGTGAGTCTTTTGCATGGGGTTAAGTAGATTGAAGGTCAGTTACAGACACTGGATGCTGTCATGTCTTTGTTTGGGCAACAACCAGTGACTCCTGCCCTGTGGTGATTTGAAGCAAAGAATTTGTGCTTGTTCCTGGAGTCGGCAGAACCTGGGCTAAGGGAAATGGTTTTCCAGTTTTTCCCTACCCAGAGGCCTCCTGTGGCCCCCAGATTTACGCTTTGTTCAAACACTGGAGACAGGCTTGTAGACACTCCTAACAGAGCAGCTGCAGCATCAAATCTGTGAAGTTTTGGCCTGTTTCTAACTTGAAACCTTGTGATTGATGTTTCAGTTATCCTTTATTAAAAGTAAGCCTTTTGGACCTGAAACTTGTGCTGAGTCTTGGGCAAGTGGTGATGTTAGTTTTGGATGTTTGGAGAAAGTTTGATGCTCTGGCTGGACCTTGTGTTGGTCTGGTTCTTCTGGGCCAGCTGATGGCTTAGGGGAGGGTGGGCTTCTGTGGATGGAAGTCACTTGTGCCATGATCCATGACAGCCAGGTGTGCAAACCGTGAGTCGGGACAGAATTGGAGGATAGAAGGGGTCTCAGTCTTGGCCTTTCAGCTGCATAGGCGGTTGTGAGCATCCCCAAGGCCATTCTCAGTATTAGACTGAAGGATCCCAAGATTTCTAATGGGATTAGGACCTGAAGGGGATCATTGTACCTGAATGCTGTATGTGGTCACTTCTGGGACAGGAAATTGTGACTGTTTCACTGTTGTTCAGTGGTGTTGTCCATGGGGTTTGCTGTTTGGGGAAGGAAGTGTTGGATTCTGTACCTGTTGGGACCTCCCTGCCTGGCCAGTGGGGGCAGAACACAGTTTGCTGGGTGGTAATCTGGCCAGGACGTAGCATCGTGGATGTGGAGAGAACTGCAGAGTGTAAGGGATGAAGGCTTTGGTCTTAATTTGCTTCTGAAAGAAGATTGCAAAAAGGTGCTGTGATGTTAGGGGACATTAACTGCCTGGTGAAATGGAGTTTCGTAACTGGGTTTGCCGTGTTGAAACTTCTGGGCAGAAAGTTTGGAACAAACATTTGCTCAGTACCTTTGTTCAGCTTCTAAAGTCAAATCTGCATGTCGTTGTACATGACGATGACTGCAGAGTGGGGCTCCTTTGTTTTTCCGTTCAGCCCTAAGAGTAAGTGGCAATAGCAGATGTGCTCACATAGCCCCCATGTTTGCTAGTCGTTGGCTTTGTGTGGTTTTGTTTTCTGTAAGAAACAAGCAAACTCTGTTGTGTCCCCAGGAGCTTTTACATGGTGTCACTGAAGGACACCACCACTGACGCCAAAGGTGGTGGTGTCCATGTGTCTCTGTAGTCTGCAGATTGTTAGTTTGACTTGCATGTGCTCCTATGCTGCTGGTGGATGTATTTGGTAGGAAAACAAAGTGTCTTGGGCGTAATCTCCTGTTAACCTTCCTGTACCTCTGCTGATTTGAAGCAGAAGCATGTCATGTAGCACTCTGTTTACAAGTGGTAGCAGTTGCTCTACTTTGAGAAGTACTTTCCAGTTCTTTTGGGGTGTCATGCTGCTGTCTTCCTCTAGTTTAATGGTCATGTGCTGAAAGCTGTCCTGACGTCAGAAGACTGGCAAGAGCTGGTTGTGTCAGATTGTTTTCTTGGGGCCTGGGCAGAAGGGAGTTCTGCATAGCTCGGTGCGATTCATTGCTGAAGAGCCAGCATCCTGGACACATCCGGGGCTCACGGCCTGCATGAGGCTGATGCAGGTGGCCTCTTGGCTCTGGGGAGTTTCAAGGGCTGGGCAGATTGAACCTCTGTGTTTGGGGCAGTTTCCTGACTCATCTGGACGCTTCAGCTGAGGAGAGACTCCACAGAGCTCTTGTATCAACCGCCGTACCTGGCCTTTAACCAGTTTCCAGGCTAAGCCTCAAATAATTCACCAAAGGCCAGGAGAGCTGTTGCCTGAGACATGCTTGCTTTCCAATTGGTAGCTCTGTATGGATGATGAGCAGGATCAGGGGGAAGGTGTGATTCAGAGGGAAGCCTCCATCGCCATCAGCACTGGGGTTCTGAGCTCTGAATGTACCACTCCGGTTGGTAAGGCTGAGAATGATGGGCTCAGATGTGACTTCTGGAGAGCATGATTTTGATACACAGGTTCTTTTGGTGTAAGTTCCTGATACTCAAGGGCCTCCTAGCTTTCAGAGGTCTCCTAGGATCCCTTCTTTAGAGGTACTCTTGGCACCTGATTCTGTGGTCTTCATCTTCAAGTGAGATGTAGTGAAGCTTCAGTCACGTTATCCTGATTAAGAAGATATTTTCCAAGCCGTTTGGGCCAGTATTACTTCTGGAATTCTGGAACAGTGTGAAAAGGAATTGTTAAGGGTGGATTTTTAAAGCATTTCCTTGGAGGACTGAGACTGAGGAAATGGCTTTGTCTGTGTTCCATCTTCTGAGTTTTCTAGGATGTGGCAGGAGGAGACATTCCCCTTTCCTCCTGCCTGTCCAGAGAAGCTTGGGAACACTTAGGATTTAGAGAGGAGCGAGCAGGCACCACTAAGTCATCCTGTCTTGATTCCTCAACATCAAAGTACTGGGTTTCTGGGAATGATTTTTAGCCAGTCTTTGAGAATCCAGTGGCAAGCTCAGTTTGGATCTGGGCTTCAGGGATGGATCATCCTCTGCTTCTAAGGACAAGGGAGTACAGACTGCTAAATGGGTTGTGCATGAAGGTTATCTTGTAGGTAACCCTGGGGCCACAAGCCTAAGTGCGTGTTAGATTTGCCACCACTTAAGGCCTTTAAATTAGGATAGATGCTTTTTGAAAACTACATTTTAGTCCAGACAGAAAGCATGCACATGCTGTAGGAATTAGGAGAGGAAGCGCTGTGCCTGCAGTACAGATGAGGTCAAATTAGATTATCATAATGTTCTCTTCAGTCCAAATCCGTGAACTGCAGTTTCCAAGTCTACCAAGGTAGCTGTTGTGAGTGCATCTTGGCTCAGAAGCAACGTGCCTCGTGTGTCCGTTAGCAGGAAGAAAAATGGGAGTTTGGTTGGGCTGGAGATGAAATGGTTTCCCATGTCATAAAACAGAATTCCCAAGGCTCATTTTTCCATCTCGGCATTTCCACTTGCTCTCCTGGTTTTGGTTTGATTTTGTTTTCTTTCCTTGCTGTGTCCAAAACCTCCTCTCAGCTTTGTAACACGGAAGTTGCAAAATCAAAATGAAAATGTGTGAGGAGGAAACCCGGGAGTAAGACTTCAGGGATAAGGGAGGAGAGGGAGAGGCTGGCACCCCAGTTCTGCATATTAAAGTACTTGGTTTTAAGAGGCGCAAAAGGTGAAGCAGTGTGAGTTTCTCTGCTTCAAAGGAGGATCCCGTCTTTTTTCTTTCCACTTACAACTGGGATTGACAAACATGGGCTGTTTTCCTGAGGAAGAAAACACGGAGTGTTTGGGGGTTTTTTGGTTTGTTTTTTTAGTTCAGTGATTGAGAGAAGTGCTCTCGAGCTGGCTGTGATTTGTCAGGTGCAGCTGCTAGGGCTTTGAACATAGTGGGATCTCTAGGAAACCCTTCTGGCTCCAAACCCCAGATTTCTCTGAGATGCAAGCTAAGGCCATGAACGTGCTTTCTAAAGGAGATTATTTTTTAAACCGTAGGACAGAAGTCCTGGAAAGACTTGCATTTGCAGTATGTGTAGCCAAGTGTCTTGGCTTAAGTTGGATGGTGCTGGAGATCTTTAGAGTGCACAAGGAAGGATTTCAACAGCCTGTCTAGATTCAGGCTACCACCCTCGCTGAAACCTGAAACAGAAAGAGAGGAGGAGGAGGATGATGTCTTGTGCCTACCACCTCAGGCACAGCTAGTCCTCTGTCTAGTTCAACACGTATGAGGGCGTCTCAGGAGCACGGGTCCCAGCTCCCCCGTTTTCTACTTCAACCTGTGGGAACAAGTTCTCTATTAGGGGGAAAGGGTTTGTCTATAAAATTGCTTTGGACCATTGGGTCTCTGATCTTGTAAGCAAGGTTATTTGTTTTAAATCATAACTGAAAGAACTTGGATCATCTTTCTTTTTCAGCTGGGTCTGATGAGGTTTTGTGGTAAAGTAAAATGTGAGATAGGAAGCTCAGAACAAATAAGGTCTTTTTGTTATGGACTTTATTAAAGATGTGAAATCTTTGCCCCAGGATGTTGTTGCTGAAATTTGCATAGGCTCCAAAAGGATTGGACAAATCCATGGAAGGTGTTTTAAATATGCAGACACCCCTTTGAGTTCAGGAAGTCCCCAAGTCACAAATGGCCTGGGAGATGATGGACTTCTCTGGGGTCTGTTGTAATATCCTTGCCTTGTTTTTGTCTTCTTCCAAAGGTGTCTGTTGTTGGTACCTTGGAGTGTGTTGGGCAAGGTCGACCTCTGCTTTCACTTGGTGCAGCCAGTCTTTAGTTTGTCATTAGGAGAGAAGTTGATCCTGTTGGGAAGTAGAAATGCAGAAGTACTGGAAGAAATGGGGTCTGGACCCAGTTTGGGTGTTTGAACTCATGATTTTCTTGGGTGCTTTTGCATTTCATGAAGCAGCAGCGCAAGAAATATACTCACAGTGACGTCTTTGCATGACTCACTCATCAGTTGTGGCTCCAAGGGTGCTGGAGAAGTGCTTTAAACCAGCCTGCATCCCTCAGTGGGCCTGCAGGTGATGTGGATGAGTCGGTCAGGAAAGCTCAGCCTCTCTGAGGCAAGATCATGCCCGCAGAGAGATCTGCTCTCTAAAAATATCCTAGAAGCAAACAAGAAAAAAGATCTGCCGAGGTCTGAGGACGGTTCTGACCTTTAGGCTGCCATCTAATACTCAGTCCAGATTCTGGACCGCTTGCCTGAGACAGGTTCTGAGATCTCACTTGAGCAACAACTCTGGTACTGTCCCAAACAAGGGGAAACCACCGTATCCGAGGCACTGGGTTTGATGAGGGTTTGTGTGTCTGTCACAAATGCATATTTATGTGCACCTGCCAGGAAAATGATGTGGTTGACTTGGTTATATAGAATAAGTTTCCCTTGCTGACTAATTGGAGAACCTTCAGAGACTGCTGGGGGATTTCTTTAAAGGAAGACTTATTCCTACGCTTACAGCGGGCACGATTTCCCCCACTTTGGATCAGGAGAATGTTAATGAATTAATCCTTAATCTGCTGCTCTCTGGAATTTTCTAGCTACTTGTCAACCTGCTGTGGGCTTCCAAACTGGATTTTGGATTTTCTTCCACAGATCAGAGGGCAATTTATGCAAATTCTCACGCGTAACACAGTTGCAATGAACAGATGGGGAAGGGAGGAGAAGGGGAATCTGATCACCTCTCTTGCGGCAGTAGGCAGTTTGGCTTGTGGTAACAATGCCTCTGGAACAAAGGGTTCTCTGTGCTCCGCATCTGGTAGGCAGATAGCCAAAAATGCTGCAGCAGTAATGGTCATTCAGGTCTTCAGTGGTTCATTTGATATTTGCCAGGTGCCCACAGCACAGTGCAAGAGCAGGCAGGGACACCTGGACAGGCTGTCCTGCTCACCTGTGGCACGGAGCGAGCTCTGTCCCTTGGATGAGTCCCATTCCCAGAGTTTTGGGATCGGGCCTGCAGAGCAGGGTAAGGAGGGTCCTCCTGGAGCCATGCAGCACACCTGGGCTCTGGGTCACTGTGTACGCCCCAGAATCAGCCTGTCCTGTTTGAGCAGCTGGGAGAACCTCGCAGTGCCCTCTTTCGACTGGATCGCTTCTAGATCATTTGGTTTGCATTTCCCATGTTGAAGCTCTTTCAGCAGTTGTTATCCTTCTGCCTGATTTTTCTACAAGTGTGTTGCCATGGTCCTTTGCAGGCCCAGCCCAGCCATCTTTAGCTGCTGTTCAGGTGGAAGATGCCTATCTCTGCGCAGCCTTTGCTTGAACATTTACAGCATTCTTCAAGATCTGCCCATGTGGAAGTGCATCCAACAGACATCATCACACTTGGGTTGGAAATATCATTATTTACTTTAAATCTACATGAGGCTTTCATTGGCTTCCTCTTTTGCAGACATCTGTGACAGTCCCAGGAATATTTAAAGATACTAGAGCAAGACTGAAGCCATTTTAACACATCAGGCCTTTTGGCCAAGGCCGGGTGGATGGAAGCGTGCTCTGTTTTGGTGTGAAATGCCTCACGTTTCAGCTAGGCTGAGGGCCGCTTTGGTGGAGTGTCTCTGCAACATGCGACTGTCATGTTTTGTTCTGTCACCACCACACTGCTCTCATCAAAAGCAGGTGCTGGTTTGAGAAGGGCCCATCCCCTCCTCTTGGGAAGGTGCTGCTTGCTGCCCGGCTGCAGGAGGTCTCAGCAGTGGCAAATCCAAGAGGCATTAGGAGAGCTTCATTCCCAGGGACAGACCTTTCCTCACTTTCCGAATGCGTTACCTCTGCTGAGCCAACGCCTTTATTCCACTCCTGTTTGGTTTTCCAAAGCTAGGGAGAGCTGCTGGAGACAGAGCTGAGAGGAGGTGATGCTGGGCAGCTTGGGTGTAAGGCTCAGAGGTCTGGTGGCTGTCCCTGAGCAGCCAAATACCTGCCAAAGGAGAGGTTCGCTGTGGTAGGGTTCCTTGGGAAGGTTCCACCTAGAGAGCAGGTCACTGCTCTTGGGACCCCATCTGTCTGCCTCAGTGTTTTTAACCCACATGGCTAAATGTGGGGAGAGACTTCAGCCCTTAAAATGAACAAACCTTGAACTTCTAACTTCAAGTGTTGCATAGTTAAGGCTTGGACAGCAAGTTACATCTCTCCCTGAGAGAGAGCCTTGACCACTAAGCTAAACAGTTTGCTAGGAAAGTGATCTGCTGCTTTAACTCTGTTTGAAGAAGTGAAACAAATATTTATTTAAGGGGGAGAAGGGAGAATGGGAAGAAAGACAGTTCACCCGGTAAAAAATCCTTTGTTAAGGTGCAGTCATGACCGTTGGTTATTTCCCAATCCCATTACAAATGAACTCAAGTGGTGTTTCTGGGACTCTTTCAGTGCTGTTCTCCTCGCTTCCGCATCCAGTTCTCTGGTATTTGACCTGTCTTATCTCTGCCTCGGATATCCCTGCTCCAGATATCCCTGTTCCCATCCTTCACACCACCGCACCCCTGCCCTGTGCCTGTTCAGTCCCTCACGACCTGCCTCAGCCCACACCCCCTGCCTCCCTCTGAGGCGGGAGCCAAGATGGTGGCACCGCTGTCCCGCATGAGGAGGGGCGCAAAGTCAGTGCGGGAGGGGTCTCACTGTGAGACCTTGTGGGAGAGTCCCTGATGTGCGGTGGTGGTTGGTGTGCTGTCGTGGTTGGTGCACCGTGGTGGTTTGGTGTGGTTGGTGTGCGGTGGTGTTGGTGTGCGGTGGTGGTTTGGTGTGGTTTGGTTGGTGTGCGGTGGTGGTTTGGTCGGTTGGTGGTGGTGGTTTGGTTTGGTTGATGTGCGGTGGTGGTTTGGTTTGGTTGGTGTGCGGTGGTGGTCGATGTGCAGTGGTGGTTTGGTTTGGTGTGGTTTGGTTTGGTCGGTATGCGGTGGTGGTTTGGTCGGTGTGGTTTGGTCGGTGTGCGGTGGTGGTTTGGTTTGGTCGGTATGCGGTGGTGGTTTGGTTCGGTGTGGTTTGGTCGCTGTGGTTTGGTTTGGTCGGTGTGGTTTGGTTCGGTCGGTGTGCGGTGGTGGTTTGGTTTGGTTTGGTCGGTATGCGGTGGTGGTTTGGTCGGTGTGGTTTGGTTTGGTCGGTGTGCGGTGGTGGTTCGGTCGGTGTGGTTTGGTTCGGTCGCTGTGGTTTGGTTCGGTCGGTGTGTGTCGGTGCCTCTCCTGCGCCGGGCTGCGGGCAGGCACCCCGAGGCGCGCAGGGGCTCGGTCCCCGCCGCTGCCCTCCCGCAGCCCGGCGCAGGCTGCGGTGCGTGTGAGGGCGCCGCCGCTGGCGGGGCGGGCGCAGCGGGGCGGCTTTGTGCGCGGCGCTAATCCGGGCCGCAGCTGCTATTGGCGGGCCCGTTGCCGTGGTGACGGCCCCGCCGGCGGCCGCCTTTGTTGGGGCCCGGCGCGGCGGTGGCGGCGGGGGGGGGTCGGTTCGCTGCCACAATAGCAGCCCGCCGGGGGCTGCCACTCAGGCCCGGCTGTGGCTGTGAGGTCGGTGCAGGCCCGGCTTGCCCCCAGCCTGGGGCCGCCGGCGTTTGGGCTTTGGTGGGAGCCGGCCGTGGTACCCCCGTCCCCTCGTCCGTGGTACCCCCGTCCCCTCGGCCATGGTACCTCCGTCCCCTCAGCCATGGTACCTCCGTCACCTTGGTGTTCAATGCTTCATGCAAGGCTCTGGTAGTTCTGTGCCTCAGGAATCTCTGCAGCAGCTGGTCCCGATCCCTTCACCTAGCAAGAGCTAGGGGCAATCTGGGGCACCCCATTGGGCAGGGTGCTGGAAATGGCTTGCTCTCTGTGGACACAAGTGAGGCCTTTCTCCTGGCTCTGCAGTGTCCCGCTGGCCTTTGTAGGCTCCAGCACTAATTCTCCTGGTTGCAGGTCCCCAGTTTGCCTCACAGCACTGGCTCTGTGTTGTCTGATACCACCCAACTCGCCTCACCTGTTGCCTTGGAAGGGGACGAGAAGATGCTTGTGTAGGTTTTGTTGGCAATAAAACCCATGAGTTATAGCCATATGCAGAGTTGAGACTCTAGAGTTGAGTGGAGCGAGACTATTCATATATTATGTGTGTATACACTTACATATCTGTCTATCATACATTCAGTTCATGCCAGGAACTGGCTTTCAAATAGAGTGTGTGTGTTACTGTAAATACGATTTTGCAAGATGAGTGTGGTTTGGGGTGCTGACACCTGATCTCGACGCACCAGCAGAAACTCAGAAGGTTCGGATGGAGGAAGGCTGCAGCTCTTCTCTTGGTGTATGGAGTGCAGTTTGGGATTAAGGAGTGCCCAGGCATTGTCTCTGGGATGCTGTTGGGAGGTGGGTTTGTGTGGGGATGTGTGCAGGCCTCTGCCACTTGCAGTTGCTCCCACTTTGCAGGCTCTGCAAAGAAGAGGTTGTTGCTGGGGCTAGTTGGGCAGAGTAAGTCAGCAGCTGGGCTGTGCTCATCCGTGCTGGGTTTTTCTTCCTTCTGCCCATCTCTCATCATGATCGGATGGGAGGTTTGCGGGCTCAGTTGCCTGAGTTGAAGTCACTGGGAGTGCCACCGCTGCAGAGCGATGTTGACACAGCTTTCTCCCAGTGTTTACTGGGGAGGAGGATAGTTACGTGCCCAGCCTTTTTGTGATCTGGATGGAGGAATGGATCTAGCTAATAAATGAACAAAATTAGACAGTAATATTTGAAGTATTTTTAAGCCACATCAGATTTGCTTTGGGTCTGTGTGCAGTATTACATCCCCCATGGCTCCAGCTGGATGCCTGGCGTGTTTCTCAGGTGCCTGTTGACTTGGCTGAGGGAGGCTGAGCTGGGACTGGAAGAGCAGGAGATGAGCAGGAGCCAGGTTCTGTTATCACCTGAGGTGGACGTGTTGGACAAGCCCAAGGGCATCAGAGATGATCTCTGTCTGCTCATGATGGCATTGGAAACGTTAGCAAGGGCTCCTCCCATCTTCGTGGCGCTGAGGTGGCACCGGATGTCCCACCTTGTCCGGGGGGGCTGAGGCCAGGAGCCCTCTCCTGTCCCTGATGGAGCTGTGAGCTCTTCACCAGCAAAGCCAGTGGCTGCCGGCTCCAGGGTACGGGCAGCGCTCTACCCTCCCTGGTGGGCTGTTCTGTAGAAGGCAGCGATGCAGATGCTTCCTGGGAACGAGGAATGGAAGTAATCCATCCTCCCGCGGAGCTGCCTGCTCAGGGGGTGGCTGTCTTGCATGGAGGAGGAGGATGAGGAGGGCCGGGGCAGCTGCTGGCTGGAGACTGCTGCCTCCTCCCCTGAGCACTTGCACGTCCAGTTTCATAATCGGATTAAGGCAGTGGTATTAGAGAGGAGGGATGGGTCAGTGGGACAGGTTTACACTGGGGCTTACACGGAGGGGATTGAAGTGTCTATTTTAACCCTGCTCGGCCTGACCCGCGGAGCGGTGCAGATGCGGCTCTGCGCGGCGGCACCCGGCGGGAGGATGGGGGGGAAAGTGGCACCAGGCGGTGCTGCGCTCGGTGATGCGCTCGGTGATGATGTGCTCGCCGGGGAGGAGAGCAGCCCCAGGCCGGCGGGGGGATGGGAGCCGGCCGCCCCTCCCCCCGGGAAGGCAGCCCTGCTCAGGCCTTGCAGTAAATTTGCTCTAATTACAGCCTCCAGCAGTGGGAAACCTCACTTAGAGGAAAGGCTCCTCTGGGGTGGGGGCAGGGGCGCTTCCCAGCTTACCCAGGCAGGCTCTGTTGTCTGAGGCCTCCGCTTCCCCTGTCGCTGGGAGGCCCCTTATTCCTCTCCCCTCTCCAGCTTTGCTTCTCTCCCCCCTCTTTAATTCTCCACTCCTTTGAGGCCGGGATTTGGGAACAATGCCTTCCCTGCTCCTTGCCCCCCGGCTGGAGCCACAGGCAGGCGGGTCCTTGCTGCCAGGGGCTGGGCTGAGGGGGCTCAGCTCAGCAGCACCTGCCCTGGGCTGGTGGGGGACCATGCTGGTGGTGGCCTGGGAAGTCCCTGGTTGTGGTAGCTGACGTGGGTGTGCACATCCTTTTGCCTTCGTGGAGATAGGAGGTCTTATCTTAATCCCCTCAGGTCTGGGGAGTCCTGGGAAGGTCTGTGCAAATGTGTCAGAGGATGCTCGTGGCAATACAATAATCTGATCAGAGCCCTTCTCTTTGCAGGTGGATGATGCGATGCTGATGTTTGACAAGACAACTAACAGACACCGAGGTGAGAATGGTCTTCCTGCTGCAGGAGAGGGAACTGGGAGGGTTTGTATCCCAGCAGCAGGGGATGTGGGGCGCAGCTGCTCTTTATCTTGCCTCCAGTCACCCCATTCTTTTGCATCTGCATCCTTTACCAGCGTCCCTGCAGCACAGAGAGCTTTTGTCCAGTGCGTTTCCTGTGCTGTAAACTTGCCGAGTTGCAGATATGTGAGAGGAGACGGCCCCCTCCCCTGCCCGCTTACCTCCATGGCTGCAGCCCGCAGTGTGTGTCTTACCTTGTCCCGAGTAATCTGAGCTCGGGGAAAGCTGACACGAGAGCCTGAAGAGTGCCTGCTCCTCGCCTCTTCCTCGGCCTGCAGCCCGCTTGTGCTCCCAGGTCACCTTTTCTTACCCGAGTATTGCTGGAGGAGTCTGGTTACAGGATGGGAGCAAAGCTGTAATATTTGCCCTGGTCAAACCCAGCCCACCCATGGGCGTCCCAACCTCCCGCTTTCCTGCTGAATCCTTACTCCAACCACCCTGTGGCATGGCATTGCTCCACACAGGCCTTGTACCAGCTCTGGGATTTACTGCCGACAGCGTAACCTGCAAACTTAGCTTGAGCGTCCTCGAAATCAGGGCCAGCAACAGCCCTGTGCTAGGCCGCTCTCATTCATGTCTGTCTGGTGTTTGAAGCACTTCCAAGCACCTTTGCCCCTGGATCAGCGAGGGAACGCTCCTTTCTGCCCTTGCTACATTGTGTGCCCTTCAGGTTTTTGCTTTTTTTTCCAAAGACATTAAATCTAATCTGATTGCCTCTCCTCTGACATGTTTGCAGCTTCATCTGAAAAGGGAAGGAGTGTTAACCCCTGTTCCTCCATGGGTGCCTCCCAGCCACTAGTCCAATTAAAGAGCTGTTGGGCATTCTGGAAGGAGCAGGGGTTGCTCCCAGCCACTGTGTTGGCAGTGAGGGGCTCTGCCTAGGATGCAACAGCCTGGTGGGGGTCTGATGGGATTCAGGACTGGGTTTGGATTCAGGGTTTTGCTCTTCAATTCCTGATCTCCTCTGCTCACGGGTGGTGTGAAACTACCTGGCCACAGACAGGAGTTTATGGAGAGTATGGAGAAAAAGTGGGGTTCTGGGCAGCGGATCCCTGTCTTTTTTTGAAAGTTATTTTAAAGCACCATGGAATTGGCCAGCCCCTGAAAGCTCTGCTTAATCCCAGCTTGCTCATAAGGCAAGTTTAAAGACATCCTCCCACCTGCCTCAGTTTTCCGGAAGCCCTGCAGTCAGCTGAGAGCAGATTAGTCTGCGCACCCGAGCTGGGCTTTGCCAGAAGTGTCAGTAGAGGGGCTGGGGAGAGAAAGGAGATGTGAGCTTGGGCCAGCAGCCAGGAACACGGTGTCCTGCCTTACCCCAGATACCACCCTCACTTTGGTGAAACTGCAGATCGCTTTGCTTGCGTCTGACTTGCTCTGTACAAGTGCGTCGCTGAGATTTGCCTGCTTATACAAGGCTTTATGGCCAGTGACTGGCGAGGAAACGTGCAGGGTGTTGCTGCTGGTGGGGTGTGTTCAGCAGGGATGGTGAAGTCCCGGCAAGCAGCTGTTCATTTCTCCACCGACTCTTTGTGTGAGTGTCTGCTGGGATCCTCCCCAGCATTACCAGCCATGTGGTTTGCCTTCAACCAGCAAAGTCAACCAACCAAACCCAAAAGCTTGGTTTTGAGAGCTGTTGGGTTCAGAGAAGATGGGAAGTACAATATGAGGAAAGGGGAATCTGCAAGGGATTGGTCCGGTTGTTCTTGTGCATAAAAGCAAGATGAGGAGAGGGAAAGATGAGTGGCAGCTGTTTTAGAAAGGGCTGATTGTACCATCCTTCTCTTCTCCTGCCAGTAAAAGGATGTGGGTAGTGGGTGCAAACTGTACAGAGCTCTGACCTGATCAAGGTCTTTTGCCTTTTCTTCAGGGTTTGGGTTTGTCACATTTGAAAGCGAAGACATTGTGGAAAAAGTGTGTGAAATCCACTTCCATGAGATCAACAACAAAATGGTGAGTGTCTGGGGCAGAGCTGGGGAAGAAGGGACAGAGCTACGGGATGGAGTGGGGCAGTGGCACAGGCACAAGGGAATGAGGCAGTTGGGTCCCAGTACAGTGGGGAATTGAGTCTTTCCCCCCATATCACAGGAGGCAGTCTGGGAAACAGAGTGTGGAAGTGAACCAGCACAATAGTGAGGTTTTAAGAAGAAGAGCTCACTGTCATGAGCTGTTGCGGAGGTTTTGAAGTTACATGAAACTCTTGGTGGCCTGCCACGGGGCAGGTTTTACCTTTATTCAGTGCAGGGCCTGACAGAGCTGATGCTCCACCACCAAAAATCAGTGTTTGAGGTTCCCATTGCCTGTGGTGGCTGCAGAGGGAGCAGGAGAGCCCCGGAGCTGCCTGTGCTCCAATCCTTGTGCTCATGGCCCAGCCTCATCTTTGCTTTCTTGTGGCAGGTGGAGTGTAAAAAAGCTCAGCCGAAGGAGGTGATGTCCCCAACGGGCTCGGCGCGAGGGCGATCCCGAGTCATGCCTTACGGGATGGATGCCTTCATGCTCGGGATCGGCATGCTGGGTAAGCCCAAGGACACATCTCCTCCCAGCTCCCGGTCGTGCCAGGCAGCAGCTTAGAGGTTTTATTCCGAGGGCGGCCAAGGGCAGCTCTCCCTGGAGCGAGGCCGGGGACGCAGAGGGGGGTGCCGGGACCTGTTTGCGATCGCAACTTGCCCTCTGGTGGCACCTGAGTAAACTGCAAACTTGTCCCTGGTGCCCTGCGACAGCCGGAGCTGGCCCGGGGCTGAGCGCGGCTCCGTTAATGGCCGCGCAGTGCACTTGGGCTGTGATTCTTCAGTGCCTCCCGTGGCTCAGGATCCATAGGCGAACCGAGCGTGGGGTGATCTGTGCCCAGGCAGCTTCGTCCCCCACTTCTACAGGCTTTCTGATACATTCGTTGATTAAAGAGCTTCTGAGTTTCCACTTGAATCAGCAGCACATATAAATGTCCTCGCTGCCTTTTCTAGACTGTAAAAATGCCCTTGGGGTTCTAGTTAAGCTTTGTTTCACTTTGTTCCCTCCCTCTCAGGGCCAGCAAGTGTCTGGTGTTGCAGGGAAAACCATACACTTAACCATGGGACTGTGCAGGCTGGGGTTCATGGCTGTCGCTGATTCTCAGACAGATGTGTTCATTTTTTAAAGTCCTTTTTAGCCTCCATTTCCAGCTCTACAAACCCTCATGCCTGGACCTGAGAGTCAAGCATGATCCTTCCAGCATAGTGCTGTTCCTGGCTCCTCTCCCCACATTCTGGCCAGGCTTGAGCTGCCCCAAGAGCACAGTGTTTGCTCAGCATCATGGCTGGTGTTGCTGGGCAGGGTGTACTCAGCCTGACCCTCCTTGCTAAGCCTGCCCAGTAGCAGTTAGTCACTGAACAAAACCCCAAAGAGGGCATTTCCCCCCCCCCCCCAGTGTTTTCTCTTGACTTATTGAAGGAAAATAAATCTCCAGCCTGTGGTTTTGGGGTTTGCCTTGTCTGTATTTTAAAGCAGCAGGGCTCAAGCTGAGTCACTGGGAAATCCACATACTCAAGTCTGGTGAGATCTCAGATCAAATATTCATCTCTGAGTCAATGCCCTGGTTCTCCCAGGCTTGCTCTGTATAGGTGGTCAGCTTCCTGGGGAGCAGCAGGGATTGTCCTCCTGCCCGGCGCCAGGCAGGAGCGCTCTGCCTGCATTTGCCAGCACTTCTACTGCAAAGTGACTCAGAGCTATTCAGTTCTTCAGATGCCCCACCTCCCCGATCTCCTGAATCCAGCTGATGCATCAGAAAGCCTTAGTCTGCAGAGCTGTGAGTTCCTGAGAAGGAAAATCTCCATGTCCTTACATGTTTGGAGTGAGGAAAAAAAGGAATGGGCCTGCTAAAACTCTCTTGCAGGCTTGCACGGTTTGTGCATCTGCCCAGCAGTTTCCTGGGCTTTCTGCTGTTAGCCCTGTTTGTGCTTTCTAACACTAATGGTCACACTGCTTGTGAGCAGCCAGGCACTGAGGACATGATCCCTGCAAGCTTGCAGTAACAGAGCCCTTTTCTCTTCTCCCAGGTTATCCAGGCTTCCAAGCTGCCACCTATGCGAGTCGGAGTTACACTGGCATTGCACCTGGCTACACTTACCAGTTCCCTGGTGAGTGGTGCTCCTGCTCTGGTTTTTGGTTTGCCTTCACGTGATGGGAGTCCCTGGAATGATCCGTGACCTGAGCTCTGCCCCCTTCACCCTTTCCCCTGTTTGGTCTTTCATTAAATTGGAGGTGGATGTGGAAGGGGGAGGGGAGAATCCCTGGAATAGGTGGGAACAGCCTGTCCTTCATTAGGATTATCCTCACACTCCAGTGGCAGGAAAAGCCCAAGGCTGCTCTGACTCCCCTTATGCTAGCCCCTCCGCAGGGCTGCTGCTGTGACACAGAAGGGCCCCTGCAGCTCCGCCTGTCTCGCTGCCTTTGTGTATCTCTGTCTCTCTACCAGAGTTGTCACTACTCTCAGAGTAGCACAGAATTTTAAACCATGGTTTTCCATGGACCCAGGCACCCAAACCACAGCCTGCAGCGCTGCAGTTGGGTTATGAACAGTGCCTGGGCAACTCCCAGCTTCCAGAAAGCATCTGCTGGGGTAGGGGGCTGCAGATCCCCCCCAGACTGGGTGGTTCCAAGCTCCAAACACGGCCATGTGCTCAAAACATGGATTTTGCGATCAATAGCTGGAACCTGCTGTGCTGCAGCTGCTCTGGGGCCTCTTCTCCCTCCCATTCTCTGTGAGACAGGGGAATGAGGCAGAGCATGCTCAGAGAAGAGACTGTCTTGCTGTTTTCTAGAGAAGTGGCAACTCTGAGCATCCCTTCCTTCCTCCATCCCTCAGTGTGATGGTTTATATATGAAGTCTTGATGTTAGGGGCTGGGAATGGGAAGTTTCCTTTTTGCCTGAGGCAAGCCCAGGCTGACTGTGGCTGAAAGTTGCTGTTGCCTCCTAGGTGTCTGGAAGATCTTCATGAATCCAGTTTATGGGTCTCACCTGTAGTGGCTTCAAGTGCCTCATTGTAAACCCGTGCCCAGATGAGGGTGGCACATACTGAGCACCCACTGGCGTTGTAGCCATGGGTTGGATTGGGTGGGTCACAGAGCAGTGTTACAGGGCAGACCTGAGGCTGCACGGTGGAGCTTGCACTCACAGTGCCTTAGTGAGATTTATTCTAAAGATAAATGGATCCTTTCAGTCTCCAGGGCAGGAGTCCAGCACCTTTCAGCACAGTTGTAAATCAGTTTAAAGAAGACCCTGGCCTGGTGACAGGCTGCTCCCGCAGCAGACCCTGGCTGTTGTCTCTCTGTGGGGTCTCCCTCGGGGCATTGCTCAGTTCCTAAGCTGTGTTGCATTTCGTTTTTAGAGTTCCGTGTAGAGCGGACCCCTCTCCCGAGTGCCCCCGTCCTCCCTGAGCTCACAGGTCAGTCCCGCTCGTTTCCTACGCTCACAGCCTGGAAGGGGAGAAGGGGACTTTGGGTTGTTCCGGTGGTGTCGCTGCTCCACAGCCTGGTGCAGTTACACTGGAAGGGTTCCTTGTTTCCTCTGCCATCCGTATGGGCTCCATTCAAAGCTGGGGCTGGGAAGATGGAGAGGCAATCAGAGCCATGTGTATTGCCTCTGAGAAGGGCAGTGCAGGTCATACCAAATGAAGGCCTGTAATCCTCAGATTGCATTTCCTGCTGCTTGCCTTGTTTTTCGCTCCTTGCCCCAGGCTGGATGTAAACCAGATACAGAAAACTGCAGAGAGCAGGGGGACTTCTCAGAGGTCTACAAATGACCTTAACCTGAGCTGCTGCAAGGACAAGATTTGGAGTGCTGGGAGGAGGGAGAGGGCATGGGGGCACTCCTGGTTGCTCTAATCCCATTTCCCTGTGCAGGGGGGACTGCAGGCAATGCTTTCCATACTCTGGGTGGTGCAGCTCACCAGCTACTCCCACATGAGCTTCCCAAGCAGAAGCAAGCATGGTACACAAGTCTTGCAGTGCTTATAGGGAACTGTGGAATGAAATGGGGACAGGCAGCCATTCCTCAGAGGCTAGTCCTGGCTCAGTGTCTTCGCAGTGCAGCTACCCTCTGGATCCTGGGTTGTGTGCAGTGTGTTCTCCCTAGGTGATGCTTGTTCTGTCTGCTCCCCCTTCCATGGCCATGTTTTCCCCAGCTCTGTCCTGTCCATGGTTTTTGTTGTAGAAAAGCAGCTTCATGTAGCCCTCTGCTCCCCATGTGCCATCTCATCTCCGTGGTGTTCCTTCTCCCAGCGCTTCCTTGCCCCCACCTGTTTCAGGGTCTGAATCTCTCTGCAGTGGGGGTGTGGAAAAGCTTCCTGGGAAGCTCTCCTGGCATTAGTGGTACAAACAGGCTTAAAAGGGAGTTTCTGTGGCACAGAATCATCTTGATCCTCAGGGAGTCTGTTCCTGAGGATGCTGAGGTTGGCAGCCACCAATGAAGAAATGTCCCTGACTGAGGTAGGGGGAGACTGAATCCTAGCTCACTGTTCATAAAACCCTTCCCTTACACTATGTGTGCAGCTGTGTACACACCTGACCCCCACCTCTGAGCCTTTTGGTTGCCAAGCAAAGGAGATGTGGGTCCAGTTGTTTATTTACACATCTGTTTTTCAAGTAAACCCCCTAAAATCTGTAGAGGAACGTTGGTCACTTGGCACAAGTCCTTTTCCCTCTGGGGCCCACCCCTGCCAGCACTGTGGCTTTTGCTAGCAGAGGTGAATTGCCCGGGGCCTGGCTGTCACCAGTGGCTGGGGTGCACCAGGGCTCTGTACAACAAGAAGTTATTAATGCTGCTGTCCTGGCTGGTTGCCACATCAGCTTACAGTCCTGAGTGTCTGCTGAAGGACCAGCTGGGGATCGTGGCATTCTTCCCTTCTCACTACGCTTACCTACTGTTAAACAGCCCCTGTGCAGCCTCTTAGCCAGGCACAGAGCTGCAGTTCCCATGTATAGGCTGGAGTTGGTCCCATGAAGGGCAGAGCCTCCTTTGCTCCTACAAAGGCCCAGCGAGCTGTGCAGTGCTCGAGGGCCCTTGTGCCTTCAAGTGGGTGCGTGCGTGTCAATGGGCTGCGCTTCATGGGCTTGGCAAGTGGAACTGGGATGAGGGGCTGGCACAAGCAGAAATGATTTCTCCAACACACAGGGAGCTCACATGCAGGTGCTAACCTGGTGTCTCAGTAGATAGACTGCAAAGGCAAGAAGGGTTTTTACTTGGAAAAAAGAGCTGCAGTCTTTTTCAGGAGGACCTGGCCACATTAATTTAGCTGTGTGTCGGAGACTTGAAGCAATGATGGGGCAAGAGGGTGGCTGTTAGCAGCCTTTCCTCCATGGAACAGCATCTTTGGGGGTGATACGAAGCAGCAACATGCTCACATTGGCCCAGGGCCTGTAATGAGCAGCTAACCCAGATATAAGCCTCCTATGACGTTGACTTGAAACAGGCTGGTGCCTGCTACTAAATATTCCCTCCTAAGCTAGTCTGAGTTTCAGCCTTAACGCGATTGATTTGTTCTGACCTCTTTTTATGGTGCTCTAAACAGCATCACAGTGAATTTCACATTCAAGCATGAAATGCTGACCCAGTCATTTTAAGGGCAAAGAGAAACATACTGGCTAGATGCCTCCTGCCCTGAGGGCTGGATGCCTGCGGCAGTAGAGTTGGGAATTGGAACTGCTACATATAAATTAAGACTTACCGTTTCAATTAAGCCATTTCTAGTTCCTGCTCCCTAGGTATATGTTTTCTTTTCTTCTGCAATGAACAGCAAGGGTTTGAACCGTTCCGGAGCAAAACTCAGAGGATGGTGTGTCTTGAGCAGAGAAATCAGGAGAAAGAGGCTATTAAACTGTTATTCAAGAATACTACCAAGGGATGGAGAGGAGGGGCTGAGACTTGGGACACTGAGCTGACAGCTGCTGTCCCTGAGCTGCTGCCTTTCTTCACCTTTACAGCCAAAGTCTGGATCTGTAGCTTCAGATTAACTGCATTTTACAAGCTAAGTAGTGACAGGATACATCTGAATTTGCCCACTTTTGGTTCAGCTCTCCCACATCGTGCCCTCATCTGCACTAGAATGTGGGCTTAGCAGAGCACAGCCAATGCGTTCCCCAGGACATTCACTGTGCAAAAGGGTCCCAATAAATGCAAGCTGTGCACTTCCTTATTGTCAGCCTTTGGTGTCTGTGTGATGCCCTAAGCTGATACGTCTGCGTGGGGCTGGTATTTCGCAGCAGGAGATGAAGGCTCCTGTTGAGGATGGCTCCCCACAGCCACAGTGCCCCTCAAGCGCCTGTTTCTTCTTTTCCAGCAATCCCCCTCACTGCGTATGGACCCATGGCAGCAGCAGCCGCTGCGGCAGCCGTGGTGCGAGGGACAGGTAACTGCCACCTTCCCCCCCAGCGCAGTGCCCGGTCACAGTGTCCGGTCACGGAGGTTTGCAATGGGCTGCGGGAGGGGGGTGGGAACGGGGTTGCACTTTTGGGATCTTCACTCTGTAGTTCTGCTGCCTCCTGTAGGCTCCACCCCCAGTCGCACCGGTGGATTTCTGGGCACCACCAGCCCCGGGCCGATGGCAGAGCTTTATGGAGCCGCCAACCAGGACTCAGGGGTCAGCAGTTACATCAGTGCTGCCAGTCCAGCCCCGAGCACCGGCTTTGGCCACAGCCTAGGGGTGAGTGTTCTCTGCCAGGATCTGGGGAGGAAGATGGAAAGTGGCATGGCCAGGGAAGGGGCTGCATCTCCACGGGGTGATGGAGGTGGGCAGCTCTCAGCTCACAGCCTGCTTTCTGGTTAAGAAACATCACCTGCCACAGCATTTGCTATACTGCTGGTGAGCCCAGAGCACAGGTGGACAGTGCAGAATGCAGCAGTTCGCTTGGAGCTCGTGTCCCTGGTCTCCGCTGGCTTTCCCTGACCGTTCAAGGTCTTCACTTCCAGACCTTTCCCTGATCTGGCCCAGACTTCCTAAGAGCTCATCTTGGCCCTGATGCAGGGTGTTACGCTCTTTAGGTGCAGCACCTCCAACTGAAACCAGCCTTCCCAGCATAACTGGATATGTGGTCGTAATGCTTCACTTCTTAAGAGTGGGGTTTTAACTCTTTTCACAGGGTCCCTTGATTGCAACAGCTTTTACCAATGGGTATCACTGAAGCTGGGGACCAAGGAGGCAGGAGGTAAGAGCTTCAAACAGGAATGGGTAATGAGAGAAGTTCTGAGCTGGCCCCTGTGTTTGGGCACTCTGGGTGCTGCTGCGATGCTTCCTGGCCTGACCCAGCGTGCAGGAGGAGTTCTGTGCCCAGCCTGGGCTCCCTTCTGCACCAGCAGCTTGTAGGTTGAGTTTTTGCTTTATGCTTCTGAAGCTGGGAGTGCTGCAGAGGTCACCTAGTGTCTGGGTACAAAGAGGATGGAAACAGGAGCACCGAAAGAGGAAAGGTCTGCAGGGTTGGCCAGAATCACAACGCAGTAGTGGTCCTGAGGGACAAGCTTGGCTCACTTGCATGGCTGGGGAAGCCTCCTCCATGCAGCTGGTTGTTCTCACTGCTGCTGAGATCCCTGTCTCCCAGGATTGAGGTGGGATTGAGGTTTTTCCTCTCCTGCCTAGGAGAAGGGCAGAAGGAAAATCTGAGTCTGATCAGTTCTGTTTCTGCTCCTCGGATGGGCTTCAGAGGGAGCTGGTGGGATGGTCTCTGTTTGCTTTGCAAGTTAGCTAGCTTAAGATGAAAATGAATTAACCCCCTTTGCCAGCTTTTCAGTAAGGAGGGCAAAACCTTGCAGGAAGCAGTGTCCCAACAGGACACTCCAGGAGCGCTGGAGAAGCGGCTGGACCCTGGCAGGTCACAGGCCTCCCGGGGGCCAGCAGTGCCACAGGCCCAGGCAGGCTGTGCAGCATGTGGGGCCTTGTTCCACTATTAAAGGTGGAAGCATCTCTGCTGTGCCCCATCCCTGTGCCCATGCGATGCAGGGCAAGCCTGTGCTGGGGCAAGTTTGGGTGCTGCGTGTTTCTGTGAGATCACACCGGGAGAACACCCCAAGAGAAAAGCTGTTGGTTGTTCTCGATCCCGTCGCTTCCCTCCCCTGCTGTGTCCCGCAGATTCCCCAGTGACCTAACCGAGGACAGCGAGCGGCTGGAGGATGGGGTGAGCCTCGGGGGATGAGCCAAGGTTACCTTTTTCTTGAATCAAACTGCACACTGCCGGCTGGCTGCCAGGCTCCTGCCGCCCTGCCCTGATCTCTGCCCTTGACCAGACCACACTGGACTGAACCCAAGGAGATCATCTCGCTTTCTTACTAACCACCGACGGTTTACGCTTCCCCCCCCGCCCCCAGCCCACTGATTCTTCTTTTATTTATTTTAGTAGTGGTTAGGTTTATTTTTTTATTTTATTTTTGTATCTTTGGGGGGGAGGGGGGGGCCCTTACCCCTTCTTTTTGTTGTTTGCTCTTTCCCGAGCTAGTAGACCTATTTTATGAATTGGCTTTGTGATTGTGTTAGGTAGTTTTTATTGAGGAGTATTTTTATTTGGCTTTGAAACTGTTTGGAATATTTTCGACTCTGTTGTTGTTGTCGTCAGTGTTTTTAAAGCACGGTATGTGACAAGAATGCAGTTCTGAAGGGAAGAGAAGAGACGCAGAGAGAGCAAAGGCAGAGAGGAACTGCTGTATTTCTATTTTTTTTTTTAAAGAAACTGTTTTTAATTGTTTCTGTTTTGTAAATGTGAGGCTTTGAAAAGTGTGAAACTCCAAGGATCCGAACGCGTTGGACACGGCTATGGAACAGAACAAATGTATATTTTGCTAAGTGAGAAACACTATCCTTACAGCTGAAAGAGCTTGGGGGTTTTTGGGTTGTTTTGTTTTTTTTTTTTCCTTAGGTTTAGTTTTCTGTGGGGTTTTCTTTCTCCTCCTGTATAATATGTAAATATTGTGAGCTGAACCTGGCTGCTGCCTGCAGCCTGGCTCCCAGGAGCAGCACCAGGTCCTGGACCTGGTGCCGCAGCGTGAGCAATACTCTCCAGCAGAATCCTGACAGGACTCCGTTCTTTTTTTGTACACCTTTTACTGTAAGATTTTAAGACCTCTGTTGAGATGAAAGGGGGGGTGGGGGGGTGAAACGTACCAGCCATCGGCTGGTTTGCTGAGCGGGTTAAAGCTGCTTCCAATTGCTCGATGTACAGACTCCATCACTGGGCTCCGTAGTGCCAGCCTCTGGCTTGGCTTTAGGTAAAGGGCTTTAACGCCATTGCTTGTCTTGGTTACTTTGAAAGGAATTCACTCTCCAAATGCTATCGCTTGTGTCAAGATTTCCTGGGAAGGGGCTCCTCCTCTGGAGGTGAGGGTATTGGAATGGGTTTCAGCCAGGGCCAGGGGGAGGTTTGGGTGGTTGTTCTCTGAAGGGCAGGGCGCTGGGCTGGGGAGTCATTAATGGGGGAGGAAAGCATTAGGGTGGTGATTTGGGGGCGGGTTAAGGGCTTCTCAGGGATTATATGAATTATAGAATTGCAGCTTCCCGTTTGCTTTACTCTGTGTTCTAAAGACTGTGGGAATTTGTCCCTTCCTGTGCCAGGGGTGAGCTGGTCCCTTCTCCAGAACCTGCTGGGGCTTCCCCTGGTGTGATCCAGGCCCCTGCTAACAAACACTGTGCCAGGGGAGGTCTCCAGCAGCAGTACACGGGGCAGGTTTGGGTCTGGATTTCAGTGAACCAAAGACCTTGTTAAGGGGGGTGATTAAGCCTTTCATTAAGATGCAGCCAAACTCTTTTCCCAGGGAAATAACAGCTTCATCTTAAGTTTTAAAAATCATTCCCTCTCTTCCCCCAAACTGAGCCCCTGTAAGGGAGAAGGGCATTTAGGGAAGGACTGGGAGGGCCACTGTGCTCACAGGGTCCTCTTCACTTCCATCCTTTCCCTGTCTGCCAGAGCTTGTCCTGACCCAGGCGATGTGTTTGGAGAGTTCTGTTTAGGTAAAGAGGGTACGTAACAGATCAGTACTGAAAACACAAAGCAATAATTTTTGTTACTGAGACAAGAGTCTGTATGTCTGTTTTTTTAAATATTTCCTAATTAAAGAAGAGCTGCATTTTATTGGGTTTATTTTTATTCTATATACTTCAAATTTGGGTCTGCGGACAGCGCTTTCCTCTCTCTTTGGTAGACGCGCTGAGCTGCTTCCGTGCCCCCTCCAGACATCCAAGGCCAGTTGTGCTGCTGCTGGGCTGTGATCACTCTCTGGCCAGTGCTGCCGCTGCCTGGAGACTGGGGCTCCGGTTTCAGGGTGGGCATTTTTTTTAAAGGAATAAAAGCTGTGTTTTTAAGCCAGTAAGTTATTACACTCCCGTGTTTGTTCTCTCCACACCTGTAACCCTTTTTCCAGATTTCAGTTTTAAATTCCTAATAAATTATTTGAAAACTGTCCTTCTCTGTCATTATTTGGGGGTGGGAGGTTTTCGCATGGACATCTCAGGTGAACTTAGACCTAGCCAGACTCGCATCCTGCTATTACGATAAAAGCCCCAGGCAGGGCTCTCTCTTCTGCTCCCAGTCTTTGGAGTGGCCCAGTTTCTGATGTGCGGCAGGTCTGGTTTTAACAGATCATGTCTCTTCTTTATGTTCCAGAGGTTTTGTATGGATACATGTAGATTGAAGAAGGGAGAAGCTACTGTGGTGCTCGGCAGTTTGGTGGACCAAGGAGGCTTGATCCAAGACAGTAAAATGTGGAGATGGGAAGGGAAGAAAAGTCCTTAACAGACAGCCCTGCAAGAGGAAGGTGAATTGTGACAGTGTGAAATAGCAGGGAACCCTGCACAGCAGGTCTTAAATACAGACAAGTCTTAAAAATACCTTAAGGCTCAACCCTGTAAGTTTAGGAACCAGCTGTAAGTTGGGATGTCTTCACAAGCATACCAAGGACCAGAGGCTTGGTATGCAGCACAGGTTGGGGGAAGCCAAAAATAGCATTGGTGAAAAGCTTTTCCCTGCTGGGATTTTTCTCAGGAGGCATTCTAATAATGCTCACACGGCCACTTTCCCACACCTGGTGATCCTCTGGTTGAATACAAATGAGTGAAAGCCAAGATACAGCAGGTTTTTTTGCTTTGTGACTTAAAAAAAGCCAGTTTATTGGAAGGTTTTTTGCAATATCAATAATAAATTGGACGTTGAGAAGTGAGGGAAGAGGAACCAGGGTCTTAAGGTTCATAGGTAGGAGAACAGAGAAATAATAATTCTAAAAAGAGTAAAGGTGGCCAAAGCAGCAAAGGAGAAAGAAAACCCTTCAGTGGGTATTGAAGGGAAAGTCAGCAGGTTGATCTGTGGGCAAAAGATGAAATTCTTTTCTCTGAGCTGTGATACAGACTGTCCTTTACCACAGCCTTTAATGTGTGCTCAGTGTTCTATTACGATATGAGAATCTTGACTCTGTAATGCAGCATCTGTTTGGCTTTAGGTAACCTCTAAGTGGGGAATACCAGAGAAAAAGAGCTTAGGAGAGAGCAAAAATGTTAGAATGTTGCATGTCTAGCTTTAACTAGATGTCCTATGGACATGTCAACATCCCATGGATGTTATGGGCACCCTAGCATAGTTACAGACCCTTACAGAAATGTGCATCTGAACCTACTGAAGGGTGGCGGACCCCAGGTCTCCTGAATAAGCTCTCTGGTTTATTAGGCTGTTGTGGAAATGTGGGCTTTGCCTCTTCCTCCGCTCTGAAAAATGGAAGGTATTTTTGGTGCTATCAAGTGAGCTGTCTAGGATCTGTATCTTGAGTGTGTCAAAATGCCAAGCCTGTAGCCTTGACAGTGTTAGATCCTCTGGGCTCTAAACGCAAGTGCAGTGTTTGAACTTGCCCCCTGCTGACTCCAGAAAGCTTTTTCTTACCCGTTTTTTGATCTTTCAATGTTCCCAGCTTGCCTCATGCCTTGGCATAGAGAAGAACCAAAGGGCCTGACTGAGTTCTGCATTGGTGGTGGAGAAACTGCTGTCTCTAACCTGAGTCCACTGTGTGTTGAAACTTCTAAGCCCAGTTCAATTCCAGTGTAATTCTCTTACAGTCATGCAAACCCAGGCACTACTCCTTGTGTAAGCCCGACACAGAGGCTTTCCAGGTTGCCTTTGTTTCACGCCTAGTAGTACCTCCATCTCCTCTATGGTTTCAAAGTATAAAAAAGTTTGGGGTTTTTTTTCAGTTCAGCTTATGCTAAATAGTCATTTGGGGTGAGTGGATGACTTGTACTCTGTTCTCTGAATTAGGCAAGGAGAATCCATAGATAAATACAGCATTAACCGGTTAAGTGGGACACCATAAAAGAAGATGACAGTGTTAGCAGGATTGTTAATGGTGTGTGCCAGCAATTTCCAACATAACTACCACACTGCTACTGTTGTTGAGTAGAGAGTCCTTAAAAATGTCCAGATCTTTCACTTTCAGGCTGGCTTCTAATAGTAGCATTAGAAGAATTTGATAGCAAGAATCCAGAAAGCAAATATTTGCCTTCTTGGCTTTCACAGATTTAACTACCCTGGCCTTCAACTGGTCAAGTCACAACCTGCTGTCCACAGCCTTCCGAAGGAAGGAGCCTGCATTTAGTAACATAAATAATGGCTTGCTTATCTCATACCCATGTCAAGGTGAGCTGCTTGTATAAAACCCCAACTTTCTTCAGCACCAGCCTCTCCACCAAGTCCTCTGAGAATGAAGTCCCTGGTCCTGCTCCTCGTGCTGTCTGGTGGGTAGGTGGCACTCGCCGGGACTGGTTACACCGTTCCTCACTCTAACCTTTGTGTCTTTTCCCAGTGGGTGCAGCCAGCGGTGCCGGCTTATCCCGGGCCGTGTGGGAGTTCCGCAGCATGATCAAGTGCACCATGCCGGACAGCCGTCCTCTGCTGGAACTTGCTGACTACGGCTGCTACTGCGGCTTGGGAGGCAGCGGAACACCGGTGGATGACCTTGACAGGTTCGTAGGACTCCGCTTTTACAAACCCCTTTCCTTCCTTATGCTTTCATGGTTCTGGCCCTGCCTATAAATGTTCACCCAACTCTCTGGCTGCTGTGAATGAAGCTCTCTCCCAAAGACTGATTCAAGGAAAAACAGACGTGCAGTCTCACACCTTGATGCCGTATTACTAAGATAAAATATAATCCAAATAACTCTGTTTTCTGTGGCAGTTATGCTGCACTTATTCCAGCTCTTTTTAATGCAGCAGTGCTGGGCCAGGAGCCTGGATGCAGCTCTGCTCCCACTGCTCCATGCACAGCAACCAACACCTGCAGGGCTGAGCTGTAAAACACTAAGCAGCAGCATAGGCAGTTTAGAGATCACCCAAGTCTGATGGCCAGGACGCAGTGAGTTGTGCTGGCTGTCAGCTCTTCAGTGACCTGGCACCGATAGGGCACATAGGGTAAATGCTGGCTTTTGCTTTCCTAGTGCCCAGCAGACAACCGTAAAGATGTTCCACTCAGTAGATGTGTATCAGGCACCTCCTGGAGCATTAGCTGGCAGAACTGTGCCCCTTTGAGATCCTTTGTATCTGCCCTCCTACCAATGAGTATCTCTTTTTGTGTTCAGTGACTAGTCTAGTCAAAGCAGTATCAGTGTATTTACGTGTCTTACAGTTCAGATGTGTTTCTGGTATTTTCTGACCTTTCCCTCCTTGTTTTCTAGGTGCTGCCAAGTACATGATAACTGCTACTCGCAGGCAAAGAAACTAGAAGCCTGCAGATTCCTGGTGGACAACCCCTACACAAATTCATACAGCTTCAGCTGCTCCAGCGGGCAGATTACATGTAAAAGTATGTCCACTTCCACATCACTCCAACCATCACTCCAGCCTCTCTTCTGAAGGAATGGGGCTATTACACTCCACACTTCTGTGGCACGATGGCGCTGGGCAAGTCCCTGCCAGGGGGTTGGTTGTTAGACACAGGGCACCTCACACAGTCCATCTACCACACAGTTCCAAGTTTATTAAGATATATGGTATCAGCACATAGGGAAAGTTGTCCCCTCTTCAGGGGATTGAGTGGCACTTTTCTGCTAGTCCTTTAATGCAGTAGTTAAGAGATCGGCGTGCTAACTGGGAAGTCACATCCCTAATGTAATGGTGGAGCTTTCCAAGGGCACTGGAATGGGGATGAACAGCGGATAGGCTGGCAAAGGCCTGCAGGGAAGGAGAAGAGGGGGTCTGGCTCAGTTTTGCGGTCGCACCCCCAAACCGACGGCAGCAGCGGGAGGGCTGCGCCCCGGCAGCACAAAGGTACCGCCATGGCTGCCGAAGGGAGGAGCTGCGGGTCTGACCGCTCCTGCTCTCTCCTGCAGGCAGCAACAACGAGTGCGAGATGTTCATCTGCAACTGCGACCGCGCCGCCGCCATGTGCTTCGCCACGGCCACCTACCACCCCGAGCACAGCAGGCTGGACACGGAGCGGTACTGCCGCTAGCGCCGGGCCGTTCCCACCGCAATAAACACCTTGCAACGCCCGCGGGCCTCGCTGCGCCGCGCTGAGGGAGCGCCTGGGGATGGCGGGGGGGGAATGGAGGCGTGTCTCTGCCGACGGCCCGCTGCGGCGGCCCCGCCCCGCGCTCTCTGATTGGCCAAT
The DNA here is from genome assembly GCF_033815535.1 of Pezoporus flaviventris. Taxonomy (NCBI): domain Eukaryota; kingdom Metazoa; phylum Chordata; class Aves; order Psittaciformes; family Psittacidae; genus Pezoporus; species Pezoporus flaviventris. The sequence continues at coordinate 4,080,030 of NW_026892589.1, read as the reverse complement.
GGGAGCGGGCGGCGGGAGCAGGTGCGTCCCGCGGGGCAGCCCCGCCTCCCTGCGCGGCAGCCCCGCCTCCCTGCGCGGCCCCACCACCTCCGCTGAGGTACCGGCGGGGCCGCGCTCCCCCCCTGAGGTACCCGCGGGGCCGCGCTCCCCCCTGAGGTACCGGCGGGGCCGCGCTCCCCTCTGAGGTACCCGCGGGGCCGCGCTCCCCCCTGAGGTACCCGCGGGGCCGCGCTCCCCCCCTGAGGTACCGGCGGGGCCGCGCTCCCCCCCTGAGGTACCCGCGGGGCCGCGCTCCCCTCTGAGGTACCGGCGGGGCCGCGCTCCCCCCCTGAGGTACCGGCGGGGCCGCGCTCCCCCCCTGAGGTACCGGCGGGGCCGCGCTCCCCTCTGAGGTACCGGCGGGGCCGCGCTCCCCCCTGAGGTACCCGCGGGGCCGCGCTCCCCCCTGAGGTACCCGCGGGGCCGCGCTCCCCTCTGAGGTACCCGTGGGGCCGCGCTCTCTTCTAAGGTACCTGCGGCCCAGCGGCTGCTTACCCTTGCTAGGGTCTCTTCAGGTCTGCCCTCCCGGGAAGCGTGGAGCACAGCCGCTGCCCCTCGGGCTGCCCCCGTGTCGGCTACCGCGCTGCTGCCCCTCTTGGGGGTGTGTATCCCTCGGGGTATGGCTCTGTGAGGGGCTTGAGCCTCTGGCTGTTAGCTGCTCTGGGAGACCCTTATGAGAGAGGCCTGTGCCTGTCTAGCGCTGTGCGTCCTCAGGAGCTGGAGGGAAAGGGGAGACGTTGTCCTGGAAACCAGAGGAGGGCAGGGAGCCTCTCTAAAGGACCATATCTACCCCAGTTTTCCTGCCCTGACAGGGTCCTGTGCCAAAGTTTCCACCCAGACTTAGTCCTGTCACACTACAAAGGTGGTTTTGCTGGCAGAGGCTTTCAGGAAGGTGTTGGTGAGCTGTAGCAGGGGCTGTTGTGACCCAGCTTCCTGACAGGGCAGGAGGAAGGCCATGCTTCATCACCAGGAAACAGCTCTCTTGCTTCCACCAGCTGGAGAATAGCATACAGCCCACCCTGTCATCTTTGATCAGGTACAGGATGGAGACCTTGGATGAGTTTGATGAGTATCCCCTCAGTGTATCATTTTGCAAGCTGATTTCATTAGAGGAATTTGAGGAGCAGTCCTTGTCCTACACCTAGCAATGCCTGCGTGAACTGTACTCAAGACATGGAGCAGAACCCAAGGATCTGCAAGAGGGCCCTGAGAAATCAGAAACAGATGGAGAAGGAAGCAGCTGGCTTGATATCTTATTTGAAGGTACTCGCAATGCTTCCCTTGTGAAGGTCATGGGATTTTTTGAGGGCATTGGGATGATAATGAGATGGTGAATTGCACTTTTTTGTCCTCTTACAAAAAGTGTGTGTCTCAGCTGGGTACTCTGTCTTCAGGCAGATTGAGTCCTAGTTTTATACCAATATTCATTGCATATTTTTCCTTGGGTGTTTGTGTACAAAACTGTACAAAATGTTTTAATTTCCTGGAGATACTGAGCTTTTGGGGTCCTACACAGCAATCCTGAGGATGCTGGCTGCACTCCCACCATTGGCTTAGATGAATCATTCCTACAGCTGGAAGTGCAAGATGAGGTCTCCTGTCCTCAACTGTTTGTAAAATAGTAAAGGTCCTGAGTGAATGTTACTGAAATATCTTTGTAGGGATAAATAATAAATCCCATTGTAGAGAAAAAAGTAAAATACCATTACTAGAAGAAACATGGCCCTTTCGAGCTCTGTCATCACAAGCAGGGAAGAGCTGAGGTGCAGCATGTCAGAAACTATTGGTATAAATTTTTCCTTGTAGTAGGAATTCTCTAGATTTGAGGTGAGTAGTATATGTCCTGGTATCCAGCGTTTGGGCCATGCTGGCCTTCCCTAACTAAGCTCAATGGGTAGGTGAAGGCACCAATTCACTCTCTAGGTCTGACTCCATACAGGTTTTTATAAGCCTGCACTTATGTTTAGTCCCTTGATGATGTTTCACATTTACATGTCACTTTAGCAGTGCAAAGGACCTAACTGTAAATTTAAACAGTCCCCCTGAGCCAGCCCATAGACAGGGAATCCTCCCACATCATGTAAAGTGAGAGGCCCTAATAAATGGTGCAGCTGGGGAGGCTGAAGGGGTTGTGCAAAGTGGCTCTTCAGGAATGTTGTGGCCAGAGCCTCAGAGCAGGCCAGTGATTGCTTTAACTGACTTACTGCCTGCTTGTGGGGAGTACAAATGCGAAGATCTTTTGCCATCCTGGTCTGTGTTTCTGTTTCAAGGCCAGAAGCAGAGCGCCTCAAATACCAGGTGCTCTGCAAGCATGGGAGCTCTGAAACCCTACACACACCCCCACAGCCGGTGTGTGAGATGTTGGGGGGATGATGGCCCTGTGTTGCAGAAGTGAAGTCCTAGTCTCTTATCTTTCTTTTCTCTATTGTTGTTTTCCAGGCCAAGATTTTTCGGGCTCTGCAGAGAGACCTGAATTACTGTAACTCTATGGGTGTTGCAGAGATGAAAGACAAAGTGCTTCTGAGACAAGACATGCAGATTGCAAACAACTATGCTCATGGTAATGAGCGTGTTTCAGTTTCTATTTGGGCCTGGAGACCAATAGCAGACACTTGTACTGTTGCTCTTCCTCTCAGGCTCAGCTCTTCTTCTCTGCCACTGTCTTTTTAGTGATGCAGAAAAGAAAAAATGCAGAATGTGGTAATTTTGTATCTTTCCTTAATGGGAAGAGAGAGGATCAGGGTGCTGCACTCTGAACTGCAGATATCATCTGTATCTGGAAGAGTGGTTTTAAACCCCAACTGGCTTGACCCTGTCTTTCACTTTCCTAAAGCAGTTTTATTCCTGATCATTCAGGAAAGACCTGGGGCAGAATAGTGGTACTGTTTATCTACCATGTCTTTCGTGCTTTTTCTTAGTAAACCTCAGGAAAGGCATGGGCCACAGTATTATGTCTATTGCAATGTGGAGAACAGATGCAGAGAGGCAAAGTGCCTTTCTGAATGTCACAGTGTGACTTCAGGATTAATCAAAGGACTGGGAGTTCACTCTGGTCTCATCCTTCCAAGCCTAGTGCCCTGCCCCCTGGGCAGCACTACCAAAGTTTCCTTCTTCACTTTGATTCCTCTGCGTGCCTCTTGGTTATCCTGTGGCCTCTGGGGCTGGGTGCCCCAGAAAATAACAGACGTAAAGAATATGCATCTGTTAGAGCAGCAATGTTTATTAGAATAGATGGAAGAATGTTTGAGTAATAAATATGCAGCATTTTGAAAGCACTTACTGCTAGTGTTCCACAAACAAGGCACAGAATAAAACACACCCGGTGAAGGGGGCGGCAAACCATTGAGTTGAAAATACTACTTTGATTTTCATTTCAGAGGGAGAATTTACTGCTATTGAAGTCTGTATCAAAAATTCCTTGAGTTAGAAGAAGAACTTAGGTCTCTGTTCAGTATTTTCTTCTCTGGCCCCAGGTCGAAGCCTGATTTTTAGTTTCCAGGCCATATAGGGGGTATATATAAGCCTCTAAGAAATTGGACAATTATCCCTCTTCAGTACTGACTGTTCCTGCAGTTTGGGTCAGTGGGGCAAGGCCCTCATAGTGAAATAAATCAGATCCTGTGTGGTTCATATGCCAGCTGTTGCAGAGCTGCTTTTCCCTGCGTCTCTCCTCTCTGGGGCCTGATCCACTTCCTCTCCACTCTCCTGATTGGCCCAGCTCCTGTTGAGAGTGTCACTACCCTGCAGCTCCTTGGACACCACCTGTATGCATAATGTGAGAAACCACACTGCTTACAATGTGTGCACAACACCAAAAATCTCCTGTAGCCCACCAAGCTGGAGTATAGGAATAGCCAGCTGTGCTAGACATAGAGAAGTCTGTGATGTGCAAAAACCCTCAAAGCCAGTCACTGCTCTGCTGGTATCAAGTGAAATAAGCAGCTATCAAAGTGAGTGCTCCACAGATTTTGTCATGCATTTGGTCTGGTGGCTGGGCCTGCTGGTGGGATGCCAAGGGTGTGGGATTCCAGTGCTGCTGGCATAGGAATGGGGACCATATATGTCTCTTAGGTCACCCTCTCTTACCCTGTTTTGTTGTGGAGAGTGGTCCTTGGAAAGACAGGCAGTATGGAGATAGGAACAAGGCTCAGAATACTTTCTTTCATGGCATTTTTGAGAGACCAGTGACTGTTTATTGAAGACTGGAACTCAAAAACTTTACCCAGCTTGTCTCTGACATTTTTTGTGACTTTCTGGATTGTGTCAGACTGCTTATGTCTACTAAAACATACTTGCTCATAGAGCTAGATGCTCTTTTGCCACCTGGAGAGAAAAGAGCAAGTTCAATACAAATAGAAATACTGTTTCTGCTGTGGCTTTTTGTACATGCATGCTATTTATTCCAGTTTAATAGGCAGAAGTCTTTTTAAGACAGTGTGAACAGAACTGAGCATCAGTGGAGACTATTACAAGTGAGGGAGCAGAAGTGATGGCTTGCAACAGTGTGTACAAGCCATGAACCTGGCTTCCTAAATGTGAGGGTTTGCTGAGCAAGTGCTTAGATGCTCAGCTGCCTGTGCCCCATTGAGCTGAACTGCTTAAGTCTGCCTAGAAAGAACCTAGATATTCTGTTGATTTAATTGCTCTGTCATGCAGGCTTATCTCCTTGAACTGGTTCACTTGTAGGTCACTTGTTTCCTGTGCTTTGGCCTATGACTAGCATATGCTTCCCTCACACTGTATCTGCATGCGGGAGGTGGGTAAAAGCCTGCTGAGAGGACTTCTGCTCCCTTCCCCAATGCACCAAACGGTAGTGTTGTTTTAGTGACCAGTAAGACTGACTCCAGTTCTTCTGCATCCCAATAGTATGTGCCATAAAAGCAGGGCAAGGCTTTCTCTGCCTATTATGGAGAAGGAGCTATACCTCCTTCTGTATAAAGTATTTGAGATGATTTGTCTGCTAAATGCTGTTTGCAAGTACTGTGGTATTATGGGTTTGGTAACAGCCTGAGAGCATATAGTAAACTAGTTCAGCAGACGGTTAAGTGTAATAGGAGAAGCTGGAGAGGGAAAGGCCTTCAGTGTTATGGGTTCTGGTCACTGGAGGGTGCTGGCAGAGGAGGGTCCAGCCCACACCTTGCTGAAATGGCCCTGCAGCCTTCGTTGCTGCTCCCAAAGGCTTCTCTCCATGGGAATGGCCAGCATGAATTACAGAAGTTCAGGGAAAGCACAGAAAGGTGGCTGATATTCTGTGGACTTTTTAGAAGGTATTAACCCAGATCATCTGTTTTTCTGCTGGGTATAGTATTGCATATGCCTCTTTTTTTATCACCACCTGAGCAGAAAACACTACAATTGCAAGTCTCTACAGCAGAAACATATTTCCTTGCTTTGCAAGACATCTGATTTATCTTCCATTTTGCAGGGCACCACTAAATCTTATTTCCTGGAATTTTTTTGGTGGTTTTCACGACATGTGAGCTCCATGTTTCATCAACTGCCTTTAAAACCTTTCCTCTTTGATCGGCTTTTCACAGCTCCAGATTTCCCTCTGACTGAAAGGGCCAATCACCATAAATCCGTCAGAGCTTTTGGAATTGTCTTCAACCCATTTGGCTGTGTGCAACCCAGTAAATGGAGGTTAGTATTCCCCTTTATGCTAAGCTGTGAAAGCACATCAGAAAGCATTTGCTTCTTGTCTCAAGTCCAGTGCTGTTTTTCCCCAAGCAACAGAGAGTCATCTTAGTGAGAAGGCAGCCTTAATCCCATGTGTGTGATAGCCTCAATTTCCTGAGGATCCTCTAGCTTCCCTTACCTGCAGGCATAGCTTCTTTATTATAGAAATAGTGGGAGCCTTGCTGCAGCCATGGTCAGTTCTGTGCACAGACACAGGAGCTGATTGTCAAATCCAGTTAAGTTCTGTCATGCCAAGTGCTAAAGAGGGTATCATCTGATTTTTGTCATGTGCCACCTGCTTTAGTGAGAAGCCAATCACTGCTACTCTCCCACCAGCAGCAGTTTGTGTCAGACACTGAATTCTGGGGCACAGATTGACTTGTTGCACATATTTAGTCTTTAGAGTTACTGAGTGCAGTTGGATTTTCTTCTCCTTGGCCCTTGCCAATGTGAAGTTACGAGATCACACTGGAAATCTGGATGCAGCATGTGTCTAAATCTTTCTATACTTTTAAAAACTATTATTTGCAAGAGTCTTCTGATAAAGCGATAGCAGAATGTCCCAGAAATCCGCTTCCATTAGCAAAAATGCATCGTTTCTGATTTGCATATGCTGAAGCTGCATATGTTTCTGGGTCTGAACAAGGGCAAGCAGCACTTAGGTCATTCACTCAAAACTGCTTCCCTGGAGTGTGTAAAAGTCACAGCTCTACATCGTGAGGCCTTCTAACACAAAATGCTCTCCCCCTTATTTTTAGCCTATTTTTATTTATAATTTCTTATTTATAATTTTTATATTTAGCCTATTTTTCACCTGAGTGGGTATGAAGCTCTTATTGTCCGTCTGTATCCCCTGCATGATTTCCTGTATCTATCAGGACTTAGGTGCACAGGTGACAGAACAGTTAGAACAGCCCACAGAACTAATAAGATAGGAGGAAATCCTTTGTGTTGTTATTCCAAGCGCATCATCCATCTCTTAAGGCTCCAACCAACCAAATCAAAGCTGTTTAACAGCTTATTTACCAGAATTTCCTGTCCCTACAGGAAAGAAAGCATCAGCCAGGAGGAATCTGTTATCTGAAAGGTATTTTCACAGTATCTATCAGGGATGAAAATGGCCAGACCAGTAGGACTGGGGAGGTAAAGTCCTCTGTTGGAAATTTACTCTCTCACCACTATTGTCTTTTCTGTAATCTAAAACCACAATTGGAAGGGCCAAGTTAATCCAGATCTCAAAGACCCTGCACTGAGACACCATAGAGAATGGTGTGGTGATAAGAAACTTTGAGTTTGACTGAGACCCTCCTCATTCCTTCCCCATTGACTCTGGACACCCTCACAGGACTGTTGCTTTCAGTTGCTGTTTACCTGGGGCTGCCCTGGGACAGGTTGAGAGGAAGACTCCATCTGTCCTGCCCAAGCCATGAGTTTTGAAGGAATAGCCTGACGAAACCAGGAAGTTGGCACTGCTTTGAAATACTACTTTTCCTTCTCACAGCCGCTAAGACTGGGAGAGGGCAACATCGGAAGAAGCACGCTCTACAAGACAGATTAAATCAACTTCATTCCAAGGTTCCTGAACCTCCCAAGTTCACCATGCCCAGGTTCTTCGGTCCTTTTCCAGAAGTCATGAATAAGCAGGTTTGTCAGTAGAAGCAATCTGACTGTTCGGTGTGGGAGGCTGCCCTTACACCATACTCACCAGGCACAAATCCTCTGGGCCACCTGCAGGCTATGCTGCCCTCACTGGAGCACAGCATGTGAAATACCCTTCTCAGGCTGCAGGAGCCGATTACAGTTTGCTCTGAGAATTTGCCCAGAGAGACAAGATTTGTCAAACAGGAAGTAGCTTTTATTTGCTTTGGGTAAACCCAACTCTGCTTTCAGTGGAGTGGTAGAAAAATCCATTATAAGGCACCCTAAGCTCCTTTATCCAAACCTCAGGAGCTTGTCCTAGTAGGAACAGCTCTGAGGAAAAGGGAAGAGCATAATTTGTTCATGCAACTAATTTAATGGTAAAAACCTGTCCTTGTGCTGTTGTCTGATGTGTACTTTTCTTCATAGGGGGAGAGAGCTTCAACTTCAAGCCCTTATCTAAAATACTGGTGGACTGGTCTAAAAACAGTGAGCCAGAAAAGGTAGGCAAGGATTGAATCATGTGGAGGATAAGGCTGGCTTAAAGCAGACAAGATAGGTAGAAAGGATCTGCATTTCCTTCCTGGTGATGGGGGAAGACAACACTGCTCAGGCACTGCAACACTATCTTCCTACAGTTTCAGCCAGTAACAAGATTACCGTCTTTTGTCTTTTAGGAACAATGTTTCTCCCCCCTTAAAACCCCATCTTCCTTGCAAATTCACCATAGGCTGAGAGACTAAAGCAGAACACTAGTTTGAATACTGAGTTTGTTGTTTTCCCACAGCATGGCTAATTCACATCCTATAGCGCTCAGCCTTGGAGGTACCTATAGCTTTCTCCAGGCTAGTAAGGAGATCATTAAGCTGAGAAACACAAACTTTCAGGATAGGTCTTTGCTAGCTACCTGCAATGCAGGTAGCCTCTTCTGATAGCTGCTAACTCTCTGGATTGCATCTTCCCACAAATAGTGTCCAGGGAGTGACAGGGGAAGGTGTCACTCAGCATTAAGAGTGATGCAGATCTGGCTCTTGGAACTTTAGGCTTTCTGTAGCATTTCTCAGCTGAGTAAACTCAGTGTTGTCTTGGAGAACGTGCTAAAGGGAGAAGTGCTCTAAAAGAAGTAAATTTTAATATTGCTGGATCAGCTTAGCAGAAAACCCCTCACTCCTTCATCTCAGCCTCATATACTTGTTGTATATATGCTCATTAACATATAGTCATAAACCATACACAGGAAATTTACTGTAATGTTCATTTACTGTAAGTCATTGCCCTAGTGACTTAAAAGTATATAGCATAATTAGTGGAGGGTCAGGGTAATGTTACTGTTTTATTAGTGATGCTGAAGAGACCCTGACTCCCTCCTACAGGCTCAGCTGCTGAACTGGAGGCAGGGAGAGCTGAGGGAGGTTTAGTTACCTGTCACATTGGCAATGCCAAGTCCTCACTGAAAGTTTTCTTGTTTTAGACCTCCTGGAAACGCTCCCACACCTCAGTCTTCTGGCTCCACTGGCACTCAACCTGCGGCCCCTGTTTCTAACACATCTACATCATGGAAGTTTCAAGGTGATACAGAAGAGGACACAGACAGCGAGTAACCTGGCCCCAGTTCCTCTGCTAAGGAGGCATAAATGTTTCTTCTTATGTGGAAAAGACCTACGTGAATAAACATTCTGTGCAAGTGCTCTGGCTGTGTGTGGAGACTCCGCTATGCCTTGGCAATGGTTCTGCAAAAACTTTGCTTAGCAGACAGCTGTACTATGCTAAATATGGAGTGATTTCTGTGAGCTTTCTTCACCACCAAACAGTGGATACCCATCTCATTGGAAAGTGAGATCTCCATTGAACGAGAGCAGGATGCAAGTAAGGCTTCTGAACTTACCTTGCTTGGCTTCTAAATGAAGCCATCTCTCCTCTGACCCATAATAACCAGATCTTGAAATGCATTATGTATCTTACTTCCCTCTACCTTCTGCAGAAACTGGGTGTCTCCGTATCACTCAGATTCTGTGCTTTATTTCCTCCTGCCTGGCATGGATTTGAACCAACAGCAAAGCAAAAAAGAACTCTGCATGACATGTTTGGTTGTGCTTGCTTTGCTACTTGACCTTTCAGCAGCTGACTCTGGCATCCTTATTTCCAATTGCTTGTTATGGTTCTTGTCAAAATATTAATACAGGATATGTTATGTGGAGAGTAGGACTGAGGCATTTGGAAGACCCCAACAATTATTCTCCTTCATAGCCAGGAGGGAATTGGTAGATTTATGCAGAAGGTCAGGTCACAAAGTGTTACAGTCTGAGCAAGATTCTGTCTTTTACCCCATAAATGGTTTAATATGGTTTAAATTACCACCCTAAGGAGTAACAAAAAGTGGTTACTCAGTAGTGAGGGATCTCCTGTTAGGAGTGTGGAAAATTACATCTATTAATAGCTTGAGATTACCTCCTGAGGGAGACCTATTGTACAGATTTAGCTGTATTTTGCCTTTAATTCATCAGCTGTTAGTAATTACATCCTACATTTTGCAATGGAAAAAATGAATCTGAACTGGCTGTTGAGACTATACTTCAATCATAAGAGGGAGAGGAAATTACAATGCAAATAGTATCAATCTTGTAAACAATTTTAATTCACTACTTAAATATTCATTAATTAAATAACATTTTAAAGAAGTGCATTCTGGAAGACACAGCCACACTGAAAGCAGTGCTGGTCAAATTAGCTTAAAGTAACTCCTCTGGCATCTCCCCAGTATGCGAGTTTTTAACAGTTCAGGTAGTAAGCAGTTGAGCTTGTCAACTGCCAGTGGAGAGAAATGCTGACTCCCCTCCTTCCCAAAGATGTCAGCTATAGTCTGTGCTTTTAAATAGTATCTTACAAGAGCAATATTCTCGTTCAGCTTCTACTTTGAACTTTTTTATTTTAATGACAACTGCAGCTCCTTTACCTCCTTTTCTTTGCATGCTCTACAGTTTTCCACTAGTGGTACTGGATCCTTCAGCAGAGCCTGTGGTTTTCCACATCGCCTGCCTGTGCTATAGCCTCAAGTTACCAGGTCAAAATCCCTGTCCCTTGTTCTTCCCTGGGGACAGTTATAAAAAAGGAAGTTTGTTATCAGATGCAATAGTGTGATTATCCTGTCCCAGTGATTGAAAAGGCACTGTTTACCATAACAAAAGTAACCTCAAAACCAGAAGTTTTTTCATTATCATCCTCTTTTCCTGGTAAGTGCAGACAGCTTCAATGGAGAAAGCTGGTCAGATTGACATGTGCGGGGCTTGCTGCCCTCTCCTGGTGCTATCAAGGGCCGTATGTTGGATCTCAGCTGCCTCTTACATTGAGGTTTTCCCCTTTTAAGACGATGAGTCCTGCAGGAGAGGAGGGAAAAAGCTGCTTTATAGGCGGAATTGATTCTTTTAAACAGCATTGTTTTGATGAGGATTAGCTGGATCAATTCAACCAGGCAGAGCTTTTGAATTGTCAGTTGCAAAGGCAAGAGTATTGATCACGTTCTCCGAATCTGCAGATGATCCCCTTAAGGTTTCTGATAGAGATAAATGGATTGGAACTCAAAGCTGCTGGGTCTTCTGGCTACTCTTGCTCTATTTTCTGATAACGTTAGCACTTTCTGTTTAAGATCATGAGAAACAGTATCAAGGCCCATCAGCACATCTCAGTCTCAGCATTTGATGGGAAGCCACCTTCTTACCCTGTAAGGTGACTGACCAGGGCAGGTACTCACCTTGTAGGAATAATTTTACTCCTGATGGCTCCTGAAGCTCAGCTTGTTGGGTCAGGCGCAACAATCAAAGGCAGCAGCTCTCCACAGCGGGCATTCAGTTTTAAGGACGCAAAGTGATCTAACCTTGTGGGGCCAATGTTAAGGATTGCAATTGGCAGCTGCTTATCCCGGGCAGCAAGAGCAAACCTGTAACCAGAGTATACCTGCAGGAATACCAGAAGACAAAATTTCCAGCATCTTAGGCAGCAGAACTGCTACAGAAAGGAGTAAGGAAAGTAAAACCAGTTGCTGTTGGCAGTGGGAAAAGGTGCTGTATGTACATGCCGTATTAGGCAGTTGTTCAGGCAGGAAGTCATCCAGGAGTGCACAGAAAAGAAAAGCTCTTAACCTCTGTCAGTGCAGGATTTGCAGTTTCACAGAAACTGAAACTTCACAGTACATTAATGGGAAATGTCCTTGTCTTTCAGTAAATCTCTGCAGCAGTTTTTATTAGTTATCACTGGCACTTAAACGCTTCTACTTTGATGGTTCTCACATGGCTCAGCTTAGGTAGGACAAGAATGAACCTAAGGCATTTCAATCATTCCTGTACAAAGGATTATACGCTTAAGAAGTGCAAGTTCAAGGAATTTGTTTCCAGTATCCTGAAGCCAAGAGAATCAACAATCAGGCAGCCTTGGTTTTACCTTGTTCTGGGAGGTGTTAAGAGTATTTTTTTTAATGTAGTAGAACTTGTTCCTGGAAAGAAAACGCTCTTAGACAAACTCTATTCCAAAAGCTTCCACAGGTTAAACAACAGGGGTTTCTAAACTACCTTACCTTATAGATAAGAGGCTAATGGAAAAAACACATTGTGATACAAAGGACAATCCTGGCAATCCTAAGAAGAAAGCAGAAATATTTCTGCTCTCTTATTGAGCATTTAATTAGGAATTAGAGGACCCAAAATCTGGTATTTCACACAGTGTGCCATGAGGCCCAGAATGCTGCCAAAAGCTAAAAAAACTAAGCACAAAGATATGAGGTGGTGATCTCTGCAGGACTGAACTGTATCAGGCATCTTGGCTTTAGGGACAACTGTGGACCTACAATTTCCCGACGGAGGAGGCACAAGAGAGAGATCTGAATGGAGTTATTTCTAGCAGCATGAAGCAGACTGGCAACAGAGTGACAGGGAAGCCCAAACAGGCCAACTGAGAAGCCAGATCCCAACCAAAGTAAATGTAAAATACAAAGAAGCTCTGGAGAGGCTGTTTGGATCCACAAGCACTAGTCCTAAATTGTGGGAGCAAGGATTGTTGCAGGCAGAGTACCACAGAAACAGGAAATGCAGTGTGTGAGGAAAACCTACTTACCTGCATAGAGGATCCTGCCACCAGCATGGAGTCTGATTCTGCCAGGCGCTGATGCACGAAATTCACTTTCTCTGGGCAAACTGTGTCTCCAAAGAATGTTACGTCGGGCTTCAGGATTCCACCACATTTACAGCAGGCTGGGACTTGGAAATGACACACTTGCTCATCCGTCAGGAAGACATCTCCATCTGGAGCCACACCGAATGCTTCAGCTTTCCAGGTAGGATTCAGAGCCTCAAATTGCTCCTGAAGCTCAGAGCGCAACATCTGGTCTCCACAGGCCAGACAGAAAACCCTGAAATTCAGAGGAAAGTCTTAACAGAGAGTTCCACGTGAGCTGAAGAGCTGGAGTCTGCTATTTTTTCCTTAGAAGGCCTGGAAGGTCTATTGTCATCATCCACATTTATTTACCAAATAGTACAGGTCAAGCAGCTGTCTTTCTACCTCCCATTGTTGCTCTGTAGGAATGCTCTAAAGGAAGCACTTTGAACCCTACTGGCACCCTCTCTCCCAGCTCAGGACGTGCTTTTGCATCTGGAAACTGTGTGATCACTGCCAGGCTGTGGTGGCCCTTCTCCAGTCCACTCATCCTGTGCGTTTCTAGCACTATCATGCTGCATAGCCCTGGATAATCCTTTTGTCCTCTTCACTAAGAGGACGTTTGTTGTAGCAAGGAAAGGGGAGTTTCTGGCTGATTCAGGCTTCAGGGGAAATGACACAAACAATGCTCTAACAAGACAGAGTAGTGGTCATGTTTCTTAAATAGTGTGCTGAGAACAGCACTGTTCTGTGATCTTTTCCTCCACCCCAGCCAAACACCACCTTTGAGCATCTCATGTTCAGGAACATAGCATTGACATTGTGCCTCCTTTCTCAGCAGCTAACACAGTCACCCTGAACAAGCGACCGGAGGATCAACCATCATCTACCACCAGACATTACCTGTGTGTGCAGCCGTGCAGCTCTGTCAGGCGCTGGCTCCCGGCCTTGGTGTGAAGGGCATCCACGTTCTGGGTCACCAGCCAGTGCAGCTTCCCCAGCTTCTCCCAGTCTCTTAGGACCAAGTGTGCTATGTTTGGCTGGTAGGAGGAGAACTGGGGCCAGCCCACAAAGTTCCTTGCCCAGTACCGCTGCCGGGCACTGGCACTCCGGATGAACTCAGCATGTTGCATGGGCCGTCTGTCTGTCCTGGCGTAGAGCCCAATGCCTTCAGAGCGGTAATCTGGGATCCCTGATTCAGTTGAGATCCCAGCTCCAGTTATTACAAACAGCCTCTTGGAGTTAGAAACAAAGTGCTGCAGCTTCTCTACTTCTATAGGATCTGGGGGAAGGCAGGTTGGCACGAAAGCCAAGTTTGGAGAGGTTCTGGATGCAGAATGGGATCTGAAATTATGGAAGCTGATCGTTCTGTGTATTCCAGGCAACTTCCTAGCAGAGAACATATTCACCTAAAAGTCAAGAACAGAACACATGGCAGGTAAAAGAAAGCAAAGCGCATGTCCTTAATTCCATTTTCATGGGATTTTCTGGAAAACTATGCTAAGTATTCTTTGCTTTTTTCTTTTTTTGGTAAAAAAACACAACTTATTTTGGAAATGTTAAATAATTAAAGGCCTAACCTCTGAGGACAGTGTTTGCATGTCCCTTTGACTGAGGGCAACACTGAGGACTACTCAAGGTACAAGGACAAAGTCAGCACCCCTGACTCTCAGGATTCCCAGTCTTGCATCCTGGTGTGAAGAAGAGCTGCCTAAGAGGACTTGTGAAGAGCCCAGAGAGCCCTGAGCATGCAAAGTCTTTCCTAGGTATGTGCAACAGGGCAGAGAAGAAATGGCAGGAAGGCCAAGCACCCAACCCCAGAGGCACTCCCTGGCTGGTTCCTCCCCAGAAGACCCTTGCTCTGCCTTCTTTAACATTCTGCTTGTTCCAGTTCAGTCCTTTGCATGTGTTGTGGGAAGGAAAACAAAAACCAACCTTGAAATACTGCTTTTCAGGACAAAGACCTTGACTGGAGTTACTCCTGGTGCAGAACAGTCCTTGAAGTGGAGCTGCGGGTGATTAAGACACTGTCTAAATGCCTCTGGTACCTCCTGCTTTGTGGGTGCCACCTCCTCAGAGTCAGTGGAAGGTGAGGGAGCTTTGCTTCTCCAGCAGAAACCAGGGACTTTGCTGAGAAAGGAGCATCGCCCAAATGTGCCTGGCAGGTAGGAAAGGAGGGATATCCTGCTTTAAGGGAGGACTGGTGTGCCCTATTGGGGACAGGCAGGATGGCTTTGCTGACAAGTAGCCTGGAATTGTGTGCAAGATCTGTTGTGACAGGAGTGGATTGGTTTGGAGCTTGATTTTGTCTGGTTTTTCTAGCAGTCTGCAGTTTTCCTTTCTCCCTTTCACTCTTTTAAAACTATTTTTCTGGGCTTCTCCATGGTTTTGCATACAAAGTACAAAATGTCTGGAAAGAAACAGTACTGAGAATTGACTGCCTGGTATTTTTCCCTCCCACCATCTCCCTTAGCTGGGGGGCTTGTATGATATCTGGAAGATGGAGGAAGGAGTTTAATTATCAGAGCTATTTAGATGCCTGATAGTCTGGTGCTTAAAGCTAGCGTGGTCATGTGGGACAACTGAGTGCAGATTAATGCCACTCCTGCCCTCCTCATCACAGATTACAGGGAGGACACCTAAGGGACTGGATCTCACTGGGAGCCCTCAGCCAGCTTTAGGTCCCCTTCAGGTGTCACAGGCAGTGGTTTGAAGGAGGGCTCTGTGCAGCTTGTCAGCTCTCAAAGCACGTGGGCAGTTCCATAGGTGCTGCCTACAGGAAAGCTAAGGAAGTGTGGGCTCGATGATCAGGTAGTGAGGTGGATCAAGAACTGGTTGGAAGGAAGAAGACAGAGAGTTGTGGTCAATGGGGCAGAATCTAGCCGGAGGTCTGTGACTAGTGGAGTCTCTCAGGAGTCGGTGCTGGGACCAGTGCTGTTTAATATTTTCATCAACGACCTGGATGACAGAACTGAATGTACCCTCAGCAAGTTCACTGGTGATACTAAACTGGGAGGAGTGGCTGACACACCAGAGGGCTGTGTTGCCATTCAGCGAGACCTGGACAGGCTGGAGAGTTGGGCGGAGAGGAACTTGATGAGATTCAACAAGGGCAAGCGTAGAGTCTTGCATCTGGGGAAGAACAACCCCATGTACCAGTACAGGTTGGGGGATGACCTGCTGGACAGTAGTGAAGGGGAAAGGGACCTGGGGGTCCTGGTGGATAGGAGGATGACCATGAGCCAACAATGTGCCCTTGTGGCCAAGAAGGCCAATGGCATCCTAGGGTGCATTAGAAAGGGTGTGGTTAGTAGGTCAAGAGAGGTCCTCCTCCCCCTCTACTCTGCCTTGGTGAGGCCGCATCTGGAATATTGTGTCCAGTTCTGGGCCCCACAGTCCAAGAAGGACAGGGAATTGCTTGAAAGAGTCCAGCGCAGAGCTACAAAGATGATTAAGGGAATGGAACATCTCTCTTATGAGGAGAGGCTGAGGGAGCCGGGACTCTTTAGCTTGGAGGAGACTGAGGGGTGACCTCATCAATGTTTACACATATGTAAAGGGTGAGTGTCAGGATGATGGAGCTAGGTGTTTTTCAGTGATGTCCAGTGATAGGACAAGGGGCATTGGGTGTAAACTGGAGCATAGGAGGTTCCATGTGAACATCAGGAAAACTTTATTTACTATGAGAGTGACAGATCACTGGAACAGGTTGCCCAGGGGGGTTGTGGAGTCTCCTACGTTGGAGATATTCAAGGCCCACCTGGACAAGTTCCTGTGTGATGTACTCTAGGTTACCCTGCTCTTGCAGGAGGGTTGGACTAGATGATCTTTTGAGGTCCCTTCCAACCCTTAGGATTCTGTGATTCTGTGAAACCTGCAGTGCCTGTGAAGTCTGGGGCAGCTCTGGGAAGTTGGAGGGATTCAAGTGGTGAACTTACTTGTCTAAAAGGCTGCATCAAAGTACATGTGATGAAGTGTGCGTCAGTGCCTGGATGGTTTTTAGGCTCCTGCTGTGTCTAAATGGCTTTGCCTCAAGTCCCCAGTTCCCCTCAGTACCAGTTCTGTCAATAAATGGAGCAATATTTAAATACATTTAAAGTCTGGGTGTTCAGCTGTATCATGATACTAAATTGATGGCAGTGGCAAAGAACAGGTTTGCCTCCGTTAATCTCCTGTTCTCAAATCTTTGTGTCATCATCAGTTGAATTACAGGGAAGATCTGACTTCCTCCATAGTCTGAATTACTTTTTCAATCTAAGCAGTGGATTCCGTTCACAATTATTTTTGCCTTGTTTTGTTGTTTAGCAAGAGTTGTGGTAGGCTCTGAAGAGGTTTAATTTTCCATCTGAGTTAATTAGAAGGGACAAAGTCCCCCCCAAATCCTTTAATTTGTTTTGAGAATACCTTCTGTCATGATGCTCTCGAGGCTGTCAAGGCGGTTTGACAGTATTTCAATTGCTTCAGCTGTTGAAAACTCTCAATTCCTGTCCCTTTCCATCAAAAGATCTCTCAGAAAGAAATGTTGTGAAGGGAATGAAATGGAGACAAAACATGGGTCTGCCCAGAAGAGGAAAATAACAGATGAATTTGAGAGCTGCTGTAAAGTGAGGAAGCAGGGCAGCACAGGAGAGGAAACACAGAGTGCTTCCTGTGAAATGCAAAGCGGCTTTTACAATGAAACTGCTCAGATTATAAAACAACAACTGCTCTCTATAACAAGAAAAACTCTTCCAACGCACCTATCGAGATCTGAGGCTGGCATCCAAGGGGCTCCACAGGCAGAGATCAGACAAGTGCCGGGCAAGAGATAAACATGTTCCTAGCAATGGTACCAGGCCAGAAGTCCATAAGGAACCCCACCTCATCCCAGTCTCTTGTATTGTAATAATGACGGGGGGTGGCCCTGACCCGTGCACGTGTAATGGAATGAATGGAGTGATAGGCGAATAATACCCCAAATCTTACCTTCCCTGACGCCGCAGCGGACACAAAGCGCCGCTCTGCCGGAAGCAGAGAGTTCTGGGAAATGTAGTTCACGAAGAAGTTAAGCCCCAAGCCCAAAGACTACAATTCCCATGCTTCAAATAAGGAAAAAAACCCGAGTTCCTGACACCCCATAGCCAAGCTGAAAGGAAGCCAAGAGCTTTACAGCTGCCACCAAGGAGACAGAGGGATGAGATTGGATTTGATTTGTTACAAATGCGAATGATAGCTTTGATAAAATGCACTGTAGATTTTTGTCCTTGTAAAAAATGCATTTCCTTTTCACTGACACTTTCAGGTCTAAAATGTGGCTAAACAAATAATGGGAGAAAAATCCACCGAGGGCTGTTAAGGGCATCTCTCCCTGTGCAGGAATTCCCTGAGATGTCAGTTGTTGGAGGCAATATGAGTTACTGGGCTGGTACATTTGGCCTGTCCTGGTGCCCTCCTGTTGTACTTGGCCTCATGAGATATGGACCTGTCTGGCAGTTCAATGGTCATCTTAAGCACATTTAGGAGGACAGGAAAAACATTTGGGAGACAGATGTGGAAAAGGCCCATGACAACAAGGATGGACAAGTATTAAAATCTGGTCTTGCAGTTAGTGTGGCCAGACAAAACCGGAGAGGTCAGTGTGGGGCAAGTGACCCCTGCCCAGCTTTCAGAGGAGGCATGGGTGAAAAACGGCAGGGCAGTTGTTCCTCTGGCCTGGCTGGACCTCTCCCAGGGCACAGTCAGGCACCCTGAGCCACTTTGGGATTCAACTCTTTGCCCCCAAAGGGCTTGTGCTGGCTGTGCAGTTCACGATCTCCTTCCCAGGCTCAGTCTATCACCCATCACTGCTCTGCTAGAGGTGGGCAGCTACTGGCTGGGTGAGACAACCCCATGAAACCTGACAGTGGGTGGAAGGGGAACTGGAAGTGTGGGGTGGAGGTAGCACCTCTCCACAGGAATGAGCTGCTGGATCAGTGCAACCCATCTTTGCAGAACCATACCAATTGCTCCTGCCCCTCTGTGCCTCTTTAGCGGGTGGTGGTGGGATTTCTTCCAGTGTTTTCCAGCTGACCCAGTTCCTTCCTAAGTGCACAGGGGTGGCTGCTTGGGATGGCTTCACTTTGTCCTTGTGCGCGTGTTCCACATGGTGCTGTGTA
Organism: Pezoporus flaviventris; assembly: GCF_033815535.1. NCBI lineage: Eukaryota > Metazoa > Chordata > Aves > Psittaciformes > Psittacidae > Pezoporus > Pezoporus flaviventris. The sequence goes on along the minus strand of NW_026892589.1, from coordinate 4,061,401 downwards.
CGCACTGGTGGTCCAGGCCAGCACTGACACCACACAGACGGTTTTTAACAGCAGGCCTTCAATAATTGCACTATAAACTGCACCAATTGCTTGGCAAGAAGGGATTTGGGGTCCTTTTCTTCCCAAAGGAATGTTATTCTGAAGATCTGAACAGGAGGAAGTCCAGACTACGGCATGGTGGCATCTGGGTCCTGGATCCTCACCTGCCTCACACACTATGTGCCCTTGCTGATAACCCGACTACTTTTCCAACCCTCTCCCCCCAAATGGCTTGTGCCAGTTGGTTCAAAACGTTGCACGGATATTGAATCCATTTTTCTTTCCTTTTACAGTTAAAGCCCGGAGGACCTGCAGCCTGTGACCCGCAATGTGTAATCCCGCATCCTGCTTGCCCAGTGTCAGCCGCGCGGCACGACCCTCCCCCGGCAGTCCCGTGAGTGTCCGTAACCGTCAGGCTGCCGGTGTCTGCTTTAGGGGTTTAAACGTGCTTCCAAACTGTAGGGCGGTGACATCGACAGCGCCGGAACCCCGGGTCCCACCTCCACGGGGGTGGAGCGGTGTGATTTGGCCACTCCCGGCGGGCAGGGCGCCTTCCCCAGCGCTCATTACCATGGTGCCCTCCCGGCACCCCCTGCGTGCCCCGTGCCGCGGCCATCGGGACCCCCCGGTGGAACCCCCGCCGCCACCGGCACCGGGAGCGCGCTCTGAGGGTGGGGGACGAGCGTTAGCGCGGGGCGCGCGGGGCCGCGGCGGCGCGCTCTGACCACGGCGGCGGGGCGGCGGCGGCGGGGCCCGGGAGGGCGGAGCTGTCCGGTAGCTTTGCGCAGTGGCAGTATCGTAGCCTGTGAGGTTAATCCGAGGCGCGATTATTGCTAGTTGAAAACTTTTCCCAATACCCCGCCATGACGACTTGAAATATAGTCGGCACTGGCAATTTTTGAGGGCCTCCCCGGAGGCTGCTTACGCGTGGTTAATGACAGATGCAGCGAAAACGTGGGTAGTGGTGGGATTCCCACGGAACGGGCAGGGCTGGCCAGGGAATACCGGGAGAATGGCTCAGACTGGACAGCAGATGGCGGGTGACGGCTTGGGGCGGGCAGGGCATGCCCAGGGGAACGGTTTGGGCAGGGGATACCCGGGAAACAATTCCGGCCGAGCCGGGAATGCCGGAGGGAGGGCTCGGCATGGGCAGGGGATGCCTGGCAAACGGTTCGGGCAGGGCAGGGATGCCCGGGGGAACGGCTCGGGCAGGGCCGGTGCTGTCCAGGGAAAGGGCTTGGGCAGGGCCGGTGCTGTCCAGGGGAAGGGCTTGGGCAGGGCCGGTGATGCCCAGGGGAACGGCTTGGGCAGCGGATGCCTAGGGCCGCGGTGCGGGGTACCCCGTGGTCGCGCTGCAGCGAGGATCCCCCGCACCGCGGGAAGATGCCCCTGTGACGTACACGTACTTTGCATATCCTTCCCATCAGGCTTCGCGCCCGCCCCGATATGCACAACGGGGACCGGAGAAAACGGGGCTCTCCGCTACCGGCGGTACGGGAGTCAGCCGTGGGTGGGGACAGTACCGGGGAGTGTCCTGGGGACGCGCGGAGTGGGCGCGGGCGGACGGCGGAGCTCGCCCCGAGCTCGGAGGCGGCCCCTGAGCGAGGCGCCTCGGCGGCGGGAGTAGGGGTTCAGCTTTGCGCAGTGGCAGTATCGTAGCCAATGAGGTTAATCCGAGGCGCGATTATTGCTAATTGAAAACTTTTCCCAATACCCCGCCATGACGACTTGAAATATAGTCGGCATTGGCAATTTTTGACAGTCTCTACGGAGACTGAACCTTGTTGTAAAAAATAGAAAGCGATAGAAGGAGTAGCGGCGTCGCCCAGTATGGGGTCTTATAAGTCTTCGGTAGCTTACTGGGACAGGAGCAGCCGAAGGCTTTTTGTTCTCTTTCGCCTTTCTAGGCCTTTACTCCTTCCAAATCGCGGTTTAATAAATGAAGGGCGCGTTTGCATAAAAACCTGGGTTCTGGCCTTTTTCTTCCCAAGCTACTGAAGGAGCAATCGGGCTGTGGACATGGGACTGGGGTGCTTGCAGAAGGGTTGCTCGTGCTGAGGAGGATGCTTTCTTTTGGAAGGTAGCTTGGGCAGCAATGGGAGGTATTTCCCAAGCAAGTAAATCAGTGGGAGTGAAAGTCTGAGTAGTGCTTGACTGGCTCCAGAAGTGCTCCAAAAGATGTTGAGGATCAGCTTTCAGTGCACAGTACCACAAGCTCCATTTTGTGGGGATTTGTTAATGTGTATCACTTGCTGGAAAAAAATAGAGGCTCCTTATTAAAGAAATCCCAGACCTCTGAAACAAGCAGCTGTGGGTTTGGTGTGAAACCCTATTACATACATAAACCCCATCCGTTTCTAATTTGCAGCTGTTGTCTTTTTAATACCTAAGCAGACCCTGTGAAAGGAGGCTAATGACCAGCTCCCTGGGCTGAAGCTCCGCTGGAGCTGGAAGCAGCTGCCCTCAGTCACTGTAGGAGATAGATCGAGCTGGTGCTGCTCTGAAGCAGTTTGAATGTATGTGCTATTCAGATGCTGCTGCCCTGCTGCTGGTAAGACCCATAGCCAGGCAGCTGTTTTACACTGGAACTGGGCAGAGTAGAAAATGTAGAAATGAACATTAATGTTCCTTCTTTATCACGTTTATTTGTCATGTTCAGCTGTGCTGGGGTAGTACACACAACAGTGGCCCAGAGGTGACAGTGAAGCCTCATGGACTGCATTTCATAGGTCACAGACTGGTTTGGATTGGAAGGGAGCTTAAAGCTCATCCACTTCCAGCCTCATGCCACGGGCAGGGACACCTTCCACTAGAGCAGCTTGCTCCAAGCCCCTGTGTCCAACCTGGCCTTGAACACTGCCAGGGATGGGGCAGCCACAGCTTCTCTGGGCACCCTGTGCAAGCACCTCAGCACCCTCACAGGGAACAACTTCCTGTGATGTTAGGATCTTCCTGTGATGAGATTAATGTCTAATTTAAATCTCTCCTCTTCCAGTTAAAAGCCATTCCCCTCATCCTAGCCCTACTTACTCCTGTAGAATCTATCCCCCCATTTGTACTTCATTGCTATCAGTGCTGATAGTGAAGTGCAGCCTCTGGAGGCACCGTGACTACACAGCCTTGTACACCCCATGAGAGGGTCAGAGAGAACAGAACAGTCCCTTAAAATAATACTTTAAACTTTGCTCAGGGACTAGCACAGGGGGTGTTGGGTGAGATCCTTGGCCTTGATGGTGAAAGCCTTTGCTTATAATGGTCTTGTACTTCGAGCTAGGTAAGGCTGTCATTTTCTGAGAAGTCCTGGATTTAGAGTAAAACTTGGAATGAATTTCCCAGAGGACTGTTGATTATTCACAACTTGGCTGGGGCTAGGGAGGGGATATTTCCATGCCCCCCTAGTGATAGTTCTCATTATAGCACATGTTAACACAGGAAATAACGATGTCTGTTGGAGTGTGCTAGCTGGGGAACTGGGTGTGTTTGTGCCTAGAGAGTGAAAATTGAAGCATCAGAGGTTGCAAGCAGCTGACCTCATGTTCTCTGCCTTTATGGGAACGCGATCCCGTAATCTCAGCCCGGCAACAGGACATGTGCTTTTCAGCTCTGAGAGCATTCTCTGACTCAGTGGTCATTTTGTAAGGAAAACTGCTACGAGAGTCATGTTTCCTGCATTCTTGGCTGTTCCCACACTGATAGTTCGCAGCGTATCTCTCATCAGATTAGGAATTGAACATTTGGGCTGAGCGACTGTTTTTCCTGCCATGTCAACTTGGCTGTGGCTTGATGGCAAACACTGGCTCTGGTGAGGGTGGAGCTGCTCTGTGGTTTGGGCAAAGCTGAGGCCTTTGCTGCCTTGGAGTGGGGTTTGGTAGTGGTTGGAAAGGGAAAGCCAGTGAGAAGTGGTGGTTCAAGATGCACTATCGCATGATGAATCCAGGAAGGCTGGTACGGTTTTTACACACAGCAAAGGAGAAGTACTTGGTGGCTTTCCTTTATGGTGGTGACAACTCATGGAAAATTCTTCAGGAAGGGTTTCACCTGCCCAAGCTTCCCTGTGGATTGCGTAAATCATGGGGGGTTTGGAAACATCGATCCGTTGGGGCGCAGGGCTCCTCCGGGACAGCCGCACGCCGGCTGACACGGGCACGACCACTTCGCTGCCCTCGGGGGAGCTTTCCTGGTGGAGGCTCCTGCTGCTCCAACTAAGACGATAGTGCTCCCGCCCGGGCACCGGCAGGCTCGGGGCAGAGTGGCTGCTGGCGGCAGCGCAGGCTTTGCCGCGGGGCCGGGGCGAGGGCAGGAGCCGCGGACAGGCCCGGGGGCGGCCCCGGCCTTTCCTCGGGTACTCTCCCACCGCCGGGGCTGCGCTCCGGCCCTCGGCAGCGCTGCCGGCCCCGCCCGGGACCGCGGGACCGCGTCCCCCCGCCCGGGGCCGGGCTGTCGGGCCCCGCTGCGGCCGACAGGGGGCAGCGCCGGGCGGGCGCGACGCGGCGGGCGCGAGCTCGGGCCGCGGGAGCGCGCGGGGGCGGTCCGGCAAAGTTGCGAGGCGCTGAGGCGGCGGCAGCGGCACCGGGACCGGCGGCACCATGGACGACTTGGGTGAGCTCCGAGCCGTGCGTACCCCCCGCGGCGGGCAGCGTCCCGGGCAGACCCCGCGGCCCGCCCGGCCACGCTGCGCCCCTCAGCGCCGCCGTCCGCTCCGCGCCCTGGGGCTCGGGCCGGGCCTGCCGGCGCCCGGGGACGTGTCCGCTCCCCGCCGAGCGCGCAGGGCCTCCCGGGTCGCCGCGCCGCAGTCCGTCCCCAGGGCCCTCGCCCGGGCTGCCTCGGGGCCACCGCCCCAGCCTGCGGTCCGAGCCGTCGGTGTTTGTCCCGGCCGTGCCCCGCGCCCTTCGGTCCCGGACCGCGGGGGCAGCGTGGAGCGTGGCCGAGTTTCAGGGGACGCCTCCTACCCTGCCGCTGCCGCAGCCTCTCCAGGCTGTGCCTGGGTGAGACCGGTAACGTCGCGTGGGTACGGAGCGATCCCAGGCAGCCCTCGGGGCGAGCAGCGCCCAGCCCCTGCCCAGCGAGCCGCCGGGCTCAGCGCACATCCTCCTGTCTGCTTCGCCCAGGTGTGCTGAAGCCTGCCAGAACCGTGTAGCGGGGAGGTGTCAGGCAGCTGGGCTCACTGGAAAGATCTAGAGAGTTTGAGTTCCTTTGGTACCGAGCCGGAAAGAGGGTGGATCTGCCAAAATCCCTTGTGCTCTGGGAGACATTAGGGTGGCTGAGTTCCGCTTATGAAACTGATTAAATCAGACACTGGGGAGGGGCCGTGATCCGTTACTTCCATCCTACCTTTAATAGAAACCAGGCGTTCTGTTAAGATATGCTCCAGGCAAATCGCAGTTTTCTCATTGGAACTGGAAGCTCATTGAGGCGCTGGCAAGTTGGTGGTCACACCTTCAGAAAACAGACTTTGAATTGGGCTAATGATAAAATGTACAGGGCAAGGAGTCCATCAGCTACATGGCTTTCTGCTGAGAGGTGCACCGTTCCGAGGGAGCCACACCTCACCCTTTGGCTGGCTGGGTGAAGTAGCTGGTGGTGCAAACAGGATGAACTTCTACTGCAGTTTCTTCTCGCAGTTGTTGTTTCTTTAAGCGGAGGCAGTTCTGTTTACTGCTTCTTATATCCCTGGTTGTCTCTGGGAGATTGGGTGGAAGTTTCTAGCCTGTTCAGGAATGTGTTCTTGTCAGAACAGGATTCCCCCAGCCTGTGTATTGACTTGCTGAGTGGCCCTTCAAGGTGAGCATACAGACAGCATTGTGTAGAGCCAGCTTAGCGTCTCATCTGTAACAACCATGGGAGCTGTGCTGTGCCCACTGTGATCGTTGCATTCCAACTTCCCAGTTGTTCAGTCAAGCAGCCACAGTTTCAACACATTTGTCCTTTCCTCTGTAGGAAGCTTAGAGTTGAGCTGCAAAGAAATTATGAAAAAGACCTAAGTTTGTGTCTGGTTTATTCTTCTGGGCAGTTGAATGTATTGGCAGCACTAAAAGTTGAGGTTGTGATCTGAGTTTTTGTCTCGGCAACTTGATTTCATCAAGTCTCAATTACACCAGGCCTTTCTCAATCTTTGTACAGTCTGTCAGACTTTCAGTCATGATCTGATTATCTCATAGAAAGCAAAAATAAAGGAGTGGGACTCTGACTCTCTCTAAGCTTTTCTTTGGTTTACAGAACCCATGGAGGCACACTGGCTATTTTCCCTCTACAAATCATTGTTAGCCCCCAAATTGCTCACTTATTTTTCTAAAGCCATTCACCATGGGATGCATACACAGGAGAACAATGCTGTGCTGATACAGCTCCCCTGAAACAAGTCAAACCGAAGTGAGAGTTTGTTTTTCTTTCCTCATTATCTATGGGTGGATTATCCGAGTTGTGGATTAACTGTGCCATGGATACAGACGTCTGCGCTAGCTGTGTCCAGAGTCAGGCTGGTCGGGCAGGACTTGTTGGTTCAGGCACAATGCCATGTGGACATAGCTGCACTGCTTCTAGGGCCAGTTTTGCCCCCAAAGTGGTTTAGTGTTGAGCCTGAGCTAATAGGCCTTGCAGGTTAAGAGCTGATGTCAAGTAGAATCAGGTTGGATGTTTCCCCATGGTGCTTCTGAATCTGTGTGGTGCAGAAATGGCTAGTGATTGATGGATCTTGCTGGGCGTGAGGGGACACCTCACATAGCCTGTTGGTGTGTCCGTCCTCCCTCTGTTTATCGACAGTCTCCTCCTCTTCGATGCAGTTGGTCAGTGTGTACTTGTGCACTCTGAACTGGAGGTCCAGAATTATCTCAATTTCATGCTGCTTGTGCTGGAGAGGGTATGAAATACATGTGCAAATGGATTTGTGTTGCTTTGGGGATTCCTTTGGAGTTGAAAAATGCCCCTTTGTTCCTTCTCTTTCCCCTCAGTGTTGAAGAAGTGGTGTTACACCACACAGGAAACTGTTGGAGAGCTCTGCAGGCGGTGCTTGTGCACCCCATTGAGCTGGGGGAGCCTCCGTGGCACAGGACATGCAGTGCTGGGTCCATGTATAAACCAGAATAGCACGTTGTGGAAAGGGGGAGGAGATGGTGGGTTGAGCAGCTGACCAGGCTTGTCCAGATTGTCTTCCTCCAACCTCTAAGGAAGCATGTTGTGCGGATGTGCTGGAGTTTGACAGGAAGCTTTGCTCAGTGAGCTTGCTGGTCTGCACTGTTGTAAATTGGCACAGAGGGTAAAACTGTGCTCTAAGGACTGAAAATCCTAACTCGGGGTGTTCCCCCTTTCAGTGTGTTGTTACGTGCTGTGATTCCAGGACACGAGTGACCAACAGCACCTATTTGCTTCAGACAATTTGAGATACTGAGTTAAATGTTGACTTATTCTTGATTCTGTGGTGCTACCTAAGTAGTAAGTGTGACCAGACCCATTAGGACCTGCTGGTTGAGGAGGAAGAAACCCAATTCATGTAGTGTGTCATGTATTTTGTGGTAAGGGGAATAGGAGAAAGGAAACTGTACATTTGCTTTAGTTGGATACTCTTTGATTTTGACTTTGGGTGTGTTTTTACAGCATTTTTCTGAAAGGGATTGTTTGCAAACCCACCAAACAGAAATGCTGTTGCTTTTAGAAGCTTTCTTTTGATGGCTTTGAAATTCTCACTTCTCTACTGCTTGTTTTTTTAATATATAAAATTAATTTATTTAAAAGGCTTCAGATTTTTTTTTTTTCAACAGGATTTTGCAATCAAACACAAACACTGAGCTTGGAAAAGATGCTTTACAAAGAAGTTATTTCTGTTTAATGAGAATGTATTTATGGCAGTGTTTTGGCTGGGTGTGTAAACTAGACTGTGAGCTGCTGATTTTAGATGTGCTTGCTCACTTCTAGAAGGACTTTGCTAACCAAACCTACTGCAGCAATGTGGCTTCAATAGTCTGGGTGCAAAGGTTCAGTAGCACAAGAGGTTTTACTTTAGAAGTTGTTTCCCTCTGGTTTAGGAACTATAACCCACCCTCTCTTCAGGGTTTAATCCTCTCAAGGTTTAAAGGAAGCAGTCTTGCATTGATTTTTCATGGCACTGTGGAGGGGGTGCATGTGTTTCCATCTGTCATCTCTCCTAACATTTGGAAGACTGCTGCGCTCTGCAGGGCTATGCTGTCTGTCCTTGTGAGGAGGATGCTTGCCTGTTTCTGACTTGGTTCCTTCACTTTGGCAGTCCTGTGCAGTGGGTTTTGGTCTTGTTTGTCTGAAAGTTTAGTGTGAAATTGCTCATGGTCACCTACACCCAGGAAATGGTACTGGGGAAAACACTGGTAAAGTAATCTGGTCCCTTGGCTTTCTCCTCGCTCAGGTTTCTGAGTCATTCCTGCTGCTGGGCGAGAGGACTGCAAACAGAACTAATACTCTGCACAATGGGGTTCTGACTTGTTTCAGCTTCTTTGCTGTTGTGACCCCTCATAAAACAGGGACTTCATTGTCCAGAGGAGCTCAGACAGGGAGTCCTCTGCCTGGAGCAGTGTGTGATGCAGAGAGAGGCTGCTTTTCTTGTTGCTCTATTACCATGGAAAGGCTGGACTCTGTGCTGTCTTTAGCTCCTTTGTCCCTCGCTGGGAGAGGTCAACTTATCCCAAGTGTTCAGCTGCCCTCCTCATTAAAATTGATCCTCCGACATCATCTCTACCACTAGAGAAAGAAATAGGTAACCTCTCATACATCATCTTTAACTCTGTCTCTCTACCTGTTCTTTCCCAGGGAATCATGATACTTCAGTTTCTCCAGACTCTATTTTCCCTCATCTCTTTCCCCTTGAAGTGGATTTATTATATGGAACAGGTTGTGAAACTGCAGGAATGACGGATAAAATTCTGACCTCTGGCAGCAGAACAAGCAGTAACAGTGCACTTCTGGTTAGATCAGAGTTGTTCTGCTGATCTACTGCTAAGACAGATGTATATAAATTCCTTAGATCTGTGCAGCTAGAGTGGAGAGAAAGCCCGTCCATGGTCACAAACCAAATCTGTTTGAATCGGACTAATGTGTTAGTTGTGGTATGCAGGATCTGCTGCAGCTTCAGAGATAGCCAGAACAGATTCCGAATTCAGCTGTGCCGTGCTAGTGGAAAATCAGTGTGAGTGAATAGGATCTCTGCTCCCAGTTTCCTGCTCTGCTCAGGCTGTGCCTCACGCCCTTTGTGTACTGATCTTGTGTGTCCCTTTTTTGTCTGAGGCGGAAGCTGTTAATGAAGATGCTGTTCTACTCCAGCTGCTCAAAGTGAGATACTGTCTGCGGGAAGCTTCTCTGGGCTACGATAACAAGATAGGGTTTGGGGAATGAGTTTCTTGCTCACTTCAGCCTGTCCTAACTAACTTAGGTTTAATAACAAGCCCTGGAAGTACAGGTTGTTATGAGTGCTGAGCTATAATATTTTAAAATACTTCAGAGGGAGCTGAGGAGACCTTTGGGTCCTGTTCTTGTTTCAGCGTTTGTAAAATCTCGCCTCGCATCTCGTCCAGTTTCAGATGGCAGCCAAAAATGGTGATTCCCAGCTTCCCCCATTTCTTGTGTGCTTGCTGCTTATTTGGTGACTGTCAGGCTCCAGAGTGAATTGGTTCAAATTTCAGACCTTTTGGAAAACCAACCCTTTCTCCCAGACTGAACAAATGGTTTGCCCTTGGATCAGTAAGCTGAACTGTCTTGCCTTGTGGCAACAAAACTAGATCCAGTGCGAGGAGTGGCACAATTCCCTTCCAGTTTAGGCTGAAGTTAAATGGATTGGGGAGAAAGTGGAAGTTGTGTTTTCAAATTGGTTTAACTTGATTTTATCCATAGCCTCAAAAACTTGCCCCAACTGTTGGCATATTGTTTCTCCATCTGCAAAGTAGGGATAATGGCTCCTTACCTGCGAAGTGTGGTTAATGTTTGGTGAGATCTGTGTGTTTCTGAGATGCTTCCAGCTGAATATATCAGAATAGCAACTCTTCCAAGCTTTTCTGGTCTCCATTGCTGGAAAAGCTTACAATGGCAAGTTTGAATTAGATTGAAAAGTTTTTATTCCCTTCTCAGCCCTGTTTAATATTCCTTCTCTGCCTTTCTGATTGCTCATCCTTTCTTCATCCTCTGCTATGACAGGCTGTGAGTAGGGAGAAAAGATTTCCTTTCCCTTCCAAGTTCCCCACAATAGTTCTACTCTAGTCTTTCCCTTTACCACAGAGCGTCATGGAGTCATTCAAAGAATGTAGTGTGCTAAAGATATACCATAAAAATAGGAGGTGGGTGATGACTTTCTCATATCACTCAGCTATTTTTCCCATTTGTGCTTATTCTCATTGCAAATGGCCCCAGAGCAGCAGAAACCAGCTGCCTGCGATGGTCTCCCTTGATTGACTGGTGTTAAAATCCACACTTTGGTATCTGTTTTTCAATCCTGATGAAGCAAAGTGGAAACGGTAACTGGGGTGCTGTGGAGCAAGTGTTGGTGTTTCAGTTACAGGAGCTTGAGTCCCTGAGGTTATGTGTTTGTGCTGTTTAGGAGTCTGGTAAGCTCTTGCTGCTCAAATCAATGCAGCTTTTTCTTTTAGCAGACAGTAATTATTCTGCATTTACATGGGAAATTTATTGAAGCAGTTTGAGCCAACTATAGGCTGAGGATCCAAGAGAACTTATGGCAAGCCACAGGGGGAGGCAGCCTGCATTGTTATTGCTTGGCTCCTTTTTCCCTGTGCTGGACTGTCTGTACACGGTGAGCAAGATTACTTCAAGTTCTTTAAATGATGATGAGGTAGGCATGCCACTTCTCACAGTGTTCTTGTTATGTGCAAACTTGGTCTAGGTGGCTTTGCTGGAGCTAGAGTACGTCTGGCTGGCAGCACACAGTGGAGTGTAGCTTGAGTTCTTGAGTTTTTCACTCTTTATTGCACGTGTCTAAACCTCTAACATTTTGCAAGTGATGTGAAGAACATAAAAAACTAAATGGCACTCCAGGGAATAAACTTTCTGAATGACACTTTGCGTGAGGAATTGTGCTTTAAATGGGTCAGCTATAAATCAAACTCTGTGGGGTCTCCAGGAATAAACCAGTCCGATGTTTTTGTCACAAAATGGAGCTGGCAGACAGAATTAATCTGTCTGTTTAGACGCTTGATAACGTCTTGCTTTATTTCTATCACTGAAGAGCAAGGTGAGCGCAGAATTTCACTTTGTGCTGGTGGGAAGGTTGTGGTCATTCAATGACTGGGATTTTCTAAAAGCAGAAGAGGGACAATTAAAGCCAGAAGTAGAAAAGGTCATTGGCAAGAGGGCTGTAAATGATTTGCCATGGATTAGGGGCATAATACTCCCATGTTCTGTCCTCCTTCATGGTTCTAAACAAGCTCAAGGTTTCTCTTTGAAGAGGTTCCTTTTGGGCTGGAGACACTAATTTCAGCTGGGTCAGACAGAAGAGCCTAAGGTTAACTCCATGTCACTTGAGCTTACTGGTGCCTCATGAGTAAGGTGATGGCCTGGCTGCTCTCCCTGCTGCTCATCTTGTTTGACCATCAGTTGTGTTTGCTGCTCCCAGTTCCTCACCACCAGCTGCATTGGGACTCTGGGTTTTGGTTGCTGCTGGCAAATTACCCCTTTTGGGCAGAGGTGGCCCACAGGAGTAAGATGCCTACAAGCCGTGTTTCTGGTTTGCAGCTCTCCCTCTTGTTCATTATGGTTTACGAGGGAGACTGTCCTTGGGCTGTGTAGGCCTGGTGAGGCAGCATGATACACAGCTGGAACTATTCTGCCTGGCTGCAAGCAGCTCCAGCAGTTAGACTGGATCCCTGCTGGGGGAGGGAATGAAATGCCATTTCACCAACGTCATGAAATCTCTTATCAGTGGCCAACTCAGTGTTGTGGGTGGGTGAGCAGCGTTGGCCAGAAGAAGCTGCCTTTTATTTCTGCCGTGAAATGTGAGGAGCTCAGCGCTGTCAGTCAGGCTGGGAGCTGTGGAGTTCGGGATGAATGTGTCAGTCAGGTTCTTAGAACCCTAAGCTTGTAGTTTTCGATCTCTCCTGCTGGTGCTTAATCTGAGATTTGCTACTTGACTGTCTTGAGCAGTTCCCTTGGGCAGTGCCTCACAAGCACAGCTGCTCTGGCACGCTGCTCCCTACTTCTTAATTCCTTAAATCCTGTGCCTCCAGCACCTTCTGCCTTGGGATCATGCTTAAAAGCCTTGGCCATGTGAGCTAGGGATAAAATCTGTTTGGTTGTCATTCATTTTTCTGTAGGAGTTGGTTAAGATTTGGTTGTTGTTTGATTCAGTTGTTGGGTGCTACTTTACCATCAGATGCGAGGGAGAAAACTACCTGAAGCAGGTCACACGGTACACCCCTTACGGTGGTGTGAAATTCGGAGGCCTTCGAGGCTGGCTGGATCTGATGGAGTCCCCTGGTGACACTGCTTAGGTCTAAAAAACACTGTACATGGAATGGAATGGCCAGCGCCGTGTGAGGTGTTCAGCGCCGCTTCCTCTCTGGAGCAGTATCCCTCTGGTGTGATCCTGCCTTTGCAGTCGGGAGGCTGTTGGGGAGGAGGATTGAAGGGAAGGGGCTGGGGGTGGTGCAGGGAGGAAGCTTTATGTAATTCTTGGCTGGCTTGTGAGTAATTGTTTTAATGCAATGGAATGCAGTGTATTCAGTGCTTGCTTGGCAGAAACTGCGATTATTTTCTATTTGGGGGGAGTTGGAGTTAGTCTGTTTTCCAGCTGCTTTAAGCAGTCAGGCTTGGGGTTGTGGCAGAGATAGGGATGGAATATCGTTCTCAGCAAGGGGGCAGTTACACTGCTCTGTGTGTGTGGGAAGTTGTCTTTGTACATTCAGTGTGTAAGTGGAAAGCCTGGTCCCTCTGTGTCGCTGTGGGTTGGGAATGCTGGCATGGTTCTGAAGGGGATCAGACGCATTTTGAAGCACCCAGCAGTGCTAGGGCAGTAGTGATGTGAGTAGGTACGTGTCCATCGAGGTACCTGACAGGGAAATGAATCAATTTTCTGCCCTGCTTCAGTGTGTAGCAGGGAGGAACGTGATGAGTTGAGACAAAGAAGTCAACTTAATTTTCAGCACAGCAGAAATGTAGGGGCTGGGAATCTTGACTAGTGCAAAATGCTGTCTCCAGTTATCTCAGATGATTGTTGGCTTTTACCGCAGGACTTGGTGGAGGAGCAACCATGCTGAAAAACCTTTCTGAGAAAGCAATTTGAAGGATTTATTTCATGTACCTATGAAGGGGAAGTTTATTCTCATGCTGCTTCTATTTCAGTGTTGCTGGCATTTCCATTTTTGGTCAGTGCTGGAGGTTGGTTTCTCTTACTCATCTTTACCTCTCAGAAACCTACTTTCTCTTTGGTCTTTGGTTTTTAATTGCAGTTTTCCCTTGTCATGAGCTCTCTTGTGAGTAAAACAGCCTTTGGTTGATAGAATAGAATTTTCCCTTGCTTTGTAAGAAAACAACAACTTCTGTGCAGGGCGCTGGGATGAAGAAGCTGTCAAGCGTTTAATTGCTTTAGTAATACTGCTCTTGGTAAAAAGAAATCCTCACTGTTCCTCTTGCTGGTGATGAAATAAGCAGGAGACTTGTGACTAATACTTCTGTGCCGATGCCAGATGATAGGTGGAATGATAGGTCATGTACCTTCTCACAGTAGGAAGAGATTAAACTTCCATGTTCTCCAGCTCTTACTGGCTACGATCTATCCCAGTTCTAAAAATGTTAGTTTTCTGGCTGACTTTAACAATTTCCTTTCTTTCAGTGGGCCTCTATCATGACATTGTGAAACTCTTGAACCACATTCTTCTGCCAGTGCTTAACAGACAAAACAGCAAAGCAGAGCTCTAGAGCTGAAGAGCCACCAGCGATCTCCATCAAATTACCACCCACATCTTCTCCCTAAGTAGACTGGGGACCAGTTCCCTCATTCATTTCTGAAACATTGTGCTCTCTTTGTTCCCAGAAGCTGCTTTTAAAGTAAAAAGCTGCTGCTTTAATCAGATTTTTGACCATGTGCTACTTGCCCCCTTGTACTCTGTTGTCTATAAGAGACATTGCCCACTATCTGTAATTACTTGGGTTATCCTTTAGTAGAACGCTCATCAGATTGAAAGCTTTCTTGTAAAGCTTTCTGCCCGTTATAGTTAGAAGTAGCACTAAGACCCACAGGACTGAAAAATGTTGACTGTTTCGTTGTCATTTCCTCTGTCCTGCCCTGTGAGTTTACATTGTGCTTTTGGCAGCGCCTTGAATAAAGTCAGTTGCTGGTGATGACTTACACTTTTTGGCTTGTAAAGAGTTTGGTGTTGCTTCCAAGTCTGCTCCCACTCTCTGGTGCAGAGGACCCTTGCAGAAATGAAGACTTAAAAATTCACCATTTCCAGAGCACTTTCTTAGTAATTAGGTTTGTAGCAGGCAGTTAAACCATGTACCACGTTGGACAAAAGCTGCTCTTTAAGGAGAGGAAGACAACTTGCCTCAGAGTGGTTGGCAGGTCAAACCAGAGGGTCTTTTTTTAACTTGTCTTTATTTATATCTCAACCTATGCTAATATATGTACACTAACCTTTCATTTGGCATCCCTGGTATCTGGGTGAGATTTGCTGGGACTTCATTTCTTCTTACAGGCACAGGCTTTTAAAACTTGAGATACCTTGGGTTTTAAGGCTGGATTTGCATTTGTTGAATATTCTTTGCATTTATTCTCTTGGGAGATGTGCTTCTTACTTACTGAATGGGAAGTTGCTGGAATTAATGAAAAAATATTCTCTTGAAGGACTAAAATGTCTCAAGTCTGCATTCTGATTTCCTATTTAAAAGCCTTCAGTATAGAAATGGCTCAGGTAGACTGTACAAGATATGGTTTTGATTGCACTGTCCATATGATTGTAGCGTCTCTACTGTCCCTGTTCTTTATGGCTGGAATCCTCCTTTTGCTGGTAGCTGGAGCATTCTACATCTCATGGGCAGGATTTGTGCTTCTAATGCTTTTAATGAATTCAGAATTTATACTAATATTTCTGTCCTTCATTTCATCATCTTTATGTGTGTCTCGGATTCTGTAACTGGCACTTTGCCTGGATGGGTCTGTATTCAGATCTGTTTATGCTGCTTGGATAGGATTTCCACTATTTAAAAGATGCCATTTCCTCCCCCCCCACCCGCCAAGTTTCATGTCTGTTCTTGCATAACCATGTGAATCCTCCCTTCCCTTTATTGGTTATAGGGTCCACATGCTTTCCTGTTTCTGTTACTTTTAAAAAGGCAGATAATTAATTTAGAATGTGCAGGCTCTGACAGTATTTTGTCTCTGCCTGTGTCCAAACCCATTTTTACATCCGTAGATGGGTAGGATCATAGTCATCTTTAGCAATCTTACTACTGACTATGGTTATCTATGGGGCAAAGGTGAGATGCTGGGCTGTCAGAGGTGGGGTTCTGCTGGCAGCTGAGTCAATACAGTGGCTTGCTGCTGCTGAAAGAAGGGGTGGCTTTACTTTCACTTATCCTTACCCCCTTTCCTTCTCCCTCGACTGGCTGTTTGGACATACCCACTCCTTCTTCCTGCTTGCTGTGCTCTTTTCTAACCCAAAAGAAAGCGGGCAAGTGTTTTGGCTGGGTGTATATTCTCTTGAACTGGTTCATAGAGGGGTCTTGTGAGAGCCAGAGCCAGCACAAGTAAAGTGGCAGCAGCACGTGTCTGGAAGAGGGAGTAAAACCTCTCCATTTTTGGCAGTGGTGAACTGTTAACTCCGCTTTCTGCATCTTGTGAAACTGTATCCTTCACGGTGCACACTGTCCAGTGGAGCTCATGTGCTCTTTTCCTGTGTGAATCCTGATGTAATGTCTTCCTTCCCTAGATGAGTTAGAATCAGCAGTTACCAAATTCTCTCCCAGAGGTGAGTGCTCTAAAGCTGTTGTAAGGTGTGCTTTTAGGTGGTCAAACTTACACACTTGTCATTTCCACCTGAGGGCTCTGGAGCACAAGCAAGCGTTGCTGTTGCCCAGAGATTTGGAAACCACTGCTATGTGTTCATGCTGTGTTCTGATTTGCCACTGCTTATGGCACTAAGCTACTGCTTAGAAGCTGCTCAAAAGAATTATCCAGTACTGGGTTAGTGTGTGTTGTAAGCTCAGTGCTGCTTCTGACAATTTTCAGTTCAAGTCAGACCCAACTGCCTATGGTTACGCAAATCTCAACTAAATACAGTCCACCCAGGGCTTAAAAAATGCCCTTTCTACCCTTATTAATGTGAGCATGTAAAGAGTTGCTTTGTAGTAGCTGGGTGCCACACACCTCTGCACTTGGCAGTTTGTCTTCAAGTCTCGTAGCCCAGGGACTGGCTCACAGATGATGGCAGTGGTTTTCCTCTGCTCTCCTCTGAGTCATTGCCATTCCTTGCCTCTCTGTTTTCCAGAAAAGCATGAGGACAGATTGCCCTGTTCAGGTTTCTAGCAAGCATACCTGAAGGAACAGAGCTACTCTGCAGGAGGAGACCTATGACTTTCTTCCCCAGCAGCTCTGTGTGCTGCTAGGGAAGAAGAAGAATAGGTAAAGGGAGTCCTCCCTTTCGTTGTACAAGCAGGCAAACAGACTTCTGGCGAGGTATTAATTATATGGTATAGACCTGATGTACTTGGAGGAAGCAGCACAGGTTTGGAGTGTCATGTGCTGTAGCAAAATTCTAAGGTATGATAAACTTGCCAGCATTGTGATGCTCTTACTGCTGTTTCCATGAGTGTTTGCCTGACTGATCAGCCAGTGGACTAGACTCTCAAACTCTGAGCTTCTGTTTATTCTCTTTAGCAGAGTTGTGGTTTAAAATCTATAGCATCTTACTTCCTGCTGTTTCTGTAGCCATCCTTGGGCTCTTTGCTCTGTTTAATGGAGTTCTCCTTTGTACTAGATTTGTTAGATGTTTGTGAAATGGCATGCTCTGTGTTTTGACCTAGTGAGTAGCTACATGGTGATGTAGCAGGAAGGGTCTGGTTCCTCAGATAGCTGGCTTGGCTGAGCCCCTCTTCCTGTAGGAATAAAGGGAGTTGGTATTTTGACCAGAGGCCTTGGCCCTGGGAAATTGTCCCTGAGGAGTCAGTTCAGTGGCTGCTTGTTTGGTTTCCATGAACATTTTTTGTTGTTGTTTTGGCAGTTTCCAGAAACTTTGAGGGAAGCAGCAGCAAATAAAAATCCTTACAAGATGCGTGAGGAGGGTTAACTTGCTACTTCGTGCATGTAAGGATAAAGAGAGGGTAAAATAATATGGATAAATAGGGGACTGAAAAGGTTAGTGCACTGGCAACTGATTTTTATATATCTGTAATTTTTTTCCATCTAGGATGCTGACTGAAATCAGCCCAGGGCAGTACTGAGATGGAGTAAACTGCTTAGTTGCTTGTTTAAAACATTGACACTCACTCCAAGCTGTGCCTTCCACCAAACTCAACCAGGATCCATTTCTCTCTGGGTCTTGTTCCTGCGTTGCTGTGTTTGAACAGAGCTAATGTCCTTTACTTTTGGCTGAGCCAACTCACCTCTCCCTCCCAGAGACACTTGGGTCAATATTGGCCATTTGCTAATAGCTTTGTCTGGGACTTCCTGGAAACGCCTGAAGATCCATTTGCTGTCAGGCAGAGATCAGGAATAGGTCTTGCACAAAAGGAGCTGTTACTTGACTGAGAGGACCATGGGAGGCGATACTTGCATCCTTGGAGACCAAAGCTGTTTCCAATTTGGCTGTTGACACACAGGGAGAGAATGGAGACTCTCTAATTTGTGCAGACTGTTGTTCCTCGTAATGTTTCACAGGACTAACTATAACTGCCTGTAGGAACACCAGACCGCTTCCAAAAGGAGCGGGTTCTGACTAAAGACTCGGCAGCAGGTGGAGTTCATTCATAGCAGGCTGCGGATCCAGACTGGGAAATTCCAGCTTCAGTATTTTTAGTACAGGCCTGAGAGTCAGGCTTGCTTTCTGTTCTGATAGAACGTGCCTTGCTGTGTTGTGCTGGGCTGCGTATCAGTTCTGCGTTTCTGAACGGTAGGTGGTTTATTTTTGTGCTGTCGAGGGGTGTGAATGTGAGTTTAGGGTAAGGATTCTGATTTGTGATCCTCATTGGAATTCAGGTGCAGTGGCTGTAGCCTTTACTACCTATAGTTGCTGCAGGCCACAGCCTGTTACATCAATATAAAATGGAATACGTGGAGGTTTTGGTTTAGGGTGTGGAGCTGTCGACTGCTATGACTGAAAAACGTGGCTGCAAATGGCTTCCCCTCTGTGGTTAGTGCTGTAACTTGTGGGTGGGACACTCATCTGAGGACAGCAGTACTGCAGTCACGGTGGTCTGAATCACTGGAGGTCAAGAGTTGGGAGTTTTGGCTGGTTGAGTCCCTATGAAGCATTTTACATATCACAAACTTCTCTTCTGCAATCTCCAATTTGTCTGTCCCGCAAACCAGTAAAACCAAACCCAGATCCTGGCTTTGTGCTCTTAAACATTGTACAAGCATTGAGCTTAGCTCAGCCCGCTGCTTTTGCATGCTCTGTGTCACAGGATGTGCTGGAGCTGTGATTTGCAAAGCCTTTACAAACTTCCTGACCCTCCTGGAGACTGTTCATAGAGCACTGGAAGAATGTTTTTGACCAAGCTGATCCATCTTTGGTAATTGTTTCCTGTTGTTCAGGACCTGGTCTGAGAGTGCTGAGAATCCTGATAGGAACCATGGAAGGGATTTTCTGTTTTGGGTTCACACAACTGGGTTGTCTGACTGTGAATCACAATAGGGGGCATTCGAGGCTTGTGTAGCTGGGGATCTGGCATGCTCAGAAGCCTTTGGTAGCTGAGAAGCTGAAAACATTTGTTTAGTAAGCTGGAACATGACCTCAGTTGAAGGCAGCAGGTCTTAGCACAGGGTGTTTTTTCCTGGCATGAGCTGTTTGCTCCTCAGGACTATAAACAGAGGGAAGTGAATATAAGATGTCACTTTTCACTTCAAGTGTGGAGAAAGCCATGCTATAAAAAAGAGGATGCTGTATATGACAGGAAATAACTCTTCCCTCCCCTTCCCCAGCTCTTTCTGGAAATGAGAACTACAGGAAGACACACCTTTGTGAGGGAGAAGGCTTTGAAACCAGAGATGCCACAGTGCTGCTACTAAGTTCAAGTACTCCTCTTGGAGGCCATATGTGAAGTGCGCAACAGCCGACTTAACCTGGATTGTATGGCCTTGCCTTGCTCTGTGCTATCCTTAAATCTTCAATACCAGTAAGAACTTGTTCTTCCTGGTGTTTCTGTTGGCAGCTCCTGAAAGCGATAGCCACAGCAGTGAAGTGGACAGCTTGGGTTGATTTGAAAAACCTGAAAAGGCTGTGCTTGGTTTAGCAGCAAACAAAATAAAACCTATTCAAGCTATATTTTCTTTGGATGTGGGTCTGGTAACCTCACTGGTTGCAGTTTATTTAAACTTTATTTCTTCTTTTCTGGAGCAACAGGTACATCCTTCTGAAAGGAGATGGTCCTTAAATCACCAGTCACTTCCAGTGTGAGGATGCTCAGCAAACCTATAGCACATTGAGGAATATTTCTTTCTGACCATGTAAGCAGTTACGTGCCTTGTGGGACTTCTGTTATCTCAGTCATCTTATGAACTGTTCTGAGGGAGCAGAAAGAGGATGAAAGCTCTTCTGAGGAAGCTGGAGGAAGGCAGAATGACTGCGCTTGTCTTTGTTGTAGGTGGGAGTTCATGTCTCTGGGCCCATTTGAGCTGGGGTCTGGTTTAGTGTTCAAGAGTTAAGTGGAAAAATTCTAGTCCTCCAGGAAAATCATTTGTGGTTCTTTCACACAGCTTGGACTGTAGGGCAGAGAGATTTGTGTTGTTTCATCCAGGAAACTGTGCTGACTCAGATCTTTAAGGCAGTTGCAGCGTGTCTCAGCCTGTGTGCTGTGTTGATGATCCCATGCCCTATGGGTCTGGTTAAGGTAAGGTTACCTTCCTGCCAACTCGGTGATGTGACCAGTTGAAGGATGTCTCAGCCTGTTGTATCAAAGATGACAAGATGTGGGTCTGAGATGCTCACTCAAGGAATGGTGCTGGGATCCCCAGGGACTGCTGGTGTCAAGCTGCAGACTGCTCAGCTGGTTTCCCACAGTGTCTCTGTGCCCTTGAAAGCCTTGCTGCTGGGTTACACAGGAGCTAGCTGACCCCTCATGGTGCTGGCACTCTGGCACCCGCACCATGCTGATGAACACACCGTTGCTGCGGTTACAGGGCAGGTCTGGGATTCAGTGAAATGCTTGTGTTAATTTGAAAGGAAGCGGTGTGGCCACTTCCAGGAGGGATCCTGTAGTGACCTTCATGGTTTTCCAGCACATGGACAAATAACCCTCTTGCCCCTCCAAGGGATCCAGTGGAAGGTCTGAGCTCACGTGGTGGCATCTGGTGGATTTTGTAGCATTCAGAATTAGCTAATCTTCAAAGTTTTATAGATGGGAGTAGTCTCTATCGAAAGCCTAACTCTTCATCTCAGTGGGACAAATGAGATAGCACCATCATGTGTGGTACATCATGTGTGCAGCCCTACTGATGGAACCATATCACAACTCCAGGGCTGCAAAGCCAAATACAGTGTCAGTGTAGGCTCAGGTGGAGGTGGCTCGTAGTGGTGAGGGATGTCTCCAGAATTCAGGAGCATTTCCGTTTGTGCTACCTGCTGCTTGCTCCTTTTCAGGCTGCAGGTTTTGTGGGCTGCATCTGAGATGTAGATTAGTTGTGGGATTTGGGCAGGAGGATGGCTGGTTTCTTTCAGGTGGCCTGGGCTGGATGGGGCTTTCACAGTTTGTGTCCTGGCCTGAGTTTTGGGGGTAAAAGTACAGTATTTCCTAAAGCAGAAGTTTGATTCACTCACTTCACTTAGACAAGGGCTACATTCTGGCACTGGTCTCTTTAAAACATTTTCTAAAAGCTGCTGAAGTCATAGAGTGGCTGGAGCTGTGCTTCCAAGAAATGTAATGAGTTTATCTAAAAACCCCATGCCAACAGCCCAGCCAACATCTGCTGGGTTAGTGAGCTGAATTGGTTCAGAAAGCATCTGATGGTCAGGGTGAGTTCCAGGGTCTGCATGCTGGGGAAAGGGGGATCCCTTGAGTCCTTCCCTTACGCTGGCAGCATGTGGTGGTGTCAGCTCTGCTGAAACTGCAGCCAGAACACTGAGAGGGTTTGCATTTCACCCCCCAGTGTGCAGTGAGCAGTTATTGATAAGCAGTTGCTGAAACTGCATTGAACAGGCTGTATTTGTGCACTCTTCTACAGCCCTGTGCCTGGGGTGGTACTGGGGCCTGTTAGTTGTGACTGCTTAGTTGGTGACAAGCTCTGGAATCGAGTCTCTGGTTTGGATCTCAGTGCCTGGGACAGGAAGCCACAATGATTGCTGCAGCTGATTGCACAGACCACATCTCACAGTGCAGTGTCTTGTCTTTGTTTAGGTATTTGCTGATAGTGGTCAGAGCTGGATGCAGGGCCGCTGCACTGAGGGAAGCTAACTGGTTTGGCTGGCTGTATTGGAGTTACGGCATAGACAGGATTCATGGTGGCTGCCATCACGTGATTTTGAAAGCAGTTCTGTCTGCCATGGGATGAATTCTTGTTTAGTTAGTCTCTGCAGCCTAGTGTAGCTAGGCATAACAACTATTAGATGGTTGCCTTTGCTGGTAAGCTTTTCTGAAGCACTCAACACAACTTTGTAAATCAGTGCCACAAATGCATAGTCTTGCTTGTTCTAAGGGGCAGTATTGGTTTCAAAGAACAGAGAAGCTTCAAGCGTTTCATGGATACTGTCTTTTGTTGAAGTTGTATGTGGAACCATAGCATGTATTGATACTAGTCTGGATATTTTTTACTGAGCAGTGACACGAGGCATGACTTGCACCAATACCTTGATAATGACAAAGCAGAAGGCTTCAAATGAACATCAGTCACTGGAATACATTAAACCAGTAACTACATGATTTTTGGACCATGTCATCTGAACTTCCTCTAGGCGGGTCTGTGAAGTAAAAATACCAGTGGCTGCTCTGTACTGGGCCTCCAGCAGTGGTTAGGTCTGGCAGATGACTTATCTTTTGTGCCTGGAGTTGTTCTGTATCTTAAACAACAACCTGTCCCTGCTTCACAAGAGAGCTGGGAGCTGTTGTGTGTCCTGCATTCAAACTACCAGATTGGTTACAGTTAGGAGAACTTTTAAATGTCTCCTTCTCAAATGGTTTGGAAAGCAAGTCAAGCTGTTTGATGTGCTTTCCATGTATGTGAACCTGAGAACTTCGGGATTTTAAGAGCATCTAACTGCACTTCAGGTTTTTAAGGTCTTACTTTGAATACACTCTTTGTATTTTATTGCTTTTGTAGTCTCTGGTCTTTTTGCATTGAAAAACATTGATGAGAATATAATGCCTTAAGAGCCTCGTGCTATGTTGTTTTCACCTGGAAGTCAGTGCTGCAGTCACCTGCTGGTTCATGGTTTTGCTGTTCCTGATAATGCTCTTCCATGTTGCTGAGAAAAGTCAAAGCAGCTGCTAAAACAGGGAATTCCTGTCATCAGTGTTGCTCTCTGGGGCTTCCCACCCCTTCCAGACTCCAGCTTAAGGGCAGTGAGAAGCCCTGTAGCAAGGCTCCAACAAGTCTTTTGGATGCAGCTCTGCTAGAGCATTGCAAATGTTTCTTTTGAACGGCTATTTAACAGGATAAATATACCCAAGCTCCCCATTCCTCTGCAGTTACTCACAGTGTAAAAATGCCTTGGCAGGGATTGGGTTACCGCTCCAAGCTGTCTCCCTATATGTGAGCTGGAGTTGTATTTACTCCTGGAGGTGGGGAGAAGACTTACTTGAGCCTAAGGAAGCTTTTAAAGTTTGGATTCATGGATTTTGCAGGGGCTGCTCAGATGAGTCTGCAGGCTCAGGGTTCGGTTCTGGAGACGCAGAACTTTTAGGGGACAGACAAAATCAAGGATTTGAATTCAGCATCTTGCAGGTATTGAGGGAAAAGGACTGGAGAATGATGTGTCATTCTGCAAGTCAGGGGTCTTGCCCTGAATGAGCCATGATTATCATGTAAAATCCATGTCCTCATTTAGACCTGCCCTTACGGCTATCTTGCTTTATATTTCCCTTTGCCGATCCTCTGGGAATCTTCTGTTAGAGCCAGGAAAACCTGTAGCAGTTCTAGTTATTTGGGTAAACAGAGGTGTGGGGAACAACAGGGGAGGTGCACACTTGTTCTGTGCAGCTGCATCAGAGGGAATACTGTACTTTGTTCTCAGCCATCTCGCACTGATCACCTGTGATCGCACCCATGGTGCTGTGTCTGGGCTGTCACGTGTGGCAGTAGAGATGCTGGGGGAGATGGGACTGTGGTGGAAGGCATTTGACTCTGTGTGGTGGGTGGCTGGATGAAGAATCCTGTCTCCAGTGTCACTCCCTCTCCAGATGTCCCATGCAAGAAGCAGAGCTCCAGGCAATGTGCAGTTTGATGGATGTGCAGATGTGGCTTTGGGCTGTTGAAAAGAAAAGGCTGATATCTGAGGCATTTGAAGTACTGTGCCTCAGTTATGCTTCCATTTCCTCCCCAGCAATACATGAGATGTAGAAACAAATTTGACCCCCATCCTTTAGATCTACTTACTCTGTTGATAATGCTCTGATTTGCTGTGTCAGCATGGCTTAATAGCTCAACCTCAGTTCTTGAGAGAAATGAACTGCATATGGAAATCTGAGGTAGTTTTCTCTCTTTTGGCACTAACGCTGTCGTTGAGCTGACTGGATGTACTGTGTCTCTCTAGCCCTCACACAGGCTAGAGCTGTGCTGGACACTCAGTAGTAGAAGGCTTCTCCTTAACAGAGGAAAGCAAATGTAGATTTCTCTAAATTGCCTTAGTTAAAATCAAAAAATCCTAGACTGCTTGTGAATAGAATAGTGGAAAACTATTTACTGTGTGAGGAGATATGAGCATTAAAAAGCTGCTTGCTGCCAGTTGACAAATGTGTATTTGCTGATGCCTTGTCATGTAGGTTTTTCCAGAATTAGTTCATGATGTGCTCTGCCTCACTGTGCCACCTTAATCCAGGAGCATTTCGGGGATGCACAGAAGGCTCAGGAAGAGGGGAGTGAATAAGGTTTGGAAATGCATGGGAAGATACATGCAAATACCTTTCCTTTTTTAATAACTTCACTCTATTTAAGGGGGCTGAGTGTGGCTCAGATTTATAGACAAGGGGGTTGATGTGTGCATCAGTACAAAGGGGCCCTGTGTTATCCTTTGCTGTGCTGTACCTCGGAACTGTGTTGTGATCCCTGCTGCTCTTTATCAGCCAAACCTTGGATGTGGAAAGCTGAAGAATGTGCCCCTGAGGCTGCACAGGGGTGTTTCTGCTGGAGGACACTGCGTTTGCAGGACAGCGAGTGCTGACATGCAGCGGTGGCAAAGGAGCCTGCGTTGGAGCCCCTGGAATGTGTGAGCTGCTCCTCGGCCTGACAGAGGTGTGGGCTGGGGAGATAGCGCAGGAATGCGCAGTGTGTAACTTGACAGATGATTACTGTCTCCAGTGCAGCTTGAGCTGGTAAATGGGATTTACCCAGAGGTATTGTCCTGCTCTTTCATCTTACTTGGTAAAAGGCATTTTATTTTCTGAGCAGTTCAGTGCATTGGATATCAGCTGCAGAGGTCTTATCCCAAGCTGTCTAAACGACTAGCAGAGCTTTGGCAGATGCTGGGAACTACTTTGAAGCAATGTAGTTGCTATTAAGAGCCACTCATACATATCTAATGTATATGCAAAGCTGGGGAAGGTGGTGTTTGAAGACCAGAATCCCAAGGACCTTATAGTTAACAATGATTTTTGGCAAAAGGAAGGCAAGGGAGAGATGGGCAAACTAATGTACCTGGACCTCCAGATGTCTTGGAGTGCTTTATAGGAGTAAAGGTACCAAATGCGATATCATTCTTTAACTGTCCCTCCTCCACAGGAACATCTGTGTAGAAAAACCACCTGAATGCAAACACAAATGTCCTCCCATGACGGGGAGGATGTGGTTTTAGTGGCATGAATATGATTTCAACTGAGTGTGTGGGTTGGCCAGTGTAGGGAGGAGGACTCTGTCCTTCTGTTCCTCAGTCTCATCTTTGCATGCAGTTTTATGCTGTGCTTGGCCAAATTGCCTGAGCCCATGGAGTACCCGGGCATGGGTATCGCATGTTGGGATGCACTGTGCTGCAGCCAACAGTGAGTTAGGGTTTTATCAGCTGTGTGACTGCACCAGCATCGTGATGACAAGCAGGAGCACCTGGGTTGGTGGCATTTTAGCAAGTATCCCTCACTCTTCCACACCCCCCTGAGCAGTGTGCTGTTAACAGAGGGGAAAATACACATTTCTATAACACAGCCCGTGTCTGTGGGTGGGTTGAGCCCTACTGAGTCTTTGGAAACTGGATTCTACTCCATGCACATGTCTGTGGGTTGTTGATAGCTTCTTATAATGGTGAGAGTGGAAGGAAAAGTGATCCTGTGGAGGAGCAATGGCTTGGAGATCTAGTATAACCCTGTCTCTTTTACTTTATTGCCACAATATAGTTAAATCTATTCTCTAGAGATAAATGAATCTCTGATCTTTTAACCTGGGGAGACTCTGCCTCCTAGAGCTGAGTCTGTAGTATCTTAGGGAGTATTTGGGGCAGCAGTAGAACTTTGACGAGCTCAGTACATGTGCTTGTTTCCAGAGTGCTGAGTGATAGCTCCTGAGATGCTGCAGTTTGCTGGTGGAGGTGCAGCACATGTGGCACCGGCAGAAAACTCCTGTGTGCCTGAAACAGGGGCAGGTTCTCGGCTCCACAGGGATGAACAAGTGAGCTGAAGTTACTGCCAAGTTGGCCATTGCTCCTGGGTTTCATCTGTCTGCCATGGAAGGATGTGGTGGTGCCCTCTGATGGCTGGTGGTTGTAGGAGGATCCAGTCAACTGCTTCCTTTGGGTTGTGGGGGACTAACTGGTTGATTTACACCTCCGGCAGCACTGACCCTCAGAGTCGCCTTGGGGAGGAACGCTTCACTGCCCTATACATCGATTGAACCTTTAATATTTTGATGTATTTAATATTCTATTTAGGGAGCAGTCATTGTAGTGAGCTCAGTACTGCAATGTGAGGTGCAGCGCTGCACAAGGCACAGCATCTTTCATAGAATCATAGAATCCCAGCCTGGTTTGGGTTGGAAGGGATCTTAAAGCTCATCCAGTTCCAGCCCCCTGCCATGGGCAGGGACACCTTCCACTAGGGCAGGTTGCTCCAAGCCCCATCCACCCTGCCCAGGGTTGGGGCATCTTCGTTACAGTTCGTCCGGTTACAGCTGTCTGGTCCCTTTTGGAAAGAAAGATAGAGAGCAATACATCTTTTTTCCATTAATAAATCCTCTTTCCTTTCCCCCATCTCTTATTTCACTTTTTCTTCTAATAACATTAAAAAGTTGCACAAATCCTAAATGAATGCACAGTGCTTTGGGACCTCTTGGGATGAGGCGCTGTGTGGAAAACAAAATGTTAATGGCTTTGGTTGGGTTTTGGTCTCTGGATGCAGAACTCCTTAGGGTTGACCTCCGAGGGAGTGATTTTGCAGCCTGTGCCTGTGGGTTGCAGTTGCTTCCGTCTCCAGGGCAAACCCCATGAGGTGGGGTGGGCTGAGCAGGCTCGGTGCCACCACAGCTCTCAGCCTGCCCTCCCCAGGGAAGTTCTGCTGCCCCTGTTGGACCGTTTGAATGGGCACAACTTCCCAGGCCAGCAAAACTTCAGGGAACTGTGCCTGCTGATGGGATTGGAGAACAGTGGCTGGAAGCAGCAACGGGCATGGGCATGGACATCAGTGGGAAAGACTGTCCCTCTGGCATGGCTGTGAGCAAGTGGGGTGTGGAAGGGTGGACCCTGGGTTTGCAGAACCTGGGGGCCAGCAAGCTCAAGGAGAGGTTCTTTGCCACCCATCGAGCGGCGTGTGAGCTCCTGTCCTGCTCCTGGCCGTCCTTGCTCCTCGTGTCCCACCGGGTGGGTTGGTGCCTTCGCGCAGCTGCTTCAGTCTCAGTTGTACAGCTGAAGTGCAGTTAGAGCAACCCAGTGGTTCCTTTTCTCCTCCCTCCACTTCCCATTCCTCATCTCTGCCTTGTTTGCTCAAGTCAGGAAGGGGGAGGGTATGGGGGAAGTTAATCATTAAACAGTGATGTCTTCTCCTTAACTCCTTCATGACCTGGGGGCAGGCTGTTCCTGGTATTTCCAGGCTGCTGCTTGTCTGCAGAGGAGTAAAAGCGAACCATTAAAAGTAGCTGAGCTCCTCTCTTCTGTGCCGTTCCTAAAGGTGTTGGTTTCCTGTCTGATGGTTCATTCAGCCCAGCACCGAGCCGAGGGTATGAAGGGTGGAGGGTGGCAAAGTGGTTTGGGTCCTCTCTGTAGGACTGGAGGAGTCAGCACCCTCATGAGATTTTCACTTCCTGGTGGAGTTTGCTTTGCCTTTGTCATTGGTGGGGAGAAGCAAAAACCACACCTTCTGGGACAGCACTTCTCTTGGAGGTTCTGTGCGTGAAACCTCCAGTCACAGGACCTGCCTGGTCGAAGGAATTGCAGCTCTGCAGCAGTTTCCTTGAGGTATGTGCCTTTCACTCTGGAATCCACCAGCTGTTCTTTTGCTTAAAAAGATAAAGTTCATTTTTCCCCAGCTGCAGAAAACATGTACCCCTCCGGACAATCTGCTTCTGGGGTATTTTGGCCCCTCTAGGAAGATGCCTGTGGCTTAAATGATTTGGAGCATCTTTTTGACTAAATGAAAGGTGTATAGAGTTAATTTAATACAGTGTTTGATTTGCTAATGGCTGTATTCTGTTCTCTGAGGGCAGGAACTCTTTTTGGTGTGTGTGATGCTTTGGTTTGTGGAAGAGGGTGAATATAGAAGCAGCACCTTCCTCATCTTGCAGTGACACTGTCCTCCATCTGACCCTATAATATATTTTCTTCAAGGGTTGCTAAGTGCATTGGCTGGTGCGGTCTGCTCTGCTCAGGAAGTGGCTTTGAGTTGGCAGGTGCCCTCTTGGAGATGATGGGCAGCCATTAGGGCAAGCATTAGGTGCTGGTCTGGTGCCATCTGATAACTTGAGCTCCTTGAGACCCTGGAGGAGGATGCTCTGTGATGGCTACGCTCTGGCTGAGCCCTCACACCCTAGATCTGAGTGTGGGTGCTGTGTGCAGGAGGGGAAACACAAATTCTGCTAACTGAGCCTACCTGGAGACAACTGGGAAGGCAGGGAGATCCAGGGGGTTTCCGAGAGCCTCCTCTCCTAATTCTCGTGAAGTTGGGTTACTGTTGTCTGGCTGACTTCCACATCTCCAAAGGGACCTGGCAGTTGTGTCCTGATGCTCTTATAATGAAGAGCACTGATGTCCTGTGTGAACCAGCTCCTCTCTAACAGCCTTGAAGAGGCGTGCAGCAGAGCTTGCTGCCCCAGCAGAAAGCCGGGCACCCGGCCAGCCAGGCTCTCGTTAGAAAGTGAGTGCAGGCTGGAGATTCCCCACCAGGGACTGCAGTGGGCTCTGCAGTGTGGGCTCACAGGACAGGAGGTCCAAGTCAGGGTATGCCTGTGAGTCACCATAGAGAAGTGCAGGGTTGGGAATGGGCAGAGGCCAGTCTGAAGGGAGCAGTCTGGAAAGGTGGGAATGCCTTTTCATGCCCTCCCTCTGAGGGGGGGAGCATTTTTCCCACTTTAAAATCCCTGAGCAGTGCTGTGGCGTGGGTCTCTCTGCCTGGTATGAGTGACAGTGTTTGTAGCTGGTGGAAGTTTTCCTTCTCTTCAGGAATTTGTGAGCAGTCTCCACCCAGCAAGTTGAGAGTTGTTGCCAGGAGAAGCAATGGCGTTTACCTGGCAGCCTCTGGAAGCGCGTTAACTGTTTGTGTGATGTATCCAGAGGGATTTTTGTTAGGAAAACCGAAACACGTGCTCCTGCTGCACTGATGGACTAATTGGAAGGTTCATGCTTCTTCCACTACCTTAGACTCTGGAGAAAACCCCTCCCGAGATCTTGTTTCCTGCAGAAAGCAGTGCCTGCGGCCATGGTAAATGACTCTGATGATGTGGGGCCTGTAATTAGTCTGTGTCAATATCCTGTTGTGAGTAGATCTCTGTGCAGGTTTCTCCAAGGCTGCTGTGCTGCATGGGCAGGGAGGGTGCAGGTCCCTGTTGTTGGGCAGTTTCACAGTTAAGACAAAACTCCGAGGCTGACACAGGTTTTCTGGCTGCTTTGTTCCCCCTTGGTGTTTTTGTTGTACTGGACGTTGGGTTAATTCATTCAGTCCTGGGCTGAAGGAGTGTTTTCCAGGGCATTTAGCAGATCACCCTAGGTAAAAAGTCTTCCCAAAGACTTTCTGATACAGATATCCTGAATGGGAAGAAAGGAAAACCTCTAGTCCAGGATTTTACCTTATTGTTTTCCCCCTGCAGATGCCTTACTGGCAGACCTGGAATCCACCACCTCCCATATCTCCAAACGGCCAGTGTTTCTAACGGAGGAAACACCTTACTCCTATCCAACTGGAAACCACACGTACCAGGAGATTGCTGTGCCACCTCCCGTGCCTCCGCCACCTTCCAATGAGGCCCTGAATGGCACTGTGATTGACCCCTTAGACCAGTGGCAACCCAACGTGTCCAGATACGTCCACCAGCAAGTAAGTGAATGTGTGTGCATGGGGAGGGTGCCTGCTTGTTTTGTTGGTGCAGTATTTCTCAAGGAAGTAGACGAGGGGAGAGAGTAGCAAGAAGTGAGGATGAGTTTGGCTATGAGCAGGGTGGGAAGATGGGGGGAGGTGTGAAGTTTTAATAGACATAACTATTGAACCCCCTCATCATTGTTCCAGCAAGATGGTGTGATGAGATTAGAGTTAGTCATCTGTCTTGTAGCCTGTGGGAAACAGACTGGGGCTTTCCAGCAGAGATCTGCGGCTCATAGGCAAATCTGAAGCAAGTGGAGAGCAGTTGTTCCTGGCGTAACTCATCTGGTAGAGGCTGGCTTGGCTATAGAGCAGATGTTTTTGTCTGCTCCTGGGCTTTGTTCTGCCATGTCCATGCGTGGGATTGCAGTGTACTAGCGTATGTATTTGCTTTGCATTCTCTGTTTCCAATGCAAATCTCATTTCCACAGCCTCAGTCCCAGTCTCCTATATACAGCTGTAGTGCCAAAAGCTCCAGTGCCTCTGTTCCTAGAGATGGAGTGAGCTCTCCTTCTCCCCGTGCCAGTGAAGAGGAACACGTCTACAGGTATCTAGTCCTGTTAAGAGATAAGCCTGATTTGAGCCTGCTGTGGCTTGAGTTGCCTTCTATAAGTGGAAACAAGCAGTACTCCCTGTGTATGTTATGTTGCCTTGTGTGGATTTTGATTATCTCTTTTGTAAGAGGCTCTGTAACTTTCAGACTCACTCTAAACGTTGACCTGGCTCTTTGGTTTCCTCAGCTGCAGAAGAGGTTAAGGGTCTGTCAGACAGAACAGGATCTGGATTGTGTTGTGAAGGATACGCTCCAGAGACAACTGGCAAATCCAACCCCCTGTTAAGCAGCACAAAAGTTCTTTAGGGGAAGGGTGGCCTTGGGGTCAGTTATCCCAGGGAACTTGATTATGTATGGCCTGGCAGGATGTGCAGTGACTTGAATTTTCAAGTAAATTTAAACTTCTTAAACTTTCATCTTAACTAGTGATAGATAGCTAGCTAGGCAGATAGATAGATAGATAACTATTGCAAATAATTGCAAATGTGGCTGCTCTTACAGTGAGGGGTTGGAGGAGTGCTATATGGTAGGACAGACCTTTCTGCTGACATGGGGATGAGTGAGGAAGAGGCTGTCAGAATTTCATCTCTGATGGCTCTCTACAGTGCACTCTGTCCTGGGTACCTTTTCACACTGTGGAGACTGGTGTTTCTTTGGTGTCGTGGTCTACATGCCTAGCTCTTTCTGCTGGACAAGAAGTTGCTTTCAACCAAAACTAATTCTGGGTAGAGGCAAGAGCTGCCCAATGGAGACAGTAATTGCTATTTTTTCAGATGCCTGCGTGCAATTAGTACAAACTGGAGGTAATTACAGCCTGAAAGTCCTGTACGAGGGTCAGGCATGGCTTGGTTCTGGTGTGCATTATAGCACTGGATGAAGTGTGCCCTCCTCAGACCGCAGCAGAAAGATAGTAGCTGCCCTTACGGAATTCCATAATTGTCACTTGTGTCACAGGTGTCAAAGTCCTAATGCCTGTTACTTACCAACACCCTTACCTGGAAGTGTGCGCAAGATGTTGCCGTTTTGGATTTGGGAAGTACCTTTTTGATAAAATAAGAACCTCTAGAGCATTAAAAGTTATTTCTTCCTTGGTAAGTCTAGGAGAATATAACTTCTCTGCCCTTGATGATGGCAAGGCTGTTATTACAGTGTAATTACTATAAAAACCACTGCATCAGTGCTAAATTTTGCTTTGAAACAGTTTGCAGTTATGTGTGGTAAATGGAATCGCTCATATAGGATAAGCAGTAATTACAGCCAGTGTTTTATACACACTTGTGCACAGGTAAACTTCTTTCAAGGCTTGTATGTTTAACAGAGTAGAAAATAGCTACAAATTACTGTCTTAAAAATTGATCAGAGTTCCACAAATTAAAGGCTTGAGGACTTGAATAGAGACCTTGAATGCTGCAGGAGGCTACCACATAACCTGCTACTTTTGACTTTGTTGATAACTTGAGGTTTGTTCTTTGCATCTTTCTGCAGTCTCTGCTAGCCCTGCATTCCCTTGCTTCAGGGAGGAGGGTTTTGCTGCCTGGTGTGATGTCAGCAGAACCAAGTCATTTTCCTGTATGCAAGCTAATGGTTCTGCTGCTGTTGTGCGTGTCCTGGATGTGCAGATGGTTAGCTCTTTGGTGCAGCACACAGTCCTAAAATCTGAGGCCCTGTCCATCAATGCTGTTTCTTTGTAACTGACAACTGAAGATGTGGCTGTGTTGTAGTAATTTCACAAAGCACACATCTTGTTTCCTCCAGAGCTAAAGGCATCAGCTTGAAAAGATTACAGTACCTGCGTAAACTTTGTGAACCTGATATAAGTTTCCCTCCATCCTTCTGCTGTATCTTGACATGGAAGTTTTACATTTCCCGTTTGTCTTTAGTTTCCCGAACAAGCAGAAGTCTGCAGAGCCATCTCCCACAATGAACAGCTCCTCTCTGGGCAGCAACCTCTCAGAACTGGACAGACTCCTTCTGGAACTGAATGCTGTTCAACATAATCCCACCAGTGGCTTCCCAGCAGGTAGGGAGTAGCAAGACATTTGGTATGAAGGGATAGTTTGATTCTCAAAATGGTAGCCTGTTTTTTGCTTTCCAACATCTCACTCCAGCTCCTGATCAAAGATTCATTTAGTATGGGTGGGATCTCTTGAGGTCTGTGGTGCAACACCCTGCTCAAAGCAAGGCAAGCTTCAAAATTGGCTCTTAACTGAAGTTTCCGAGTTAGATTAGGTTGCTCAGGCTCTTGTGCTGTTAAGTTCTGACTATCCTCAATGGTGAATGTTCACAAGATACCTGGGCAGTTTGCTGCTCTTGCCTGTGATAAAAATGTATGCATGGCCTCAGGAGTCTGAATGGTTCTTTCCTGCTCACCTTTCTCAGATGAAGCCAGCAGAAGCCCATCGCTGCCCAGTGTCACTGGCCCTCACTATGTTGTCCCAGAGAGCAGCAGCTCTGTGGGAGAGAAGGCTGCACCCCCAACAAAAGAAAAGCCAAAGCGAAATGGTGCACGTGGGGTTGAAGATGTGCGTCCCAGTGTGGAGAGCCTGCTGGATGAGCTGGAGAGCTCTGTGCCAAGTCCAGTGTGAGTAGTGCTTTGGTGTTTGCTGGCTTGGGTGGGGTGGAGCAGGTTCTTGTGGAATAGTGACTGTGGACTTAGGGGCAGATGCTGCAGGAGTGTGATGGACAGAAAATGGGCTTTGTCTAAAAGGGGTCAGAAACCAAGCAGGCGTATGAGGATGCAGGTGCTTTTTTATCTACTCCTGGAGGAAAGAATACATAAGTCATGTTCCAAGAGGTGGGTTGTCCAAACTCAGATTTATAGCTGATCACAAATATCCACCATGTGACAAAATGAATGTTTGGTCATCATCCATTTCTTAATGGATGGGGGGTGTGTGCGCACTCACGTTAGACTTGGCAGAGGCAGGGTCTGTGTGTGCTGTGGAAGCTGGGTCTGGGGGAGGGCTGGCCATGGTGGGCAGTGCTGAGGACACTCCTCATGCTGTGGCACTTTCAGTCTAGGAGTGCTCTCCCAGGCTTAAACACATTCATTTTTTGTTTCCCTCCCCTTGTCAGCCCGGCAATCACTGTGAGCCAGGGCGAGGTGAGCAGCCCCCAGCGGGTCACCAGTCAGCAGCAGACCCGTATATCTGCTTCTTCAGCTACACGAGAACTGGATGAGCTGATGGCATCTCTCTCTGACTTTAAGGTACGCTATCATGACAACTTCAGACTTCATCTTGTTCCTCCCCACCCTCGGACTCCCTTTGTTTGTTAGCCACATTTGCTGACCTTGTTTGGTCTCCGGAATGCCTTCTTTCCCTCCCAAACTTGCTCTGGGAAATTTCCTGTCATGGTATTTGTGTGCTCTGAGTGCTTCTGTAGGTGCTCTCAACTCATAAATTTTCATCATTGGCAGGGTAAGGCAGCTCTGGATTCTGTTTCTCTTTGGCTCTGCAGTTTGTCTGTTTGCCAAAGATAATGAACTTAGTTACTGCTCAGTACAGGGTGAATTATTTTGCTGTGCTACAACTTAACAAGAGGTAGGGGAGCATGGAACATCAGTCTGCTTACTGACAGTGACCAGGCTCTTCTGTTCTCTGGGCTGACCCTCCTCTTCAGAGGGTATTTTTGCCCTGATGCACTTTTCCTAAGGAGGATCTTCCAGGCATGTGGAGCAGGCACTGAAGCCTTTGCAGCAGACAGCTGGAGGCTTCAAAAGTTTCCATCTTAGAACAGTATCTCTTACTCACCTCAAAATGGGATTAAAGTCTGAGCTCCTTGTGGGGGCAGAGAATGGCAAGTGTTGTTCAGAATCTTTCTTGGAAGCCAAACTACTGTGTTGGAAAAGAACTGCTACAGCAGTCACAAGTAGCACGTAAAAACCCCATAATAGGATAAGCTCAGGAGTAACCTGCCCATGATCATCTTGTTACATGATACTTGGATATCTACTTAGCATGTGTACTTGGATAACCTGTTCTGTATTCAATAGGTATGTTACTATTCTTGTACTCAGTGGTTAACTGTGGAGCTTACTTTAATGATACTTCATTTACCCATAATAATAGCAAAATGAGAAATACTTCCTTTTCTTACTTTCTACTTTCAGTTGCTTTGCTTATAGCCTTACTGAATTATCCACTTGAATTTGTTCGGATAGGTGGAGAAATCAAGCATCTAATGTCTCTTCATTGTTATTGTCGGGTTTGCTTTTTGTACGTACACATGCAACTGCTTTCTAATCCTAAGAAAGTGCCTAACTCTGTTTTTCACTTACATGGACAATCCTGCTGATGCTTCATGTTTCTTGTCTGTGCTGAGCTCCACCTCCTCCTGCCATCACTTTAGGTGGGGCAGCCAGATCTGATGTTTCTGAGGAGACGCAGACAGGAAATTCAGTGGCAGCTTTGCTGGTTTCCTCTGTGCCACCGTTCCTGTGAGCTTTTTTGATGTGTGCTGTGGGTTTCATGGACATCGTTACAATACCCTGAGTTTTGACCTAGTGCTTGAGTTCAGAACCCAGCAGTAATTGTGCATGCTCTGTGAGCCTTTGCTGGGCTTGAGTCCAGTGTGCCATTTCTGGCCCGTGTACTTCATTTTGTGAGACCCTAGGAGTTACTCACTGTTTTCTCTAGACTTACTGTAGTGTGTATTTAGTCAACTGCAAATATTGACACCTTCGTGTTGCCTTTTTTCCTCCATACCAGGCCCTAGGGTAGAGCGCAGGATAGCTACAAGAGTCTGGTCAGTCTGGTTGAAAAGCTGCACAGTTGTGAAACTGGAGCAAATTCCCACCCGTGCTGCTGGCATACCCTGCCTTGCTCCTTCTGCATCCTCTGGGAGCCTGAGCACGGTGGCCTTGTGCCCCAGCTGCTTTTATCAGGGCTTAGCAAATAGGCTTGGGGTGAGGCTGTTGCCACCAACCTTTGCTCCGAGGTAAGCTCTTGGCAACTAAGAATGACCTTGCCCAGCACAGGATTTCCTTGCTAGATACAAGGATGGGACGTTTTTAACTGTGGGTGTTCAAATGCTTTTCAGTCTTGAGAAAAGGCTTCAGAGTATTTGCGCACCTCCTGTAATACCTACATGACAGAGACTAGCTGCTTTCTGTGATACTGCCCACCTTCCTGCCTTAGTGTCTGGCTAAGCTCTGAAAACAAACTGAATTGCAACAAGATTTTAAGATTTGGGCTTTATAAACACAGCCTTAGAATTTCTGTGAGATATTGAGCTTGTCTGTGCCTACACATTCTTCCCGAAGCACAAAGTATGTGGTTTCTGTGATTATTTTCCTTGTGTTAATACTGTCATTGACTGTTTCTAACAGTTACTTCCCTTTTTCCTGACCTCCATGTTGCTTCATTTTCCCTTCAGTCCCTCTTTGTTTGTTTTTACCTCCTCTTTTTGTGCCAGGCAGTGGTTTTAGCTTGTCTGTAAAAATGTGCTTCTAGTCGGTACTAGGATGTAAGGGAGAGAAGTGGAGTCTTTGCAGAGGTGAAGGGTGAAAGGCTCCTGTTTGAGTACCAGGCCTGTGTGTGGCTGCAAGAAGCAGGACAGAAAAACTCAGTACGACGTGTAATCAGCTGGAGTTAGTACAACTAGAAGTTGCACTAGATTGGGATTGGAGGAGTGGAGGCACTGCTGTTTAATTTCCCTCATACCCAGAGTAAAAGGTACCATTACAGACCGATACATTACCCTTTTATCATCTTTTGCTTGCTTTAATGAGTTGCTCATTCTTTTTGCTTCCAGAATCCATTTGATTTTGGTTATCTAGCTCATCAGTCAGTGGGCATTGAGATTACTTAATGCTCTTGTTTCTTTGACCCCTGCCATTTCTGTGTAATACAATGCCTGCTTACTGCATAGCTGGATGCTTGTATTTAACTGTTCTATTACTGTTAGGCTCTTATTTTGGAGCTAATACATTTTTAATATGCTGGAAATACTGAGTGAAACATTAGCTGTGTCTTGAAAATGACTGACTTCATTTTAGGAAGTCTGGAAACCTAAATGTGAACCACAGCAGAAACCCAGGTTACTTTTACAGGCGCATCCAGCTTGGACAAAATACAGAGGGAAGGCAATACTGGGAAATTCCTTCATGTTAACTACTGAATGTACTTATTAGGCCTTTTCCTCTCTGCTGTGAGTGTGGGTCTTGCTGTGCTACTCAAACAGAGGAGCAATCTGTAAGGAACTGTGGTCTCCTATTCATAGAATCATAGAATAGGTTGGGTTGGAAAGGACCTTAAGATCATCCAGTTCCAACCTCCCTGCTGTGGGCAGGGATGCCTCACACTAGACCATGTCACCCAAGGCTCTGTCCAACCTGGCCTTGAACATTGCAAGAAATGGAGCATTTATCACATCTCTGGGCAACCTGTGCCAGTTCCTCACCACCCTCACAGTAAAGAACTTCTTCCTTACAGCTGTCCTGTTGCTCATTCCTTTCTGAGCACGGTCTCCTTATGGCACTACTGTTGTGTGTGTGTGTGCCAGCTCCTGACCCTATAGGATGGTAGCAGCTGAAAGTGTCTCTTAGATCTACTGGCAGATTTTGTTCATGTTCTGGTTAATTTTATCCTTTTATTCATGATAAGCATCTCAGAAAGGTAAGTAGAGCTGAGGTACCTTACATGGGCTTAGGAAGTTCTGTGCCCTGCTACCTTATAAACATCCAGCTTCTTGAGGCTTCTTTGGAAAAAGTAACTAAGAATTAGAACAGGTCTCGATAGCTCTTGGGTTTGGAAATCCTTTGTAGATACATTTTTAAAACTAGGAGGGCTCAGCACAGGTCTTAGGTGTACAGCCCCAATGGCTGTGTGAACTTGTCCAAGTCACTCATTTCCCTTCCAAAGAAAAAGGAGTAATGCCAGTTTGTCTCCTAGGGTTTAGCCAGGAATCACTGAAAATGGGGAGAGGAGGACCCATGATCCCAGGTCTTTTCAAAAGACCCTGTAAGTCAAGGAAAACCAAAAACTGTATTGGTTGCTTTGATTAGAGTGTATTTTAGATCAAAATTAATACTGATTTTATTACAGTATAAATGTGAAGTCTTTGGCCTAAGGGGAAGAGGCTAATCTAGCCACCTAAGCAATGCTTACAGGGCATGGAGTGACTGACAGACTCGTGTACATTCAGTATGTGTCTCTACAAGGTGAGATTAGTGATGTGAATAGAACAAAGCCCATGTTATCTGTTCCTGCTGTGAATGCCCTGAAGCTTTGTTTTCATTGCCATGAACTCATCATACTGGAGCATTTTATTAGTGTATCAAGAAGAAAATGTCATGCTTTGTTCTGTTCATTGATAGCTTTTTCTCAGCTTTGAAATGTAAAATTTACATGCCAACTATGTGTAAAGTTAACGTGACCTTTACTCACAGTCTGGACAGTCCTAGGCTTGTAGCTGGCTTCCCTGTGGCTGCTGCATGACTCCATCAAGCTGAAGGTGAACACATGAGCTGTCACTTAGGAAGGGCAAAGGAAAAGGATCTCCATGGCTGTAGAATTTCATCTCCTGTAATCTCATGTTAAGATCAGCACAATGTCATACCTGTTCTGCTCCTTGATAACTCATTTTCCTTCCTTACTGTTGGAAGCAAGGCTTTGGATCAATAGGGCTCTTTGATTTGGAGGTCACAGTTGTTATAATGCTCAATTCTTTGCTTTTTTTCCGTCTCCTTACCTCTGTCTTTTATTTTTTCTCTCCTTATTCCTTCTGTCTCCTTTTTGCAGACCAGTTCTACTATGTCTCTGATTTCTGAACCCTCTCTAGAACCAGTTCCCAGTTCAGCCAGTGCAGACTCCAGCAACACTCCTCGCAGTTTAACAGTGCTATCCCATTCCAAACACCCTTGTGCAAGTCACAGTGGGGACTCAGAAGTGCCAGCATCTGCCCCCTTGGCAGTCCCCTGCCCTGAGGAAGGCAGTAGCGCTGTAGTTCTGCCTGCTTCAGGGCATCCTGCCACTCTTCCACGTATGACCTGTTTGCCACAAACAGCCCCTGTGCCCCCACCACGGATCTCCTCTGGTTATGCTACCTGTGGGGAGCAAATGACCTCTGCAAGGCTGAGCAGGAAGCCTGACTCTTCTAGAAATGCTTCCCAGGTCGTGCCAGCTTCCAGTTTGGAGCTTCTGTGTAGATCTGCTAATGTGGAGGCACAAGGCCTGGAGCACACTTTGGCGAAAGAGACTGGGAAGAAGGAGCAGAGAACTGACCCCAGAATCTCAAGTGTTCTGATTTCAAATGCTTTAAATGGTCAGGGAAAGGGGCAGATGCCTAAAGAGCTGGATCAGCAGGGAGCGTTCAGGGACAATTCAACCCTTTCTTCCCAGGGCAAGAGTACAGAAACAGCTTTAGATGAGTTGTGGGCCCTGGGGCTGTCTGCCCATGTGCCAGAGGTACAGGCAAAGAATGACAGCACTTTGAATCCTGTGTATGAACCTTCTGTTGTTGCCCTGGACCGGTGGGATGTGTTCCCAGACACTAAAAAACAGTTGGGCTTTGCAGTGGAGAAAGGACAGGAGCTAAAGGCTGAAGTACTGCACGAAACCAAGGTAGATGGCTGTCCTGATAAGGTCAAGAGGAGGCAGAGCAGAGACAGAACTCCTAAGAAGGCAAGTGCTGCTAATACGAACAAAGCCGGAGGAGACCAGGAAAATGAGCAGTTCAGAAGCTCTGCAGTCACTCTGGAATCTCCTGAACACATTTGGAAAGCTGAACTGGATTTGCCATGTGCCTCCAAACCGCCCATTGAGAGGATTTCTGCATCAGGCCAGGCAGGCACTGAATGAATGTAGGAGTAGGATGAGTCCTAGCTAGGACTGTTGTGACAGCACACTAACATTCTGTGTGTGATGTGAGTGTGCCTGGGCTCACCCACACTAACAGCATGCAGCTCTGAGAGTGTTACTGACAGCTGCATGTCAGAGGTTTGAAATCCTCTGCTTTATCTTGTGGTCTCTTCTGCATGTCAGTCAGCAGCACAGAACACGGCAATTTGCAGGGACTTCCCTGTGAAATGGACTTTTATTCCCTAGCTGGGGTACGGCTCAGGCCACAGAGGCCTCTGATAAGGTAAAAGGGCTGTTTCATGCCACATGTTCCTGACTTGGGGTGGCAGCTCTTCCACTCACCTTTTTGGGTCTCATTCCTGGAGCTGTGTTCTTTCCAATGCAGGAAGTACCCTTTGTGCACCAGACAGGCTCTGACCAAGAGTCTTATGCCTGTAAAGGGCAAACACAGCGAGGCTGCTCAGTGTCCTTGTGACGCTGAGGCTTCTTTAATGCTCAGTGGCGTGGTCATGCTGCACCTCCTATCTTGGCTTCCTGCTGTTTAATCTTTCCCTTCCTTTTCTAGATAGTTATTTTTGGCTGCCGTGATTATCCTTACAGGGTTTTTCCTTGCACTGACTCACTGTTCTGGGCTGTGCCAAGAGGAAATTTGGCACTATGGAATAAATGTCATCACTCTCCTGCTCACAGTTGTCACTAATGGCTTGAGTTTATGTTTTTGCATCTTGGGGCTTGCTCCGACATTGCTCTTCTCTGCTGATATTATTACCTTTGTCATTTAGATTAAATCTTTAATCAAGAGGACAAAAGAGACAGCGAATGTGCATCCAATGTATCGAGACCCCTCTCCAAGGCGTAAACTAGGCCCTGCCATATTGCACAAGACTGAGTCCCAGGACCGCTTGATTGAAGAGCTGCAGGACAGACTGGGCGTCACTAAGCAGGAGCAGGAAGAACGGGAAGGCCAGGATGACTGGCTGACAGAGGGGGTCACTGCCAGAGCCCAGGGGGAAGAGCAGAATGGTGGACAGCAAGTAGAGAAGGTAGAAAGCAGGGGCATGCTCTGGGGAGTTCCAGCATGTCCCTCTGTCCAGAAAGCCTTGTGTGGAGGTGCAGGTGAAGTTTCTGTGTGTCCTAAGCAACATGACATGAAGGACTCTTTCTACTTGCCTTTGTCTGGCCTGCAAAGGGAAGTGGCGTGCAGGGCCTAGTTCTTGATGTTTAAGAATTGGAGTAGGATCTGAGGGTGCTGATATCTGTTTGGGCAGTATGCTACTATCACATGTCAAATGTCATGTGGGTATTAAAACCACATGTGGTTTTAAAACCACCCTGGGAAGCCTGTTACAGAGGTGTGCTTTGTTGTCCCCAGTACTGTACCTGTGCAGGAAGTTCTGGGTGTAAGATGATACTCTTCCTGGAGCTAAAAGGAAGCATGTTTTCTAGTTCCCTTCTCTTTCTTGCTGCTTTTTTTCCCTTAGATAAACATGCTGGTAACAACCGGCCTTCCTGTTGCAGGAAGTGCCTGTGGGTTCTTCTCTTTGGGTTTATTCACCTTTCTTCTTCCTCTGTGTCTTTTTAGGTGGTTTTTCCTGCAGAATTCCCATTCCCTCCAAGGAGGACGGTCTCTGTTCCTGCCTCTCCCCCACTCCAGTCTTCCAAAGAAGCTACAATCTCTGCTAATGCTGCTCCGTCTCGTGTCTCTGACTCTACACCTCTCCTCCCATTCCCACCTCAGCCTTCCCATGTGCCGTCCAACCCTGCTCCTAGTCCAGTCTCCTCCTTTTCCTTTAGCTTGGCTCCCCAGCCTCTCTTCCAGTGGGAAACTTCTGATGATGATTATCATGAGCTTTCTGTTGTGGGCACCCCTCCTTCTGAAGATCCTAGGCATTCCTGCTCTCCCCAGGCCTGGACCCCTAGCACCAAGACAGTTGTTTCTGTTGGCTGTCAGACTGAAGATGATGCTTTCTTCCCGCAGATTCAGGCAGGCTTCTCGCTTCTGGTTTATTTTGTTAGCAGTGTTTCCCAGTTCGGTTATTGCTCCCAAGTTGATAGCTCAGTAGATACAACATTCAGGAAAAAACTGGTACTGAACTGCTAGGTAGGAGAGAGGACTCATTGGCAATATCTAGCTCCATCTGTGCCTGTCTAGCACTGCAAAGTACATGTCTGTGTTATAACCTGCTGGGCATGTGTGGTTCCTGTCTGTCCTGAAGATCACTTTGTGCAGCAGGGACTCTGTTTTCCTCTGGGATGAAGGAGGGAGCTCCAAAACAGAGGCTGCAGTTCTCCCTGCCATGATCTCTCTTGGAGTGGCAGGAGTAAAAGATGGCAAAATCTCAATACTGGAAGGAGCAAATCAGCAGCTCCTCCTGTGTTTGCCTGTTTAGACGGGTGTCCACAGCACAAGCAGATTTTGGGGAGGAGATGATGTGATTAAGAGCTGTGTTCTGCATCTGCTTGGGGAAGGGCTGTATCTCCAGGGTGGTGGGAAGTCTTGCTGTAGATGAGCAGTGCAGTGGTGTGCAGTGTTATGTGTACAGGCAGCTCAAGCAATGAAGACCTCTTCGTCTTGACCTGTTGTACTTTCCAGGTGACTTCTGCTCCTCCCCTCATCCACAGTACCAATCTGCTGGCTGCTCATGCACCCCTGGGCCCACCCACCCCCGAGAAGGCAGGACCTCCTTTCTATTTCCTTAGCATGGTGTGTGCTCTTCTGGTCCATGAGTGTGCTGCCAGTGCTGCTGGGATCTGCCCCTGGAGCTCCCAGTGCCGTTAATGTCGATGGTATCTGGTAGTGCATGGTTTGCTGCTCATAGAGCCCCTGGCTGAACTGGCGTGATAGTAGATCTCATGGGTGAAGGGTAGGAATTTGAAGGGCCTTTGCATGATGGATTTACGTGGATGCTGTGCTGAGTGTCCCCTGTAAACAGCAGGCACTGTGTGCAGGAGGTGGAAACAAACCTCTTAGGTAGGGACTAATCTATGAGCTGTCAAAAAGGTTGGATCGCCAGGCCAGGTGGCAATTACAGTGTGCATGGGTGGTTGTACCTGCACTGAGGTTAGCTGTGGCTTGCAGGAGTGTGTGGTACCTGCAGGCAAGGATGAAACGCTTTGGTGCTGCATGTTGAACTCATCTTGCCTCTTTTCTCTCCATTTGTGTGTGGTGTGGGCACCTGCCCTCCCTGGTGGCCACAAGGCCCTGGTTAGAGTGAGAAGGGGATATGATTCAGCCCTCTTCCTCCTGCTGTGCTGTGCAGGAAGCCCTGGCTTTGTCCTGGGGCTCTGGCCTGCCTCTGCATACAAAGGCCTGTTGTCTCTGTCAGAAGTTCCCTTGCAGTGATGTGCTCTGGAGACATTCACTATAACTATTTGGTAGCAAATGACCACAGTGTGCCTGAGAGTTTGTTTTAGGTTCAGGATGTTGGAGTGTGATGGAGGCTGCAAGTTATGGAATGGCTGGGATAGGAGGGGAAAAGCTGTGTGTTAGGCTCCACTGGGAACTGTGCTGCATGCAAGGCAAGGCTGACGTGGAGTGTGTGTGTAAAACAGCTAAAGTTATGTATGGCATGAGGATTTTTATTCAAACAAGTAGAAAGCAGAGTTTGTCATTGAGTAAACTGACTACAAGTACAACCAGCAGCAGGATGGAGAATAGAGCTCCTCCTGTGGCTGGAAGGACGGGTTCTGCCAAGGCTCTGGGGCACTTCACGTCCCTGCTGCCCTGGCTGTGCTGGCAGGAGCCTGGTGGGTTGTTCACAAATGTAGGTTTTATGTGTTTTAATCTGTGCTCTTAGTAAGAGAAAATGTGTCCTCCAGACCACCACCTCGGGGAAGGACTTCTTTGGGTCTCTCTGATCCTGACAGTAGCTATTGCAGTGCAAAGTCAGCTGAAATAATCTGTGTTTCATTATTGCAGTTTGTCTGCAAAGGGGCTGTTCTCCAGAGAGAGCATGTACTTTGGTTATAAGTTATGAACCCAAGTAAAACGTTTCTCCCCCTCCTCTGGGAGGCCTTTCCAAGCCGTGTGTGTACTGTGGTGTGGTGTGAGTTTCAGAAACAGCCTCTGAGACGAGTCCCTTAATCCCCTTCCCCCCATTCCCATGCACTGCCAGCGGCCCCACAACAGACGTGGCAGTCCTTCCATTGCAGTCCTGTCTGCTGGGCTTTGCTGCGGATGCACTGCCCTCTCTG
Organism: Pezoporus flaviventris; assembly: GCF_033815535.1. NCBI lineage: Eukaryota > Metazoa > Chordata > Aves > Psittaciformes > Psittacidae > Pezoporus > Pezoporus flaviventris. The sequence goes on along the minus strand of NW_026892589.1, from coordinate 4,018,003 downwards.
TAGGTAAACAGCAGGCAACTTGAAGGGAGTTATTCCCTTCCTGCTTCCACTTGCTTAGCTCAGGCGTGGGATGAGAGCCACCTGATGGGGGCCAAGGAGACTTGGCAAAAAGGTCTGCAGAGGTGGTGCAGAGGGAGGGAGGGGAAGAGAGAAGATTACGCTAGCTGAAAGGGAGGTGAAGGAAGAGGGATCTCCATCAAAAAGGAGAGAGTGACAACTGAGAGTGAGCAACAGCATAGGAACAGAGGGAGGCTGAGGGGAAGGGGCCCTCTGGATGGTGTCTCTGCTTTGTCAGCTGGCCAGGAGCTGATGAGGTAAAGGGAGGTTTTTGGCAGAGGCTTAGAGAGCACTGTGCTGACTGCCTGGATGTGCTGGTGACTTCTGCTGTATGTGCAGTGAAGGAAAATCAAATTCTCAGTTACACATCCCAGGGTCTCTGCATATGTCTCTGCATGGGCAGAATACAGATAAGTACTTGATCCTGGCTCTCACTGGCTTCTGAGAGAGTGTAGCTGTCTCCTAGCAATCTCCTGCTCCTCTCTGCAGAGGACCCAGCCACGGGCAGCAGCAGCAGGCATTTATCTTGTAAGCACAGCAGCACTCACCTTATGGTCTTTGTTTTCCCTTCCCTGCAGTTCATGGCGCAGGGGAAAGCCGGGAGCAGCTCCCCTCCATCCACAGCCTCCAAGCCTGGCAGTCAGCTGGACACCATGCTGGGAAGCCTGCAGTCTGATCTGAACAAACTGGGTGTAGCTACAGTTGCCAAAGGTGTCTGTGGAGCCTGCAAGAAGCCTATTGCTGGGCAGGTGAGTTGAAGGTGCTGTCTCATTGCTGGATCTTGGGCTGCAGCTGGGAGTAATGGGGAGGGCTGTTTCGTGAGGCTGAAGAGACTGGAGATGCTGGAGAAACTGAAGTACTCTATTTATCCACTGGCTAGGTACGCTGTAAGCTCCTCCAGTGACCTCTACCCTGCCCTTGAGGGACTGCCCTCTCCTGAGATGATAGGTAATTCAGTTTTCATGCTACCCCAGTCCAGGGCTCACTTGAGTAGTAGAACTTGTCATTCTTGCTGATCTCCAGCTGGTATCTTGTCGTGTGGTCTAAGGGAGAGTGAGATGGAGTTGTCCTTCATAATTTGTCTTCCCAACAGGTTGTTACAGCCATGGGGAAAACCTGGCACCCTGAGCACTTTGTCTGCACCCACTGCCAGGAGGAGATTGGGTCACGAAACTTCTTTGAGCGGGATGGTCAGCCCTACTGTGAGAAGGACTATCACAACCTCTTCTCCCCTCGCTGCTACTACTGCAATGGGCCGATCCTTGATGTGAGTTCCTTGAGGAGATTAAGGGTGCTGGCAAGGTGCTGCAGGCCTGGGTGGTAAAAACTCCACTCCACCAATGTGTCCTGGGTGGAAGATTTTGTTTGGGGACTTACTTTTTCCCTTTACCCTGGCTCTGAAAGGGAACAACTTGTCTCAGTCCAGTTCTTACACCAGTGAGAGGAGTTAATCCCTCTTACCTTCACTGAAGTTCCTTCAGAGCCCCACATCATTCTAGTAATGATTTTGTCTCTTGGTAGCCTGTAGTAACAGGCACCAGTGCTATAAGAGCTGGATGGGGCCCTGTATAAGGGAGGAAGCAGAGCCTAAGATCCTTTTAGGGTAAAAAAAGTGTGCAGTGGGGAAAGCCTGAACGAGCCAGAGGCAGGGGAGAACTGACTCAGCTCTCTAAAGGACAGTCTGTTTTAATGCATACTCTTGTCAGCACCACCATTCTTCCCCCCCCCCCCTTCCCCCCAAGCCCCTCCTTACTCACCTCCAAGCTGAAGCCATCATTTACACAACTTACACTTTATGTCTTCTTCTGAACAGAAAGTGGTGACGGCTTTGGACAGGACATGGCACCCGGAACACTTTTTCTGTGCCCAGTGTGGAGCTTTCTTTGGACCTGAAGGTATTGCTGGTTTATGTAAGGGGAAAACAATGTCCTCCTTGAACTCAGACAAGTGTGTAAAGCAGAGCTGCTATTAGGGGACAGCCTGAGAGATGACAGGGGAACTACTGAAGATGGAAGTCCCAGGGGCTATAGCTGTTTATGGGGAAAAGATGCTCCCAGTAATCTTTTCTCCCTGGGGGAGGAAGAGTATGCATGTGCCTGTGTGCACATGGGACAGGAAGGGCAGCAGAATGAGGAACTCGCTGTGTGTGTTAGCCGGGGGAGGATGATCCTACCCACACCGGCTACCCCTCAGAGCTTGGCTGGCCATAGGTAGAGGTGAGGAACTGATGCACTGTGCCTCTTTTCTTCTTTGGCAGGATTTCATGAGAAGGATGGCAAAGCCTATTGCCGCAAGGACTACTTTGATATGTTTGCTCCCAAGTGTGGAGGCTGTGCCCGGGCTATCCTGGAAAACTACATCTCTGCCTTGAACACCCTGTGGCACCCTGAATGCTTTGTCTGTCGGGTAAGAAACACAAGGTCTTTTGCTGCTGCTGTATGACCCTTCTCATTTCCACCCTGCAGGCATCTGGTCCCTTACCAGGAAGAGGCGACTGGGGTAGTGAAGGACAGACAGCCCCACAAGATAAAAACATGTCAGCAACCAAACACCTTCTTGTTCCTCTGCCTGTTTATGTTAAACTTTCTTACTGTTTTGCTCTTTCTGTCCCCAGCTGGAATTACGGGCTTCTGCAGCAGCTCACAGATAAACAGAGACATTTTCTGTGACCTTTAAATAATTATAAGCTAAGCTTCTCTCTAAGCACTTGCCTCAGCAATCAGATTCTGAGGATCTTCCTCCCATGCTCCATCTGACAATGTAAACTAATGAGACTGACCTTGCTCAGACAAACATGCAAGTCCGTGAAATAGTGGCAGGCTCCATACAACAGGCATAATAAACAGGAATACTGCAGATTAAATGTTTGGCACTCTTTCAGAGAGCACTGCAAATATTAACTCTTACAGGCCCCAAGAGATGGGCAAAATCAACCAGTGTTTCCTAGGGTAGGAAAGAAGGGCAGAGACCAGAACAAGCAGCCAGAACCATGAGCTGCTGAGACCTGGTGTGATGCTCAAAGCAGACTGTCACCATGCTGCTGGGACTGTCTGTGACCCCTGTGGTGGTGTGCAGAGGGTGGAGGCAGAAGACTGCAGTCCTGACTGTGGGGCTGGGGAGGGCTGTGCCTTTTTGTGCAGAGATTGAGATTTCTGTCAAGCAGTTTTGCTTTTCTTTCCCCTGCTGCCACACAGCCTCTACTAGTGGGGCCAGCACCGATATCTTCCAGGACATGAGATGTGATTCTCTTCCTGATTTTGCTAAAGCAGAACAGACTTTTCAACTGTCCTAACTGAGGGAGGAAGCTGCTTATTGAACTAATTGTCAGCATTAGAAAAGTCTGGGGCTTGCTGCAGGCAAACTGCATTCATCCCAGTACTGTGAATGTTCAGCTATCCATGGCTCTGCAGGCTGTTTGCTGGACTCCTGTGTTGTACACATTAGGACCTGGCTCTGTGTGATACTCTGTCCTCTCCTTGGGGAAGAGGATAGTGGTGGGGCTCAGCAAAACCAGGATTCTGGAAATGTGGCTTCTCCTCTGGGCCTTGCTGCTGGTACATTTGGTAAATCTGGCAGCATCCTCAACTGTTACCCACTCCCTGCTGCCTCAGTTTCTCACTTGTACAAGGAGTGGAGTCTCCCCAGCCCTGTGGGGATGATGGATGCTTCTGTTGCAAGTTTTGAAGTGTAGCATCCTCAGCTGCCTGGCACTGAGTGAGGAGCTCTGGGCACTAATAAGCACGTAGCTGGTGTATCCTCTTCTCATCTGCTCAATATCATTAGCACCGTAGAACTAAGTTTCTCCCAGTAGCAGTGTGTATGTACCTGGTGGAGATGTTTCAGGTTTGATGATCCTGCAGTGTTCCTGTCTAATGACAGCCATTCCAGAGACATCATTTGTGAAGATTAACTCTGCCTCATTTTCTCAGCTGGAACCAGTCCCACATTCATCAGAATTCTGCTCCATTAAAGTCTCTGTTGGTCCCTGCTTCTCCTGCCATTATGGGGAAGCTGGAGTGGGATTAAAAAATAAAACAGAAAAATCCCAGTGTAACAAAACCCAGCAGGGAAAGGTGCTGCAGTGTTTCCCATCTCAGGGGAAGGAGTGTTCTCCTTTCTCCTGCCTGGACACGCCTGGTAGCTCATCTGTAGCGTTTTCCTTGCAGAAGTGAAACGAGCTAGGGGAAGGTGCGTGGTGAATGCCCTTGCTTGTGGCTGTAACTGCCTGTCAGCCTTTCCTTGGAAAATCTTGATGGACAGGGTTTGGCTCTTTGGATAACAGGACAATGCTGAAAGGCAGCAGTTCACCTTGCCCACAGTACAGCTAGGCTGTGCCACGGAGCAGAGGAGGCTCGAGGAGCTGCCTGCATCCCCAGTTACACAATCTTTCCCCTTGTGCTTTATCCTCCTGCAGGAATGTTTCACACCATTCATCAATGGCAGCTTCTTCGAGCATGACGGGCAGCCCTACTGCGAGGTGCATTACCACGAGCGCCGCGGCTCGCTCTGCTCCGGTTGCCAGAAGCCTATCACAGGACGCTGCATCACTGCTATGGGCAAGAAATTTCACCCCGAACACTTTGTCTGTGCCTTCTGCCTCAAGCAGCTCAACAAAGGAACCTTCAAAGAACAGAACGACAAGCCCTACTGCCAGAACTGCTTTCTCAAGCTCTTCTGTTAGAGGCATCATAGACGGGCGCTAAGCATCTTTCTGCCACCCCCTTGGCAGTTCTATCTCTCTGAACATTACTGTGATTTAGAAACCTGACCAGGCAGGGGAGGAGGGTGGGGTGGGGGTGGGTGGGAGTGCTTTCTGCTGCTATGAGAGGCAGTAGATCCAGAGATGAGACGGACCATTAAACTGGAAATGCCCTTGCTGTGTCTCAGTAGAGAGAGGCCGAGATCCCTCATTATGGTGTGAGTCTGCGTGTGTGACTGACAGCTGAGCTTAGCTCAAGGGCTCCAACAGGGAGATTTTACCCAGCCCCCTCCTGGCAGAAGGAGTCTTTGCCAGTACATTTCAGCCTGTGTCAGCTTCCTGAGCAAATGGTGACGCTTGCAGACAGCACAGCCCTCTGCTTTGACACCTTTCTCAGGCTTTAGTCTGCGTGCATGCAGGCTGAGCAATAGCACAGCGAGGGCACCCTGTGATCTCAGTGACACCCTCAGATCTCTGCTCACTAGAGCCAAGGGGGGTGTGTGACTTACTGAGATCAGAGCATCAGCACAGGCAGCCAAGACCCTGCAAGGGTCTCTCCAGTTCCATTACACTGTAAGGATATGATACCACTTATTTCTTTTTTAAAGAGGAATCAAGGTGTTACTGTGTGGGGTGTTTGTTTTGTTTTCTTTCCCCCCCCTAGTTTGTTATTCCCTGCCTTTTCTCAACACACTGGAGCAGGAGGTGGAGTAAGCCCCAGCCATCCCTTAGCACTGATGTGCGCTCCTGTGGGTGACATCCTATGCCAGACACCTCTGTCAGCACCCAGGCTTGCTCAGGGCATCTGCTCCCATTGCCTGCTGCTTCCAGGAGGAAGCATCATCATCCCTGCTTTAAAAGCAGGAGCAGACAGGTTAGAGCACAGCCTTTTTCACCCATCCCTGTCACGAGTGTGTGACGTGTGTGTGTTTATCTGGCCTGAAACTCTCCCCTATCAGGGCCTGAAACCATCACAAGAGCAGGGAGAAGTGGAGGGTTTAAGAAGCCAGGAAAAAAAAGATCCAGACTTTATATCCTTTCTTCTTCCTCTCTTTTGCTAATGAGACTTGTCAGCCCCATGGTATTTTCCTTTCCTGTGCTCTTGTTAAACATGTTCTACTGAGAGATGCTAGAGCAATAACCTTTTATACTGACTGTTACTGGTATAACACGTCCCTTGGGTCAGGTGTGTGTGACACACTTGGGGTTTTACTATCCAACCAAATACTGTATCCTGTCTTTGATAAGAATTGTAGATTTCTACACTGATTTTGAATTCATATCTAATTTACTTTTAATCCTCTTATATGGAAATTGATTTTGAAGTGATTTTAAGAAAGCAACTTTTATATCAAGCTGTGCTGGTCTAGGCAGTGTGCCAGTTGTGCTGGTTACTGCATCTGTAACCTCAATGCTTTGTTAAGCCTAACTAACATTCAGTAGTTTCTTTTTATTGCGGGTTGGGAGGGGCTGGAATCTTATGGGGAAGGGAATGTGACTTGTATGGGTTTTTTTCTCCTAGCACAGGCAGGTGAACTGTGAATAGCTCCCACCCCCAGTCACCTGAAAGTGTGTGTTTTGGGGTTCATTGCAACCTGTAAACTGCTGTATTTGAATCGCCTGCCATTCTTCCAAAGCCCAGCTTCCATTAGAGTGAGTCTTAATACGATGCTGCAGGGGGGAAGAGCTCAGACCTTTGCCCTTGGTTTCTCCCCTTCAGCCCCTGGAAACCAGAGCAGGGCTGACTGGGAAAGGGCTTCCTTTTGTGCCTAAGGAGAAGACATTGGGAGAGACAGACTCTCTTCCTGACTAGCTGTGTAACTTCGGGCCAGTCACTAAACCTTACCGTGCCTCTGTTTCCCCACCTGTAAAATGGGGGCAGTTTAGCCTGGATTTGTGAGGTGGTTGTGAGGCTTAGTTCACGTTTGCTGAAGCACTTTTAGGTCTCTGGCTGGAGGGGGCTATGAAAAGTGAAGTATTAGGTTGAAATACCCGATGGTGTTCTGTGGTACCAGCTTGGTGGGTGCATTTAGGGGTCTGGGGGGAACTGTGTCAGAAACCAGCCCAACCTTAGGCTAGAAGCTGCAGGTCACTGCCCTGTGTAACCTTCCACAGTGCTTCACTGTCCAGCTCAGGTCACTGAAACTGGTTTTGACGTTTCCCCACACAAATGAACCTCAGTCTGTGCTTTGAGACTGAGGGAAGCTGCGGAACCCTTAGTGCCAATGCTGCATCAGCTGGGGAGGGTTTGCAGGGCAAGAAACCTGACACATTTGTCTTTCCATTTCTGAAGTGGGTTTGACTTCCAATGTTTCTAAGTTGCATGAGTTTATCTCACCGAAAAGGTCAACTGCCTTCAGCCCTGCTGAGAGGACAGAGCTGGTGTCGGGGGGGGGGGGGGGGGGCAGAGAGGGGCGAGAAGATGTTTCTGGCACTACCACTTGTGTGAGACCTGCAAACTGTGTAACCGTGTGCCTCAGTTTCCCTGTCCGGGGAGTCTTTAACCTACCTCACTGCCAGTTGAGGCTTGTGTTAAGGGATGCATCTGGCATGCGTGGAAAGCCCTGGGTGCCACGGGGGGTGCCGGTGGTGCACAGTGCCAAACGGGAGGCTCATCTGTTGTGAGTGCTTAACAGTGTTGAACACTCACCTCCAGAGCAAGGTGTTGAGCCTGTCCTGGATTTACCTGGTTTCTGACGTGCTGCGATGCTACACGGGTGCTACTTTGCCAAATATAATGAATTCTGGTGGCTGTTGCCACCGCTGTGGGTGTCCAGAATGGCCTGACATTTGATTTTGGGATGCAGTTTTAGGGCAGCGTAGCCATGGCACTGCACCAGCAGCCAGGGAGGAGGGCATGTTGCAGCCCCCGCACCAAGTGCAGGCCCTGGGGCCGGTCCTTCACAGCACGTCGGGGCCGGGCTGGGGGTGCTCCGCTGGGTCCGTGGTTATTTGATGTCTTTTCTCCCCTGTAAACATCTAACTTTGCTTTTTTTTTTTTCCATTTAAAATTCTTGCAGTTATACTAATAAAATTGGTACCATTATTCTCACCTGTGTGCTGTGGTGGTTTCTAACTTGTAGGAAGCCGGGAACAAAGCGGGTCGTCTTAAGGGATGCTGTAGTGCGGTGTAGATGCGCTCCTCCAGCCCCCAGGGGGCGCACTGCGCCGAGCCGCGCGGCCTCCTGCACGGCGAGCGGCGGCCCGCCCTGATTGACAGGCGGAGGGCAGCCAATGGGCTGAGCGGAGGCTGCTCCGCGGCTCGCTGCGATTGGCCACAAGCCGCGGTATAAAAGGAGGTGGGCCCGCCTTGCGGCCTTTCTTTCCCGGAGCCCTCGTGGAGGTGGGTGCGCGGCGTGGCGGCTCCCGTGGGCCCGGGCCGGGCCGGGAGCGTAGCCGGGTGGTATCCGGGGTGTAGCCGGGCCCTACCGGGAGCGGCTCCAGAGCGCACCCTTGGTCCTGGGCGGGGGTCGGGTGTTGGGGGAAGCGCGGAGCCCTGGGGTGGAGGCGGCGGGAAGGAAGGGTGCGGACGCGCCTGAGCCGCGCTTCTCCTTGGCAGGTCTCAGCTCGTCTTTAAACCCACTGGGCGATCCTTGGAGCACCGCCGCGATGCCCAGGGAAGACAGGGCTACCTGGAAATCCAACTACTTTATGAAAATCATCGTGAGTGTCGGCGCGGCCCTGGCGCTGTGCGGGCTGAGGGACTGCCCGGGGGTTATCCTGAATAAAAGGGGGGGTGCCTTAGTTTGGTTGTTTGGAAAGCGTTTACGTGGTAATAGGAGGTGCTTAGGACTGCCCAGGTCAGACTGGTTTGAGACTGCTGTGAGAATTGGCCCTGACAGTTGCAGAGATAACTTGTTTAGGGATCTGATTAGATAGCTGAGAGAAAGGTGCAGCCTTGTGCCCCCAGCGTCAGTGGGAGCCCAGCACTCTCAAACTTGACAGATTCTGGCTTTACATTTTAACGTGTTGAGGTTTTGATGCTGCTCTGTGCACTGGTCCAGATTGTATAGTGACAGTGTTTCTCTTGCTATAGCAACTCCTGGATGATTACCCAAAATGTTTCATTGTGGGAGCAGACAATGTGGGATCCAAGCAGATGCAGCAAATCCGCATGTCACTGCGTGGGAAGGCTGTGGTGCTGATGGGGAAGAACACGATGATGCGCAAAGCTATTCGTGGTCATCTGGAGAATAACCCTGCCTTGGAAAAGTGGGTAAAAGTGTGCTTCTGGATCCCCTGTCTGGGAGGAGAGGGTGTTGTCTGAGAAGCAGAACTGAAGGCTGTCATCTTTCCTTCAGGCTGCTGCCTCACATCCGGGGGAACGTGGGCTTTGTCTTCACCAAGGAGGATCTGACTGAGATCCGGGACATGCTGCTGGCTAACAAGGTAGGGGAGATCAGCCCTCACTGCGCCTCTGGGCTGGCAGATAGGGAATTAAAATAGAACTGAGTCTTTGGGGGATGCCTGCTTGACAGAAGCCCTCAGGGCTTGGGAACTAGGCTCCTGCAGCCTTAGCCAAACTGTTAAAGTTCAGCTGCCTCCTGTGTGCGTGCCTGGGTGCTGTCCATCCTAGAGGAACTTCAGGAAGGAGTAGATGCCATTCCACCACATCTGAGAGGTGAGCATATTTCCAGCTTCTCATTTCCCCTTTTTCCAGGTGCCAGCTGCTGCCCGTGCTGGTGCTATTGCTCCTTGTGATGTGACTGTGCCGGCCCAGAACACTGGTCTTGGACCTGAGAAGACCTCCTTTTTCCAGGCCTTGGGCATCACCACGAAGATTTCCAGAGGAACCATTGAAATTCTGGTTAGTGAGCAGTGCACTGCTGTTGTTGAAGCTCTGCCTTGGCTCGAGGGCCCCAGTTGTGGCAGCTGAGGGGGGTCAAAGATCAAAGCTCCCATTAGGGCTGAAAATAGTGTATCAGTATCTGCTGTGCGTTGGCAGCATGAAGGAGGATGTAGTGCAGGGGGGATTTAAGTTCTCTTTCTGGACTAGATGACCTTTGAAGGTCTCTTCCAACCCAAACTATTCTGTGATCTTGGCTGTGTAGGTAGGCTCTGCTGGAGGAGCACGATGCAGGCAGGGCACTGCCTTTCTCCCAGCTGAGATGTACCTCCTTGTATGTCTCGGGCTTTCTCATCTTGTGGAGCTGAACTCTGAGCCTGCTTTTGTTGTGCTCATTTGTTCCTTCACTTTCATCTCGTGCTGTTGGAAATGTGCATCCTGTTGCATTGATGTGCCTGAATTTCTTTGCACACACTCACTCTTTTTCCCTTTATTTTCTCAGAGCGATGTGCAGCTCATCAAGACTGGAGACAAAGTGGGTGCCAGCGAAGCCACCCTGCTGAACATGCTGAACATCTCCCCCTTCTCTTTCGGGTTGGTGATCCAGCAGGTCTTTGACAATGGCAGCATTTACAATCCTGAAGTGCTGGACATCACCGAGGATACCTTGCACAAGCGCTTCCTGGAGGTGGGTGCCACAACCCAGATCTGCTGTATTCTGCTGCTCTGCCTCACTGCTCTGGCAGTCAAGTGTCACGTCTGGTGTGCTGTGCAAGCTTCTGCAGAGCTGGGAGCGATCCCTGCTGCCCTGCAAAAACAGTCCATCAGGGAGTACCTTCTGTAGGCTTTTTCAGCTGAAACTTCTTCAGAAAAGCCATTTAAATCTTGATGCTTGTCTAATGTCACTGGAGCTTTGTTACTTGTGTGCCTTGCACGCTATCTGTCATTATGATGGCAGTGTAGAAATGTGTTTTTTAGTCCAGGTTGCTTCTCGGAGCATGGAAACATGAGTCTCTCCTCACAGGGTGTTCGTAATGTTGCCAGCGTCTGCCTGCAAATTGGGTACCCGACCATTGCTTCTGTGCCCCACTCCATTGTCAATGGGTACAAGCGGGTCCTGGCTGTGGCGGTGGAGACGGACTACACCTTCCCTCTGGCTGAAAAGGTAACGGCTTCAAGAGGTGTTAAAGGCAGCCAGGCACTTGGAAACACTTCACCTGGCCTGGTTTGAAAGGACACAGACCTGCCTGTGCGCAAAGGACCTGTCCTAAAAAGGGGCGCGTGCTTCCATATGTTGCATATAGACGGTGGGAAGCTGGATTCCGTGGCGTTCCTTCCTCCCTGAGGCTTATAGGCTGGAGTGCAGCTGAGATATCCGATTCCTTATACCTGGCAGTGATAAGTGCATCCGTTTCACTGCTGGCCAGCTTGCACTCATTGCCTTTATGATTACAAAGGTTCAATCACTCAGAATGTTTGTTTCCTTTGAAGTTTACCTTTCCCCTCTCTTTTGCAGGTGAAGGCCTTCCTGGCTGACCCCTCTGCCTTTGTGGCAGCCGTCCCTGTGGTAGCTGAGGCAGCTGCCCCCGCTGCTGCTGCTGCTGCTCCGGCCAAAGAGGCGGTGAAGGAGGAGTCGGAGGAGTCCGACGAGGACATGGGCTTTGGGCTGTTTGACTGACAGCCGCGCCGCCCGCCCGCGTCACACGTGGTCCACCCCCAGAAATAAAGAGCTGTTTTACACCTTCCCGTGTGCCGCCGCCCTGCTCTCTCCTCACCGGGGGCTTGGGGGAGGCGTCACCCGGGTGCGGGCCTCAGCAGGGGGTGCGTGCGGGGCCATGGAGGCGCCGCTCCCCGGGGCTCGGTGCCGCTGTGCGAAGGGGCCGGGCCGGGCAGCGCCATCGCCATGGAGACGGCCCCACCCCGGCCGGCTTTGCGCGGCCTGCACCGGAAGCCGCGACAGCTTCCGGGGTCGCAGGAGGCGCCATGGCGGCCGACACGCAGGTGAGTTCGGGACGGGCCCGCGGTGGCCGGTGACGGCAGAGGGGAGGCGGTGAGGTGAGATCTCATCTCCGCCCGGTGCCGCCGCCGCTCCCGCTCCGCAGAGCTCCCTCGGGCCGTCTGCGGGGCCCGGCGCGGCGCCCGCGGCACAGGGGGGATGTGGCAGCCGGCCCGGGCGCGGGGAGGCCGCGCTGGCCGCTGGAGCCACGCTCACGGAGCCCGCACCGGCGGCGGGGCGGGGGGAGCGCGGGCCGGGGCGGCCGCGGCCCGAAGGGAAGCAGGGGATGGCGGCTGAAGGGCCTCGGCCGCTCCTCGAGTGAGTCCCCGGTAGACCCCCGGCACCAGCTGCCTCGTGTGCGGTTGCCGGTCCCGCGCTCCGCCCCCCGCCAGCTCCCGGTGCCCCTGCGGGTGCCGGCAGCGCCGTCCCGACCGCGGGAGGCCGAGCACTGTCCCCGGTCGGAGCCGCGGAGCGGGGCCTGCTGGGCAGTGGCTGCTCCGGAGGGTCCTGGGCTGCCCGGCAGCGGCCCGGCGGGCTCTCACCTGCAGCTCCCTCCGTGCGTTAGGTTGGGACGTTCCCGAGGTACCGAGGTTCTCGGGATCAGGTCAGTACTGGTACAAACGCGGTGTTTGCTCTCTGTTTGTTTGCGCCCTCCCTTTGTAACACGTGTACATCCACGTCCTAATAAAAACTTAATGGGGTGAAGCCTGTCCCAGCGCCCCTTCCACAGAGAATGGGGAGTTGCAGTTTGTGCCGTTCATGTAGGTCACTGAGGTGGTTAGGAAGTCCCATAGTGTTCTGCGTAACGCATATGTTTGATACCCAGACTGGTTGGGATAATTTTAACGTGTGTTTCATGTCTGCACATCTCCCTGCCTGCGACAAAGCAGCGCGAGTGAGTAATGAAGCTGGGGTTGAGTTTGCATCTGCTGACCTGACAGAAATGAAAGGCTTGAAGGAAGATGAGCTCCTTGATGGTGCCATGTCCTGTCAGTTCTGGTGGTGAGGACGCTGGGCATTCTGCACCACCCCCTGCAGAGGTGCAGCCCTGCTTCCTGCCGGTTCTCAAGGAGAGCTGGGGCTGTGCAGCGGTCGCAGAGGCAGGGAGGTGTGGGCAGCCTCTCTAAGTCCCGGTTTGCTGCACAGCGTTACCTCTCCTGTGTGTCAGCGGAAAGGCTTCACTGGAAGCAGGAAGCAGCTCTGGAGGAAGGTGGAGGCAATCTCCATTTCCCAGTTGCCAGGTTTCCTGTGCTTGGAACTCGACTCATGGCAAAGCTGGTGAAGTTTTGCCTCACGAGGGAAGGAACAGCTTTGGTGGGTTTCTGAAGGCGTGCTCCTCTGCTGCCCTTCCTGAACATGCTGATTACTCACATAGAAAGTTGCTCAGTTTAAGAGCTGAATTTTAAAAGCCTTTGCTGGAGAGCTGTGTTTTGGGTTATGGAAATGCAGGAAGGTGGCGGGTGCAGGCCTTGGCTGAGCACTGTTCAGCCCACACTGTTCTTATCCTGTATACCCTGCAAACCTTGGAATGTCAAGGAGTTGGTTTGAGGAGTTCATGGAGCCGTTTTGCTCAGGTAACCTTGGCCACTGCTGACAGTGCATGGAAGGGGTTGAGAGCGAGGCACAAGTTGTAATGTGGTGAGTTCAGTTTCCAGAATCCCTGCGATGAGGGTGTTAGATGAGAGCAGTTTGTTCCTTTGCTGGGCCTGAGCACACAATGTCCCAGCTGACAGCCCAAAACCACAGATCAGTTGTTCAGGATGGGCAGTTGGAAGTCCCCCATGGTGGGTGTGTGGGCCTTACTGCACTGAAAACCACCTTTGCATTCTTGAAGTGCTTTACAGGTCCTGTACTTTGGGCTATTGGTCTTACCTCTTGCTCTGTCTTACTTTCAGAGGGGTAAGTGTATCCTATGGAGCGTAAGTGCCATGACAGAGACACAGGTTAGCAAACAGGAAGCAGTGGTCCATTGCCTGAAGGGGAAGGTTTCCATCGTGCACGATGTACAGTGACCCTTTCCTCATCAGATCAGACCGTGGATGCTCACATTTGGTCACTGGGAGGTCCCAGGTTCTGCGGGCCCTGGTGTTGTGCTCTGTGTGCTGCTGTTGAGGGCAGTCTGATGCTTTGTCCTCTGTGTGTGGTTTTAGATTTCTGACACACTGAAGCGGTTTGCAGTAAAGGTGACCACAGCCAGCGTGAAGGAGCGGAGGGAGATCCTCGGCGAGCTGGGCAAATGCATTTCTGGGAAAGGTAAAAGCTTTGGGGCACTGTTCTGGTTGCCAGGGTGGATAAGAACATTCAGGTGCTCTGTTTCCAAGCCTGTGTGGAATCATAGAATCGTAGAATGGTTTGGGTTGGAACGGACCTTAAGATCATCCAGTTCCAACCCCCCTGCCAGGCAGGGACACCTCACACTAAACCATGGCACCCAAGGCCTTGTCCAGCCTGGCCTTGAACACTGCCAGGGATGGAGCATTCACAGCCTCCCTGGGCAACCCATTCCAGTGCCTCAGCACCCTAACAGGAAAGAATTTCCTCCTTATATCCAATCTAAACTTCCCCTGTTTAAGTTTGAACCCGTTACCCCTTGTCCTGTCACTACAGTAAACATGAGGGGTAGCTACTTGAGGAGGGGGCTGGTAGCATTTGGGGTCTGTGCTTTCTCACAGTGTTAGGTCTGAGCTTGGGGTTTGTGAGTAGCACAGGACTGCAGTTACTGGCACGTGTGCATTTTCCCGTTAGCAGTTGTAGCATCGTGTGTGTTAGTTTTTCATTACCCTATCAGTTACCTGTTTCTCTCCTGACTCATTTTTTAACGATTCATGGAATATTTATGCACACACGTATGTGTAATGTGGAGTGAGAGTGCGGAAGATTTCGGATGTTCAGTATCATATGCGATATAGTCAGACATTCAGGTAACAGCTGAAGCACATTTGTAGAAATCTTCTTTCTTTTCTTTTCTGGGCTGCCTCTGGAATTTCGTGCTCCAGTTCTGCCATTGGTTTTTAAAATACACATGAAATACATTAAAAAGAGAGAAATTCTACTGTGATCCTCGCAAGCGGTTTCGTAGATGCGAGCAGTTCACTGGTTTCACTTGTGAAGTGAATCACGTTTGTGTTAAAGATAAGGAGCTTTATGAAGAATTAGATTAATGAAGAAATATCCATTCTGTTCCAGATCTTCCAGAGGGAGCAGTAAAAGGCCTTTGCAAACTCTTCTGCCTTACCCTGCATCGATACCGGTGAGTGTGTTGATGTGGAAAAGCTGTATTATTTAGTCTGTCAGCAGTAGTTAGACAGTATGGAGCATTTGAAAGTGTTAGCGTAGAGTGGCACATGGATGTGTATGACACTGGAAGATGCCATCTAGTCATTGGGCTCTCAAGCTAGGTTTGACATTAAGAAGTTCTATGACACTTCCCTTGTGTTTCACCTTTGATTGTGAAATTAAAACTTCCACCCCGTGGTTCAGTGTGCAAGGATGAATGCCTGTGTCCTTGTGATGGAGGACTAAGGTGTCTTTTAGATGGACACTTTTAGATTGGATTAAATCATGGCCTGTTGTAGAGGAGCTGTTCAGAACCTGTGTTTTGTACTGCAGCCTGCCAGAGGGCCTTGGCATGACTTCTGTCAGTTGAGGAAGGAAGGGAATGGAGCTTTCTGCCAGAAACTTCTCCACTTGGAACAGCAAAGATGAAATAACTGTTAGCTGGACTGCTGAAACGAGAAGGCAGAACCTTATGTGTGATGCAGAGGTCGTAACACGTGCGATGCTGGCAGGATTTGTCATGGTCACTGAGGTCTGTTTCTCATTCTAGCGATGCAGCGTCCCGCAGAGCCCTGCAGCTGGCGCTTCAGCAGCTCGCAGAGTCCCAGCCAGAGGCAACAGCAAAAAACCTGCTGCAGTCACTTCAGTCTTCAGGGATCGGTGGCAAGGCTGGAGTGCCCAGGTGCTGCACCAGTTGCTCTGTGTGGAGGCAGTTCTGAGTTGCTGGTAGTTGTTCTTGTGTTCGCAATGATTCTGCCGCTGCTGCTTGCATTTGGAGACAAAGCTGTTAATGACAAAGCTGTTAATGACCATTCAGCTGTTTCCCTCTTCTGTGTCTTCTGAAAGCAGAAGGAGTGTTGTGGTTATTACTGCCGGTGGATTGGGCCTGAGTTGTGCCTTTGCCTTTGTTAACCTTCCAGTCTGGAATGATACGGAACAAACTCTTATACCAAGAAATTATCCAAAATGATTAGGAAGGGGGATTTCCTCACCCAGCTGGTGGAATTCAAGACCCTGTTGTGGACAGGGAGATAATGAAATTTGAAGCAGAGCTTAGAAATACACAGCTCTTCTATTGTGATATCTTCTGGAAACACTCATGGTTCCAAAAGGTGAATTGGGGTTGGTTGGCTGATACAGGCCACAGAGCAGTGTCCTGCAGTGCCACCGTGGCCGAATACAAGTGCAGCTTTTAGAAAAGGACCTGATCTTGGTTTAAAGGCTTGCAGTGATCTGATATTTAGCCTCCAGTCGCAGTGGCTGGCCTTGTGTGGAACGACACTTTCTACATTCTTTCACTTTGGGGTAGAGATCAAAATGGGGTGAGGATCCTCAGCGAGCTGTGAGGTGGGATCTGTTACCTGGAGTGGAGGGAGGAGCGTGCCAGGAGGGAATGTAAGCTGAGAAATGATTTGGCAATGCAGGGCTGGGAAACTAACAGTAAAGATGAGCAGTGGCACAGAAATCTTGAGCCACTTTTTGGGCACTCTCAGTTGCCAAAGTGTGTTAACTCTCATTTCTGTAATGCTGCTGGGAAGATCCAGAAGTATTTCTTCTGCTAAGGATTTGCATTCCCAGCAGGCAAGATTCAGCTTCTTTTGTGCCATTTGGAAGTTCTGAAACACGTAAGCTAAGACTTTAACTGTTTTTTTTTTGTGACAGAATTGCCTTGCTTGTAAGTTGGTATTCTGACTTGGGCAAAGATGCGTCTGTTATGGTCTAGTAGGTGTAAGATACATACTGGGAGCTGTAGATTTACCTCCTTCTCCTGTCTGTACAACAGTAAGAGCAGTGGATCTGCAGCTCTGCTGGCGCTCTCCTGGACATGCCTGCTTGTACGCACGGTCTTTCCAACACCTGACAAGAGACAGGGAGAAACATGGAAAAAACTGGTAGGTTCTTTTTGGTTTGCAGAAATATCCCTTTGGAGATAGGGGCTGAAATGTTTTTAATGCCTTAAGTTGCTGTGACATTGCAGGTAATTTTGAACTTAACTGATAATATCCTGTTACAGTCCAGGTTTATGTGGCAGTCCTTATTGCTTTCTGATGTATTTGATCTCTCCTGTTCTGCTGAAGAAAGCAGGAGCTGTACAAAGCACGAGAGTGGGGCAGTGTTACGCCTGTGCAGAGTTGCTCTGGTGTATAGCAGTGTGTTGTGGTTTAAACCCAGTCAGCCACACAGTTTCTACTCCCCCCGAACTCTTTCTTTCCTTTCCCCCCTCTCCTGGAGGGATGGGGAGGAGAGCTGAAAGAATGTAACTCCCAGGGGTTGTGATAAGAACAGCCCAATAACTAAGGTATAACACAAACCACTGCTGCTACCACCAATAATGATAATGGTAAGGGAAATAACAAGGGAAGAGAATACAACACCTCACCACCCACCGAAACGAGCCCGACCGAGCAGAGAGTGCCCTTCTGGCTATCTCCCAGTTACATCCTGGGCATGATGTGCTGTGGTATGGAATACTTCCTTGGCTAGTTTGGGTCAGGTCTCCTGTCCCTGCTTCCTCCTGGCCTCCCCTCCTCCCTGGCAGAGCATGAGACTCACAGAGCCCTTGGTCAAAGTAAACATCGGTGTTATCAGCACTGTTCCCAGGCTGCAAGTCAAAACACAGCACTGCACCAGCTACTAAGAAGGAGAAAAATGACTGCTACTGCTGAACCCAGGACATGGTGTTTCTACACTAGGCCTGCTACTGGTGCCTCCAAGGTGCAGTCTGCAGCGTGGCATGAATTCCATGTGCCTCTCTTGAAGTCTTGTGCCTGTGATACTCTGTCATATAGTGTCAAGTAGCTTTTTGCGTTCTTTTCACCTACTTCAACAACCTGAACCTGTGACCATGCTCAAGCACCATGGAATATAGTTGGAGCACATGTTAAGAAGAGTTGTAATCTGATCTAGATTACTGTTTTCAGACATGGAGTTGCCCAAACTGTTATGCATGGTTCTGCAAAGTGGCACATGTGAGATGGAAGCAGAGGCAGCTTGTTGGAAGAACTTGCACAAACTAAGCAGATTCAGCTAATCACTGGCATTTGACTCATCTGGTTTGATTTGAGCTTGCTGAAAAGCACGTGCATGAAGGTTTTCTTGGCTGTTTCTGTTGGCAGGTGGAGGTCCAATGTTTGCTCCTTTTGGAAGTCCTAGGAGGTTCTCATAAGCAGGCAGTGGCTGGGGCTGTGAAGAAATTGAACAGGCTGTGGAAAGAGGTGATGAATACCTTATGTGGCCGTGTTCACCAGCTGTTGTATGTTCTGCTGTGCTAACGTGCCTTGCTCTTGTTTCTCTTCAGAACCAGGGTCTGGTGGATCAGTACCTATCTGTCATTTTTGGTCTTGAACCAAACCAGAGTTATGCTGCAATGCTGGGACTTGCGGTGCAGTTTTGCACAGCCCATAAAGAGACTGATATCATTAAACGATACAAGGTAAGTCTGTTGCATTGCTTTTTGGAGGTCCATAAGTAGCATCACTTCTGACCAGGGAGAAGGGGGCTGAACAGATGTCCCAGTGAGGTCGGTGCTTTGCGTCTGCCCCGGTTTCATTACCTGTCAATTCAGTAGCCATGCACTTCTGACTAAAACAGCTGGAATAGACTTACAGAGGTGTCAGATGCACAGCTGTGTGCTATGGCCTGTGCTGTAGCTTTCTGCCCTCTCCACTGTTACAGGAATGAAGGCAGCATTTAGCTCTAGCACACTTTGTGTGTTGAGCTGAAGCGTAGAGCAGAGCACACTGATCTCTGTTTGGCTGTCTTATGTAAGGATGGAAGCAAAGCTTCTGCTTAGTGAGCATGAGTGCCTTCCAGAGGAGGATGAGGTGGGGTGTCGGGCCTGGCTTCCTGGCAGCGTGCAGGGAGCTGGGTATAGGCTGCAATGTGGCTATAATTTGGTGTTTCTTCTTGTTCAGAGTGCTCTTCTGGATTTCTACTTGAAGACCATCCTTATGAGCAAGACAAAGCCTCAGAAGCACGTGCTGGTGAGACACAGTTACAGAGCTGCTTGTGCTTTTGCCCTGTGTGCAGTGTCTGCTGCCGTGCTGAGTGCTTTGCTCCCCTTGCAGGAGAGCTGTTCCCCGCTTCTTCGGTACATGTCTCACGCTGAATTCAAGGACTTAGTTTTGCCAACTCTGCAGAAATCCCTGCTACGGAGCCCTGAGAACGTAATTGAAAGTGAGTCTGTCATCGGTCTGCATTGCTCTGCTTCCTTAGCAGTCTGGAGTTGCTGGGGGAGTGTGTTTTTCTGGACTATGCTTTTGGTCCTGTGAGGCAGCAGGATTGTCTGGTGTCTAAGGGTTAGATGTGGAGAAACAACATTTGTGGTGTGATCCCAAGTGTCTGGGTATGTGGTAGCTACTGTTTGCATGGAGGACAGAATTTCACAGCTGAGTGCTAAGAATAATCCTGAATTAATCTGCTTGTTGGGCATCAATTTATGTTGTTTTATTTCCTGCTCCTTCCTGACCTTGTCTGCTCTTGCTGTGAGCTGTGGGGAAGGATGTACCAAAATGCTAAAAACCAGTTAACAAAATGTAATATGCTGTTATCTCTTTTATCTTCAGCAATCTCTTGCTTGCTTGTATCTGTGAACCTGGATCTCAGCCAGTATGCTCTAGACATTGTGAAAGGACTGGCCAGTAAGTACTCTAAAATCTGGAGGGAATGATGAACTTAGAATAAAGCTTTCTTCAGCTTCCTGGCTGTACCTGTAACAGCTTGATTACTGATGAAGAGACTATTTTATGTGGGAGGGAGGATGATGCTGATGGTGCTGTAACTTGGAACTGGAATAGTTCACGTGACAATTCCAGAAGCTGAGTCAAGCCACATGTAAAGAGATGCCTTTGTCTTGCAAGTTTGCTGTAAGGAGCTCTTAGCTTGTGCGTTATTTCCCAGGTCACCTGAAATCCAACAGTGTGCAGCTGATGGATGAAGCAGTTGTAGCATTAAAGAACTTGGCTCGACAGTGCAGTGATCCCTCGGCTGTGGAGTCGCTGGGCAGACACCTTTTTGCCATCTTAGGGGGTAAGGATCCATCTTGTAGGATAAGCAGTGGAGATGATCAAAGATTTGCTGCCTTTGGGGAGTTTTGTGTGTGGCATTTTCTCTTCTCTTTGGCTGCCTGTAGAGTGGGGTGGCTCAGCCTGGATCAGGGATGACTGGGCAGGATTTTGTGCTTTTGGGAAGGTTCTTGGTGCAGCACGTAGCTATTGTCTGTAAGTCAGCTGTTGCCGTTTGCTTTTGTTGGCAGGCTCAGAAGGGAAGCTGACAGTTGTTGCTCAGAAGATGAGTGTCCTTTCAGGTGAGGATCCTAGAAGAAAGCTACTTCTCTAGAGGAAGAAACTCAGCAGAATGCTGAGTGGAAAGAAACTGAACTTAAGCCTTTAGGATTCCCTGCCTGTCATTCCAAATTGGCTGTAATTGATACCATAGAGAGTGCTGGGTACCGCGTGCTGGTTCTTGACTTACTGTTCAAAGGAAATAATTGACTGGTAGGTTGACGTGGTTTATATGAGGAAGATGACTGTGTCCTGAGTAAAAATGAAGGCAGAGGTCCTGCAGTGTTGGACTGTGGTGGATGTGACACGTAGATGTAGTGACAAGAAAGAGCTGTTTGTGCAAGGATTGAAATGTGAAGGACTTTCTTGATTTGTTTTAGATTTTGCAGCAAGTGCTGGTAGTTTGGGAGTTAATGAGAGAATTTTGTCCTCTCAGGGATTGGCAGCCTCAGTCACCATGTGGTTTCTGGATCCTCTAGCCAAGCTCTGAGTGGAACCGTCACTGAGCTTTTCATCCCTTTCCTGCAACAAGAAGGTGAGACCTTTTGCCTTTGTTCTGAGTTTGCTAAGCTGCTTTCATCTTGAGTAGGACTTTCAACAGGCCTGGTTTTCAGGATAAATCTGATTCTGGCCTTTTGTATTGTAAAATCCATGTCCTGCTCTGATGAGCGATGCCATGGAGGCAGAGCTGTGTCTGTTAGAAGGACATGCATTCATTCCCTGCCTCCTCCTGATGTCATTACCTGCTTTCTGTTGTACGTCCATGTGATCTATCCAGTTGCTGGACTGACATGAGCTCTGTGTTACTTCCTAGTCCATGAAGGCACGTTGGTTCATGCAGTCTCTGTCCTGGCTCTTTGGTGTGTTCGGTTCACCACAGAAGTTCCTAAGAAGCTGGTAGAATGGCTAAAGAAAGCCTTCAGCCTTAAAACCTCTACTTCAGCTGTGAGGCATGCCTACCTGCAGTGCATGCTAGCCTCTTTCAAAGGTAAAACTGTGCAGCTATTAATAACTCTTGACTGTGTGATTGAGAGAAGGGTGATCAACTTTTGTACTTCCTTATGTAAGTAGATAGCTGTGTGGATTAAGAAAGGTTTTGTAAGGCAATATCTGTTCACTGACCTTCATATTTCTCCTTAAAGTCTGGTTTGCCTTCAAGTTTATAATGTTTTCTCTCTGTGTATAACTAGCATCACTGCCCATTGTGCTATCTTTCGTATACCCCCAAAGTCATCTTTGATTCCATTATTTTTAATAGTGCAATAGTACTATTTTAATTTTACAACAGTACAGCCCTATGATAGCACAGGGTTCTCTGTGCTATCATAGGGCTGAGAAAACCGCTCTGAAAGCTACTTGGGTGTCGCAGGATGGCAGAGCTTTCAGAGACATCAGTATCACAGAATCACAGAATGGTTTGGGTTGGAAAGGACCTTAAAGCTCATCCAGTTCTAACCCCCTGCCACAGAGAAATATGGCAAACTGGACGTTGCTCGTGCTTGCTGTGGGCAAGGGGGAATTACTTGTGTGTGATTTGTGCAGCTCTTCAGGGGATTAAGGCTAAAGATACTAACATTTGCTCACCACTGGAGCAGTGACTGCCATTGCTTTGATGCACCCAATGAAGCATCCAACTGGAGCATAAAATCCCTAGAGATTCCAACTCTCACAAGTTTATAGTTGAAACAATGCCTGTAGATATTCAATGTAGAAAATCATGAGGTCTTTCTTGTCCTCTTTTAACACTGTGTGTGCGATGTTGCTTCTGGAAGTACCAGGAGCACCTAGCTCAGTTTCTGTGGAAGCAAGGGTCACCAACCAGTGGGATTCCTGACTTGTGAATGCTTGAAGTGGAAAAGATGGTTGTGGCTTGCCAGGAATTTACTTCCCCTCTTTTAGGGAAACAATCCTTGAAGTCAGACTTCTATGATTTGAACCAGTTCCTTTAATGTAACTGAATTAGGGTTTTGTTTTGCATCCCATGAACAGGAACTCATATTGAGATAGGACTGTTCTGTCTGTGAGGTCTGTGAGGAAAGGACTAAAGTGGTTATCATCTAGATTTCTATAGTTCGTGTTTAATGATGGTTGTGCCTAGCAGCTCACAGCTGGGAAGACTCGGAGTGATCCCAGGTTGTGTCTGATTCCTGTCCTTGTCTCATGACAACAGAACTGTTGATACCCTTGTGGTGTGAAGGACCGTGTTGTTTTGTAACTTGTCTCTCTGTCTCCTCAGGTGACACACTATTACAGGGAATGGACTTGCTGCCAATGCTCATCCAGACAGTGGAAAAAGCAGCATCTCAAAGTACTCAGGTTCCCATGGTAACTGAAGGAGTTGCTGCAGCTTTGTTGATCTGCAGGATATCTGTAATTGAGGGACAAACTGGTAAGGTCGCAAAGCATCCGGTGGAGTCCAATGCAGACAGGTTTTAAGGGTTACCACTTTTTCCTTGACAATACGCGTGAGACAGTATTCCTTAACCTGTGTATTATTTCTGTGTAGAGAATCATTGACTTTTTATAAACCAGGGAAGGATTTATTCCCATCTCTGCTATGTCAGTGAAGAATTTTTGCTCTTCTGTAGCTTTGTGAATTGCAGCTTCCATTCACCTAAGGCAGTATTCCTCTCTATTCTGACAGAAAGCATTCACTCAGACCTTACGTGCTAAGGCTTGATTGATGCATTTAAGGTATTACTTGCTTGTTATTTGGCTGGTATTTTAACAGACTGTCTTTGGAAAGCATGAGGACTGGAGTTACTGTCCTCCATTAGAGGATATTGCAAGAACTCTCTGAGTTCATGCATCTGCCAGGTTACAAAATCCAGGTGTGTTCTGTCTACCAGAAGCAGCACACCGCTTTCCTCCTTTCCTTAGATTTAGGAAGGCTTGCCCTATGAAAGATTAAGGTGAAACTGACTTTTCATTTTGCAGGTGTTCAGTCAAAGAAACACCTTTTTGTCAGCAGGTACTTTTTGGGCATGTTTATGGCTTTGGATTAGAGAGATGTGGAACAATTGACCATTTAGCTGCTTGTAAAGCTAGAAGCAACCTGAGTGATTTCAGGAGACAGAATTCTGCTGTATTTTATGTATGCTGGTGAGTTCTGACTTGTTTTGAAGCATCCTTGATTGACAGACATGTGTTCTTTTCCTGTCAGAGTCTAAGCTGAGCGGTTTCTGGCAGCTGGTTCTGGATGAGAAAAAACAAATCTTTACATCTGAGAAGTTCTTGCAGTCTGCATCAGAGGAAGGTAAGTTATCAGTTAGTGTGTATCCAGTTGCTCTTTATTATTTAGTACTTATGAGAGCTGATACTGCCATTAGGCCTGTTCAGTGATCCTTGGAAGATCTAGTTTCAGATTAAAAGGAAGACTGTACTCTTTCAGGAGTACATCTAGACCAGTCTAAGCTTGACAATGAATTCATTTACTTCTCAATGAACCTGAGTTATACAAATTAAAGGGCCTAGTTAACAGTTGAAGCTCAGAAGATGCTATGAGGTACAATACCAAGGCTACTATTCAAAGGGCCTTACGCCATGTGTATGACTTCAGTACACATTTTATTGTCACTGAAGGCATTTCAGCAGGGCTTGGGAGTTAACACTGCAGTGTTGGTGCAGTGAGTGTGGTATTTATCGTTTGGTTTGCTCTGTTGACTTAGACAAAAATAGGTCGCACACGGTGGTCGGGAAACTTCTGCTGGTATCCAGCGAACAGCATTTCATAGAATCATAGAATCATAGAATAGCTAGGGTTGGAAAGGACCTTAAGATCATCCAGTTCCAACCCCCCTGCCATGGGCAGGGACACCTCACACTAAACCATCTCACCCAAGGCCTTGTCCAACCTGGTCTTGAACACTGCCAGGGATGGAGCATTCACAGCCTCCCTGGGCAACCCATTCCAGTGCCTCACCACCCTGACAGGAAAGAATTTCCTCCTTAGATCCAATCTAAACTTCCCCTGTTTCAGTTTTAACCCGTTACCCCTTGTCCTATCACTACAGTCCCTAATGAAGAGTCCCTCTCCAGCATCCCTATAGGCCCCCTTCAGATACTGGAAGGCTGCTATGAGGTCTCCACGCAGCCTTCTCTTCTCCAGGCTGAACAGCCCCAGTGTTCTCAGCCTGTCTTCATACAGGAGGTGCTCCAGCCCCCTGATCATCCTCGTGGTCTCCTCTGGACTTGTTCCAATAGTTCCATGTCATTTTTATGTTGAGGACACCAGAACTGCACACAGTATTTCTGTGAAACCATGGTTCTGTTTCCAGGTCTGAGTTGGATTTGTCTCCAGCTTCATTGAGATTACGTAGAGGCTCACTTTGAGTACCTATTTTAATGTGTCCCGCTTGCTGTTTGTTTGTTTTCAGGTAAAAGAATGTGTTTCCTTATGAAGCCTCGTGCTATTCTCAGTATTTGTCTTTCCCCACAGCAATGTGTACAGTGCTGCAGCTGACAGAGCGCCTTCTCTTGGATCATGCACAGCGGCTGCCTGAAAGTAAAGTTCAGTACGTAGAGCTGTGCTTGCTGCCACTGGTCTGTGTCTGCTCCCTGAACGTTAATGTGGGCAGTGGAGAGGGTGGGCTTGGGCACAGAACGCTGAACCCTTTGTGCTCTTCTGCCCAGTTGGTTTGCAGAGCCACCTCCCTCCCTAAAGCTGTTTAGTTCTGTTTGCAGGCAGTATCACCGTGCCCTTGTTGCCGTTCTGCTGAGCCGGAACTGGAACGTTCGAAGACAGGCCCATCAAACAGTTAAGAAGCTCTTGTCCTCTCTGGGAGGGTACAAACTGGCCTATGGGCTCTTGGAGGAGCTGAAAGTGGTTCTCAGTTCTCATAAGGTGCGTAGTTAAGAAGCCTAGTTTCTGCCTAGTTGTTTGTGTGCTGCCAGTCACCTCCCTACCCTAGACTTGCTGTTGGTATTGACATAGAGTATGATACAAAGATGATTTGGTTTCAGATGGTCTCCTAGAATGCCACTGGGTATTAGATCATTGCATATTACTGTGTCCGTGTCTGTGGTGTGCCTAATCTTCCCTATATACACAGTAGACATATTATTTCAGATTATTTTGGGAATATGCTCTAGTTTTGCATGTCCTTCTATTATTTTGATGCTGGAGGACCAAGTGCTTCATTCCTTTCCTGGTATCCTAGGTCTTTGGCTTCTAGCTCAAGGTGCCTATTTAAAACAAAAGTAATATAGATGCTTTAGTAGCAACTATTATAAAAATGAAAACAAAAAGGAAAGTGTGCTGTGTTACTGGGCATGATGCTAAGCCAGCACCATGTCTAGTTGTGGAATAGATTAAGGTATGTGAATTAGGTACCAAGGCTGGGACTTGAAAGTCGTTTTCCTATGTCATAGATACAGCCTGAATGATGTATTTTTGAAAAGCTGCTGGGTAAAACGAGGCTGCAGAAGCTGGGTGTACTGTTCCCAGCCAGCTGGTTCAACCTTCTCAAAGTCCTCTTTGCCAAAAATGACAATTTTGGTTTCATTTTGCCCAATCTAGTATAGCCCTCCATTCCTAGTCTTTCTGTCGCTGTCATCTCTGCTTCAGTGCCACTGTTATCCTTTCTTCCTTTTTCCCTTGGAAAACTTCAGGTTGGTACTGACAGAGGGAGGAGATTGTTAGTATTCAGTATGGTGTTACTGTGGGGAAGTGTGCTCAGGAAGGCTTGATGTGGTGTGTTGATGACAAGTTGTCCACTCAGGTTCTGCCTCATGAGGTCCTGGTGACGGAGCTGGGAGAGCTGTCGGAGCTAGGAAAGACATACGTTCCTCCCCGTGTCTTTCATGAGGCACTCTGTGTCATCTCAAGTGTGGCAGGGCTTGATGTGGATTCCTTTGAGCCAGAAAAGCTGGCACTGGAGATGCTGCTGGTGAGCCATCATCCATCTGTAGGTAAGTGGAGGGATAAGACCACTTTCATGGCCAATGTTTGGGTTCTTTATCTTACCTTTTTAGTTTCATTATATTAGCATTCTGCTTCATATTTACTTGGTCATTTATTCTTCTTGCTAGTGGCAGTGCAGCCAGGCCTTTGGCCAACCCTCCTCATCAAGATGAAGATAGATCCAAAGGATTTCATTACCAAACACCTGAATGACATACTACCCAGGATCACTGCCTACACTTCGGAGAACCAGGTGATAAACTTCTACTTTCCTTGTGTTAGTTTTGGGAGAGGAGAGTTTTCTGCAGGAGTTAAGTACCAACTGGTCTGTGAGGAAGAAGATCTGTCTAAAATGTGGGGAAAAGGCAGATTCAAAAAGAACAACTGGTGCAAAGGAGCTGGGATTTAAGGGGGGGTAAGAATGTGTACCAGCAACTGAGTAGAACTTTAGAAAAGATACAGTCACCCACTGAATAAGGAATTAGGCATTACAGCATAACTGCTTCAACAGGGCATGTTTTTTTAGATAATTTCAAGGAATACCAATAATACTTTTTTTTCCCTTTTTCTTGATAGTCATCTATGAATGCAGTGGGATCTCTCGCTCTGCTTTCACCTGGTAGAGTGCTACCACAGCTCATCAGCACTATCTCAGCATCAGTGGAGAATCCAGCTCTCTGCCAGGTTACTCGAGAGGAATTTGCCATCATGAAGACACCAGAGGGAGAACTCTATGACAAATCTATAATACAGAGGTAAGACTTTGTGACTTCTTTTCTCTCTGCACCAGGGGTTGATTGCTGCTGGCATTTAGGCAGTGTGCAGGTGGGTTTGTCAGATGCTCTTTCTGTACAGGAGTTACCAGATTTGTGTGCCTGGATCTTAGTTCAGAGCAGTGCTGATTCTTTTCTCTACTTTCCCTTCTCAGTGCTCAGCAGGATAGTATGAAAAAGGCTAACATGAAGAGGGAGAACAAAGCTTATTCCTTCAAGGAACAAATCATTGAGCTGGAGCTGAAGGAGGTGAGCTAATGGGAAGAGGAAAGCCAAGTTGGTCACTACTACCTCATCTGTTTTGTTGCATGGCTTCTGTCATATGTGTATCTCACTTAACTTCTGTAAGGGTTGTTAAAGAGGTGCTTCCATCTTGTTGACAGCCATCAGTTCAGTTCAGCCTGGCCAGAGGCTGTATCTTTCTTCTCTACCTAGTCAAGGGGATGGTGTTTATAGCTCCTGGTTAATAATGACCATTGCTCTCTGCTGCAGGAAATAAAGAAGAAGAAAGGAATAAAGGATGAGGTGCAACTGACCAGCAAGCAGAAGGAGCTGATGCACGCGCAGCTGGAAAGGGAGTCTCAGATAAGAAAACGGCTGAAGGAGGTTAAGTTTTGATGGTCTTTTTTGCCAGCTACCCTGGCCCAAGTCATTTTGATAAAAAGAGTAGAGAATATTCAGCAATGAGCTGTTTGTTTCTGTCATTAGAAATTGGATCTGACGGCTTGATTTTATTTCTTTATTGTTAATGGTAACTTTTGAATTGTTCCTTTTACAGCTTGATAATGAGCTGGAAACAGCTCTCGGGCTCCTGGGCACTGTTATAAAGAGAAAGCCTCCAGGTCTAACTCAGTACATCCCTGCTCTCATCAGTTCCTTCTTGCCACTTTTTCGATCACCTTTGGCTGCTCCAAGGATTAAGGAACCTTTTCTTTCCTTAGCTTCCTGTGTTATGCCAGCTCAACTGAAAACTTTTGGTTAGTATTTGCAATTACTGTTTAAGGGCAGGGTGCGTTATTTTTATGGCAGGGCAGCGAAAATCCTTGCTCTTACGAGCTGTGGTTCATGACCATTTGCCACAGAAAACCAAGGGGGAAATCCACTCTGGAACAGTGTTTAGGGAGATGACTGCAAAGTCCCAGAGATCTTGTTGCTGGATAAGACTGGGTCCAAAGAGAAAGAGTTGTCTGGTCATTCTAATCACCTCTAAGTAGCAGTTGGTTGCAATGGTACTGTCTCCCTGTGCAGAGTTTGGAGGATGTGAGTGTAATTCACACATGTAACTTGTAAGGAAAGCTGTCCCCTGTAAGCCTCGGGGCTGTGCTTCCTTGCTTGCCTCTTGCAGCCGGGGCTGTTGCCCACATCTGTGCTGTAATTCTTGGGTCTGTGTTCTTGGGGATTTTTCTCTCTCAAGAAGTCTCTGGGTTTAGTCCTGTCATGGATTCTTTACTCTTTCATACCAGGTACTTTAGTGAGCCATGTGACCTTGCGCCTGATGAAACCAGAGTGTGAATTAGATGAATCCTGGTGTCAAGAAGAGCTGCCTACTGCTCTGAACAGAGTTGTTAACTTGCTGCATGCCCACACCATTCCTGGCCGAACAGGCAAGGGAGAGCCAGGTAAAAAGTGTTGTAGATCCCTCTGACACCCCCCCATAACACTGAGCTGTTTCAGGTTTTATGGTTTATGAAGTATTTTATACATGAGACTTCATTTTTTCCTTTTTCAAATTGGATAAATCTTCATAGATATGAAAACCCTTAAGTTTGGGGTTTTTTTGTGGGGGTAGTAGTGCAAATGATGTTACAAGTATAGGAAGTGTAGAGATAAAATAACAGGATGGTTTTTTAAAGTGGTCCATTCAGAAATAATAATGAAATCAAGGTTCGTCTTTGCCAAGGACAGTTCCTACCTTTCAACACCACTTAGGCTAAGTGATTCAGTGAGACTTAAGTGGAAAGACAAAATAATTGCTTGTTATCTGTGATCTCAGCAGTGAAGTGCCCGTGGCCTCTGCTTGTTTGCTGTGCAGTGCTGCAGTTCATGAATATTTTATCGTGGCATGGTTGTAGAAGAAGCAGTTCTTTCTCACTCTGACATGAAGGCAGGCACTGATATTTTTGCAGTGCAAAAATATGATTTGGGTGAAAATGCACCTTTTTTTGTTTGCTTCTGTTTTTGCTGGGTTAGTTTTACTCTAGATCCCTTCCAGAATTTACTTCATGATGGGGTGTGCAAGTACTTGTACTGCTAAACTGAAGATAATAGTACAGAAGTGGGAGGGCAGGTGTGCTGCCTTTGGAGGCTAGGATGGATAGTTTAGGCTGCCTTAAAGCATCTGGTGTACTGCAGTGATAGAGGTGGTTCATCCAGGCTTTGGAGTTGGTCATGATGGAGCTCCATCAAGAGCTCCTGCCATGGATGGTTTGTATTTTTTTAAGGGATATGTAGGATTCTGTTTGGTCCCTTACCCCAGCAGTTCAGTTTTCCTCTTACTGTTCTGTTGCTAATCCGTTCTGCAGTTGTGTGACTGGCACATGTAATCTGCATGGCTGAGTAGTGGCAATTGACCATGTTGAGCACCACTTCAGTGCTGAACATCTCCGTGGTAATTCTGCACTATGCAGTTCATTTCCATAGTAAGTGCAGGTTCATTAACATTGGAATCCATTTTCAGGCTTATTTCCAGAAAGCAGTGGCAGGCTTTTCAATCCTTCAGTATTTCCTACAGTGCTTAAATGAATACCTGGTGGTTTTTTCGCTTCTGCAAGAGAAAGGAAATAGGTTCCATTGCACTTTGTTGGACAAGTTATGTTATACTCCCAAATGATTTTTCCTCATTTTCAAAGTTCTTTGGAGTGTAGTCTTGCAATATGATTTAGTAGAGGTTAGTTTCTTAAGTTACCATGAGACCCAAGAGGGACCATAACTCTTTGTAATGTGGTTGATAAATCATTCATTGCTGAAACGCCAAGACACGTTTTATAATCTCTTTTGTATTGGTCAGTACTGGCTACTGTGTTAATAGAACATTTATCTTCCAAGATCGAGCTTGCTTCCTCCTCCTGCACATAGAGGAGCAGTTGCTTGAGCTTAAAAATAGCTTGCTGATAATTACAAAAACCAGGCAAAAATAAAAGCATCAGAGCAAACAGATCCTGAGCAAATGGCAAAATCCCACATCGCAAACGGAGGTGTTTGACCGAAGCTATTCCTGTTGAGCAGTTAGGAGCTCACAGTGCTTTTGGTACTTAATATTTCTCTCTTGAACTACTTTTGCAATGTCCGTGCCCTACATAAGCTGACTAATACTGCAGTATTGTATCTGCAGTGCTCTTCCTTTGCATCTTAGAAACGTTATATCTGGCATTCTCTGGCAGCACAGAAGGTAAACGCTTTCCCTAGATGTCTAATACTTGAAATTTAACTGGACTGACTGGAGAGGCCTGGAAGGAGCATTTCTGTCCCCTAGCCCTGTGAGAAGGGAGGAGCAAAATCTTTACCAGTAGGAATCCAAAAGCTTTAACTTTTCTCAAGGGGGGAGAAGAGGGAGCTGAGACTTGCACCAGAATTAGAGGAATCTCGTTCTCAAGAATGCAGCTGAAGACTGGAATGACAGGTTAGCTAGGTTGGTAGGAAGTGTTCAACGGGAACGTGGCTGGCAAACAGGTCCCTGCTTTGGGGCAAATGAACTTCAAAAGGGAATGAGTGAAACTGCATCAGATCCGTGTGTGGATCCTCAAGTATTTCCAGGGTAGACAAACTCAGGTTTGCCTGTCTGCAGTCCACTGAGTTGCTTCAGTTTCATTTACAGTGTGTATTTTCACACTGTTGAAGCATTGGAATTAATTTGGACTCCTAATGCTGACTTAGTTAAAGCCAGCTCGTTGGTTTTGCAAGCAACAATATTGGGTAGAATAACAGAATCATTTAGGTTGGAAGAGACCCTCAGCATCATGAGGTGCAGTTGTTAATCTGACACTGAAACGCCAGGTAGCACTGTTGGAGCTGTACTGTTGCTGCTAAGTGAAATGCCAGAGTGGTAGAGGCTGAACAGGTTGTGTGCACTGCTTTGAACAGGTTAAGTCCACATACATGTGTATTGAAAGTGTCCCTTAGACTGGGTATGTCTAGAAGTGAACGTCATGTTTGTACATGAGGCTGAAGCTGGCCCCATCCATTATGAGCTACCAAAGTGTACACGTTATACCAGGAAGTATTAGAAACAAAGATGTGAGATCAGCTCTGCTCACAGGGTTGTATTTCCTTTTCCCAGGTGCTGCCCCGTTGTCAGCTCCAGCATTTTCCTTAGTCTTTCCTCTCCTAAAGACGGTTATAACTGAGACACCCCACGACAGCGAAGACCAGGAGGAGTTCCTGGTCAGTATTCTGCAGATCCTTACGGTCCATGCTCAGCTGAGATCGACAGCAAATGGCCAGGCTTTGCTGGTGGATGAGGTGAGCAAGAGCTGTGGGGATCAGATGTCCTCCTTCAGCAGTTGTTCAGATGAGGCATGGGGTAAACCAGATGATGTAAACTGGACAAAGTAATTCTACAGGTTAGAGTTAACGATGGAAGATTGTTTTCTCTCCCAGGTTTTAGTTACCTGTCCTGCCTTAGGTTTTAATTGTGATGTTTATAAGGAGCGTCATACACAGAAAAGGCACTTTGGAGTCACAAGACATAAGGCTTTTTCTTTCTCTCTCCACCCTTTCAGAATGGCCCAGAGCTGCTGCCCCGGAGGGACATGCTGGTTCTGCTGACCCGGGTGATAGGAACAGGTTCTCCACGATTACAGGTGAGTCCTCTGCTTCATAACTGTGGCTAGGATTCTGCCTAAGTTTCATCAGCATCTAAGTGAGGGAAATGCACCCACCTGGTTTAAGTCTCTCAGGCTGGTGCTTGATACACTACCAGTTTTCTGCTGTGTTTATGCTGTTCTTGGAAGAAAATGTCTACGTCTTTTTTTTCCTGGGGGCTTTATTGCACCAAACATACCCATCAGCCTTCCACAGGTGAGATTTTTATTCTTTCTTTATGGCTTTACTCTGTCAGAGAAGTTCAGGAGCTGCTTCTCTGAGTGTTCTAAGGGCTGAGATGGCAGAAGGGTCAATAATAGCAAAAAGGCAAAGGATGAGTTCAGCTGGACTGAACTCATCAGTTCTTGCTTTTTGCCACTTTGTTCTTTGAGAATTTCTTCTCTTGTGATAGCACTCAATCTCCCCCATGCTTGCTTTGACAGAAGAAGTCAGTGGTGGACTCTCTAATACTTCCTCATGGCATTTTAGGTTTTGGCTTCCAATGCACTGACCGCCCTGTGTGCAAGCAGCAGCGGGGAGGATGGCTGTGCCTATGCAGAACAGGAGGAGATCGATGTGCTGCTTCAGGCCCTGCAGTCTCCATGCATGAATGTTCGAGATGCAGCTCTCAGGGTAGGTGGGAATCATTCAGGGTCACAAGTGAATGTTCTCTAATGCTGTTAAAGAGAGGCTTCAGTTCTGGCAGTGTGTCTGCAGGAGGAGGCAGTAGCTACTCAACAATAATGTTCTAAGTAATGCTCTGTGCTAGATTTATTTTGGGTCTACCCACACCTTTCTTTTGTTAAAACAGGTGTAATTACAACACCTTCTATTTAGAGTTGCATAGAGCTTAGTCTCAAAGAGAGAGGCTGTCAAAAAAATCTTAACGTCTGTATTGGGCCCAGTGTTTCTGGAAAGCTTCAGGCTTAGTCACTTCTTGAGAGCATACAGAAAGAAAAACCCAAGGGTGCCTGGTTTTCTTTGTCATTAAACAAATTTCAGCTTAGCTTACCTGAGCTGGCTTCTCTGTACTTAGAAGGAGAAAAGCCTGTAGTCAACAGAGCACAACCTAGTGCCTACTTGCCTCTCTGCAACTGCCTGTGGAGCGCTGTTCTTGGGTTTCACCATCTCACCTGGAAGTCCTTGATCAGCACAGGCCGTGTAGTGCACGAGAAGACATGAATTTCGACACTGAGAGCTTGACTTGACTAAAGTTTTAAGCGTTTTAAAGCATCTGTTTCTAAAATCAGATCCTTACACTGATTCTGCTGTGAACTCATTCAGGGACTGATGGAGCTGCAAATGGTTCTACCAACCCCAGACAGCGATGAAAAGAATGGACTGAATCTGTTGCGTCGCCTTTGGGTGGTGAAATTTGACGTGGAAGATGAGATTCAGAAGTTGGCAGAGAGGTAAGAGCTCTTCCTGGCTGGCTGGATTGTGACAGGACCTCTCCTCTGCTCCCCTCCTGGAGCTCCAGTGGCAGGGGTTTTGCCTCCCATAAGTAGAGAGGGGGGCTTTAGGTCACCTCAATACCTACATGTAGCTGTGGCTTTTCTAACTGAAGGGTGATCTGTGTCCTCTTTGTGTGTGCTGCAGGTTGTGGGAGTCCATGGGTCTGGAGCTGCAGCCTGATCTCTGTTCTCTGCTGATCAAAGATGTCATCTACCATGAGGAAGCAGTGCGACAAGCAGGTGCTGAAGCTCTTTCCAGAGCTGTGGCTCAGTATCGAAAGCAAGCAGCAGAGGTCATGAATAAACTTACAGAGATTTACCAGGAGAAGCTCTATGTAAGTACTCTTGTCCTAAGGGATTGACAGGCACAAGCCTGTGCTTTTCATTAATCACTTTTCCTTTTGTCTGTCTTGAGGATGTGCATGAAGCCTACTGTTGCTGTGTTAGAGCTTATCACAGACTTTATTATCTTGAGCCTCAAGCTGTCAGCTAGTAGTGGCAGCATTGTACAGATGGAAGATGTGCCTTAGATGACACAGGAATACTGTGGCACAGCAGGGTCAGTCCAAGTCATTCTGGGCCTAAACTGCTAGTTTTTTTACTATGCTCTTCTGCTAGTGGTATCGTATCTCTGTGCAGTGTTACAAAAGGGCATTGCAGGTATGGTCACAGTATTCTCTGCGTGCCTGTCCTTGGAAAAGGCATTCTGATGAGATTTTTTCTCTTTCCAGAGGCCACCTCCAGTTTTGGATGCTCTGGGACGAGTGATATCTGAATCACCGCCTGACCAGTGGGAAGCAAGGTACAGTCATCTTCAGATTGATCTCATCACTTCCTGGGCATCCAGATGAGGTGTTCTAGGTTTTTATTTAGAAGATCAGGCAGTGGAGACATAAGGGAGCGTTAAAAGAGCAAAGTCCATGCACTTGTATGGACTTGCTGGTTTCATGTGTCCTTCAGGTAGAGAATATTTGTGCCCCTGAGGCAGGCTGGGCAAGCAAAAGTAAAATGCTCTCAGTTCCCACAAAATGTTGGGCACCATCTTCCTTATGTCCTGATAAGAACAGAGTCTTTCCCTCTTAGACTGCCTTATTTTTATCTTGCCTTACTGTATTCCCACCCCTGTATGGGCAATTGATTGTTTCGAGAGCAGCAATGCAAGCCTTAATGAACTGGACAAATTCCAATTGGGATAATTATTTTTCTGTCTACTTGTAAGTCCTATACAGGCTCAGGTGGAGATGATCTTGTTCACTACCTGTCTTAAGCTAATCTGCTCTTTTGTGCTGATGTATCTTGTGAAGCTGCTGTATTTCAGCAGTAGATGAAGTGGTCTTGATCGCTTGAAGTGATCCTTGAGTCTTTGTTGACCCAAGTGTCTGTAATGCTTAATCAGGATAGAAGCCATTACATAGCTGAAGGAACCTGCAGCATGAGGTTATGTGCTGAAATGAATGTAGGTTGGACACTGAAGCTCTTCAGTTTCAGAGAATCATAGAATGGTTTGGAAGGGACCTTAAAGCTCATCCAGTTCCAACCCCCTGCCACGGGCAGAGGCACCTTCCACTAGAGCAGCTTGCTC
Source organism: Pezoporus flaviventris (assembly GCF_033815535.1). Classification (NCBI taxonomy): domain Eukaryota; kingdom Metazoa; phylum Chordata; class Aves; order Psittaciformes; family Psittacidae; genus Pezoporus; species Pezoporus flaviventris. The sequence goes on along the minus strand of NW_026892589.1, from coordinate 3,983,396 downwards.
CAAGCGGTTTTATCCTGGTTCTCTCTCCATCTCTGTAATGTGCTGATGATAGCGAATGTGACTGTGACCTTGGGCAAATCCTGTGAGAAGTGAGGAAACTTACGAGCTCACCATCTTTACAGGTGTGGCATAGCTTTGGCCCTCAACAAGCTCTCGCAGCATCTGGACAGTTCTCAAGTGAAGCCCCTCTTCCAGTTTTTTGTACCGGATGCTCTGAATGATCGCAGTCCTGAAGTCAGGAAGTGCATGTTGGATGCAGCTCTTTCAACGCTCAACACTCATGGCAAAGTAAGTCTGAATATTCCTCTCTCTAGCAGTGGAAAAAGATGGAATGAAAAGGTAGATACTGGGTTCAGAGATTCATTTTATTAAGTGGAATGTTTTGTCTTTTTCATTCCTTTGAGGTTTCTGTTACTTGTGACAGCCAAAAACTTTCATGTGGTAGGAATTGTGTGTTCAGATTTGTTCTGTTAGTGACTGGTGTTGACTAAGTGTAGTTCTTCCCTGTTATTGCTATAAAAAAGGAATAGCCCTGAATCATTTGGAGTTAAAATGGTGTAAAACTGGAGCGACAAAAATAAAGTCGGACCACAGATCTTTTAATCCTGGAAGGTGAGAATTCATGCAATGCCAGATGAGAAAGCTTGTCAATGGTTGGCTTAATTAAACTGAAATAGAACTGGAGTCATTCAGACAATTGAGGACCATCCATATTCTCACTGCTAGCTGTTCTCCAGCAGTGCTAGGTGGGGAAGGTGTGCAAAGGTGTAACTCGCTCAGCTTCAGTTTTCCTCATATATGCCAGTCACCAGTTCTGGACAGCTCTCTGTGTTCCTGATAGGCCCAAGACATTTGGAGTATTTTCATATTATTCCTTCCTTCTGTTTCTCAGAAAAGCAGTGAAGTTTGGTTTATGGTTCTGTTCTCCCTTTGCAACTGGAGCAAGCAAAGGAGAGGTGCTGGGGTTTAGGCTAGCAGTCTGGCCTGGGTGCTTGCCTTTGCTCCTGGTAGACATCACACCAGCAGCGTTGGGGGATCTGATTTTTAAGAGCTAACTTCTCTCTGGCAGGAAATACTGGTTGCCTGTTGGGATGGCACGAGGTTTTATGTGATGTGACACATTCAATGAACTATAATACAGTGTGTTCGGTTTGTTGGCTCAGAGAAGACAAACAAGTCCACTGAGCATGGCAGATCCCATCCTGAGTGGACTCTAGTGGCACGTTCTGTGGTTTTGTTTTTCAGGACAATGTTAACTCTCTCTTGCCAGTGTTTGAAGAATTCCTGAAAAATGCTCCTAATGATGCCAGTTATGATGCTGTCAGGCAAAGCGTGGTCATTCTGATGGGTTCACTGGCAAAACATCTGGACAAGAGTGACCCTAAAGTGAAACCAATTGTTGGCAAACTGATAGCAGCCTTGTCCACACCATCTCAGCAGGTAGGCGCTGCCTTGGAGGAACCCCCAGTTTCCATGCATAGGCAGGTTAACTTCCATGATACTTCCAGGGATGTCAGAGAGATGAAAACCAGCTTTGGTGACAGAAAGCTGTCACTGTGGGTGCAGGCTAGGAGGAAGTTATGCTGGTGATGCCTGTTTTGTGATCTGATAGCTGGTGGGATTGCTTTACAGGTTCAAGAGTCAGTGGCAAGCTGTTTACCACCGCTGGTGCCTGCGATTAAGGAGGATGCAGGAGGAATGATACAGAAGCTAATGCAGCTGCTTTTAGAGTCTGATAAGTATGCTGAGCGCAAAGGTGCAGCTTATGGGCTGGCAGGCCTGGTGAAAGGCCTTGGCATCCTCTCTCTCAAGCAGCAGGAGATGATGACCACGCTGACTGATGCTATCCAGGACAAGAAGAACTTCCGTCGGCGTGAGGGTAAGGGGAAAAGCTTTTTCCTCCAAATATTTCATATTCCTTTTGTACATGCTGCCGTTGTGGTCAGATCAAATGATGCCTGAACCCCTGTGCTTGGGTCATCTACATGTATTTTACTAATGTTTGCAGAGAAAGGAATGGGAAGTGTCTGTCATGAGGCCACTGGTTGTGTAGAGTGTCCTAAAAACTGCTCTTACTTGCATTGTGGTGGAGGAAAGGTTTCTGGTCCTAGACAATATGCATGGTGCTTTACCCTCCTGTTTTCAAAGGCAGGTGTTGCTGGGCAGGCTCCCGCTTTCTGTGGGACAGTACATGTTAAATGAAGTCGTGTTTTCCTCTGACTGTCCTTTTTGGGGTTTTTAGGGGCTCTGTTTGCCTTCGAGATGCTCTGCAGCATGCTTGGAAAGCTCTTTGAGCCCTATGTGGTTCATGTGTTACCTCACTTGCTGCTTTGTTTTGGAGATGGGAACCAGTACGTGCGAGAGGTAAGATGCCTTAAATTTCTGGGGACATAGAGTGTAAAGAGAAAACTAAAATGGAGTAGATATGAATGCTGTTTGTAACAAGGCAAATTGAAATCCCTTGAGATACCACTAATAACAATTGGATCTTAATAACTGAAAGCATCCTATTTCATTGGGTGTTAATTGGGAACAACTTGGCTAGCCAAGTTGTACCAAGGCACTATTGTACATGAAGGCTTTGTTCTCGTTGAGTCTCTGAGGAAGGAAAAAATGTGTTGTGACATGACACAGCTTGTGAATATTCTCTTCTCCTTGGAGGCTGCAGATGACTGTGCCAAAGCTGTGATGAGCAACTTGAGTACTCATGGAGTGAAGCTGGTTTTGCCTTCACTTCTTGCAGCACTGGAAGAGGAATCCTGGAGAACTAAAGCTGGTATGGACCCATATCTGACTGACATGACTGAGAGTAACCCACAGTTCCCTTTGCTGTCATTCCCCTTGTTTATTCCTTCATTCTTGCAGGTAGCTCTGATAGTTTATTGTCTCATAAGAGAGTGTGGAATTGTCAGCTTTTGAGATGACTTCCCTGACACATTTGAGTAACTTTTTCTCCCCAGCAGATTCAAGGGTCTCTCTTTACCCTCTATCCCTTTAGAAGTACTGCAGAAGCTGAAAGTTGTGTCCCTGTCCTGTTCTCTTCCCCACCCTCCCTTCTTTTCCCTGGTATATCTCTCTACAGGTACTCCAGAAGCTGGAAGTTCCCCCCTGGCTCTTTCTTTTTCCTAGTTAAAAAAACCCAAACAACCAAACTTCTTAGTGTCTTTAAGTGGCACAGAGTGGTTTAATGCATTTCAGGCATGAGTCATCCTCTACCTAGTACATTTGAGTTTGAGTAAATGTGATCATCTTCTCATATCTCTTCTTAATGCTGTGTTTTGTGTTTTGTCTTTTCTTTTGCTTTCCTTTTGCATACTCCCTGCCCAGGGTCAGTGGAACTGCTGGGGGCTATGGCATACTGTGCTCCCAAACAGCTCTCTTCCTGCTTACCCAACATTGTGCCAAAACTGACTGAAGTGCTCACAGATTCCCATGTGAAGGTGCAGAATGCAGGTCAGCAGGCTCTCAGGCAGATTGGGTCTGTCATCAGGAATCCAGAGATCCTGGGTAAGAACTGTCTGCACCTCTAATACCCAGACTTGACCGTGGTTTATTATAGTAAGGTTTACATTCACCATGGTTAGGATTAAATGCAAACTTCTACAGAAATTAAACTACCCCTAGAAACGTAGAACCCGGACACTTAAAGTGTAACATGGAAACTTAACAGCAGTTCTCTGCTTCAAGGCCTTTAAAATCCGTTCTGTCACCTAATGTTAATAGGGTTTCTCCTGTCCCTAGGCTGCTCGTTGCTTTCGGAGGATCTAAAACATCCAGTGAGAGAACACCAGCTCACCCTGACATGCGTTTTCGTTCTGTGTACAAATAAAGTCTTTTCTCTCCTGTTTGAAAATGTCCAGCAATCACTCCAGTCCTGTTGGATGCTCTCACTGACCCCTCCAGGAAGACCCAGAAGTGTCTGCAGACTTTACTGGATACCAAGTTTGTCCATTTCATTGATGCTCCATCCTTAGCACTGATCATGCCAATTGTGCAGAGAGCTTTCCAAGATCGTTCCACAGACACCAGGAAGATGGCTGCCCAGATCATCGGGAACATGTACTCCCTGACCGATCAGAAGGTGCGGTGCTAGGAGCGCTCTCCGACTCGGGCTGTATTTGCTGTGTAGGAGATAACAGAGCAAGCTCTAGAGAGAATTTATTTGTTCTGGGATTTTGTGGTTAAAACAGACAATATTAGAATCCATGCAGCTCCTTTAATTAAATGTATGTAAATGAACAGATAATGGCCATAAAAACGGTGATAAATCTCAGTTGCTTCAGGCTGGTGGCTCTGTACTTAGGTCACCCTGTTATTACCAGATTTATCCCTGCGAAAAGGTCTTGTGATTTTTACCCTATAAGAAATGCCTTAACAAACAAACAAGCAAAACCAGTACCAGTGAAACACAGATCAGCTGCTTACAAATGGATCCAAGGTTTGTTTGAAAAGTATTTGTAGAACCTCACTGGAGGTTAAGGAGCTGTGTTTAATTTTGCTGCTGATAATCTCTACCTTTAAACCTTGTGTAAATGTTAAGAGTGTTGGATTTGCCTTAGATGCAAAGTGCGGGGTTGTGCGTGAGTTTGAGTGAGCATCAGAAATGTTTGGAGTGATCTGCACAGAGCTGGTGTTGCTTTTGGACTTCCAGAACAATTCAGTGTGCTGATTGTGAAAGCAACTGATGAAACTCTCAGGATGCTAAGGAAAATTGCTAATAATAAGGGTGTGAATGCCCTTTACATCAAGGTGACTTACATGCCTATCTTGGTTTGAATCTGGTTCTTACTCTCTGGGGCCTTTGTTTCAGGATCTGGCTCCTTACCTCCCCAGTGTGACCCCTGGACTGAAGGCATCTCTCTTGGATCCTGTACCTGAAGTAAGTCCTTTGTACAAATAGCATTTTCCGTCAGTGTGTTAGGTAGACTTTATCCTGATCTTCTGTAGGTCTGTGATCAGTCTGACACATTTGTCTCAGCAACTTTGACTGGATGTTTTGCCCATCTCTGTTTCTCTCTTCTGTTAGGTGCGTACAGTGTCTGCAAAGGCCCTGGGAGCCATGGTGAAGGGTATGGGAGAATCATGCTTTGAGGATTTGTTGCCGTGGCTGATGGAGACCCTGACGTATGAGCAGAGCTCAGTGGATCGATCTGGTGCTGCTCAAGGTGGGGGCAGCTGTGTCTGAATACTGAGCTCAGCCTTTCTCTCTTTAGCCTCTCGTTGCTTGTGTATATCAGCTCTGTTCCCTGCTGGTTTTCCTCAGGTCTGGCTGAAGTTATGGCTGGTTTGGGGGTAGAAAAGCTGGAGAAACTTATGCCAGAGATTGTAGCTACTGCCAGTAAAGTGGATATTGCTCCACATGTACGAGATGGTTATATCATGATGTTCAACTACCTGCCAATTACCTTTGGAGACAAGTTCACTCCCTATGTTGGTCCCATCATTCCTTGTATCCTTAAGGTATGTAGCAGAGGCCTATAGAGTTTTATTTATTAGAGGATAAAAGGACCCTTTGGAGTGTCTTAAGTATCATTTCCAGTAATTGCAGAGCTGGGATATAAGAAAATGATATAAAAGAATTTAAATTATAAATTATTATTTCTTCTTCCAAGTTATTTGCTTGCTGTCTTTGCAGTCACTGTTAATTTCTTGAAATCACCTTTGTGCATTCACAGCTCTGTAGTTCATTTACTTGTCATGGCCGAGAGAGGAGACATCATTTGTTTCTCTTCTCTTGGCTGCGTGCATTGTGCTGGAGCCCCCAGCTGTCACAGCCACTTCTCTCTCTGCTCAGGCACTGGCGGATGAGAATGAGTTTGTGCGGGACACTGCCCTGCGTGCTGGGCAGAGAATCATTAGTATGTATGCTGAGACTGCCATTGCACTTCTCCTGCCTCAGCTCGAGGATGGCCTGTTCGATGACTTGTGGAGGATAAGGTAAGGGAAAACCATCGTACCCACAGGCATTTCTCTTCTTGAAAAGCTGGTGTGATTTAGACTCTCTGTTGCTCCTCAAGGAAGTGCAGAGACCTCCTGGGAAGCAAAGGCATGTGTGTGCTTTTGCTTGTTGGTTTGGATATGATGCCTCAGAGCACTGAGCCTGCAAGGCCCTGCCAGCATGGATCAGGTTTTCTCATACCTACTACATGATTCATTCTGGTAGTGATTCTGAAGGACACTTCCAAGGCATCGATGTGGCAGTGTTTAGCCCTTGTACATTGTTTTCCATTTCTCAGAACGCTGAGTAAGTTATTGTTCTCTGGTGTAGGGGAATGTGCAGTGGAGTGCTCACAACTAATGACAGTTGCTCAAAAACTAATTGTAACTAAAAGGCTTTTGTCAGCTGAGTGCTGCTGAGTGCTCTTACCCAAGGTGAGTATCTTTAGAGTGGGGACAGTGGCAATGCTTTCTCTGGACATTGAATAGGCTGGACTCTAAACAGGAACATTTTTCATTGCTTTGATATGGGAATGATGTCACCCCCTTCCTTCCCTTTCTCTTCAGTGTGCTGCTTCTCAGTCATGCAGGCAGACTGATCTTGTGTATCAGCCTGTGCAGCATTTCAGTGCTGACCCAGCTCCTAGTCTTGCACTTTGCTCATGTCTGTATTTGATTTTCTGTCTTATTTAGACAGGTACCATCTAAATACCCTGTTTGTAACGCTTGACTTGCTCCCTCTTTGTAACATTTGACTTGCTTCTCTTGCCAGGTTCAGCTCAGTTCAGCTCCTTGGAGATCTTTTATTCCATATCTCAGGAGTCACTGGAAAAATGACCACGGAAACTGCCTCAGAGGATGACAACTTCGGAACGGCCCAATCAAACAAGGTAAAACTGCTCTTAATCTGCTGTGCTTTTTATTACAACGATTTTTCTTTTCTCTTTTAATCAGCATGGAAAGCCTGCTGCAGGATGTGTTGATTAATCATGGACTAGAACGTTGTGCTATTTCTTTTCAGGCTATTATTAATGCCCTGGGTGTGGAGAGGAGGAACAGGGTGCTGGCAGGGCTGTACATGGGCCGCTCTGACACGCAGCTGGTGGTGCGTCAGGCCTCCTTACACGTCTGGAAGATTGTAGTCTCCAACACTCCTCGCACGCTGCGGGAGATTTTGCCAACCCTCTTTGGGCTCCTGCTGAAGTTCTTGGCCAGCACTTGCGCAGATAAGCGAACGGTGAGGAATGGAGTGGATGAAATGGAGTTTAGTAACCCTGCTGCTGCAGGAGACCGTGAACTGACTCCTGAAGAGCACAGGAGCCTTTTAACCACCTTTAAATCACTTCAGAGCTGTCATGAATTGAACTGTTCTGAGCATGAGTATGTCTGAGTTCTGTCTTTGCTGAAGGCAACCATGATGACAGTAAAACTGTGGTCATTTCATAATAGTAATGTTTTCATTCCTGCTACTCTGTCTGTACTTTGGACAGTAGTTTATGGTGAAAAGTTAACATTTGCTTACAGCTTGCCTTTTTAAGTTTTATAAAACAGGAAAATAATTAATACGCTTTTGGATACAGGTTGCAGCACGGACATTAGGAGACCTTGTCCGAAAGCTAGGAGAGAAGATCCTGCCTGAAATCATTCCTATCCTGGAGGATGGGCTGAGGTCAGACAAGAGTGATGAGAGGCAAGGAGTCTGCATTGGGTTGAGTGAGATAATGAAATCTACCAGCAGGGATGCGGTAAGTTGTATGTGGAAGGTGCAATCTCCACTTTCCTAAGTATTTATGTTCTCATACAGGTGTGCAATTGAAACAGATTTGCACAGCAGGTGCTGGATTTGTTTTATGGACTGAAATCAGCTAACATATAGCTAACGTGAGTTGCTGTTCAGGCAAATGGATGCATTTGTATCTGTCAATAGACTTGGAACATTACACTTTTATGAGATACAGTAATAGGAATCATCAGTAGATAGCCTTGGAGCACTGCAGCTATTTGTGTTGATTAATCCTGCTTGTCTTCCAATATATTTCAAGCAAACGGCAATTTAGTTTCAGTTGTGCAAATTCTGCCTTCTCGGCTGCTTTACTGAGATGCGTGTCTGTGCTTTACACATTCTGTAACTGTATCTCTGCATCTTTAGGTACTGCTTTTCTCCGAGTCCCTCGTTCCTACAGTGAGAAAAGCACTGTGTGACCCTCTGGAAGAAGTCCGAGAGGCTGCAGCTAAAACATTTGAACAGTTGCACTCAACAATTGGGCACCAGGCTCTTGAAGACATCCTGCCGTTTTTGCTGAAGCAGCTGGTGAGCATTGCTCAGCATCAGACAACAACTTGATAATGATGTTGTGGGACAGGTTTTGAATAGTTACCTTAAAGGAGAAGCAGGATTACAGGGGCAGACCTGGGAATGGCAGCTCTGCTTTGCCTCTTCCTTGCAGTTGCCGTAGCCATTGGTAGGGGAAGGTCTTTCAGCTAAAGCATAGGCCTAAGAATTGCTGGTATGGATTTGGCATCATTGCCTGTTTCAGTTGCTTGGCCACTGTGCCTGAAATCTTTATGATGTGACAGAAGAGCTTGGTTTGTGGTTTTGCTAGATAATAGGAGCATTTTGTGTGTTGGTTATGTGATCACATGGTAAACTGTCACTTGAAATGGGGTTTAGCTTGGTGTGTCCCAAATCATCTCTCAGGTTTCTTTCTCTTTCCCCCTAGGATAATGAAGAGACATCTGACTTTGCTGTGGACGGTCTTAAACAAGTTATGGCTGTCAAGAGTCGAGTGGTGCTGCCTTATTTGGTGCCGAAGGTACAATTGGAAGCAAATTCTAAACTTCAGAACTGTGCTTTTTCCTCTGCTTGCTGCCAGTTTTCTTTAGACTCGATCTGCCCGAAGGAAGAGCGTAGCTTGAAATGTTCCTGTGATTTTATGCTGTAAACATTTCATTGGGGTTGGGCTGCCTAAGTTTTTCATGCGGTAAATGAAGAGAGATTCCTTCTGAAGAACCTCTCTGCCTGTCTCATCTGCTTTTGTTCATTTAGCTGACGACTCCCCCTGTGAACACCCGCGTGCTGGCTTTCCTCTCGTCAGTGGCAGGGGATGCTCTGACACGGCACCTGAGTGTCATCCTGCCTGCTATGATGTCTGCGCTCAAGGAGAAGCTGGGGACCAGTGAAGAGCAATTGGCAAGTAGCGTGGCTCAGCTCTTTGATACGACAGGTTGTCTGGCGGTAGTGCTTTGGGTTGACTTCCCAACACAGAATCTGTGTTCTCTAGATTCACAGATTGCATGTTTTAATTCAGCCCATTAGCTTCCTCAGGATGAGTCTTTTTGCCTGGTAGCATATTGTGAATTGAAAAACGTATGCTTTCCAAATCTATTTGTATCCATAGAAAAGTCTCCTTGGCCTGCAACAGGATACAATTCTCAGTCTACTTATTGTTGGAGAACTGCCAGAGTGTCTCGTTAACTTTCTGTTTATTCTCGGTATAGAAGACTGAGAGATTAAAGGGCTGAAGGGAGGAAATCTCTTTTGTGCTGCACTGCTCTCTGAAACATCTCATATTTGGACTCCAGAGGACATCCTGGAGTTGTGATTGTGGATAGGCATGTACATAAGTTGGTGTCTGCTGTAGATGCCCATTAGATCAGCTTCTAGCCCCAAGTCTGCCTGGAGATCTCTAACATAGCCACAGATGTGTTTGTTATTAGTACTGTGACACAGAGCATTAAACTACCCAAATCAAAGAAGTGTTCTCTGCCAAGGCCCACAGTCTGAGGGGTGAGTAAGATGGGGCAGGCTGAGCTACTCTGCTTCCTGTAAATGAGCCCTTCTGCAGCTGGAGAGTGTCCTGTGCAGCAGTCGGTTCAGCAGAGTTGGTTACGTTGTGAGGGTTGGTTATAAACCTTTCTCTGCTACAGGACTCATTCGAGCCTTTTATGGTGATGTTACCAGCTCTTTAATGAGAAACAATTAGCAAGTGGGATGTGTTGTAATATTTCTCTGGAAAGATAATGCTGTGGATAATGTGGGGAAACCTGGGGCGAAATCTGGCTTTGTTCTATTTGAGAGTTAATGTAAAATTAATTTGGGCTCTTTAGGAGATGGCAAACTGCCAGTCTGTAATCCTGTCTGTGGAAGATGATGCTGGACAAAGAATTATAACTGAAGATCTGCTAGAAGCTACCCGCAGCCCTGAGCTGGGAATGAGACAGGCAGCAGCTGTCATGCTGAATATCTACTGCTCCAAGACAAAAGCAGACTATACTGGTCATCTCAAGAGCTTGGTTTCAGGCTTGATACGGCTGTTTAATGACACCAACCATGTAGTTCTGAATGAAAGCTGGGACGCGCTCAATTCCATCACCAAGGTGAGAGGCAGCTTAAGAAGATCGCAGTGGTAATGCCTGGCAAGGAGAAAATGGGGATAGCTGGTAAAACACTGCATAAATTGGACCTTCTGTTTGGATTATAAACTGCATTTACATTTGCAAATGTTGTATGATGGGCTTAGCTTCAGCTTTGTGAGCAAGGAGGCAGGGAATGGGTGTCTTCTCTTGTCACACTATGCACAGGGAAAAGCTGGTTGCCGTGTTGTCTCATCTGTGTCTTACCCCTCTCTCCTGAAGAAATTAGATGCTGGGAACCAGCTTGCTCTCATTGAAGACCTGCATAAGGATATCCGGATTGTAGGGAATGAGGCCAAAGGCGAGCATGTGCCAGGATTCTGTATTCCTAAGAAGGTAAAGGATGAGAATGAGCATGGATTTGTGTCAGCCACCATCTCCTACCTTTTGAGGGAGCTCACTGATGTGACTTTACAGCTAGTAGAAGCAGTGACTATTTGGGCATTCCAGAGCTGTATGTTGGGGAGGTTTTTTGTAGGGTACTGCTGCTCTTGAGTTACCCTGCAGAAGACTCCTCTTGTAACAAGATCTTTGGCAGTTCCGGTCTGCATGTAAGTCGTGGTCGCTGGCTGCGACTTGTGGGGGAGGAATGCTGGGCTTCTGTGCCAAGCTTCTCTGGTTTAAAAATTCCCTGAGCTGCCACCACTTTCCTCATAGCAACTGGTTTAGTAAGGCGTAGACGCATGAAATCAAACCAAATAGAAGTAGCTCTGTAAGTGTGGAAGCAGGCAGCTGAAGGTCAACAGGAAATGGAGAGAAACTCTTGGAGCTTGTGCATCTGGTGTATAACAGGAGCAGAAATAAGATACGTATCTTTTTGCAACTTGGCTTCTAAGCTTCCTTATCTGATTTTCATGACAGGGAGTGACTTCCATACTCCTGGTGCTGCGGGAAGGTGTTTTAACTGGTAATCCAGATCAGAAGGAGGAGGCAGCAAAGGCCTTAGGGCTGGTTATTAAACTGACTTCTGCTGAAGCTCTTAAGCCATCTGTGGTGAGCATTACTGGGCCACTTATTCGGATCTTGGGAGATCGGTTCAGCTGGAATGTCAAGGTGGCTCTACTTGAAACATTAGGCCTTCTTTTAGCTAAGGTAAGGTTCAAAGTAATTGACTGTGGTTTGTGAACATTTTCCATGGTAGCCTTCAGCAATACCTGTTGCTGTTCATGTAAACACAGCTAGGATGTGCTGGTGTGGATTTGGTGTTTAGGAATGGCACTCTAACTGGATTATGTTCTTCCAGCAGCTTCTGGCCTACCAGAAAAAGCTCCCAGTGCTGAATCACTGGGCTGCTTAGGAATATTGCTAAATGCTGATCCCATTTTCGAGTGATTAAAAACTGCCATGTAATAAATCTCTCCTGTGCCCACCATTCTTACGAATTAAGTGCAAAGACAATCCCGTTACTTATCTTTGAAACTTTCATTCAGTGCTCTGATTGAAAAAGGCTGATCACAACAGTGTCAAATTTTTCAGCAACCTTACCGTTGTATTTCAGTATGCAGAAAATTACATTGGAAAAGATGGGTTCTGTGGTGGTGTTTCATGGTTCTCCCGTTTTACTGCGGTGTTGGATCTGTAGGAGGACTCTTTGTGGTAACTACTAGAAGAGGTTGCGCTGTTTTCAGGGTTTGATTTCTAGCCACTGATCCAAACCTGACCGTGCAACTTTCCCTTCCCTCTCTCTATAGGTTGAGATTGCCCTGAAACCGTTTTTGCCCCAGTTGCAAACAACCTTCACCAAAGCTCTACAAGACTCGAACCGTGCTGTTCGCCTTAAAGCTGCCGACGCTCTTGGTAAACTCATTGTCATCCATGTAAAAGTGGATCCCCTCTTTACAGAGCTACTGAATGGAATTCGTTCCAGTGATGACTCTGCCATCAGGTAAGCAGTAGGTGGTCTCTCAGCCCTTCCTGCCGAGGATGAGCCCTTCCTTATTAAGGATGGGAGAAAAGGCTGGGATGAATGAGCAACCCCCCCCAATCCCAAGAGTAAGATTTACTTACTAGTGAAAGCAGGTGACTTCTAATCAAGGGTTGTAGAACAGAGAATGTGGGTGATAGGGACTTCTGGGTCAAAAGCTCAGCTATGAGAGTGCACAAGGGAAACATCGCTTGGTTTCTGCCCACTTCTCTCCCGCACACCCCCAGCAACCTGTTCGAATACAAGACTGCATCAGTTGTCAGTCTGGCCTGAAGTAACGCTGCTGTTCTGGTGTCCTGAGCGCACAGATCCCTCAGAAAATAACTTCTTGATTTGAGAATTGTAACGTTTGAATAATCAGAAAATACTTACACTGTAACAGACACAAGTACACAAGCATGGGAATATTCTATAGCGTGGAGTTGTTGGAAGTGCACAGGGAGGTTTCTGCCTCCTGAACTGTAAGGTGTACTGGTGTAATTTGTAGAATCATGGCCTGGTTGAGGTTGGAAGGGACCTTAAAGCTCCTCCAGCTCCAACCCCCTGCCACGGGCAGGGACACCTTCCACTAGAGCAGCTTGCTCCAAGCCCCTGTGTCCAACCTGGCCTTGAACACTGCCAGGGATGGGGCAGCCACAGCTTCTCTGGGCACCCTGTGCCAGCGCCTCAGCACCCTCACAGGGAAGAGCTTCTGCCTAAGAGCTCATCTCAGTCTCCCCTCTGGCAGGTTAAAGCCATTCCCCTTGGCCTGGCCCTACAGGCCCTTGTCAAGAGCCCCTCTCCAGGTTTCCTGCAGCCCCTTCAGGCACTGGAGCTGCTCTCAGGTCTCCCCTTCAGGAGCCTTCTCTTCTCCAGGCTGACCCAGCCCAGCTCTCTCAGCCTGGCTCCAGAGCAGAGCTGCTCCAGCCCTCGCAGCATCTCCATGGCCTTCTCTGGACTTGTTCCAACAAGTCCATGTCCCCCTTATGTAGGGGACACACACGCTACTGATGTGTAAGAAACTGCTACAGGTATCCAGAGCTCAGTTTCTCCTTTGTGGAAGGGGAGAGGCAGTGTCTGACTGTATGTTGTGATCACTTCTAGGGACACAATGCTGCAAGCGCTGCGGTTTGTAACGCGAGGAGCTGGTGCAAAAGTAGATGCTGCCATTAGGAAGAATATCAGCATGGTGCTTCTAGGGATGCTGGGACATGATGAGGTACTGCTTCAGCCAGCTGCAAAGGATCCCTGCTCTAGACAGTCTTATTCCTAATATAAAATCAGAACTTTCTAACAGAATTATGTTCTAACTGCTGAGGGAAATAACTAATGACAGAGCAGAAAGAAGCTTGTGTAAAGAAGCATGTGGTTGGGTGTCACTAAACTGAACGTGGTCTGCAAAATTGATCTTGTTGGAGCCTTATAGTGTGCTGAGTGTCGGGTGCAAGAATTAGAGATCCCTAGTCAGTGACTGGTAACTTGGAAAATCCATGAGTTTAACGTTTCCTTAGCAACTGTGGATGTGAGTTTGACCTGCAGCTCCTCACTGACGTGTTTGAGGCAGCTCTGGAGTCAGGATTTGCCTTTTATCTTGGAGAAGGCTTGCGATACGTCCCCTGTGTGTGATACCTCTGTGTGTGTGTAGGCTCCCAGGTACAGTTCATCGTGTACCATGAGCAGTTTTTCACGTAATGGCAGAGTTTTCTCCAACGAGCAGGAAGCTCTCCAAGTTTAATGTAGGGTCTTCTGTGTATAGCAGATAGCAACAGGATCATCTGTGAGATTAAAATTACCTAGTAATTTCTGCCTTGTATCTTAACCTGCGCAACAAAGACATGCAACTGTTGACATGCCAGAAATAAGAAGAATTGAAAGATTCCCACTGGCTTGTAAGTTTTGGGCTGGAGAGGAGTAAGCAGTGATGGGATGGTCACGTAAGCCAAAACAACAAAAGCCTGGAGGTTTTAAATCAGAAGTAGTATGAGTCTGTCATAGAGGGAAGCCCATTTAGAGATGCTTCCTGAGTAAGGTTTCCCTTCTAGACACTGAGTCTTAATGTAACTCTTGTGAACACGTCTTTTAAAACATTCACTTTCATCTTTCTGCCTCTCCCATTTAATGAATCAGAATTTATTGTGAGGTCTGTAAATCTTCAGTCTCTGCTGGTCCTTTGACTGGCTTTTGGCTTTAAGTTCCATTATGTACAAAACCCCTCGTGAAATCCACGGGTCACAGGAGTGAAATGCTTGTTTCCTCCATCTGTTTTTATTTTGTGTCACCTTCTGTCACTTGCTCCTCTTGCCGCTGTCTCTGATGTGTATTGAGCTCAGCTGGGTGTCCTCTTCTCCTCCTTCCCTTGTCAGGATGCCACCCGCATGGCCTCAGCTGGCTGCTTGGCAGAACTGTGTGCATTCCTGTCGGAAGAGGAGCTCAGTACTGTCCTCCACCAGCACTTACTGGGTAGGTGAAGCTGCTTAGAGGGACTGGAACTGGTCTGGAAGCAAGGGAAGATACCTTCTCGACGCTGGTTCAGGGAGACTTTGTTTAGGTTCTTCCTCTTTATCCTAAACCTGAATCTCTAGATTTTCTTGTGCTTTTCTGTGCTCATGGCTGTTGATTTGTGAACACTGTTGAGCACAGGGTAGTGGCTCTAACTTGGGATTACCAATACTTCTATCTTCTGGGTTTGTTTCCAGAGAAGTTGATGAAAGCTGATCACGGCTGAATCATTGCTAGTGCTGACACAGAGCGGATGGGGTTGGTGGGATGTTGGGGCAGGGTGAATGGGAGGGCCATTCCATCTCTTTTGATGACACTGTGACCTTAGATTGGCGTATGCTAATTGCAGACCACATTTGATGGCTTCACATGCTTTTGGAGAATTAACTAAGAGCCTCTAAGTTAGAAAACCCCATAATTTTTATAGAAGCTCATGGTGGTTGGTATTCCTCTGGGATTACTGTTCCTGCAGGATTAAAAAGGGTCTGTGAGCTGGTTTCAAATTACTGATGACTTCTACAGTTTTATTAGTCAAAGCATGTGTAATTTCAGTGCCAAACTCCTTCATGCACAAAGCGGTGACTGAGAGCATCAGAAGTAACAGGGTTGAACAATACAGTCGCTTGTCTCCCTGTCTGCCCATAAGGTGTTCTTGTCTGGTTGTGTTTCCGCACTGTTTGGCTTTTGGGGGCAAGCAGAAGCAAAGCATTGCATTAGAGGCTGTTTATGGTTTCATTTTATGGAAGTGAATTGACAAGCTGACAAAAGCTGTCTTAGGCAAAGGGGAAGGGATGTCAGGAGCCTTGCTATAATGCTGTTCTTTTGCAGCAGATGTCTCTGGCATTGACTGGATGGTGAGGCACGGCCGAAGCCTGGCTCTCTCCGTGGCTGTAAATGTTGCTCCTGGCAGGCTGTGTTCCCCCAAGTACTACAACAGTGTTCAGGAGATGATCCTCAGCAATGCCACTGCTGACAGGGTAAGTGCTACAGGGGAGTGGGCCAGTTCTGTTGCAAGCACTTGTTAGGAGCAGTTTTGAAAGGAGTGCAGGTTCTGTGTGTTACCAAATGGAGTGAAAATCCCCAGTCTGAAGAGTCTCCCTTGGCGAGATGCAGGTTTTATAGTGGAAATTAAATGACTTCTGATCTCTGTGGAGTTGAAAATTAAATGAGCTTCAACTGCAGAGCAGCTTTCATTGGGAGTAAATTAAGCTTCTGTTTCCCTGTTGAAGCTCTCATTCACAGGCCAGGTTTACAAGGAGCATGAATTTCATTTTAGGAGGAGGATTTTAAATCTAGGATTGAATGAGTAATTTGGTGTGGGGGGCTTGGGGGCTCTGTGGGACCTGTCACCTTATTCCATGTGGCTCATAGTCACATGATGATATTTTCACATTACCCCATAACATTAACCCCACTGCTTTGCATGCTGCAATTTTTATGAGAGATGGGTTTAGCCTTCCACAAAGTTTACCAGACCCTGAGCCTAGCTAAAGGCTGCTGAGCCCTGCTGTAGTAATACCGGGTTTTGCCTTTATGTTGAAGATTCCCATTGCAGTCAGTGGCATCAGAGGGATGGGCTTTCTTATGAAATACCACATGGAAGGAGAAGGGAACCTGCCTCCAAAACTTTCCAATCTCTTTATTAAGGTAAGAATTTTTATGGTAACTCCCTGGCATTGTTTCGTGTGGTCTGAATCTTTGAGCTAACTCATGGGTGGATTTCTCTATCCAATTTCTGGATGGAAACCCAGCATGAAAACCAAAAGCTTGGTTGCTTTATTTTGGGAAGCTCCAAATCCCCTGATCCCGAAAGTCCAGGTATTCCGTTTTGTGGCAGAGTACAGACAGAATCCCTTTATTAGCCTGCTCTGCTGTTGTGAATACAGTACTGCTGTCCCTGCTGTCTTTGCTGTACTGTGGAAATGTGGTAAACTTCAAGATTGATTCTCATGAACTCACTTTTAACTTTGCAGTAACAAATAGCTGGTAGAGAAGCACAGAGGAGTGAGGGAAGGTGTTGGGTTTTTATGGTTACTAAAAGTCAAAGGGCCTTGGTCAGAAATGCATCAAATACCAGCTCTCACCTGGTTTTGCTTCAGTACTTTTTGACATCCATTACTGTGTGAGGGAGTAGCTCAGGACTGAGATAAGAGAGTACTGAAGTTAACACCTTTTTCCATTAATACCTATTTAAATATTCTACCTCAAAATTCCTTTCTTGGTTGTTCTGTTTTTTTGGTGTGTCCCCTCATCTCTCATGGTAGACAGGATGTGAGTTTTCAACATCAGAACTTCAGGATGTTTTTAACATCTTAGAAAGGATAGAGGAAGATAACGGAATGACAGGTAGTGCTGGAGCAGGAGAACTGCTTTGTATTTTGTCTGTCTAGATGTGTTACATTCCTTCTCAATCCACTCAACCACTATCAGACATACAGGTTGACATGATGCAGACTTTTGGTTTGAAATTCTACATTTATATATTAATTTGTATCATAGCACTGTATTAAAATACAAAACACAAGTATCACAACTGTCACAATACCTTTATCACAGTATTAACAATGCATCTGACATTCAGATGTGGGCTTTCATGCTTTAAGTATGTTGAGAATAAAGAAAATACAAAGCTCCAATATATTTATTTATTTTAATATGAAATCCACTGTTGAAATGCACTTTATACTCCAACCAGAGACTGACTTGGCTGTTACTGCCCTTAGTGGTCATTGTCATTTCCTGAGACAGTTGAGAACTGTGTGACCGTGCTGTCAGCCACACTTTGAGAAGTTTTCTTTTGAAAAGGTGTCTTGTTTTCAAGGTTTGGTCTTCTCTACACAGTTTAGTCAAACTTGTGGGTAACATGTTTGTGTACCTGTGAGTTGAAAACCATTTGCTTTTCTTGGTAGTTTAAACTACTTAGGGAAAAAAAAAAGATAATCTACTGCTTTAAATACCTCTCCTTGATATATCTGAATTTAAGTCCATCTCTGTCTCCCTCAGTGTCTTCAGAACTCATCCAGTGACATAAAGTTAGTTGCAGAAAAGATGATTTGGTGGGCAAATAAAGACCATCTTCCCTCACTGGATCCTCAGACAATTAAACCAATTCTCAAAGCGCTCCTGGACAACACAAAGGACAAAAACACCAGTGTAAGAGCCTACAGTGACCAAGCTATTGTCAACCTTCTGAAGATGAGAGCGGGTGAAGAAGTGCTTGAGGTACGAGACAGAAGGAAATGTAATCATTGGGTTAAGGCTGCGTCGTGTTGCTCTGCATGTGGTTGTGTTGTGTTCAGAATGTGCTGCCAGCCTTTTATGAAGTAGGTGGAGTGGGACATTCCCATTTGCACTTAAGCCTTCATCAATATTCTAATGCTCAGCAATGAGAAATAAGCAATACCGGTACTGTACAACCTTACAGTTGTAAGTATTAACAAAATACTTATTACAGTATTAATACTACAGTGTAGTATTAATAAAATCAATGTATTTAACATACCTCCCCTCCTTGCTTTCAAATGGCCTTAAGCCTTTACTGTGCTGTAGCTGCCTTTGCTAAGACTGCTAGCTTTTATCAGTTGTATAATCTTACTGCAGTACTATGGGTGCTGGAGTGTATTTTAGGGTGGACTGCTTTGTACATCCACTGCCAGACCTCTTTTCTTAGTGGCTTTTGGATAGTCCTCATGTCTGGAATTGCAAAACCAGATGAAGGACTTGGGTATGTGTGAAAGATTTTAGATAAATACGTGTGTCAGGCACTTATATTTACTCTTATTTTGCACAGTATGTCCTAAGGAATTGGTAATTGGTGTTGTCTTCCTTCCACAGTCAGTTTCCAAGATTCTAGATGCTGCCAGCTTGGAGCTTCTCAATGAAAGCTGCAGGAGATCCCTGAAGAAGCTGGCTGGCCAGGCCGACTCTGATGAACAGATAGATGACACTATACTGACGTGATAAAGCTCTGTAAGACAAGAAAACACTGAACCAACCGCTGCATCAGCATTTCAACTCAAACACCTATTTAAAATGTTTTCATTTTTGAAAATGTTAATTCTGATGGGGTTTCATGAAAAGGACTCCCAGAGAGTATTTTAGTATTTAATACACCAAAATAGCCTTAATTAGACCCACATTAGTTGAAAATTGAAAATTTGGTCCCCTTTTTGAAACAGATAATGCACAAGAAATACTAACCAGTACTCGTAAATCCTGGCCAATTGTGAGATGTGGCTAGAGCACATCAGGCTTCAACTCTGGTGACACCTATTTTCTTCCCAGGGTCTGTGCAAAAACTCCAGTACTGGAAGTATTGTTGGTTTTTCCACAGACCCTGTGAAGCAGGAATAGAACTCAGTGACAATGAAAGCATCGTGTTTTTGTGTACTGCTACCTTGCTGCTTGTGACGGTTCTGAAGACTCAAAATCCCTGTAAAACAGAGTATTTAAAATAGCCTTAGAAACTACAGATGCGAAAGGGGGATTAAATGCAGTCTGTTTGAAGAAGGAACATTTAATAAAGGCTCTGACTTTGATCCTTTTGGTGTAAACTGTTCTTTTTACAAATTCATTTGTCAACAACCTTATACTGTGATTTACTTTTTGGCCCTGCTTTTTCTAGAGCATAGTTTGTAGAGTGGGTTGTGCTGTAATCTATAAAAACCTTTCGCAGAACTGAGGCAAGCTAGGGTTTAAAAGCAAGGCACAACTGACATTTACTGAAATTTTAAGTAATTACTCCTATTAGTTTCCAAAGTATTTTTGACTACAGACAGCTTTATGGTTATTCAACTTGTGAAAAGTCCTTGATTTTTATGCCTTCAAGGGCTTCATAAGATACTTGGCACTTCCAACACTGAAAGATTTTTTTCTGGTCAGTAGGCTGTACTGCTGCAGGAAAGCAGTATTTTATTTTACCTGGCCATACACGTCTTTTAAAATAATTGTTTTAATTTACTAATACCTTTTCTGTCATTCGATGGAAATAGTGAAAATCTTGCTGCAGAATACAAGTTTTTAGAAAGAAAAATGTACTTTATGTTCTATGTAAAGTAATAGTTAAGTAAGCCTTGCCTATTTTATGAAACTACACAGCAACTGGTTGCACCTGAGAAGCCAGAGCAGTAGGATTTGTTGTTTCAAGTGGGTGGGTGATGTGTTTGTTGGGGGAAATCTTCCTGGCATGTTACTCTGGCTGGCTCAAACCATGATGCAGGGAGAAAACAATACTACACATCATAACATTTGAAAGCATAAAATGTAACCACATGGTAACACACATTCTGTTAGAAGCAGTTTACTCAAATGTGGCAGTAGCAGCAAACAGAACATTTTATCTTTACCGTACTCATGCTCAGTGTGTTACAATCTCAAGTTGGTATTTGGGAGCACTGTGCTTTGAACAGGTCAAAAGTACAAGAACATGTCAGATCGTTCTTCACTTTATGGCAGCTCTCAGGCCCGTGGTATAGGCTCCTGGCAACAGATTTGCTGTAGGGAGTCAGTCGAATACTGTTGGAAGAGACTTGGGAAAACCAGCTATTTTACCCCTAATCTAAGACAGACTCAGCTTTAACTGAACTGATTTCCATATAATCGGTTTTTACAGCACTGTATGATGGAGATTCCATAACCTTTCCAGGCCATTTCATTACACCAACTTTTCAGACTGTCAGAGTTTACCTTGTGTCTAAAAATCTTCCTTGCTGCTACTTGAGTCCCCTAGTGCTTGTCCTATTCCCACAGACGCTGAAACCAGCTCATTTTTGCAACAACTGCATTGCATCAACACTTCAGTGTTCTTAACCTTGGATGAAACAAGTTTAGATTTTTAAGTCTTTTCTCATTGATTTTTCACATTTTTTTTACCATGTTTGTTCCATTTTTCACATTTTTGTTTACCATGTTTGTTCCATTCCGATTCATTTTTGCCTTGTGGTGTCCACTGCTGGACCAGGTCTTCTAGGGGCAAATATTACCTTGCAAGCCATGTGTAACACCCTTGTCTATCCCAACACTGTGGGATAGACACAGTGGTGTTGGTGTGTTTTGTGATTAGCTATGAAGCCAAGCTACAAAGTTGCTCTTCAGCTATTTACTTCCAATCTTGTACTTATGCAGGTGACTGCAGTATCTCCCAGTTGGTCTTACCAAAATTGTATTCTGCTTATTTCATAACATTTCTCTGCATCCTAAAGTGGGCTTTAATTCTGATTTTTGCCTTCCAAAATACTTGCAGATCTTAAACCACCTTAAAACTATGTATTTTGCACTGACTTGGTAATAATCAGAAGTGAGGACTCAAACACTCTTAAGGATCTGGCAGTCTCAGAGCACTGGAATTAGTTTCACCTATAATGAATAAGGTATTTTTTGGGATAACAGGAACAGCACTTAAACCATTCAGTGCAAAAACTTTTATGCACTGAAACATGTACACAAAGTACATGTTTGTACATTTTATACCATTAAAAAATTACTACATAGGTGGCAAAAAGCTCCATAGTTGTATTGGAATCACTTCATTTCACACAGGAAGGAAGACAAAAATTGCAAGTTCAGGTTAAGAATGGCTGTTTGAGCCCCCATCATGGGGTGCTTTTCTTACCTGTTTTATCTCAGATTCTGATGCTCTGCATAAATATGTGAAAGAAAATGACAGTTAAATAGAGGCCAGTTTATTAGCTTAATTTTAGCCAATAACATCTTTTGCTATTATGCGTATTTTGATGATTTGTATTTTCACCTTCTATAGTAGCAAGTGGAAAAACTCAATTATCTTTCCCAAGAGCAGCTGAGTTTCTGCACTCAGTTTGTTTCTGAGAGGGAGGAGTAAAAGGTAGGAGCTCAATTGCACTTATTGAGAATATGCTAATCTTTCAATTACAGTGAAACACTGAATTTGGATTTGATAGCTACTTTTTGCTAAACTATTTATACATTACAATACAATACATCAGGGAGAAAATACCCGTAATTTTCACCAGAACGTGAGATCTGATAAATGGATTGTGCCAACTTGGAGACTAAAGAATTAATTTTTTTCTCATTTCAAATATCTTAAAAATACCAGTTGTCAGTTAAAAGATAATTTTTCCCCACAACTGACTGTAATAACATGTTTGAACTGTCAAGCAACTGCCTCTGAGTGACAGCTGAACTGTGTATATTTCGAGATCAAAAAATAATTTATAAGAGATGTTTAAACCTACAAGGTTCTAAAAATTTCAATGGAAAAGAGAAAAATGTGAAAGCATAAAATAGTAATTTTTTTTAGGTAAATCAGCAATAAAATAATAATAAATAAAATAATAATAAAAAGTTACTGTCCATTTTATTAGGTAACATCATGGTGGCTCATACTTCTCACATGATGAGGTTTCATGAGCTTAAAAATAAACATAATAGGAGTCATTGTCATTGGTGGTTTAAGCTGGTGGTTTGTATGGCAGGTTTAAGGGATCTCCCTGCAGCTACACTGCATCCTTAGTCACCCTGATGCTTGGGGCCCACTGGGTTACATGATGGGCAGCCCAAGTGCTTTACTGGGCTGGGTGATAATGAATTGGTGTAGCACTGGGCTGGGTTTGGGCTAGCTGCAAACCCTTTTCTAGCTGAGTTTCTGTGAGCCCAAGGCTGTTAAATACACACTTATGTCTGTAACACTCCAGCCTTTTTTCCTGCTCCTCAGCTACATCATGCACTTGAGGGTAATGCAGAATGAACTCCAGGATGTGGTGTTCAAAACGTGTGAGCTGCAGAGTGCGTGTAAGATGGAGGTCATCTAAGTGGATTTCAGGATGTGTGGGACTTGACAGGGGTGAGCTCTGGAGGCCAGAATACTTTGAGAATAAGGGAGGGTTTATAATTAAAACTACTGATATTAGCCATATTGCTGATGAGAAGTATTCAGAAGATGTATTTAGAAAATTTCATCTTCAACCAAGACATGCTATTTTAGCCATACTGGGTTGTCTCCATATGAATTCCATGCAAACTGGACAAATATAACGGTGGAATCATACCACAATATCCTATGCAAAAGAAATAGGAAATTAGAATTGGTCAGAGACAACTGCCTTAAAATATATTCTTATTCCTCTTAACCAAACCCTATTGTATAAATCCAGTCTACAGCTTTTATGTTAAGTGAAAAAGAATATTGCTAAAAACTGCTCACAGTTGTGGCTGGAAAGCATTTCTGGTTTCCAGCTAGTCCAACCCCTGTGCTCAAAGCCCCGTCAAGTAAAGCAGGCTGCTTGGGGCACTGGCTAGGCTGGTGGGACTCTTTCACTTCTCTTGGATCATCTTTTCTGGTGTATGAACACCCACCCTGTCACTGACATGGTTTGCAGTGGTGATGTTCCCGTTTTCAATCTTTTACTTAGGCTTGGGTCCTGTCAAAAAGATCTTCAAAGTAGGTGCATGTTAACGAAATACTTGTGTCAATAAACTGTAAACTTACATTGAAATTTAAAACAACTTAGCTCATCTAAATCATGTCAATATTTTGGCTTGAGTCTATGCTAAACTAAGATTACTTTTAAGACAGATGCCTTTTAAGACATGCTGCCTTTTGTTATTGTGTTTTTATGTATTTATCAGCAAGCCTTAATAACCAGGACAGGAAAAAGCAACTGACATATTCGACATCAAAACCCTGCCTTGTTTGATCTCAGGTGTTTGAATACCAGTAAGAACAAACATTTTTGTATAAAGTCATCAAAAAGAAAACCAGCACTTTTATTGTGCTGTGTCCACCTGGAGGCGGAGATCATCGCGTTAAGGGATGAGAGTCTTGCAGTTAAGAGTTCTGTTTGAAACTGTGAACTTGGGCTGCGTTTGGTGCAGGCACAGCTGCTGTGTGTGAGTTAAGTAAGGCCTTTCTGAGCCACACACGCACACTTCTGGATTAAAACCTCTAGGAATCCAGGCTGCCCCGCACTGCCAGGCCTCCATGACACAGCCCCGGGCACTTCATATGGGCTTCCTCACTTGCAGGGTGGGCTCTTATGGTGACTGTCCTTGTAGCTGTGCGACTTCACGCTTAGGTGCACAGGCACCTTGCTCAAGAAACCAAACACGTTTGCAGGCGACGCCGTCTGCCCCTGCACCTGCCGAGCAGCGGGGCTGGCGCTGCCTGAAGGCGCCGGGGCTCCCTCACGGCTTTGGTGCTATGCCTGAAGGCCTCATGCGAACGCCTGCGGGAGCGGAGCAGGACACGGCGCTGTGTGCCCGAGGGCGGAGGGGAAGCAGGGCACGGGCCGCGGTGCGGCGGAGGAAGGGAGGGAGGGAGAAAGAAAGAGAGAGTGCGGCGGCTTCGGCACGGCCCTTCCCTCACAGCTCCATCATGGCCGCCACCCCTCAGAGCGGGAGCCGAGCAGGGTAGCGGCGCCACCGCCCTTCCCGCGCACGCGCTTCGCGCGGGGGTTCGGCGCATGCGCGGCCCGTGCCGGCGCAGCTGGTCGGCGCGGCGCATGCGCGGCCCGCTGTCAGTTCCGGCTGTTTGTGCGGGAAGTGGAGCCGTCCCGCGCCCGCCGGCCCCCCGCTACCCCCCCCCCCCCCCCCCTCCCCGAGCCCCGGTCGCTCCCGCCGCCGAGCCACCCGGCCCGGCCATGGCCCGGGACTACGATCACCTCTTCAAGCTGCTCATCATCGGCGACAGCGGTGAGCGCGGCGCGGCGCGGCCCGGGGGCGGGGGTAGGCCGCTGGCGGGGTTGGCCGCCCCTCGCCTCTGTGAGGGGCCTGAGGGCGGCGGCAGCGGCGGGGCCGGGCGGTGCGGGGAGGGCGGTGTCATGGCGGGGCACCCGCGGGGGCATTGCGGCCGGTTCTCCGGTGGCGGGGCTCTGTTGTGCTGTCGGTGGCGATGGGCTCTGCCCGGGTGGGTCGGTGGGGCTTCCCCCCCCCCCCCCCCCCCCCCCGCTTTGAATGAGAGGGCGCCTTTGCTTGGGCTTCGTAAGGCGTTATCTGATGAACCTGCGGAACTGGCTGTCACAGGATATTATGGTGACTAGCTCGGTTAGAGTTAGGAAAAGGAAGATTAGGCACGTACAAGTAAGAGCAGCACCGGTGTGGGTGCTTGCAGCAGCCTTCGCCAGCCGCACGTTTTGAGGGCGCCCGCTAATCTCTTGCTAGGCTGAGGAGGGAATTCCCTTCCCCTGTGACAGGCTGTCCAAGGCATCGATGGGAAGGGCTGGCTGCTCCTCAGCCCTAGGAACCATTGTTTCCAGTGTGGCAACTACTACGTTTTGATACTCTTTTATTATCTTAATTATTCCTCATGGCTCTTTCTGTGCTTCAACGTGAAGTCTCAGTTCTGCAGTTTGTCAGGGATATTTATTTTTAATAAATCCTTCTAGGGCAGTAGCTTTGTGTATTTCTAGTTCTAGTATAGCATACAAATACCTAAACCAGTTATGGGTAAGGGGCAGTTATATAGATTTTTGGCAATTCACCCGTGCAGCAGTTTCAGAAACTTCTGCAGGGATAGTCTGTGAACTCAGCCTAGATGCATAAGATTTGGGACTGGGAAGATTCCTTCCTTCAGTCTGGTTCAGTGTTGCTAACGCTCCAACATCTTAGAGCTTAATTTCCATAAACTGGAGGAGATGGCATCCACCCTCTTCTTATAATAGAGGTGTGGTCCATAAAGCGGCAGGTCCCGGCATGCAGTGAGGCACGGCTCTGGGGTGAAAGTGTAACGTTGCATGATCTTGGCAGTTGTCACCCCCAGAAGATTTAGCTGTACGTAAAAATACTTTATTCTATGCTAAACTCTGTCTGCATGAAGGAATCTAAAAAGGGAGAAGGGACCACAGCTTAAAACTATGCGCTTTTGGGAGCCTATGGATTGTTAAAGCCAAATGCTGCATTCTGAGTAGAGCAGTAACTGCTGCTTGCTGATGAGTTTCAAAACTGTTCAGGCAAGATAAACAGGATGGTGAAAACTCTGAGGAGGACTTCTCATCTTAAACAATTAAATGACATTTCTTAGCTGAGTTTTCTTGAGCAAAGTCCCTACAGCATTTCCAGTGAGAGGAAAGAAGTGAGGACTGTCGGCTTGCCTGTGGTTCTCTGTTGTTGTAATTAAATCTCACCATGATGTTTGAGTATTGATTTTTCTTTTTTGGTTTTGCATTTGCTAACCCCAACAGGAAGGCTTTGTCCCTGCTTCCACAAAGCAGTTTACTTGCTTTGTTTATTGATGTTTATTCTCTGCAATAGGAAGTGGACTGATACTGGATAAGAAGATTCTGTCTCATCTGCTTTCCCTTGTATGTAAATATGTCAGGAGGGTAGTAGGTTTGTGTGCTTTTAGAACAGGTCATCTTGAAAAGCTGCTGGTGATCTAGGTTGTGCCAAATCATAGATTTAAAAATAAATACAGCTGATCTGTGCTTTCAGTGTGCTGCTTTAATTCACTCTGCCATTCAGTAAGATAGAGGTTTTAGAAACTGGTGTGGCACAGAAATTTGCTCTTAATTTTGATTGTGCAAAGTCAATAGGCCTTTTGTTTTGTTTCAGCCTGCTGTCTTCAACAAGTAAAGAGGCCCTGCTAGCCTTCTCTTTTCAGATCTTCAAATAACTCTGTGTAGGAGGTGGAGGGTCACGAAGAGTGTGGTTTCTCTGCGCGTGAACAGTGTGGATCAGAGGCAGTGTTTGTTTAGTGAGATCCTTGTCATTGGGAGCATGTAGAACTTCCTGGGTTGAGGAGGTTTCTTTTCTCCAGATGCCTGAGTGCTGAGAGCAGGGTAGACCAGAGAGCATCTGCAGCAATGGACACTGACAAAGCAGTGGTCATGTGCAGCCCATGCAGCTCTGCAGTGTAGCCGGAGGCTGGTTGACGTTTTAAGAAGGTGGTGTGGTCTGACAGGTCTGTGGGTTCCAGCATCTGTTTTTTTACTAAGCTGGAGGCCAGTCCTGTTATCCTGCTCGATCAAGAAACATAGTACTAGCTGAAACCTTTTTTCATTTAAATTATTTTGCCTTAGCTGGCTGTGTTTTGCAGAGGTTTAGCTCTTGCTAAATAGGCAGTGCTTCATTAAAGTTCAGGAACATCTCTGCTGCTGTTTTTCAGCTAGAGGTATTAAGTGTGTGCAGGCTATAACTTGGTATTTTTTAGTAGATGCTAAAATACTCAATGAGAAATGGGCATGGCCTCCCCAGATGTCTGGTTGTTTGAACTCTTTGCAAATGAGACCTGTCTTACTGGAATCATGCAGATGTTTTGAGTTGTTTGTTTTTTCTTTCCTGGTAGCTATCTTCAGATGCCAGCAGCTGGGAACTAGACTTTGCATGGGTCTTCTGTTAAGAAAAGCTTGCAGGCTGTATGTCATCAAAATAATTAAACAGCTTTTACCTGAAAAGATTTACTAGATAATCACTCTGGTGAAGTTGAATTTTGTTTTCATGCCATAGCAGCCTTCTTTTTTTTGGAGGAGGGAGGGAAAGGAGAGGAAGGGGCATTAACAGTAGAGATGTTACACAGAGATAACAACTTTGAGACATTCTGATACCCAGATTCCTCTTGGTTGGGTGGGCAGGAATGAGTTCTTCATGCTTCTTCTCTGAAGCACTGTGAAAAATGCTTCCCTGCAACAGGGTGTGATTGGGGTGCAAACAGTCATTTCAGGAAAACCTGGATGAAGTGCTACTCAAAGCACTTAGAGAACTATTTCACTTTTTCAAAAGGTACTACTTCAGAAAGGTATTTGTCCTTCCCATTAGATGTGGAACAAGCCTGTGTTGGATGGCAATGCAGAACAATGGTTCTCAACTCCTCTGTTTGGTTTAGGCTTCTGTTAAACTGTGGCCGTGATAACATAAGCTTTCTAGTATGAAACTCTAGTCTGGTTGTCAAAAGTAGTCCAAATTCCACTGCTGTTCAGCACGGCATGATGAATGGGAGGTAGGCAGTGATGTTAAGCATGATGTGAAATTCAGTAGAGTAGTTTAGAGCTATGTTCTGAGTGCTTGTTAATTAGCAGGGCATACTTGGGTTTGGATCTTCCTTAGCAAACTCAAGCCTGATGATTGTAAACTTGCTTTCAGTTATCATTCTTTTACAACCTCTTAGAAGTGACCACAATTCAAAAGCTACTGTTTGAGTTTGCTGAGGGGTGGAGGAAAGTAGGGACACAGCTCTGTCAGTACTATTACAAGAAGCATACCAAGCCTTGGAGTGACTGCAGTGTGCTTGATCAAACCCTTCAGGGGGAGTACTGAGATGAATAGTCAAGGTGGATGGTACTAGATTCTCTGCTGAGAAAATAGCCTATTTAGAGTTAAAGTGCAATGGATGGGTAAAATACTGTTGTGCTTTCTGACGCCCAAGATGGCTGTATTCAAAGATCTTGCTGTCTTTGTTTGTTGTAGGTGTGGGCAAGAGCAGTTTGCTGTTGCGTTTTGCAGATAATACATTCTCAGGTGAGTGTTTTGTTTACTTCAGTTAAGTGAGATGGTCAAGGTCTGCTCCAGTGCTGCTGGCCGGCAACAAGTTGTTCTGCATTTACTCACTGGTAGCTAGACTAGGAATACATGATGTTTCTAACTTCGTTTCAGTGGTGTAAGCCTATACAAGCCATCCTGTCTGATCTTCTGATCTTCACTTGCAACTGCAAGTCCTATGGGATTTAAATACTGATAACGGTTCCAGAAATAGCTTAGTTTTTTTAACTTATGCTGTATTCTGTGCAGACTTCCTATTGGACACTGGGGATTTAGATTGATTGAATATTGTGGCTAAACAACTTATATTTGTGACATAACTAACTGGGAGGAAACCCTATTCAAAATCGGTGATTGTAGAAGCATTTAAAGAAAAATTTGTCTCAGTTTTCACAAGTAAAATACTTCCATGGTTGCTGTTCATTTCTGGAGATACTTGGGTGCTTACTCTTGACCACCAATGCAATAGAAGAATCATTTTATTTTTTTAACAGAGTTTTTAACTTTAAGCATGACTTGGGAGAAGTTGCAGCTATTAACTGCAGATAAAAATACACAGATCAGCATGACCTGATAGAGCATTTTCAATGATAAGCAGATAAGGGGGAACCCTGTTCTGCTGTCTAGTGTGAGCACTACTGCCAAATAATGTTCAGAAGTGTGCTTTGGGACATCGAAAATAAACAAGAGTTAGGCTCTCACTTAGTCATGCTTTTCCTTCAGGCAGCTACATAACCACAATTGGAGTGGATTTTAAAATCCGCACAGTTGAGATCAATGGAGAGAAGGTGAAGCTACAGATCTGGGACACAGCTGGACAAGAGCGCTTCCGGACTATCACATCAACGTGAGTATAACTGCGCTTTGTGATATGTAGCTTTATGCATGGATCCTGCAGTTTAGAGCTACAGTTTAGATATTTAATGTTGCAGTTGATTAGTTAGTGACAGCTTTGTGGTATGTACAGTGGAACTTCTCTCAGCTGTTTTAGAACCAGTAGTGGTGGTGATGGTGTGTCTAGGTTTGAAACTGGGATTTCAGATTTCCTCATTCTTCTGTGCATTTCCATGATGGCTTTGTCTTATTCCTCTGCTGTTACTTTCAAAATGGTAGAACTGGAGTTATTTCACTGTTCTGTATATAGTAGAAAATTTGTTTCTGAAGCCTGTCCAAGAAGGTCATCCTCTGATTGAATATATTGCACAAGTACAGAGTGCAAACCCTCTGTCAGTGTTGTATAACTAATGAATAGCTTTGAGGTTGAAGACTAGGATTTCCAATATTTAGTTTTCTCTTAGGACAGATGAATAGTCTTTTAGGACTCTTTGTGTGGACTTCTGTTGAAGTAGATGCCCACATGAAGTTAACCTTTTCCTTGGTTCGAGTTCAGTTTCATTCGCATTGTCCTTTTGAA
Organism: Pezoporus flaviventris; assembly: GCF_033815535.1. NCBI lineage: Eukaryota > Metazoa > Chordata > Aves > Psittaciformes > Psittacidae > Pezoporus > Pezoporus flaviventris. The sequence continues at coordinate 3,953,781 of NW_026892589.1, read as the reverse complement.
CAGCATGTGCACAGCTTTTCCTGTTCCTGGAGAAACCACACCCAGAGCTGCAGCCCTGGGAACTGAGAATAAAGCATGTTTGTAAACTGATTGCATTAAAGGTGGGACTGCTCACCGTGGCACTAGGGAAAGAGGAAGAAATGCGCTTGGAAATGGAACTTTTGTTTCCTTTATTAACAAAAATAATAATTCTTGAAAGACCTGGGTGTTTCACTTGGTCTTTCATGACTGACCTTTCTTTTGGCTCTTATTTGAGAGGAGGATTGTTTTCAGCTGATGCTTTGGTTAATTTAGGCATAAAAATCATGAGATTGGCTGCATCTGTGTTTCATCTGACCAGCTAGAACCGGCAAAATTGAACCTGGTGTGTGCACCGCCCCTTTCCTCTGCTCTTTTATACGGATATTACTGGATTGCTTCCATTGTTTCTTAAGTGTTTGGCTTGAAAAACCTTGGTTGCCTCTTGTAGGGTTCCTGTGTGTGACATCACTTCTTGTTTCGGTGCTGCAGGCAGTGTGGGGCAGGAAGTGGTGAGGGGGAGGCAGCAGTGCAGTGCTGTGGCCCCCATCAGCTGTGTGCATGGGCTAGTCACAGAGTGCCCCAATTACTGCTGAGTCAGCACATGGCCTTCCTGTTTTCAGATTCCCTGACGCTACTCGGAGCTGCGTTAATGAGCGTTGGTTTGTGGGGCTGATGCCAGCTGGTTTAGAAAGCCATGGTATCCAGCACTGAACAGGGAATACCCGGAAAGGAGGTGAATGGGAATAGCTGCAGATTAGAATTTGTGTATGGTTTTGTTTAATTCTTTGATTAACATTTGAAATAGGCGAGCTGAACTGGTTTGAGGGTGTTTGTGCCATGGCCCATTTGAACTCTGCTACTACTTTCTTTTGCATAGCTTTTTAACAAATGGAGGGGTATTTTACTCTTGGGGAAGTGGAGGCCCCAATTTTCCTGCTGTAACTCTGGTGAAGTGGTTACAGAATCTTCTGTGGTCAGGAAAGAAAGATTTGAACTTTGTTCAGCTTTAAGCAAAGAAGTTCCTGTGTCGGAGTGCATTTGAAGCACTGAGGAAAATACTTTGGGAATGCTGGTTGTGCTGTTTTGAGGGCTCCTCTTGCTGCTACCTCAGCTAGCTGTGACTGTCTAGCATTCACTGATACTTTTCAGGAGGTGCTCTGGACCCAAACATATCAACCAGGAGATAAAAACAATCTGAATTTTAGAAATGACTCTACCTTTTCTTCATTGGCAAAGTAACACTGTAACTGATTTGCTTATCCCAAACTGAGTGACAAATCAAGTTACTGTGCTAGTACTTACAAAAGGGCTTGGCTACCAAATCATGGGTGGAGTATGAGTGTGCTGTCAACAGTGTGGTATTCTTTGTCTAGTCCTTGACTAGATTGAGGTTTAGGTTGAGGTAAAGGATATAAAAAGGTGTTCCTACAGTATTACTGTAGGCCAGGAAGTGCCTTTACAGTTAAAGGTAGATTTCAGATTGATGTTGAGCCAAGCCTGGCAAGCAAACCTGAAATTAGAGCCCATCTGGTAATAATAGTAATAGGTTGGAAGTACTGCTGTATAGACCTAGAACTGCAAAATGGGAGAGGTGGTAGGAGTTAATAGTGGAAAATTGGGAAACGTTCAGGTTGTTCTGTTTTGCTTTTACTTGACTGCAGCTGCAGAAGCTGAAAACCTTAATAAAACAGAAATCAGGTTGATCTGAAGTATTCTATACAAGTTCAAGAAAACTGAACTAGATCAGAATTTTGGATTGGGAAATGTAAAAGCAGCTGGTTTTTACTGTCTTTTAGATGTGGAAATACGGGGATAGCTGGTGCCTAGTGGGAAGAGAGGCCAAGTTGCGTGACTTTGGTTGTCATGAAATGTCAACCAAACTCTGAATTTCATGTAAATTCACTAGAGATGTGCCATGGCAGGGTTCTGCTGTATTAGCAGGAACACTTCAGATGCATGAGCAACCAGTTCCTGTACTTGATTTGCTCTTGTAGGACTGCTTTGTCCTGATTCAGGACTGTGGTTTTATGATACAGGGGTTATGTAATAGCTGTCAGATGCTGGCACAGGCTGAATAGTGATAACAGAGGGGCCTTCTGCCATGTGTTTGTATGCAATGGCATGTCCAAGAGAAGGATAAACTTTTTGCAGTGATAGAATTGCTGTGTCTTTTGCAGCAGGTATGAGGGTCCAAAAGCATAAACAACTGGCCTGTGACAATAGATGTGCTTCCAGAAACCTGGAAGAAAGAGGATGAGTATGAAAGCATATTAGAAGTCTGTAGGATCGGTTAGAATTCTAGATGAATGAAACCCAAAGAACCATATATACCACAAACCAGTTAAATACTGGCGAAGATGCTGGATTAAAGGAGTGACTTATCTTTCACATTGGCCAGTTATTTTTATTTTTCCATAAAAGAAATGCATGGGCCCTACTGAACTGATGCAGTCAGTAATGCTCTGGCTCAATAATGCTCTGACTTACCTACTGTTGTGCTTCATGAAACTGGTTATTATAACTCCAGATGCTAATCTGGGGAAGTATTTACTAGAGGATACCTGAGAACTTTCTTATTGGTATCTCATAGTAGGAAGTACCACAGTGAGTGGCAGAATGTTCCCTTCTGCTTGCAAAGGTAGTCTGCAGAGATGTGAAGAACACAGATGGCTGAAGGACACCAAGAGTTTGGTTAGCTGGTTCTGGAGATTTTTTGTATCAAGTCTGCAGTATTAGTGGGTAATGTCTCAAAGGCAGTAAGCTTATATCATTAAGCTTCTTTACATATAACTCTATAGGTAGAACAAACAACTCGGGTATTTACTTCAATTTACATGTTAGCATTCTTAAGCCTTTTCCACACCAAAGCTAAATGTAAACCCTTTAGATCTAGGTAATTTTTCAAACCAAATGGAGGATAGTTGCCTATTACCAAGCATCCAAGGGCATATACAGGTCAGGCTTGGTTGTCTTCCACCTCAGTGGGATACTGTCATGTTCACTCTAAGCAAGCTTCTGAAGGGGTTTTTCTGAGGGGGGGGGAATGGGTTGGAAGGTTGGGACCGAGAGCTTAATTTCTCTTTTGCTTTCATTTTTGTGGTCTCCATCTTCCCTAAAATGAAGATAAGGCATGCTTTCCCTAGTGTCAAAGCCTCAACTACCTCTTGGTTGCCAAAAGCACAAAATTTACACCTACTCCTCCCTGAATGCCAAAAGCCCCATCTGTTCTCTACTCGCCAAAGCCTACAACTTGTTATAAAAGCAATTCTGCACTGCATCATTCTGAAATTGGAAGTAGGGGGTAGGATAGATAAGACTTTGTTTTCTAATACTGTCCTGCACTTGAGGTTGGAGAATCTTTGGTGTACTTGTTAAGCCTAAAATGTTTTCTAGGACACAAGGCTGTATCTAACAAGTGATTGAAAATAGCATGAGTAGCTTCTTAAGAAAAATGTGTATTTTGGGGCTTAAGAGTCAAAGAATAAAAAGTAGTCATGGTCTTATCTCTTGTGCTGCTAAAAGGTAATGTCAGCCAATGGAGAAAATGACATTTTAGTATAGATGAAGGGTTGGCAACCTTTCTAGACCGATGTGCCAGACAATTTTCCTTTCCAAAAATAGAAGCAGTGTTTGCTGATAGGAACTCAGCAGGAGTCAGGGGTTGCTGTCTTGCACAAAGGAGGATATTTCTCCTGAGGTGGTTGGCACTATTAGTGCTTTGTGGCAGGAGCTCCCAGCTCCTGCAGAGTTTTGAATGCCATAGTGGTCTGTGCTGCATGGTCCAGCCCACAGTCCTCATCCCTAGAAGCAAGCAACGACTGTGCTGACGACATGTCAGGAGTGGGATCTGTATGTACACGGTGAATGTTATTCTACTCCCCGACATCATATGCTTTGCTTAGAAGAAAATCTAGGTGCGTGGGCAAGGTAGGAGCAGCAGGATGCTCCGTTGGGTCCTCTGGTTTGGATGACTGGGATACCAGGCATGGTTTTATGGTGCGCACAGCAGAACGAAGCAGCTCTGCGTAGGTGTAGCTGTACCACTGCCTTTCTCTAAAGGCTGAGTGTTGTCTTTGCAAATGTAATGCTCAGTGTTAGGGAGGAAGTAGCAGGTCAGCCTGAGGGTTGGTGAATTGAAAGACTATTAGGTGATATGGGAGAGTTTGAAGGTAATTGGTTTGCTGTTCAGATGTAGAAAAATCAAGTGTGTTGGTAGGGTTGGAGAGCTTTCCCTTTCTGGTACTATTGCACAGAGCAGTATTTCATCCAAAATGGTGTGCAGTGAGTGTTAGTGGCAGGAGAAAATGGGTTATTTTGGCACCGTGTGGATTCAGGCTATGGAATATTTTTTGCTTTAAGTGATCTAAGTTACGAAATAAAGTTGAGCTTTTAACAAAGCACAAATCCAGTGCTGTAACAAGTTTTAAAGCTCTTAAAGGACCTGATTGTGAATGAACTAGTGGAAGGTGTCCCTGCCTGTGGCAGGGGTTAGAATTAGATGATCTTAAGGTCCTTTCCAATCCAAACCAGTCTGTGATTCTATGACAAGGATATCTCTGATGGGCTGGGAATAAGTTATAATAAGTTATAAGTTATCTGAGTTCGTTCCTGCCAAGGGAAGTGAATGTACAGCATAAATTACTGGTAGAACATGCATGGAAGAATTATTTGGCTGTCATCTGAAAGTGCCCAGATGAGCAGTAGGAGCAGGCTCTCCTATTTCCATAGAGTATGTATAATATGATAGAGGAGTATTTGATACCCAGTGATTGTCACTGCAAAGTGATGATGTGAGAAGAAAGGGGTGAGAGAGATGAGTGCACTGTGCGTGGTTTATGTCTCTCTGTGGAAGTTTGTCTTGATGGTTGATACAGACAAGTGGCTTCTGCTAGAGAAGGGATGATGACGGGAGGGTGAGGAAGAGAGAGGGACTGGCTCAAGCGTATTGGTAGCAGAAGCAAGCTGAAGACTTGAGATCTGAAAGGCAGTATGTTTGGATTAGATTAGAAGGCTTTGAAGCTCAAAGGTGTCCTTGCTGAGTTGGAATAATTTATCAAAGAGGACCAGAGTAGTCACAGTGGACATCTCCAAAGTGCAGGGGAAGGAAGAGTGCTGCAAGAGGAGCTTGTGGGAAGAGATCAAGATCTAGAAAGGCTGTCAAAATTTAAAGGAAAACCCTTGATTTTGGTATGCTGAGTTCTGGAACTTGTTTTCTTAAAAATCTTAATGATTTGAGGGCATGAAAAGGAAAGAATAAAGCTATGCTAAATATAAAAACTAGGTGCTGGTGAAGACCTCACTGTCAATGGTTTAAATTACCTTTTTATTTTGGTCAAAGCTGCCTAATTTGCAATGGGGAGAATACCTGTGAATGTGGCTGGAAACTGAGAAGGTGGAATTTGCTGGTTTTATATAGCATTCTTGTGGTGCAGATCCTGTCTGCTTTTAGTTGGTTCATGCAGGTGATAATGTTGGAACTTAAATTCAGGTTATTTTTCTTGTGTGTCAGAACTGTTCATCATCATTTAAACGTGCTGGTTGCCCAAGACTAATGGGAATAAACCAAAATGAAGCTTATTTTTAATGGCTAAAGGTAGCAGAGCGCATTGGATGCACATATGGAGTTGATCTGTTGAGTAGGAAGGTGCGATCAGAGCACAGTCGCTCAATATGAGAGAATTTTTTTGTGAGCTCAGGAGAACTGTGACTGAGGGTTGGGTATATTTGGAGATCTGCTGAAATCTTAGTCTGTAAATGATCTTTCACAGACAACAGAATGACTGCAAAACCTTGATGTGGCCTGTACAATGTGAAGGTTCACATCGCAGCCAGTTCCAAGGATGTACTGGGGGCACCCCACTACCTTTTCCTCATGTAGCTGAAAGACAGTATTAATCTTTGAAGGTCTTGACAAGCTGAACAAGGAAGTAAACAGCAAACTGTGGACTTCAGAACCTACTTGTATAGACTACATGATCAGAGAACTCTGTAGTTTAGAGGAATAGTGTATTGTAAAAGAATTAAATGACTCCCAGTGGAAAGAAGATGGGAGCCCTAGATTGCAGTAACTTGGGGATTTGTTGTGAATCTTGTAGAAGCTAAATGAAAGAGAAAGAGCTGAGGTGATACATAGCTTGAGTTAACTTTTGTTGTCTTCTTGGGCTCCACAGGTATTACAGAGGAACACATGGGGTCATTGTTGTCTATGATGTAACAAGTGCAGAATCTTTCGTGAATGTAAAACGGTGGTTGCATGAAATCAATCAGAACTGTGATGATGTCTGCCGGATACTAGGTGAGCTTCTAACCAGAGTTACAGTATCTTCTGTAGTGGGCTGATCTGCTGAAGTACCAAACTGACTTTTTTCCTTTTCCTTTCTTTTTTTAGTGGGGAATAAGAATGATGATCCAGAGCGAAAAGTGGTAGAAACAGAAGATGCCTATAAATTTGCTGGGCAGATGGAGATCCAATTGTTTGAGACCAGCGCCAAAGAAAATATTAATGTGGAAGAGGTAATATAATGTGTAGAAGAATATAGATAAGACTACATGGGGATATTGGTTTGGAGAAGAGTAAGAATTATATTCTTCCTTTTGAGGAAGAAAGAAAATGCTTTGTACAAGTTGCAAGTGAGTAGGTAACATGAAAAAGAGACTTCCAGCTGTGTTTGGAAGAGTCTGGGGAGTGAAATGAGGGAGCCCGCATTGCATTTTCGCTAGCTTTACAATGCTAACATATTAGATGTGGACTCAAGAAAGACTTGCCACTAGGGAGAATGCTGCTAGGAGGTGGGACTGCCCAGTCTTCACTTCTGGCCTCAGTTGCCAAATTGACCTGTTTTTATTTACTCATTTAGGAAAGGAGATAGTGGTGTTTCTGATTTAGCTTGGGAGCGGGTACTGGAATTCCACTTGGCCCATAGTTCTTGGGCTTGCCTGAGTTCCTGGCTGATCTGAACTTGCTTGTTTTCTCTTGCAGATGTTTAACTGCATTACAGAGCTAGTCCTGCGGGCAAAGAAAGAAAACCTAGCAAAGCAGCAGCAGCAGCAACAGAATGATGTGGTGAAGCTAACGAAGAACAGTAAAAGGAAGAAGCGGTGCTGCTAATGCCCTTTCCCTGCTGCAGAGACTGCTCTCAGACAGATCAGCCCCTCCAGCTAGACTCGGGCAATTCCACTGGGGCAGGCTTTGGGAGGACTTTCTCAGTTTTGTGCCGTTATTTAAAGATTATTTTTCTCCATGTTTTCTATCAAGAGGCGCTGGCACCTTACCACTGCAGTGCCAAGAAGGTATCGGATGGAATCTTGCCCCCCTCTCCTCCCCTGCTCATTCCGGTGCGCCTTGTAGACAAGAAGGACGTTGCCTACCAAGTGGACTAATTAACCCAAGAGTTTGTATATAATGTATATTGCTTTAACCAGCCTCGCCTCCCTGTTGTCGCTTTGGCTTCCGCCTTCTTAATGTCAACCAATCATGGACTGCAGAGTGCATCTTTTTAGAGAAATAGTACAAAGTTCGTAATTCGAGTTGGCCCCGGGCTGGCAGCAACTGCTTCCTGGGCCCTCTGGCTTTCCTTTTTGTTGGGCTCCAGGGTGGCGACTGGTGCCCCTGGGGCCTGTGGCTTCACCTGGAGCTCCAGGCTTTTACCGGAGCTCAGGCTTTCTTTTTCTAGGTACCAGGGTTGCAGGTGTTGCTGCTGGAGCCTGGGGTTTCACTTCACCAGCCCCTGGGCTGGCAGCTGGTGCTGCTGCTGGGGCCTTGAATTTCAGTTTGCCATGATCCAGGTTTGTGGCTGGGTCCTTGGGTTTCACCTTCTTGTGCTGCAGCCCAGCTGTACCTGTGCTCTCCTTTAGTTTATATCAAGATACTGAAAACCAAACTGACCTGCAGGAGTGGGAGTTATTTGGATAAAACTTTTTTTGTTTTGTTTTTTATTTTTAAAGTAAAGTTTAACTCTTTTGACCTCTGCTTCTGGTTTGCCAGGGTGTAAGTGAGGGTCCATTTCTTTTGAGAACAACAAAAACCATGTGATTCTGCCAAAAACCCCCAAACTTCTCTTCATTGCCCTGTCCACAGATAGGCAATTTGGACTGGAATGTGAATTTTGGTGGCAAAGCTTTTGTTTTTTAGAGAGAAGAGGCATGAAAATAAATCCAGCTGTTCTGGATTTATTTCTGAACATGAAAGCTGCTGCAGGATCATTCCCAGGATTCTTCTGTCAGAAAGGAGGACTGCTGTTTAAATGTAAGGAAATAGAAAGCTTGCTTGCTTGGGTTATGTGGTGGTGGAGGATCACCCTTGGAAACAAACTGGTCTCCCTATGCTCAGCAGCGTTTTCCTGTCCCTTGTTGGCCTTTCTATGAAAACAAGGGCTCAGTTCATCAGCCTGAGTAGATGTAGTTCAAGGTGGAGAGTGTGTGTGCGTGTAACTAAAATATCAAATGTTGGGCTCGAAGTACATGCTCAGCACCTGAATAATTGCCTAAATAATAATAAAAGGTTGTTTTTTTTTTCTGAAAATTACTAAAAGACATGGAAGGTATGACTTCCTTTAAGGCCTTTGAAGGTGGACGTACTCAGTTTCTCAGTAAGTGGCCCTATGGAATCGCTGGCCTTGGTTTGGTAGGATGTGATTCACTGGTGTCCATGAGTTTTGAATCAGCCCACTTCTCTCCCTTCCTCCCCCTTCCCCAGGAGAGGCTAAATTTTAAGTCACTTACTTTGCCTGCATTGTTTTAGATTTTATGGGTTGTGGCAAGAGCCCTGATCATACAATCACATCACAATCAATCACTTTAAAGACTTTTTAAAAATGCAAACAATGAATGTGTTACACGTGGGGGTTTTAATCAGTTCAGGTGCTGGGAATATGTATCCAGCTGCCTTCACCCATCTCTTTTCTTCACATATCTTTTGTTGGTAACCCAAGAATAAGAACGAGCTAGGATGTATTGCTTGTGTGAGCTCTAATAATGGTAAGACTTGGGCAGCTGTGGAAGGTGGTGGCTGCAGTTACACCAGTCCATCCTGTCTGCTCTCTGGCGTCAGATGTGGCGTGTGCCCAAGGGAGGAGCTGGGTCAGTCCTCAAGGCCTTCCTGTTGAGATGAAGCTGTCCTGTGATGGTTACCCCTTTCAGATTAAAGGGCCCAGCTGTATTACTTTGGGACTCGTGGTAGTGTGTGTGCAGATCTAGGAGGGAGTAACTTCATATAGGCAGAAATAAAGAAAATGTCTGAATTTACTGGAAATGATGCAATAAAATGAGGAAATGGTGCACCCAAGCCTGGAGTGTTCTTTTATATGGAAAGATTGGTCCTCTTTTGAGTCCAGGTCTGTGTGGTCACAATTTGAACTTTGCCAATCCAGGTGTCCAACTTCCTGGCTTAAAGTGGGATTTATTTGGTTTTCATCTTCCCTCGAGGTGGCTGTAGAGAAGCAGTTACCTCTGCTCTCCACTGAGGATTCACTTGGAAGGTGTGGGGACTGTGTCTCTAGTGGTGCCGATGTGAAGTTTCCTAACTGTTGAGCAGTGGAATGTCTAACTGGTTTGCTAGGATTATTTCTGTAATGAAAGTTTCTAATTATGCTTTTTAAATAATTTTAAAAAACTAAAAATAAAGGTTACAAGCTGCCAAATCTTTTTTGAGGCTCTGTTTCCTCTGCTGTCCAGCATCTGGAGGTGCAGGGTGGTAAGCCAGGGGTGACCTCTTTGGCTTGTGTGTAGAGGGTTTTTTACCTGGGAGGGTGGCTTTGGCAGATCCACAATTCATGCTTTCAGACGTTTAGTTGCTGTTCTGGTTTGAGATGTGAATGAAACGGTAAGCTGGAACTGGTAACCTTATTTTTGCGTGAGATGCTCATGATTTTGCTATAATTTTTTGTCTTTCTGTTCAAGATGTGTTGAGTGAACTTTGAAAGCTTCTGCAAGGCAGCAGGGGTCTGACCCCAGGTTTATTTGGTGGAGTCTGTCCTTGTTTCCCAGGGAATTAACGTGTTTCTGCGTAGGAACCCTGGAGCTGTTGCTGTGCTCATTGCCCTTTTAGCACTTGCTTACCCCTGCCCACCCCTCGATGTGCAAGCAGGCTCTTGAAGGCAAGTCCTTCCTCCTGGAGAAGCGTGATGGAGATGTGCTGTGGAAGGTGCCTTTTCTTCTGTTCGTGCTGTTCTGATATGACTCTGTCGAGGGGGATCCTGAGGAGGAGGTGTAGATGGTCTGAACTGCAGCTGGTGCAAGCTGAGGTGTTTCATTGTCCATCTCTGTTTCATGGCTAAACCCATTAGAAGTCTGAATATCCCTTTGTATAAGGCCAGTAAATGGTACAAATGGCTGGAATGTGAAGATTTACAAGCTCACTTTTCTATTTTGCTGTGTGGCAGGAGATGTAAATGTTTCAAATGCTTTTTTTCTCCAGAACTGTTCTCTTCTAAACACAAGCAAGTGCTTCTCGTGGCTGAATTTCCTGGGCTGCTGCTGAACTGAAGATGCTTTTGGGTGTTAAGATGACAGTTCAGAAAGTGAGCTTGTTCTGCAGCTAGGGAGGATAAGCAGTGACTCGAGAGCTGAGACGGTATCGTATAAATGATCAGTTTTATTCTGAAGAGAACTATTTACAAAAGAAGTAGAGCATTGTTTTTACTAAAAATATGCCTTTATAGATTTTTATAATATGTATCTTATAAAAACCATACATGTATTTACATTACTGCTACATACAAAAATTACAGCACTGTGATTTATGTACATATCTATAGATACATTCTTTCTGCTTGTCCCTGCTGTGTGCTTTTTCCCTCATTCGAAGGGAATCATTGCTGCAGCACCCAGACACTTCCTTTCTTGGCTTTTTGGTTAAAACAATCTTGCTTTTTATAGTTGAGTGGGGAGTAGAGAGTTTGCCTGGTGTAAAGGCATAGCTGGAATTCACCATTCTAAGTAGGACAAGTGTTTACAGCTATCAAGTCCTTGTGCATGCAGCACTGCCTGTAACCTCCCTTGTTGCTTCTCTGTGCAAGATTATTATGTTGCCATTAGTTGATCTGTTTTCATCTCAAGGGCAAGTTGCTGATCTAAGTTTGTATTAAGGTAAAGTGCTAGTGACTTGCCTTTCATTTACACTTACTTGTTTCTTCTGTACAGTTGCTTCCCTTGCAGGGTTTACTAAAGGAAAATGGATCCCTTTTCCCTTGGGCCATTGTCATAAACATTTGCCCAAGCAGTCAACGTCTTACTTCACTGTGGGAAAGTTCTTTCTAACCTTAATCTCAGCAGCATCTCTTCTCTGTGCAGTATTTGAACAGTGACCGTGCAGCACTACTGTTTTATTAAGAATTATCTGAAAAGCAAGGCTGAGTGTTGTATCCTGCTGATCCCACTTCTTTGGGATCCTGAGTACCTGCTGGATTGATGCGCTTCCTCCATCTCATTCAGTGGGGCTTACGTTTCCTTTATGCCACATGTGTCCTGGAAATATCAAGTATCACTCATGGCATGTCTTCTAACCCAGCGCTTGCAAGGATGATCCCATACTCCTGGCTGTGACAGGATGTAGATGAGTGTTTCAATGACAGCTCAAAGTGAAATAGTCAATACCTTGTTAAAACACAACATGACAAATGAGAACGTGAAGGACTGCACTAATGAAGGTTTTGAAGACAGAACAACAAAACCTAGCTGCTATGTTAAGGCAGTTTCTGTTCTGTTGAGTAGCAGCTCAGCACAAGGAGGTCTCCTTTGGTGTGTTGTCCAGTTCATTAAACCCGATTCTCTTGTATTTCTGGGTTTAGTAGTGCAACTAAGTCTAAGTAACTAAGTTAAGGGGCTGTTTTTAAGAAACCATACCCAACTGGCACCTTAGAACACGCTGACTTTCCTCTTGCAATCTCTTCCATCACTGTTATTAAATGAATAAAACTGCAATGGGATTAAGGTAGGTTCCTCCTTAAATGAAGAGATATGCTGTGCATTTCAATTGCCTACCCCTGCAACTGAATGAGTCACTTTCAGCAAACTTGTAGCAGAAGGCACCTTTCTTCATCTCATTACTGCATCTTCATGGGATAACATAAGGCCTTTGCCTTAGGATTGCATACATACGTAGTACATCCTCATGGGGGTAGAGTCCCACATGGCTGCTGGGCATGTGGCCTGAAGAGAGCTGCTGGGGCCTGGGAAATGGCAACTGACAGCAGAAAGAAGGTGGTCTCCCACAATAAGCAGGGCATCAAGCAGTGTATAAGACAACTGTTCACAGGCATCTCTGGCATCCAGGAACCCACACCTGACTTTGCAGGTATCAAAGCATTTATGTTAATGCACATGGGCATAGCTTGAGTCCTGACAGCAGCAGATGCTGAGTGTGTGCCTCGTGTCTCTGCCTTACTGAGCCTCACAACGTAGGTAAGATGGGAGGATGAGGACTTGCCATCCTGTGAGCACGCTTGGCACTGCGCTACACCCCTTTCCATCACTTGCACAAGGAGACACGAACAGATACTCAACAGTTGAGCATTGCTCAAGGAGAAGCTAAGATTCCTTTTCCTTCCCTGCTTGTGAGACTCCAGATTCCTTTTCCTGTATCGAGGAACAAGCTGTATTGGTGGTGCTTTCCTAAGTCTTTCCTGGAGCAGAATCTGCAATCCAGGTTTCATTGCTTTCAAGTAAAGGGGTTTTACCACTCGGCTTTTCACCATCATTTTCAGTCCCAAAAAGTACTCGGCTCCTTGCAACATGGAGCTACCTTAGTGCACGATGACTTCATACCAATGTGGTAGTTTCATGCTAAGAAGGAAATATGGGAATGCTCAAATCTTTGTAGGCAGAAAGGATATTTGTACTGAGGTATAATGGATGTTCTATCCCATAGAAAAGTTGAATAAAAGTAATAAGAAAAAAAAACCCCAAGCCACCTACCTCTTACCTGCTTCTTAGAAGAAGGTGTTTGATACCTAATTCTATCAGAAAGCTTGTTGCTGTAAGCGGTGAGCAGGGATAGCAGCTCCCTGTAGGATGGTGTTTCAGCACCTAAGTTGCTGAGCAGGGCAGAGCTGAATGTGTACTGAGCTCCATCTCCTATGGGACAGTGTAGGTGGCAGCCTCTTTAAAGCAATAGGGAAACAAACTGGGGCCTGTGGGTATAGTGAGCTGGGAGAGTGTGTGAGAACTGGTTGACAGCAGCAGGATGCCTCTGAGTTTAGGCCGGCAGTCCTTGCTGGTTTATGATGGTAGACTATGTTACAGAGCAGAGCTGTAGGGTGCCCATCCAGTGCATAGGGAAGGTTTCTACTAAAGTATTGCAGGATTTCCAGCACCATTGTATGCATACACCAAATAAGCTACGTTCCTTCTCATTGATCAAGTTATGCTGACAGCAAAGCAGGCTCTGATCACCTTCGACAGGAGACTTGGCTACCTGCTCACCGAAGAACTGAGTAGTAAATGACCCACAGGCAGGGACAGATACCCATCATTTTTGCCAGGCCATAGCTAATGTTAGTGCATGGAGCAGAGGAAGCTGTAGGCTTTCTAGAGCTTTGTAGGTGCCCTCATGGCCTTTGGCTTCAGTTAGAGATGCCTGCATGCCATCTTGAGGATCAAGACTGCCGGCCCAGCGACAAAGACCTACTGATATCGTGGGTAGGCTTTCAGTGAATTAGGCTTTTTTGGGGCCTATCCAATTAAAATAACAGGTTTCCTACTCTGACTGGGAGGTGTACATGGCTTTGGGGAAAGGTGTGTGACTTGCTGAAGCTCCACAGCTAACTTTGGCCATTGGAGGGAGAGTAGGTGCCCCACGACTGAGCATCCACAACTTTTATCCAGTCTGTAATTCACTGTAGATGGTCAGTCTGGGAAGAAATCCTTAACATTCTGTGTAGCTACAGACTGCAACTCTCATCTCTGTAAGAGGAAGGAGCTAGAAAAGACAGTAACATCAGCAATCTTACAACTGCCCTGATCTGTGAGGAGCCTGAATTCTCAGTGAGGTGGGGAACAGCTACGCAGAGCTGCAGGGGAGGTGGCAGGGTATTCAATGAGGACTCAACTTCCACCATGGAGAAAGCTACACTTGTCAAAACATGGGAATGCTGGGGCCAGAGCAACTCCAGTCTTGGTGGAATGGATGAAGGAGATCACAGCTGCCAGGACCAGAAGGTGGTACAAGTGACTCCCCTCTCCTCTTGCATTCAGCCCTCTTCTTCCCCCTGTGCTCGCTGCCACAGCAGTTCTCAGTCCCCTGTGCTGCTTTGTCTTGGGGCTGCTTATTTCCTTCTCCAGCATGAGAATGCTTTTAAGACAATCAGATTATTCTTCACAGCAGAAACTGGACCGTGTCAAAGCGCCTACAATATACCCTGAAGTTTATCACTTCACTTAAAGAAAAGTGTCTCTCTGTTAGTATCACATTGTCAATTTGCTAATCTCCAATTCATGTAAACATTTGGTTCAGACCAGGTGCGGTGTAAATAGTGCAGAGTCTCAAGGGATAACTCCTTTGCCCCCTTCTTTTTTCCTTGGTGGATCAGAGTTGGGTCCAGCAGCAAGCTGGGCAGCTGCCCCACTCCCCGTCTGGAAGCAGGAATCGTTGGAGAGGTTTCTCTTTTTCAACTTAATTTTTCTTGAAAAAGGAAAAGAGACGGTTCCCTTCTGCCGCAGTGGGCTCGTCCCCCTGCTGCTCTGGCCTGAACATGGGGGAGGGCTTGGCACTCCGCTTTGTGCCGGAGCCACTGGAGAAGGAATAAGCAAGCTGGCTCCATTCCTTCGGGTGTTTGTCCATCAGCTGCTGGTCAATGACCCTGTGCATGTCATCCTGCAGCAGAGGGAGAGGAGAGGGTTGTTAGTGGCAGCTGATGCTCAAAGGGAGCTCGCGCAGCGACACGGCTGAAATGGGTGTGAAATGTGCTGTGATGAGATGGAGGAGGGATGGCAAGAAGTGGGGAGAGGTCTAGCTCCCCACCTGGCTGCACACTCAGTCTTGCTTGAGCTGTGAGGCTCTTTAGTGAGCAAGGAAGGTAAATCACACAATTCTGAGGGATAAATCGCTTGGGTGGTCCTGCAGAGGAGCATCTTGCCTGCTTTGGTGTTCTCTGACACCTCTGAACTATACTTCTCTGCTGTCTGCAGCTTGCAAATGTCCCCTTTGGGGTAAGAAATAAATAGAACAAATGCAGCTGAAAGGAAATGCCAGAATAGTGAGGATGTCTGTCCTGAGCAGGACCATGTGCTTGCCATGTGGAGCAGGCAGTTAGGTAGGTGTGACAAGAGCTGCCTGCACAGCCACTGGTAGCAGGGGAAAGGTGTTCCTGGGAGCTGAGGGGCCCACGTCAGGCATGGGCCCAACAGAGCCCATGTGGGTTTTTGCACCAAGCTTACAAAAGAGAGCTGTGCTTGTCCCTTCCCCTGGAGCCAGCAGAGCAGTGAGAGCTCTCTGACTGGCAGCTTGGCATGAGCAACTTGCACTGGTTTTTCAGATGTACCAGAAGCACTCTGGTTTCATCCATGTTTGTGCTCTACACGAAATACTTGGTTCTGTTGCTGTTAATGACATGCTAATATGTTCCTTGAAAACATGGCTAGCAATTCTGCGAATTTCAAACCTTCAGATCCATTGTTTCTGCTGTAATTGCATATTAAAATTGTAGCTTAGTGAAAACATGTGTACACAAACTAGCCCCACAGGAGAAATCAACTGTTCTCCAGCAGTTTGGTTCCTGATTAGGACTGAGGGCACTATCTGGTGAGAACAAGGTTGCTCTGAATGGGCTGTAGTGATGGAGGTGCTGTTCACTTGGCACCTTGTGCAGGGCAGCCCATCACACGGAAAGGAAGGTGCTGCCATCACCCAGTGGGTGCCCTAGCTGCTCTGTATCTCGATGTGGAATACAAACAGCCAACTTGGACTGGAAACTTGAATAATGGCTTGTTGCCAATCTCCTGTTGCAGCATTTTCTGCAGGCAAAAGGATTGATAGCCATTGCCTGGACCTGAATATAGTATAGGGATTTTTTCTGGGGAAGCAGGAGGGTGCAGAGCTATGTGAACTGGGGAAGCTTTGGATCTTTATAGAGCAGAGGAAAGGCAGAGGGAGAGTTTAAGGTTGAGTTTAAGAGGTTAAGGTAAACATCAGTGTTACGGTGAAACAGGTTTCCAGAGGTGAAGCTGCCCTGTGAAAATGTATAGCACTTAGATTTTGAAGGCACCTCTTTTAGCAACTAAAGTAGGTACCCAGGCTCCAGCATGGCAGATCTATGTCCTTGGTTAACAACATAACAAGGGATAAGCAAGATTTATATATATATATATAAAATTACACAGATATATACATATATATATATATATATATATACAAACACTATCCACTATTGAGAATGCACTGTATTTGGGTACCTGTCTGTCTGGTGTGTGAATAGGAGCACACACTTGGCTGTGGAGATTCAGGGTAGATGTACACAGAAAGACTAGGGCAGAGCTGTGGCCCTGCCTTGGCACTGGGCAGAGGCATAGGTTGTCTGGGCACTAGAGGGAGGACAAACACCAGTGGTATGAGACCTGTCTCATAAAGTAAGTCCATAAGGCTGGCTACATGGTGCTGATGTGCTCTGGGTGTTCCAGCAGGAGTTTGTGCTCTTTGCAAGAAGGGCTGAGGATGAAGGAGGTGCAAGCGGCATAGATGCTCTTTGTAAGCTGGGCTCCCTTGCATGAGATGCAGGTTTGAGCTGCCCAAGGCAGCCTCAGAGGCTGGTGGCTGTGGCCATGTAGGCTGCAGCTCTCTGCTGGCACTGCAGCATTTTCAGCCTAACACCACCCCTGTCACTATTGCATTGAAGCCACTAAGCTCTCATTCGAGAGAAACGGCCCTCTTCACTTGAAATTTGTTCCATATTCCTTCCCTATTTCTAGTAATTTCCCTCCTGCCCCCAGATAATGATGAACACCAATGGGGGTCAGATTAGGCATGGGGTGAGGTGCTACCGCTCCTGTGCGAGGCTCAGGGTTTTGCTTCTAGTGTATTTTATAGCCAGTATGATTATGTGCTTACAGAAAACTGTAATCTTGTTGATGGTCCTTGGTAAAGTGCAGACTAGAAGCATACAAGAGAAATTTTTATCAGATTAAAGCCTGCCTTTATGCCCAGCTAAAGCAGAGAATCTCTTCCCATTTTATCAGAAGCATTCGGCTTTGCAAAATAGTCCCCAAAGTACCTAAATTACCTGACTTGTTTTGTGCCTCTCTGGTTGAGCTTCTAATGCCTGGGGACATTAGGTGCTTGGAGACTGTTTTGCTACTACCTAATAACACTTCGGGTCAATATGTTAGGAGATAAATTTTTGCAGTGCTAGTGGGCCTGATCCTCATCTCAAAGCTGATGGGAGCGTGGTTGGGGTTGCTGTATTGCTACAATCAGATGACATAGTGTGAAGGGAGAAAGCAAAGGCCTGCTGTTGAAACCCAAAACTGGGAACAGTCCAGCAGTTAAATACTGAGTGTACTAGTAAGTAGGTCACCATTCCAAACTGAAAGAGAACTTGAAAACAGACAGCTCCTATGCAGAGCACGGGGTGTCACCTACTAGATAACAAAGCTGAGAAGTAAAATCCCAGTCTGTATTTCAAGAAGTTTTCCAGATACTAGATATGCTGAATACAGAGGATTAATGATATATATGCCTCAGCCTGGCTTTCCCCATGGTGACCTGGGGAGTAAAGCCTCACCACAGGATGGTGCCCCTTGTGCCCTGGGTGGTGCTGGGGTGTGTGTGTAGAATATCAATGGGTGATGGAGACACCCCACTGGTCGCTCTTGCCAGATGATGGTGAGGACAGAGATGGATGTGGGTGATGGTGGCAGCGAGTGGAGCAGGTGAGGAGATGGCAGGTTCTTGGTGAGGGTGTGAGGAGCTCACCTCAAAGGCAGGAGGGGTGTACGACTAAAGCTGTTGGTACAGGAACTGAGAAAGGCCACTAGATCAGAAACCAAAGGAGCCAGATAGTAAAAAGCCCTGAGGAAGCAAACTGTAAGCAGGAGAAAGAAAAGAAAAGAAGGAAAAAAAAGAAAATAAAAAGAAAATAAAAAAAAAGAAGAGAAACGAAAACACAGTGGAGTTGAACCAGAGGCAAGGTTGTACGGAAGAGGTTTCTGCTGGTCAGGCTGTTAGTAGAATTGGGGTCTTGAATGGTCTGCAACAAATTATTATCACTGGCCCAGACCTTTTCTCTTGTATCTGCTTGTTTTCTATTGAAGTAGCCCCCCCTTGGTGCTAGTTTCCAGGAGGAGTCAGCTTTGTCTGATCTCAAGGGCACTCTGCCTTTACACAGGTTTTCCCTGCTGACCCCAAGTAGAGCAGCTCCATGGCAGCCGCTGAACTGCTGTGGGTTTGGGTTTTTTACCTTGGTGGAGAGCTGGGATTTTTGCTTCATTTTGCAGGATCTTCTGAGCTGTTGTAAACAGTGCAGATGTACCACAAAACAATCACCACACCTCTGCCTCCCACCTTTCTGCTCCACTATGGAACTGCGTAACTGCTGTGCCTGCCCACAGACATGGCCTGCATGGACACCTTCCCTTCCTGGGCCACAGTGTGTTACTCTGCAAGGTTTATGTTACCCATGCTGCAGGCAGCCATGAGATACAGTTTGTTTCTTCATTTTAAATGGCTGTCTCTGTATAATTAATTATCTGCTTACAGCTGAAAGGCTTTGAGCAAGGCAGGGCTGTGTTTCACACCCTGAGCACCACTGCATCACTGGTTCCTGCAGAGCCCAGAGCAAAACTTCCTATGCATGGATTCCCAGGCTGAGAACACAGCAAACCCACAGGGAGGAGGGGGGAAAGACATCCAAAGGTGCATCATAGGCCATGTGCCACCCATACCCTGCCCTACTCACCTGCCAGGCCTCCAGCTGCTGCGAGAGGTTCACCTTCTGTTGGATGGCATCCAGCAGCTGGCTGTTGAGGGACATCATGTCGATCTTGCACTTGGCCAGCTCCACCTCCACCGCGTTCTTCCTGGGGAGACAGTGAGAAACTGAGTGTGTTTCTCTTTTTATTTAAAAGGAAGTGTTAAACATATCCTTGAGGAGCAGTCAACAGTTTCTTTCAGTGGCAAGTCCCCAGGTGCTAAGCTGTTGATGTCCATTGTATTCTGGACAGCCTATTAATCTGAAGAGTGGGATGGAACCATAGAACCATTGTTACTACAAAGCCAGGAGGTTTCTGGTAAGCACACTATGAAGAATATAAAGAGATATTCAGATACACTGCTGCATAAGGAAAGATAATGTGCCTGGATCTGCCATTAAAAATAGAGTTCTAAAATGAGGTAGAATAATTACATATAAATATTTATTTCCTTTTCTTCTATTTACTTGTGCATGAAAAAGAAATGGCACATGCTAAAAACCAAAGGAGCTGTTGTCTGATCACTCGATCAATAAGTCACAATATGAAACAAACAAAACCCCTCAAGGAGAACAACTCTGCTTTCAGTTGGGACTGGGACTGAAGGAAGGAAGAAATGAAGGAAGCAAGTAGATCATACACAGGCTTTGTAAGAATGTCAGACTGTTAGAACTGTTTGAATTAAATGTTACGCTTTAAGGAAACCTCCCAGTTTTAATGGGGTTGTGCTGGCCCTTGGGAACACTGCTGCTGTGTTTCTTTCCAGGCATTTGGTGGCCACTGGGCATGTGATGCCATTACCCAGGTTGCCCAAAAGGTCCTGAGTGCCCAGTGACTGAGATGTTCCAGCTGCTACTGGCTAGTGGAAAGGAATTGTCCTCTAGGAAGAAGCAATTTCCAAAGCTAGGAAATGCTGCTGACCATGCTGGGAGCACACAGGTGAGCATAAACCTTAAATCTTCAGTTCACTGCTGTGTGATGGGAAACCATAACATGACATTCTGGGAACCATCTTTCCTTGCAGACATTTTCAGGAGAAGTAATAGCATCTTGATAACTGCAGCTAATTCATCACCTCCTAATAGCTCCCCTGTGCCCCCTGCAGAAGACCAGTTTGGAAATTTGTGGGTATTTTCCAGGTAGTGGTTGCTGAACACCTCCTATTATGTGATCCTATTTTCCTGTTGCTTCCTGTGTTGCCCAATTTCAGTTTCAAGCTAAAAATTTTCCATGCCAGATGTCTGCCTCAGACAGCGACTCGATTTCTGTTTAGAGTTAGGGCTTCTGTTTTGGAGGGGAGGAGGGCTTCAACAAAAGTGACTTAACCCTTGGGGTGTGAGGTGGGAAGCTTATCACGAGCCTGCTCAGTCTGTGGCAGGATGCTTTGATTTGTAGGAATGAGAAGCTCTTGTTTGCTTCCACTTTCTGCTCGTTAATCACCCGCCACTCACCCATGCACACTTGTCACGTCCCCCTTTCTCTGGACGCCCGCCACTCAGGACAGTCAGCTGTAAATATCAGTGCTTTGTCCCAGCAGGGTCATTAACCCCATGGAGAAGCTGGACCCTTTCACTCTGGCTGTGGGTTTGAGCACCTTAAATAGCCTTTTGTTGTGAAGCTCCCTATCCCTAGTCGGGTATTACGGAGGGTTTTATTGCGGCGGCAGCGCGTTGCCATAGCCACAGCAGCACCAGCAACCCACACGCACTGGAAATGTCAGAACCACCTCTCTGCACCCGGCAGCGCAGCTGGGATGCTCCTTATTTTTGCCAACAGATGGAGGTGTTACAGAGGATAGCAATGGGAATTTCACAGCCAGCTACACAGTTGAGAGCAGCACGGATGATTGGGTCACTTAAAAGACGAAGGGACTGTGCATGCTGATTTAGCTCCCCACATCCTGGGGGGTGCAATGCTTTTTGTGTTCCTATTCTTCATAAGGGCTTATTTGGCATTTCCATAAGGAGATGGGACTGGTGGTGTCCTGGCCCATCTGCTTATTGAAGAGATTATCACATGTATGCTTTCTGTGTAGAGCACAAAGGGATGAATGTTTCTGCCCCTCTCCTCAGGGCAAAGAGTGCTTAGGGCAGCGTGGCAAGCCCCAGCACAGAGCTGGGATATGGGGTAGCAAAACTGCACAGGTCTACAAGGAGGATGGGGAAATAAAGTGGGAGAATCCCAAAAGGACAAAAAGGGAATCACAGGACTGGAGCTGAAAAACAGGCCCTGGAACAGGGAAGGAAAGCAAGTGACTGGAGAAGTGGTTTAGGGAAGAAGCCCAAGCAGGGCTGTAAGGGGGATGAGCAGGAAAGCAGGGTGGTATGTCTGGAAGAGCAAAAGAAAAAAATATGACAAATAGGGTAGACCTGGTGCTTCCATTTGGTTCTCCAAAGTTGTCTCCTTGCTGTGACTAGACCAGTACTAGGGATGGCTAAAACGTGGTTCACAGCTGCCTCCTAAAGGGGCAGCTTTGGGAATTGGCATCTCCTGCCCTGCTCCCAAGCTCCTGGCAGCATTTCCTAATGCCAGTAAAGCCAGCGCTCACTCCATCCCTTTGTAACAGTTACTGAAATTCATGGAGGGTGAGAAACCCACCTGGAGGAATCTGCTAAGGCACCCCATAACTGCTAACCCAGCCTGGCTTTGGCTGTTGGTACCACTTACTTGGCAATGGCCTCATCCCGGTCCCTGATGGCCTGCAGGAGCCTTTCACTTGTCTCCTTGTCTTCAGCAGCACCTCGCAGCCGGTCCCGTTCCTCCTTCAGTGTCGTCATTTCTACACTCAGTAGCGTGACCTGTGGGTAGAGGGAGGGCATCAAATGCAGCATTGCTCAAATTCACCAAGAGTGGGAGGGGAAAGGGCCACATGGACTCATCTGGAGGCTGAGCTCCCCTGCTTGTAGAAGCTGTGTCTATTGGGACAGGGCTGTTAGTGCTGGTGCAACCCCCTGTGCAATGTGCCAGCTCGCTAGGGGATGCTGGCAGTGCTGGTCTGAGCAAGATGGGTCACCAGGACGGCCTCAGTAACATGCAGCAACAGCACTGAAAGCTGTGCAGCTATGCAGGGCAGGACCCACCTGCAACTTGGCTTTCTCTGTGGCATCAGAGCTGAAATATTGTCCCTAGCCAAGCAGTTTGTCTTGTCCATGCATTCTCCGAGTCTGCCTGTTGTACTCTGATCTTTCCAGAGTTAAAGTATTGCAAACATCATTTAGCAGCAAATAAGATATTTTTGGAGGGGGCCCTTGTGTCTCTTGAAGTAGTATGAAGCTGAAGACAAAGGATGTGAAAATTCCCTTTCACGCCATGGAAGGTGTTACTGGCACATCTTACAATTTTAATTAGACTTTAAAATATGTGCAGAGTGTTAAATAGTCTGTGAAATGATCTATCGCTTTGGTCCTGTGCAGAGTGAGTTAATAGGGTGTGAAATCATGCAAGGTTTGCATTAGCACAGCTTCGCAATATTTCATACACATTTAATTTCTTTGTCTAGGGCACACATGCTCTGTTACACTACTCCACCACCTGGAAACCCTTCCAGCATTTGACCCACCTCCTTTCTCTAAATGCAGCTCAGTAGTGCTTGGATCCTCAAAGAAATCTTTAAATAGAGGGCAGTCAGTCAGAAAGGGCTCGTCACATCAGCGGCATGGGAGGATCTGCTGTTGGCACTGCATGGCTGGTTAGAGGGGTGTAGAAGCACCCTGTCTGTGTGCAGAGGCTGCCCGCTGTGAGCTGGGGCTGCAATCCCTTGCACTGCTCGAGCCGTGCCCTCCTGCAGCCCAGCACAGGGTGCACCTCAGAGCAGTGATGTGATAGTAGTGGTGGGAACTATTTGCTGAGGATTTCTACTGAGCACAGGGGGCAGTGGATCAAGAGGCCCAGCCATTGTGTTTGGCGCTAGGTTTGGGGTCTTAACTGGTTTTGTCTGTTTTGGGTAAGAATGGGATGACACACACAGAGGTAATTCCTGTCTCCACCTTGCTCTCAGGCAGGAGCAATGAATGTGTGTGGTGCTACAAGGTTCCAAAAGCCATTTAGGAGTTCCCCTTTTGTTGTATCAACACCAGTGACAGTGCAGAGGGGTGTGGAGGCAGCAAAGAACTGCTGCCTCCCATGGACCAGACTTCCATGTGCATTGATGTTCTTTAGTACTGAACTGAAGACAACATTGCCTTTATGGTAAGGCTGGGCTATGGGCAAAAGCTGCAGGAGATGTACTTGTTGCATGAAGCTGGAGTGCTTCTCTGAGAGCAAAGTCTGCTGCATTTGTAGTAATGTCTCATCTTTCTCCATATAACACAGAGGTGTGAAAAGAAAGCAGAGCTGCCGTCTTCCCTTTGCTCCCTAGATATTCAAAGCTCTGGTAGTCAGCGACCCCTAAAACCAGAAATGGGGGTCCAGACTTGTGATCCAGAGCAGATCCTTTGGTCCTTCCTGGATGGGGAGTTTGGGAAGATCAGACACAGCAAAGAACAACCAAGTGCTGCTCCCTCCTGGTGACCTATAGAAGCCCCATGTGTAAGGAGGTGCTATATCCAGACAAGCAGGCTGGTGTACAGATGATCACTCAAGATCTGTGAATAACCCCCTAACAGTCTCTGTTAGCATAGCTACATTGAAGTGATTCCTCCTCCATCTCAGATGTGTTTAAGGACTATGGCAGCACCACTAGAAGAATGCCTGGGCTCATGGCTCACTGAGGACAGAAGTTTGGACTCTCAAAGGTGTCTCTTGTGGTGGATGGAAGGGCAGGTGGCAGGGCTGCTCCCTTGCTGCAGTCTGCCTCTAATCAGCTGCTTTGTCACCAAGACCATTTCCATCCTCATACACATGCAGCCATCACTGCAGGGGTAGTTAATGATGCTCTCTTTTTGCTTTGGTCCCATGGTGGGAGCTCCCTTAGCCCTACACAAGGCTGTCAGACCCAGGTTGTGCTGACTTCCTCAACAGGGATGTGTTTCCTTTTTTCTTCCCCAAAGAAGCATGGCAAAAGTGCAGTGCAGCTCCACTGGCAAGATCAGGCAAGGGTGTTAACCCCATT
This sequence comes from Pezoporus flaviventris, assembly GCF_033815535.1. Lineage (NCBI taxonomy): Eukaryota > Metazoa > Chordata > Aves > Psittaciformes > Psittacidae > Pezoporus > Pezoporus flaviventris. The sequence continues at coordinate 3,929,813 of NW_026892589.1, read as the reverse complement.
CCCTCCTCCGATGCAGTTAGTGCCGCAGAAGCAGCTGTGCTTGAGGCTGCTGCTACTGTGGCCTTGGGATCCCCTCCAGTGTTTGGAGACGTGTCCCTGAGACAGGGATTGCAGAGCTTCTCCTTGGGTGCCTGTCTCCATTTGCTGCTTTTGGCATAGGACCTCAGACACAGGCGGTGCTGCATTCAGTGCAGATGCAGTGTGATTCTGTGCTTCAAGTGTGGTGTTGGTTTTGGGGCTGGATCTTTTATTGCTATTGTTAGCCTTAGGTGGTTCCTGTTGGCCCTGGGGTGCTACCTGGTGCCAGATCAAGATTCTCTGGTGTGTATTTATGAGGGTTTGTGATGCTGCTGTGGAGGAGGCAAACCTGCTCCATACACAGCAGAGCAGCACACAAAGTTTTGGCACCAGGTTTAGCAGTCTCCCTCTTTGTCCTAAATCTTCCTGGGTTATCTATCATGTTGATCTCTTCTATGGAAGGTATGTCTTGGAGGCTGAACCCTAGTGTTACAGGGTTACATGTAAAGTGTGCGAATTGCTAACCTGGCTGTGCAGTCGCTGCAGTTCCTCCAAACTCTGCCTCAGTTTCCCCCGTTCTCCCTCCATTAATTCCCTCAGGGCTCGCGAGTCCTCGCTTGTTCTCCTGATCTGTTCCTCTAAGGCATCATCGTCGCTTCGTCGAGAGCTCTGAGAGCGGGAGAGAAATCTCTTGCTCAGGTTTCACTTTAAAAAAGGCAAGTGCATTATTTCTGTAGAGGTTTGGGATGAGGGAGACTAAACAAGGAAGAAGAAAACTTGAATGTGACTTTGGTAGAGTTTCAGTTTTGCTCCCATGTGCCTTCCCAGGGGCAACCTGCAGCAAGCTCTGTCACCTGGGCAAGGGGACATGCACAAGCCAAGGTCTCTCTGTGCCCCCAACTTACCGTGGAGTCTGCCCCATCCAGCACATTTTGTATCAGTCTTTTCAGCTCGCTGAGCGCTGCCCGTAGGCTGCCGGCTGGAACATCTTTGGCTGATGATGTTTCTGAAGACTCATCCATGGAGGAGTCTGTAGAGACTGCTGAGTCTGCACTGTCGTTTCCTCTGAGATGGGAGCAAAGATACCGCACTTGGCAATATGCTTCCCAGAGCTGCAGCCTCAGCTGGAACAAGAGAGCCTGACATTAGCCTGGGACATCAAGACCATGGAGATCCTCCTTCCACAGTGAAGTGAGGATTGCCAAACCTCACAAATACTTGTCTAGCTTGCTATGCTGGTTTCCAAATGGAGGCAGAGGTTTACTTTCAAATGGTGAAAAAAGTGATGATACCAGAGCTGAGACCATAACCCCAATTGTCTGGTTCTTGGTTCAGCTCCAAGTCCAGATCAAATGCATTAAACTCCCTTTCCCTCTGGAGTTGGTCACACAGGACCGCAGGCTTTCCCAGGGGTACGAGGGCAAATACCTGTTCTCGTTCTTGTTCCAGCTCCTCTGCCTCCATGCTCTGCTCTATCTCAGACAGCAGGGATGTGCTGGTTGTGTTGAAGTTTTGGAGACTTCTCTCCTCACTGAGCTCTTCTACCTTGCCCTGCAGCTGCCGGTAGGACAGACGCACCTCCTGGAGCTCCAGCTGGCTTTGGTGCAGCTTGCAAAGAAAATCAAGGAATTCGTCAAGGAAGTAAGGTATTGGTGGAGGTGATATAGACTGGATGAATCCCTTGGTTTGTGAAAGAGCTGAAGGAGGAATGAGTGTCACAAAAAGAGGATTTCCAGCCAGGAGGAACATACTCTTGGCTGATACTGCTCTTTATTGGAGCTTAATAATCTCCAAATGTCATTAGACACAGTTTAAGCTCCAGAATATCCTGAAAGATAAAAATATCAGGTTAATCAGAACTAAAATGAGGAGCGTTGTGAAGAAGTTGGGACTCAGGTAAAAAAAAAATGCTGAAAATAACACAGCAGGAAGTGAATCCAAAAAGAAAAGTAATACAGATGTGGTTTAAAAAATCTATATGTGTATATAAATACAAATATATATATGAGAGAGGGACAAAACAATTCAGGGCTGTTTGAAGAGCTGGGATCCAGTGGTTATCAACCTACAGAAAAGAAATGGAAAACTCTTGCTCTCTCCTAAGATGTCTGAAGCCACAGAGGTGCCAGCTTGTTCTCCAGGGAGCAATGTTTAGTGACACAGCTGTGAGCACCATGGGGCTTGTTGGGAAACCATCTGAGCAGTGAGAGCTACAAGGGCAGTCACTGCCCTCATTTCCCCCGCACACTGACCGACTCGTTCGCTCAGATCTCCCTCCTAAGCTGCTCTGCTGTCAAGATGCTCCATTGTGGCTCCTGTTATCTGTTCCTGTGGAACAGACCCTAACTAACACCCAGGGCCTTGCTTGCTGCCATGCTTACATGAGCCATTTTATTCTTCTGGCTGTTTTGTCTGTTCCCAGTTCCTGATTATCTTTCTGGTGAGTTTTCCCCCAAACCGTATCTTTTACTCCAGTTCCCCCCCTCTTCCCTGTGCCATGGCTGCCTCCTCACCTGCAGGTCCTTGTCATGGCTTTGTCTCTCCAGGATGAGGACTCGGTCCTGCAGCTCCTCCACGGTTCCCTGGAGCAGGTCATTCTCCTCCATCATGGCACTAAGGCGATGCTCCAGCTCCCGCTTCCTGTCCGTCAGCATCTTGATCTGTGAAGGAAAGAGGTGGTGTCAGACCCTGCACTTTGCAGAGAGGCGTGAAATCAACTTCCCAAGACAGAAATGAAACGGCAAAAAGCGTAAGTATGCACATACGTATTCTGTAGCTGTATGAAAGAAACTGTATCTGTGTGTGTGAAATGACAGGCAGAAATGACCAAACAGATTAGGTGGAGACCAGCCCTGCCCACCCCTTGTACCTTAAAACTTTTTAAGACTGGGCAAAACTAGTTACTTTTGCTGGCTGGTCCCTGACTGAGCATGGTGGCATTTTCTCCTCTATGGGAGCCCCACAGGGCTGTGCCACAGCACTACCCGTATGCTTTACTGAATAGCTGCATGTTCACCAAGTCCTCACCAGGGACTTTTCTGTCTTTTTGCTTGTGAAGACTCCTTTCTATGCCATGCTTATTTTTAGCCTCATAGTGATCAGTTGCCTTTAAAATTGGTTCATTTCTTTTAATTGTCAAGGGCAGTGATTTCAGGTGGTGAGGGACAGTGTGCCAAGCAAAACCTCTGTGATTCAGTTAGCTGGGAACAGTGCACAGGATGAATCAGCACTAGCCAAGGTCACTTATTGTTTAACCAAGAAAGAGGAGCCTTTTCCAGCATGCACAGGACCACTGGGGGCTGGGCATGCCAGTTACTAGTCCAGTATAGCTCTAAATATTCCCTGTGGCCTCCTTTTAATTCATGGACCATAGATGAATTCAGCAACTTCCCAGTGGAAGGCCTCTTTGGGACCTTCTGTCTCTGCTGCTTTCCAGTTTGCTGGGAAGATTTGGCTGCATGAGGGAATATTGGCAAAATGTGTGGACTTGCTGTTTCTGCAGGGTAAAGGCTGCTGTAGGTATTGGAAAGCTGCTCTTAAGTGACTAATGGTTTCTGACATGTCTCTTCCCACCACCATTATGATTTGTGTGGGTTGGAGAAAGGGGTTCAAGAAAAATAAGAGGCATAATACAGACATTGTACTGAGAGTTCATATTTGGTATCCAAACCAGTAATGAACACCCTGTGAATGCCCATATAACAGAAAAGGCATTGCTCTGCCATAGGCATAGGGCATGGGAAGGGCATAGGGGGAAAGGGATTTAGAAATAAAGAGATGTAACGAGGCAAGGTGAGGCATGCACAGTGACAGGCATGCATGGTAAGAGCTATGCACACGCGGGCAGCCCCTTTTGAGCCTCCATACTTACTTCAAGGACCTGCTGCTCCACACCAAGGGGAGGGGAGGAAAAGGCGAGGGACCAGCAGGGAGCAGGAGGGAGGGGGAGAAAAGAAGAAATTGAGAAATTTTAGGAAAAGCTCTTCCAGACAGCTTATAAATGAAAGTAGTGGTCAGGTGGTAGAGTTGGACATCTTCTGACCACCTAGTTCCTGCCTACGTGGGTCTCAGTGACCCCTGTCAGGGAAGAGAAGAGGAAGGAAGGAAATATCATTCCTGCTAATGTCCCAGAGCTAAAGCAGCTAGGAGCTCCTTGCTTTCCTATGTGCATGGGCTGGAGGCAGGAGAGGATTCCTGCTTTCCCTGCAAGCATGAGAAACAGAAGAAAGAAAAACCCTTGCAGTCCTTCCTTTCCAACCGTACCCTGGAGTTTCATCTGTACTGGGCAGCAGCTCTGCAGGAGCACTGCCATGGTTTATCTGCTGGAAGATCCTTCTAATCCATCCATCCATTTTGAAGGCATGCTTGTGGCCAAAGCAGCAGTGGAAGCTGGCCTGTGCCACCCCAGCCTGGGTTGCAGCAGAAGTTCTCACTGGGGGAGTCCTTTTCCCCACAGCTACCATCCTTCTCTTTGCTCCAACAGGCAGGGTTTGTTTCCTCAGTTCAGAGGGGTTCTCTCCACAAGTTAAAACTCCTTTTCAGGGGACAAGACGGAGTGCAGGTCACTCACCTCGGCTTGGAGGCTTTCGAGCCGCACGATGTGCTGACTGCTGGAGGAGTTCTTCTCCCGAAAGTCCTCCCGGAGCGTGTGGACCTGCAGGGAGAGCTGCCTCTCCACCTCTGACGCCTGCAAGGAGACAACCAGATGGTGTTACCCAGGGGGTTGTCCCGTAGAAAGCAGTTATCTCCTGCAGCCCATTGAAAGATCTGCCCTGATATGACTTCTCCATGAGCCCCAGTTTTGGCAGAAACTGAAGCCTGCACAGTTTGGGTGAGGGAAAAGCTCATCCTGGACAGATGCTGAAGAGAGCAGTTATGTGGATTTTTCCCTTGGGGCAGCCAAGGGGACGCAGCCCATAACTTTATTCCATTGCAATACAGCATGACTCCTTTGTCCTACGGGAAATTCAGTTTTCCTCAAACAGCCTAGTTGGGGTTGAGGAGGAGACCAGGCCACTGGCAAAGGTGAGGGGAGCCAATCCTCATGCCCCCAGCAAACACAACTAATAGATTTATACTTTCTAAACCTCTGAACATCTCTGGCACAGCTCTAAAATAACAAGTGCTCTTTGCCTCTGATTTCTGGCTCCCATCATGGCCAGAAGGAGAAGCATCCGCTCCACATGACTGTCAGGGCAGGATCGCTTGCAGAGGGCTTGGTCCTCTTTCCCATTTCGAGGGAGGAATGCCCCATTTGTGCAGGGTGGTTTGAGGACAGTTTGAGGCCATTCCTACCTGCAGGATTCGAGCTGCAGACAGCCCCTGTAAATGACAACTTAGACACATTGACTACTCTCCAGACAGCTTTATAGCTGGTTTTTGCATGGTGAACACACTTGTTTAGGCTTGTAAGAGAACATAAGGTTTTTATGACAAATCCCTAAGGAGACAACACAAATGGATGATTTTCTATTTAATTAGCCTCCATCAGGTTCCATTACACTCTAGGCACAGACCTCCCTTTTGGCAGGTTAGCTGGAAGTGAACTGATCTCCCTCAAGAGGTGGCATGCTAGGGGCACAGACAGAGCTGTATGTCCAATGGCAAGGGCCATCAGTGGCCACAGTGCCTTAGACAGGGAGATGAGACAGGAGGGAGGGGTGGAGACAAGAGAAAACCTGCATTGGGGTCAGCAGCTGTGGGCAGGTTTGGGAGTGCATCCTTATGTCTGGCAAACGTGGGTCAGGATCTGACTTGGGGTGCTCTGGCTGACAGGGAGCCCACGTTGTCAGCTCCACCAAAGGGTGCAGTGACCTTGCTTCAACAGCTTGTGACCTGAGGAATAAGGACACAGACCCGGCCTAAGCTGCCCTCAGAGGCAACACTACCCCCTTTTAAAAATAGTCCCTTACTTTGCACACTCTGCAGAATGCTCCAAATCAGAAGCAAGAGGTAAAAGGCTGTTCCAGCTCCATCAAGTGGAGGAAACTGTGGTTGCCCCAACACAGCTTGCTGCAGGGGCAGCAGAAGGCAGAATCACAGCCACAGAAATCAGTCAGGTTCTCACCACTGGCTTCTGGCATGAGAAATGGCTTTCAAAAATAAGAAATAATCTTGTCTACCGATTGGTTTTTAGTTCCCTTCTTATCCTGGATTAGCATAACTGGCCTTTTCCCTTTCTTTAAAGCTTCATATCAGAGGCTGTTGCTTATCACCTTCACCTCATTTATTTAATAAAGCTTCCTAGCACAGGCAGAGTACACAAAATATAATGATGGCACAGCACTATAGGAAGGGGTTGGTTATTTTTCTTCCCTTAAGCAGCTATAGATTTCAAAGCATCCTGAGCAGCTATTAATTGGTGACACTAAGGAAGATAGATGGATTGTGCTTATTTTGAATGATTCACTTGCTTTTGTAAAGACTGCCGAAACATCTTCATGCTGAAATACTCCGCAGGAGCTGTCAAGGATGAAGAAGCACCAGATGAAAAGCACCAAGGGATTTTGTCTGCAAGATGCTGACCACACTCCCAAGGAGCAGAAGTTGTACCAGCTGAGGTGACGCACCAATATTTGATGGTTAACTGCATAACTTATATGCAAGAGCAAGTCTATGTACAGACAGTATAAATGTACAATATAGCAGTAAGAAACAAGGGAGTATTAATGGCACTGTAAAAATCCCTGCTAAGACAATATATAGCTGCTCTTGCTAGTTCTGGTCCCCATGCTCAGACTGGAGCAGGCAAAGGAACGGGCTGCAAGGGTGATCCAGATCATGGCAATTCTGTTATATGAGAGGAGACTAAAAAAGGATGGCTTGTTTTATCTCATGCAATGAATGCTGAGAGAGGTCTCCCTATAAATACATCATGTAGAAGCACACAGAAGGGAAAAGCTCTATTTAAGCAGAAGTACAATTTTGGCAGAGAAAATGATGTGAATAAACTGCGTAAGAGTATGTTAAGGCTGGGAATAGGAAGATTTCTACGTTTCCAAGGAACTGCAATAGGATTCCTTCTCCTCCACCATTACAGTAGGCGAAATGGTAGCAAAAATTAATTCTGTGATGGAGCTGGATCACTTTATCATGCAATTTCTTCCAGAGGGCTGCTTATGACAGAAGGGAAATGAATTGACCTCAAAGGTCCTTTCTGGTACTAGACTGCTTGCAGTACTATAAGGCTTGTATTCACCAGCTTTAAATCACCATCTGGAATTTATCTACTTGCTGCTTAGCTTACATGCTCACACATCTTATTCCCAGTTATAGCCCACACGGAGGGAAGAAAGCATTGTTAGCATTCAGGGCCTAAAGCAGACTGGATGTTACAGTGTCATCTCAGCATGCACCATTCACATCCTATCTCATGCTGCAGAGTAAAGTCAAACTAATACGTTCTTTAGCCTCATACAGTGAAGAATACCCTCTCTGACCAGCCATTTAACAGAAGTAAACAGAAATGACTGTATCAAGTGTTTCCCTCCATAGGAGAACAAGAAAAAGTCTTCATCCAGTTCTTCTAGGTAGGGAAATGGCTGATACCTTTAGTATAACCTTTGTAAAGATCTGATTTTTCATAGATTTGAGACAAAGTCTTCTGAACTGAGCTATGGTTATGGAAACATGCTTTTCATGCTACATTTGTTTCAGAGGTTATTAATACTGCTGTCAAAATACCCTTTCTAATTGATTATAAAGTCTAGACTTTAACATCAGTTTGCATTATTTTATAGAAAGACACTTTGACAGTGTCCAGTACTTGTCAGGTTTTATGGCATATTTTCATATGACATCTACTTGGGTTCTCCACACTGCTGTACATGTGTGCATGTGTACATGTTTGTTTTATGCCATGAACTCCCTGCTGATTGTTTCTAATGTGCTCTTTTACTTAATGTCATCAGAAGATGTAACCTTCTATCTACATTTTCCCTTTATTGCTCAAATAAGATATGGCTTTTCTTGAATTGAAGCGAGTTTCTTCTGCCTCAGACAGTTTGGCTCCACTCTCATTATGCAAACATTAGGGCTTTCTCTTCCCATCAGTGTTCTCCTAAACATCAAAAGCTAAAATCTTTCGTGGATATGTCAATGATTTAGTGATGCATTGATTTCGCTCAAGAGAAGTAATATCCTTTCCAGAAAGGCAGACATGTATTGCCCAGCATCACAGCTTTGCTCTGTAGTTAAGAAAGAATTAATTTCCTGGTTATAGGCAAATTAGCCAGCACAGCCACCAGGCAGAGTTTGAAATGGATCTGCCAAAGCATAGACATCAATTCACAATTACATATATTCAATCAACTGTGAGTTTTGTTTTCTGGGCTTCAGGCAAGGTTTAGATGAGATTTGGGCAGTGCAAGAAGAAAGGAAGAGCAGGAGGATGTTTTGGGCTCCACTCTAACTAAAGGTTCATGTTCATTGCAAACCTGATTCAATTTCTCTCTTGATTAATTCTGAAGTGTTAAAAGACACAAAACTGTGTAAATATTTGGCAGAAACATATGGCTTTCCAGTTATAATAACTCCATTTTAACATCTGGAATATATGGGCATAAAGAAATCATAGAATTGCCAAAAAAGTAAAGCTTAATCAGGTTTTGCAAGTCAAATTAAGAAGCAAAGTAAAGGAGGCTTCAGACATAAAACACTATGAAGAAAGATAATCATCGAATCAATCAAATCAATAAATGTAATTAAATTAGAGCTCTGACACTCCTGTGAAGAGGGGATCTTTGCAATGTTTGGGACAGACTGTGAGAAATGAAGAGCCTGTAGGTTGGTCTCATTCAAAAGAAAACCCTCTTTTGGGAGAAGGTTTGCTAAATAAGGCTAACTGCATACAAAACATGCAGTGAAGTCATGTCAGAAAGGAGAATAGAAAAAGTTTAATAGACTGTAGCTGGGTGAAGAAACCAATGTTTCCATATGATTTACTTCTACAAACACGATGATTCAAATTGAACAAAGGATAGTGAAGATTTTCTTGCCTAAAATAGCCAAGAAAGAGAAGTCCTAATTAGTGCTAAATTTGTTACACTCAGGAGAGTGTGCTACCCCTTTTATTAATTTGCTAATAGCTGAGTTCAAGGGACTCCCTGTTCCCACTGTGGTACCATTAACACTTCACACCACTAATCACTGCTTCCCTTGGCTTCAGGTTCCTGGATTCCCAGCTCTTCTTTGAGAGGAAAATATATTTGGCTACTGAAACGCAAGCAAAGGAGGAAACAACAAACACGTTGCTTTAGAATGACCTATTTTGAACATACATTAACCTGGCTGCTGAGTGAAGTCCTGGAGGATGGGGACTGCTGCCCTGCTATGGCACTCCAGAACCCACTGGCAGTGGCAGGAAGCCTGGTTTCCTGGGATAGCTGACCCATGCCAGGAAAGAGGTGAGGCCATGGCTGTTTTCCAGCCCTTGGCACGCCGGCACCATAAGCAACCATTTATATCTTGCATACCTGGAGGTTGCCCAGTTTGAGAACCTTTGAGAGCTTTTTTTTTTACCAAAGCTTTTAATTCAGGTCAACTTTAAATTGTTATTGAAAGCATTAGTCTATCCAGGGAAGTGCTTATGAAGCAGGGGTGGACTAGATGATCTCCAGAGGTCCCTTCCAACCTGAACAATCCTATGATTCTGTGAAGAGTGGCACTTGCCACTAGTCACATTTGAATGGCTTCATTTACCATTAGGGGAATCTGAAGTAGAAACAGTGACTGGAAAATGGTTGGCCTGGTCACTGCCAAGGACAAGGATTAATAATGATTCTGCTGTAAAGTGGTGAGGGGACGAGGATGGAGCTGTACTGAGCGTGTACATCACCTGCCCTTGCTGTGTTGTGACAATGCCACTTTGATTTTGGTGTGAGGAGATGCTTTTGTAGTTGATATCAGTGAAGTCTGTGAAGGGTGTGCAATGAGTGTGTATTTGAATGACAATTCTTAAACACACATTTCACCAAGGCAAGGGGTGGAATTTATTGCGTGTAGGTGTGCAGGCAGTGGGGCTCGCAGGGACCAGCAGCACTGTCACCATCTCTGCCAAATAATGTGGTGGGGCTGAATCTTCCTCTCCTTGTCTCATCCCTTGCTCTGCTAGTGCCCAGGTGTGGGGAAATTTAACTACACAAAGTCTGTAGCAGCTTGGTCCTGGTGTGAGAGGGGGTCACTGCCTAAAGGAGTTGTGTGGAAAATGAGAATTCAGGAAACTTGCAACATTTCCAAGGTATTTTGGTTGTAAATATCCACCAGAGACCATGAACATTGATCCCATGGAATACTTTTAGTGAAAACAAAAATGATTTTTAAGACTGCAGAAGTGCTAGGATAGTGCTATGTAATATAAACCCATTACGTATCCAGTAACTGTAAGCATACTGGCGAGTGGATTAAATACCAGTAGCCAGAGTGAGTATATCTGCTCAGCTCTTGCAGCTAAGATTTACTTAATACAGGTTTCTTTCTGCTCAGGAACCATCTCTGCGACCTGCCACAGCTCCCGTCAGCGCACTCCCTGGTGCTCTTCTTGTGCTTCTCAGCTGACTGCTGCTTGGTTTAGGTAAGATCTGCGACGTGGCCATGTTAGGGACATGCAGCATCCAGCCTGAGGTGTCCTCCCTAGGGCCTGGCACTGAGTCATACACCTGTGTGGAACTGTGAGCACACTGTCTCCCTGTCTCCATCACCTTTTTCAGTGCAATTCAGGCAAATCGTATCTGGTGTTTGGTGCCTTTATACCACACACCTTCACAGTCAGCCACCTGCAATGATGTTTATACCCTTGCAGGTCTCCTCCTGGTTATTCCTTCTCTCTTCTTATTCAGAGGATCCAATAAATCCATATTTGCTTAGACAGAAGGGTTGGATTTTGTAGCACGATGCCTGACCTCCTTTGTTAGAGCCATACAGGCTGATGAGCCTTCCCTCCAGTGGAAAACAGGCTGACGTTGTAGAGCACAGGCCGACTGGATTGGTTAGCGTGGTCCTGTACTGACAACATGGCAGGTGGACAAAAGAGGAAACAAATGAACATTTTCTTTAGCACAAAGTAGGCTTGTCAAGAAGAAAGGGAACCAAAGATCTAAAGGATGAGGATCCTTAATTGCCAAAGCAAGGAGTCTGAGTAATGGAGAAAGGCACTGGAATTACTCTTTTATAAGCATCAGGCTGGGGACACACTACTGATGGGAAAAGTCTCATGGCTGTAGCATTCAACCTATTCTGAGAGGCCTCTGAGACAAAGAACAGCAGTGGCATCTTACGCTAAGATCTGCACTACTTCACAGTCATTTTGGCAACACGATACTTCAGTGCTTGTGTGAAAGTGAGAATTCTTTGTTGCAGATCTGTTCCCCCTGCCCATCTGTAGCACAAGTAGGAAATGCTTAGCATGTCCTTTGACCTCACTCCTATTTACCTGAGCTTTAAAATAAAACAAGCTAAGAATGTGAGTAATTTCCTCTTCACACACCCCTGTCATGCAGTGGGCTCTTGCGGATGGCAATGAATTGATGCCACATCAGCTCAGATGTCTCACATCTGAGAGGCAGAAGCTCGTGAGGGAGCTGGCTATAATAATAGAGACCAGGGGACACCTGATTTTCATTCTGTGTATGGCTGGGCTTGCACCTGCCCACTGAGGTGAAGAGTTAGAGTGGAGATGTTTAGGTCCTTGGTGGAAAATTCCACGCAACCTGAACCTGCTCAGCCTGAAGCTGCATTTTCTGTTTTGGGGGTGAAGTTCTTGCACTGGCTGACTGTTTGCTTCCCATGTTTCCATGGCTGGTGGGCTGCAAGTGCTGCTGAAGGTAACTGCTGTTAATACTCAGCCATGTTACTTTTTTATTTCCAAGTGTCCTTGAAACATGGTTTTAATGGAGATGGTGAACTTTTGTAGTGTCATGAAGCAAGGCATGAAAGAGTTGGAGCAGATAGCGCAGAAAGCAGATAGTCAGGAGGTTTCCTGGCAATGTAATTGTTCTTTTTCCCCTTCCTATAAGGCTAGCTGATACATGAGAACCAGTTTGCAAGGCAAATACCTGAATGCTTTGGCAAAGAGCTTAGGGGACTGAATGCAAAATGGTGGTCTTCATCTTGTTTTTCAGTAGGTGCTCAGATAACTGTTTGGCTCAGGCCAAAAGCCATTAGTTTAGGCTAAATCATTTTATAAGATTAGGAGCAGCTGTTTAGAGCAGAAGAAAAGGCAGCTGTGTGCCATATGGGGGCAACTGTTGCCGGATGTAATGTCTCCAGGTTCATTGTTTGAATGAAAGAAATAGCTGCACAGGTGGATGTGGGTTATGCACATGTTTTAGGAGGTGCTCAAGCATGAGCCTCCCTTTTTTTGTGATTTATTCTTGACCTAAGCATTTGGCTCTTGTGGAGAGGAAAATACAGTGTATGGAAAAATGAGTCAGCCTGCTTCCTGTGGGAGGGACTGCCGGAGGCTTGCTGCTTTGAATGCTGCAATAAATTAGCACTGGAGATAACTCAGAGGACAAAGTGTGCCTGGAGGACATGGGATGCTAAGTAGTGCACCCAGTGGCTCTTGCTCTCTGTATGCAAATTCTGCTTGCAGAAGAAGAGTGGGAGATGAGACAGCTTTGCACAGTGGCTCCCAGGGCTGGTGTCTGAAGGGCTCTGAATGGAGCTGAGTATGGGGATTGTTAGTAGCAGTTTGGCTCCTGGTTGTTGAGAAAGAATAGGGCAATAAGATGTAACACTAGCAGACTGGTCTAGTTCTGTGTAGATGCTGCTCATGACCTTGAATGAAGAAGTTGTTCCTCGGCACTTCAGTTACCTATCTGTAAATGGAACTGGAAGGGCTTGTGTCTTAAATAATCAAGTGTGGTGATGCTAAGTGGAGGCGAGAGGAACCACTGCATTAATGTCAGGGGAGTGCAGTGCGTGTCCAGTGTGTTGCAAGGAGTCTGGGACCTTCAGGTTAAAAAGTCTGCTGCCCGTTGCCACTTCCCCCCCAGCCTCTCATGTGTGAGACTGCAGTTTCTGAAGTTTTGCCTTGACCTAGCAGAACCCATATGCTGTGAAAGCTGGATGGTCTGTGTTTTGCATCAGTAAGTTCAGTGGTCTGCTCTCGTAGATAACTTCTAATGCATTTCTAAGGCTTAATTTCCATGAATAAGTTATTCTTCCCTGACAAAAAGCACATTTTATCTTGATAGAGCATTTTGTCCAAGTTACCTTTGATGTGGGTTTTTAATCCAGAGTTTTTGAGCTCTTTCCTACTTGAGCTAAAGGATGAAGGATATTTCTTCCAATAAATTCCTAGTGAGCTCCAAATGTGGGTCAGGTGATAGCCTGATGAAATACAAAATGCCGGACTAGGTTAGAAATAGCTGAACTGGAAACATGAAGACTTAACCTGGCCATTAAAACCTCCTGCAAAAAGAAGCAAAAGCTTATGGTGGTGGTGGCAAAGAGAAACGTAACACCCCCTCCTGCTCTGAGTCTTTGCTGTCTTCCCCTGGAAGACACAAGTCAGGACAGGCAATCTCTATCCTTGAATTTATTCTTTTATGAAGTTGTTTTAGTCTAAGGCTTCAAACCCGGAGGTGTTCAGACTCAAATGTCTGTGCCTGGAAGCAAGAGACAATAATTAAGCTTCTTGCAGTCTCTTACTCTGGCTTTAAGCACTCAATCTCCTTTATTTCAAAGAAAATGAACTGATTTCTACTGAGGATAGCTAATATGTATTGGCAGGCTAGGAGCCCTGGCTGCTTTTGAAATCTCCGTCTATACAGCCTGTTAGCTCAGAATATACTCTTTTAGGATTTAATAGTAGCAATACACAAACCAAAAGCTTTCCAGTGTATGCAGACCTAATGCTCAAACTTACACTTACATGTCTGACTGTGTAAAAATACTGGTGTCTATTCCCATACTTGTGAAATGAGTGGATGCCAAAAAAGATGGTGTAAAATTTGTGGAACTGGCTTAAAATATATTAATCTCTCTCAGCAAGCCTTCAAGATAGGAAGCAAGAAATCCTAAAATGTAGGTGTATACATAAACTTTATGGTAGACTGACCCGGGAGATGTTTTATTGCTTTTAAGTCCCTGCCAAGTCTGACTCCCAGTAACTTCCATCAGGTTATTTCTTAAACACAGCACTGATGTTTGTTCACTTCTTTCACAACTCAGTGGATTTGGTTCAAAACCAGAGGAGGAAGAACTAAGAAGTCTTTCTTTTTTTTTTTTTTGCTGTTTGCCTTGACAGAAGCAAGATAGAAGATGTTCTGTGCAGAAAGCTTATTTCTCTTTCGAACTTGTAACTCCTTTCTGTAGAACATAAGGAAACCTAAACCCTATAGTGAACATTGCCCAGGGTGGGAGCTGCAGCTTCAAATTATTCCATTAAAGCTTTCTCTTCACTAAATGTTTTTCTCACTGATAGGTGCACTATGGTCAGACATTTAAAGTGAGTGCCATCAAGATGAGCAAGTTCATCACGAAGTTGTGGGGGAAAAAAACCCACACCACTCACAACCCCCCTCTGGCAGTACATGACCATCACAGTGCTTAAATAAAAAGATCCAAATCTGCTTTCTTGAAGGATTTTTCTGGCACTGTTAGGTACATTTTACTTAAAAATATTTCTTTGTGAGCAATATTTGATCTGATTCTAAACACCACAGAACTGTGCTGGACACCTTCAGACAAAAAGCTTCTAGATATACTGCTTAACTTAGCAATACTTCTTCCTGTTCTTCAGCAGCCTCCAGCTATTCCTGAATTGCTCTCCCTTGTTGGCAGCATAAAAAGATCTGTTTATAGCATAAGGTCTTTGGAGCAGACTTGGAGCACAAGGCAGACCTTGCTCTTGGTGTGATTGCTGACAAAAGATAATTACAACGTGCTAGTAATAACACCTGAGCACTCTGATCTGCTAAATTCAAATACAGATCTACACTTTGTATATTACCATATGTAGTAAGTACACGAACACTTGTTTCCCCTCAGCCCAGCTTTGCTCTGTTTCCACAAAGGTTTAGCCTATGACTCAGTGCAGCAGATGCTTGAGCACAGAAGTACTTGTTTACCTTTTGTGCAGTGCCACAGATGTAAGCACTAAGGGGATTAGGTCCTTCACTGGTAGATCCTCAGCTTGGCCTTCAGAGCAGTCTGCACTCAACAGCAGTATATGGTGGCAAATATGCAATAGTAATTTCTAGCATGAGCCAGAGCTGCTAAATTAAGCCTCAGCAGGTGTATTCAACGTTGAGGATAAGTTTCCAAACACCACCTGTAACCCAGCTTTTGGGAAGCTGTTGAGTATTAAGTGGCCAGATTGTCCTATGCACATATCAGCTTGGCATGTGAGGCACTCCCCTGAAGTGACTACATGGGTGTTGTCATGACCAGAGTCTCTGGATGATGGGAGGGTCTGGAAATGAGAATATGGATCTCTCCTTGGATCCTTGTCCTCCTACAATCCAGCTTTCAGAAAGTTCTTGCATGACTTTATTTAACAGCTTTTGGCAAACTCGCTGGCATTTTGGTACTTTAAGTCCTACAGAAAGCTGTCTTGGCAATAGGAAAAAATAAAGCAAGTAGATGCGGAGAGCAAACTTAGCTGAAAAACAAGGTGGGTGCAGCACATATTGTAGGATGGTGTATAAAATATACTGTGCTCTGCCAAATCATACACATACAGGGGAATCATTACCAGGGACTGGAAAGAGCCCCTCTGTATAAGTTTCAGGCTTTGGCATATCTGTGAATATCACTTAAGGTAAAGCATGGATGCTCATGTATGGGGGAAGTCACTTCAGGCACAAACCCTTCATGGGTTCAGTTATTTTTCTGGTGGAGCAGCAGGGCAGTGCTATCAGAAGGAAAACCTGCTGCAACAACATTCCAGCAGCTGTGTTAGAGTAACTGCATGGGAAGTGGAGTTCACTGAGAGCAGACACAGACTGTGCTTGGCAGTGGGCAGCAAATTTGGCACACACAAGCCATACTTAGACTTGCACCTATAGCCAAGGTTTTGAAAATGTGGGTCAGGTGTCACTGGATTGAAAGCCCTTTCCCTCACAGTCCGAGGTGCTGCTTAGAGGGACAAAAATCATTCAAGCTGTAGGTTTTTTGGCACAGGGGCTGTTGTTTTCTGACCACTGACTCCATGCAGACACAGCAAGCTTGCAGTGAGCCTGGGCTGGGGCATGCAGCAGGGAGCAGGTCCCAGCACAGGTGGGGACTGGTGGGCTATCTGCAGCCCAGGTTTCTGTGCGACCAAGCTATGAGGCTGCCTGCAAAGCAACAGTGGGATATGGAGACCTGTAAGCACTGCACAAGATCTCAGACTGGGAAACACTGTACTGACAGATGCTGTGAGAGTTAGCAGCCTGTCCTATGTGTCTGATGCTGAGAAAAGATGCACTTTCCCTGGTGGCTGAGGATTTGATGGCTGAGGCTTTGCCTGGAAAGAAGTAGAAACCTTGTATAAAGCAGTCATGACCAGAGAAAGGGGAGCATTTTTCCTTTCTTCACCAGAATTCCCTGTTTCACCCTCAGTGATTGTCTTGGAGGGGCAGAGAATGTAAAGGCCTAGAGGTACCCTTTGAGAGAAAGGGGAGGGGATGGGGAAAATGCTGGTTTTGGCTCTGATGCTTTCAAGCAAATGTCAGTAGTCAGGAGTGTCATGTACCTTATGTGTGTGCTTTCTGGGCCTAACTAGGTAACAGCTAACTGACACCAAGTAGAACTCCACAGAAGTGATGTGGCAGTGGCTGTTCCTCAGCCTCAAAGTCTCCCTGACTGGGTTGTTGGATAGTGCTTCATTGTGAAAGCCCTGTTTGATTGTGCTCATACTTCAACTGTGGCAACTTTCATTGCTTTCCCCTTGTGGTTTTTTATCACTTTAGCAGAGAGGGCTGCCTCACATGAGCGTGTGGATCATCCTTCACTTGAGCATGGGCTGATCTACTGCTCCAGTTCTTATGCTGCTACAGTAGGATTTTAAACTGGGATCTTCCCTGGCATTGCTGGCTATAAATGGTTAACTTTCCCTTCCTCCAGTAGCAAGAATAATATGATTAGTGGCAGAGATCATGGTATTCAGTTCCCAGCAGTTTTTATTCCTCTTTTACTGTAGGTGAATTCTCTGTGTGCACAAGCCTGTGGTGGCAATACTAAACCTACTGAGCGTTTGCTGTGTGCAGGAGTGTCTAAAATGGTGTCACTTAAAACTTCTGCTTGTACATCAGCATGTAACTTAAGAAGACTTCTATCATATCTGTGCTAAAAATCACCTGCCTTTAACCACTGACCCCTTTTCCTCCTCCTGTCCTGCATGGAATGAGGTGTGCCCCAGAGTTGGCAGAAGGCTGGGGAGCAGACAGGTCTGCAGAAGCACGCAAAGAAATCATGTTTGCATCATTGCTAACCAGCTTGTGCCAAGACCTTGATTTTCTTCTGCCTGTCACTACCCTGCCTGTGCTGGCTTCTCCGTTACCCCTTAGCTTGGCTGTTCTGTGACTACCTCACAGAACAATCATGGAGACCTTCCCCCTTCCCCCCCATTTTCTCTCTGATCTCTCTAGTTAATTAGCCCAATAGATATCAGCCATGGCACATTATTGAATTCATATATAGACCCAGTGCTGTGCCAGAGATTTATTTGCTTAATTACAGAAACACTTCCATTTCTGCTGTAGTGTCTGGTTTTGGTTTTGCTGCAAAGGCTGGTGCTGCTTTTAGCCTCTCTTCATTTGCTCAAAGATTACAGGTTTTTTTGCCCTGTTGAATTAGAGCAGATCTCACCAAGCTGGGACATTATAAAGACTTGAATGGACTGAAGAAGGGAACAAGTAGTTTGAGTGTCACTTGTGCACCACAAGCTGTTTATTATCATTTAGATACTCCAGCTATTTGCACTCATGCATAGCACAGTGCTGCTCAGCTCCCTGCACTGGCACGCTCTGTGTTTCCTATCTGGAGACAGGTCACATCTGTGTGATGCTAGTGCCATGCTTGGCAAATGCCTGCTGTGGGTGCCCAGACAGGCCAAATAGGGTGCCAAGAGACAAACAGCTTCCTTCTCACCAGGCCCAAACATGGTATGAAGCAGAGAAACACCTCACTTCCAGAAAGCTTGTGGTGTTGGGGCTGTACCTTCTCAACTTGATGCCTTGGTCATGTCTGCTTGAGGAGTGGGGCATGAGGGTGCAGCCCATAGCTGCTTGCTCAGAGGCAGTAAGTCTCAGTAGGACTGGTGTCAGAGTTTGCATGTGGATTTCAAGTGTTGACCTGAATCCAGGCTAGTTTTCAGAAATTAATAGGTTAAAGTGTAGCATAAGTTTGTTAAGCTCTTGCAGGGATTTGGAATTTCCCAGTGTGATCCCCACTGCCTCCAAGGGACAAAGGAGATAAAGGTATTAAGAGCCCGAGTTTTCAGCACAAGCCTTCTCTTAAGTACCGATTCAAAATACAGCTTTACTTGTCAAGCTGTGAAATGCCAAGTATATCCACACGTCTCAAACTTATTTGTTTGGAGGACAGGGCAAACACTGCCACATAAAAAGCTCCACATTAGTTTCCATCCTCACTCAGGTTTACTGAAAGGTTCTTGGATTTAACGTTGTTTATGGCAACATTTTAACATTAACAGGAAAGCGTTTGGCCAGGTCTCTTCATAGAGCAGGAATTTACACAAGGGTTATAAGGCTCACTGGGGCTAATCCCTGCTAGCACTACACATCATCTGACAGTTGCCAAGGAGACAAGGATAATCTCAGTGAGACAAGATATGCAAGAAGGGTATTTATGGACATTTGCCTAACGATGCTGGTGGAATGCACCAAAAAGTGATTATTTGAGTGCCTTTGAAGTACTGCCTCTTCTGTGGTGAATATGGGAGACTGGGACGCAAGCAAAAAAATTCCCTCTGATGTTAAAGCAGCAGCAACTTGGCCTTGATATTTCCAATTCATCCTGCAGTGGCCTCATCCACTGTTGCACAAAGGGGCAGACCAGGTTTTTGCAGTGTTGTGAGATGGCTGCCCATCCGCCTGTGCTCTGTGCCATCAGCAGACTGTTTAAGTACAAACAGGCCATTTCAGTCTGTGGTGCTGACACAGGCTTAATGAGAACTGTGCTCTCCATGTGCTTGAAATACCAGCAGGTGCCTTGTACTAATGTCTTGTACACCAAGTGATGTGAGGGGAAGGGAGAGTGGAGGGGATGCATTATGCACATATAGGCACAGATGTGTATGCACTTTAGCAATGGCTTTCTAGCATAGCCAAGCTGCTTCCTCCACCCTCGTCCCCAGGGTGAACCCAGTTGCACCATGGCCAGCTGGCTCTGGGTGCTCATGTTGCATTCACTCAGCTCTGGGAAGGGTTAACATCATGGACTACTTGGTATGTGCATCTGAAGGGGCATTTTGGTCAATTAAACCATTTTCCCTGAACTGAGCTGGCTTATAGCTCAGCTTAGGGAGATTAAAGGAAGCAGGAGAGCTAATATCTTCATTAGAAAGAGTTCAAGCTTGGAAAAACTTCTGCATCGTGTGTTTCACATAGCAAAAAAAGTTTGTAGGCAGTGTGCTCTCTGGCCATGAGACGGGCCAGAGACTGATGGAGAAGGCCCATGTCTGGGACCAGAAGGACTAAAGCTATCTGGTCTGGAACTGGCCTAAACTGGGCAAATCTTCCCTTCCTGTCTTGAGATAGTGACCTGTAATGAAGGGAGAAAGGCTGCCTGTCTCCTTCCCCCTCCCACAGCTTGACCTTCTTAGTCTGTGGTACTGTCTTTGATGGAGGATTATGAAGGATGGGAAGACAGAAGGAATTTCCCAAATTTTGAAAGCCTGATGTAAATTACTTCCTTGAAAGGAAGAAGCTGCTGAGAGCCCACCTGTAGCTGATGGGCTGTGTCTCGTGGTGCCAGAGTTAATCTCGATAAGCACCTCTAAGCTGCTGGGTTGGATAATGCCTGGAATGGAGGAGGCCTCTTTAAATGAAGTAAATCAACCTATTAATCCCCTGCAGGTGGGGTCTGAGTGGTTGGTTTAGATTGTAAAAATTAATGGGTACAGTCTCAGTAGAGGTTTCTGCAGTGGCACCTGCTTCCCCTTCAAGGGGTTCTAAATAAAATGGTGCTTAGCCTGTCTGCTCCAGCCAGTCAAGAAAACAGCTTGTGAGCAACGGTTCTGCCTGCCTCCAGTCCTGCTCTTAAATGACACCATTCTCTATTTGCTTGTTCTGGGGCCATCATGTGAAGGCAGGGTGCTGCCCAGGTGATCCTGAGGTGCCCGTGTTCACTGTTGCTTTTAAAGATAAGAAATATTCAATTGCATCTGGCAGAAAAAGATCTAAAATGCTGTTTTCAGGTGTGTATTATCCTTCTGCACCTCTCCGTCTGGGTGGAGCTCATTCCTCCATACCATGAAAACAAGCCAGGTGAGCTTGAGCAGGTTGAATAGTGGCTTTTTAGGCCTTGCCTTGACTGAGATGAATATGGGGTAGCTCATCAGATCTGGGAGCAGTGGCTTCTTGCAGTAGAGGTTGATAAAGCAACCCAAGACTGAGATACCCCTCCTTCTCTGCAGGGTAAGGGCCTGTACCCATTCCTCCAGTGCTTCAGGCACAGAAGGGCCCCAGGAAGAGGTAGTATTAGTGAAATCCTCAATTTCATAAGCATTTGCCTTGGGCTCTTACAGCTTTACATGTTTATTAGTCTTCACTAAGTTGCCTGGTCCCTTGTGCTGAGGTAGAGAGGGAAGTAAAGAGTAAGAAGCATATTTAGGAAGAATTTTGTGCACAAAGTGAAATACAACATCCAGTAAAGCCTGGGGAAATAAATATTTCTGGAATAGAGGCAAAACCTAAAAAAATAATTGGAGTTAGCAAATCGCCACAGAACTTCATAGGCAATCAATAGGTGTTACCTGGACAAGTATCACACTGCTAACTTCTAAAACAATCCCTTTTGAACAAACACATTCATTTCAGGCTTTCTCGTTTGGCTTCATCTAAACATGAATCTGCTGGTAATTGTGATTTCCCCCTGTATCTGATTGTTCAAGAGCTCATGTTCAAGCAAAGGTTGGAACCTTCCTCTGAATAGTTCCCTGTTTACATTTGTTTTCATCCTTCAGTTACTTTATGTTCATATAGGGTGAAAATGCAATTCTGTTCCAAAGCCTTAGAGATGACTTCTTCCTTGTGAGTATTCCTTCAAGCTTCTCTGCCTTTTCCCTTGAATATTCATAAATAGCAAGAAGACTTGACCTGATGTTACTGAAATTCTTGCCTGCATAAAAGAGAAACCTCAGAAGGCCTCTTTCAGACTTAACTTTGCCTTGTTCTTCTCATGCCAAAGCAGAAACTGGCCAGTCCTGCCTGACTGGTGAATACTTGGCTACTTCCCAAAAGCCTTCTTTGATGGAGACCTTGTAGTATCTCTGGGCCATCTGTTCTCCTATTCATCTAAGCTTATAGCTAGGATGTTTTTCTTCATGTCCAGTCTAAGTCCAACTTATACACATTGCCCTTTATGTAAGGGTTATGGAGAATAAAGCTTGAACTCTATAATGGAGTAAAAAAACTATTACCTTAGGGTACACTTTCAGTATGGGACACAGCTCACTAAATTCCTAATCCATGCTTCAAAAAAAAAACAAACAACAAACACAAACCCAACCCAATTCATCTCCGTTCTGTCAGATTAAGAGAAAAGCTCCAACTCCTGTGCTCAAACCTAAGTGGAGAGGTGATTTTTCCTTTACTATGGTCTTGTTTGTCAGCTTGGACTGACAATTACTGGCTAGTCTCTCGGAGCCTCAGTGTTCTGGTGTCACAATAAAATCTACACAAAACATGCTAACCAAGTAAAGAATCAAAGGAGAAGTCTTTAATTACATCTCCTAAAGGTGCCCTTCTGTTAAAACTTGTGGGTGTTTGCTTGGTCCTGAAACACTTCACCTGCATAAAGGTACTGGGACCGTGGACTGTCTTCTGTAAGTATAGACTCTTCCCTCTAGCAAGTCTTAAGGTTTGTACCTCTCTCATGGTACAAAAATCTACTTTTCTATACTCGAGTTGCAGAAGCTTTTGGTTTTCCTTGATCTGAGCTTGTAGGGAACCAAAGACAATGGTGTTTTGTTCAACAAACAGACATGAACAGCCTATGCTAAATAGTGGTCAAATGGAATAGCTTTCTAAGAGCACCTCTGTTACAGAGAACCATGCCAAGTCTGGAAGTGGATTCAAGAACAGAACTCTAAGGATGTAGAGAAGAAGGGAATCACAAGGCTAAACTTCCCCCTCTTGGCATACTGGAAGTGGAGCCAAGCTAAACTCAAAGGAACTGAAAGAAAACATGGTCTCAGTCAGCTTAAGGAACAAAACTGTAGAGACAGCTATGAGCCTGAGGCTGGTGGTAACTTAAGCTTCAACTGATTTTGGCGATGTACCCAGAAGTTGACAGAGACTGAGGGACAAAAGGGAAGGGGGAAGCAATGAAGACAAAGCTCAATAGATGTTTTTTGTCAGATTAACTGCACAGAGGAACTAGTAAATAGTATTTAAAGGGCAAATTCAAGTGATGATGCTTTAGGTACTCATCCCCAGGTCTTGTAACCGTTCTGTGATAGCTCTATGTAAATTATACATCTGCATTACTGTGCTACTCTTGGTAGAATCATAACCCAGCTGAACCTATTAAAGTATTTCTTCCTTTGAAAAGTGTTCTTTACATGCTTCAACATTAGAACCTTCCAGGGAAGAATAGTTAGGGAGATGGTGAGAACAACAATGGAAATGTTCCCAATACTTGCAGTCCCCCCCCTCAGACACTGCTAGGGGTCCTGTCCATGAAGGAAGGAGTCTTGCTAATCCTGTATCTGTGCTCAGAAGAAACTGTGTTTTGCTAAATGACATTCTAAACAAAATGTTAAGTTCTAGGCTGTTCTGCAAGGGGCCTCTCTGATTTCATGGGCAATGAAAGCACCTAATACAGCTGGCAGAAAGAAAACTCAGTGAAGAAACCTCCCTCTTGAGCAATTGTCTACTAAATTGCATTTAGAAAAAGCAAATCCTACTTGGAAACAAAAATAAAGACTTTCATTACAAGATGTGCAAATTTTATAACCCAGAATGGCTGTTTAAAGATCTAATGCTTTTAATTGAGATTTTCTTAGGCAGATATTTGCAAAGCCTTCAATCATGTTTAGCTCTGGTTCTTGCTCGTAATGCACTGGCTGGATGCAAACACCGTCTGTGTCCTACTTTCTGAAATATCCTGGAGGAAGTGTTTACAGCAAGTGTGAATAAGCAGAAATACTTTGAAAAGATATCTTTTGCCCATGTGCTCCTACCTCTGAGCCACTGTGTAATGGAACAGCTTCTATAAAACCCGGGCCTACACAGAATAGCCACTAGAAATTTAGTGCAGTGCTAAAGGGAAGGGACTCATTTGGATTTTTATCTCCTCACCCCATAACAAGTTCAAGTTCAGTTTCCTGTTGGATTCCTACTTTCAGGTGTTCATGGTTTGGTGGTTCTGATGTCTTGAGGCAGAAACCTTGCAGAAACTTTGGCAGTATCTTCCAGAACCGCATGCTGGAGGTGAAAGCTGGGCTGTGAGCTGGGCTCAGCTGAGGTGTGGGGAAGAGCAGTGTATGGCTGACTATGTGCTTGTCCTAGACCGTGCTCTGGACACTCATACACTGCTGATAATGCTGCCCACGGTATGGGGGGCAGGAGGTCTGGGCTCTGGGGATGTCTCTGCTGCTGCATCCAGGCACCACAAGCCTCTGAGGATGCTAGATGAGCCGTACACTGTGCGGAGGCTGAGCGGCTCCTGCACACAACCACGTCTGTCGTGCTGGGCTCAAGGGGAGATGCATCGTGCCAAGCCCCGGCAGAGTCACCGCTGTGTGGGCTGCCTGACCTGCTTACAAGGGGCTCTCTTTCCCGAGGAAACAAAACCCTTTCCCCCTCCGGCAGGCTCAAAAGCTCGCTGTGGGTGGCAGGGACAAGGGGCTGCCCTGGGCATCCCCATGGTCATTTCGGGGTGAGCAGGGCAGGAAACGGAGGTGCGGGGCTGACACAGGCTGGCAGCGAACCGAGCCCACGGGGGCGGCAGCCGCGGCTCTGCAACGCGCCTGCCGCGGACGTCAGCAGCGCGTCCGCTGCCTGCCCTGGCACTGCGAGCAGAGGCATCACACGCGGTTGCCACAGCAACATCACCGGCTGGGACCGTGGCCGCTATCATCTAGCGACGGGTGCGGGGTCCCTGGGGACGGTGGGGTACCTGCTGCACTGCCCATGGGTGCTGCCCTTCTGCCTGCGAGCAGGGGGTTGTGTGGTTCCACTGCCTCAATAGCAGCAGAGTTGTTAATGCTCTTTTTTTTTTTACCTAAATAGTATTTTTTAACCCTTTCCCAGGGAGGGCTTTGCTAATGTTCAGTAGCAGTGCATACTTCTGTTTCATTCCATGTATCTGCTCTTTCCCTCAGTGTTCACCAGTACTTAAACCAAAGGATAAACAGGTCTTGCATGACCTGGGTGGGTGCAAAATCCTTTGGGCAAGCTCTATAGGGTGCCTCCCCACATCTTTGCTGAAATGGCTCTTTGGTGGTTGCTGCATTTATGCCTTGATATCTGTATGGCCCTGTTCCAGTTGGCTCCTGGAGCTTTTTTAGAGTATCCTAAAACGGGGTTAATAGGTGCTGCAAGCTTGGCAAGACTCTCAGCAGAAGGTTGAGCCTTTTTTCCTGCCTGTCTCCCTTCCCCCACATGGATGGTGAGTAAGTGCTACTCAGCAGTGACCTCAAGATGTTTCTTCATTACCTTCTAGGGCACTGAATCATCTCTTTGAAGGACTTTGCAGGCGAGAACATGCAGCTGCAGTCACGTCCTATATTTACAGCTTTAGCATAGAAAATCTCAGCATTCCAGTCCTGAGGTGCCGTGAAGCTGAATTATTAACAAATGCTCACTGCTAGGGGAGAAATAGCTGGTGAGAAGGAGCTTTTTCTGCATGTGCACTCATCAGTATTCACTGAGTGATCAGGGATCTGGTTACCTGGGCTGGCATCTGCTGATGCTCCAGAGCAGTAGGGAGCTGGAGGGTGCTTCATGTGGTTAATGGGAGGTTTCCTGGCTCCAGTGTTTGGCTCTGTCTTGTGCTAGTATCTGCTTTCCTCTCATCTCACCATGTGTAATGTAAGTGTGCTGTATGCCAGGAGCAAAGCAATGCTGGAAAGGCTTACCTGTCCCCCAAGGAGCGAGCAGCCCTACCTAAAGCTGCCATGAGAAGCAGGTGCTTCAGCCCCTACAACAGGAAGGGAATCCTGCCTTTTCTTGTGCCATCTCTCGCCTCCATTGAATTTACACTGCTCAGAGGTGATGCAGATCAAGATTTGCTATGAAGGACTCCATGCACTACTGAGTAACTCAGTATGGCATTCCTTACAGTAAGCTACTCCTGACTGAATAGGTCCAGTAAACAGTTTGAGCCACAGCAAAAACTAGAGGTTTTTATGCTGAAGAATTCAGTGTAGTGACTGATCTGCACTTTGAAATGTGGGGCAAGTCAAAGCAACTCTTCCTGAGCTTCAATCCACTTGGGATCCTCTTCCATTTAAAAATAAACCTCCTGAAGCAGTACTTAAGTTCAGCCTGACTGACATGCCTCTGTGCTAAGCATGGAGCATTCCAATGGAGTTTTCCTGCTGGAATATTGGAGACAATAAACAAGAAACATAAAGAGACTTGTATTAAGCATCTGTACAGATAAAATAAGGAATTAAAGACAAACTAGCTCATAGTGTAGTGGCCACAGATCTCTAGCATGGCAAAATCACTGAATCTTGCCCAGCACACTTGTTCCAGTAGCTTTTTCCATTGATTAGTCTGGTTTTCTTAAAGCTAGCATTGTTCCTATACTGACAGACCCAACAACCAACCATTCACAAAAACCTCCTCAGATCAATAGCTAACAACAGAGCTGCCTCTCTTGTGTGTGGCTGACCACAAAATGATGTATTTAAAGTAAGTGATTTGGAAAGGAGTATATAATATAGTCAGCTCATTCTCAAAACCATGGTTTTCTCCAGCCAAAGGCAGTGCCTGCCAGTGTTCTGAAGATACACTGCATGTTGCAACGTGTGACGTTAGAAACAAAACTCCTTCAATTGAAAGAATACTGAAAGGAAGGTTTTGTGGCAAGTAAAACCTCCTTTGGAGACTTGTGGGCTGGCTGATCATTTTCTTGCTGCACCAGAGGGACTGACTGAAACACCTCATTCTTTGTAGCACGATGTTGGCACTAGATGCTGAGTGAATATAAGAACTTGGTGATTGAGGGCCCCTCTGAGGGATGGCGTGGCAGCCAAGCACTCCTCTAAACACAAAGAGCCATTTCAGCGGGGCAAGGTGTCACCCTTCTTCCTGCCACTGAAAACAGGTTTTCATTGCAAAAGCTACCTGAGCTTGACATTGTGAAATCACTTCCTTATGTGCTCAATACCATAAAAGAAGGCCAACTGAACTGGGAAGGATACACCCTCGCCCAAGCTACATGCAGCAAACAGCTACAGGAGCCCAGAGCTTGATAGCAGGAAATGTGTGGGAAAGCCATCTGGTGAAGCCACTTGGAGACGGTGTGAAAGTCTTTTTTCATTCACTTCCTGACAAAGTAGTAATATGTTGCCTTGTTATAGGAAGAGGCCTGTTTGTTGTTGTTACTTGCATCAACAGCTCTTAGAAGCCCAAAGGTGGGGACAAGACTCTTGCTATGTTAGGTGCTCTGGGCACATGTAAGAGGAGACCTTTCCCTATACCTGCTCCCCACAGATTTTACAACTTAAAAGGACAGAAAGCATAGGATTAGTTTATTTTCTTCCAAAAGGGTAACTCAAACAGGTGGGAGAGACTAAAGGAGCTGGAAACAGAACAAAATTCCTAAGCCTTGGCAAAACTGTACTTGACTCTATCTTTAAGAATTTACAGTGAGTGCTATGTACCTGAGGTTCTAGGTAAAATCAGCATTTAGCTTTGTGTGAACACACTGCTTTGAGTTGCTCTGTGCTTTGCTGTGCTGAGGCAGGGGAGGGAAATCAACTCCACATGCAGAAGGGATTTTAATCATCGCTTAGTAAATTAAAAAGTAAGGTTACTGTGGAGATCTTAAACTTGATCTTTGGCATCTGAATCATGTCTTTCACTATGTGCTCCCAGTCCAGCCAACCTAATTTCCACATAGTTTAATACTATTATAATCCCGGGCAATTATCTCCATTCTAAAAGCAGCAAACCACACCAAAGGCTGTATTTCAAGACGAGGCGCAGTTCCTTATCATAGAATAACAGAGTGGTTTGGTTTAGAAGGGACCTTAAAGCTCATCCAGTTCCAAGCCCCTGCCACAGGGGCAGGGACACCTTCCACTAGAGCAGCTTGCTCTAAGCCCGTGTCCAACCTGGCCTTGAACACTGCCAGGGATGGGGCAGCCACAGCTTCGCTGGGCACCCTCTGCCAGTGCCTCAGCACCCTCACATGGAAGAACTTCTGCCTAAGATCTAATCTAAATCAACCCTCTCTCAGTTTAAAGCCATTCCCCCTTGTCCTATCACTACACGCCCTTGTAAAAAGTCTACTTACTATTATTAGGTATGTAAAGTTCTAGATCATAATCTCAAGACCTCAAATCATTTAACAGACCTTATTTCAGCCTCTTGGCAACTCTGAGGCAATAGAGTTATCCCTGTTTTTAGAGACTGGAACACACTTAAAACCCTTATCCTTTTTTCCTTATCAGTCTTTGCCAGAATTGAGGATGGATTTTTCCAGACCTGTGCTTTAATTGCAAGACAGACCTTTGTAGATATAGATAGCCCTTTGCTATCCTTGTGTGGCTGCATGGGAACGTGTGCTTGGTTGGCTAGCATTTGTGCCAGGTTTAGTTGAAGAATGTATGTGTCTGAGTTGGCCTTTCATCTCTGGGGAAGGCAGGGTTAAAATCTGTCCTAAAGCTTAATTAGTTGATGAAAGAATGTCACAGCAGCAGAAAGGAGGAGGGGGAGGATGGAGGAGATGGTGGATGCTGTCCTGCTTTGAGGTAAAAGAGCTGAAGCCTCAGAAGAAGCAAAGCTGGACTGTGCAGGCTGGTAGCTCATGAGGCTGAGACTGTCATTTGACATACAAAGCCTAGTGCCACAGGAATGCCTTCCCCAGGGGAGAGATGCTCAAGTGTTGTGAAACTGGGCCACAAGGTGTTAATTGCTATAAACTAGAAATTCCAGTTTAAAGAGCTAGTACCTGCTAGTGTAGAATGACTCTTGCCAGAGAGAAACCTGTTTTCCTGTCCTGAGGGAAGCAAGGTACAGTGTCAGATGGAGCAGAGTTGAGGCTTTGAATAAGGCTTTCATTGCCTTATTCCAGACTTCTCATAACCCTTTCGTTTCAAACAACCCACTGAGGCACAAAATGCAGGTGGAAAATACAGAGCCAGGAACTCAAGAAGAACACCAGCAACACAAACTCCACAGAAGCTGTAACAGCACTTCTTTTGCAGGGTTTTTTCTCTCTCAGTGCTCAGTTCACAATCCTTAGCAAGACTCCAGCCTATGGCAATATGACCGTAGGCAAGCACATCCATGCAGCTGTGTTTGTCCTTTTTATGTACCAAAAGCCTAAGTAGTAACAGGAGCCAGAACTATGTGGGTGCAGGGTTTAAGCTGCCTCAGGTTTTACATGCATAACTTCTTCAGAATGAGAGACCACACAAATAAGACTATGACTGCACTCTGGAGCAGCAAATGTGGAATACTGAGCAGCCAGTAAACAAGTACTAAGATGATGCTGGGATTTTAAAAAGCCTCAACTAAAGCTCTGGGTGAATGATAACAGACTGTTCCCAACTCTGTTTCAGTTTGCTCCAATTTCTCCTGACTCTAGGAAGACTGTTTACACCCTTGCTGGATCCACTGCTATACTTGAGTTACTAGCAAGTTTTTGCTAGGTGACATGCTCAATGAGCACTGAGTTGTGCTTCCACAAGTGTATACACCTTGTTGGAGAACAACAGGCCTCTTCTCCAAGCTGGGACAGGGAGAGCAGCACCAAGATTCAGGTCTTTCCCAGCTGTGGCAGTTCTGAAGTGGGTGAGGAAGACTCTTTTTGGTAGTAATAAGGAGTTAAAGGAAGAAACCCCATGCTTGGACATTGCACGCTGGTAGGTCTAACTGGGTGGTTCTTTTGCAGAAGGCTTAGCTGAGCAGCTGTCTGAGCATCTAGGCTGTGAGAGGCTCCTGTAGCACAGGTGTCATGTAAGGATAATCCATGCAGCTTAAAGCCTAAAGCAATCTGTCTGGTTTTCCTTTCCTATCTTCGAGACTGATCTTTCTTTCTGTGCTCATGCCGGGGCCATAACAAATCTTGTATTTCCCACCTGGTGATGGAAATCATGCATACACAGCAAGCCACTGAGGGTCACCAAATCTGATGGGAGACATGTTCTTAGCCATGGATAGGACACCTGACACAACACAGGAGCCCTGCAAGGGTTTGGTGGACTCTGTCATCCATGCTGTATGTGAAACATGCTCTGTCTAGAGAAGAGGTGAAAGAGCTTCACTAGCTCATCCGCTACACCTAGGAGATACTGCTTTAAAAACAAGAATAGACTTAGCAGTGTTCCTGAGTTAAGGGCGTTGTTGGGGTTTGGTTTTTTAGGGGGTAGTGTTTTTTGTTTTAACCCAGGTAAAAAACAAATCTGCAGACTAAGTGGCTTGTTTAGTACTTGACAAGAAAACCTATAGCAGAATGAGGAGTGATTTTCTCAAGTGCCAGTGTAGAGTGTTATACCCAAGACCTGCTCTTCCCACCTCTAGAAGCATGGGAAAACTGCATACCCAGATTGAATACCCAGACCTCTACACTTGGCCCCTCTCAGAACCTTCTGGTCCTAGTGTTGTGACCAAGGTTTTGACCTGCCCTTAGGCAATCCCTGTGTCAGGCCCAGAGCCTCACCTCTGATGGAACCTAGCCTGAAATATGCTCTTACAACATTAGATGGGCCTCTTCAGCATGAGCCTGTGGTGTGTGCTTTTGTTCTGTGCTCTTTTGGGGATAAGCAATTAGTGAGAAGAAAATCTGTTGGACTGTGTTCTCAAACATGAAAATTATGGTTTATAGTAACTGTCCGGTGGGGAGAGAAAGCCAAGGGTTTAATTCCAGAAGACAGGTAAAATTCTGGGGCATTTTACAATTCACAACCATGCTGGAAATATTCAGTCCCTCTGGCTGATTTGTAACAGTCTCATTATAAATCCTCTTTCACTCAGAGGCAAGTTAAGCTCTTTGCTGGAATGTGCCATTCTGAGGAATTCCAGCAGGTTCTCACACATCTAAGCACGGCAAAGTCATCTTCAGGGACACACCATCAGAGAATGACATGGCATGTTCCATTCTACAACATTGTAGCCAATGTATGTCAGAAAAGGGAGGCTAGCAAACCCCTTTCACCTTGCTGTCACAGATCAGCCTTTTTCTTGCGTGCTACCTTTGTTCAGCCCGTTTGTAAAGTAGGAGCAGATTTTGTAAATTGGTTTGAGATACAAAACCAGTTGAGACATTTGGGCAGTAAATGACCACTCGACCCAGAAACATAACTCTTGCCAATGACATGCAGCACTCCTTAAAGGTGTAAAATTCACTCTAAAGGCAGCATGCTTTATAGGGATATCTGACTGGATGCAGAACCCTTTTTTTCCCTTAGAGGAAGCTTTCCTTCTCATTTGCCTGCAAGGTGGTTTATAGCAGGACAGGGAGCCTTTCCTCTGCCCCAGGTGGCCGAGTGCCTGCCCGTGCCATGCCGTGCCACAGTGACTCACCCTGCTGAGCTGGTCCAGGAGTCTTTGGTTCTGTTCGGAGAGTTCCTGGACAGCCCGTGTCTTCTCACGGTCAGCTTCCCGCAGGTGAACCTGCTGCCTCTCCAGCTCATCCTGCAGCTGCTTCACATCGCTTTCCAGTTCAGACACCCTTCCTTCCCATTCTCCTTCTCTGTTCTCAAATCGCCTCCTCAGTTCATGTTTCTCTTGTTCTAGGTGCTAGATAAGGGGAGAGAAGAGGTTAGGAAGGGAAGAAAAAAGTGAATACTGCCTCTTTTTCCTCCTCTATGCTTAGTGATGAAATGTTTTGTGCAGGAAAGAGAATGGTACTAGAGCGTGACAGTGCCATAGAGGTGGCAGTCCCATGGTGGGGCAGGTCACTGGCACAGAACTTGCTCTCCATTCCCAGCAATTGGCCTGTCCTTGGCCTCTGGAGATCAGCACATTGAATTTTTACTGAAACAACTGCCAGAAGAGTAAAGCAGGCTGCATGTCAATGAGTGAAATATAGAGGTCAGGCAGGCCAATTGATTTAGCAGAACCTAGCTTAACTCCAAAGCAATATTTCAGTGGGAAGTGGCATAATTCTCTTTAAAAATGCCTTTATAGTCAAAAGGATACACAAGCTGTATCCTTACTGCTGATGAGGAATGTAGATGAGGCATCTCTCTTGTCATATGGGTCTTATGAACAACAGTTGAATCATCTATCCATTTACTCCTTCTATTCCTGACCCAATTAGTTGTCTGAGAGTTTGATGGTGCACAGTAACTCTATTGTTTGATGGAGTCTGCTCTGGAATGGCAAGGAAAGCAGTGTAGTAGTTGCTATAGACATTATGTACATGCATGTTCTGGGCTGCAGGTTTCTTAGAAACCACTCTCAGTTCTGGAGCCTCTGCTTAGTACTGGCTGGAAAATGAGGGACACTGAATTTGGTGGAACTTCTGCGTGTTTTAAAGGCTCAGTTAAATGAGGGCTTGACTGAAACCTGCAGAATCGGGTCAAAAGAGACGTATGTTGGGCCTGTTTGAAAGAATCCCTGCTCTGAAGCTCTGAGCTTGAATTTCCTCTGGTGACTGAAGCCATGCGCATACTTGCAGAACAGTCACAGACTGGGGACATGGGCATGTCCCAAGATTCGCTGGGATACCTGAAAGCAGTAGCCGCCTCGTGCTGGTTGTCTTCTGTTCCCTAGTATAACTTACTACTCTCTATTGGATTCACCAGCCTTTTAGGAACATGTCTTAGCAAAGAACAGGAACCACTGGCCCAGCACTGGCAGCACTTGCCCATTTTTCCCAGGATATCATTTCCCAGTGAGCAATTCCCATGGGACTTATGATGGGAGGGGGAAATAAACCTGCTAGGAGGGAAAGAAGATTGCAGTGCTTTCATGTGAAATGGCTTTTTATTGCTTGTTAGAAACACCGGCTGTGAGGGGGATGTTTCCCTTGGGTACCTACTGCTGATGACACACAGCCTCCCTTGCAGGGTCTGCCACCTTCCTGAGCAGGTCTCAATGTCAAAGCCCTACAATTCTCCAGCAGCCCTCTGGCCTGCATTATCACTCAGTCTTCCACCTCTTCTGCTCTGCAAAAGATGCTGTGTATTCTCTTTCTTGACCTTATCTCCAACTCCTTTCCTATGCTCCTTCCAGCCCCGTGTAGCAGCACCCTGCTTGTGTCATTCCAAATCCTTCTGCAAATTCAGGACTTTCTAGAAAACCCTCAATTGCAAGGGAAGGTTGATAAAAACAGTGGCCCAAAGCAAAAGTATTTCCCTATATTTCAGACACTAAAAGAGCACCCCTTGCAAACAAGAGCAATGAGTATTATAAATACTGCTAATTTAGCAAGTAGGCACCAGTTCCCAGCAGCAGGCCCGTGACAACCATTGTTTGTAGCCTTAGTGTGGCTGGAGCAGCTACAATTTCACTTTCAACAGTGCACTGGAAGTGCTGTCTCTTACAGCTCTGCCTCCTTCACTGCTAGGCAACGTTTAGAAAGATCCAGGGCCTTCTCTAAATGGAAGATGAAACTTCAGCCTGCTGAGGAACAGCATTGCAGCCAACTTCCCCAGACATACCCAAATGTGATTTAGAAGCCACCGATAAGACTTGTCAGTCATCTAAAAATCACTTTAGTCCTTTACTGAAATCTGCACTATATATAGCTCTGCTAAAGGGCCATCGCAAAGGTTGGAGTTAGGGGGAGAGGAAGAATATCAAGTTTATTCTCTTGTGGTGGAGAAACCAGAACAGGGCAGTGGGGCACAGAGGGAGGCTAAACCAGCCCAGATGTGCTGAATGATTCCTCCTGCCTCTTCCTCTCCCAGCAGCCTCACCTGCCCTCACCCCAGCTGCAGAGCTGGAGAGGGTTTCATTGCATGTAGTGATGATAGGGCAGACTGCTGTCCTCAATAGGGGAGTTTCTTGCTCTCTGAGTATCTCTCAATCCACCAGCTGTTCATTGATTTTTACACAGAACTGCTTTCTAGAAGACATTTTCAAGAGCATCTCTGAGAAAAATAGTGGGGGTAATAGTGGCTTTCTTACATCGTTGTGCAAGAGAGTTGTTCCAAAGGAGGCTGCCTGCACAAGTCTTTTTCTTTGTAATAGCTCTATTTTATCCTCAGAAATCAATAAATAGATCAATCCACTGAGTTCCTGGCAAACAGCTCTCTCTAGATACATGTAGGTATTTTTCAGAGCAGCCAGCTAACAGAGACGTATCATTAGGGCTTATCTCCTGCTCTGCCTAATACCGTAGCTGCAACAGCTTAAGCACAAGGGTTACATACGCTCTGTAACCCGGTACTTGCTGTGCAAATTTAACTTCCGAGGCATTTCCGTGACGAGATGAGCCGAGCACAGCGCACGTCTCCTCGCCCAGGTAGTACCTGGGGCAAAACAGCACCCGCAGGCACCTCTCGAAGCAGGGTGCTGCAGCCCATACCTAGGCCGATCTGCCAGCTCGCAGCCGGGGAGGGGGGCGAGCAGCAGATTTCCCCCCCCCCCCGGGGCCTAAAGAGCGCTTTTCTTAGACCCTTCCTTCCCCATCACGTCCACAGGAGCTCGGTGCCTGCCTGCCGCCCCCGGGGTTTGGCGGAGAAGGGGCCGCGCTCCACGGGTGGAGACCCCGGGGGCCGCGGCCCTGAAGCGGGGAGCCCTGCGGAGCGCTGCGGGCCGGGGGAGGAAGAGAGGGCGGCGGGGCCTCACCTCCAGCTTGTCGGTGAGCTCCTTGTGCATCCTCTCGTACTGGCGGCTCATGTCCTGGTTGCGCTCCAGCAGCGCTTTGCCCAGCCGCGCCGCCAGCACCAGGTCCTTCTCCTTCTGCCGGATCAGCGAGAGCAGCTCGGGGTCGCGGGCAGCGGCGGCTGGCGGCGGCTCCGGCGGCTCCCCGGCGGCGGCCAGCAGCGCCAGCTCCTCCTCCAGGGCCAGCTCCAGGGTGGCGGCCCCGGCCCCGGCGGCGGCGGGCGGCTCCATGCCGCCGGCGCTGTCCGCCTCCGCCGGTGCTGACCCGGCGGCGGGCAGGCGCAGGCACGGCGCCGACATGGCCCTGCGCGCCGCCGCCGCCGCTCCGCTGCGCCCCCCGCGCCCGGCCCGTGCCTGCGGCTGCTGGGCGGGGAGCGCCGCCGCCCCCGGCCCCCGCCCCCCGGCGCCGGGCTCCGCCGGCGGCCGCGCCCGCGCACCGCGCTCATGGAGCTCGGCCGGGTCCGGGGGAGCTTCGTGCGGGGCACGGAGCCCGCAGCGCCCGCTGCCAGCGGGTGCCCCTGTTCCTGCTGCAGGCCAGGAGTGCCCGCACAGCATCGGGGTGTCCTGAACAGCGCGAGGAGGGAGCCTGGCACCCCCGAGGGCGCTACCTGCTCCTCCGCATCTCTGGCCCGGCTCTTTTGGGCAGCAATCGGGGTCTCTCTGCTCAGTAGTTCTCCCTTGGAGAGCTGACTACAGCTTCCAACAACCACCGGGGTTTACGTGCAATTTCAGATTGTTTAGGATGTTCCCGGGTAAAATTTGCCTTAAAAGCAACCTTAGGGAACGTTGGGAGCTGTAGTTCTGCGCATAGCACTCTTCTCTTTGGAAGGAGACTCTACAGGGGACAGGACCAGGTGGTTTTTCAGGTTTGGCGTTGTTGACTTTCTCCTCCCTTAGATCCAGGCATCACTTTAGTTTTGGGCACAGGAGGGAAGCTGAGGCAGAGTAAGGCAGAGTAAAGCTATGTATTGTGAGGTGTCCTCAATTTCAAGCAAGGCTTTGGCAGTCATTGAACAAAATAAGGAAACCTGTTCTTTTGACTTGTGAATTCTGCAGAAATAAATGATGACTTTTACAGCTTCTCTCTTCAGACCGTGTTTCCGTGGGGCTTGCTTTCCTTCCTCATACAGAAGGTCCACTTAGACCACGTTGATGTGTATGCAATTGCCCCAGCACATCAATCCAAGGGTGTTTTTGGCTGGAACAGCTGATGGCTGATGCATTTTTCTAGGAGGGCTGGCTCCTGCCTCGCTTCAGACCCAGGGCCCTGGAGAGCTGCTGATTATTCATAACGGTTAGAGCATGAATTGTGGGAATGCAAAGTTCCCTCTGGCCATCTGCCACTGGGACTCAGCCTGTTGTGGGGTACCCTCCGACAGCCCTGCAAGCAGGGCTTGTGGATACTTGGCCCTGTTCCTGGCAGCGTCAGTTAGTGCTAGGGCTGCATTTTGTCGTGTGAGCACCTGCTGTTCAAAGACCAGGCAGAGACCCGGTACCTCGTGCCATGCTGCCTGCCAGCACCCATGCCAGCAAGTGAGCTTTTGACTGTTCTAACTGCGATTTCTTTTGCACTGGTGACCCAGAGGTGACACCTTCTTTATCTCATAGCAATTCCCCCAGGCACCCATTTTGTCAGACCTTCTGTCCTTGCAATCAGCTGACGCTTCCACTGCTGGCAGTGGGACTTGCCATAAGGCATGATGATTTGAACAGTATTGGCCCTTTTAAAAGAATCCCCTGTTCTCTGTGTGCTTTCACAGGTTTGATCATTGCTATTCAAACACAGGAAGACGTTTAATATTTAAACTGATTGTGAGCACCTTCTGCTGGAAGCGTCTCCTACAGCAAACCAAGCCTTCTGGTGTAATTAATGAAATCCATTGTGGCATTAATTTTCATTCCTAATGCTTCTTTCAGTGTATAAAACAAAAAGAGATTATCCTGAGATGGTTTTAATCCCCCAAACAAGCCAGAAACAAACCCCATAGCTGTAGCTATTAGGATAGGGATGGAAAAAAAGCTATTGCTTGGATGGAGAGAAAAAGCACATATAAGTGCTACGGACTGTAGATACGCCACCATCTCGGTCAGGCATCTTTGCAAGCTTAATGTTCATTTGGGGCCTGTTAATTGCAAAACATAAGTGGTATCCAGAGTACCCTGGGTTAAAGCTTTGTTTGCAGCACCACCTGTTACTGACTTCCACTTAAAATCTGTCTTTTGAATGTAATTATTTATTTGAGTCTTTAGAAAGATACTAGGTTACTGATTTTTAAAACTGATTTTATGTTACTTTACTGGTGTTTTATCTTGTATGTTTTATCCCAGTCAAATATCAAATATATTTATTTGATATATATATCAAATATATCAAATATCATGACAAGCTATTAAGAACACAACAGCATGGTTTCTTCACAGTTATATGGCAGCATTATCTCTTAGGATCCTAAAATGTATTTCAGCTGACAGCTGGGACAATTGCTGTCCTGTTTTTGCTCTTCTTCCCCTAGTTAGGCCTGGTTATGTCCTTTGGAGAACCTCAGCCTAGAAAAAAGAAGAATGAGTGAAGTGAGTCAAGCAGGAGCTGGGTATTTTTAATTGCACTGAATTGAGACTTGACTACTCAGGTGCTAAGAACTGCAAACAGGGAGTATTTCTTGTGGAGATGTGGATCGAGCATTTCAGGAGCTGATGCTTTTACAGCACAGAAGGTTCCTGTGTGTACAGCACAAATTATCTTCCAGCAGGGAAACCACCACAGGGAATGGCCCTTTCTGAAAATGTAAAAAGGCCAAGCTGATTCAAGCACAGAGAACTGAGAGCAAATACTAATGCAAGTGATGTCATCACAAACACACACCTGTCCCCTTGTCCAGGACCCATGAGGGCCTTCTCTGTGGTGTTAGGAAACAAGATGAAAATAAAGCATTGGTATAAGAGAGTAGTGTCAGATTGCCTGTAAGAGGAGCAGTCATTCTTTTCTTGCTCAGGTGGAAAACTTACAGGGCTGTAAAAGAAAAGCAAGTAAAAAAGTCCTAACCTGTATGGGGAAAAAGGACAGCACTGACGTTGTCACTAAGTGATTTCCCCTTCTTCCTTTCCCCCCTCTTCTTGCTTTTCCCCATCCTATGGCTACCAAATTCAGTCAATAAACCGTGGGGATGGTTGGAGAATTTAACTCCAGGAGGAATTCAGGGCCACTGGAACAAGCAATCCAGCTTAAGCTATGGTTATGGCACTGTGTATTGTCCTTCCTAAGGGTCAAGGAGAGGTGAGTTCTGAGCTGTGCAGGCTCTTAAAGCCCAGTGTCAAGTGTATTATTAAAACTGGTGCTTTGAAATGAGTGTTCTGCCTTCCAGGGACTTCAGCGGTTGGTCTCTTTGCGAAGGGAGTGTGGCAGAGGGTCTGGACCTCTGCTGGTTACACCAACAAATACTGGCATATGTAGGACTGTACGAGTTAAGCAGGACAAAACATTTTTCACACATCAGAAAAGCTGCAAATCCAATAAATGTCCAGGTGCTTTAATCAATGTTGTGAGAGCAGCACTTGAAAAACAAGCACTGCATGGGATCATCCTGTTT
This sequence comes from Pezoporus flaviventris, assembly GCF_033815535.1. Classification (NCBI taxonomy): domain Eukaryota; kingdom Metazoa; phylum Chordata; class Aves; order Psittaciformes; family Psittacidae; genus Pezoporus; species Pezoporus flaviventris. The sequence goes on along the minus strand of NW_026892589.1, from coordinate 3,892,081 downwards.
AATTTGGAGTAAGGGGAGGAAAAGATGTGTTGTGGGAAAGCCACAGCCAGACCTGTAAAAGCAGATTATTGTCCTGTGTTTTTCAAGGTAACTGTGGTAAGAGAGGAGTTCCCATCAGCATCCTTAATCTTCCTGTCAGTGGGCTGACCCCTTCGAAGGGAGGTGGCACAAGCTCTCAGGTTTCTGTTGCTGTGCACTCTCTCCCCCACTTCTGAATGATTAATTGCTTTATTCTCCTCTTTCCTTTACTGCACTTTATTTCTGACAAATGCTTTAGTTGTTCTGGTTGTTTGTGTACCTCCATGCCGAGGTGTTTCAGTGTACCAGAGCCTCCTCCTGCTGCAAGATGGGCAGCAAGAGGTGTAGGCAGGCTAAGAGGGTTTGCTCAGAGTTTGCAGTTACCTAACTGAATAATTAAAGGCAATACGTGTCTTGCTTTTGAAGCAGCCCAGAACTGCAAAGCCAGAGACAAGGCTCATGTGTGACCTTCCTTCTCTTTGCTTCTGTAATGTCCAAAGCTATCTGGGATGAGTGTGCCCAGGTTTTACCTGGGGCTGGGTAGAGGAAATTCAAGATGGGAAAGTATACTTGCAGAGGTTGGTAAGGGAGAAGAGAACAGAAATTTCTGGTTGCATAGAAGGGAAACGAAAGGGGTTGTAAGTGTTAGCCAAGCAACATGTAGTAAAATAAAGATCATCCTGAATCTTCCCAAGACTCAAGGTCCCCACTGAGTTTCTGGCAAGTTTGTTGTTTCCCAAGGTTAGCAATATTGTGTCAGAGCAGAAGCAGCACTTTTCCACCAAGGTGACTCATCACAGGCAGGGGAAAAATCCCTTGACTGCTAAGGGGATAGAGCATGGCCTGAGTGACTCAGGGCTGCCTAAGGACAGAGCCAACACCACACTGTGCTCACCTCACTGCCTGCCTGCAAGGAGCAAGGTGTGAAAGGGAAAATAAGAGAGTAATAGTTTTGACTTGTTATACGGCACATATGAGCATCATGCTGAGACGTCTATGAGTTAGAGTCATAAATACTTTGTATTACAGCTTTTAATCACTTTGAGGTGTGATGTTTGGAAGCACGCTGTAATGGTCTCTTCAGAACAAAGCTGGAATGCTGGGGACAAGCAGAACTCCTCTGGAGCCAGTGGAGTTGCATGGACAATATTTCAGTGCAGCTGACTTGTTTGGAGCACCACACCAGCAGTTTGACTTTGTTTCACACATGGCTCTGACCACACATACCTGCTGCTTTGTACCCAGGACTCCTTCTTGACATACCATGATCCAGGTAGACTCTGGATGTGGGGCCCTCTTACTGGGACATCTTCCAACACTTACCCCAGGAGGATTCACATCCTCCCATACTCTTGTGCCAGCTGCAGGGATTGCCACTATGTGGCTTCAGCATCCTGTCACAGACACATGTTGCTGTCCACAGGAGGAGTAAAGATATAATGGCTCCATGGGTAGGTGCAGATCTATATCTAGACTAGGGCTGGGCTTGTTTCTTAATGAAACAGGTTTTTTTCAGCAGTGGGTGTGAGTTACTCACTTTTGAATCTTACAACATGACAAATGCTTGACAAAGTCTTTGTGGAACAACCACTCCTCTTAAAAAGGAAAAAGTAGCCTGTGCCTTTGCTCATATGAAGACACAAACTTAGTGAGATGTTTTGCTTGCGTTTCCTTATAGGAAACCATTAGGTCCTAAAATTAGCTGTCCTGGTGTTGGCCATGGAGTTCTCCAACCATTAAATGACTGGACATGACTTTGTGGTTTGTTGTAGGGGAAAAATATTTGTTCGGTATCACTATCTGCTTCTTATGGATATGCTGCACTCTGTAATTAGGAATGATGGTCTTTGATGTAGCATTGTTGGATTGTAAGTGACCATGTTGACATGAAGCCATCTTGGCTTTAATGCTGTCTCCTTCACTCACTGTGGTGGTCAATGATTTCATGGCAACTCTGCCAGGTATTTTTGCTTCATTGAGCAGTTATGTTGTTATGGGAACTGGTATTCTGTAAATGATCTGAAGAGAGGCCTGATTCACTTCTTGGGAAGAAAGTTTGAAAGTATAGGATAACCAGGTTTTAATTAGCTCTATATTTATTTGTGTGATGACTAATCCTTAGGGCCCATTAACTCCTTTGCAAATCCCAGCAGTTGTTGTCAGTTGTTGTCCCTCATTAGAGAACGTGTGACCAGTGGGATATGCACAACTGAAGCTGAGCTTGTTCCTGCCTGTGTTTAGGTGACCCCCCCCCCCCCCCCCCCCCCAACCTTGCCAGACTGGGAGAACATTTGTGTGCTCCATCTGCAGGGCTCATGAGCTCCAAAACCCTTGCCCTGGCTGTGTGCTGGTCAATGCTGCATGTGGCTGTGGCAGGAAGGATGCATCCTTTTGCCTTCGAGACCAAGATTTATGGGGGACTGGCAATGCAAGGCATTATCAATCTGATAAAAGAGCCTCTTGCTTCTGTTCAATCATTTAAACATTTCAGAGAGGCTGTGTGTGTAAGAGTTTCCTTTCCATCTACTGCTATGCTTTTTGCCTTCAAATAAGGGAATGGCCAGCCTTGAGTGGTTTTTGGTTTGAGGTATTTTGTCCTGACAAAATCTACACTTTCAACTGGTGCAAAGGAATCCCTTTATTTACTGACCCCAAGCACCTGGAAAAAAATCACAGAGCCTGAACTGTCACACAATGGAATCATAGAATGGTTTGGGTTGGAAAGATCATCTAGTTCCAATTGAAGATCATCCAGTTCCAAACCCCCTGCCATGGGCAGGGATGCCTCACCCTAGACCATGTTGCCCAGTGAGGAGCTTGACAATCCTGCCCTGTTGGAGGCACCCTGATATGTGCAGCACAAAAGCTTTCTGAGAGAGCTTTTGGAGCAGCTGTTACCTACGGGAGGAGCAGTGTTTCATCCCCAGAGCTGTTTCTTCAGCATGTTTCAAGTGCATGAACTGCAATAAACATGTAGGTGGAAGTCCAGTGAAGTAATTCAGTTGCTCTTGGTTAGCTGAAGCTCTTTCTGCATGGCTGAGGGACCCTGTATTAACAAGAGTTAGTGCTATTCCCCAGTATCCTTCTCCTTTTTATGCTTTCAAGCTGTGGTTTCTTTACTTCTGTTTCTTTTAAACAGTTTAGATACTAAAAAAGCATTGTTACCTTATACTCATTAATCCTAAGCCTGAACTTAAAGGCCTGATCTTTTTGGCATCCAGATGCAGCTGCAGGCAGGGGCAGACAGGGACAGATGTCTATCAGTGTGTGTTCTGGTAACAGGATCATACTTGGAAATGTTCCTGTTTTTCACCTTGCCCATATCAGTTCAAGCTGGCAAAGACAGGTATTGCTTCTTAATAGTGAACAGATACGGACTTGCTTCATAACATTTACTAAACACTAGCTCACGAAAACCAGATGAAATGGGTGTTCAGAAAGAAACCAACACTAAAAAAGGAATGAAAGAAGTAACAAAACTTCTTAATATTTAAGTTGGAGAAGTCCAAGTGGCTTTTATTGAAAAGGCCCATTCCTCCTGAAATACCTTATGGAATGTGAAGCATCTGTGAATACCACAGGACAGGGCCACACAGGGACATCAGCCTGAGCCCCAGGAAAAGTGGCTCTGCCTGGTGGTTCAGAGCAGGAGCCTGTCCTCCTTTTGGCTCTGGAGGGCACCTGGAAATCTGTCTTTCTTCTGCTGCCCTGGGCCATGGGAAACACTGCAAGCATTAGGAAGAGAGCTTCCAGATGAGGAACTGTTTCCCTGAGTAGCGGGGTTTAATGTGGGAGCTGTGATCAGCCTTGCTATAAAAATACTCAGGGCTTAATCTCTCCAGAACGATGAAAATCCTGCATCTTCTTCTTGAAGTTTCTGGTTTCTAAATCCCCTTCAGTTTGTCAGCACCTTTCTGCTTCACAGAATGGAGAGCTGCCAGACTGGTGCCTCATCTCTCTGGGGTCTGCTGCCCACGTAGCAGGGAGTACATTCACATTCAAACCAGCACACTTGGTGATGCGAGAGTGCCCATCGGCTTCAGCTGGCAGTAAAAGAGATTTGTTTTGTAGGGTTTTGTTATAAATGTGGTTGCATATTGCTGTATGAGGACAATTCACAATGAAATGAAACTTGTAATGATTCCTTTCCATTTTAAGCTCATATTTATGTATTAGAATTTTCAAGAGAAAAAGAATTGCCAAATAATAGCTAAGACAGACTGCTGAATCATGGGTATTGGTTTCTGTTGTTTAATTACCTACAGGCTGCACTAACCTTCTGGAAAGACAATTGCAGAACTTCCTATACTGTGCTTCAGCTCTCCTTCTTCTGGCAAATGCCTTTCTTTAGGATTAAAAAGTAAATTATTTTCCATCATTTATAGCGCTCAAAAAGATTAATGCATCTTTTCTCCCTGGTTGGGGACTTGTATCACTAACAGAAGCATGACTTTGAGAGCTTTTTTGTCTGCTTTACTGCTAGCAGAAGAACTCTGTATGGCACTATGCAAAGATCCCTTAATATTATACATGTGATGTCATCTGCTTCTGGAAAGGCAGCACAACCACACTTTCCTAACCCTGCACACCATTTCTTCCTGTAGTGTCTGCTTTCCAAGGAGCCCAGAGATCCTTGTAGGAACTATAATGAGGTGCATCTTGGGGTAACACTGTCCTGGGATCACTGTTCCCCTGTCACAGAGGGATGAAGACTAGAGAAGTTGGCAGTAACTGGCCAACAGTTCCCAATGCTAGGTCACATATGAGTCTGATGCTGAAGTTGCAACCTACAGTCTTCTAGCCCTTACATCTCAATTTATCTTGAAGAGCCAAGTCATGAGAGGAAAACAAGAGATCCTGTTAATGTCTTCCTCTAATGACCACACTTCTTTGGTTTTTGAGACAGACTCCTGAGGACCAAGGAAGGAGATGCTATAACACAGCTGAAGTCACAGATGAGTATTGGCAATGGTATTGAAAGGGCTGAATAAAACATGAGCAAGAGAGAAGGCTGCAGCTCCAAAGAGCTTGAGATCAAAGCATGACACATGGAAAGCATGAAAGCGATTAGTCTTAGATATCAGAAAGGAGAAGGGAAGAGAATGAATCCATATTACAATAATTTTACTGGTCAGTTTATAAATTGTGAGAGAAATTGTCCTTGTAATTTAAAAAAGACAAAGTGTTTCTTTATTCCTACCAGAGGACCTAATTCACATGAGCCGTAAATGTGTTGGGACAGAAAAATCAAAGTGTCTCAGTGCTGTGAGGTGCTCTCATCAGATCATAGTGCCTTTTGAAGCTGTAGCTCAGTGATTGATTAGAGGAGATCTAATTAACTAACTACATTATAGGAAACAAACAACCATGGAGGAAGTTGTGATACTCTGGGTATCACATTCATCGCAATCTTTGCTCTGCTGCATGGGTGTGGGTGTTCTATGGAAAAGCCAAACCTTCATTCAGTATGTGACCTGAAAATAAACCTTAACAGTTTCCTTTCTCTTTTTGTTTTGCCTTTCCCATACAATTTCTTTGCATACTTCTAGACATTTCAGGAAGTGCATAGACCATATTCATCACTAACATATTCAGCATTAACTGTTTAAATCTAATATTCACCCACACACGTTCTATATGGGGGTGAAATATGGATATGAACATTACCTTAATAAAGTATCTTCTATTCTTGTTTCTCATTTTAAATTTTGCTTTATAGATTCTGTGCTGCAGAGACTAGGCAAGCTCAGTCCCATTGGGAATGACGTCTGTGGACGCTTAGTGCAGCCTTGGTCTGAGTCCACAGTCAGTGTCACCCATGGAGCGTGTGAAAGCAGTGTGACCTGAAACATGACAAAGCAGAGAGGTGACAAAAAATAAAGCCAAATGTTATTTATTGGGATTGATGAACACTGATGGGCTGTCGTTAAAGGATATAGAGATCAAGGGCATATTTTGCTCTCTTCGATGGAGAGACTATGATAAAACCCTACAGCAGTTCAGGCTCTCCAGCAGAGCTTGCTTTGGCTGATTGCCCTTTCATACCTGTTGTGCTTTGGACTGTGATTCTCTTCTCACTTGGAGATCAGGTTGTTTTATAAAGCTTCTAGACCTTTGCCTGACCAGATCTTTTGAACTACATGGAATCAACCTTGTTGGGCAGGAAGCCTTCTTGCCTGCATTCTCCCAGGGCTGCGGGCTAGCTTTCATCAGCTCCCCACGTACTTGGGGATCCAGTTTCTTTCAGAAACACTTTACTATGAAAAGAACATCTTAGTTTAAATGAATATAAATTTTGCCTGTTTTAATCATCCCTTTTTAGGTTAGTGTCAGATACAGCTTTATGGCAAGAACTTAATACATGTTTGTGTTTTCCCTCACTGTTTTGATTCAAAGACATTGCCTTCAGAGATGAATACTGCTTCAGCAAATGTATCTTTAAATGAAGAAATTTCAGCAAAAGCCAAATGAGAGAGAAGTAACTACCTTTTAAAGTGTCCTCCTGAAAGAGGCTATATGGCTTCCCTGTGCCACATAGTCTGGCCCAGAGCTAGCAATTCTAGCTATTCCCTGGGTTGGTTTTGTGCTATTCGGTGTAGTGACATGTACGATATCCACTGGGTCAGTTTTACTCCATTTTTTAACCCCAAAAGAGTAACCTATATATAAAAAAAAAGTTAAATATTCATGGGTTTGCCCTTCAAGCATTTTTGTTTGTTCGTTGTTTCAGAAGTTACTCTGTTGGGAAAAGAAGATGCTTCCACATAGAACGACACATCAACAAAGCTCATGAAATACTGTCTTATTCTTTGGAGGACACCAACATCCTTCTCCTGTACAGAAGCCTCCCGAGGACCTTGCTGTAGGCATGAATGGTAAGAGCAGGCTACTGTGATTTTTATTGCATCTGTACATGTGCCACCCTTGGTTCCTTCCCTTTTTCTCCTGGTGACTTACTACATCCACAAGGTGTAGCATAAGTAACCTGAAGTGCTGTAGCCATCAGGAATTGGGAAATGGATCAGCAGCACCTTTGGTGGTTAGGCTGAGAGTCTGCCCCAGCTGATGGGGGAAAAGGCTGGTGGGTGAAGGAGGCTATTTTTTTTATGGGAACCATTTCCTCAGCTGTTGCAGAATTAGTTCTTACCATTGGAAAGAGAATCTGTGTCATGGTTTAAGCCCAGACGGTAACTCAGAACCATGCAGCTGCTCGCTCACTCCTCCTCTTTTTCCCCTGCACTCCCGGAGGGATGGGGAGGAGAATCAAAAGTGTAAATCCCACGGGTTGAGATAAGAGCAGTCTGGTAACTAAGGTATAACACAAAACCACTACTTCTAGCACCAATAATGATAATGATAAGGGGAATAACAAGGGCAGAGACTATAAAACCAAAAGGGGAAAAGGAAAAGAAAACAATAAGCACAAGTGATGCACAATGCAATCACTCACCACCCACTGACTGATACCCAGCCTGACCTGAGCAGCGATCTGGGCCTTCTGGGTACCTCCCCTCAGTTTCTATCCTGGGCATGACGTGCTGTGGTATGGAATACCCCTTTGGCTAGTTTGGGTCAGGTGTCTCTGCTTCCTCCCGGCTTCCCGTGCCCCTCCTCACTGGCAGAGCATGAGACTGAAAAGTCCTTGATCAGAGTAAACATTACTGAGCACCAACTAAAAACATCGGTGTTATCAGTGTTGTTCCCAGGCTGAAAGTCAAAAACACAAGGACTGCACCAGCTACTAAGAAGGAGAAAAGTGACTGCTACTGCTGAACCCAGGACAATCTGTAATAAAGGAATCTATGTATTTGGAAAAGTGCCTTGCTTTGAGCTTCAAATAATGCTTTGTTTAAAAAGCTGGGGTTTTATTTATATATATAGGAAATGAAACCAGGGATTCCTCTGTGCTAGCATGTGCCCTGGAAGTGCTCTTTCAGCCTTTTGTGGCTAGTATTTTAGAATGCTTCTATTTAACTTTGTCTGGCTTTCTGTTGCTTTTAATTGTATCTATTAGTCATAGACTAATAAAACTCTTCTTGTATCTCAGTTCTTTGGACAAGAAGAGTCGTTTGAAATAGTTGGAGAATGCTGGCTAGGCAAGTTATTGTCTTTATAAAAACAGAACCATTATGTTCCTCTTTATTTACTATAATTGTAAATGGAAATGCATCTATTGTTTGTGTTTCTCTGAAATTACATATCAGACTTTCAGACACCTGAAGACTCATTATCATCTCCATCAGCTTTGTGTTGCTTTGTCTATGACAGAAAATGTCCTTCATTGGCCTTTCAAAGAAACAGTGTCTCATCAATTGGGAACCCATTTCGGATTCATTTCATTCAGCAGATCATTAGAATACATATGGCACTTGCAGGGAAAATTAAACCACGTGGAAACAGTAAAGCCTGGCAGTTTTGCCTCATCAACAGTAATAGTCCAGCATCTAGGGGAAAAAAATGATATTTTTAAATTCTGAATTCTATCAACATTTACCCAAACTGGTTTTTGTATTTTTAGCCCATTACAAAAATACCAATAGTTAGGATTCTTTTTTGGGGGCAGAAAGGGGCGAAAAGACAAACAGCTGCAGGGACTTGTGGCAGCTTTGGATTCTTTATTTTGTTTGACCTGATTTAACATGCTTCCTCTGTTGAAATATCATAGTCTATGTTGGGAATTCTGTCAGGAAGCACAATATGTGCAGTGTGGGTGAGGAAGCTTGCATCAACTGTCAATGAAGATCAATTATAGGAATTATTGAATTACACATTAGATAAGAAGCAGATGACTCCTTTTTGCATGCAAGTGTGGTATTAACTATTTTTGCCTGAATTAAAATACAGCCATATAAGCACTGAAAATCTGTCCCTGAGCCTCACAACCTGCCCAGGCTCATTGATTATTTTATGCTTTACGATTCAAGTCCTGCAGTCTTGTGGCTTTGGTGTGAAATACTGTACAGAGAAAGCATCAATCTCCTAACAACCTACAATTTATATGCAGCTTGGGCAGAAATAGCCCCTTCCAAAAGACTTGTCAGGGATGAAAAGGAAGATGCTATTTAGCAGTTGCCATATTCTGATGTGTTGGTACTCCCGATTCATGCTGTGGGAGTTGTGTGTCCTTCTGCTTGTACCACAGCTGGGTGGTTGATGACAGGGTGCTGAGACATGCTGTTCCTGCACCTTCATCCTTTATAAATACCTTGTATTGGCCTGTTTATTGGATCTTTTTGAATGTCCAGATGGCATTTTTGCCCTAAGAGGCTATGTATAAGTGGGAAGACTGGCTCTAGAATAGCCATCCTTTAGCAGGCTCTACACAGCTGCTGAACAGCACTGCCAGCAATGCCTGTCTGTGCTTCTGGTGCAGTTTAGTACTGAAGAATCCCAGCTTGGCAAAACAGAAAGCGAGTAGGATTTAAAGAACTCTTTTCAAGAGGAAAATAGCTGTTCTTAGGCACAGGAACTAGATGATATATCATCTTCTGATGCTTTCTGAGGTACTGAAAAGCATCAGAATGAAACCCAGGAGAATATAGAGAGAAGTGCAACAAACTGCAGCGCCTGTGCAAATACTCTTTTATTTCAGCATCCTGTATTCTGAAATGTAAAAATCTTTATTTCCTAATATCTGTTCATGATGGATTGAGTTGATGCAGAACCCAGGCTCCTCTGCTGTTTTTACTGCTGTTTTCTGGAGGGTTTTAGGTGGTAGCTGGTGTTCTGCTTTAGAAAGGGTGTTAACAAATAACTACTGAGCGTAGAGTGTTGTGGGTTTGTTTTTTGTCATTTTGAGGTTGGCTATTAGGCTTTTCCTAGTAATTGCTTGGTATGAAAAGCTGACTACTTTCTGCTTCATGTTTAAAAGGCTTAAGAATTGTAATACCCCAACAGGGCTGCACCTCTACCTTTATTTCCAAGAAAGTAATTGCTATGAGCTGTTTTCATCCACTGGCACAATTAAATGAATGCTGCATCTGATCCATTTCAGAATTTCAGAGAATCAATGCACAAGACGCATTCCTCTGAAGAAAACTGGATAGCAGAGTGCTGGGAAGAGCAGAAAGGAGAAAATATTCTACTTCAGTACTTATGTAATTCATTCAATTATAGAGGAATTTGAAACAGCAGAATAACATCTTTTATTAAGAAGCAATTTCAAACTTGAAGCCCATCTGCAGTACTTTAAAAACACAGAGAAAAAAAAGGAAAAAGAAAGGTAGCCTTAACCCTTTTTTTTTTTTTGCAGGAAATGTTTATTCTCTTTTGCATGGAGTTTCCATTCCTCTTTCAAGACTTGTATTTTAGTATCCAGCCCGTGGCTAAAAATAGCTAAATGCAATTCACTGGCAGACCATGAACATTGCATCACTGCACCAACCTCCCACCATGCTTTTGTGTGTGTGTGTTTGTTTGAGGAAGTACACACTGGGTTTGTAGCCTTCTCTTTCCAGGTGGCAAGGGAAATTTAAAAGTGTAAAGAAACAACATGAGCCAGGCCAGTCCCCATCAGGAATGGTGAACAGTGCTCCAAAAAGTGTGATTTGACCATGCAGGGACCTCCAGAGCAGCCAGAAATTGTCATTCAGTTCCCATATGAACATGAAGTTACTTCACTGTTTGTCAGTGTTACCTCTTAATCACTTATTCATCACAATTCTTACCATGGCAAAGCTGTTTAAAAATCAGAATCCCACAATAGTCACTGTAAAATATTTCTTGGCCTCCAAGCAAAGAGTATAGAACTAATTCTAGAAGAATTAAATAAAGTAACATGTAGGCTGTCATTGCTGAGCCCTTCAAGACAGGAATGAACACACCCACTCAGAGCAAGAACATCTTAAATCTGTAAAGTACCAAAATCGTGATTCCAAATTAGAAAATAGACAGGCAATCACATCTAAATTTCTTTCAGTCTTACCTGTAAGAGTCCTTCTACATCAAGGCTGTCATTGCCTCATCTGATGCCTTTATTTATACTCTGAGCAAAGTGCTGCTATTGTTCTTTTCTACCCTATTCATTCTTGCCACCATGACTCCAAGGCTGCAGTGCACAGATTACTGTTTACTGGAATTATTAGAATAAATCTTCAAAAGGCAACAGAATTTCTTTCAAATTGTTACATGAGGAAGCCAAGTCTACCTCTGTATCTTAATCTATTTTAATACTTTTGATGCTTCAGCCTGACAGTATTTGTCTTACTAAACTGGGTACAAGAATGTGTGGTTTTATTTTGCTTGTAGATAACAAATCTTGGATCTCTGCAGTATGTTGTAGCTACATCTGTCAGCCAACAGGAGGCTGCAGGAAAGCACCTTCTATTTCCCAATGACTTCTACAGCAGCTACAGGGGCAATTGCCTCAGTGTGTGGATTTGGTATGAGCAGGCTCTTCCCAGCTGAACTGGAGTTTGCAACTGGTGTTGAACTGACCTGTTCAAAAAACCCTAACACACTAAACCCCAAACCAAACGAACAAACATTCCTGTTTCAAAAAGGGGGATGTTTTCCACTCCAGTGGAAAAGTGATTTAGTGATGCTTCCCTCCCCACGTGGCTGCCTGCCATTTCTCATCTCACCTTACTTATTCCAGAAAACTCCCTATCAAAATCAGACCTGTTCTCCCCAAAATCACAACAGTATTAGTGACATACAAGTATCTTTCTTTCAACACCATCTAGCTAACTCTTAAATCAGATTCTTACACCTTTCTGGAAGTCAGCCAAAGAGCTTTATGGGTAGAAATGGCTCTGCCACTCATCTGCACAGGAGATGTGTCTGGCACATCCCAGTTTCTGGCTGATATCAGAGACAGAGATCAACAAAGAGCCTACTACTTATACTGAAACAGAATGAATCTTGATCTCGCATTCTCTTGATGATGGTCAGACTTTCAGTTTCCAAATATAGCACATGGACTGGATTGAGTCAGAGATTCTTTCACACAAATCAGGATACACAATGCTCTTCAGCCCACAAGAGGCTGGGGAATGCCAGGTTTCTAAATGGAATTCCAACACATGGCAATGAAGCACTTATGAGCATCCCACAAGCAAGCAAATCATTGTTGTAGTAAACTAAAGGGTGTCTTTCCTGTGGATTTGTTGATTTAAAGCAAGGAAGAAAGTCCTCCTGTGAGCATCCAGAATTCGTTCACCCTAGAACCGAAATAAGATTAAATTCTAGTAATATGTTTGAATTGTTCTCTCAAAAGAATTAGGTATCTTCACTGTAAAGGTATCTGAGTCCGTATTTCTTTTGAAATCTTGTTAAACTATACTTTGATAAGGCCATCACTTACATGATTACCATATCTAACCTCCAGAATAATTGAGTATTTTGTTCCATGCAATTTCCAGATGCTAAACTACCCCTGTGCCAGTCTAGGCTTTATCTTCTAACACAGAGTTTGTCACTGCCTGCCTTTCCATGGCAATGAAAACATTCAAGTAGTTCTTTAGCTACATTTAAAACAAAACATTTATTACAGTTGCTCAGCTACTTTGTCAGTTTTGCTTTAATTAAGCCCCTGTCACTTGTTGCTCTGCAATGCGTAATTCCCATTAATAATTCCATGACAAATCCAGTTTTCAGCTGCTGCAGGAGACGTTAATGTGAACACATCAATATTGATGTGTCTTGACAGATCGTGAGGTTTAATAAATTGCTTTCTCTAAAACAATTTTTGTGGAATCAGGGGTGTTCCTGCAATAGCACAAAGGAAGCCTGAAGCTGAGATATGTAAAAGAACAATTGCTTTTCACAGCATCTGAAAGTTAATCAATGATTTCTCCAGCAAGTCATGAGGTATTTGTTTTAGGATAAATGTTTTAGGATAAATGTTATGACCCAATTCAGTTCCCATTTCATTTTGGTCACTTTAGAAATTTAGTGCAATTTTGGCTTATGAAGAAATTCGGCACCTGGGTGTATGTTAGGAGAGTTTGGTAGCAAACTGACAAGCATCACGTCTGTGTTTTTTAAATGAGAGATGATGGCCACATATCTACAATGGAGGCTACCATGTGGATTTAAGCCACTATTTTAATGGATTTTACCTCTGGAAATATAAAGCAATGTATAAAAAACCCAGTGAACATTAGCACTTATATAATACTGTTATAAGGTTGCTAACACAAATGAAAAAGGCCTTTAATATTTAAATCCAAATAACCTTAAAGAACATTATCAGAGGTAGCTCTGTACCTAACTTCTAGTGGAAGTCAATGGAAGAAACACCTAACAGCCATTCAGGTCTTTTAAAGTTTCATTTCCTTTGTGCTTATTCGAGGCGAATGATTGCAGAGTGGTCTTCTTCCAGGAATTCTGAGGAGGAAATGAAAAATACTGCTCAAGGAAAGACAACATCATTCTTTTCCTAGCAGTTGTTTCTCTTTGCCTTCACACCTTTCTCCCTCATCCAGAACTGTTATTCCTGAAGACGTATTGCGCAAATGTTTCTACCCCCTGTAGAGTGCATGGCTATTATATCTAAATTGGGTATTTTGGGATAATTTGGGAAAGTAGGAAAAGTGTGCCTAGGATCTAAGGATTATTTAGGTCCCGTTAAGTGATGGTGAGAGCTACTGCTGGCAAGAGTTTATGGTAGCATTCAAGTCAGCCAAGTTCAACCCTAAATTTTGATACCGAGAGTGGTAACCAGCTATAACTAGAGTTAGGGCTAGGGAGAAGAACCATAGAATCACAGAATGGTTTGAGCTGGAGAGACCTTGAAGATCATCCAGTGCAGGAGCTTGGTTTATTACAAGAGTTCTTAAATACTGGTGAGTTAGAGACAGGGATATAGCTGATAAGGGGTCATTAATCTTTTGTTTTCATGGGCATATAGATCAGTACAGTAAAGGCCATCTGTAACATTCAACAAAAGAATTACTGAAACCAAGAATTTATTTCTGGGGTCCACATCCTATGGAAGCCTAGGTTGGTAACTGCTACCAGTGTACATGAATAATCAGCATTAATATTTGGAAACAATGGAGCTGAAGAGATTTCCATGTAGGAAAATTTTGGTCATGCTTAGCTCTTAGATTTGTGATAGCACAAGCCCTTTTAATCGCCTTCTAGCCATATGTAAATCTTGGGAAGTGAGCATCCTGGGAGCAGTCACGAGCGTCTTGCTGCTCCAAAGATGAAGATATTTAAGAGTGATGCTGCTGTAAATACAGGAGTTCACAGCCAGAAGGTGTTAAGGGGGATCTAGCATCTTTCTGCCCATTAAAATATGACAGTGTTATTTTGGATGCAAATCCAAGTGCTGGGTTCTTGGCAAAAAGCTGGCATACCTGCATGTCTGATCTTTTCCTTTTCCATTAACTTGGTGTCTATCGATCCTGAGCAAGGATGGTACAGTGAGAAGCAATCTTTGGAACACAGTCACCTTGGTGCACTATCCAATGGCATGAGGGAGGGGAATTTTGGCCGAGGAAATAAATGGAAGCCACTACTCTTACAATAAAAATGCCACACAGATGGTAACCAATTCAGTGCATGGTAAGATGTCAAAACATGTTGAGCACCACACTGGAACCTGTTTAGGGAAAATCTTAGAGCTATTTATTCTGTTATGCTTTTGAATGACCTATTAATTTAATAGCAGGGAATAAGTCCTTGTTTTGTACAATTGCAGGTCTGCTGCTGATCCCTCAGGTTGAGTAAGTTTATCCACAGGAGTAGCTGTCATGATCAAGGAGTGATATGTAACCTGACCATTACAAAGACATAGTGTGCTATGAATGCTCTTGAAAAGGAAGATCGTATGTATGAAGGAATCATTGCTTTCATGCTGAAGACTTCAGAGCAGCAATTGAAAGGAAAACAAAATACATGTTCTTCTGAAAAGGTATTTATTTATTTATTTATTTATTTATTTATTACCTGAGACATCACAAATGGGTACTGAGGTTTTAGCATGGAAACTGCACAGCTTTTCCCTTTCTCCTCTGCTCCCTCCATCTGCCACTGCAGCTTCTTAACGTTTGACAACAATTCTGGGGCAGCTGTATTTTTATGCTACTATTTAATTTTGCTGGTAGACATTCTTGTTTATGTGAGTCTCTTACACAAAGGAGAAAAACCAGTAAGTGGTCTTGTACCACATGGCTGCTTCTAGCAAAGTACATATTTAAGGGCCTTCTTAAACAGAACTAATCTAACGTGAGCCCTCACCTAAATTATGAGGAAAATTGTACCTGTCTGTCGTGGTTTAAACAAAGCCAGCCATAAATCACTCAGTTGCTCTCTCACTTCCCCCCTTTTTGCCCTCCCCCTGCTCCCGGAGGGATGGGAAGGAGAATCAAAAGAATGCAACTCTCATGGGTTGAGATAAGAACAGTTTAGTAACTAAGATATAACACAAATCACTACTGCTACCACCAATAATAATAATGATAAAGGAAATTACAAGGCGAGAGAATACAACACCTCACCACCCCCTGACCGATAACTCGCCCCCCCAGCCCAACCAAGCACTGACCGATACCTCCTTCAACCCTGCAGTCCTACGCCTTCCGGGTAACTCCCAGTTACATCCTGGGCATGACGTGCTGTGGTATGGAATACCTCTTTGGCTAGTTTGGGTCAGGTGTCCTGTCTCTGCTTCTTCCCAGCTTCCCCTCCTCCCTGGCAGAGCAGGAGGCTCAGAAAGTCCTTGGCCAGACCAAACATTTGAGCAGTAACTAAAAACATCGGTGCTATCAGCACCGTTCCGAGGCTGAAAGTCAAAACCACAGCACTGCACCAGCTATCAAGAAGGAGAAAAAATGACTGCTACTGCTGAACCCAGGACACTGTCCCAAACCATGCTTTTAACAGCCAGCTTCCTTGCTTGCAAGCACTCAACAGTATTCAAAGAAATCTTTATATATTAAAAAATAAGTGATAAAACATGAAAATTGTAGCACCTGAACTCACTATCGTTGGAGCCACTGAGCAGTTGAGAGGCCAGTTCCCCACCTGAGGCAGACTTTGCAGCCAAGCAGCTCACCTGGCTGATCACATCTGGGATACTGGGGGAGCCCAGCACTAGTGGTGATGTTGTCGAAGGGAAAGTGTTACCTTGTTATTTGAACAAGGTAATGGGAACAATATGGCAATGAGCTGTCAGAAAGAGAACCCAGCTCTTCCTCTTCCCCCATTTTCTAAATCTAATGTTCAGATGTGGTAATTTCCCAGGTGGCATTATAAACATTGTGGATATAGAATAGGAGTTTTGGCAATTAAGAAAAAAAGAGGGGCCTAATGACATTTGCATGGGAGAAAGGGAAAGGCAGAGAAGCCTAAAGTGAGATTTGGAACAAGTGGAAGGTATCCCTGCCCTGTGGCAGGGGTGGGGGAATGAGATGATCTTTGAGATTCCTCCAAACCCAAACTCTTCTATTATTATGATGAAGTCTTCCTTGTTTGGGTGGCAGACAATGAGACTTTTCCAAAATCTAGGACAGAATACCCTTAGACATGACAGGGTTCTCAATACAAAGGTAGGATGTGGTATTGTAGTGAAATGCACTAGCCTGAAAACTAACCAGTTTACGAAAAGGAAGCTCTTTCTTGCCCTTCTTTTATAGAGCTGATCTCTCCTGTGCAATGCAGTTGGGGATGAGACATGGGCAATGACAGCGACCTGAGTGAAGTCCAAAAAGCAAACTGGCAGTGCAGTGGACAATAAATTAGATTTAAAAAAGTCTTTCAGGTTTAATAACTTGAAATGAACACAGATATGGAAGTTTGAGACAAGAAATACACCAAAAATCTGTCAGTGTTCCAGGGGTGGACTGGAAGAGGTGGGAGGAAGCACAGATCTGTAAAGTGATTTGTATAAAGCCATAATATAACAAATCCATCAGTGCATTACTTTATCAGCGAGATGCCAAGCCAGTATTAGTGTAATTAAACTGATTGCTAGGTAGCAAAACATCACGGTTTGCGTCACTACACAGCAACCTGATCATTTGTAAGGAATCCCACCCCCTAGCTCCTATTACCAGCTTTACATCCTGCCAGGGTGCTGTGTAACAGTGACCTGTCCCCGGGAACAGCACCTCGCGGTTTGCAGAACTGTGCTGTCTGCAGATAGCATCGTGTTCGGTGCTGCTGCTCCCCACTGACATCACTGCGCGGATCCGCCGCTCAGCAAGGTCATGCTGCATTCCACGGCACATTCTGATGGGTGGCACGTAGGCACTGTGGAGGGGATGCCGAGCTGGAGCGTTTCTCCGCTGCTCCCCTTGAAAGCCAATTACCCTGCGGATGAATAGCACGGCCGCATGTATCACACACGCACAAAGGGACATAAGGTCAAATACATTGCAGAAAAAAGCTTAAGGCTTCTGAAAACATCTCCATTTCCCCTCTGCCTGCCCTCCGCGGGCTCAGCCCCTGCCAGCTATGACGTGTGGCCTGTGGTTGAACCAGCTCCAGCCAGAGCCATTGAGAATGAGTCATTTCTGTGTTTTAACCTCTGCCAAAGGAGCAAGGATTGATTAACGCACCGCTAACCCGCAGGCCAAGCGGAAAACTCTTTATGGAACCGGCAGCGGCGGCACCACCCGGCAGCCGCCACCTGCCCCGACCGAGCAGGAGCCGCCCCTCGCGGGCTCCCCGGTGCGGAGGGCGGACACCCCGGCCATGTCCTGCCCCGCTCCCCGCCGCACGCAGACGGTTACAGCCGTTAACGGCCCGGCCCGGCCCGCCCCACCGCCGTCCCCAAGGGCCTCAACCCCGCCTCTAGGGACGCTGCCCCTCCTGACTACTGCGCTTCCGGCCAGGCCGGCCTGGCGATTGGCTGAGGCAGGGTACGTCATCGGAAGTGATGATTGCCGGGACACGCCCCTGGCTCCGTTCAAACCTGGCTGGCGGTAAAGCGGGGAGGAGGTGAGAGGGGAGCTCGGAGCGCGGGGCTGAGGCGAGAGGGGAGCGCGGGGCTGAGGCGAGAGGGGAGCGCGGGGCTGAGGCGAGAGGGGAGCGCGGGGCTGAGGGGCAGCGGGGCTGAGGCGAGGGGAGCGCGGGGCTGAGTGGGGTGCGGGACTGAGGGGAGCGGGGCTGAGGGGAGCCCGGGGCTGAGAGGCAGTGGGGCTGAGGGAACCGCCGCTGCCATCTGGGGCTACTCGCTGTCAACGTTCATTTTCCCGACGTTCCCAGCACATGCGGTGACACTGCGGCTGCGTTCAAACTCCCTCCTTCTAATAAATGTTGTTTCTGAGGAAATAAAAGTGTTGTTCGTGTTATAGCCTCTCATCGCCGTGTTTTATCTCAAGTCAGCTGTCCAAGTACCTCTGCCTGAACGTCCCCGTTCTGTTTTCAGGGGATCTTTTACACATGATAACCTGTAAAGATGTTGAAGTTTAAATGCGGTGCCCGAAACCTGGCAGAGGCCGGATCCATGGAGCCCATCACCAGCCGAGTTTCTCGGCTAAATCTGCTCTTCCAGGTAAAGAGTGCCTGGCGTGGGATTAGCTGGGATCATTGTCTGCGTCCAATGTATTGAAACACAGTTTTGCTTGTATTTATCCTATAAACTGCACAGTTTTCTCTCTCTCCTCTGCTCTCCCCATCTGCCACTTCAGCTTCTTAACATTTGATAACAGTGCGTCATTCCTGGGAGGAAGGGGTAAAAGAAAGGGATAACTAGTTGGAGATCAAAGGGGGATCTACTTTGCACAAAGTTTGATGGACAGTTTATATACATAGAACCATAGAACAGTTAGGGTTGGAAAGGGCCTTACGATCATCCAGGCGCAGGGACACCTCACACTAAACCATGTCACCCAAGGCTCTGTCCAACCTGGCCTCTAACACCACCAGGGATCTGTTAATATTATAGCCTGAAGTGCATTTTCCCCCATGATGATGGAATATTGCATTCTGCATCCTGTAATCTGCGGTTTTTCGTAGGTGATGTAGCTGAGGGTTTTGCCCTGAGATGGATTTACCTAACCAGCTGCTATTTTATCACTGGAGAATTTGATCAGCAGCTTTTCCTTCTAGAACTAATTTTGATACTGACTGCTTAAACTATTTATACCATGAGAAAAACCCTCATGGTACAATGTCAAGGAAGAAGCTAGGGGGATCAGGGCTATCGGTAGGGTGTAGATAGTTTCTGGAAAGCTGTGATTTGAACTTTAATAATCTTTAAAGGATTGGTTTTCTTACAGATGAAATACCTGTAGCAGCTATTACAGACAGATATAGCGAGTTGTTATATTTACCTCACATTTCTGCATTGTTTGTCTGATTTCTGAAGTAGTGATTTTTAAATAAATAATATATAATCAGCTCTATACATATGTTATTGATTTGAGGCTTTTCATTGTTGTCTGAGACTCCATCTGCTGTTGCTTCCTTTTTTTTTTTTCCAGGGGAAGCCACTCTTTGTAACTCAACAGCAGATGTCTCCTCTCTCCCGGGAAGGCATCCTTGATTCCTTATTCGTCCTTTTTGAAGAATGCAGAAACCCTGCTTTAATGAAAATTAAACACATTGGCAACTTTGTCAGGAAGTGTAAGTTTGTTTAGACTAATCTTCAGGTGCCATTTTAAAAGATAGTTCTTAATGTTCAAATCATGCTTTAGCTGCTTTGAGTCATTAATGATTGTAACGCAGGTCTTGGAGCATCTGACTTTTTGTGGGCAGACTCAATATGTGAAAGGGATCTTGGCAATCTCATTGAAGCTTTGATCAGGTCCAAAAAGGTCAAATGCAAGTGGCTTTTAAAGTGTGGTGACTCGAATACGTGTCCTTCTTAGTCTGTGCTATATACTAGGGTTGACTATATACTAGGGGTACTTTCTTTGAAAGTGTTTATTACATACAGCATTGCTCCAAGTACACACAATAGAAGGATGTCAGGAGTTGAGAGCAGGATAGTGACTAGAGTTATCAGGGGAAAAAAGCTTTAGAAAGGAACTTGGTAATTATTGGCTCTTTCAGCTTGTCGTAGCCTTTGGATTCCAAGTGTTATCTGATTTTTGCATGTGTAACTTGTAAATAGTGATTCTGTAAATCTGAAACACTATTGTAAATAGTGCTTTTGCAGCACTCTGAAGCACTATTGTAAATAGTGCTTCAGAGATACAATTCTGGTGTTGTAAATATTCTACTGATAATGTGCTCAGATTCTTTCTGGGGAAAAGTGAAAAATTCATCAATTTTTCTGTTAAGATATACTGGAAAGCTATTTGGTTTCAAGTAGTTTCTCATGCCCTTTATGATAGTTCCATCCAATAGTTTCTAGATATTTTTAGCAGAGAGTAATTTTCGGCTAGTCTGAAGAATTTTTAGAGCAATCTCCTGTGAGCAGTTGGTTATCACAGTGCCGTTTGAAACTAGTCCATGGAAAACTTGAACTGAGTAGCTGAAAGAAATGTCTCCGGTTATTTGTTAGAAAATAGACTAGTGCCTCCCACAGGCAGAGGAGGAAACCCTGCCACTTGACTCGGAGAACTCTGCTGGGTAAAGCCCTCCTATTTAGAGATTAGACTTTGTATTGGTAAACGAGGGTTGGAAAGAAATTAGAAACGAAAGAGGCTATCAGCCTATAATGTTATGAATGGGGCAGAATTATGGTTGCTATGGGAACTCTTAACATTTCCTGGTTCTTTTGTATGAGCCATACTTCAGTCTTAACTATGCATTAGAATCATAGAATCATAGAATAATTAGGGTTGGAAAGGACCTTAAGATCATCTAGTTCCAACCCCCCTGCCGTGGGCAGGGGCACCTTATGCTAAATGATATCACCTAAGGCTTCGTCCAACCTGGTCTTGAACACTGCCAGGGATGGAGCATTCACAACCTCCCTGGGCAACCCATTCCAGTGCCTCACCACCCTGACAGGAAAGAATTTCCTTCTTATATCCAATCTAAACTTCCCCTGTTTAAGTTTTAACCCGTTACGCCTTGTCCTATCGCTACAGTCCCTAATGAAGAGTCCCTCTCCAGCATCCCTATAGGCCCCCTTCAGATACTGGAAGGCTGCTATGGGTCTCCACGCATCCTTCTCTTCTCCAGGCTGAACAGCCCCAACTTTCTCAGCCTGTCTTCATACAGGAGGTGTCTTTTTCTAGTTCTTATACATACTGTTGTGGTTTTGTTTTCTTTTTCTAAGATGCACAGTTTGGAATGATTTCACATTCCTTGAAAGTGGAACTAAAAGTTGTTGGTTTTGGCTTTGTGTTTTTTTTTTAAATTCCCCATTTTTGATGGTGTGTTTGTTACAAAATGCCAGTTGGCCAATGTAAAAATAAGTGTTTTATTTTTCTAGATGCAGAGACAATAGCTGAATTGAGGGAACTGCAACCTGGTGTGAAGGATTTTGAAGTGAAGAGTGTGGTTGGCTGCGGTCACTTTGCAGATGTAAAAGTAGTAAGAGAGAAAGCTACTGGTGATGTGTATGCTATGAAGGTGATGAGCAAGGAGTCCTTGCTGGCGCAAGAGCACGTATGTATATTTTTCTGTTGTGAGGGTAGAACAATAAAGTACACTTTGAACATTCTCTTTTTGTCACTACTATTAGAATTAAGTTAAAAGTGTGTCTTGGGATGGATCATCCTACGTTTCAGTGAAGTAATATAACTGTGTAGTTTTGCTGTATTAAAAAGCCATTGCCATAGACTTGAATCTATTGGATGAGGTGCCATCCAACCCCCGAAATGACCCTTGTCTTAAAGACGTTACTATCTAATTGTGAGATAAGAAAAAATAGATGGAGAAAATACTGATCGGTATTGATCAGCTTGTTGATGGCTTGAATTTTCAGGCAATGCGTTCATTAAGTTTTTTGTTCTAAAGACCGACATAGAATGTCAGGAGTGGGTGTGAAGGCAAACTGTGGTGACTGGATTTTTATGGAGAGCCTCTCACTAGCTTGAGAAATGTGTTACTTGAGAACTTAAAAAAGGGATAATGGAGGTTGTGATCATAGTTTGGTGAGAAATAGAAGTTAATCTTTCACTGACATGAGCTGACAAGTAGGACAGAGATACTCCATGAAAGACCTTGTGAATTTATACAGCAGTATCTGCATCAGTTGTTCCCAATACATGATGGAGTTAGATTGCTCCTGAGATTCCATAGCCTTGTTTGCGGCCTTCAGAAATTAAGATAAACTAAAATCGCTCTTGCTATGGCATAGGCTGACAGGAAGCAAAGTATGATACTACCCTCAGTATGAGACTTGCTCAGTCTTGTTGAGTGTGGGTGAGTGAAATAGGGAATGTTGATCTAAATGAATGTGCAGCATCTCTGGTAATAAAATTAATTTCTTGTTCTGGCTGTGCATGTGAATAATTAAATAGCTCCTAGAGGATGATTTCAAGGAAGCCTTGTATTTTAATACTTTACAATGAATTTATTGCTGAGTTAGCTGTGAAATGCTAATTTCTCTAATCTCCCATAATTGCTCTAGTTTATTCTTGTCTGATTGTTTTGAGATCAGTTTTTTTTTTTATTAGGGCCAGGCCAGATGAGGTCAACCAGTTGCATCCCAGACTGGTATGCTTCACCAGTTTGAAAGGGAAGCTGGCCTTTGTTGCAGAACTACTCAGTTGAAAGCAAGCTAGACAACAGAAGTTGGAAGGAGAACAGAAAGCACAGGAGTAAAATTACCTTTTAAAGGTGCACGTTGCAAGGGAAAAGCATTTAATAATTTCAGTGCGATTTTTTTTTTTTTTATGTGTGCCTTTGGCACAGACTCAAGTCTTTCTGAAACAATTGGATTCTAATGTATTCTAACTCATTTTCATCATGTTCTAACTGTTATAACTTCCTTTTCTCATAGATGTCTTTTTTTGAAGAAGAACGCAGTATATTATCTCAGAGCACCAGCCCATGGATTCCACAGTTACAATATGCATTTCAAGACAAGAAGAATCTCTACTTGGTAATGCCTAGTCTTTGTTTCTTTTCTTCTGTGATAAACACCTCTACTGTTCTGTAAGTTTTCCCACATTACATGCCACTGTATGATATGTGTCCAATGTAATATGGAGAAGTTGAATAGAATATCTTTTCTGTATATGAACTGTATCTTTAAAATTTTATGTAGGTTATGGAGTATCAGCCTGGAGGGGACTTGCTGTCACTCTTAAACCGATATGAGGACCAACTAGATGAGAGTATGGTGCAGTTTTATCTTGCAGAGTTGGTTTTAGCCATTCACAGTGTCCATCAGATGGGTTATGTACACCGGTAGGTAAAGATTTCTTTGCATTGTGCATAATATGTGATCAATATCATTCCATAAAACAGTGTTATGGAATGATGCGTTCTTAGCTGTTTTTTTCTTTTTATATATATATTCTGTCCTCTTTCAGGTCAGTGTTTCATATGCTCTATCAGAAGGGAAAATTAGAAAATTAATCATACTCCAACTATAATTGTAGCTAAAGGCATTAACTTTGATGTAAAGTTCAAACTAACATCAAGAAAGGTTTGTTACACATATTTTTGGGAGGCTTAGGAGAAAGAAGTCTTAATATCGCACTATAAAAAATTAAAATCTTTTCCAGAGATTGTTGCACCAATATTTTAGCAGCAAATATTTTTGGGAAATTAGTGTCACTGTTAAAACTTCTGGTGTGTGATTGGTGAGCAGGGCAGTAAAGGATCTTGGAGCAGTTAAATGTCACAGAGTTTTCTAAAGATCATCTCAAGGCTTGCAGGCTGTTACTCTATGTATTTTTACATTTTACTAATGTTTAATAAATTTATTCCATTCTGAAGCTTTGGAAATGTTGTGAAGTATTTATGTTACGAAGTATTTATGCTGCACTTAGAGCATAGGCTGTGACCTTCTAATGCAATGTAGCTGCCTGGATATGAAAGACGTGTAGAGTAAGTTGTGAGGAAATTTGGGATTAAAGCTGCATAATACGTCACTGTAACTCAGTTACAATGTAATCAGGGTGCAAAACCACTTTCTCTTTCCATTGTCTATCAATAATTATCAACTTTCTGTGCAATAAGTGGGAACTTTACTACTTTCATATTTGCTTGGAAACAGAACAACAGTTGGAAATAAGACTCCCACTTGTTAAGGTTTTATGCAACTGAGCACATGGCTGAGTGCAGCTGAATAGGGTTATCCTGTTATCTAGATATGACAGCTGGGAATGGTATGGAAAGGTACTGATTGCTTTCTTCTTGCTTACAGAGATATCAAACCAGAGAATGTTCTTATTGACCGAACAGGACACATTAAACTGGTGGACTTTGGGTCAGCTGCCAAAATGACAGCAAACAAAATGGTAATAATGTGGTTGGAAGCTTTGCTTATGGGTTGGTTAGTCCAGTCAAAAAAGGAAAACTAACATTTTATCTGTTCCTTGATTATACCAGGTTCTTCTGCCTTTCTTGTCCAATATGGAGTCTGTTCATAATGATATATTTCCATTCATTAATGTTTTTTCAAACATGAACTCAAGTATCTTTTGGAGCTCTCAGTAGATCTGTATCTGCTTCCTAACATTTTAATACACTTACTTGTGAAGACAGCTCTACTTTCTCATCGTGCTGCACTGCATTACAGAATCATACTTCTAGGGATCCTTACAAGTGTTCAGTGCTGTGTTTAAAGGAGGACATGGATTTATAATTGTTCATGATTGGACTGAACCCTTGTTGTTGTAACTAAGGTGGAACAGTTTTGAAGACTCAGGAGCTCTTGATTGAAATGAGTCACATTTCAACGTTCCGGGCTTTGCTCACCAGAAAGCACTCTATTCAAAGCTGTGAATCCGTTGAGGTTTTTTATAAGTTGCTTGTAAATTTAGGTAACTGCATACAAATTCAAGTGATGATTTGAAATTAAAATCTAAGCGAGAACATGAAGTTCTACACCACATTCCTGTCTTGGTTTACAACTTTTTTTTGGTAGCATTTTCTTAGTATTGCAACTCTTAATATTTTGTTTTCCCTGTTTTCTTTGCCTTTTCAGTACTTCTTTGCATAGTCTTTTTCTTTTCATTTTTTTCTTCACATTATCATTTCAGTTATCTTGAGGTTTTTGTGTTAGTCTGCCTGCTTCTTTATTTCAGTTTTTCATATCACTCAATGAACTGCAAAAATGACTGCAGTTTTGGCTCCTGAATTATTTTTTTCTAAGCACTCCAGAAATTTGAATACTAGTACTTTGCTGATAATGAATACAAGGTAAAAGGTAGACATGCCACAGAATGCAATGAGGGCAGGGAATATTTATATTAAATTTGACTATTTTTGATATTTCAGCTCTGATGTCCCTGTTTATACTAGTTGTAGCAGTAGTGCTAGAGTGTGTATACTGCTTAATACATTAGTTTAGTAATCCTGTGCTTTTTAGAATGCTGTTTTTCTCCTTTAGCTGTTTGTACTTGCTAGTAACAGTTAGCTCTGATAATCTGACTCTTTTTCTATCAAATAGCTTGCTTTCTGTTTGTTTACCAGCAGTTTCCTTAACCTTGCACTTTTTTGCTTAACAGCCTTGCTTAAATTTACTTACATAAAATTCACTTAGAGACCTGAAAATTGTGTCTCATTTGAAAAAAGCAAATAAAAAAGATTTGGTTTATTATGAAGATCACAATGCACAGACAGTGCTATAAGTTCACTTGGTATATCTTTGCATCTAGGTAAATGCCAAGCTACCTGTTGGCACACCTGACTACATGGCACCAGAAATGCTAACAGGGTTGAATGGGGATGGCAAAGCTTCCTACGGTCTGGAATGCGACTGGTGGTCCCTGGGAGTCATTGCATATGAAATGATTTATGGGAGATCTCCCTTCACTGAAGGGACTTCAGCAAAAACCTTCAATAACATCATGAACTTCCAGGTAGAGAAAACTCTTTCCATGCTCTTGAGTAAAAAGGCTGTAGTAAAGACTGTGGTTTTACTTTGTGGCTGTAGTAAAGACTTTACAGTTGAGATAAGAAGCTTACGGATGTCTCTTTCTTTGTCAAGTTCATAGAATATTCAGTGTATGCGCTTTATATTGTTTTTATATGTCTCTGTATTGTATATCAAATGATTTTTGGTAACAGGTGTCATGAATTGCAAAGTTTTAGCTGTCCTCTTAGGCAGCTATAATTGCAACATGTGCAAAATAGTTTGGAAAAGGGATCAGAAGGATTAATTGTGTATTCAGAAAGTTTCTAATCTTATGAAGTGTTTCAGGATAGTAAAGAGGCTATGAAGAGCTGCAGAAAGACTTGAGGATATTGACTGTCTGCATGATTAAAACATCATATGAAATTTAGTTTAAGTTAAGTTTAAATGAATGTATATGAATGGAAAAGTATCCCAACTGTACCCAGTGAAGGGCTCAAGAACAGTATCTTGATTTTATAATCTATGCAAATGTTAGTTTAGTTCTTAGTAACAGTCCAAAAGGCAGCACATAGAATGGTAGGAGGTAGTAGGGTAGAAAAAGGAAATAAAAAATCATGTGTAGCTTGAAGGAAGTCAACAAAGAGTGGTTGCCTATGATCTCTTCTAATATGGGAATTAGGGGCATCAAATGAAAGTAGGCAGCAATAACTATGCTACAAACAAAAAAGGAAACTTCATATAGCACATTCTTATGCTGAGGAGCTCTTTGCTGTAAGTTTGCAATTGCTGAATATTTATATGTGTTCAAAAAGTGACTAGAAAAAATCATAAAAGAAGAATCTATTGAGATCTGGCAAGTAGAATCATAGAATCCCAGCCTGGTTTAGATTGGAAAGGATCCTAAAGCTCATCCAGTTCCAGCCCCCTGCTGTGGGCAGGGACAACTTACAGTAGATCAGGTTGCTCCAAGCCCTGTCTAGCCTGCTCCTGAACAGTTCCAGGGGTGAACGCAAAGACATCATCCCTGGTTCAGAAAAGCCTAAGACACTAATCCTTTGAAGTTTGGGAGAATTTTCTGGGAAAGTGTCTTGTTTTCCTCTTCCATTTGTGTATGCCTTGGCCATTTTCAGCATAAGATGGTGACCTGGGACTGCCATTTATCTGATTAGAAATAGTTGTTCCTGTGTTATCTTTGCTGCAATAAATACATATAAAAGCCTAACTGGAAAAAAATACCCAATACTTTAATTTGTATGCTATAAATATTTATCCAGTCTGTCTGGCATAGAATAATGAAATTTAATTTTACTGTTGTGGGACTGTTTTCCTACTGAGCAGAAACCCTTTTCTTTCTTTTTTTGCAGAGATTTCTGAAGTTCCCAGAGGATGTGAAAGTTAGTAGTGGATTTCTTGATCTGATCCAGAGCCTGCTCTGCGGGCAGAAGGAAAGGCTGGGCTATGAGGGACTCTGCTGCCATCCATTTTTTAATAAAATTGACTGGAACAACATCCGTAACTGTAAGTAGAATAACACTGCATTTATAAA
Source organism: Pezoporus flaviventris (assembly GCF_033815535.1). Taxonomy (NCBI): domain Eukaryota; kingdom Metazoa; phylum Chordata; class Aves; order Psittaciformes; family Psittacidae; genus Pezoporus; species Pezoporus flaviventris. The sequence goes on along the minus strand of NW_026892589.1, from coordinate 3,864,689 downwards.
CAATTCCTGTTGCTTTGGGTAACGTGAATGTTTGTACAATGTGAATATTTAGGTGTGCTTGATCTGAATTCTTATTCATAATGAAACAGGGCTATGTCCTGGAGCAGGTGTTTTTAACAAAACAATTCATTTTGGTTCCTGGATAGGATATGTTATCTCTCAGGTGAAAATTGCAGGGTAAGATGAAGTTTAATGCACATCCATATGAATTTCTGAATGCAATTGCCATATTACTGCAGGCATTAGACTAGAAATTCAAAATGGTCCTTTCCATGTCCTTCCTTGGATTAAAATGCATCAGTATGTTCTTTCAGGCCTTTTCCACCTCAGTTTGCTTAACTTTGGCTTAATCTCATTATTTTTTGTTGAATCTTCAGCTTTCTCTCTTTTGTTGCTTGTGGTTTAACTTCATTTGAGTTGTTTTTTGCTTTATGTGTTTTGTTGGGTGTTAGCTCCTATAGGTGGTGATATGTCAGTGGTCATAGGGACACTGGAATTTTTTCTCAAGCTTAATTTGGCAAATAGATGACTCATTTTTATTGACAAAAATCCATTCATTCCACTAGGAATAGAATAAAACCACTGAAGCAGATAATTTTCTCTGCAGAAAATTGTTTCTAACACTGTGGAAGCACTGGAATTCAGTATTTGGAAATACTGAGGCACCAGCATCATGGCAAAAGGAAATCTTCCACAGATTGTCAATGATCTATGTATGAGAACCTGAGTTGTGCTGGATAGTATTTGAGATTATTTGGACTGTAAGATTATCTGGGCAGGCAACATGTCTGTATTATATTCTTTAGCCAGTATGCTGTAAGAGCAATGACTTTGCTCCATTTTCATGATAAATTGCTAAGCCAATGCTTCTACTTTTGATGACTATCTCAGCACTTCAGCTGTCGGCTCCACAGAATATTTACTCACTTTTCTCTTGATTCATTAATTTTGAACTTGTGGAGCTGCTCTTCTGTTAAATTTCATTGTTTGTGCCCTTTGAGAGGCATTGAGGCTTGAGTCTTTTCTATCATTTTATCATACATTTCCCAGACTTCAGCTCTTTCTGCCTTCTTTCCCCAGAGCCCTGCCTGAGCCACCAGTTTCCATTTCTGAAACTTTTGCTTGGCATTTGTATCATATTATCTCAGACCTGGGGAAAAAAAAAGTAGCATGTGAGCATGAGCTGTGGTATTTCCTTGGCAATTGTCTGTCCAGTATTCACACAACTGCATAAGTTAATGGGGTGTTTTGCCATTTCATGTGGCAACAGTGATACTGATGGACAAGCTGGCTGGCAGCTCTGATGTCATGACAATGTTGAAAGAAATCATTTGGGATTTAAAAATCCCCTTTCTGTCTAGAGCTGATCAGTGGATTGCATCATTCCCAGTAATATCCGGACCTACTGTGAAGATTCATGCAGTTTTGACCCCTGACTTCGTTGTTATGTGTCATACTTCATAAAACCCCACTGTATCTAGCACAAAACACAGCAGTCTTCTAGCTCTTAGTAGCAGATTCAATGTATCACCTATTGCTTTGCTCTCTGCAGTGGTTCCACATTTGCTGGTTTATTCAGAGCGCTGTCACTGTCATCCTGTTCAAAACCCTTGTTGGGTTTGACCCAGGCTTTCTAAAAGCTAAAGGCCTCTTTCTTATCTTGACCTCTGTTGATAGTGGTGTTTAACTGGAGCAGTGGCCACCTAAGAAGATAAGGAAACTTGTGATTGCTGGCAAAGGTCACAGGATTTGGATTTACATTAAAGAGTCTCACTCTCTGAAGTTAACCTGGTCAAAGTTTTGAGTATGGCATGGACTTGGGGATCTGAAAGTTCTTTTCTGACCTAAATGATTCTGTGATTGCTAAATAAATTCTGTGTCAGCACAATCAGACTTTCCTTTGGTCTATAAAAGTAATGATGTTATTTCTATTACAGGCTGAGAAAGGTAGGGAAAAAATTGGTACCCTTGCCTTGCAGGTATTCAAATTGTCATGCTGGGAGCTCCAGGATAACAGTTCTTAATGCAGCGATTTTGGTTAAGAATGTGTCATTAAGAGGCTTTTCAGTGTTACATTTTGTTGTTATGGTAACCTATGAAACACTTGACTTTTCAGTAGCCCCCTTCCCAAAAGATAGCTGCCTCTAAAAAAGCTCCCAACATCCTTGGTTGAAGTAGCATGTATCTGTAGAGGCAGCTCTTCAATTACAGAAATAGGAACCAACCACTAAACATAAGGTCAAGTTTAACTGAATCTGTGTCAACAGCTAATCTTCCCCTACCTCGGAGTATTGTACTGAAACTTATTTATAGATTCTTCTCTCTGCATTTGTTGTTTTTTTGCTATTCAATGACTTCTAAAGCTTCTAAAAAAACCAAACCAGACACCACCACCTCCCTCAAAAAAAGAAAAAAAACTTTGGAAAGGTTGTGTTGATTTACTTGACAGAATTTTCTGACAATGGAAAGGAATTTATCTACCTAGAATAAACATATTTATGTCTGTGTTTCAGCTGCATGATCAGCATTTTAACTGGAAAGTTGATAACAGAACTATTTGAGTACTTGCCAAGTATCTAAAGCTGGAGGTAGAGAATGAGGGAATGACGTACTTGAGTTATGAGCAAAAAGGTTGCATTGTATATAATTTGGGTACTTTGTTAATCACCTTTTGTTATTTAAAATCCATGAATTCCATCAGCTGTTTAATTTGGAACAAAAAATCTGCCTGCTGAGAGGTGGTCAGAGGACTTTTATTGTCATCTAAGCAGTATATACGTATAGCAAAAAGAATCTTTCATTTTAAGAACTGTTTTGTAACTGCAGTCCAAGAGGTCTTGAAAATGGAATAGCATATTTGGACTTGCATGAGGAAACTGTATATATGAGAAAAAAAAAAGAATGAATGTCTTGTGCAAACAAAAGAACTTGAGAAAGTGTTGAAGACTGATTTTTCAGGGTATATGTTCTGCTATTAAACAGGTAGGAACACAAATCTCATTGCTTGTAAGTTCGGGATTCTTCCTTATCCTCAGGAACCCAGAGTTGTCATTCATGATTAAACACTGTGATGTTTCATTTAAAAGAAAATGTGTTGACTTGTTTCTATAAGTGGAAATCACTTTCATGCCAGCTTGAAGATCGCTTTTATGTATATGCTGGATCATCGTCTTGACAGAACAGTAAAGATGTTAAGATAATATTATATATATTGGTTACAACCAGTATAATGCCTTTTTTTTATTTTTTTTTTTTTTATTTTGAGTGGTCTTAGAGAAAACATCCTTGAATTACTTTTTATTTTCCATTTCTTCCATAACACATTACTCACATAGGCCTTTTAAAGCCTGTGAAAGGGTAATGCCTAACCTACTGCATGGATGCTTTCCTCAGAAGGCACATATAGATCACCTTGCAGATCAAGGAAAGACACATTTTTGTTCTTAAGAAACGTTGTGTATTTCCTTTCAGTTTCCTATTTCAGTCTTTCAGTGTCCCTGGGGAAATGCAGTATCTCTTCTGAATTTGCATGAAAATATTTTGAAAGGGTGGAGAGACCTGATTAAGGCAATGTTCCTTGAACTACTCATAAATACATACCCTCAAAACCAAAAAGCAGCTTCTTTCCATACAGACATTTTCTCTAATCCTAATGATAAACCAGTTCCAGAACTGCAGTGCATGTGTGCTGGAGTTTGCTGCTTGCTTTTTTCTCTTAAACTTAGCAACCTACAACACCCCCTTTTCCTCTGAAAGTCATTCTTTGGAACAGATGGAAGAGGGTTACATCCTTCTACAAGTGGGGAGGTATCTAGGCAAGCAATGGGCTTTTTTAAAACATGCCGTTCTCTACAAGATACTTTAGATGGTAAATAGAACATGTATGTTTGTTTGTAACATCGGAAACAAGAAGTCTTTATACCCAACCAGTTTGTATGAATAAAAGCATCAGATTTACTGTCTTTTTGAGTAATAGTTTTGCCTCCTCTTTGGGAGGGGGTGAGTCTGAAAAACGTGCAGATTTTTCACCATGTCAGATGGGATGGCATGGTTTTAGCATTTAGTTCAGGGTTTTAACATTTAGAGGCTTGTCTTGACCTCTACTAAAGGATTCTTCCCTTTGAAGAAGCAACTGGTAAGCATGTCAGTGTATTTGCATTCACCAATCTGCATCTTGATCTGAAAATACTATAGTTGACAGTTCTCTGATTTTAAGCAAGAAATAATAATTTAACTAGATATCATGTCACCCGTGTTTGAAAACACAATTACTTCTCTGTTTTAGCTATTTTTTTACAAGACTACTCTGTTTATTCTGTAGATATTTTGGACATCAGACAAAGGACTCCTTAGTTGTAGGAATAAAGGAATATAAAGAAGCTACCAAATAATTGAAAAACCCCAGAGTGGATCTAGCTCTTTTTCCTTAAAGATGTTCCCTCTTACTCCTAAGTGAGTCTTTTTCCAGGGTCCTAAAACTTCTAAAGAAGTTCTCATTCTCAGTTGCTGTTGGCAGTTCGGAACTACTTAACATCTAGAGGTATTTCTGTTGAATGACTGCTTTTTAGAAATTTTCTTTTTAGTTGTTACTGTTTCTTGGTACAACTGTTGTAACAAGGTTATGCTGCAAAGTTGCAGAGGTTTTGGACTGTTAGTCATGGATTTACAGTGAACGCAAACTCGAGGGCAAATGGTTTTTCAGTATTTTTCAATCCAGTATTCACAATTTCTCCACTGTTCACATAGCTTATTGAACATTAGAAGAAATTGTGGTGTTAAACATTGTGCTTTGTAAACTAGTTTCCTACCAGCCCCAAAGATTTGCTCTGTCTCTGATTCAGTTTTATCTTTCTGCATCCACTGTTCCCCTATTGAATGCCCTTCCTCTTTTTATGTGCATGCTGCTCTTAGGCATATTTAAGTTATATTTTCTTTTATGCATATGGTTTGACTAGGAATTCTTGCTGTTGGTAAGGGGAACGTATTTTTCATTGAAAGGACTTGGAGATGACTTTTAAGATCATCTTAGCTAATTTCTGGTGAGAAGTAAGGCACTAGATCTGTCTTTCAAAGATGAAGTTATCTGTCAGGCTCTGAGCAGTATATAACCTGATGTTAGACCATTCTAAGAAGGCAGTTAATTTGGGCTTCGCTACCTCTTTAAGAAAGATTCTAGACTTCCCCAGACAAAGTGAAGAGGTTTTGCTGTTTTCTCTATTACTTCACTTCACAGACAGTATCTTCATAGACAGTCTTCAAAGCCAATGGTAACCCCTCCCAGCAACCTCTTCCTCCAAGAGGATGGGCAAAATTCTTTCAGCAGAGTTCCTAAACTAAAAAATAATTCCTGAACTTCTTCTCCTCTGCTATGAATTAACTATAACTTGGGTTTATATTTACGTTGAAGATGATATACTTCCAGACTGGTTTCTGCTGCTTCTCTGGGGTTAATCATGAAGAGCGTATAGAAGAGTGGCTGGATGCTATCCTGACATTAAGTGAATTTAAAAAAAACCCCACAGACACTAATAAACAATCTGTGTTCCAAAATCATGTTTACAGTACAGAAATGTCAGCTTTATATTGGATCTAAATTTATATTATAACCAATAAACCAGAAGTAATTAATAAATTAATGCTATTGAAACAAAATGGAAATGTTCTGGAGCCAGTCAGTAAAACTGCTTACTCCAGAACCTATTTAATTTGCGTATTTTCCCCATTTATCTGATTCTAATGTACTTGGAACTGCTGTACGTGAGCAGCATCCTATCTGCTTCATGGAATTTCTTCTCACTTCCTTGCTTTGGAGCCACGTCAGAATGGCTCCTTGGGGAGCTGCTTACAAAGCCTGCATGTGCACTTGTGATTTACCAGTTTATACAGACAGATTCCTTTTTTTTTTTGGCTGTTAATGCTGGTTTGATGGGTAGTTGAAACATGCATTTGTTTAGAGAACGAAGAGTTAAAAAGCGGGCTGGGAAAGGCTTTGGCAACCTAGAGGGAGCCAGCAAGCTCCAGCCCTGACTCATTCTGCCCTGTCAGTCAGATAAGCCTCAGCATCTGTCACGACTGCAGGCAGGTAGGGTTAAACTCCGAGCACGCAGAGAGTGAGGAGCAGGGAGCCTGCACTGCAGGGGTTGTAATGTTTGTTCCCGGTTCTTCAATTCTCATCAGCCCTTCAGCTACAGGAGATCTATACTGGAGCCATGGTAACGGTTTTAGCACACTACACTTCCATCAGCTTGTGACAATGGGCTATGTTCTAGTTGCTGACTGAAGAGCTGTCTCCTTTATAGAGCAAAGAAGAGATTAGTAGATTTGCAGTGAGAGAGGACCCAAGTGATGAAATAACTTAAAAAAACCCCAAACCAACCCTTTTAGAAAACGTGATTTAATGAGGCAGGAATTGCACAGCAGGTTTTTGCATTCATTCCTTTCACACACATAACCGAGCCAGCAGGTAGCTTGGGTGCTGCACATCTTTGAGAAGAACTTGTTCTTTTGTTCTGCTGGTTAATTAAACTGAAGCAAACACGAGAAAATCAGCTGAAATGAAACAACTGCTTAACAAGTTAAATGGTACCGATTTAGAAATTGTAGTAAGAAATACATTGTGATTCCTGCTATTTATACCCCTCTTCAGAGCTGATTGTATCGGAGCCAGACTGCAGTGGTGTCCTGACAAGAGTTCCAGATCTTTAGCAAGCTCTATAGAGAAATAAAATCTCACTGTTATTTCTTCCCTTCCTAAAGACCAATTAATTTCTGGTAGCTGTAGTTTCTTAGAATTGTCCAGGAGAAAGACCATTTTGCTGTTCATTAGAAGCTTATGCTGGGAGGATTCTTGGTAGTATTAAAGGTTAAAGGTATCCCTTAGCTGACTAGCAAAGGATCAGGCTACGTTCTCATGTAGTGTCACTAATTGCATAGGTTGGAGATGCTTTCTAGATGAATCAGAATGGAATTACTTTCAGCTGTATCACAGAACTGATTTTCTTAGCCTGATGCTTTGATTTGATTCCATGTATGTGTTTAAAAAACCAAAACCTAACCTGAAAGAAACCCACCCCAAACCCAACAATCTCAAATCCCCATCCTAAACCCCAGTTTAATCGGTGGGGGTGACATTCTGCCTGCAGAGTGGTAGCCATCTTGGTAGCTTAAGGGTTAATCTCTTGTTGCTGTAATACATTGGAGAGCAGCAGCTCAGTCTGCTTGTGTTAGCAAGATTAAAAGCAGGAGCTGCAGTGCCATTGCAAGCACTGAATGAGTGGGACTGTTGCAGAGTGAACTGTAGCTGAATTTTGTCTTTTCTTCTTGCTTTTTTTTCACCAGCTCCTCCCCCCTTCGTTCCTACTCTCAAGTCTGATGATGACACCTCAAATTTTGATGAACCAGAGAAGAATTCGCGGGTTTTATCCTCTACGCGCCAGTTGAACCCAGCAGGTTTCTCGGGTGAAGATCTGCCGTTTGTGGGGTTTTCATTCATCAAGGCATTAGGGATCCTCAAATCAGAGTAAGTAGGAATTATTGCTTAGGTAGATTGCTTAGGACTGTTTGAAAAAATGTGAAGGTTTGTTACAGTGAGGATGGTGTGTGTGAGGAAAAGCTGTTTTAACTGGCCTGTACTCTGCTTTAGGAAGCTGCCAGATTTGCCTGGATCTGTTGCTACTGTGGCTTGTGCCTGTCCTACTGTTTTGTGATTATTTCTGGGATGAGGGGGAGGGAATGGAATGGAAAGATTGATTCTAAACCAGTTACTGTTAAAATTGTTGTTCAAATACTTTCAGTCAGTTATTGCTGTTAACCAGGGAGCAGTAGGTGATTGCATTTCTGATATTACAGATCCCTGAAAGAATGAGAATACTGAGGAGTTCAGAGATGGAAAAGGGGGTGTGTGTTATTTTATTGGGTCAGAGAGTGGGCACCAAGTGCTGGGGATGTGTAAGGCTGAATCAGTGATCCACAGAAATGGAGCTCTGCTAATCTGGGAATGTGCAGTGATGGGTCAGTGAAGAAGAGAAGGATCTTCATGGCAGCTGACTGTGTGCTGTTGGGTCAAGTTAAATATGAAAACTGGACGTTGCTGTATTTTGTGTTAAGACAGTGGAGATTTAGATGGAGTATGCAGGGTATGTGTCTGTGGAGGGAGGTAAAGATCTAGAAAAAGTGGGCTTCAATTGAAAGAATACATGCTTTCTGAGAGAATGCAGTCGGAGGAAAAAGAATATTATAAATAGTGGTATAAACCATTTGGTGTGGTGGGTGGTTAGTTTCTGATGACAGAGCTATTGAAAAAGTATTAGTGCAGTAGGTTAAGTTAGGAAGTCCTTCCCTTAGTATCGTGAGGTCTCTCAGGAATGCAATGGCTTTAGCTGGGTTAGTGACTCAATGCACTCCAAGGTGCTGTGTTTTTGTGTCAACCATCGTTCACTGCTGCTCATCAGTTCCCTTCAGGGACTTCGTTGTCAATCTGCCTTAATCAAGTTTTCGTGTTTTTGTCATATTGGTTGTGATAGTTGCTCTGCGGTAAGTGTGTAACCAAATCTGGTGATACTGTTGACACCTTTGATCTTGCCCACACTATGAATCAAGGTTATGTGCTGGTTATGCCAATAATAAAAAGGGAATCTTTGACTGTCTCTCTTCAGCAGAGTTGCTTTGATGACAAAAGAGGAAGAAAGGGAGAGGAAATAAACCCCCTCCAAAGTATTCTTTTACTTATCTAATTATCGAACTATTATCTAATATTGAAATGAACTAATATTGTCAGCAGAATTAGGAAAATGGAATGTTATATTTGTAGATCCTGGGGTTAAAAATCCATTGATTTAGAAGTGAAATAACTTACGGCATTACGTTTTCTGCTTGGGAACTGCAATCCATCTATCAAACCTACATGACCATTCACGTAACAGTAAGAAGAGGCTCAACAGTGACCATATCTGTATGGTAGAAATGTGTATGTAATTGGTCCCAGGACTAGAACTGAGGAAGAGGTGAGGTAAAGTCCCAGGATCAGTGGTATAACTGTGCTGGAGGCTGAAGGCTGAAAAGTAATGCAGATATAGCAGGTGGATTAATGTGCTTTCTTTGTGGAGCTTGTACTGAAAATGACTATTGAAGTTACATTTGAATTCTGGTAATCGATGAGAAGAGGTACAGCAACCGAATAGAGATTAATGTGCTCTGGAGAAATTCTGACTGAAGTAAAATCTCTGCTTGGTGTGGCCTGTTTTCTCCTGAGCTGGAACAGAAAGACATCGTGTACTTCATTTTCCCCAGAATAAATTTTAATAGAAGTGCATCTCAGTTTCTTTTTTTTCTTTCTTTTTTTCTTTCTTTTTTTTTGAATAAGAGGTTGATAAATACACTTTGATTTTTTTATTTTTTTTTTTTCCCAGTAAATACTTGCATTTTCTTCTATGAAGGTGATTTAAATATATCAAAGAGTGTATGGAGACTCAAAAATATCTGTATTTAAATAATGTGGCGATTAGTTTCTTCTCAATATCACTGCAACACTGGGTCATAAAGCTCACTTTTTACTTATAATATGTTGTGTGTTGTATGTTTTGCCTGAGGAAATAAAGTACTGTTTCTGTCCACACTAGTTTGAATATCAAATTCTGGATGGGAAAGAGAACTGGACATGAGGGGTAGGCTTATCTGTTGCAAATCTTGGGATGTCTTCTCTGGAAGGTCCTAAGTCATAGTTTATCAGTCCAGAATTTTTCTTCTTAAAATCTTTCCTCTAGAAGTCTAACACTTTTGCTATGTGCTGCAGATCCTTTTTCCTGTGTCTGCAGCACGATAGCTCTAATGCCTCTAGTGCTGCTCCTAGTCAGGCCGGGCAACTGCAGAGTGCCATTAACAAGGTCCTTTAAACTTTCATTGCTTTTAATGTAAGGGCTGTCCAGCTATGAAGTTTAGAGTTATCCTCTTGCCTTTGTTCACTGGACAGTAAGAAGCTGTAGCTGAGCTTGGAGTTTCAAATACTGCAGAAAAATGGCAGTTAAAAAAAGTGGACAGAAGGATAAAAGACATTCTCTTTTCCAGTCTCCTCTTCCTCCTAACCACTTCGGGTTAGAAGGGTTCACTGAAATCACTTTGACCTGTTGCCAGAAATCATGTAGTCAGTGTGTAGTTTAGAAGGGTCCACTGAATGAAATTGTTCTATATGTTGCCCCATACCATGAGTTTATGGAAGAATTTGTGACCATGTAACAAACATAAGATTGAACAAAAGAGCAAAAGGCACGACAATAATGTGTGGTAGGAAGCAGTCAGGAGAAATCAAGGGCATTGCTTATGTCATAGGTTCCTGTACTAGCCAAGTGTTTGTTAATCACCTATGTGATTCTAAGAACTGGGATCAAGCTGCAGAAAAGGAGCAGCTAACTTCTTCTTCTATCATGGCCTCTAAATTCTTGATATGGGGGAGAACTGCCTATCTGACTGCAAATCTGGCTGCTGGTTTGGCTGTGAGTGTGGGACTGTGACAAGATAACAGGCAACTGAGAGTTTAATTCCATTAAAAGCCAGCCCCACTTCACTTCTTGTCCCTAACCATGGCTGATCTCCAGTGCTGAGCACAAGTGACAGAAACCCTTAGATGCCAGAAATATGCATCAAGTGGTGAAAGACAATTCTTCTTGTCCTTTGCTGGTGACTCTTAGAAGCCCTTAAGGCATAAGAGAAACACATTAGAAATCCAGGCATCCAAAATGAAATCCAGCCAATCCATACCAAAACATCTAATAAAAGTAAATACCTAATAAACTAAACTAGGATACTTCATAAAAATCAATACCTAATAAAACACACCAAAATGCCTAATTAAAAATAAATACCAAGATAAAAAGTGGTTTATGATGTCAATTTTTGCCTGCCTCTGACTGGAGCAGGGAGCTAAAGTGGTCTGACTACTTATGATGCAAACCTTAGGTTAATACAAAATGCTTGCTAAACCAGAACCTAGACATAGATTCCCAGGCAAGGCTGACAGTGGGGCTAGTACCTAACCTCAGTTGCTGATATAGAGCTGTATTTTTGGAAATAATCTATCAGAATATAATAAATATAATCCTAGTAATTCTTGAACTGTGGTCTGTGAGGCTATGGTAGATGGTCCAAACCTTTTCTGCAAAGTTCTATGGTTTAAAATGGGCCATTCTTCCAAAAAGAAGGACTACTGATTTCTTCCAACAGTTTGTCTGGTTCTGGTAAACTCTTTCACCAAAGATAGATTAAAGAGGAAGCACAGGGTGAGCATATCAAAAATATACCTTGCTTCAGCTAGCTCTATTCACAGATTGATGCTATCACTGTTTGGTTTTCGTTGGGTTTTTTTTTAGGCCTGAGCAAGCATTTACGAGGGGGTGGAAGGTACAGATGAGTATAATGCTAAAAAGAATAGAGCATGAGGGCTGGGGGATGAGATTATAGGCATGTTGTGTGGGGGGCCAGGATTAGGACAGATGGTGTCAAGCGTTGTGAGAAGGAAGAAGCACAGGTGAGTTGGGGGTTTGTGAGAGTGGCATAAAAGGACAAAGGAAGGTATGATGCACAAGAGAGGGGTGTGAGTTTGATACATCAGAATCAGCTTAGAGCTTTTGCTGTACTTCCACTTTCTTCATCTCAGCCACAGACTGGTGGAGCTTTTACTGAACTAGCACCATTTCTGATAGTTCTGCTGGTTGAGATCTGGCTGTGCAATCACTAGATGGGCAGCTGTCAGCTTGGTTGGTTTTAGCTGTGCAGGCAGTGCATCTTTTGAAACTAAATTGGCACAGGTAGTGCTATCAGCACTTGGGACTATAGACTTTGGGGCTTTTCAGTCTTTTCTTGCAATTTTCTTGTTGATGTATGCCGGTTACCTTTTGTTAATCTTTTCTTCACACTTGAGAGGAAACAGCAGAAACTGCTCTGTTGTGCTAAGAATTGATCCAGATGTAGCAGTTAATTAAATGAAATATTCTGAGGGGTTACCAACCCGAATGATAGCTTTGCATCGTGGCTTTTGATGTTGGATTGCATGTGTTTAATTTCCGAGATGATTCCTGACTGAGGAAGAACATAAGTGCCCCAGCAATGTGGGTATTTTCCACCTTGTCATGCTGTGTTGAGAGCTTGTATCACCATGACAAGGCTTATTAGATTAGTCAGTATTCCATTTCTCTTGATTTCCTCTGTCTGCCCCCTTTCTGATACTCTGAAGGTTGTATGGATGTTCTTGAAGTTGTTCTAATAGAATTTGTACGCAGGAAAGAATTGCTGCAAAAGGACATTTCTTAAAAACTGTGTGTCCAGTGCTAACTGAAATCAGCTTCACTCGGGGATAAAATGTGCTTTTTCCATGGCAGGAAAATTGCCATGTCACCAGGACACGTATTTTTAAGGAATTCCTTCCTCCCTTTGGCTAGGGGTGAGGAAGAAGATTAGAGTTCTAGTTTGCAGTGTTCTTTCCTTCCAAAACTGACGCCAACCATGAGGAGCAGCTCCCTCTACAGTCGGCTCATGAAACTAAGTTGGGTCACTGCGAGTCTCCCGTGCTCTGTTCCATCCCATTGCTCTGGGCTGGACAACTGGGTCTCTGCAGAGAGAGCTTCTTGCCCGAATCTCTCCTGTTACTTCCCGTGGTGCAGTGCTTATGGATGCTTTAAGTTGGCTTGCTAAGAGAAATGTTTGAAATGGAAAATGGTGCCTGGAATACCATTAGGCTCTGACTCCTAATAGCAAATAAAGTAAATAAGCAAAAATAAGAAATAAAATTAGCTCCTTTAGGGAGGGGAAATAGAGACAGCAAATAAAAGCAGGTCTGTGAGGACTAGCTGTACTTTGTTTAGGTAATGCCTCAGATTTGTAAAAGAATAACAGTAAAATGGTGATGGCTAATGTTGAAACTTTAAGTAAAAAAGCCAAAAATGTAGTTTTAGCCGGGGCAGTTCAGCCCTGTGAAGCTAAATTTTAATTATAAGAAGATTTTCAGACTCGTCTCAGTACATTGCAGCTATTTACATATATTTGATTAACATTTTAAAGCAGATTCCTTAGTGTCTTTTTTAGTTAATGTGAGCTTTAATTTGTATTTTTAGACTGCTTTTTCTCAACTCTTCATTTTTAGCCTTGTTTGTACACCCAGCTGTTATAGGATTTAATATGCATCTTTCTCAGATGGCTGCCTTTTCTCTGTAGGAGTATAGACACGCTTTATAAATTGATTTTAAAATATGATAATTTGATGGATCAGATTGATTGGACCAGGACTAAAGGAATGCTTTACAAAAGCATTCGCATTTTCAAGGCCAGGTTGGACGGGACTTCGAGCAATCTAGTCTAGTGGAAGGTGTCCCTGCCCGTGGCAGGGGGTTGGAACTGGATGAGCTTTAAGGTCCCTTCCAGTCCAAACCAGGCTGGAATTCTATGGTTTGTTTTTTATTAAGTCCTAATCATACCTGTCTAGTTAACGTGTAGGATTCTTTCTTCTAAGTTTTTCCATCTCAGATGTCTGAAGGAATATTAAGATCTGACCTTTTAAGGCAGAATTGGTGGGTTTTGCTAGGTTTGTTTGCTAATATCAAACCAGTGTTTCCTAATGACTGCCTAAAGTGTCAGTACTGAAGATCTACTTTGATATAGCTAGGTTGCTGCAGCATTTTCATAAAACCCCAGGTGTCTTTCTCTTTTGTGACTACCCTGCTTCTCCCTTTGAATTAAAGAGTAGATTTTTCTCAGAAAATGGTGGTGATGGAATCAAACTTTTCCTTAGTGTTAAGAGAGACTGTGCTGCTGTGTGTGGGTGTATGGCTATATGCAGAGAGCTGCTCAAAGCTCATTTCTCTCCATGGGGATAACTGGCTGCATACCAAACTGTGGCCAGGAGAAGCAGAAAGCAATGTGTGGGTAGACTGTATGATCTTTTATTAGCACCTTCATTCTACTTCTGCATTTTCATCTATCAGTTAACACTGGTTCCATCACATCATTAACTGCTTAAGTTTCTCATTTGAATCATTTTATGCGAGGGAGAATGTGATATATTTTTTTTTTAATTATGTTTTGATGTGTGTACTTAATTTTTTTGGTTGCAAATTACAGATTTAAGACTGCAAAGCACTAAAAGTATGCTCCAAAACGCTGAGTGGCTGCCTATCCTTTCCTAGAGTGAATTTAGACTAACAGTAATGGTAAACTTCTTAACTGTTGAGTCTCAATTAGAAAGCCTAAGAACATGTAAATATTTCCCCCAGGTTTCTGGAGTCAGATTGTTTTGAACAGTACAGTTGTGTCTCTTGGAAAAAAATTACTTGTAAGTGGAACTCTGATATTCTGCAGTGTGACTAATCATATTGGTATTGATTGGGTTCGTAGGGATTGCATGAATTGGGTTAGGAAAGTTTCAATTTTGATTCCCAGAAGGTAACTAAGGATATTAAATTCTTCCTGTGGTGCAGATTACGACAAGTTAAAGTTTTTTAGGTCTTTTGTACTTTGATGATGATTTTAAAACTCGTTTAAAAATAAAGTACAAAGTCGAAAGCAATTCTCTGTAAATTTGATATCTTTCCAAATGGTTACATTGACTTTATGCTTTGTTTTTGTTGCAGTTATAAATCGCTGCAAGTTATGCAAAATTGTTGCTGTGATCTATTGTTTTGCACTTTGATGTAAAAGTCACTGCTAGGAAATATTAATGTTGTAACTAGAAGTACACATGGATTATCTAATAAACAGGGGAAGTTCAGGTTAGATGTAAGGAGGAAGTTCATTACTGTGAGAGTGGTGAGACACTGCACTGCACAAGTTGCCCAAAGATGTGGTAAATGCTCCATCCCTGGCAGTGTTCAAGGCCAGGTTGGACACAGCCTTGAGCGACATGGTCTAGTGGAAGATGCCCCTGCCCGTGACAGGGGGGTTGAAACTAGATGATCTTAAGGTCCTTTCTAACCCAAATCATTCTGTGATTATACGAAATACTGTTGTCAGGTTTTATGGTATGTTTGATCTGTATTGATGGCTGTTAGACTGTGATTGCTGCACCTTTCTTTTATCCTGGTATAAGAAAGTACCCAATGGCTTTACCAAGGCTGCATAAATGCAGATTTCTGTAGCTTTTACCTGTATTCACGTGCTGTTTGGCTTTGCTCTTTTAGATCTGTTTTTTCAAGTGTGGATTCTCCAGCCAAGGTCAGCTCCATGGAAAACAAACTTCTTCTCAAGAGCAAAGAACTCCAAGACGTCCAGGACAAGTGTTACAAGGTATTTATTTATGCGATTGGCCATCTCCATTGCTCCAGGAATCTGCAACCACTGTATGTCCAGGGATCTGTCAGATGCTGCTGATCATCCAGACTCGTGGTGGGCAAAGTGCTTTTCCTTCAGTGAGGTGGCTTCCTGTCCAGTACAAAGGGAAATGAATTTAGGCCATGCTGTTGCTCTAGATACTTTTATCTTAACGAGAAGTGGCTCTGGATTTTAAACTGTCCTTTTCTCAGCGTGACACAGACGACTGCTTCTTCCTGCAGGCCGTGCCTCTTCGTCATACGCACAATTACAGCAGTACTGTTCTGAGGTTCTCTTCCTAACTCATCAGCTTCTACTTACATAACTGTTTGTCACGTCACTGGTTATGGTGAACATCTTATAACAGTTGCTGTACTCCAATAAAGGGAACCCAGTGGAGTCTTTTAAAACTTACTGCTTGTAAGAGACTTTTATGAGAGTTTGTTTGCATTTCTCCCTGCTCTGTTCTGGATTTGACCATTTACTCCTGACAAGGAGATGGGGGGAAACCATCTTCTGGTCCAGCATGGATTTGGGATAAGGTTAAAGTGACCCATCTCTGCAAGTCAGGTGAAAAATGATTGTGTCTTCTTTGCTAACTGGGGTTCGAAGAACGACTGAATATGAACAAGCAGCTTGAATGAATGGGGTGACTTAGACTTACTACTTGTCCTTAAGAAGAACTGTGCATTCCTGGAGCAGAGACAATGGTATTGGAATTTAAACGCCATTTGGAGAAGCATAGCTAGCAGTCTCTTGGAGACAAATTCCTTACAAACAGAGCTCTGAAAGTAGCAGCTAACAAAGCTTTTGAAGCCCCCTTTGTAACCTCTTGATATTTATTGCAGATGGAGCAGGAAATGACGCGGTTGCACCGGAGAGTGTCAGAGGTGGAGGCTGTACTTAGCCAAAAGGAGGTGGAACTGAAAGCCTCTGAGACCCAGCGATCCCTCCTGGAGCAGGACCTGGCCACCTATATCACAGAATGCAGTGTGAGCCCTTACACCAGTCCTTTCAGCTCTGAAGGCCTGAAATCTGGTGGTCTTTGCCTTTCTCATCCCTCATGGTTTCAGTGGGGTACTTGATGGAGAGCAGATGATATGTGAGAGGATATCTGTTGAACATGGAGCCCTGAATTTGTTTGCAGAAGCTTGTTTGATACTTGTATTCAAACTTTGCTTCGTGGTCATGTGCTTAGAACATAGAGGAATAACTACTGTCCTGGTCTTGCTGAAACTGTTTGTGATGTTTGTCTAACTGGCTGTGCTAGAACATGCTTGGGTTTGAATTCTTGCAGGTTTCTTAGCCAGAAGAGGATGGGGCCTAATCAGTGCCAGAAATCAAGGACAAATAAGAGGATTAGTGGTGTTGCCTCCGTCTGTGGTATTCTGAGTTCAGACTGATGCAGTTTCTCAGCACAATGTCAGGGCTGATGCTAGGACAGGTGCTATTGTTCGGGATGAATATAAAAATGAGGCTGTAAAACCATGTCCTCAAAGATCGTTTGGCATTTTTCATGGGAGTTGGAATGTCTGCCTACTTGTCCTGGCAAGATTCCAGTGAGGATATTTTCATTCTAGTTAATAGTCAATGTGTTTTGGGTTGGATATAACATTCTGCTTCCTCTCTTGTACAAAGAACAAAAGTCCAGATAATACTCTTGTTTCTGAGAACTGAAAAGCGTTTCTGATGGGTTGATTTCTTGGGAAGCAGATCTTAAAAGGGACTGAGTGATCTTCCAAATGCTACTAGGTAAAGAAATAGAATTCAGTTTGTATCTTTCTGTTGAAGAGTAACACACAGCTGATAGAAGGACCACTGCTCTGTCAAAAATACACAGGTAGTAAATGTGGTGAGTTACAGAAGCAGCTCTTCTGTTCTTGATGGAATTTTAACAATGGTTAAAGGATTTAATTCACTTAACAGCAACAAGGAAAATGGTAGTAACATGAAGTTGAAGGACTGTATCTAGGTTGTGAATTAATAGTGCTAGATAAAATGTAGATAAATGTTGTCAAGAATGGATGCCTTTTGGTTTTTGTTTGTTTTGGTTTTTTTTGTCTCTAAACCTGATGTGAGGAAGTAGAGATTTGAACTAAGATTGAAGTGTAGTAAGCAGCATTTGTAGTAAATGGGCTGCAGAAGTAGCACTGGCCATGGATTTCTTTAGGGTTCCATCACTGTGGCCTTGATTTTTTTTTTTTGGTGTCTCCCTGCAGTCAAGGAGGCATTTGTATAGCTAAAGATCTTTATTCTACAGCCATCTGAAAAAACAAAGGCTATGTATTGAACATTTTGCTTTCTGCAGAGCTTAAAGCGAAGCCTGGAGCAGGCACGGATGGAAGTGTCTCAGGAAGATGATAAGGCACTGCAGCTACTTCATGATATCAGAGAGCAAAGCCGAAAACTGCAAGAGATCAAGGAACAGGTATACCTGCTTCTGCGGGGAGCAGGGTGGCTATCTACAGATAGGCATTCTTGGCATATTGTAGCTCTGTTGCCAGGATTACGTTTTATGTTGGTAGGCTGTGATGATTCCCAGTCTGTGTGTTTTCACATGGTTTCTTAAACAAAATGAGGAGGAACAAAATACACGCTTTTGTGCCTATTGCAAGTAAGCAGAAACTCCAAACTTCAAGTTTTTCTCATCCTGAAAGTACTTTGTCTATAAAACCAGCTGAGGAGAAGGCTGCCACGCTTTAGTAATATGCTGCATTGAAAATGACCTATCCATTTTAAATGTTCAAGCTATACAAATTTTACAAGTTACTGAATCTTCACCTTGGGGAGAGCTGGGCAATCCTTAATTTTGTGTGTTTTTTTGTTCTTCTTCCTTAGCTGGCCATTCAAAATGCTGTAATAGCCTTTCAAAATGTGTGGTGCCTAATTTAATCTATTTGCAAAGTAGATGTTCATAAGTTTTTACCACCAGAAGAATGTTGAAAATTCACTAATGTAGGCAATTGTTCATAAGAAAAAAACAATGTTGCAATTAAATGAAAATATGGTGACAAATGAGGACATTTTAGGATGTAAAATCCTGTCTATAAGACAGAACCCATTCAGTTTTATGAATTACTAGCAACATATTGTATTGAGAAAAAGAAATTGAAATTTGCTATGGCATTCAAACCGTTCTTTGCAATTATCTGTTGTTTTTCATCTTCAAAGCACTTTACAAACATTAACTGACTAATTTCATAGTGTTTGAGACAAGAAAAGCTAGAAACCTTGGCAATAATTCTCCAGACATGAGCAGCTCTTATGTAAAAAGTAATGAAATGAAAAAAACAACTCTCTGGATGTAGTAGGCCTCCATAGACTTCTACAGCATTCTCCTGAATGGTTGTTTTATGTAATACGAGGTATCTAAAGCTCATTACTCTGTGTTCTGGTGCTTTGGTAGTGAAGTTACTTTAAATATTGAAATGTGGAGCATTTTTGGTGAAGATAAATATCAATAGATTCTTAAGCAGTGCAGACACATGGAACAGAGGGAAAATAATGCAAGTAGTTTTCAATCAAATATTCTGGCCCAGAATTTCTTAATTTGGCTTGTGAAGATTTACAATGAGGTGAAAATGCTGTTTAGGTCAATGAATGAATCTGCATTTTCATACCTGGGGTGGTCTTCTGAGCCACCTGAAACTCACGTGCAAGAATACCACAACAAAATAGGCAGATAATGTTTTTGCTGACTCATACCAGGAGGTGGATCTTAACCATGAAAGACTTAAATCATTTTTCTGAAGTCAAAGGGAACTGGAAGGTGAGATGGAAGAGTCCATTAGAGTATTACTGTTAAAAACATAAAGCTTGGGAGAGAATGAGTAAAATTAACAGCAAACCAACCTTCAAAACCCAATAATGAGGCATTTGGTATTTGTAGGGCAAGACTGTAGGTTCAACTTAACCCCAGGTACTTGAATAGAAAAATGTGGTGGGTTTGTGGGCTTTTTTTGTGGTTTGTGGGCTTTTTTTGTGTTTTTTTGTTTGTCTGTTTTGTTTGGGGGTGTGTGTTCATTTTCCGTTTGGTTCAGGTTTGATTTATTTTTAACTAAACCTTTTATCCGGTAGTTACTTGATGAAGACCTATATGAATGGATGAACTTGCAACAAACCAGAATCTCTATCTTTCGAAAGGCCTACCCATTTGTATGTAGCTACCCTGATGTGATTTCAGGTGTATGCCCTGAGCTTTGCCTGTCCATTAATATGCACTTAAATTCATCCTGATAGATTTTGAACTATGCTCAATGCATATGCAAGAGGTATTTTTCTGTCACCTTGAGTGATGTTGCCTGTTCCTCTGACCTGAGCCTGGGATTTATTCAAAGATAGTCTTGCAAATGTGTAGAAACAAAACCCCCTGAAATATTACTAAATATCTCCTCTTCTTCCTTCTTTTCTCCCTCTCAATTCTCCTCCCTTCCCAAACACTCATTTTCACTCATTACAGTGGCAACTGTAGTCATACCTATAATTCTTTGGTCAAGTGTTTGCTGACATAAAAGATGTGTATTTTAGGAAGTCTTGACAAATTATGATTTCTGGGCAGAACATGTATTCCTTCAAACACTGCCTTTTTCATTCACAAACGTATTTGCATGAAATGAATATTTGAGTTTATCTATGCTCACTTGTTATAAAAAGGCTCTAATTCTTTCTGGCAAGAAAATGCTATCAACCAAAGAGAGACTAACTGGAAAGGGTAGGTCCCCTGTCTGCCTTACAAACTGGAGAACCAATTTGGGGATTATGAACCAAAGAGCTATTCTGCCATGCTCCCCCTAGTAAAGCAATCTGTTAAATCTCTACATAAGCTCTCCATGTTGCTAAAGAATCCCAGCTGACACCAGGGTCAGTGTTGAGGCAATCAGTTGTCTAACTAAAGACAGCTGGCTGTTTGGAAGGAGTGATGACAAACCTGATTTTGTCATGAGACAGTTACTCTTTTGAATATGGAGGTAGTCAGACATATTGTAAGATATTAAAATGGAAAGAAGAATAGACTCCCCCACTGTCAGTCCTTCATAATTTTTTTTCCTAGCTCTTGATGTGCATGTTTTATACTTGTTCCCTCCTAAAAAACACTTCTTTTTTGTTTGTTCATTTGGTTGTTTTTTTGGTGGGGTTTTTGATTTAGAGTAATTTTATACAACATGTTCTTACAGGACTTAGTAAATGCTAAATAAGCATAATTAAAATCTATTTTTCCACTGAAGATATGAGAAGCCATCTCATGAGCTTGTCTCAGTTTGAGTGCCAAGTCTCATTGAGACAATTGATTCAGTTGTTCTTTTCTGCTCCCACCATCCCCTTCCAGATGCCCTCTTTTGTAGTGTCCTGAATGGGGAACCATCATTTTTGCCTGTATAAGCAAATATCTTCTATGGGCAATGTGAGTTTTGAACAGTTTTTCTGAGTTACTATTTGATTTTAGATTGTCTGCCAGAGCAATGTGATCCTTTTTAACTCTATCAAGAGAAAACAGCTGAAGGCTAGAAGCCACAGTGTGCTACCCCTCTGCTTCTCCTTCCCTTTTACCCAAGCTTTGCAGATCTGTGGCAATTGTCATGTTATCAGCCTGAGAAAATATATCTTGAGGGAGCATCTGATCATTTAGTAGAGACCTCAACTCAAAGGCACATTTCTGTTTCAGAAATTAGAAATGTAAGTAATTTTTATCATTTGTATGTAGATGTATGCATGTGCTTCTGCAGTGCAGCCACTCTCAAAAAGTCAGTGTTTTGACATTATGGGGTAATGACTTAAAAATGGCCCAACTCAAACCACAATACAATGGATATGTTGTTATATTTAGCTCTTATTGTTTTATTTGTACTTTACTTTTCTTCCACATATTCTTAAATGTGCCTCTTGCCTGCAGTCAGTATTCTGGGATCTGCTGCCTCAAGTATTTCCTTATTGCCTCTAAAATCTAATACCTTTTCCTTCCCTTCCACAACAAATGCAGGAATATCAAGCTCAAGTAGAAGAAATGAGGTTGATGATGAATCAATTAGAAGAGGACCTTATTTCAGCTCGCAGGCGTAGTGATCTTTATGAATCGGAGTTGAGGGAGTCCCGACTGGCAGCTGAAGAATTCAAACGTAAAGCTACAGAATGTCACAACAAACTGCAAAAGGTAGTTTAGGCTTCATGGGGGTGTGTGTGTCCCCTCCAAAGATCAAGTGGTTTCTACAACTAATACAAAATGTCGTTCAGTTGTAGCCTTGAAATAATGTCATTTATACGTTGTGTAACTGCTTGTGTTTAAATGACTGGATAGAAGGCCAACGTACTACAGCCTTTCCTGAGACTATGATATGTTTTATACTTAAGTTACAGGTTAAAGATCAAGGGAAAAATGAAGCGGGAGAGTTGTATTCCAAGTTGGAGAAGGTATGTTACTTAGTGTCTTGGAATTTGCTTCCTGAGTCTTTCGTATTATGCATAGAAACCAAGAGTGTCTTTGGTTAGTCAGTGCCATGCACAGTCTCACAGTCCTCATTTTTCTTTCTCTTTTTTTTTCCCTTCCCTTCCCTTCCCTTCCCTTCCCTTCCCTTCCCTTCCCTTCCCTTCCCTTCCCTTCCCTTCCCTTCCCTTCCCTTCCCTTCCCTTCCCTTCCCTTCCCTTCCCTTCCCTTCCCTTCCCTTCCCTTCCCTTCCCTTCCCTTCCCTTCCCTTCCCTTCCCTTCCCTTCCCTTCCCTTCCCTTCCCTTCCCTTCCCTTCCCTTCCCTTCCCTTCCCTTCCCTTCCCTTCCCTTCCCTTTTCTCATTTTATTCTGTTTTAATCTTCTTGGTGTGATCACTGCTCTGACTTGATGTAAAGCTGTGTCTGTATATCCTGTTCTTAATGAATTGTGTTCAGTCTGAGTTTGCAGTTAGGTTACTGATACATAGGGGTTTTCTTTATAAATAAAGAATACAAATGAAAAATAAAAAGATTTCTGAGTGTTCTCACACTGAACAAGCTACTTGGTGACCCAAATACAGAATCAGCCAGAAGTTAGTAAAATGGGAATAGCTTTGACAAGTAGCATTTCGGTGTACTGGAATTTATAGGGAGAAACAAACATTTTTGGGAAGTGACTTAAAATAAATATGGTATCTTAAGTAGACAGCATGTTTTCCTTTTTGGATTTAGAACACTCTTTCCTTCCATCTTTTTACTGAACTGTAGATCAACACAGAGCAGCAGGCCAAAATCCAGGAGCTACAGGAAAAGCTGACAAAGGTAATGTCTGGGTGGTGAAAGTGCATTTTTCCACAAGATTTTCCAGTGAAACCTTAATGCAGAGGAGGGATCCACTTTGTTTTATCCTCAAAAATAGAATTAGTCATAGCATGGGGGATGTTAAGGAAAAGGGGGTGGAAACTGGTATCTGAAATCATTGGTGTTTTCAGTATACTTTTGGCTCTTGAGACATGTCAACATGAAGCTGAGTCAGAACTAGAGTAGTGTAGACAAATTCTAGTTTAAAAGGCCAGTTTGGGTATGCTGTATGCAAAGACTGGTCCCTGGCTCCTGAAAAGAGGGTTCACATGTTTTTAGCTCACTAGTAAAATATGTGTTGGACTTGGTTTAGTCTCCCAGTATACTGTTTTAATTGCAAAATCGCCTTCCATTCAGTTATTCATGGTAAAAATGGTGAACGGTAAGGATTCCCAGCAGGATTAAAATCCCTTATCAGTGTAAGCTGAAGGAAGTACACACTATCTGATGCTTGCAGTTGTAGTCAGTCTGTCACTTAAGGTGGCACTGTAAGAACAGTAGGGGAACTTCTCTTCTTGGGATGTTTCAGCAGAAAAGAAATAGTAATTGTAATAATTGACTAAACTTTTCAAACTTGGCACCTGGGGAGAGAGGGCTTTTTCAAGGTTTAGTGATCTAGAATATGAATATGAGGCCAAAACTATGTAGAAACAGTCCTAGTATTTCAAAACAGCCATATTTTAATCTCCTTCTCCTTTCCTCCTTTCATTAATTCAGTCTAAAGCGAACAGGTTGTTCTCCTCATGTTCTAGTAAGAGTTTTTGGTGAGTTCTTCCCAAGAACTTCCACTGAATTTGGGGATAGACTTTACTTTCAGTATAAAGAGACAATTAGAAACTTGCAGTCCAGCAAGACAAACATAGATCCCTTGGATTTTCAGGTTTTTTTGTGAAACGGAAAAGAATGACATAACAGAAGTTAGGATTTGGGTTGCTACATGCATTTAAGATTGTCTTAATTTGAGGCTGCTAAGCCAAAGTTCTGTAGCAGTTTTACTCAGAATGTTGACCACCTCAGGGTTAGGAGCTTTTCACAGGCAAGTTTTTGCACGTGCGTTTTTCTCATAATACCTTCCCCACCTCCCTTTGAACCTTTAGGCTGTGAAAGCCAGCTCAGAGGCAACTGAACTTCTTCAGAATATCCGCCAAGCAAAGGAGAGAGCTGAGAAGGAGTTAGAGAAACTGCAGAATCGGGAAGATTCGAATGAAAGCATGAAGAAGAAATTGCTTGAGGCGGAGGTGAGTACAGAATGTCTATCTAGAGTAAAGTAGCTATTGGGATGTGTCTCAGTTTAGGAACCCTCATGTGGATGACCTTCTGTATTCCTATAGTAACTATTCATGGAAAAGTGATGTTAGACATTAATCCAGTTTTAATTAAAAAGCTTCTATTTCTTTGAAGAAAACTGAGAGCCTTTTTATTTTCAGTGAGGAGTCAATAAAGATGTGGTTAGCATAAGGGATTTGAGGCATGGTGAGGATTTCAAATCTAAAAGACAACCATGTATTGACTGCTTCAGCTAACTTAGAAACTGCTCACTGCTTTATGGTAATGCAGGGTTGGTTAATCTAAATGCAGTTAATAATCGCTCTGCAGGAACGGCGCCATTCTCTGGAGAATCAAGTGAAGAGATTAGAGACTGTGGAACGAAGAGAAAACCGTCTCAAGGAAGATATTCAAACTAAATCTCAACAGATTCAACAGATGGCAGAAAAAATTCTGGTGAGCAGAAGTGAAAATGAAAGATAAAGGGTAAGAGTTTGTGAGAAAGGGGTAGGAAAGGAACAGAAGACAAAATTACACTGAATAACGAGAAGATTGTTGAATGAAAGGATTTGTTTCTTGTACCAGTCATACTGGAGAAAGCTTCAGCACTGAAATTATGCCTGCACCTTTAGTTACAAACTCACTCCTGTACCTTTAGTCTTAATACTACTTGAAACTTCTAGTTTTCTCAGTGGGAGCACTTTTATGTCACTGTAGTATATTTAACTGAATTACCCAATGATTGTTTCAGAAGTAAAACATTCTCAGGACAGGATGCTGCACCAATAAAAATGTTGATTATCTAGCTTTTAAACTAAATTGCAAAGGAATTTAGAGGTCAGATCTATGTGAAACGGTTACATTTCAAAGCAGAGAGAAATTAGTCATCTAAACTGTTCGTCTCCAGAGACAATATTTGTCAGGAATCCGTTTTCACCCACATACCTTCTCTGTTGGCAATTCCTTGTTTCTCTTCTTGTTAAACCTATTAAATCTTTAGAGCGAGTTGGTTTGTCAGTCTACAGAGCCAAGCAGAGGGTGTTTTGAATACTTTTACTTCCCTGGGACAGGAAGTATAACTTTGTAATGGAATAATTAAATTAATATTGTGTTTCTCATGAGCTCTTTTTTGTGTTACCAATATGAGAAGGAAAAAAAGATTAGATTTTATTGGTAGCAATCCTGAGCATAGGCACATCTGAGGAAAGCCAAAATATAATATAGATCTATATATGTATGTATAGAGAAATAGATGAATATAAAAACATATATAAATAACTGTATTTGGAGCCAGCAGATGACCCATACTTGTTCTGGGTAATAGCTGCGTATGTGGACTTTACCATCAGAATGCCTGAATGCTCTCAAGAAAAGGCAGAATCAGTTCCTTAGTAGTGGTGTTTGTTTCAAATTGTTTTGATAACTTGAGTGCATGGTAAGTGGGAGACTGGTTTTACTGGGCACAGAGCCAACTTTATGTTTAGAAATAGTGTAAAACTTTGAATTGTTTCATAAGCCTCTTGTGTGTATTTGGGGATTGTTCCTTAGTTGTGATTACGTTCTCTGTGGAGGCAAAACTGGAGGGGAAAGCAGAAATATCAACTAATTGTTTTACACTGAGGGATATGTTTAGCTCTTCTTATAGATAGTTTCCATGGAGTTCTGACAGAATGTTGGAGACACACAGAAGTATTTTATAAGAAAGTCAAATAGGCGTTGAAGAAATAATTCTACAGAGTCTTTCCTAGTCCTTTGCAGCTCTGCTCTGGGAGCGCAGGGTAGTGGTTTTCTTTGTTTTCTCTTCTACCCTGTTTGTTCCCTCAAGTGGATCTCTTCAAACACGTTTGACTTTTCCTGATATGGAAAGTACAGAAAGGAAGGAAGGGAGGTGAAGATACAGACTTGCATAGAAAATAGGAATTGTTGAGTAAAGGTATTGGTTTCATGTACAGTCATATACCCAAGAAGTACCTGCTGATCTGCCTGTAGAGATTTTCATAACAAGTAAGAAACAAGTTAGAGAAGATACTTATTACTGCTTGAAAGTATAGATAGTTGTTATGGTGCTAATAACAAAGCTAGTGCTACATAGAGAATAGTAAGTGGTAACTGGAATGGTAAGAGATTACCTTTTTAAACCCACAGTGGCTGCTAAGTGCCACTGCAGAAATTGGTGAAGCTTCTGCTACAGTATGAGCAGTCTGATGCTGGTAGCTTTGAAGCTGCTGCTGATCTGGTTGTCTGATTCTCTGCCAGGACCTGAAACGTGTGGGCTTCTGGGGGAGGTGAGTTGTCCCTCTTGTTGCTGGGAGACATATTTCAATTGCAAAAAGCAGCAATCTCCATTCCTTGCAAAAGTGTTGGGT
The DNA here is from genome assembly GCF_033815535.1 of Pezoporus flaviventris. Classification (NCBI taxonomy): domain Eukaryota; kingdom Metazoa; phylum Chordata; class Aves; order Psittaciformes; family Psittacidae; genus Pezoporus; species Pezoporus flaviventris. The sequence continues at coordinate 3,838,491 of NW_026892589.1, read as the reverse complement.
ACCAGGCACTGTAGATGACCTACTTTTAGTGAACCTCGTCTTTGAGTCTCGCTTCTGGAAAAAGAGGTCTATTGCAGTTAGTGAATCAAAAAGGTCTTTGTATGTTTTCAAGATGAGGAAGATCAGAAAAGAGAATATGAAAAGAGCGAAAGTAGAAGTATCAGGAAATTTTCCTGTGCTATGCAGTAACAAAGGCAGACAGGAGGGATGCATCCCCAGGCCTGAACTAGTCTATGCAAAAATCAACCCAGTGGTAGAGAATGACAGACCTGGATCTGCCTCTTGGTTTTAAGGAAATTGCTGGAATAGCAAATAGGATGATGAGTGAGCAGAAAGTTCTAAGCTCAACTTTTACGAAGTGTCCTGTTGGAAGGTGATTATAGATATATCCTGAATAATACAGTCAGGCAGCAGAAGTAGCTAACTTCTGAGACAGAAAATCATGTGAGTCCTTGTGGTACATGGCACAAACTATCTGATGTGAAGAGATTAAAACCATTCTGTTCTACCATCCATATTGCATTCTGCACTTTTCATTTTCCAAGCAATTTATAAATAGTTATTCTGACAACATTTGTCTGAGGAATATAGCAAAGTAAATACTATTCCCACTATGAATGTAGAATGAAAAGCACAGACAGCAGTGCCCCATTATTGAGGTCTGCTGTGAGAAAACAAGTGAGAGACCTTGTTAAAAATAGATCTGAACTTCCTGTGATGCTGCTGCAGCTATAGAGAGTTTATAGCTGCATGTTTTCACAAAATGTCCTTGGCCCATCTTTGGGAATATTTTACTGAGAAATGAAGATGCTTACCATGGAAGTAGAAATCTTTGTCTTCAGCAGTGTGCCTGCTGTACTGTAGATGGGTCAGCAGCAAGAAGCAAAGCTCAAGACTGCAGCTCTCTATGTTTTTTTATTACAGCAGTCCTGGCCTTGGGATTTTTGGAGTCTGAAGCCTTGAAAAAGAGAATGAATTAATGTCTGATACCTGTGTAACACATACACCCAGCACCTACTATTTCTTTGTGTCTGAATATGAATCTCTGCTGCTTTTAGGAGCTGGAAGAAAAACATCGTGAGGCTCAAATTGCAGCACAACATCTGGAGTTGCAGCTGAAACAGAAGGAACAATTCTACGAGGAAAAACTCAAAGTAAAAATATCTTCTTAACATCTTCCTACAAGCTTCTGTGGGTAGAATGAGTTCAGGGAAAAAACAGTTGCCTTTAGGCTCTGATTGCTTTGTCTTATGCTTATGTCTATGCCTTATGCTTATGCTTCTGCCTTCTTGCTTACCACTGTTGAAATGTTTAGAGCTTAATGGAATCTGAGTAAGTTTTTCTTCTAGGCCATGCCACTCTACCTTATCTGTCTTTAGCACTGCATTAAAACAGATGGCATTTGAAGTCAGAGCTATAGGAAAGCAATTTTTGATTGTAACTTGACTTTTGCTGACTAAATAATACTTATTTAATGCTGCTGGATCTCAAATACCGAAAGAGCTTTCGGTTCCTACTGATGATTTTCTATGAGTATCCACACAGCCTACCTGCAAGGTTTGAATTCAGCAAATACTAGAGCATTTGTGAAATTCCATTTTCTTGGAACTATAACATCTGCCAAGAAGCCACAGAAGCCACCCACTTTGTTTTTGTCTTTTCCAGGGTAGCATAAGACTTTAACAAACAGAAATAGAATCACAGACACCCCCTAAAATCAGGAGAAACAAACTGGGAAATAGGAGTGTATGCACTGGCTAAGGATTTTTCTAAAGAACCTGCATAATGTCAGCCAGTAAATGCATGTTGTAAGAATCTTTGTTTCTACTAAGCATAATCTGTTTTGAGCAATCTTTATCTAGTACCTTTACTAGGACTTTAATTCTACATTTCAGCATAAATGTGAGAGGATGTAGTATTTACAGGAGAGAAGAAATTTATATTGGAGAAATATGAAGGAAAGAGAAGAAAGAAGGTTTCCTGGCAGACCAGAGCATGTGGTAATCAGTAATGAGAGGAGAGTGATAGAAAACAGGAAGATCAGAGGTAGATGTTGGAAAGTAGAAGTTTTCCATAAAAAAACGAAAAGGGATTGGAAACAGAATTAAAAGACAGAGCCAGTGTATTACAGGGACATATGAGACAAGTTTTAGTAGGAGGAATCAGGAAGCCAGGTGAAAGAGGTTCAAAGGGATGAAAGAGGACATGGGATGTTTGTAATTACAACAGTAAAAAATATGCCACGGTGTCCAGACTTTGTGCCTTTGTCTTTGAAGGAAATGGCCTTCAGTTTAACAACTGATTTAAAGCTCTGCACATACACACATAACCTGCATTTTCAGAAGTATATAACTGTTACTTTAGTCCTGTTCCTAATGACAGGTATTCGTGCCACAAAAAGAAGACTTTTACTTAGGTGTTTGTTTTGGTTTCTCCAACTTAAAGAATTCATGGGGTCTCAGTTGCCTTCTCATGTGTACTTACAGAACCTACAAATTACTTCTCAACCATGTTGGTAGGGCAGCCAAAGAACGTGCACTTCCTTACTTCCTCTACTATACTTAGCAGGGTACAGAGTTCTTCTGTTTTCTTCTGCACAAGGCTGGAACATTTCTTGAACTCAGTTTATATGACTTAAAATAATAATTAAAAACCATCTACAGTATCTTCACATCCTCATAATAATTCCATCATTAAATTCAGTCTTCAAAGATAAACGAGGGAGTGCACTTTTTTGGAGTTTGCTCCTCCATGGATTTCATGCAGTTGCATCTTGGTTTTAATTTTGCTTGAGATATGATCAATTGCTTAAAAAAAAATCTGTCTATCTTGATGATTTTCTTTCTGCTTGCCCTTTGCCCAGTGAAACAGATAGAATTTAGACAAAAGAAATGTCTTCATTTAGGTGTTGGAAAATCAGATGAAGAAAGATCTTGCAGATAAGGAAGCACTTGAGAATATGCTCAGAAGACATGAAGAAGAAGCGCGTGAGAAATGTAAAGTCCTGGCTGAACAGAAGGCGGTATGTGTATTTGAATTGGAAATCAAAGCATTTGAAGAGTAGCTTTCTGAGGCTCTGATTTCAAGCAAGATAATCTTGTTTGAGGTTTTGTAGTGCTGATGAGCTGCTTTGAAGGAAATCCACTGATTAATATTCATTTTTAAAGACATATTTTTTTTAATTCAAGGTTTGTTCAAGAATATTTCCTTCAAAGTAGCCATGTGAATTGCTGTGTAGTGATTGCTTTTGTGTGTTGGTAATAGAATGGTTGCTTTCTCCTAATATTGAAGCAGTAGAAAGCAGCTGTACATAGCTCCAGTAATTGCACCTCTGGTGCTCTTTTGGCCATTTGATAAGTTTTCTTTTTTTTCTTTTTGTTTCTGGAAAAAGTTCAGACTTCTTTTAAACATTGTTTTTATGAATCCTTGTGTTGGGCAGTCTCAAAGGCACATTGCTCTGTTTCAGATGATTAATGCAATGGATTCGAAGATTCGGTCACTGGAGCAGAGAATAGTGGAACTGTCTGAGGCCAATAAACTGGCAGCAAACAGCAGCCTTTTTACCCAGAGGAACATGTAAGTAGAGTAACTGCAATCATACTGGGCACTACTGAGCAGTTCTCAGCCAGATGATCTTAAAGGTCTTTTCCAAACTAAATGATTCTGTGATACTTACTGTAAAAGTGGTTCTTTTTTGCAGGGTTTGCTATGCTCCCTGCTTGTTTTTCAGTGATGCAAAAATACACTTGCTATTCAAAGAGTTGTTGTTCACTCTGTATTTTGTGTTTCCCCAAACATGACTAGGGAAGTTGGTTTGTATTTTCATGTTTATTTCGGAGCCTTCCCTAAGGCTGGTGCTTTTGTGAAGGTTTACCAAGCATGTTAAATGAATACTAATAATTTTAATGTCTAAAATACCTTTGGAGAAGCATGTATTCCTCATTTAAACATACATATTGCTAATAGAATTAGATTTGCTTTCTTGGCTCCTGTGACAGTTATATGATGTTGAAACTGAAAATATTAAACACCTTTATTTCACGAACACAAACATCCTGCCCTGTGGGGTGGGAAGACAAGTAAGAAAACAAGAGGGTTTTTCCATGTTTTTCTATTGCTGATTGCAAGAGTGAGATATTTTGTTACTGAAATGGGCAGGAGTAATGTGAAGTAGGAAATATCCCAGCTTCAGCTTCAGAACGATACTTCATTTTGTTCTCTTCCAAGCCCAGGTAGCTCTTGCTCATCTCTCAGTTGCCTCCTCAGCTTCAGCCTCTCTTTAATTCTTTTCACTGACTGGTGTAACAGCCAGTTCAGTGGTTTTGGGGTATAATACTGGTCAAGATCATCTGTCATGTTAAATCACTGTGTAATCAGCAGTTGTTCTTGTGAATCCTTATTTATTAAACACAGAGGAAATCTTCTGTGTCAGATCTTTTTGTTTGCCTGAACTTTATTTTGCTGTGGACTTCAGCTGAGATTTCTTGTCCTTAAAATGATGTTTTTCCTTCATAAATGACTTGAAGGCATTCTACTTCAAGTATAGGAAACAGCATGGATTAATTGATGTGTCTTACAAATCAGGCTAAAGTAGTATATGCTCTTACTGAGTTAAGAGGTTCATCAACTTTGGTTGCCTGATGAAAGGCTTGCAGTGTCCATCAGCTGCTGGAATGTCAGGTAGTGTCTCTGTGGGAAATGCTTGGATAGATTCATCTATAACATTGAATAGAACCAAGCAAGGATGAATTTTGGCAGAGAGTTGCTTCAGTTTTCTTCCTTTCCAGTGGTTATTATGCCTCCAGATATGTAATGGCTCCAATTTTGTTGTATTTCAACTGTCTGGCAAGTTATGAGCAGCCAAAGCCTGAGCAGCCAAAAATATTCACAGAAATAACAGAGAAATTTAATTGTGTTGCTTTATGCTCCAGATGACCTCCGGTTAATCACCCAGAAAGTTTGTTGAGGCAGCAAAAGCCGTAACTTCAGTCTGAAATAAAACAGAAGTGTTGTCTCAACATGTACCTGGGAAGCACACTCGGGGTCTAGTGTCCCAGTCATTGGTGCTGAACTGTGTGTAAGAACTTAGCTGAGGTAGGTGCATCCTCTGAGAGTAGGGCACCTCACTGAAGATCCATAGAAAACAAGAAAAAAAAAACCATAACGTTTTAGCATATGGCTTAGAACAGAATATTGAGAAGACATATTGTCAAGGAATGTAATTTTGCAGGATTGGTGGAAGGTAGTACAGAAGTAACAACATTTCAAGAGAAAATTGCTTTATTATGTATGCAGATAGCTAATGAATTTGTGCTTATTTTGCGAATTGTGGTGGAGAATATGTATAAATCTGTTGTTGGACTGTAATCCACAAAAGCTACAGCTAATCTGAGCATGTTTGGAGAGGAGAACTAATGATTAAGCCCTTTGGAGGAGAGGGGAACTGTTAGCTCTTGTTCCATCAGGATCTGAGGAAACTAATGATTATCAGGTTCCTGAGAAGACAGCCCAATAAACAGCAGGAAGTGAAGTAATGCCATTTGGCAGTTCTGGCTGGCAACAATCTGTAGAGGTGAATTAAAAACAGAGAAAGGTTGAAAGGATGGTTTTCATGTGATGCGCAGAAACGTGAGTCAGAAAACTGAAGTTCTATTATTAGTTTTGTTAAGTCTTCCTATTTGATCTTGGGCAACCCACATAATTTCTCTGGGATAGGATTAATAACAGCTTAGCTCACAGTGAACTTCTTAAAATATTAATTCATTAATATATGTAGAGCTTTGTGAGACTTCTAAGAAAGCACACAGGCAGAACTTTCCAATGCTTGATAAAATGATTCCAGGAATTGTAAATAATGAAGAAAGACCTTTGCTTCCTTCTTGTTTTTTCTTTTTTAAATGTTTTTATGAGGGTATCCATTCAAGTTCTTATGGTAGTAATTAATTATTGCCAGATCTCATAGTTCTTATGAGCACAAGCAATTTTTTTTGATTGCTCTGTAGTCTGAGACTTTGATCAGAGACAATGAAACTTCACTTCAGTGTAGGTCAAGTTCTAGGTCAATTACAACTTCAAAAATACCCCAACAAAACAACCTACAACACACTACCCTCTCCCCAACCCCTAAGCCATAGTGGTTCTCTTATCTCAAGGAAATACATTGTATGACAGCAATTGCTCTTAGTGTCTTTTCTTTTCCTGTACAGAAAGACATGTAACAAGGAATTGGTGAAATCTGAACTGTATTAATACAACAGTATTGTTGCAGATTGCTCTGTGGCGCATTAACTTTCAGACAAGGCTTTTAGTGCTCTGGGGATATGTTGATGAATGCACTGGTACATGGATCTCTTGCAGACAGGAATGAAGAGTTGCCTTTAATTTCTTTTTTTCTTTTAGTTGAGATGTACAATTTAAGCTAAGAACTTCACTATTCCATTTTATAGGAAACTTGTAGTATATGCTTGCTTACTTCACCCCAGTGAACAGGACATATGCTAAGGACATTTTGGGTTTGTCACTTGTGCTTTTCTCCTATCAGGAAAGCCCAAGAAGAGATGATTTCAGAGCTCAGGCAACAGAAGTTCTACTTGGAAACACAGGCTGGAAAGTTAGAGGCCCAGAATCGAAAACTAGAGGAACAATTGGAGAAGATGAGTCACCAGGATCACACTGACAAGAACCGCCTGCTGGAGTTAGAGACAAGGCTGCGAGAGGTGAAAACTTGGCTTTAACCCTTCCAAACACACTTACTTGGATGCACCCCATTTTGAGCATTATAGTGAGAACTAGAATTAAGTTTTTAGTTCTGTGTGTCGTAAAAAATGGTATTCTAAGGTGTAATTAAAACCATAATTTTAAAACGGCTCATTAAAAGGAGATAAAAGTAAGTACGAAGGATTTGTCATTCTTAGATGTAACAAAATCTGAGCCTTTAGATCATCTTGTTTTCTCTGAACCATGTTTATGGTTTGCTTTACAATATCCTTATAAAGTTATTCAGCTAGAGTGGTTATGGGGTAAAGTGAAAAAGCTATGTGCAATGACCAGCATAACCGTAGAATCTACAGAACAGAAAGCAAAGACCAGAATTGCTATGAGAAAATAGTAGACCTGTTGATTCACACACATTTTTCAGAAGTTTTCTGGAAAGAAAGCCTAACAGTAATATGAAAATAGGATTTTTTTTAAAAGATTTGTGAGCTGTGCTTCAGTTTTAGGTTTGTATCGACTAGTCTGGATTCACTTCACATCTTTTATCTTCTCCAGTCTCAGGCCACTGATTTTCAGCTAAGACTGAAAGCTTGCCTTTAGCTAAGAGGGTTGGACAACCAACACATGTCCTTATATGACCAGAAGTTGGTTTGGACCAGTATAAGATTTGTGGCAGGCTTGTCACGCATCTACAGCACAATAGATTCACTTGAGACAGCAGACAGCCTGAAGAAGGTGCTATGGTTTGGAATTGATTTTGAGCACTGAGATCCGTTCTGTTGCTTGTTTGTTACTTATCCATTTCTGGAAATGACAAGTTTATCCCTGAGTACGCCTCAAGAAAACCTTCAACTGAAGCCATTCACATAACCCCAGAGCCAGATGATCTGGTTGGTTTCTTTAAAAATAATCTGAAAGGAAAATGAAATATGAAAGTCAGTTGCAAAATGTATGTAATGTTTACATACATGTAAAGATAAGTCTTGATGTTTATGCCTAAAGTTTCTCAAATAAAGATTCTTAAACAGTCTCAATTTCAGTGAAGTAAATTCATCACAAGCTACTTCAACGTTTATGCTTTTTATATCAGTGTTTGGTATGTGCTATTTGAGTCACAGCTGGAACTATTCTTGTGCCCTTGTTGTTGTTGTTTCAAAATGCCAGGTTGCTTTTAACCTTTTTCAAAACAAACTGGTAGTTTCTAGGTAGACAGAACTGCCTTGACTTAAGCAATCTGTCAAGATTTGGGATAGACATGGCAATGGCATCTGAAAGTGAGGTCTGAAATGAAATGACATTGCCTGTATTTTATATTTGGTTGCTACCTTTTTTTTCCTCCAGGTTAGCCTAGAGCATGAAGAGCAAAAGCTGGAGCTCAAAAGGCAGTTGACAGAACTGCAGCTGACACTCCAGGAGAGGGAATCTCAAATCACTGGGCTGCAGGCTGCACGGACAGCCCTGGAGAACCAGCTCCGTGAGGCCAAAACTGAGCTAGAGGAGACCACAGCTGAGGCCGAGGAAGAGATTCAAGCTCTCACGGTGAGTCCTAAAATCTCTGCCATGAGCTATATATACAGATCAGAATTACATAGGTGCACATTTCATAAAGGGGTTAAAATGAAGTTATACTATTTAATTTTTAATTTTCAGAACAGGATGCGGACTGTGCCTTGTGTTGATAGGAGCAGAAATGGCTAAGGAGTCGGATTTTGTCTTAATATCTTTAATGACACGAATGCTTCCTAGTAGTGGCTCATTGCTGCCAAAACTGTTTGTAAGAGTGTTACTGCTTTTGCGATGAGGTGGAAGTTGCATATGAAATTGTTATTGTTAGGAGGTTTACCCTGTGATTTACTTGCTTAAATAATATCTCATGAATTTGAAACTACCTGGTGATCAGAAATATTTTAATGTTGTTTTTTTCTATCACTTACCCTGCTTTGAGTATACTTATTCAGGGGGGATCAAACAAATTCCTAGGAAAATAGTGCTGTTAAAACATAATATTATTCCAATGCGTATTTCATTACAAATTGTCTTGTGTGTCTGAAGTCTCTGGTGAGGTCTGTGAATGGTATAAGCGAAAAAGAAGTTCAATTTCTACCTCTCCCTTCCCCTTTCATCCCCTGTAAATGCAGTTCTAAATTGCATGCTGCTGGTTGCTGTCTCTTGAGGACAAACAGATGCTTTCAAACGGCTTGATTCAAAGAAATGTTTCCTTCATAAAAGTTTCCTGGGGCTGTGGAGAGAGAGAGCAGAGAGGTAGATGACCTGATACCAGCTAACTCCCATTGAGCAGCAGTCTTTAATGACCTTCAAATCTGTGTGATTTAAAGTGTTGAAAATGTGCATTCTCTTGCTCCAGTGGCATTTGACCAAAGAACTATTCAGAATATTGCTGCCATTGCTATTTTTTGGAAGGGGTGGTGGGCTCAGCTGAGATAGGTGCTTGTGTTATGGTGATGCTTTGGGTACATGAATGGGAGAATTGTTCATTCCAAGTTGTTCTAAAGCGGGTACATGCTGGCAAAGTACAAGCAACACTGTCAAGGCGTGAGAGGAACTGAATAGAACATGGCATCAGTTTCTTTTTTGCTCAAAACTGAGATGATCCCCTCCCAGCTGGAAGCTTTGTATAACACCTAATATCACTGCCAATGGGATGGCAACATGCTTGGTATCTTTACCCTGTACCACCAGGGAAACAGCTGAATAATTATGTCCTATGTTCACTCAGTTATTTGGCAAAATGGTAGTGCTTTTGGACCAGCTGCTGTAAGACAGTCCAGTTGGTAGGCTTGGGAGTATTTCTATAATGGATTTTTTAATGTACTACTCTTATTTTTCACATTGCCTCTTGTGGTAAGATAGCTTTTCAGCTTTCATGTCTGACTTCTGCTGAATGGGTTTTCCTGTTTAGTCTCTTGGCTCTAAGGAAAATATTCTAAATGAAGAAAGATGGCTGGATGTGCCAGTGTGCTAACCTTTCATTTGTGAAGTTTTCCAATAGCATATGCCATTAGACACGTGTTAAATCAGTTTGATGAATTTTGATCGAGGCCAGGAGGCTGAAACAAGAACTTTTGCTTTATCATGCTTTGCTTGTGAATCAGGAGGTAAAATGGTGCATGGCAGTGCTGCATTCTTTAAAATGAGTGTTTGCGCTTGTCCACATTCCGGGTGCTATCTTCCAAAAATTGATTATTGTGTTTCATCACTGCTTTTTAGAGAGGCTCAGGATGAAATGGTACGTTCTGGTAGGATTCAGGGAGATTGGCAGAGATGTTTGGGATAGCTTGCATAATGCTTCATGGTAATTTCTCTTTTCAAGCATTAAATTGTATTCAGCATTTACTTTATATGAAATAACCAGTCTGGATATGGAAGTAAAACCAACTCAAATTGAAATGTCGAGAATGTACAAAGTTGCCATGGAATTGACATGTCTTCTGGTGACCATTTCAGATGAAACCTTTTACATAATTCAGTTCTTGAGTTTGTACATTTTTCTGAAGTGAATCAGAGCTGGGTCCACAAGTGTATTTTAAATAGGATGTGACTTTTGCTTTTGCCACTACAGAGTGCTTTCATAGCCTGCAGCATCTGCCTTCCAAACTTTGCTTGTTGATAGGTTGTTCTTCAGTTTGTTTAGCAACAGCTGTTGGATTCAAATTCTAATGTATGAAAAATTGATGATTAACTTCTTACCTCCTTTAGGCACATAGAGATGAAATCCAGCGTAAATTTGAAGCCCTTCGTAATAGCTGCACAGTGAGTATTAAATACAGATCATTGAATTATTTTGAAAGTAACGATAAGGAAACAAACAATTTAATTAATTAATCCTTGATGACACTAGTTCCTAATGTGGACTTCTGGCTTCAAGGTGTTAGTAGGAGCTAGATGGATTGGACTTGATTTCTTTTGGGTTTCAGGTAGACCTCAATTTTGAGGTTATAGTCTGATCATGAAATTGATACTATTCTTCTTTTTGGAGAAGAAAGTAAATTAAATATCTCATTGCAGTGCAGCTAGTAAGAATGGTGTATCAGCTGCAAAAAAAAAACATTGTAGGTGAAGACCTTTTCTACTCCCGAGAAGAAAAGATCTACCTGTCCAAATCCTGAGCTGCACTGTAGATCTAGGCCACAGTGGAAGAGCCTTCATGCTGCTCTGGGTTTTAAGGAGGACTCTAATACTGTTTGAAGAGGCAAGAAATGTAGTGGTTCCAAATAATACATTGCCATACAATCATCTGCTCAAAGAGCAGAGAAGATTTTAGGACCTTAATTTGCACCTTCTATTGCTTGAGATCTTTTGACATGTTTTTAGATTCATTTCATCAATCCAAGACAGGTGTCAGAGGGTTTGCCTATTGATAGGGATTCTTGCATATTTAACATTACCTTCAAATGTGTTTATGATGGTTGATAGAGAACATTGATGGAGCACATCTTCCAGTGATGTGAATTACAGAAGGGTTGAAGAAGGACCACAGCCTTCTGGGTCAGCACTGACTGCCAGCCTTTCTGCACGTTTTCTCTTTACCCCACCTTGTAAGCAGGGCTTGAAGTCTGTGTTTTTTTTATCTTGATTGCTTCCCTACTTCCAGCAGTTTCCTCAAACTTCCATTTCTCATGCTGTCGGACTGAGGAAGGTACAAGTTTTCATCTTTCCAAAGTATCTTTTCAGGATGAGAGTTACTGTCTTTTCCTTGGTTGCTTTTCAGCTCTAAGCAAGGGGATGCTTCTGTTCTGTTCATAGAATACACTGATATGAAGAAATGAGGATGTAGAGCTTGCCAAAATGGTTAACCTCTATTTAGAAGAAATCCTGTACAAGAAGCTTTACTTTCTGTTCCCTTCTTCTTTTATATAGCTTGAACCTCTAGTTCCATATGTGTTATCATCTATCTTACATCCATAGCTATCTTCTTCCGTTCTATCTTGCCCCTCATACAGAATGACAGCTTTCTATGAAAATTCTTATGTGATCTCCATGCAGGCAAAAACCAGCTGTGGAAAATCCGTAGCTTCTTTTCACTGCATGGTAAGCTGCCTTTCCCAGGTTGTCACTCATTCTCTAGTAACACTCTGGCTCCCTAAGTGTGGTGAACAATCTCCAGCAGTGGAGGGTGACCCACAATGTTTCAAGAATGTTTGAGCTCTTCAAAGGCTCTGCATAAAAGGATTTCTAAGTGTTGTGCATTGTAAGGCCCTTCAGTGAGATAAGTGGGATCAGACATCCTCATCAATAAGGAATTAATTAAATAGTTCCTAAATGAATAATACATGCTCATCATACATTCTCTTTCCAGGCCAGGAGAAAGCATGTATAATTTAATGGACCATGGACAGGAACTTTCTTGTTATGAGTAGTTCTAGCTGTCCATCCTGTCTACTGAGGAGCATGGAGAGAAAATACAGGACAATCCCTGTACTGGCAGTGGGGTATCAGGCAATGTTTATGATGGTGCCTTCACCTTCGTTTTTATCTGATTTTGTCCACTATGGTGCAGGCTTTGCTTTTTGGCAATCATGTGAATTCTACTTGAAGGTGATTAGAATATACACTCCTTTTAAAATAACACTTCAAGGGAATGATTGTAACATGCTGCTACTTATGCAGCATGATAATGAGTGGGTTTGTTCTTTTAGCAAGTATTCAAAATATATCCTTTTTAAGCTGAAACAAACTCCTTGACCCAGTCTGTCAAACTTTGGAGTGGAATTGTTGTTTATTTAATCTTACTGAGAAGCCCAAAACAGCAGCAGAATTAGGAAAATAAGATTAGGCTGGAGGGGAGGATATGAAAGGTTGAATTACTTCAGTACTTCTGTAGTATTCAAAAGGTAAATAAAACCACTTTGTCTACTTTCTTTGGGATTTCTTCCATTTCTCCAGCTTCACCAAGCTCACAGCTTCCAACTGTAGAGAAGGCTTACCCTCCAATATGTCTGCTTTCCTTATACCCTCATTGCACTCTTGTTCTTCCTTTTGCTGAGGTCTCTGACCAAGTACACATTTTTAGGTTCTCTTATTTCAAACTTGCTGTGCTTTGGGGTGCTCACAGAGACCATTGCTATATTGTTGGTCGCAGTTTCTGCCTTGTTTGTGAATTTATATTCAGTTGTTCTTATTGCTCTGCATTGTTTCATCTTGTGACATCTCTTACTGTTGGGTGTCAGATGAAATTGCCAGCATTTGCTTTCTCTGTCTCGCAATTGTGCAAGAAATAATAGGCTACGTAATTACAATAAAAACTGTAAGCTGTGGTACCTGCTGTACACACACACAGATGCATGTGGGCACACACAGAGAGCATTATTTTATCTTAATCTTCTCACAGTGAGAGCTCATCCAGCAAATATATTGAGGGAGGAGGACTAGTTCCCTCCATTTAAAGAATTATTCTATCAAAAATATGATGCATTTGAGTGTTAAATGTGTTTTGCAGGCAATCAGAAACAGACCTAGAAATAAAAAGCTTTTTCTTAAATAGGAAAATTAACGTATTTGTCAGTTGTTGCCAACTGACTGTTCATTATGGCTTGTTGTTTTTTTCATCAAAGCATTTGAAGTTAAAAATACAACTGTTATCTAAATAATGGTAGAGTTGTTGCAAAAAGAAAACATGCAGTAAGCAGATGTTGAAGGCTATAAATAATAAGAAGAAAAGAATCCTATAAGGTACTTATACTCAGCTAAGTAAAATACTATTGCTATGCCAAAGGACCACCATCTGAATCTTCTAGGGTTATTTTCAGGTACATACTGTTGCTTTTACTCTAGCAAGGAGAATGACATTTCTTAATACTAATTGGATATTGCATTTCCATTTACTCAAGTTTTCTCCAATAAGACAAGGTTTATATTCCTCCTTGAGGTTCTTTTGTCATCTTGTGTTCCTATTTTAACTGTTAATAGGCTCGGTTCTGTACTTGACTAAGAGTTTGGATATTGAGGCATTAAATCTGGAAGCCCATTAAGGCACATGTACAATTTTAGTTATGCATAAAGTCCTGCTGACTTTGGTCTAAGATCTTGATTCCACATTGGCGCAGTGACTTGGCATACAAGAATAATCTGTGGGTTTGAGAACTTCCAAAATTATGTCTAAAGGTGTTACATACTTAGGTGCTAAATTATCTTTCAGAGCAAGGGAATATTGTCTGCTGTAACAAGGCTAACACCCAGGCAAAAACTTTCACGTGGCTTTATTAAATTTGTAAAAAAAGAGAAACAAAAATTGTCTGTTTCGTGGGAGGGATATTCCCGATTCTTATTTCACAGAAAATGTGATGGCAGATGCCAGTTACAGGCAAACCTTGAGCTTTTGTAGCCTGACACTTCCAGGTTGTTGATGAGGTGTTGCTGTGAAAGAGGCTGATGTCCATCAGCTGATGGGCAATGATATCATCATCACTTGAGGATGAGGCTTATGGTGGGTAGATGCAGGTCCTGTTCTGGGAGCTAGGATAGAGGAGTACAAGGTCGGTGTGGGAAGGAGAGGAATGCAGACTGTGTAATGTCCTACTACCTCTGCAGCTACTAACGAGAGCAATGTCCCTCAAGCTAAGCCCTAGTGAGTTTTTGGAGACTGAGATCTTGATGTAAGTTATGTTTCAAGTCACAGATGATGTCTGACTATGGCAAGGGGAAGAAAGCAAGGGGTTCACTGTTATGTGTTAGTCAAACAGCTGGGGATACAAGACTGGTATCTATCTGCAGCTGTGTTTGTTAAGAGGCTTCGTATTCTGCTCCATCGCAATGCTTGGTATTTCTGTGCTAGAAAAGCTTTGTCTCTTGGATCCAAATGTGAGTAGGTTAAGATGAAGTGAGTCTGATGCCCGCTCTTGCTTCCTCCTCACAGTAATTGGAGGCTCAGAGATACTTTTTCTCTATTACCTTCTGACAGTTAGCTTTCTGGTAATGATTAGTGGGGATGGGGAGGAGTGGAAATGGATAGAGTAAAACGATGTCTGGAAGTTCTGAATTAAGGCTCTATGAAAAATTACATTAAGCTCCAAATATACAGTGCTGAGACCATCCTGAAACAGTTTATGTTGCTGTGTCCTAGCATTTTCCCACATGTTTGCTGGTGGCATGTGGGAACGATGGCATTTTCATGAAGGAATAAGGTTATGGAGAAGCTTGCAAGATGAAGTTAGTAGTATCCTTTAGAATACTACTGCTTCTTTTTTTCTCCTTTCCCTCATTATTTTGCCTATGGTTTTGATATGTAGAACATATGGGTCAAGTTTTGTACCTCTGCAAACCTAATCACCAAGGCCCTGAACTGCTTATACTATGATATTTAATTTGTGATCCGGGTCTGGAGAAGTTTGTAGGGCCAGGTATAATAGCTGTGGATCTGCAGGATCTCACAGTAGAGAAATTTGCTTTGTTGAAACCATGCAATGCGTAGGGAATTCTGCTTAGTATGGTCACTTTTGCTGAAGAGCTGTTATGCTTGGGTTGTGCTCTGTAATATTTAAAAAAGAGATTCAGTCTTCTGTATCAGTATAAAGATCAGGTTTGTGCTTAGATGTGACATGTAGTGAGCAGTCTGCCAAGATGAGCCTGGTGTAGTTAGATTATATCTCTATTTTATGGATTAGTTATGATGAAGATGTGCATAGATGGAAGGGAAAATTTCAGTTGCTCTGTGGGTGATGATACAGTGGCACCGCTACAGTGGCTGCCTACCTTGTCTGGAATTGCCTTTCCAAGCTTTCAACTGTTTGCTTGTTTTATAAACTTTAAATGTGAAGATTTTTGTAATTATATCATGGGTTTCTAAAGGATAAAATAGTGTTTTCTTACAGACTTCCCTGTAATATACTTCTCATTTAACTCCAGAATAGCTCAGGGTTGGTTGGTTGGTTGATTTGGTTTTTTTTTTTGCCTGGGGATTTCCTTAATTGAAAAGAAAAATATCTAAAGCTATTAACATTTTTCAGATGCAGGATTCTGACATAGGTTTAATGTATGTATGTATGCCCAAGACAACATTTCCTATCAAAAGATCTGTGTTTTCTTTCTTCTTGGTTCCCAGGACAGGCATTTATATCGCACCATGTCCCGTTTTCCTATGTCAGTATTACCCATTACTATTTAGGCTTCATAGGTTTATAAACTCTGTAACCCTGTTGGGTCATATGTAGCTGCAGAAAGCTTTTAAAAATTGAATTAGTTAACAAAATTCCATTTTCCCTATGTAAGGAAGGGAAAAAGAAGAACAAATTTTCTCAAAATTCAGATCTATCAATCTATACAGATTCCATAAGGTAGGTTATAATACATATGGAATTTAAGCCAAGCCCTTTTGGAATTGTCAATAAATAGGAAAATATTCAAGAACGGAGATCACATAACTTCTTCTGGAGCCCCTCTTTCTTAACTGCTTTGTTATTTGTCTTCAGTTTTCTAGAAATCTCCTAATAGATAAAATATAAAATGATCTGGTTTAATTTTAGTTCTATTCAGGGAAAGAAACCAAAATCTCAGAACCAAGAATAAAGGCAAATGGGAGCTTAACTTCCAGCCCTTAAGGGTTGAAATCACCTTGAAATACAGCCAGGTTTAAAGATTCATTAAGTAGTTTCTGTATTACTCTGCATGTCACCTTATCCATTTTGTTTCCCCCGTCTCTGCTTTCTTTTTGTATTTCAAAACTAGATTAAGAAATTTTGTGTAGCAAGCACTTGTATTAATAGATGAAATGTACATGGAAGAAGCCATGGATGTATAAAATAGATCTTAAAGCTGCCTCGATACATGGTGGGGTTAGACACACAAACAAGGAGAAGAGAAAGAGAGATTATCCTATCTGGCAGTAGAAATCTCAGATGTTATTTCTAAGAATGTTAGGTAAAACACTGTAAAAACAAATGTCCCTTTGTTCCTTTTTTTGTATAAATATGTTTCTAAGCTCTTATCCCCACAGCAGTACAGATACTAACACATCCTTGTGACAGAGTCTGTGTTCTTTGCAAACTTGATGCATACAAGAGCAAAATGTGTATTTTGAGTAGGACAGGAAAAGTGCTCAAGGAACAACCACATGATGAGTTTTTCATTAGAACTGTTGTGTTTTGTAATATGAATCATTTTGATTTGACCCTGAACATATGGGTAGCAGGAACTCCCCTTCACCCACCAGAGAGTAATGTCAGTTGGACTTTTTCTGCTTGCAGTTTAAAAACCAAATGCTGTTAATTTCGATCTAGGAGAGGCATGGTAAAAGGCTGCCAAATATGCATTACAGATTCTTCAAAAATAAATGGTTGTCATCTTTCCAGATAGCTGAGAAGAGCTGTATGCTCTGTGCTCTACTGCTTTAGATATTTAAGTCCTTGGCTTGTGTAGGAAATTGGAACATTTCAATTCGAATGTGTGGCCAACTGTGCTCTGGGATTTTAATGTTTCCCATTTAATGAAGTATTCACTTTTCTTTGACATCTAGGCAAAAAATGCCTCTAGAACTTGTTAGAATTGAATATGAATTGTAAAGAATTACCAGTTTCAGAAATTCTTTTCATTAAGCTGAGTTCAAGATTACACTGAGGCTTCTTTCTCTTCTGTTGTGATGATGTTAGTTTTGAGTTAGGAGGAGGTCCAGGTGTTCATCCAGCCTGTATTTATGGCCTTTCATTCATACACATTAAATGGGACTGTGAAAATGGCCAATTGTTCATATTTTTCATTAAATTGAAGGGGAATGTGGTTTAAAACATCTAGTGTAATGCCATTCTGACTGAGCTTGCACTTCCTGAAAGGCAAGGCTGTTGTCCTTGTTGAGTTTTTGCTTTTCCCTGATTTTCTGTTAGTCTGTTGTGTTGCCACACTTTTTTCATTCTTCATATATCCCCTGCTGCCATCCATAATGCTGTTGCCGTGATAGAAGATACTTCTTAAGATTTGTCTGCTTTTTCTGGTTACATACGTTGTTCCATATAGGAGCTAGGGAGGTTCCTCAAATTGCAGTGCCTCCATTGCACTGCTTGCTCGGTTTTCTTAAACGTCACTCTTCAGAAGCCTCTCTGAGAGGTATTAACCTCATTTCACTTGATGGGAAATTGAGGCAAAACAAGGTGAAGTGTTTTGGCAAAGGCACATCTGAGACTACAACCAGAACTCCTGACTCCCAGACCAGCGCTTTAGATGTGACAGTTCTCTCTCAAATAATAAATTGCAGTGCAGCATGTTTATACTCTAAACCAGATTTAGCCCAAGCTCTTTTCTGTAAGAAACAAGAGTCTATTCCTAATCAAAGTACACTCCTGTGCATAAAACCTACCTTGACAATATTGGTTTTGTTTAGATTAGGGACAATTTCATAGCCAGGTTGTCTCCTTGCTTGGCAGTAAGTGGTTGTGTGAGAGGAGAACACTTTTCCACTAAACTCTACTCGCTGACATGTAATTGGATTTCTTGTTTGTTCTAGGTGATCACAGATCTGGAGGAGCAGCTGAACCAGCTCAGTGAAGACAACGCAGAACTGAACAATCAGAATTTCTTCCTATCCAAACAACTTGATGAGGCCTCAGGGGCCAATGATGAGGTTGTCCAGTTGCGAAGTGAAGTGGACCATCTCCGTCGAGAGATCACTGAGAGAGAGATGCAGCTTACCAGTCAGAAACAAGTAAGGCTTTACAAGTCTGGATCACAGTCTCGTTGTGATAGCTAGCTAATGATCTGAAAGGCAAAGAAACTCTTCTCAATCTGGAAATCTAGCAGGAATGAATATTCTTCCAGGGGTAACGGTATTTAAGCCTTTCTTACTGGAGCAGTTGAGTGACTGGGAAGTTTTGGTATTCCTTATTGTATTTTTATGCACTTTTATTTAGAAATTTTGCACTCTGGAGGTGTTTTCATTTAGAATTATTCCTTTTAATTTTGCGACCCTGGAAATGTCGAAGTTTACCTAATGAGATAGAACTGACATTAAGGCACTCACAAGTGAATGTATGGAAGCCTTGAAATAAATGGGTTGTGATTTACCAGCTTATGTTTGCTGCCAATTTGCATGTACTGTAATTTAAATGGTAAGGCTGAAGCTTAAAGTGCACGCTTGATGTGGGATGTGAGAATTGATAGGAGGATTTATTTTTAGACTATGGAGGCCTTGAAGACAACATGTACAATGCTGGAAGAGCAAGTAATGGACCTGGAGGCCCTGAATGATGAACTCTTGGAGAAAGAGCGTCAGTGGGAAGCATGGAGAAATGTTCTAGGGGATGAGAAGTCCCAGTTTGAATGTCGAGTTAGAGAGTTGCAGAGGATGCTGGATACTGAGAAACAGAGCAGGTCTCTCTCCCCTCCTCCCCCTTTTATTAACTTTTATGAAAATGCTCGATAGAAGCTAGTACAAAAATTATATTTAGAATAAGATATGGGAGTTGGAACTAAATATAAAATCTTGTGAGGTAGTTCTAAAAATGGTTTATTAGTTAATAGTCATTCACCAGTGATATTGTTCCTTTGGTTGCTTTGCAAGTGAGCGATTCGTGGGGAGTGGCATTTATCATTGTATTTTATAAAATGTCCTGGTTTATTATCTTTGACTTTATTATATGGAAAAATAGTGTTTGCTCCTAACTGTTCCTGTGGGGTCTTGACATTTTCAGGCTGTAGTTCTAGCAGGGCTGGAACGGGATTATATAATGTAAAAGTGTTGCAGCAAACAGCCTGGCTTTCTAAAGTAACATCTTGAATTTGAGGCAGCCCCCTGAAAGAGGTATTGCTGCCAGTGCACTAGGAAGAGGTCAGGCCCAGAAAGGGGTTAGGTAACATTATTTTCCATTTTAATACAGAGTGAGAGCAGATCAGCGTATTACTGAATCTCGCCAGGTGGTAGAACTAGCAGTCAAAGAACACAAGGCAGAGATTCTAGCCCTCCAGCAAGCACTGAAGGAACAAAAACTCAAAGCTGAAAGCCTTTCTGATAAGGTAAGTAACTTTCAGCCCTAGACATTACTAATCAGGTGAGATACTTTTCTAGAGATATTACTTGTAGAAAAGTGGCCTTGGGCGGCTTTTTCAAGATGTCAGAACAAATTAAAAAGACTGGAGGTCATAGAATAGAATTCTGTCCTCAAACCAAAGACCTCAGGTTTCCTTTAGAAAATGACTGAAGCAAGAAAGCATCCTGTGATGCCTAGAGTGTACAGTGAAGTGCTTCAATAACTTGATACCTGCATTTGAGCAAGGGCGTACCAAAATGCTGGTTGGTTGGGTTTCCCCCTTAGACCAAATACAGGATAATTGTATCATTTTTCTGTATGTGTTCTTGGTGAAGTTGGATTTTAAGATTGTGGAACACTGTTTGTTAGTGTTCAACATTTTTCTGACCATCTATCCCCCTGCCTAGCTCAATGACCTGGAGAAGAAGCATGCTATGTTGGAGATGAATGCACGCAGTTTACAACAGAAGCTTGAGACAGAAAGGGAGCTCAAGCAGAGGCTTCTGGAGGAGGTAACCTTGGAAATTCATGTTGTAACTTCAGAAGAAGGTTCCACATCTCAGCAGGGGGGCAGTTGTGAGAATAGCAGCGTTGCACATCCACCCTTTTTCTCTGTAACTGGAGAGATTAATAAATGGGGGGTTGTTTTTACTTAAAACTTTGCAAAGTGCGTGGCCATGCCATGGAGCAGTAAAAGTGAACTGCTCCTCAAGGGAAGGAATGCTGGGAGCAAAGGGATGCAGTGGGGCAAAGGCAGTGACCTTGCAGCCAGTGGGCACAGTCTCAAGTACCTGAATAAGAAGAGCAGAGCAGGTTTGGTGAAGGTAATCAGACTCAGCCAGCAGCCCAGGGATGATTGCAGAAGCCTGTAGTGATGAGGTGCATCACAGGTGAGATCTGCAAAGCAATGTCCATGCCCAGGTACGGCATTCCTACAACGTAGCTCTGATCACACCAGATGTGAGTACCATAGCTTAAAACCACCTTGGAGCCAGTGTGCTGAGGGAGCATGGGTAAAGGCCACTGGTAAGGCTTCTCAGAGCTCCTTATTTATAATATAGCTTAGTTCACAGAAGTCTGATCCAAGGTTACACATCTGCACAGTATCAGTGAGATACTGAATGCAGGCAGCCAGACCTGGGTAGTGGGGGAAGAGGTTGCAGAGGAGGATTTCAGGGGAAGGGTGCTTACAGGTAATTAGGGTAATTAGAACCTTTTGGTGTACTTGTGGTACTGACAAGTCATCCCAGAGCTGAGAACCCCATTATGCATCGCAGTGAAATCATTCTAACTCTTGCTCTGTAACACATGAGTGTTAAAGTTTTTCCTACTCGGAGACTTTCTTATCAAGAAAGTATAAAACCTTGCAGAATTAGGTGTAGTTTGTCATGTTTTAAATTAGATATAAGGCAGAAGCTCTTCTCTGTGAGGGTGCAGAGGCACTGGCACAGGATGCCCAGAGAAGCTGTGGCTGCCCCATCCCTGGCAGTGTTCAAGGCCAGGTTGGACACAGGGGCTTGGAGCAAGCTGCTCTAGTGGAAGGTGTCCCTGCCTGTGGCAGGGGTTGGAGCTGGGTGAGCTTTAAGGTTCCTTCCAACCCAAACCATTCTATAATTCTATGTGCCCTTTTCTGTTGTTAATTGGAGACAAATATGTAAGCAGTTGGACATTATTTTCCTTATCTCTTATGACTGTAGAGGAAGGAGTTTATCCTGGTTTATAGGAAAGATTGTTTTACTTACAAAGTCTTGTGATGGCTTCTGGTGATTGTACAGAGCTTCAGAAAACAGCATCAAGAAATTCTTTGTGTATCTGCAGTCTTATTAGTAACTGCAAGATTTTAAATGCTTGAAAAAGCAAATAAAGCAAATGAACGTGCAGTTGAAAGAAGTGGTGTTGCTACAGATTAAGATAAAATACAGAGAAATGCTTATTTAGTCCTAATGCCTTCTGAAAGGAAGGGAAACTTCTAGAATATTGTTGCTTTCCAGCTTTTGAAGAATTGTCTGTTTACAGACATCTGAGATGTCACAAAGAGTGATAACATTCAATAGCTTTTAATTAAAACCAAGCAAAACACTGGCCTTTCTATTCCTGTTAACAGCAGGCAAAGCTGCAGCAGCAAATGGATCTGCAAAAAAATCACATCTTCCGCTTAACTCAAGGCCTGCAAGAGGCTCTAGATCGAGCAGATCTTCTGAAGACTGAAAGAAGTGACCTGGAATATCAGCTGGAAAACATTCAGGTGAGGGTGAAGGAACCGGAGCTGGACTCTGTGCGCCACATCCTAAAACCCTGCTCCCTGTTTCTGGGGTTTTGTAGGATGTGACCCACTTGTTTCTGTGTGACCTTTTCCTTACACTGTTTTTAGCTCTTCTGGTCTTATCTGTTTATTCTATTAAGATAGAATGTCTAACGTGTGTGTGGTTCCCAGGTTCTCTATTCCCATGAAAAAGTGAAAATGGAGGGCACTATTTCCCAGCAAACCAAACTCATTGATTTCCTGCAAGCAAAGATGGACCAACCAGCAAAAAAGAAAAAGGTGGGTGAAGGAGATTGAAGAGGCACAGTGCAAAAGGGTGGTTTTGTGATTAGTTATGTATATTCATAATAGTGTTCTTTCTTTGTGTAACACGAATGTGCCCTCATTTAAGAGCATTCTGAGTTGCTGAATACAAGCTTTACTAGGCACAATGTGTTCTTTGTGGCTTTTCCAGTATTTTGTTATTCCTACAATACTTAGGTTACAACCCAGTAGCTACAGCTCAGTGAGGCTGTAGGAATACAGAAATTTAGCCATGCTTTGTTTTTAATGGTAAGTATGTATGTGTGTATGAACACATCGTGTTTGTAGAGTGGTTGTCTTGTAGTTAGAGCATAGGATTGATTAGTCAGGTGATGTGACTTGTGTCGCATCTTTGTCATGAGCCGTTCTGTCATTCTGATTTAAGTAATTTAATTTTAACTACGTATTTTGAGATCCTCTGTTTAGATGCTTTCGGAAACTCAAGGTGTGAGTGCTAACAGGTAATGTAAGTCCCTCTTTAAACTAATCCATATCTCAACATTTTCTTTCCAGTGCCAATATGAACTAAAAATCCATCCTTACGCATAACAATTGCCATTAGGCCCTCTGGCCGGACTGCCACTAGCTAGTTGCACTTTGCCTAGTTTAAGCCATCTCTTACTAGGAGTTAGGAGTTGTCTGTGTGTTTCTGTTGCTAGGGCCTGTTTAGTCGGCGGAAAGAGGACCCTTCTTTACCCACACAGGTTCCCCTGCAATACAATGAGCTGAAAGTGGCACTGGAGAAGGAGAAGGCTCGTTCTGCTGAGCTGGAAGAGGCTCTTCAGAAAACACGCATTGAACTCAGATCTGCTCGTGAAGAAGGTAGGGGTTAACAGAAAAGGTGGATCTGGAAGGAGGCGCACGTTTTTGGTCTGAAAACGTGCCTTTAATTGTGTATCACTCTAGCAGTAACATAAGTTGTTTAATTCTTGCCTACTGCTGTGAAGGTGCAATAAAGCTACGCTTTTATCTGCGGGTTGTAACCACTGAATGGTTACACAGAACCACTGCTATGAATGAGGGTTTCATACCAGTTGTGTTAACGAGTGGCATTTATCTCATCTATAGCTGCTCATCGGAAGATATCAGACCACCCTCATCCATCTACTCCAGCCACAGCCAGGCAGCAGATCATCATGTCTGCCATAGTCCGCTCACCAGAGCATCAGCCTACTCCCATCAGTTTGCTAGCTCCACCCTCCAGTCGCAGGAAGGAGTCTTCCACACCAGAGGGTAGGTTTTGGGGGAACTTTTCTGTTACTGTTTTCCTGTGTCCTATTTCAATGCCATCTCTTTTGTTATTCTTCTTTATATTTTTTAGTTTCAGAACCAGATATTTTTCATGCTAGGAATATTAGATGATACTTTTTGCTTTATTTTTTGTTTTAAATTCTCTATTTGGACTATATGAGTTGTTTCTTCAGCAGTAATTATTAGCAGCAACTGTTTAAAGAGCATGTGTTTCTTCAGAGGAGGATGTTTTCTGTACTGTTTTCTGCATTGATCAAAAGGATTCATAGCTGTTTCCTTAGCAGTCAACATTTTTACTTATCTAAACTGTTGATTTTTGATTCTTAGCACAATGTTTCTATCAAGACCTTTTGGTAAAGGGAAAAGACTTTGGTTAGGCATACAAGGAAGATACCAGGTCAAAGACTATATTAATATCCTGTTAACTAGAAAAAAGGGATACCCTTTGGTGTTCTTGAGATAAAGGGGAGAAGGGTCATCACAAAAAGTTAAAGGACTGCTCAGCTATTCTTAGATAATCAATATTCCAGAGCGAGTGTTGAACCCTGGGAGTCGGAACTAAAACCTCGAGCCTTTATCTGGAAAAAGCCAGAACCCACAAACTGGAGCAGCGACTGCAGCCAGCTGAGGCACAGGGCACTGAGGATGGGTAACACTGGCATGGGAAGATGTCCTCAGGGGCAGGTCATGGGCAGGGAAGAGAAACATGTTCACCAGTAAAAGACCATGCCTTGGAGGGTAGACTTTGCTTGGTAGAGATACACTAACAGGGATTGTAGGAATGCTTTAAGATCTGCTGGCACTGATGGTTGGCTGTATGAAGAAGGCCTGCTGTGTGTTGATCACAACAGTATAGGTGTTGAAGAGTTTTAGCTATAAGCAAAATTGAGAAATTAGTTTAGCACGTTGTGAGAACTGGAGCTGAGCGCAGACTTGAAATTTAGGTGGTTTGATTGACATAATCTTGCTACACCAAACATTAGCCACTTCAGTTCTACAGTCTGTGCTCAGGCAGCACGTTCTGTGCATCTGTATCAGGTCATTACTGAGGTGGTAACGTTGCTTAAGATTTACAGATTGCAAAGGGAAGGAGTGTCTGTGTTCAGCAGAGGTTTGATAGAGACATGTAGTCCTTTTTTATTACCTTGGCCTTAAAATGCCAAAATCTACTCTTGATTTTCATCCCTATCACAGTGCTCATCCTGATAATAAATCCTGTCCTTTCCAGAGTACAGCCGGCGCCTGAAGGAGCGGATGCATCACAATATCCCACATCGCTTCAACGTGGGGCTAAACATGAGAGCGACGAAATGCGCCGTGTGTCTGGATACAGTGCACTTTGGAAGACAAGCATCTAAATGTCTTGGTAAGAGCAGAGCGTGTGCTCGAGCAGAGTGTCACTGGATGGGAGAATGGAAAAGCACCAGCCATCTAGAACAGATTTTCAGTGAAAGCTGAAGAAAGAACCAAGTATGAAGACTTTGAAACTGGTTGGTGCAAACATTCTACATCAGAAAACATCTGACGGTTTAGAGTGGCAGGAGATTCTTTGGAAAGCTGGGGTTTGCGTTAGAACATGAGGCAGCTCTGTCATGATTTTTCTGTCATATAACAGAAGTTTTTCTCTGTCCTTCTGTCAGAATGCCAGGTGATGTGTCACCCAAAATGCTCAACTTGCTTGCCAGCTACTTGTGGACTGCCAGCAGAATATGCCACGCACTTCTCTGAAGCATTCTGCCGGGATAAAATGAATTCTCCTGGTCTGCAGCTGAAGGAGCCAAGCAGCAGTCTACGGCTTGAAGGATGGATGAAGGTGCCAAGGTATAAACATGACTCTTGGTGCCGTATCAGGTGCTGAAATATTTGGAACTGTTCCTTGTATCATCCTGGCTCTTACAATGGGATAATCAGTACCTGCTCACAATTACTTACTACTGAAATTTGTCTTTCTAGGAGTTGCATGCTTGTTTTATCTGGGCAGAAAATCCAATGTAACTTTGTGCTTATTTTCTGTAGGAATAATAAACGTGGGCAGCAGGGCTGGGACAGGAAGTATATTGTCCTGGAAGGAACAAAAGTGCTCATTTATGATGCAGAAGCAAGAGAAGGTAACTTGGCATTTCTAGGAAGAACTTGTGTTTTAATCTTCAGCTGCTGTTTGGTGAGCTGAGAGGCTTAAAGGTTGTTCCTGCTTGCTGTGGCTGTATTAATTTAGCTAAATTTTCTGTAATAAGGCAGTGTTGTTTTTCTAGATCCTTAACAGGTTTATCAGCTGGTGTGTCTTAATAATCCAGCTGTGAACATGCAGTGTGTTTTCTGTAAACCTCCAATGTGTATCCACTTCAGTTTGCTAACACACTTGTTTTCTTGCTGCTTACTTGTTAGTTCTTTCTTCATCTGTGTCCCCATTCTCTCTGCAGCTGGACAGAGGCCTCTGGAGGAATTTGAGCTCTGCCTTCCTGACGGCGATGTAACTGTGCACGGAGCTGTAGGAGCTACTGAACTTACCAACACTGCAAAGACAGGTGAGAATCTGACGTAGATGAGGTCAAATGGATTTCATCTGGCTTGCCATCAGTTGGCATTCTGTTTGACTGAACAGAATTGTCTCGCTTTAACTTCCATTCTGTAACTGTGCCATTTTGAGGTTACCTCTACTTGAATTAGGTGAATAGCTCAGTCGTCTAGATTTAGTTACACATGGGCTGTTGCTTCTGTCATGGTAGTTGAACTGTGAATAATATAATCATCAAGCCAAATGGAAGTAAATTTGAAGAGTTTTGTAACATACTCAAAAGCACTCGGTTGATTTAAATTCCTTCTCTCAATGCTCTCTCTCAAGTGTGAATTGTCATAATTCATACCACCATTGTGCTCGTACCAGAAAGTCATGAATTAGAAATACTGTGGGGTGTGTACAGTCTGTTGTTATGACAAAATGTTGATGTTTTCATTTGTATGTACTGAATAGAACCAATGATGAGTTTATGTATGTCTTGACTTTAACATTAAAGCATACAGACTGTTAAAAACAAAGGTTTCCATAACCAGATTTTTCTTGAACAGTACAGGGAAAACTTTAGTCAAGTGGCTGGTTTTGTGGGTGTTTTTCCTGCTGAAATGTCTTTCCCTTTTGAATAAAAGGTGAGAAGTTATTTTTATTTAGTAAAGACAGCACTGTATGTATGGATTGCAAACATCCAGCTGATATTTAGCTTTAAGTAGCTAGCCTATGCAGGACCTGTAAAGGAGAAACCTATGTATAAATTGCCATGGTAACACGTGATGATAAATACAACTTCTCTCCGATGAGGCTGAAAGGTGTTGATTTTAAGTCCACTGACAATATTCCAAAAACTAATCTAAGTCTTATTCTATCTATATAACATCTCAGATGTGCCATATATCCTAAAATTGGAGTCTCATCCACACACCACTTGCTGGCCTGGTAGAACACTCTACCTGTTAGCACCCAGCTTCCCTGACAAACAGCGCTGGGTCACAGCACTGGAATCAATAGTGGCAGGTGGGAGAGTTTCCAGAGAAAAAGCTGAGGCTGATGCTGTGAGTATAAAAGTTTCATTTAATCATAAAATATTCTGGGAGGGAGCAGAGGTTTGAAAAGTGTTTTGTCAGTATTTGACATTCTGAGGTTTAACTGCAGGTAAGTTGTTACTTCTGCCTGACAAGGGGCAACAAGTACCAGGAACTAATTCGTTGTATGACTGATGCTTTATGCTGCATTACCCTGCTTCAGACTTGGAAGTGTAGTAAGAGGATCCCAAAATTAGATCTCTCTAATTCCAGCAAACAGAGAAAGAAGAACGAGCAGTCAGGACATGGTTTAAATCCAGTCCCATAATGTACCACATGGAGTGAGCAAACATTAAACAAAAGGAAGCAAAATGCTCCCTCTCCCATTCTTACAGAGTCAGGGGGTTTGTTTCTTGAGGGAGGGAGGGGGGTGTGTGTGTGTGTTTAAGTTTTACTCCTGGTAAGAAGAAGCGGTTAAGTGGATTTATTTTGGTTTTGAATAGCCTTTTTCATCATTGTTGCACTGATTACTCTCTGTTTTCTGATAAAAGGAGATTTGGTTCTATGGCATTGCATATGAGCATGTTAGCCCTAGGGAAGGGGGAGTGTCTGACTAGCAGGAAATCGTCTCTTTTCTCATGCTAGCATTCCTTTTGTCTCCGAGAAGAATACATGCTCCCTCCAGCATTTGGACTTCTTTGTTAATTCTTCCCCTAGGAAGATTTTACTGCTCCAGTGCAGGAGACTGGGGAAAATGGAAAGGATAGGGACAGCAATCAGTTCTGTCTGAGGTTAAGTTCATTCTGATCAGTTTCCTAACCATGTTTCAGGCAGATAAAACTTTACTAATGCTTTTGTAGGAGGTTTCCCTGCAACATTTAGTGTTCTGAGAAAAAGACACCTGTGCCAAGCATTTTGCCTGTCTGAAATGATGTCCTTACAGTGTTAAAATGCTAGTAAAGACATCGAGATTAACTCCAGAAAAATACATCTCTTTTGTCATTTGCAGAAATTGCTGGGAAACTCCCTGCTGAAGCTGGAGGGTGAAGACCGTTTGGATATAAATTGCACAATGCCCTTCAGTGACCAGGTAATGCTAATGCTCAGCTGGGCCTTTCTGAGTATTGGCCATTTCATTCATGGAAATGGCAGCTTAACAGCAACACGTGCAATTACAAACCTGTTTGTCACTTTGTTTTTTCTCTTCACTGGTAAACAGGATTGTCCAGGCTTGCTCCTGGAGTGTTCCTTGTTATCCTCAAGTAGTGCTGTTTTTTTCCCCTGTTGTCACTGTAGGTAGTACTGGTGGGGGCAGAAGAAGGTCTCTATGCCCTAAATGTACTGAAGAATTCCTTAACGCACATCCCAGGAATGGGTGCTGTCTTCCAAATGCATCTCATCAAGGATCTGGAGAAGCTACTCATGATAGCAGGTAGGGGGCTTTACCTTACCATCTGTCCTGCCGTTAACAGATGGCAATGGCTTTGTACTGCAGTGCCAAAGGGCCCGGCTTTCCTTTGGATGCAGTACATGCTTTATTCCTGTTTTTATCAGTGTATTGTCAGGAATCACATCCTGTGGTTAATACAGCATTGTCTGGGGCTTTCTTGAAGTAAATGAAGATGTAAATGAAGGCTCAGTTAAACCTTCAAGAGAAAGTGAATTCTCAGTTTCTAAAGCAGAGGGAGGGAAGAACCAGAGAAGACATTTTCTGTCATCATTTTGAGTTCAGTTTAAGAAGTGTCGAGTTGATCAGTGAGTGTATCTTCCCAATCACTACAGAGCCTCTCGTTTAATGTAGTTAATCATTTGAGGACCACGATGTGATAACCATGGCCTAGGGCCAACAACTGTTAACGTGCTCTAAACACTAATTCGTGTAACGAAATTGGGACTTCTGTCATGGTTTAAGATTCCCTTACGAAAAGAACACCAGCTTTAATCTCTCCATCTGTGGTTTTCCAGAGATAATCCTTCCCACACTGATGTAGGCATGCTGAACGTTAGGGCGTATCTTCAGCTGAAAGCCCAAATTATCAAGTGTCTAAATGACATTTCTAGGGAATGAAAAACAAATTCTTTCTTTTGTTCTGCTTCTTCTGTGTTTTTCCCCTTGTCAAGATTTAAGCTGTCCATGCTTTATTTGTTCCAGAGGAAAAAAGCAACTGGCAAAATGAATCTCTCACAAAGTTAGACGTTAATGTTGCTCTGTTGCTAAACTTTGGAGAGGAATTGGGCTTGGTCTATAATGCAGTTTATTAGGGCACTTGGAAATCCCTTGCTGGTTCTGGTGGCACAAAGAAGCCAAACCACCTTTTACTTCAAGTTCTGAAGGGTAAAATAGAACTTCCTGGGTAATTTTGAATAGTATCCTAATGAGGCCACTGCTACTGTCAGCATCTTAACCTTAGCAACGCTGATAATCCACGGGGAGACTGGTTGTTCTCCCAGTGGATTTACTGTCTGTTTTTGGAAGTTTTCTGTTTCACTTTTAACAGGAATAACATGGAATGAATTCTGCATGGTACATTGTGACTGTTACCACAGTAACAGCCTGTAACCATGAGCTGCTGCTTAGGTAATGGAACAGACTTTTGTAGAGAATAGGGAGTTTTCCTGTGATGAAATGTGGCCATTTTTGTTTTCAGGAGAAGAAAGGGCTCTGTGTCTTGTTGATGTGAAGAAAGTGAAGCAATCTCTAGCCCAGTCACACCTCCCAGCCCAGCCTGATATCTCACCAAATGTCTTCGAGACTGTCAAAGGATGTCACCTTTTTGCTGCTGGCAAGGTAAGGATACAGCTCTCTCCTGCCCCCAGACCACCCTTTACACCACACTGAGTTCAGTAGTAATCAAATCAGCAGCTTTATTTCACTGGCAACAAACCCAAGGTCTATATTCTTGTTTTAAGAACAGTGTAGGGGTTGAAAGAGAGGCTGAGCTGGTGGCAGAATAGAGGATCTCCTACTAATACGAATAAATTCAGTCAGGAAGAAATGATGCTAGAGCCTCAACTGCTACGTAATAAGAAATACAACACAGCATAGCATAGCATAGCTGCCTCCTCACAGTTGACTTCAATTTTGAGGTTTATAATTAGTGAATTCTGTCCACTGTTTGTTCTGGAACGTCTTGTAACACTTTCCAGGCTGCAAATTTACTTAGGGTTGGGTCACTTGAGAACTCCTTAAGATTTACATTAATGGACCATTTAGCCACAACAGAAATTCTCATTAACAATCACTTCTACAGACTGCTTCAATCACAAACTGAACATCGTTCCTTTCAAAGTGATATTTACGTAACGGTTTCAAGGGTTAAAACTGAACCTGTTTGGATTTCTTATCCCTTTTAATGAGCCATTGTTCTGTGGAAACCCGTCCAATTTTTTATTAACTGAATCAGAGAAGCAGTTCAAATTCACATTCTTTTTTGAGAATGTGAAGAGGCTTTTCATTATTTCACTAATTCACAGTAAGTACCCTATTAAAAACCTACCTGCTTATCTCTGCAAAGTTCTTTGTGGTGAAAGGTCCTCTCACATGCTCAGCATTAGAATTTACTCTATTAGCAACCTGAACTCTGCCTCTAATCTTCTCCACAGGTCGAGAACAGTCTTTGTATCTGCGCAGCCATGCCCAGTAAAGTGGTTGTTCTGCGATACAATGAGAGCTTGAGCAAGTTCTGTATCAGAAAGGTAAGCCTGGTAATTCCCTTAATAATGAGCTCACATAATTCATGTATTGCACTAAGACTTTGCTTTGGAACAAATGCCTTAAACCTTTTCGAATGCAGGAGAACATTTGGTTGCCAGCTAAAATGATAACAAATTGCCACGTGCACTGACTAAAATTGGAGTAGGCAGCAGTTTCCTTTAACAAGAGTTGGCATATTTGAAGAGATGCAGAACAGGGCTGTGATCTGTTGAAATACTGACTTGGCTGTAGTCATACCCTCGCTTAGTTACCCAAAGAAAGGCTTTCTTCTTCATTGCCCAGCTGTGTTCCCTCACCTCTGTTGTCTTTGGAGAAGTCCATAACAACTGACTTCTCCCTTCTTTCCAGCTAAGGCAGCAGTGGCTATCTGAATTTGCTTACTGTACTAGTGAAAATCAAAGGGTATTTATTTGGTACTGTCCCATCACAGGGTAGGCAGCTCTTTCCCATACTTACCCTGACACATGGGTACCTTCTGGCCAGCAGAGGCAGTGAGATACAGATCTCACGTGGCTGTATACACAGGTCTCCTGTACAGAACCCTGTCTGCCTCCAGCACCGGCACTGCCCTGGGCTGGGAACATGTCTCGCTTCGTTCTGTGGAAAGCAGAACTACTGCAACTCTTTTCAGGCAGCCAGCTGCAGGCAGGTAATGCCCTGAGCACCAGAGCCACTATTCCTCTTAAAGGCAAGTCCAATCAATTCTCACGAGTAAATTTTATGTGCTCAAACACATCCAGAAAAACACCCCAAATAACAGGGATCTCTCCTCAGAACAGAGTTTAAACACTGCCCATCTTAAAACGGGCTGGTACCCAGAAACTCATGTCCTCCCCAGTTCACAAATTCAGCAATGTTCAGGTCAAACTACAGCTCCCTGTGAGCTTCTGCAGGTTACTTTGAAGGCACTGGTTCAATTTACAGCTTGACTGAGGATTTATCCCCACTGAGTGCTACACTGGCACTGCTGTGATGAAGCAGAGCCTGGGCGGTAACTCAGATGCTGGCCTCCTTGGAAGTAAAGACATTATTTGATGGAGATCTTGGCACAAACAGTGTGGATACCAGCAAACCTGGGTAGCTGCAAGCACTGTGGCTGATACCAACTCTTGCTCACAGTGGAGCAGCAGCCAGCAGGAAGGACTGTCCTCTGCTTGTGCTGCCACTCACCCCACAGTGCTGAGTGCCTTGACAAGGGCTTACATGCAAAACATGCAATGGCCTGTTTTAGAAGGAAGGTTGTCCTTATCCTTACTAAACCAGACAACTGAATTTAGATCCTGACAAGATGGCAGCAAGCCCAGAATATGCTCTTCCGTTCTGCCAACTAAACTGCCAGATAAACTAGGAATTAT
This sequence comes from Pezoporus flaviventris, assembly GCF_033815535.1. Classification (NCBI taxonomy): domain Eukaryota; kingdom Metazoa; phylum Chordata; class Aves; order Psittaciformes; family Psittacidae; genus Pezoporus; species Pezoporus flaviventris. The sequence goes on along the minus strand of NW_026892589.1, from coordinate 3,806,388 downwards.
GCAAGGAATCTTGTCCTCAGAAGATCAGGGGATCTGTGTGTTGCGTCAGGCTAACTTGCAGAGCTCTCAAAGCTGTTCAGTCACACTGCAGATGTTGGTGGACAGCATCTCTGTGTGTTACACTGCACAAAGAAGGAAGGAAGATTGTGTATGTATGTTTGTCTTCCTTTTGCTTAAGGGGCCATCAAGCTTGTTTCTGCAGTGTTAAAAGCAGGGATGCTTTAGGGAGCTGATTCTTTCTGCTGGGAGGACAGGATGTGCATACTGACAAGGGTTTTGCTCCTGGGGTTATAAAGACTTTGGGACTTGACTGGTGTCAGTCCTGCTGCAGTTGTCTGAGGATCTTCTGCCTGCCTTTCCAGCAGCTGTCCTGATTCCTGTTGACTTCCAGGCCTGGAAGCAGTCATTCCAGCAGAGCTACTCTGGAGCTGAGGCAGTTTTGGGTGATGGACTTCCTAGTGACAAGTCAAGTCTGTCATTCAACCCTAACTGCTCAGTCCTGGCCTTGTGTCACCTCCAGACACTGTTCAGCCATGCAGTCATCGGCATGGCTGTGACCTGCTGTAAGGAGGGAGCCGTTCCCCACTGCTCCAGAAAATTGAGTAGGGTATTCTTCCAAAAGGAAGAGCTTCCTGGTAGGGTTAGCATCTGGGACTGAGCTCATTGATAGGCAAGTCTGTATTCAAGCAAGTTTCACTTCCAACATAACAAACCTCTTCTAGCGAGGGTACCTTTCCAGGTGCTTTTGAGACTGTTTGTTGGTGACTCTGAGGTTGTCATCTCTCCCTTTCATAAAGACAAATGTGGCAATATCTAATCTTCCAGAAAAGGCAAAATTACAAAACTGTTACTGGGAGCTGATCCCTGTCCATACTTTCTGCTTTTCCAGGAGATCGAAACCTCTGAGCCTTGCAGCTGCATCCATTTGACCACTTACAGCATCATCATTGGAACCAACAAATTCTATGAAATCGAGATGAAGCAGTACACTCTGGAGGGTAGGAGCTGTGCTCTGAGGAAGGCACCAGCTGGCTCCACAGATTCTTTCGGTGGGGCTCTTCTAAACCAGTTTAAGAAAAAAATATTGGTGCCAATCAGGGTGTTTTTCTCCATTTTCTTTGCAGAGTTTCTGGATAAAAATGACCACACTTTGGCTTCTGCTGTGTTTGCTGCCTCTACCAACAGTTTTCCAGTCAGTATCATCCAAGTGAACCCAACGGGGCAGAGGGAGGAATATCTGCTGTGTTTCCACGGTATGTGTTGTCTGGTTGTGTAGTTGTTGCACTGCATCTGCTTTCTGGTACATGAACAGCCCGGAGGTTCTGGGGTACTGTTGTGAAAGCAAGCCAGAGTTGACTTCCTAGTGCCTGGTAATGATTATTTGCTGTGACTCCAAAAGCCCTGGAGGAGTTGGGGCTTAAGCAGTAAGAAAGACACACACCAGGCATTGATGCTGAAATAGACCTGCTGAGGTGCTGTCAGTCACCTTGCATCTGTCTTAAAGGTTCTCTGTGCCTGTGGATCAGTTGCCATGTGCTGGCTTCTGTGCCTGAATGGAAGGGATTAAACTCAGTGTTAGGCGCTACCAGGTGTTTGATTATCCTCATGAAATGTTAAGGGGTTCTCAGCCTTTGCCTTTCTCCTCTGCTTTCCATACAGAGACAAGACCTTTTAACCTTCTGGTGAGGAAATAAAGAGGCTGTTTGTTACTTTTTTGTACAGCTGCTTTTGTTGGCTCTCTAGGGTAGTGGCAAGCCCGGGTTTGTTGCCTTTGTCCCTTTCAGCAATCAGGGAACACAGCTCAGGTGTGCTCACAACGTGGCATTGCTTTTCTTGGCAGAATTTGGTGTCTTTGTGGATTCCTATGGAAGACGCAGTAGGACAGACGACCTGAAATGGAATCGCTTGCCCTTAGCTTTTGGTAGGTGTTGAGGGAAATCCTCTTGGCTTATGGAAATCATTGAACCTGGGAAGCATCTTTGTGGGACAGGTATTCCTCACTCAGCACTTCCTCTTCCCTCTCCTAATCCTGCCAGAAACTGGAGATTTTCCCACAATTTGAGATCATTATAAATACAAATTGACAGACCTACTGAAGCAGAAACAGGTTGAGGAAAACTAAGGTGAAGTTATGTTTCCTTAATGTTCCCGTCTTACAGTGACTGAACCAGCTAATGGGGTTTGTAACAGTGCTTGGAAGTTTCTGAAACAGTCAGGATTTTGGAATGTCAGCCTGGTTCCCTCAGCCCTTTTGCACTACTGAGTGGGATGGTATTCAGTGAATAGTCTGCTTTTAATGCCTGTTCATGAGTCTTTGGTTGGTAGAATTCTTGAGATATGGATAGTTTTAAAGCAACAATTCTCTAAGCTTTCATCTCCCTGCTTAGTCATCACATTGGGTCTTATTACAGCAAATTTACTCCCTGGGTTTCCCCAGGGCTGGGAGCGCTGCTGTGCTCACTGATGCTTTTGAGAAGGTTTTATTTAATAGAGAAATTGATTTTGTGTTTTCCCTGTCTTTGTGATGCTCCTCCAGCCTACAGGGAGCCCTATCTCTTTGTGACCCACTTCAATTCCCTTGAAGTGATTGAGATCCAGGCACGAGCTTCTCTAGGGTAAGTTGTTCTCTCTTCATTACTTTGACCAGTATGTGCTGCAAGAAGACACAACGTGCCAGGGAAAGGCACCGTGCTGTCATTGTTAATGCCTTTTCCCGCCCTTTCACCCAGAACTCCTGCACGAGCCCACTTGGAGATCCCAAATCCGCGGTATCTCGGGCCTGCAATTTCATCTGGAGCCATCTACTTGGCTTCCTCCTACCAAGACAAATTAAGGGTGATTTGCTGTAAGGGCAATCTAGTGAAGGAGACCAACAACGAGCAGCATCACAGAGGATCTTCTGCTACACGCAGGTACAGTAGTCAGAGTGTCCCTGTGCGCCTCACGAGCAGCCTCAGCTCCAGGTGGCTGTTTCCCCTGGATGCTGTGGAATGCCCGGGTTCCATTCCTAGAGAGAGGGGTTGGTACTGGGCAGTCACTGTAATGCTGGCATAGAACAAGGAGGGAGTCACTGATGTTTTTAAATACAGAAGGCAAAGAAACATCAGCTCTGTAGGAGCATGTGGGTAACCTCCACAAACACTCCGTGATCTTCAGCTGATTTATGTTGGGATAGAGCTGTGACCTCAGAGCTTGGTGAGCTTAGATGCTATCAATATGATGCAAAACATCGATTGACTGTAAGTCTCTAAAGCTACAGCTTCTTAAACTACTTAGGGAGACAGCGCTGGGAAGTGGTGATGTGATCTTGTTCTGGTCAGCATTATAATACTTCCGGGGTTGATGGTGCCACTGCGCACTGGAAACTGCGAAACTGCGGCCTGTAGCTCATCCTAACCCGGCCTGAACATCCTGGAGCCACTGATAATTTTGTATGGGGAAAAAACAAGTGAAATTTTAGTGCATGTGGAAGACGATGCTGCTGAAGTGTATGAGAGCACGGAGCTCTCTGGCCATTCACACAGACGTGACTCACACCAGCAAGTCCCTGAGGCCCCTGCCCCGTGCGGCCGGTGGGACAGAGCCTCAGCTACCAAAGTCCGTGCGCTTTTCACCTTGGCTGAGGGAGGTCTGATGGTTTCACCTGAACACTGCTGGGTGTTTGGGGGGAAAGCTACAGCTCTGCTAAAAGAAAATGTAACGTGAGGTTTTTGTTGCTCAGCGGGTCGCGTCAATTATTTTTGAATGACAGCAGCCCGAACAAGAGGGGCCCTCCCACGTACAACGAGCACATAACCAAGCGGGTCGCGTCAAGCCCAGGACCACCGGAAGGTCTGAGCCACCCTCGAGAGCCAAGCACACCCCATCGGTACCGCGAGGGAAGGACGGAGCTGCGGAGGGACAAGTCACCTGGGCGACCACTGGAGAGGGAGAAGTCCCCAGGCCGGCTCCTGAGCACCCGCAGAGAGAGGTCCCCAGGGAGACTGTTCGACGAGAGCAGCCGAGGACGGGTGCCTGTGAGTGGTGCCAGAACTCCTCTTGCTCAAGTCAATAAGGTGAGTCAGGAGCCCGGAGAGCTTTCCTGTTGCCAGGAAAAGGCATGCGCTGCGGGAGGGCTGGTGAAGGACAAGAGCAAATCCAGATCTCATCCCCTGCCCCTCAACTACCATTAAAACAGCACATACAGTGTAATGCACTGCTCCTGTGAACACCTGCCCTCCTGCCAGTCCTGTAACTGCAAAAGCAGCTTCACTCTGGACCAGGCTGAAGTCCTCCAGATCTGAAAGCAAAGGGTCATCTACCGACAGAAATCATGATATAGAGGCTTTGAAGGGGAACAATGTCTGGAGCAGGGGAGGTGGGAGCCTGCTGTGTCCAGGGTGATGCTGACAGTACTTGGCTTTGCCAATGAACTGAGCTATGGCACCTAGGTGGAGCCAGGTGCAGAGCCCTCGCGCTGCAGTGGCAGCAGTAATGAGGTGATGCGCTGCTGCTGACACCGGTGCCTGTGCGACAAGAGTACGTGCGACTCATCCACTGTCACTTTATTTCCCTGCCAGGTCTGGGACCAGTCTTCAGTGTAAGTCTCAACCAGACAGAGTTCCTCATCTTGACCTGCAGGAAAAAAAAAGGAAATACACTGAGTATATGCACTCCATGTGTCTGCTGCCCAGGCACCAAAACAGCATCCCTGGGCCAAAGCTCGCGCCGCATCGGGAGACGTCCGCAGCTCAGTTAATTTCTCTGCACTTTCCTGCACTCCTGTTTTTGCACTTTGTACTACTGTTACTCTTTCAAGCAGTTCATGAACTTTTTGTATTCACCTTAGTCCCTGGTAGTTCATCAAGGAAATTCAGCGGGACTCGAGTCCCACCCCAGGTCTTTAATGTGGTCAGTGCCCCTTACAGATAATTGATCATAGTTCTGAGACATGCTGGGAATTCCTGATGGCCTGGAAACAGGCCGAGGCGAGTGAGTCCTTCAGTAGGAAGTGTCATTGGATATCCCCTACAGAACAAATTACTTCCAATCAGTCTGTTCACCTGCCACTTCTGAAAGTTATTTTGTTCTCACTACAATCGCTCTAGAGCAGCTCTGATGGGGAGGGGGAGAACCCCCGCGCCCGGCCCTCAGACAAAGTGCATTACCTATCTGCTACTGGGTTGTAAGACTTTATCCAGGTCTTCTGCATGACAGTTCACTGCATGCTGCTGCACCATCACTGGCTGCTCTCTCCTTTTAGGTTGCTTTGCTGAGTAGTGTATTGTACCTCACTTGTAAGTTAACTGAAACCTTTAGATTACGCTGCAAAATAACAGCCAATTACTCTGGAAATTTGGCACCGGAGCGTTACACCAAGCCTTATTCTATGACAAGAGTTACAGGCACCCTGCTGTTCCCCTCAGCACTGCACGGGCTGCCTGCAGAAAGGCTGCTGCAGACCTGGCAGTCACAGGGTCCCTGCGGAGAGGAGCGTCCTCCCGTGACCTGTAACTTGTCGTACAATAAGAAAGACCCACGTGTCGTGGCACAAGAGGATACTCACAGTGAGCAGCTTTGGCGCCTTTGCTTCTGCCTGTCGGACCTCGAGCCACGTGTTGCTTCCTATTCTCTTTTGCTGTGAACATGAAGCAGAGCGCAGATGATTTTCAAAGCAGGTTTTGACCATTCAGTCTGCACTAGCGACGTTCGAAGTGAACAACCACGTTCTTGACAACTGGAAAGAGCAAAACTGCATCCAATCTTCCCTTGGTGCCCCACTGATACTTCTGCTAGTCCCTCGCGAGCCTGTGCTAACCCGTTCTAGAAACCCATGAGAGAAGTCCAATGCCTTGTCCGTGTCCTTTGGCGAGTTTCCTGAATATCGTATCCCGTTCTCTTGTCTGTTGGGTTATTTTAGGTCAGATGATTTGGCAGGAGCCTTGCTGAAAGTTTTTGTCTCCTGGTCTGAATCTTTTGAAGGGTCAGAGATCAGTCTTTAAAATCTTTGCATCTCATGGAAGATCTTCGAGACCTCAGAAATGGGCTTGTTGAGTCCCGGCAGTGTATCTCTTGTGTCTTGTTCGTGACATGCTTCCTGCTATAGAAATAGCTCAAAGGACTGTACATATTTACAAGAATCTTTATATTCGTAACAAAAGGGAATTGAATTGGTTTCTACTTTTTTATTGTAAACTGTGTGTTTTTCAACACTAGCTTTTTGTTTTACCGGTGGTTGTGGACAGCCATCTTCAGACTGGAGGGGCCTCAGCTTAGTCCTCCTCGCTCCCATGAAGAACTATTGTAACATTAACTTGCAATTGAAGCTTGTTAGCATAAATGAGGTTTTAGGTCTCTAAAAGTACAGGATTTTTCTGCATTACCTTTTTATTATGGACAAGGGAGGGAACCAGAGGGACAGTTCAAAGCTCCACCTGGAACGTGTTGAACTTTGTTGTTGAACGATAACCAAATAAAACAAATAACTATCTCGACTGGCATGGTGAAATGACCGCTTCCTTCTCCGCAGTGACACTGCCCTCGTCCCGCTGCCCCAGCGCCAGAGGCTGTGTAATCTATAGGCGTCAGCGCTTACCAAAGAGCTCACCCGATGGTAGTTAGCATTGAGTAGTTGTAATTCCCTGACCAAGTAGCGTTAAGTGGCTTCACAAACACAAAGCATGTTCATAGGAACTCAGAACAAGGTGCATTTGACCACGTAGTTCACTAGAGCAGCAGTCGGCTGCGGACACCTACAGCTAAACCCTGCCCTCGCCCACTGAACTCCTGATAGGGGTAGAGTTAAGAACCGTGTGAGTATCTGGGACAACAATCCCGCCCTCCTCAATGACCCACGCACCTTGAGCTGGAACAAACCATCTTACTGAACCATAGTGTGATCTAAAGACAGGTTTGGGATTTATCCCAGCAGTGTACTGGTAGCAAAGCGGACGGAGACAGCTCCTCATCCCACCGCTGTGATTCGCTGGTGCTTTAAGGCCTAAGAGCTGCAACTTCAAAACCATTCACAAATCAAGTCAGATTGAGTACAACCTGCAGTTACTGTACATCTGAACTTACACCTGCTGGGAAAACTCGCTAGATCAGACTTCAATGTAAATACATCTATTTTTAACTGAACCAGTTTTTACAGGGTCTGAAGTATTCTTTCACAGGAAGAGGTTTTTAATATTCACACTGCTGCCTCCAGTAACTTCATTTGTCCTCCTACCATTCGTGGCTTTGGCTCTGTGCACACAACCACCCCTTGCCCCAGGGAAGGGCTGTTGGAGGGCCTGGGGGCGGGTTACTAACACCACCTCTTACATTCTGGTCTACATGACATCCTTCATAACAATGCTCTACATAAAACCCAAGCTGCTTGAGTTATCTATTGTGCCTACTATCTGATGTATACGATGAAATGCTGACTTGTTCAATGTTCCTTTATTTTACTGTGCACAAAGAATACTTATTTAAAGCTCATTGTTGCAGTCCTATGATGCATGATCCGAATTGTAACAACTAAAATAATCCAGAAACTGGTGGAGTAAAACCAAATCATTTATTGAGCCTTTTGATTACCAAGAACCCTGCACAAATCCCTGTCAGCCTGACCACTGCACCTCAGGGGGCCGGGGCGGGCAGGGAGCTCCCAAATTGCTTTAATTGTTCCCAAAGCAATTAAAGTCTCTGCATCTACCTTAAAACTGTGCTCTCCTAGCAACAGCCAGGAATAACCTCAACACCACACACTGCGGGCTGAGGGCGGGGAATGGAAGCATCCAGCTCCTGATCCAGCTTTTGCCTTCGGAGGGATTCGATTCATCCCTGTTCAGCGAGGACACACAATGTGATTGATCTGATGCAGAAAACAACCCAGCAAATAAATAAGACAAGACATTCCCTCCCCACCCATCCCTCCCAAACCAACCCCACAGTGAAAACCAGATTCCCCCCCCAGCCATGGGCCAAGGGGGCTCTGCCATACCTGGAGGAGGGGGTGGCTCCTGGAAAGGTCAGTTGAGGCCTCAGGGATCAGCCTGTGGGCAGCTGCTCTCCCTCATCCCAACAAGCAGGGATTGGTAGTGGATCACGAGGCCTCAAACGCTGCGCGGGGCCCAGGCCCTCACCCTGGTTCCTGGGCGCAGCCTTTGGGGTGCCAGAGCGTGGTCCAAGCGCTCAGCACTGAGCCCGGCTCCAGGCTGCACAGTGAATAAACGGCAAATGCTGGCTATAAAGTAATCGGTTGTGTCCATGTTCCACCATGCCAGGGCAGTGAGCCCTGCATATATGGGACTGGGAACAAACCCACAAAGCTCAGCAAGAATTAATGAGGCCGAGTCCATAAATACCGCTCCATCTCGCATACTGCCCCTTCATTTCTCAAAGTTCCAGCTTCTTCAGTCTTTGACACATGGAATACCTGGTTTGCAACTAAACCAAACCACCACAGCCAAAGAAACCAACCAGCCTCGTTAGGGTGCCTCTGAGCTCCTCTTTTCTCCTAGTGAAAAGACTAATTCTAGGTCATTCCAGTAAGAAACCTGATGTGCCATTTCCCTGCTGGCACTAAAAGCACCCAGCACTCACCCCACCACCCGTGTGCAATATACCATCCATCTACATTGCTTTGGACACAGCTGAGACAGATTCCTTCCAACACCTGCCTCTCCTCATCCCACCCCACACACCCTCACCCTTGCTTCCACAGCATTTAACCTGTGCTTGGCCCCATGTGGAGCTCTGGGCCCACAATGTCTGCCCAAGCACACCCAGCCTTGGCTGTGGCAGCAGGCACGAGGGTTCACTTGCTGCCACTCTCATGGTCAGCTCGGTGACAGCCCAGCACCACTTTTACTATGCCAACAGCAAGGCCTATCACAGAAGCCCCCCCCTCATGCTGAGCTACAAGACAAGGGGCACCAGCACACCTTTGCTGATGGCACTGCGGAAGGAGAGGCCAGTATTTAACAACAGCATCACCAGGCAGGCAACGACTGTGCTCACACAGCATCCCCCTCTGCATTCACCCCTCTCGGTGTTCCCATTTCAGCACGAGGCACTCCCACCATTACATTCGTTAACTGGAGCTGCTCAAACCTGCTCTCCCTGATGCAGCTTCCTCTACTGCCCTGACACAACCAGCTCAAGCGCAAAGGAACCTCAAGTGCCTCCTGCACAAGGTGCTGCTGGCAAATGACAGCCCTGACCAGGCAGCCCCAGCCTCACCGGTGCAAACAAACACTACAGCAGCACCACAGCCCACAGCCAGCATCCAACCTACACCTGGCAATAAAAGGCCTGCGTGAAGAGTGGATGGAACAAAGAGAAACTGCCAGGAGGCTGCAGGCCAACTCTGATGGCTGAAGCTTTGCTCTTCCTGTCAACTTTACCTCCCCCTTCTCCTTTACTAATTAACTGCAAACTGACAAAGTGCTTTAAGCTGCATCTAGGAATGAGAAGCTTGCACAATCCACCAAGGCACAGGACTGCAAGCACAGGTCCTAAAGAAACAACAGCTCACGGAAGCTGGGATAATAACCAAGCAAGTCACCCACTTTCCTTGGAAATGTTTTATTTGTTTCTAAAGAGGCTGAAAACAGAAGCGATTCCGTGGTCCAGAATACCAACACTACCCACAGCACAGAATGGAGACAGCTTTCAGAGAAAACCATTGCACCAAGACCCAGATCTACTCGGCTCCTGGAGCTACTGCAGCAGGGGGGCAAAGCAGCCCTGCACCATGGCTGGTTCTGCAGAACACTGGCGGCTGCAGCCTCTGTCCCTGCTCAGACTCCTGACTCGTCTGTGCAATGGGCTCTGCCCACCAAGGGACGGGACGGGGCTGGTCAGGGTTGGCACAGTCACTGGCACAGTCACTGGCACCCTCAGGCACCAAAACCAAAGAGAGGGAAGGACGAGGCAGGTCGCTGCTGGAGCGGGCTGCTCCAGGGCAGGCCCGAGGCACACCGGTGTGCAGTTTTGCATTGGTGTTGCATGTGTTTTGGGATAAAGCAGGCTGCCGGTACCCAGTACAGGCAGCCCGGTGTCACTAGCATCATTTAGAAAACAGAAACAGGATTAAAAGCTGCAGGGCTGTGGAAGCAGCAGGGGGGTTACACCTGTGGTCGTGCTGCAACCTGGAGCAGGGGCCCTGCTTCCCCCTGGGCACAGATGGGCACGGTGCTGCTGTACCCAGCACTGCAACTGCTTACACTGAGGGCCAAGCTTGGGCAGTGGGCACAGGTGACTCTTGCAGTCACCTTCAGGCTCTTTCTGAAGAGCTAATCCCTAAACTGAACACACTGATTTCCTCACAGCTTAAGGAAGTCCTCACTAGTGACAGCAAGGGAAACTGGTTTCAAAAAGCAGATTACTGCAATTACAAACACATTTATGATTTACAGAAAAATCCAGCCATTAAAAACAACTGTCTTTACCAGAAATTCCACAGGGGAAAAGCTGTACTTCAGTTCTCATGAAGAGAAAAACTACAGAGCTCAGAAACAGTGCTGCCCGGTCTACCATGCAGCAAAACTGAGCATGTAGGTGATTGTGTCACTGATTGTGCCTAGAAAAGGCTGCTACAAAAGGATCATCAATATTCCCACTTACTTCAGCCACGCAAGCTTGGAACTCGCTGCCCAAGTTATTGCATGTTTGATGAGTTATGGAAGCAGCAATGGGCTTGCTTTTGCTGAGTGCTGAGCTCAAATGAGATTCCACAAGAATCCCCATTTCCAGGCTTTGGGCTGGCTTGTTTGTTACCGTTCGTTACAGTCTGCCTGCCTCCTACAGGTCTTTGATCTGTTGCTGCCCTCACATTTTTCAGCCTAATTAAACTGGTGGTTTTTAACTGAGCTGACAAGGGGCGCTGACGCCCTTTGCCATCTGTCTAGTTGCCATGAAGCTGCCATCTCTGAGAACTTCCAAGGCACGACTGGGAAAATACAGGAGAACTTGGAAGTCTCAGAAACCAGATGAAATCAGAGTTCATTTGCTACAGCACAGAGCAGGAGTACATTTGGTTAAGAGAAGAATTGTTTTGCTGAGACCACACTGGCCCAGAGCAATTGGTCACAAGCTACAGCGATGTTCATATTGGCTTGTACAGCAAAGTGGTGACGTATTTCTTCTTGTACCGATGTGTAGCACTAAGCACCATCACTCCATCCTACAGGAGATGGAAAACAAGTGAGCACATCACATGGGTATCTGAAAACTGCATGTGCAAAGAACACGGCCTGGCCTCTCACCTTGATAGAAAGTGCGTAGAGGTGGTTCAACATGACGTGGTTGGGTTCAGGGAGCAGAGCAGGATCACACTGGGAAAGGGGGAAATGAGTGTGAAAAGAACAGAACTCACAGTTTACTCATCACAGCTGATGGGCGCCAAACACCGTCTGCAGCTAGCCATACCCTCACATACACCACCCTGCTCCTTGCACTGAATCCATCAGCAAATGCAAAGTGCCAGAACCACCCAAGACCCCTCTCCAGGGTGAAATCCTCTGCACCTCACTGCCACCGTGCAACACACCTCAATTATTCCTTATGTGCTTCTGACACTTTAATAGTGCTGCAGGGGGAAGATGAAGGTTTCTGGGAGTAAAATAGCAACTGAATTTTCCTCTCAGTTTTGAGGAGAGTCAAGTAGAAAACTAGATTTACTTCAGATGAATCCACCTGGACATACATAGTCCAGAACTCACCAATGTGGCAACTATTCTAAGGGTTTTCCTAAACTGTCCCCTGACTGCACCCAGGGTTTATCCCCATCTGTTCACACCCTCAAGGCCATTATTCATCAAACAAATGTACTCACAGAAATGCCTGTGTCCTTATTCAGGATGACCTGCAGCAGGTGGGGGGGAAGAATAGGTGGTGATTTAAAGCGCTCCTCTGCCTTACAAACATAGGGCTCCTGGTGATATGGTCCTGGGGGTGAACTTGACAACTCTGCCAAAGAGATGTTACATATTTACCCTTAAATAGTCTGTGAGAGTATCTGCACTTCATAGGTATTTTTTATCAGTACTTCAAATTGATTTTCACATCTGGGAACACGCAGACAGAAGAAATTGATGGCATGTAAGTACAAGAACTACAGCACTGATGCAGTCACTGCCCACTGGACCACTTCAGAGGTCCAAAGTCTGTCTGACTTGAAACTAGCTGAGAAGGTTTGGGAGGCTGCGTTTGGAGGGACCTACTGCACTCCAGAAGTGCACTGTCATCTCTGCCCAGCACTTCTCCAGCAAACACTTACTATTAAAGTGCTGCTCTACAATGTTCCCTCCAAGGAAAGTACCAGAAACATGGTACACACCTGTAAAAGGCAAGTATTATTCCCATGCAGGGACAGAGTAACAGAAAGAGCTCTTCAGGGTCTGTATCAGTATAAGGGAAGGCTGTTACACCACACTGCAGGGAAGCATCTACTAGAATCTCCTCCTGGCTCCCTGCAGTGTCCAAGTCCTACAAAACACATTTTTTCTCCAAAAAGCCTTTGCCCAGGGCAAAGTTGTATAGAGCAAAAACCAACCAAATGCAACCTCTGCCTCAGAGTCAAAGGATGGGGCTTCTGAAGGAGCATCTAAGGTACTACTTCAATCATGTCTTCATCCCTGCAAAGGTCTACAAAGAGCAGGCAGCAAAGCTGATTTCAGAGATGACTCAAGCTAATTCTCTCTCTTCTGTTACACTGGCACATGAAACTTCAGACAAAAATAGCATTTTAAATTGTTTTAGGATATACATAATTTATACTAAACTGTGGAGCTACGACATATTTCTGACCCTCTGTTAGCACTGCAAAGATGCACCTAATGCCTATCTCTTAATGTGCAACTTCTGACCTTCCCAGTCCACCTCCTTAGCAGAGGAAGATGGAATTAGGAGCAGTGCAGATTGTCCACATTGGTTTGATGCTGTAAGGCAGAGACTGATCCACTGATTTCACATCACACAGGCAAACAAACAGCTACTAAAAACCCATGACTCCCTCCTAACCATACAGTACAGTGACCTGTGCTGCTCTGTTAGAGGCTTTTTCTTCTGTTCATCCCATGTTCTTCCTTTGTGCATCTGTGATTCCTGCACATGTCCACAGGGCCTGACAAACGTGGAGATTAGTCTATACTGCAGCTTTAACTGAGATAAATAGGGAGATGACATTTTTAACATCTCAGACAAGTGTGACAGAGAATTACCAGGAAGCTCATACCAGACATGTCTGAACATTTCTGGGAGTCCACCATCAAAGCATCGAATACTTCAAAGTCAGTTTTCTTCACCTGTATGACGTTGTTGATGGTACCCAGCTGGCTGGTTACTACTGGCTGGGAAGAGACAAGATACAGAAGTCAGGATAGAAAGGCTTGTGGGACTATTAGATTCCCAAAACTACAAAATCAGCATTACCAAGAATGAGATCTATTGCTTTTAAAATGTGCCAGTACCAGATACAAGAAGAGCTCAGCATTGCTCAGTTAATGTGAGGTAAAGAGCAAAGGCACATTTAGGACTGGGGACTGCATGTCAGTTGAACCTGTCAGGTCCACAGCACTTGATAAATTCTTGGGCTGTAGATAAGGCCTGGGCTAAAGTTAAACAGTGGCAACACAAGGAGGTAAGATTTACCTCTAGCTTCTACAGGGCTTTCAGAACATGGCAGACTATACCTGGTATTGCTGGTTTACTTCCAAAGCTAAGACAGAGGCTTCAAAGAGCTAAATTTACTACAAGGTAAATCCTGCAAGGTTCTGCAAGGTTTGCCAAGACAGCAAGACTACAGCTAGGAGCTGTGAATGGTTAGTTCAGAAGCAGTGAGGGACTGATGGGCAGGCGAGGGTTAAAGCTCATTCTATAGCAGAGGAGGAAGAAAAGACCTGGTAGATTTGGGCACAATTACTGAACTATGAGAAGATCTAGAGCAGCAATAGCAACATTCTGGCACAGAGAGCAGGTACATCATAGAGAGACTTGGGCTGTCAGCAATGCTACAGTGCATTAAAAGACAGTTTGGCAAAAGCTCACCATCTCTTATAAGCCAATCCCCAAGAGATCTTGTCACTCGTTTGTTACAACACCTCCTGTCCTTTGAGGCTGTCAGTCTGATGACCTCACCTAGGCTAGCATCAGAAATCTCTCTCTCACCAACTTCAACAGTCAGTTCCTGTTGTTAACCAAACCCTTCTCTCTGAAGTGGCCAGCTATTAGTAGAGAATCCATCAGTTTCTCATGTTCAGGTGCCTTTCTGAATAAACACAGTGAACCAAAGAAAACGCTACCTCCGAAGGATCGTGCGTCCACTGCCCATCCACAAAGAACTTGTATTGGTGCTCTCCTTCTGGCAGATCCAGGATTGCCACAAAGTTATTGTGACTGAAATTGAAGACAAACAATCAGCCCTGAAATGCTCTGAGAAGCACACCGATTACAAACCGTGCCAAACACTAACTGACAATACAAGCCTCCTCAACGTACAAAGACTTATGAGAATCCCTCATGCAATCTGAAGGTAAAGAATCGTATTAAGGTTAAAGTTAATGAAAATTTCCTCTATGACAGCAATCCCTACACATTCAAAATTCCTATCTGCATTCCTGACATCAATTAATTGAGCTTTTGTAAAGTCATCCTCACATCTTCGTGTCACTTGTCAGTACGTGAGACCTCATTTTATCTGCGAGACTCCTGTCGATGGAACAACACCAGCTTACTCAGATCTCCTTGCCTTTCAGTATTTGCCATCACAAACTGCATTTCAGAACTGCCTGTGAAGGCACATCAAGAATTACTTATCAAGTAAGTAAACAATGAGTAGAAGATGAAAGCACCTCAATACTTCTGAGTCACTTGGGGGCTGAATAGCTGCTGCTTGGTAATTTCAATACTCCAGTGCTGCGAACTTCCTGATTCTACTGAAGCCTTTACCAGCATCTCAAACCAGCAGAGAAACAGCTCATGCTTTGTGAACAGTTCAAACAGGCTACACAATGCCAGCATCTCTCTTTACTTCTTCTCAGGTGAGGGTGCAAGCACACCACCACAGAACTGGATTTGAAATTTCAGTCTGGAATAATGAACTCTTCTACTTGAGCCTATTTGATTCAGTAACATGATTTTATCCAACCTCTAAGGAGGTCCAGATATCTCCTTTCCCAGAACACCTCATCTGACAAGAGACAAACCTTTTGGAGTTTTTTGGTAAAGAGACATTTTTGTCCTTCTTCCAGATTCATTTCACTATTTCCTGCCTCCCAGCCTTCCTACTTCAAGCATGACAGTAATAGTGATGTTCCACAGGCCTGTTTTCCAGCTCCTCTCTTGGTAATTTCTTTCCCATTCTTCATACACAGAACAGTCCTCCCACACCATTCCATTAGGCCACTATGCTCCTCCCTCAAGTTTCTTAGGAAATTAAGACCTTTCTGCAGCAAGGACAATGCAGGCAGCCACTCATTGAGATGAGAAATGCCAGAAACCAATCTTTCGTGGATATGTCACCTTTGATAGACAAGAGGGCTCAGATCAACACTTAAGTTTGGCCTCTCTGCCATCTATTAAGCTTCAAATGTTTGGGAAAAAAACCAATATTGGCTTAAATGAACTACTCAAGTACAGAACTAAGGAGAGCTTCAGAGCTCTCCGGAAGGAAAAAGCAGTTGGTGCCTTAACACAGGTTTAGTCTCTCATTCATGTAATTTACCAGCAGGGGTCCAGGGCTGAGTTTTCCTGAGCAGCATTTGGCCCTCTTCAGCTGGGCAAAAGCAGCCAAATATGGCCAAAAAGTACATGTGCCATCAGAGAACTATGCTTTAATCCAACTATGCCTCCTATGCCTGAACTCTGAGCCCAGGCAGCAGACTGCACAACGAGGACTGTTTCAGATGATTTGTGCACAGTGCCCAGTGAACACATCACCCCTTCAAAACTGACACAGCCCAACTTTCATCCTGTGCCATCCAAAAATCAAAGTCAGATTCTCATCAAGGGCTTCAGGAGAGAAGCAGGAGAGTGGTAAATCCCAGCACAATACCAGTCTACAGGAGACCACCTTTCTCACTTCACTAAGCATTCCCAGTCCTTGTGTAATATCCCTAATAAAGCAGCAGCAGTTTATTACCTCCTTGTCAGAGGAATTTTACTCCAGTTGTTGAAGGACCCAGATAAATAAACTTCTTTCCCTCCTCCAGTCCAACGAAAGACTGTTGGTCGAGCTTGCGTGGGGGTTTTATCATTCACTTCCAGATCCTGTTGCCAAGCTAAGAATTCTTCTTTCTCCAATGGAGCCTAAAAGCACAATGTCTTCATCAAAAGGAATTCTTTCCTGGCAGACTTAGGCACTCTCTCAGGTACAAGTCTACAGGCATTTTTTGGCAGATGGAGATTAGAAACTGCGCATTTGTAGATGCTGTTCACAAGTTCATTTGCACTTTAAAGCCTTCAAATTTGCAGATGTGGAAGGCAAAATAATCCCCCTCCCTCCAGCTAAATTAGGTTAAAAAGAAATTACTTGAGCTCACAGAAGTTTTCAAAACACACAGATACAAGAACAGGGAGAAAAATAATGAAGAAGACCCTCAAGAAGCATTTAGGTTATACAAATATGGTAGACAGAAAATTTGTAGTTGGCAGATTATGAGATGTCGATAGGAAACAGCTCTGTCCAACAGTCAAAATCTAAGTGTAATTTTCTGTTAGATATTATTATGAAACGTGATACACAGCAACACATCTAATGCTGAGAAAAAAAAAACAAACATTTAACAGAGCTTTTAATATGGAAAATAATAGACAGGTAAAATATCACTGGTAACTGCAAGAGCGTTAAAGATCCAAAGGAAGCTGGAGCACTGTACTTAGAGCTTTGAAGCAGCTACACTTTAGTTTTTCTACAAACAATTCTTGCTGGAACCCATAACATTACACTCATTATATCTGCCTGAACATCAATGCACCACCTCTCTTTGGCTGGGACGCAAGGGAGATAGCTTTGTGTGTAAACTCAATGCCAGAACCGCTGAGAGTTGCAAATGGCACCCCAGCATGGTAATGTTAGAAGACAAGAACAAACCAGCAATACCTTCATTTCCTCTGAATGGAACAAGTCTGCATCTTCAGGACTATCCATTAAGATTTTGGGTCTGTCACCCTCTTTTGTACTGATGGCTCCTCCTGAGCTGTCCCCTCGGGATGCCTTATGCCCATGTCGCTCCAGTCCAGCTCGCTCACTGCTTGTGTTCCCCATTGTGAAAGACCTAAAAAAGGATGAAAAGCCAGATTAGCACATATGCTTTTGAAGCTAGAGCACCTGTGTGCAGGAAAGCAGGCTCACCAGCACACCTGGGCTCTGTTTCTGAATTGAAGAGTCTAAGAAACTTGATTAACCCCAGACGCTGCGCCATAGGTCAATGTCCTAGCATCTCTGCAAGACTCAGCCACTCTGAAAGCTGACCAAGCAGCTATGTGTCACTGCAGCACGCTGTATTCTGTCTTCCCAAGCAATGTGGCCTTCTGAAAACCCATGCACATAGCACTCTACCACATCAGCTGAAACACCAGTAGAACTTTTTGCCACAATGCATCAAAACCAGCCTACTAGAAATGTGATTTCACTGGAAAACACTTATCTGAGGCTGGTAACCTGCTAAGGATCCCTACAGCCCGCGGCTCGGAAGCACAAACAGCACAGTCCTGCTGATGCTCCACTTCATCCAGCCTCCACTTTACTCCTGGAAGGGCAACGGCCAATGCTTCTTCCCACCCCATAGCCCGTGAGGCCACAGCCACCCACAGAGGGGCTGAGACTGGTTGTGCATGCCATGTCTTGTCTGAAAGACAACTTACAGGCAAGAGCAGTAACTCAGAGGTGGCCTAGGGGCTGTGGGGAACCACACCGCCAGAACCACTTCAGAGCCCCCAATAAGGTGCAAGTCAGGGTCTGGGATATTGCCCTGCTCACAGACACTGCCCAGCTTCCAGGTGTACAGCTCCCAGCACGGTCACAACCCAGAACCAGTCTCAGCGGGCATGGCCTGAGTAAATAAACAACTAACTGCCTCCGTATTTTAACCGGCACCCTGAAAACACGCCAATGCCAGCTGGCTGGGGGGGAACTGCAGCAGCTGGGAGCACCCGGTGCCTGCTCTGAGCACTGCCTCGAGGGTGCTACGAGAGGAACCCTGGGGAGGCCCGAGTGAGCTCTCAGCCCGCACCGCCGGTCAGTGCCCCGCCGAAGGCCCCGCAGCCCGCACGGAGCACTCGCAGCCGAGGGGCTCCGGGGCAGCAGCCCGGCTAGGCCTCGCCTCCCCCGGCCCCGCAGCGCCCCGGGGCTCCGGCACCCACCGCCCGCCTCCGGCCGCCGCTGTCCCTCACCGCCAACCTGCTTCTGCTTCCGTTTCCGCCGGCCCGCGCCCGCCTGCGGCCCGGGCGCAACCCGAGCCCGGCGCCGAGGTTCCGGGCGGCAGCGGGACCCCGCGCGGAGCGCTGAGCTGTGCCTCGGGGCGGGGGCAGGCGGGAGGGTGTGCGCTCCTTACCTGGCTTTCCTCCAGGTCACCGCCGCAAGGAGGGTTTGGACCTGCGGAACTGCAGAGGAGGGAGCGCCGGGACACTGGAGCTGGGAAACAAACGCATTTCACACACATTTCCTCTTTGGAAAGGGCAGCGAGAGCCAGCTCACGGCCGCTGACACTTTCAGGCTCTGAAACCACACACGCGGCTCTCCTGCCGTTGAAGCACAGTTGGGAATCTTAAGACCTTAATTGGTAAATGCTTCCCAAATTAACTTACACTCGTGTATTACTCCAACATAATTGTGTAAGCATTTCCAATTACACTCTCTCGTTTTGCCCTGTTGCTGTCTTTCCCCCTACCTTTCTAACAGGCACAGAGCTGTGAGTCCTGGTC
This sequence comes from Pezoporus flaviventris, assembly GCF_033815535.1. Classification (NCBI taxonomy): domain Eukaryota; kingdom Metazoa; phylum Chordata; class Aves; order Psittaciformes; family Psittacidae; genus Pezoporus; species Pezoporus flaviventris. Next base: position 3,787,494 of record NW_026892589.1, on the reverse strand, counting down.
AGCAGTTCTTTTCGCAAGGAAGTTGGTTTTATGTTAAACCTGCCAACAGACAGAAGGATTCCTACCGGATCGAAGTGTATCCTTCTGGCATGGTGTTATGGTGTGGGAACAATTCTGCTGGGATAGACAGATTCACTGTGCCTGGCTCCCGCACTGTGTTTTGAGGAACAGTTGCTCCAAGCTGTCTTTCATGGAAGGATGCCTCGGCACGGGACAGCCTGACACAGGCGAACGCGTGTGGGCCTCCAGCCCCTCCACAGGTCACCCTGCTCTAAAATGCAGCTGCTGGTCTGATCTTTCACACAGCTTAGCACTCCTAAAGCTTTTGTCTCCAAACCTGATTGTTTTGTTCTCCCCGGTTCTTTTTTTGGTCACTAATGATGCACACGCCTCTGCAGGGTGGGTTCGAGATCCACACAACCACGTCGTACCTATCACTTGCCCAGGAGGTCCCCTGTGATGATCTGCGCAAGGGCCAGCCAGGCTCATTTCAAGCAATGGCATCTTCACTTTGGGGACCACACTCATTTCTTTGCCATGGTTTTTGTTACTTGTAATAACCACAGAAAGGTAATAAACTGCAGGGTAAGGACTGCTAGTAGCTCACAGGGCGGTGGTGACTAGACTATGGCAGCTCCAAGCATTACTGAATATAAAGTTCTGGTGTTAAAATGTGATGGTCCCTCCCTACACGGTGATGAACCATCCATGCCAAAACCTTTGAGAGTTGTTGACCCATGGATGGGCAGAGGCAATGGACTTGGGCATCTCAGCCTCTTGGTGGTTGGGCTTCACTGTTACTGCCTTCTCTGTCTTTTCCCCATGACTGCTTCCCCTTCAAATCCAAAGGTGGATGTAGCACAGTCCTAGAGAAATCAGCCCAAAACTCTTTGGGAGGCAGCTGGTCCCAGTGGATTAGGAGGTCTGGATGACATTTACACCATGAACAATGAGCTTTACATGGCGGGTTTACCACTGCTGCTTACTAAATCACCACCCTGCCTCCTCACAGGCACTGCAGGATTGTTTTCTCCCATCAGTTTGTGTGGGAGCCCAATTCCCTTACAGCTGTTAATGCAGGAGATGTGGGAAGTGAAAGATGAGCTAGACATGCCACAGGGGCCTGGCAGAGCTCATCCACCTACTGATTTTCTGCAATCCTGAAGTTTAGCTCCTCCCTTTAACAGCATCTCTGAGTTTTTGCTTCCTTCCATGCTCTGCAACTTTCCCCTCTTCCACTCCATCCAGCACCAGCATCCACATTCCAAAGGAAGACTACAAAATACCTTTTCTGCTCATGCCCCTTCACATACCTGTCTTAACCTTCTTTTTCCTACTGCCAGATGAGGGTGTAACAGGTAGGGAGGTAGTTCACTTCTTCCATCAAGACTTCCAGAAATGTCATTCTCCCTAGTGAGAATGTCAGAGGTGTCACTTGCCATTGAAACAACATATCACAGCAACTCTCTCCTCTTCTTAAGTGCTATATCTCTCAGACAGGGAACACAGCGATAGGCCACTTAGGCTCAGCCCTTGCTAAACACTCCAGACTTTGGTACCAGAATAATTTATTGCCTAGTTGCTTAGCTGTGTACATTCCCTTACAATTCTGGGGGATGCCCGGGAATCATGACTGTGAGCATTTTAATTGAAGAGGAAAAGAATTAGATAGAAATCTCTATATTAATTCTGACATTAATTGTCTGCATCGCTTAATCACTTTGGCCTTTAGCTATTAGCTTTCCATCAGACAAAAGAAGCTGATATTAGGTTGGGTGAATACTGCAAAATCTTTTGAGTGCAAATTCAGGACCGCAGATTGTTTTGTTCTTATGTGTTTGCAACCCTGCCTGTGTTCACCACCCACATTGCCACTGAACAAATACTTACCTGAAGTAAACATTAAATTCAGACATCACAAAACCAAACAGGAAATTTTGGCATTAGCAATGACACCAAAAATTTCTTTCCTGTTAGGGTGCTGAGGCACTGGAATGTGTTGCCCAAGAAGGTTGTGAATGCTCCATCCCTGGCAGTGTTCAAAGCCAGGTTGGACGAGGCCTTGGGTGAGATGGTTTAGTGTGAGGTGTCCCTGCCCATGGCAGGGGGGCTGGAACTTGATGATCTTAAGCTCCCTTCCAACCCTAGCTATTCTATAAATGGGAGCGCCCCAGGATTTATGGCTGTCTGCTCAGGAAAAAGAAATCATGTGGTGAATCACAACAGTTTGAATTGCACGTGGCAGGCTTGAGGGTAAAAGGGTCAGGTGGAAAATGTAACTGAATGATTTTGAACAAGAAAGTCCCTTGAAAAGAAAGAGCACAGGCTACTTCCAGACCGTCCACAGCCCATAAACCAAGGTAAAAGTAATTGATTAAATGCTTTATCGGGTGTCATGAGTGTGCCACCTCATAGGGCAATGTGAGGTTTTAAAAGGAGATGCTTGTAGAAGAGCCACATGGTCTCTGTTATTAACCATGTCACTATCCACAAGCAAAGGTCAGCTCTTTTCTCCTTCACTTACATCCACCTTCCTTGATAAATATGGACTAGACCTGGCCTGACTGTTAAAACTCACACAGAACATCCTCTTCAGAAATTAATTTTAAGGCATTTTTGTTCTTGGCTCATAAGGTCGTGAGGATCAGCAGATGTCAGGGTTCTAACCACCATGACAGAGCACTTTTGCTGTTGTACAGGCTGGGAGTCAAGTGAAGTGACATCTTTACTACTGAGTTATTCTACCCCCTTGGAGATATCACTTACCGTCTTCTCTTCCCAGATGGCTCTTTTTTAAAGACAGTAAGGTCAAAATCTCGAGTCAGAAGAGACCTGTGTTAGGGCAATGTATGTCTTTGGTTAAGTGGGGTGAAGAATAGCTTTGCAAAACTTTCAAGCTCAAAGTGTTCAAGCTAAATTCTTTCAAGGAAGGAACATCACTCACCAACCACTTGTGCTCTAGCCCAGAATCTCATTTTCTCTGGATTATCTCCTGGAGTTGATTAAAATCAAAAGGCATTTAAATCCCCATCGAATACTGGTTGAAGTATGTGTACATGAGGCTGCCATGGCTCACCATTACCACACAGCCTGCTCTGGTTGTGGATTTTCCCCTTCTCTTACTCCAGAGTACATGTTGAAAAAAGAAATCGAGTGGCCTGAAGTCTCAGACTGTGCAGTTTAAAGTTCTGATGGATCTGTTGTTATCTGGTACAGTTCTTTTTCTTTGACATGATGCAAGCTTATTTAGCCAGAGAGAAGTATTGCGAGCGAAGTGGAAGCTGACTCAGTCCTACAGCTAGATATGACAAAACCAGAAGAGCCATTCTCAGTCAGGAGCTGGTAGATCAAATTCAGGCATGCCATAAATCACATTATAAAGGACACACAAGTGCTTCTTGTAGCTTGTGTGCTAGGGAGAGTGAGCTGGGTGGTAGCAGCAGCAGAATTTACCCTAGAGATCAAGACAGGATAAATTTAAGTGCAGAAACCTCCCAGTTAATTTTTTACTATAATCTTTCTTGCTACCTTGGGCTCCCAAGCTTGTTCTTCCATTTTTACACTGTCTGAGTGATCTGTTTTCAAACCCCCTCCTTCTTTCAGGTCACTTCTGAATTTAGCCCATTTTGCCAGGCTGCCAGGGTGTGATGCAGAGGAAGTTGGGCAGCCTCCTTAAAGGCTCACTCGCATTTCAGGGACACGTGCCATTGCTGTGCGTGCAGAACATGCCGTTGTGCTTGGGAAGTGGAAAATTGTGAGTGCACATAAAAATCACTGGTAGACTACTGCATCCCTTCTCAACTCCTCTACTCCAACATAACACTGCACACCTTCAGAGACCTACTAATTAAAGATGAGGTTGGAGATGGGAGGATAGCAAGAGGAAACCAACATTCAAGTAGTGTTTCAGCCTGAAGGTACTGCCTGTGAAAGTCTGAAGGCTGAGTCTCAGAAAAGCTGTGGGTCAGGCAGCAGCTATGCAAACTGCTCTGCGCAGGCCTTCTGATGTCTCTGACTTTGCCATGAGGCATCCCCTTCAAAGTCCAGGTAGGATCCACATTTATTCAATTTCTTCTTAGTTTACCTCATTATCAGGAGTGAAGGTTTGGTGATATGGACTCTTCCCTACATGAAACACACCATATAAAGGCTTCTGAACAGCTGTCAGGTAAGCAGGATGTGGCTTTGCACCTTCGCCCTGAATCAATCCAGCAACTTGCTTTGCATTTAAATGTTACCTGCCTTGGGAAATGCAGTCCTTCAAATAGCATCCTCTTGTGCATGTGTGCCCACGATGCACACAAAGTGAAAACTAACTCAGAAGATGACCCAGTCTCTGGTAGCAATCACATACCCCCTATCTCCAAGCAGAGGGGCAGAACACAGTTCACACTGTGAACATGTCTAAAGATACAGGTACAAAAGCAACAGCTTCTAGAGCCCTGAGCCATGCTGTTGGTGGATTATGGTTTCAATCCCATACATTGCAGAGCCAGTAGCGATCCTGAAGTCACAAGCTGTGAACTCCTGCATGTGCCTGCAGGGGGGCACCCTAAGAATTTCATTTCATGTTGCCCCGGCTAGTTTTTTTTCTGTGCAATCTGATGAAGCATACACCACATGTTGTTTAAGTGTCTGCCTGACCCCCTTCACATGGCAGCAAAGAAACTCCGCTTATATTTAGAAACCCTCTTCTAGGGTTACATATCAAGATACGTACACGCTGGTGTTACGCAGAATGCAGCTGCCCTGGAAGATGCTAACATGATCCAGGAGCTGAGGCCAGCATTTTCAAGTTTCCATCTGTCTCTGCCTGTAATACATGCAGGAAGGAAAAGAGAGCTGGACTTCAGGCATTAGTTGGTGCCTTCAGCATGCAGGAAAACTGCATCAAAAAATGGAAGCCCAGAGCAGCTCTGTGGGAGGAAGACACTGTTCTGCTGCCCAGGACACAGATGTTGAGTTGAAATGTGTTTCACTGCTTTCCCCCCTCTTATGTCATGCTCTTTTTTTTTCTTTTTTTCCCTTCACCAGAAAATGGTAAGTGCAATGCATAATAATAGTGGCCCAGGTCCAAATCTAGATGCATAATGATGAAAGACAAGTTATTTCCAGAGCCTGTCATAGATAATGAGATTTGCTTATATGCCCCTTAATTCTTCAGTCAGACAACTGCATTCTGCCTTCTACACCCACTGCTGTCATAGAATCATACAATAGTTAGGGTTGGAAAGGACCTTAAGATCATCCAGTTCCAACCCCCCTGCCATGGGCAGGGACATCTCACACTAAACCATGTCACCTAAGGCTTCGTCCAACCTGGTCTTGAACACTGCCAGGGATGGAGCATTCACAACCTCCCTGGGCAACCCATTCCAGTGCCTCACCACCCTGGCAGGAAAGAATTTCCTCCTTATATCCAATCTAAACTTCCCCTGTTTCAGTTTGAACCTGTTACCCCTTGTCCTGTCACTACAGTCCCTAATGAAGAGTCCCTCTCCAGCATCCCTACCGGCCCCCTTCAGATACTGGAAGGCTGCTATGAGGTCTCCATGCAGCCTTCTCTTCTCCAGGCTGAACAGCCCCAACTTTCTCATCCTATCTTCATACAGGAGGTGCTCCAGTCCCCTGATCATCCTCGTGGCCTCCTCTGGACTTGTTCCAACAGTTCCTTTTTGTGTTGAGGACACCAGAACTGCACACAATACTCCAGGTGAGGTCTCACAAGAGCAGAGCAGAGGGGCAGGATCACCTCCTTCAACCTGCTGATCACGCTCCTTTTGATGCAGCCCAGGATACAGTTGGCTTGCTGGGCTGCAAGAACACACTGTCACCAGGGGTCTTGCTGATTTGGGCAGTAAAATGCCATTTAGCTTTCCTGTGTTTGATACCTGACTTTGTATGGGTCTGTCACACCTACCCCAGAACCATTTGGTTGCACAAGGACCATATCCATTTCCAGCACAAGCTGTGTTTGACTGCATTTCTCAAACATGCTTTAAAATTTATGTAAACATAAATAAATGAAGAGAACATATACCAGTACATTAGTAAAGCAAAAATATTACCTATGACATAGAAGCACTAAAGGATGTTAGAGGAATTGCTGCATTTTCCCCTCTCTGTCACATTAAGTGGTTTAATACAAAGCCTTTATTTTTATACCAATCAATAGCAGTGCAAGGTAGCAACATTTATCTGCAGAAGCACTGAAGATACAATGGCTTAATCCTCAATTATATTGAGAGCAGGATTCAAAGATATTTATGAGCATCAAGATGCAAGTTAGATTTCCAGTATGGTTTTCAAAACCATCTGAACAAATCGGGTGTCTAGCTGCTATTGATCTAAGTCCTTGTTAGGCCCTTTCAGAACATACTTCAAGTTGCCTAGCCCTATCCTCTAGTACCCAAATAACTTTGGAAATGTTTCTGCCCTTTCACCCAGATAGCTGTGGTTTAGTTTACAGTACTGCAGTTTAATACTCTGCAGAAGGATGAAGCTTTCTGTACATGCTTTGATTTCTGTCACGTAGAAAACTATTACTACAGCAATGCAGTAGTGCTTACTTTTGATGCCAGGAATTCAAGGTGGTGGAAATGGGACCTCTGTTACCTGCTGAGAGATACCTCCTTTGACCACTTTCATGGCAGGAAAGACCCAAAGAGACCACCGAGGGACCATTTGGAAAAGGCCTCAACACTTTCTGGATGCTATTTTGAAAATGAAGCAAAGAGCCTACCTTGCTGATGTTTTGAGCATTAACTGGTCTCTAGTAACTTCTGAATGTCCTAGCTCCGCTACAGGCTGGTTGTATAGTATCACATAGGCCAGAAATCCTGCTTTTGCTCTGATTCACTTTATTTTGAAACTATCCAAGGTTAGGAAAAGGGATGTTACTCTATAAAATAGAAGAGGCAACAAAACTTAGGAAAGACACTTCCCACATACCAGAATGGACATGAATTAAAAGTAATTTTATTCCACTTCTCAATTGCAGTTCTATCATATCTGATAATAAGGCAAACTACTAAAAGTCCCACAAGACATCTCAGACCATTGAAATAGTATTCAAAAACCAAAAAGGAGTTCACAAAACAGCCAGTTCTTGGGATCATCAAAATCAGTGGCAAGATTCCCATGTGGGTAAATCCAGTCAGTGTAAATGCTGAAAAAATCAACTGATTTCACCATTATCTGGGAAGTTTTACACTGGAGTCATTAAGGACAGGCAATGCATCACTGACTTCAATGAAAAACAGAAGGAAAAGCAAAAAAGCACATTAAAAGAATAATATCAAGGCACAGAAAATACATGCTACATCCAGGCATATGCTGTAACAGATAAAGGTTTCTAGGAGATTGTTTCTTTTTAAACAGGTAGTTGTACTCCTGCCGGGCATGATTCTTTTCTTACTTGCACTTGAAAAACTCCCATGTGTTTCTGGGTAGTCAGTCCAGAGTTATGTTAGTGCAAGAACAGGAGGTGTAAGCTGGTATAGCTTGCTTGAAGATGTAGTAACAATTAAAGCAAATGGAGCAACAACCACTGAAGATGTAGCCATATCTTAATGCTTACCAGAGGTTACTCCTTTTAACATGGTATATTTGTGTGACAAAATGAATATATTCCTTGAAACAGCTTCCAGCAAATAAAAAAAAGATGTCCCATGCTGAGTTTTCCTAAGGTATCAAGAAACTGCAGTAACTCAGAGGCCATCAATTCTGTAACCTAAGGCTTTTCACTAAGTAATATCTTAGGATCACCAAGAGTGTAAGGGTCCAAAAGTCTGTCCATCTCTAACTGCATTGATATCTAGACTATTCATAGCAAGATGAGAGGATGAACTAAAGGGAAAAGACATGAACAAAGCAGAACACAATGAAATAATGTGACTTGCCAAAGGAACAATAACAAAGGGATGAAGAACATCTATTTAAACAGATCTTTTGTCAGATAAAAAAAATAGGAGCTTTTTACATACGTGAAGTTTAAAGATGAAAATAGGATCAAGTGCAACTTTAATGCAGGACTGGAGCTAAGTCAAGGGAGTTCAACAATGACAGACAACAAAACAAAACTGAATCATGAAATACAATATGGGTGCTATGGAAGAAGAGTGTCTCTTAATAATCAAGTGATTGAATCGGTCCCAGGTGGTTAAAAATCCAAGGTAAAGACCTAAAAGCTGAGGATGACAGAAGAAAGCAGCCACTGAGTCAGAGTACGCCCAGGCACTATAAAATCTCACAGCAGGATCAAATCACAAACCCATGGTTGTGCCTGTGGTACGTTGAGACTATTTTAAAGTAATGAAAAAATCCTTAATGACCTGATCCAAAACCCACTAAAGACAATAGGAATTCTTTTACCTGCTTCAGTGGGCTGTGCATCAGATCTTACATTGTGCACTATAAACAGTCAAGATACGTTGGCTTTGTCTGGCTAGGGTCAGCCAGGGAACGTCATGGATCCAGCATTCATTCCATGTAAATGAGAAAGAAAAGGGAGTTGTTAGGGCAAGATCTCATTATACATTTGGGTAAAAGAGAAAATGCTGCTTTATACTGAGATTTCTTATAAATAAATAATTGGAAAACCTGGTCACGTCATGCTGATTAACTAGCTGGACTATCAGTTCATCCACCAGCAACATGCCTCTGCAGACTTGTAGGGTCAAATCTAACACTCTGGAATGGTTTCCTTCTCTTCTTTTTTCCCCTCCTGAGGTTTACATGATGATATCCTCCACGTGCATTCCTGGTCTTCATATAGCATACTGCAAGGACACAGAAATACATATTTTTAAAGGAGGAAAAGACAGAGAGTTTGCCTTGTGAGTTTAAATTATTAATTCTACAGATCTAATGGATACATTATTCCACATTAGTGGCACTTGTTCTCTTAACAAACATCCCTGTAGATTAGTGGTTCAATACAGATTTGAGTCAGAGCTAAGTTTCTAATGGCACTAGTCATCTGTCAGTCTGAACTGCATTTTTAAACTGGGTTACCTGAATCAATGCAAGTTAGCATCTTTCATTGCCAGGAAATGGGCTCTTATTTGATAAAGTTTCATGAGGTCACCAGCATCTCTGCTTCCTTGAAGTGGTACATAAACCAGTCAGGCAAGAACAATAGTTTCAGCAGTAGACAACACAGTAAATGCAACAGCAATGCATGACAGACATTTATAAAAGGGCTGGGTAACCCCTCTTATATACCTGCATTAAGAAAGATCTGAGAAGTTCCCTCAAATTCTTGTGTAGAGGTAGTTCTCAGACATTATCCATTGATGTACTGATCCCACTGGCTTGTCCCTGAATGCTGGCCTGTCTACTAAAGTCCAAGATATCTTCACCACCAGGCAGCTGCCTTTTAGAGGCTCCTTACAGAGGAATCTAGGGCATGAGGCACTAAATAGTAAATATATCCTGCATACAGCATTAACTCCTTTGTTGATTGTCTTTTGGATACTGAGGATTTCTTGGAGGCTCAGGACTCCAATGGGCAGAATCTATTGTTGGGACATTTCCCCCATTCACAGATGAAAGGTGGTTTGCCTTTGTGCCTCTACATGTATCTGCCCACTACTCAGCCTCTGAGCTGACAGAGCGTGTTTGATAGACAGGTGGAGGACTTTTAAACTCTTAGGTTTTTACAAACCCAGTAACAAGAGGTAGGGTACCAAGGAGATGAACAGTTAGCATCCTTACTGAGAGAAAAGCAGCAGTATGAGCACACTGGCTAGGTGGACACCAAAAATTAGTGTGGGTAAAAGACAATAGGAATTCCCTGACCTCAGACTTTGTGCTCTGTCAGTGACTGGCAGAACAATCCCTGCTGCAAGAGGCAGGTAGTCTTCCTTGACTTTGGTTTTTTCCCTGTGGTAAGGTACAATGAACAGGATTGGCAGTGTAAAGATCTGGAGGCTGGCTGTGCAATTTCTGTCATCTTACTCAGTTTATTCTGTGTCTGAGAGACAGTCACTCAGTGAAATGGCTACAAAGGCTTTTGAGAACCCCAGGAAGGGAACGGCGGATTGAAAATAACCTTGTATGCCTTTTCCCCCTGAAGAATTATTTCTAAGAAAAATACATGTATACATGTCCCTGGTGCACAGTCTAAGTGCTTACTCCTTTTCCTTCTACCAGTAATCACCAATGTAGCATTACTGCACATATGCTTGATTTAAGACCTTACTGATGATGAAACAGTACAAGCTAGTACTTCCCTCATAGCCTGGCTGTTTCTGTGCTCCTTCAGAGCCATGCTGACAGGTGGTATTTCTGTGACTTCCTTGGGGTGAAGTTCTAGACCAAGTGAGATTAAAGAAGGGGTCAGAATTTCACACTCCTCTACGAAAGCATTAAAATATCACAGTGGTTTGCATGAAATTCTGCAGTCACTGAACAAAACTGCCCTTCTTACGTAAGTTCTTACCAGAAGATAATTCTACCCTGCCTGGGGCACTGGGATTCAACATAAACTTCTGACGTGAGGTTAAGAAGTGTAGCATGCTGGTCCATTGGCAGGAGTTTCTTGTGGTCCTTTCCTTCAGTACTTTGGCCACCCTTCCTCATACCAAAGAGCCTCAGTCAGAGCTCTACAGAAAAGGCTTCTGTCTTTACTTGCTTTACTGAGTAGTTCTCCACATTTTCACTTGACTCACTCCTACTTGCCTAGAGTGCAGAGAACTCTAGGTTCTCTGCCTAGAGTGCAGAGAGGTGTACAAAACCCATGGGCATTATATGATACGTGTTGTGGCTCAACTGGGAAGCAAAACTCAAGTAAGCTCTAGTTCTGCCCTGAGCAGCACTGTCAAGCATCACTCAGACACTAGAGATCGTCTAGATGTATGTGCTGTAAGAAGCTGCATATTGTTTCAGACTAGCAATAGGTTAAGCAGCAAACCCAGCCATGGAAGAGCAATGCATGATTCCTGTGGTAGCATGAAGTAGAATATGACATGTTGAGAACCAGCTAAGAAAAGAGCTTGGGAAACTTGGAGTGTCCTTCAATTAAGGTGGTTCCAAACCAGGAGCATGTTTCCCTAACTCCTACCAGTGGGACTCAAATGGAAACCAAAGACGCCAAATGTCTTGTGTTATCAAAAAGCAAAACAAAACAGACTTTGCAGTATGTCCCAAAAATGAAGAGTCAGCTCTGAAAACACAGATTGTGAACTACTGGAGAGCCCTCATTCACTGACAAAATCATCAGCTTCTACTGATCAAAATACTTGGAAAGAGATAGGAAGGCTGACTCCAAAGTTATCCAAGTCAGTGGAAAGGCTACCAACAGGCTTCATGAAGGAGCATGGTACTGGGTCAGAGCAAACAGTCATCTTTGCAGCACCCCATCTTTGACATTGACAGGTTACAAATACCTAAAGGGACTGTATCAGAAAAGGCTACATCCAGGGAGATATTTCTCCTTTCCAGCTCTGGCAGTCTGAAGCTTAGAAACTTTCTGAGGTTGAGATTATACCTGCATCTTTGAACTTCAGCTTCTTCTTGTAACTTCATTTGTTGCTGTTGCAAGTAATTAGTATTCTTTACATCTACAGCAACTAGAAGGAAGAAGTTCCACAGCTGCACTCTATGTCACATGGAAAGTACCTCCCTCTCATTTAAAGCTGCTTTTCCCTGGTGCCCCTTCATCACATCCATAGCAGACAACAAATAGTCACTGTTTCACTGCCTTTAACTACAGATTCCTAAGTCTTTCCCAAGCTGAAGAGATTGTGTCTGCCTGAATAGAAACATTATTCATACCTTGCAGCCCCCCCCTTTTTTTTGGTGTGTCTTCTTAAGCCAAGGACATCAGACTAAGGCCACATGCAGGCTGTGGCACACAGCTTTGTACTGTTGCAGTTCCTAGGGATGTCTCCTTATGGAGGATGTATGTCCCTTTTCTCACTGCAGTTCTTGAGGGACAACATGTCTATGGGCACATACTCAGGGCTAGCTAGACTCAGTGGTGATACAAACAGTGGTTTAAATTACATCTGAGCAAGCAGTGGAAGTGTAATTCAGCATTCAGAACTGACAAATTAGGAGTGCAGGAGAAGCTGACAGGAAAGGGTGAAAGTTACAGAATGGATTATGAATAAATTTGGCCTGGTGTGGAATGAGGGACAGCTTTGATTCAGCACATATCACAGCTTAACACTCAGTGATTCCTCACCATAACAAGGAACAAAACAGTTTACACTGATCAAGACAGACAAGGTTTATTGCTGGGCTGTTAACTCCAGTGATGCAAGAGACAGCTCCCCCTTGGATACATGCAGGGTCATGGCTGCTGTAGGTAAATGGTTACAAAGTGTTGGGTGGGCCTTGTTCCAGTCTATATATATGTGTGTGTATCACTGTACATCTTAATATATGTTTGATAAAGATAACATGCCAGTGTTAAAGACAAATGACATTCTCCAAAGCAGCTGTAGAAGCCCTGAGTAAATCTCCAAAATGAAAAGTCAAGGCTGTTTTTCCATGAAGATGTAGGCGTCACCTGCTGTTACTCCTGTGCTACCATTGCTCTGCAAATAAATGCACCAAAGCCATGCAAGGAAGCTTTGGGCTTACAGGTAGGAATTTTCTGAGAACTGAAGGGGTCTTCCTCTTCCCAAAGTCTACCAGCGTTAGTGGGGGTATTATGTCACTGTTTGTTCAAAGCAGGAATTTCTTGCACTTCCTCTCTCTGCAGCTTCTACCATTTCTTTCCTCAACACCCCTGACTAGATGTTTTTCTCCTAGCTGGGGCATGTGACGTACCATGGGACCCCTCCTCAGCTCTGCTTAAAGCACAAGACTTAACCCCTTTCCCAGGCAAGATGAAACGCGTAGTAGGTTTGGGTACTGGAAAGCCAGAAGAGATGCGGGAACAGATAACTTTGGTTGGAATTTTTAATAGACATACAGGTTTTGATACTCAGGCTACTGAAATTCAGCAAGTTAGGCACTGACCTCATTGAACTGGTCTTCTAGAAATACCATTCATAGAGAGGAAATTACTATCCAGTGCATGCTGAAGGAATCTGCATCCAGAGATGGCGATTTAAGCGCTCATTCACAGAGCTTTCAATGAGAGATACTCAAGAGTGGCAAAGAGGGTTTTGAGCCATTAAGTTTTGAGTTTGTACAGAAGTAGACCTAGAAACTGTTGAAGACAGCAAGGGATTGCTTGAGACTGTGCAGCAGTGGTGGTGCTAGGCCACAGGGCACCGTGCCCAAAACTGCTACAGCAACTGTCTGGCATATCAGATGCCTTGACCCAGATGGAGTTTTGGAAAGAGAATGAAACTGTCCACACTGCAGATGCAGGGAATGACTGCTGCCTGTCTTTGGGGCTGGGACACTGGTGGCCTCTATGGTGAGAGCTGTACTCCGAATGAAGCATTGAGTACCCAGAGAAAAGGGCTTCAGGAAGACATGAGCAGACTGCAGGAATCAGGGTGTACAAACAGAAGACCAACAAGGCCTCTGCAGAGGAAAGTTTCTGAGCTCCACAAAGCAAGGATGAGCAACTAAAGACTACACTTGAACTAGGGCTGAATGGAGACTTCCAGGATGGGAAAGGCCTGAAGTTTGTGACTTTAGCAGAAGAAGGTTCCTTCTTGTCCTCCAGGACATGTGTAGCCAGCCCCCTGGGTGAAGGTGAAGAGTTTTGAAGGAGACTTCAGAGCCAGTTGACCCTGAACTAGGTTTCTGTACCAAGAGTAAAAGTTGAGTAACAACTGGTAGAGATTCACTCCTACCAACCTGACTTGGATGTCTCAAGTTTGTTGCATTCCAGAAGTTCAGACATGGGACATGGCAGAAGAACTCCTGAGGCCCATCCAGCCCTCAAACTCATTACACATTGCATCTTTGATACTGTCAGCAGCACCATAAGTAAATCAGAATGAGCTAGTTAAGTTTATCAAAGGGTTTATGAATACTCAAGTAGCATCCCCTGTGAGAAACTCTAGCAGTCATGGGAGAAGATAAATTACCAGCACAGATTAGAAATGGGATGGTGGGATGGTAAACAACCAACTCTAGGGAGAGATACATCAGAACATGGAATACAAGGGGGTACTCCCAGTGGTAATTTGCATTGATAGTTGTTACCCTTCGAAGAGCAAAAGGAGCCATAAGGAATGTCAGCAAGAGCAACTGGGTAACATGGTAGCTGATGAATTTCATGTGGATAAAATACACAATAATGAATCCTGGAAAGGTCAAGCTTTCCATAGATATTGCTGAAGTCTAAACTAACTTCCAGGAAAAAATAATCATGTGTAGGTCATAGAAACCAAGACTACTTTAAAAAAATCCTCAAAAGACAAAAGAAAAAACCAAAGCCATATTACAGTGATTTACTGCTGCTTACTTTCTTAAGGGTAGGAGAGAGAGGTGCTTGCAAATACTAGCTAGATATAAAGTGCTAACTACCACTAATATCTGGGAGTGGGCACAAAGAAGCATGCACAAGTTCAGCACACAGTGTCCTACTGTAGCAGAAGTGAAATGTTGACTACAACTAAATGTATGTAGCATGCCCTGGTTAATGTTTGTATGCTTGAAGGCAGTGCTGTCTGCCAGTTACTGAGCTGCTATCCTTGTCTGAGGAATGATGAGTAAGGTAGAAGAAGCGACCAAAGGAATTTACTGCTGCTGTCAGTTACAAAACTTGGCACACCCCACCTGAAGTGGCTTGGTTTTAGATATGTGAGGGCTGAGCAAACTGAACACGAGCTGAACCAAAGAAAGAGTCATGCTTGCAAAATGCATGGGAGGTGAATGAATATACAATAAGTACTGATATCCTACAGAAATGAACCCCATCTCCACTAACTTTCCTGTAGTTCAATATGGCTTTCTTCTAACCAGCCACTCCATTCCACTCTCTGGAGATGTTTGCGTTTCAGTGGTGGATGAGGTGATCTCTGTTTATACATAAGCTTGTACAGTGCACTGAAAGGCTCTCCAATCAAAATAAATGGATTTAAATTGGTTATTTTAATGTGAAATGCACATTACTATGGAGAAAACAACATCCTGTTGCATAATCTTGTTTATTTTATCAATACCCCAATTACTTTTGTTCTCTTTTCCAAACAAGTTTATAATCCAACTGGGTCACCACTGTGGATAGAGATTCCTTTGTCCACTGTTGTTCCAGGTGTAGGAAGGCAAATCACAATCAAACAGCACTGAGAGTGAACAATCCAACCCCATAGCAAGCCAAGCCAAAATGACATTTGTGGTCACTTTTGACATAGTTAGGGTCACCTTAGCATCAAACACTAAAATAGTAATCGGCTGCCACCTTCTTCTTGCAAAGGTAAAAAGGTATGTTGGACAGACTGTGAGACTGAAAATTAGCACCTGAGGACTCTATTACCTGAAATCTAAGGATCTCTATGGACTTGGTCTTGCAGATGATGAAACTGAGGGGCAGAAGTAAACAAAAAGCAACTTGCCTAAACTGGAAACATGAACGGGAGCTGCAGGAGTTTCTAGAAAATCACTGCTGCTAAGACAGAGTCACTTGCGTTTAACCACAGGCAACAGAATTTGCTAAATTGCAGAATAAGTAAAAATTACGTTTTAACATTAGTGGATAGTTGTGATAATCTTTAGTATTTTATTCTGAGGCCTGTGCACAGAGAAGTGTTTGCCCTGGAACTAGCAGCACCGCGCTTACCGTTGTGAAATGAACTGCACAGTAGACTCCGATGACAAGGCCAATGATGATAGACGCAACAGCAACCCAGAGGGCATTGCGACCCAGTCTTTTTGAGCCTTCGATATCTCCTTGGTTATAACTGTTTAAAGCCTGCGAAAGAGAAACAGAGTTTGTGACTTTTTTAAACAGAAATCTGTACACAAACCAACGTGACTGCTTTGAACTAAGATTAAGTTCTCTGTACACTGGGCCTGTAGGAAGAACTTCAGACAATGGTGATTTGCTTTGTAACATCCACTGCCACCAGCTGGAGGGAAGCAGGGAATCCACTTTTCAGTTCTGCTCATTTCATCATTCTTATTTTCAGTGGTGAGGCTATAGTCATATGATGAGTTTTCTTGTACACAACAGCATAAAAGCTGTTAGATCAACTCTAATCCACCTACTTGAATAAATCAGTTTTGTTTATCTCTGGAAGTATTTTTATAGCATATGTGAACTGTTAGATGGCCGCTTTACCAGCAAATAAACTCTTACACTTTATAGGCCCATAAGCATAAAAGGGAGCATAATTAGGCTGCATTTTTACAGAAAGCCTCAGGAAAACATAAAAAAAAAAAAAAGCTTACTTATTTCCTATTTTTCCAATTGTTTGCTCTTCAAATTTTGGAGAATTAATAGGTAGTTTGTTGGTGGTGAATAAAACCCAGCCCAAAACAAACCAAAGAAATACAGATCATCTGAACAAAAGATCCAAGCGCCATCTTCACGGGCTAGAATCTCTGTCCCTTTGAAGTTTTTGAACACACTGATAATTATCATCATCTACATCCTGAGGTATCGCACCAGACATACAGATATTATCTCAACACACTCAACTTTACTCACCCATGATTTAGCAGATATTCATTACATTAGATATTCATTAGATAGACCATACAAATATTCATTACATGCACAGATTGCAAGTCTTTTGTGAGACGGGCTGTAAGGCTTCCTGAATCCATTTTTGGTTTAACCAGACCATATATTGGAAGACTCAGTGAAAGACACTGAAGTATTCTCCTACACGAGTCTAATGCGGTTTGTAGTAACTTTATACCAAGAATAAGATATTACCACAGAATTTTTAAAAACAGTATTATTATTAAGAATTATTTTGTAAGATCAGGAGTGTTTGAGCTCATAAACCATGACATTGAGTGGAAATTTCTTAATCAGATTGCACTACTGAACTCTTTCAGCAGACTTCCTCAGGGAATCAGGTTAGTCATAACCTGATTCCCTGAGGATGTTCTTCAGTTCTTTATCATACTGTTCTTTATTATCTCTGCAGTATTGCAGGAAGTATCCCAGAAACTGGGAATACAGGGGGAGAAATATGGAGACCTGATCAAATTAACTCTTCTGTGCACTAAATAATTCAGATTGCCTTTAGAAAACAACTGGATGAGGTATTGCCAAGTGCTGTCACGGAAGTGCTTTAGTTACTAATCACTTTGTGGGGCAAAGACAGAGCAGCAGCTACTTCAACAGAATGAAGATCCAAGACTGTGGAGAGCAGGAAAGGAATGAACTTCAGAGGACACCAAGCTTTGCTGCGGAGCCTTTTTTCCCAAGCAGAAAAATAATTAGGGACATTATCTCTGTGTGTTCTCTCAATTAGTGAGCACACACAAGTTAATGGGCTAGATGCATCCTTGGTGTTAGCACTGCAGTAATATCACTCTGCCAAGACAGTCCCAAAGCAATGAAGTCTATATTCCTACAATTGCATCTCATGGATAAGTGCAGGTACTTACTCTCTGATGTCTAAGAAAGACTGAGCTGCTGATGCACTCTGGCCCTTAAAGAGAGCACTGATACATTTCTTCTGTTTCTGGAAGCTTGCATGCCTAAACATTTCTCTATTTTATTTCCCTAAAGAATATTGCTAATACCTCTACTCTGCTGTCAGATTTTGTTGAAGTTGGCTACTGGACTTAAAAGATATAGTGGGGAAAGAGGGAAGAGATGGAAATGACAGATGGATACAAATACCTAGTCAAATAGGATGATGTCACCTCTGATTCTTCACCAATGCAGCCTCCTTTTACAAAGCGTGGCTGGCATAGTTCCTCTCACCTAAGGTACTCCACAGTTCTCAACACTCCTATCTGCAGAAGAGCTTGCTTAGGTTTTTCACAAAATACATTTGGGAAGATCAACAGAAGGAGGATCAGGAGAAACATTGCTTGGCCTTGAGCAGGCTGACTTCTGCCTCTGTCAGCACCTATGAATGCAACTGTGGCTACAGGGAGCTAGGTGGAGAAGCATCACTGACAGCCCAGCCCTGTACTTTGTTCTCCCCACCCATTGTTCACTTTGGGTGACATCTAAAGAATGGTCCTGCAAACACTCTAAACTCGGTTCTCCATATATGCAGCCTCAAGACTGACAGAGTTGTAAGTGAGACACGGCAGCACCAGCTTGCAGTTCTGTGCAATTTTACTACTGTATTTAGGAAGCCTGGAGAATGTCCATGTGATTTCTGCAGGTACCACATAAATAATTCACCCTGTGCACTTTAATAAATAATGTCATTTTAATACAAATCCATGATGGAGAGGAGAAAAATGGCATTAATGATAAAGAGGAGGATTTGGGAGAGACAGGAAGGAGACAAAAGTTTCTTTATTAAGAGGTTAAATTAAATAGCATAACTTAGACAGTGATCAAGAAGAAAAGAGATTCGGGGAGTGGTTGGGGTTCTGATGCAAAGCTCTTTGAAATTCATTTACTTCTGTCAGCTTCAGAGGGCCTTTGAATCAAGCATCCAGTTTTCAGTGTTAGACATAGACAACATTAACATTTAAAGCCTTAAAAGTTACATCTGTTTATTTCAAAGGGCTAGGTGATATATACGGGATACAGCATCTGTGTGAGACATTTGGTCTGTCCAAATTTTCAAACCAATTTCAGCCATTTTCAACCTAATACCATATGATTTCTCAGGTTTCTGCTACCTCACTTACTATGAAGTCATAAGCTAAATTAAAGCCACAGTTCTGCAGCTGCTTATTTACTTGAGTAACCTCAGTGACTTCACCAGGTTCATACATATCTATTTATAAAAGATATTCACAGTTCAACAATGAAGCAGCTTCACCTCATATGAACAGAAATTCACTGAATTAGTTACAAACTATTAATCTCTTTTAATGTGCATTTTCTGATCCACATTCTCAGAGTGCCGTAATTCAGAATACTGAATTGCTTCAGAGATGCTCCTCTACATCTCTCACAAACCAGGGCAGAGCACACTGATGTTCTCTGATCAACATTCTCCTGGCTTTCTACGAGCCAGACTGTAACAAACCTTATCTGGCTGTGCCTGGAAGTGAGACATTCTCTATAGTTCAGACCAAAGGAAGAATGAGACATACTAGCTCAGTGTGACTCCTCACTGTAAGAGCAACTTACAGAGGAAGAAGAGGGGGACTCAGGGAGCAATTCAGAACCTCTGCTTTCTGGCAAGCAGGCAGGTGATGAGCAGGACACAATGAAAGGGGAACTTGCTCTGCAGGTTGTATAGTGGCAAGCAAATAGTGCTGGACTTCTTTTCCTTTGCAACTGTCTTGGTTGCAAAGGAAAAGCTTACCAGTTTGCAGAGGCAAGGGCCATGCAAAAATGCTTAAGAAAAGCAGCTGAGCCTTGCTGTTTAATACTCCTGAAGTAGGTACAGGCTGTCCCATATGGTGTCAGGTGTCCAGGGACCTGTGAGTTACTTAAGAAAAGCTGTATAAATAATAAACTTCCCAAATAAACTTTTTACCTAAAGAGAAGTATAGCTGTACAGGGACACTGTGGTCACTGTGCTAGTCACTGACCTAACCAAAGCCAACACACTGTACAAGGCCCTGTAGGATCCAAGTTAGAAGAGGTGAATGACCCCCTCAGAAAGTAAGTTCCATGACTTCTACCACCCTCTTGTTTGTTGTCTTTGCTTAGGGAAACTAATCTACAGACAAGGCATGTGAATCCAAGGGTAATAGGTGCAAAGAGCTTGTTACTATCAGAGGCAGATGAGCCAAGATTGTCACAGCTTAGCCACATACATTGTTTGAAACATGCAAATAATTAGAAATGTGTCAACATAAAGAGGGAGTTAGGAACAAACAGGCAGGGAGAAATAACTTTTGAGAGACTATTATGAAGTTGTTACAAATCTAAGGCTCTATAAAATTAGATGATGTCCTACATACACTTATTTGAAATACAGACAACTGAAGATGGCATACTGAGAAAGGCCAAAGTTAGTTCAACTATCAATCCTTAGTGCTGGCATTAGAAGTATCAGATTCATTTTTCAGAGTTGTCCCATAGTCTCCCTCTGATTCCATGAGCTGGACACAAACCAACCCTGCTGAGCCAGGTTTCACATACAACAGGCAGTTCAGTGCCAGCAAAGTGATTTTTGGGTTCACAACAGGGGGAAAAGATACCACTGCAGATAAGGAGCCACACCATGGGAGTCTCTCTGTCAAGAGCCTCCTAACTGTGGTACCTGCCCCATACTCCTGCCCTGATGCCTGTGGTCTCACCTATGCTAAAAAGAATAGGGAAGGTCTGAGTAAGGCACCTCTGGGACTGAGTGAGCCAAATAATTGTACAGCAGCATTACATAGCAGCTGGAAGCAATAGGAAGCAGAAGAACTGATGGCATCTGGCTGGAGCTGCAGGGGAGTACTAAGTGCTCCTGCAGGCAGGAGTCCTGGCCAGGACCCTGGGGAAAACAGATGTCCATCTGCTAAAAACACCAAGCAATCCTCACACCTGAAAGTGACCAGCAAGAAGGGGGCTGCTCTTGTAATGCCAATGTATCAACGCCCTGATGCCATTGAGTGTCCATTCTAGCAGCTCTTCTCTTACCCCATCACAGAAAATAAGATTTCCTTCACAAAGGAGGTAAGGAGCAAGAAAGGTTATTACCACAATAGGGAGCACTTGGGAGAGGTTGATGCTAAAAATATATTCAAGAAGGTAAGACCTGAAATGATAAGGTTTGTGTGTGTGTTTGTTAAGGTGAGAAAGACGTGAGGAAACCAGGGCTGGAGTTGTAAAAGTAGCAGCAGAAGAGACTGAAGACAAATGTGTCATTTAATTTGAGGGGTGTTAGAGCCCAGACTCTACTTTTAGAGTGAACATTGTCTGAATTGAGAGCACTTAAGGAGGACACGACACAGGCAAACAGGGTGTTGAACCATAACCCTCTTTCTAGGGGCTCATAGAACTTTTCCTTCTAGACCCATTCTAGGAAGTAGAAATTCATAGACAACTCCACTTTTATGGGTCTTTTTCTCTTCTGACACAAGATCCCAAGCAAGCTCTGCAGATTATAAAGGTATCTTCTGCAATAA
Source organism: Pezoporus flaviventris (assembly GCF_033815535.1). Taxonomy (NCBI): domain Eukaryota; kingdom Metazoa; phylum Chordata; class Aves; order Psittaciformes; family Psittacidae; genus Pezoporus; species Pezoporus flaviventris. The sequence continues at coordinate 3,766,416 of NW_026892589.1, read as the reverse complement.
AAGCAAATAACTGGCTTCTGTACCTCAGTGTTAAACCTTAACAACCCTAGGAAGAAGGCTGAGAAAGAGAGAGAGGATGTAGATCCCATCAGATGTGGAAATAAACCCAGCATAGGTTAAAGTGCAGAACCTGGAGTGGAGGTTAATGGAGCAGGTACAGGCTGCAGCTCTAAAAGGCAGGGGCACTGGGCTGTGGAAAAGAAGTTGGACATGTTATTTGCAAGGAAAAGGAGGGGGTTTAGGTAGGAATATGTTGAAACAAAGGATTCAGGTACAGTGGAGGTTATGGGTTTGTTTTTTGTTTTCCCCCTTTCAGGGAGTGGGCAGCTGAGACCTGCACAGACTGTTTAGCATTCAAGAAGTGCTCTTCCCACCCTGGTTTCTACATATCCCCCAGTGACAAGTTACTTAAGCCTGACTCCAAAAGCCTGCATGAACTTCAGCTGGGGTGTGGGTGGAAATTTCTCCATATGGGGTGCAAAAATCTTTAGAGGCCAAATTGTGTCCTTGACAGTTAACTTTGTGCAGCCCCAGTGCTTTGGTGAAAGCACCGTCACAGTGAACAGATGCTCACAGCCCCAGATCATCAGCTCGCATTACTTTATATAGTGTCCACAGATAAAGGATGCTGCATACCAGCAGAACCCAATCTTCCCAAATCAAGGAAAAGAGCATATTCTAAAGTTAACAACAAAGAAAATAAACACAGAGGGGGAAAAAAAGTCAGCTAATACTTATCTGGTCAAAATAGGTTGTGAAGGTGGAATAGTTCCTTTAAGTGATTTTCAAGCTTAAGCAATGTGATTTGTGACCAATCTTACTAGTTGTAGGAAAGTGTGCTTTAGTACATTTTAGACACTGGGAATTGTTCTTATACTTAATTGCAAAAAGAAAGAATATTTTTACTTACCTTTTCAGCCTGGCTGTCAGAGAAAAGGATGAAAATACACAACATGTTTTAAACCCTTTTCAGCTCCTAAACAACAGAAATACATTGCAGTATTACTGAGAATACTGATCATGTATACTATTTGAAAAGTCTGGATCTGACTCTGCAACTTCTGATTCAGAGAGGAAGATTCTGTTCTAACAATCTTCCTGAAGTTAATGGGATTGCTGGATTATTAAGGGCTGTGCAAATCATTATGGGTTATAGGAGTAAGGCTGTTCTCTCAGTGTGGTAAGAACTCAATTTTATAAAAGGTTTTGCCACCAATCTACAGTTGTAACTGTTGTGTGTTTTATTCTAGCAAAGAGTTTGGATGAAGCTAAAGAACATGCTCACTGGAAAAAAAGGCACTTATATCATAGTTGATTAGCTGAAACAGAAACCATATCTCTTCCTTTGCAAATCAGATTTCTGTTGCCCAGTTGCTCCTTTTACACATAGATCTGTGTCCAATTTAGTGTGCAAGTTAGTAGATGGAACAAATCCCACCAACTGGCATAAAGCTCCCTCCCTTACATAGCCTGATATTGAAAACTTGATTTGAACAGCCTTTTACTCCTCAGTCATCTGCTGCTAGGACAGCTACATGGGCACCCTGACAGAGCCTGCTGATGCTTTCAGGCTCGCTGCCTCACCTACCTTTGTCCACAGGGTCAGGGACAAGCGGTTAACAGACGGCTGGGTGCCCGCTATCCTGACGGCTCCTCCAGTCCCGCTTTGCTCCCGCAGGTCCCGGCCGGGAGCGCGACGCCCGGGGAGCCGGCGGTCGCCCCGCCGAACACCCAGCCCCAAGCCGAAAGTGGCTCGGGCACCCAGCGGGAGGCTACTCACCATGACGGCGAAGACGAAGCCGACGATGTTGATGGGGTAGGCGGGACAGAAGCAGGAGAGGATGCTGAGGACCAGGTAGCTCTTGGGCCGCGGCTGCGGCGGCTCGTCGGGCAGCTCATCCTCGATGTTGGTCTCGGGGCTGTTCTCCAGAGCCCTCTTGATGTCGGCGCCGGGGGGGAGCGCGGACATGGGGCTGCGGTGCGGTGCGGTGCGGCGGGCGGCCGGGAAAGCCCAGCGCCGCGTACCGGGCAGGCGGGACCCGCGGCGCTGAGCCAAGGAGCCGCGCCCGGCAGCGCCGCAGGGCGGGGGGGGGGGGGGGGGACGACGACGGGGTGGGACAGGGACACGGCCCCTGTTAGGCGGAACCTGTCAACCGGGGAGCAAATTCACCGGAGCTATCGGGAGAAAAAACGAACAGAAGCCGTCGAGGGTTTGCAGCACTGCCCGGCGCCGGGAGCCTCCGCCGCCGCTGGCACGGCGGGTCCGGAGCCACATGGCCCTCGGCTGTTCCGGTCCTTCCCGAAACTTGTTAACCGTTTGCAGTTGAACGACTTTAGAGGAGTTTGCATTACCCCCGGGGAGAAGTTCGCTGTGTTCTTACACCCTCGTTTCTAGTGCCAGCGGGCACCATCAGCAAAGGCGTTTCCCTTGAGCTGAGTTGAATTTGTCACCTCCTAACCCCGGTGACTTGCTAAACTTCGCGAAGACACTGCAGATCGGCAGAGAATGACCAACTAAAAGCAGTTTGGTGGCTCAGGCCCGGGGTATTTTTGCCAATTTTAGAAAGTGATTCAGTCCTCACTGAACATCTCTAAGGTGAAATCCACTTTGGGGGCTGCAGGAAGAGGAGGAAGCAAATGAATCTGTATTATTTCCCAACCCTAATGTATGGGAAAAAAACCCCAACAAACCCCAACCCCACAAAACAAGCAAATAAAGATCTGCTTCCATCATGGTTTTGAAGGTGGTGAGGAAAAGTATGAGAAGCCTGCACCTAGAAAGGAATAGGCTCTGGTTCTGCCGTATGATATTGGAAAAATGAACTTTATACTTGCATGGAGCTTCAGCAAAATGGAGAGACATCAGATGAAGGTTGGAGTTGAGATTTTGCACTGCCTAGCTCCTCCTGAGAGCATTTCATTAATGGAAGTTACAGAAAAGAGCTATGTGTGCTATGAGCTTTATGAATGAGCTCCTTGTGTCACTGGGAGTTTTGCAGTTGACTTGAATGGAGCCATGTTTCCAGTTTCTGGATGTCATCCTACGAGATACAATGCAGTTAACACAGTAAAGACATACGAAATGCAAGTGCAATATTTTTACTTTCATGAATTAATTAATCTCTCAACTGCATGCCTGGAATATAACATGGAATGAGAATCTGCTGAGCTATCAAACTGTCAAAAGAGCGTAGTCTATGTCTTTAGGAAAGAGTAAGAAACACCAAGTTACATCATGCTTGCCAATGTATCCATTAGTGTTCAGGCAGAAGCTCTTTGTAGCTGTAAAATCTCTTATACGTTTGTTCTCAGGGGACTTTAAGCATAGTTACCAGACAAGCTCAGAAAACACAGTTCACATCACACCACACAATTACTTTGAATTGATTTCAGTGGGGATGGAGACCATTGGGTGTATCTTCCACAAGGGATCAGCACCATCCAGGGCCACTCAGGTCTTTAATCCATGAGAATACTTTCAGGGACACATTGTAGTGCCTTCCTGAGTTTGAGTTTGTCTGCTTGCAGTTGAAACACTGGTAAATAAGAACCTATTATCAGACATGTGAGTGAGAACATCCAGCTCACTTAGGGCAGTTTGAGCCGTTAATGTTGAACATTAACAAGCACAACAAAAAGCTGCTGCACATCAGTTATATAGAAGAGACTAAACTGTGTGCAAAGATTAGCCAGGGAGACTTGAAACTTGGGTATGAGGAAAGGATGTTGATTTTCCCTGTCTAACATCAGACATTTAGTTTGAGTGCCTTTTAGGGGACCTCCAAGCGGGTCATTCAGAGGCTGGTGGAGTTACCAGTCACATCAGGGCAACAACCTGCACTACTTCTTTCTCAGAGGACCATGAACTGTAGGAGGAATCTGTTAAACTAGACCATGTGAATCCCTTCCCAGGTCTCTCAAACACAGCACGGACCTAATAGTAGAATTGTGCATTTCTAGAAACAGTAAAGTTTAATTGTTCAAATGAGGCTGCTAAGGGATGCTAATGGATTGTAAAGAAAGCAGGAGACAGGAAGTGGTGAGATGTGTGGAGCTACAGAGGATATTATACAGGGGCAATTTGTTATAATGAGAGTTCATTAAGAGGTTGTTGAGACAGAGTTGTGTCACCAGGCAGTTATTGTAGCTGAATCTAGTGGTTTGTTTTATGTAGATCCTTTAAAATCCAAGAAGTATATCCTGTTAGGACAAGAGATTTAATTTTAAATGACACTGACTTCTAACCACTTACTGAGAGAAAGGAAAAGGAGGTATTCGGCCAGTAGTTTGGTTTCACAGATGGCATTGATGGGGGTTAGTTATATTCCTGGGAACTTGGGAAAGGTTCTCACCTCAGAGGTAACCCCTGTGCTGAGGTGGCTCAGCAGAAAAGCTGTGAAAATGATTTAAGAACATTAACTGAGAGTTTTAAGATGTAGTTCCAGGAACAATCACAAAAATAGCCCTCCAAGAAAATGAGTCAGAGTACCCAATATTCTTGCTTACAGCCTTGCGCTTCAAGCTAAGTCTTGAAAAAGAAACTGATCACTCTGCACAGAGCAGCAATTTTCCCAGTGGTATGAGTAAGGCAAGATGCTGGAGAAATTGCTTATCATGATGGGCAAAGCAGATGGGCGAAAGACATGACAGTTTCAAGATATCTTTCAAAGGTCTTCTTTCCCTGATTTCAAAGGATGCTATAGCTTGACAGTAGGATTTGTTGTAAGGCAGAATACAGTCTCTCCAGTACACTTAGCTGTACTGCTGGCTGGTAGGACTCTCCTCAAAGGCACGTTCATAGCTTGCAGTGGTTCTGGAGAGAAGCTACAATGGTTGCACACACAAGTCAAAGTCCACATAAAGATCAAAATGGTAGTTTAACACTCCAAGGTTGTTTGAGCCTGACACATGTGTCCAGACATATGAGGAGCTTCCTCACTGGTTCTCCACAGCACTAAGAGAGAAGAGTTGCTGTAAATCCTGAGCACTATGAACTCTTCTCAAGTGCAGAGTTACAAGAGAAGATGCTGTTGGGACCTTGCACTGGCCTGAGGGACTGGTCAGCTGGGCTGGGCTTCCCCAGTTCCAAGTGAGGTGAGGGAGGCATTTCTGGATCACAGCTGGAACAAACTGGCATTAACACAAGACTGTGTACAGTCAATCCCAATGCAGCAGACGTTCAAACAAACCTATTTTCAGACCATGCTCTCTGCTGTCCTATGGCAAAAATGAGCATATTGCTTTTTCCCACCTACTCTTAGGAAAAAAGAAATTTTTAAGAGAGTGCAGTATGCCCAGCAGAGGAATGGTAACCTGGTGGTAATGCAAACAATGTCTTTCTAAACCAAACAATCTGTTATTTCTCGGTATGGTCACACAATTGCCTATCATTGCCTCTGTTTGCAACCCTTCTGAGTTATTAAACAGAGAAAAGGACTATAGAAATAATAAAGGAGGTCTGTGAGCAACACTTCTATACTTTTCCACAGAACTGTTGTTCTCTGGCTAGATCATGGACTCAAGCCTTTCTAAATACAGCAGACAAGATGTTCACAGAAACCTTTCCCCACCCAGCCTTAAACACCACTTCTAGGAAAGGAGGTCACAGGGACAGTCCATGGCCATTAAGACTCCAGACTGAGTTCTACTTATCTGAAGAAAAACCCACCCAAGCATCTTCCAATATTTAGCCATACATTATCCTTCCTGAGAGAACAGTAAATCAGGCTGCCTTGTAATCCCAAAGGAAAACTATAAACTGGAAATTAAGTAATGTGATATCTAAAATTCTCATGCTGTATCCATTGCACAGTAATTTAAAATTCTTCATCTATTTCATCTCAGTATCTTATGACAGTAAAGCCACACGTTTTACAAAGGGAACAAGGAAGCCCATGGGAATTAAGGCTGTGTGTACACAGCAGGGTACTTCTGTCATGTAGCTCAATGCTCTGACTCTCCCCTGCACCCCAGAATGTGGGTTACCTGGAGATGAGCCACACAAGATCAGATGGAGGTCTCCCATATTCTAAACCCAAGTATTTCAGCTTGCACAGAAGTATTCTTCTACAGGGAAGCAGGGGAAAACTGACCTGCTCAGTACTGTGGGGAGACCTGTGCTGTGCTGTGAGGAGTCCTTGTTTCATCTCAGTGTTCCATTTCCTTGCAAATGAGTTCATGTTCTTGGAAATTTTCTCCTTGTGACTGTCAAGACAGTCTGTTGTAGCAGTCTTTTAGGAGCACTGAAATGGCAGTTTTATTTATTTCCAGGACTTCCTGAAAACATTTAAAGACCTGTTAGTGTAGGAATTGGAACAATTTTGCCAACTTGAGTGGCGTTTGAATTAGCAAAGTAGTTGCAAACTGATTTGAGCTAGCAACTAACTGAAAATTGCAGGTTTGTTTTCATAAATTCAAGTGTTTCAGGACTATTTAAGCTTGTTTCTTATTCTGTTAAGACATTTGATGCAGAGAAGGAATGTAATTAGTTCTCACCCACCCCACAGTCAGTCTAGAATCTCTTCATAGATTTCTCTGGATCAGCTCCAGCTTCCCACAATACAAACAAGAGCAACACACAGGCATGGGTATATGTACTGTTCTGTGGCTGGACTAGGTCAGTTCTGTTACTTACAAGCAGGGTAAGGCTTGAATCAAAAGGCTAAATTCACCCATTAGGGAAGGTTTGGATCTGGACTTGGATCTGAATTGTGGGATAAGCTGAATACTAATTGTTCTATAGATAATTAATATACTTAGCACTTTTCCATTGTATAGCACCCCATAGGAACCCTCTATCCTCTCACAAATATACACATGTACTCTTCTTTCATTAAGAATTCCCAAATACAGTATTTAGAGCAGTCACGAAATTTGGATCTGACTGACCAATGCCTCTCCAGCCCTATTTCAATGTAATTGCAGTGGCCCAGAGTGCACTGGTGAATGTGACCCAGAAGTCATTTAACTGTCACTTCAGGAGATCATTTAATGGGAAAAAAGAAACTGAGGCACTGTTTCTGGGAGATGCAACCCACCAGGAATTAGTCTGGATGTAGACGTAAAAGGACACAATTCTTTTTCCTAATTTATACCTTACATTTATCACGATTCCAAAAAAAGCTGTTCAAATGAATAAAGTCAGTGTTCACTTTTGTCCCGTGATGTCAAGCCAAGTTGCAGGACAGATTAAGCTACTGCTTGGGTAGACACTAGCACGTCAGACTGATGAATATGCACATACTCTATTTTGGGACAGAACCATGCTACGCTCCATGGCTGTCAAAAATGCAGATGCAATCCTAACACAGAAATAATGCTCCATGGAGGGCTACTCGGAGAACTGAGCTTTAAGCATACACCTTTAGCTGCGTGATTTCTCTTAGGAGCCTCTGTAGCTAACAGCAAGAGAATTGAGGAGAATCCAGAGTACTTACATGGACTTATGTGGGCATAGGTGAGCCTGGATTTCTGTGGAGGGGCTTCTTGTCCCCTTTAGCTATAGAGGGGGCTGTAGCTGTAGAGAAAGATTACCTAGCTCATGTTCCTTGCTTATGACCAAGGAGTCTGATTGCCCATTGTTCATCCCTGCACAGTTTCCATACTGAGAGTTTTGTTTAGTATTTCCAGTGTTTTCTTTTCACACTTCATGCATGAGAAAACCTGGTCATTCTCTTGTGGAATTTGGAGAGGGCTTTTAAAAGAGCTGAACAATATTCAGTCCTTGCTTATGTCCTGGATTCTTTTCACAAGCCTGCATAAGCAAGTCTGTTTTCCCCTCCAAGAGTCAAAGCTTGCTTTTTTGTCATTTTATCTCAGCCACTTAGATTATACGGGTCACGGTTCTTCCTTTTCTCCTATAACAAATGGGAACAGTTGAACATTGTAATCTTCCCTCCACACTTTCTGTGTGAAGTTTTCATTATAGACAATACGTATTTCCCATAGCTGCAAGCTGCCATACTTTGTAAACATGGTTTAAAGAACCAGGTAGGAAACAGCCTCTTAAAGGCAAGTATTCATTAGAATATCCTCAGAAATGTTCTAATAAACTATGTGTGCAAGACAATGTTTTGATGGCTCTTATAGTAATCTGGCACTAGAAAGAAATTGGATGCTCCAGCTGTCAACCATGATGGGTTCCTTTAAAAATCCACTGCAATTTATAGCACATTGACTAAGTCCATCATATATAGTTGGGTGTAATTTATAGTGTAATGTACTAAAATATAGCCACCCTAAAAAAAATCTGTATGAATCACATAGAAAAGAGACAGCCATTTGCCAGGAATAAAGAAGGAAAGCCATGTCAATAAAGAGACAAGGCTTCCTCTTTCAACCTTTCACTACTTTAGGGTCTAATCTTGCCCCGGTGAAGTGCACTGCAGAAATCTAGGTCAACAATAGGAAATCAGAATCTTGAAAACTGACACTGCTAATCAGGACTGACACCACTGAAAAGAATGTCAATGTGTGGGGCTGATGCAATGATCAGTCTAAAGCCAGCAGATTTGTGTAGCTGTGGCATGCCAGCTCCTTTGGAGAAAGCGTTAGTTTTGAGGTTGCTCTGCTCTGTGCAAGAGCAAGTTCTTTTCTTTCCAGTGGAATACATCCTTTATTTCCCTTCTTGACTGCAGAATAACATAGGATCTGCCTTTTATTCTGTAAGATAGCACTTTAGGGTGGAAATGGCCACTTACCACAAAGAAGAAGAGAGTCACAGTCAGGTGTGGTAGTATCCTCAAAACATGGGACTTAGTGGCTTTTTCAAGGGGATGAGTATTGCCCTGTCCCTGTCCTTCTGGCATAGCAGCAAAAGAGTTCCTAGCTTCTCTCTGTTGAAAGGGCTCCTGAATGATCATCCTTTCTGCTTCCTGTTACCCTAATGAATAGATAAATACAACTTCAAATGTGCTACAGTGACACTGGTATGTTGGACTGCCACCAAACAGTCTCAACTTTTCCCTCATTCTCAAATTTTGTCATAAAACACAACTATAAGGTAGACCAAAACGCATCTACATCCCATTTTTGACAGGAGAAGAAATCTCACCAGAGACAGAGAATTAAGGTTTGGGTATCTGAGAATTCTTCCCAGTTGCATTCTTTCTGTCCCATTTGTTTTCCTTTCCTTTGACCACTTTCTTTTGGTGCTTGGTCAGCTTTCCAACTGAGAAAGTATACTTTAATTTGGCTTTGCATAGGCTTGCTGCATTGCAAAAAGTATGGCTACAAACACTCAGTGCCTTGAATAAAAGCTCAAGCTGCTGGTTACATTAGCCATTGCACTTGTCACAACAACCTATTCTGATTTTACAGTAATTAATGCTCAACATGGTAAATAAGAACCTTTCCGTTGACCCTAATAGGAGGAGCTGCATCTAGTCCCAAATATCCTGGGGTTTGTTAATCTGAGTTTTTATTTTCTGCAGTGCTACAGTAGTGATATTTATTAAAATTTAGCAAAAATAATTGCTGCTGTTATTGTGTGAGGCTAAATATAGTTGCATCTCTAACACACTGGCATGGTGTTATTAATATACAAGACAGCAGAAGAGAGTGGTGATATATAAAGCTGAAATTCCAATTAGAAAGATGCACCCTGATTTCTGAATACCCCCACAATGACTGTGATGCTTATTTACAATAGAACAGCCTATCTGCAAGACAGAGTTGTTTATTTTATAATCCCTATTTATAACTTGTTCCTTTTTATGTCTAATATAAACCACAGTGGGAGTATTGTTGATGTTAGAATAGGATGGTTGGCTTCTTTTCTACCATGGTGAAATCTTTCCTATGAAAAGAGAGTAAAGATGACAATTTCAGAACCATTGTGAAACAGAAGGAACGGGTGAATGGTCAAAGAGGTAATGCTTGCTATTTTAATTAATGAGTTCTCCTGTAATGCTTGTCAGCCTAATACCCAAAGCAATTCTCATGCAACAATAACTTTCTGCCCTGCTACTAGTGACACCCAGGAAAATGTTCTTATTTCAGTTCCACAGAGGTGTAAACTGAGGAGGGTGGGGTTTGGATGACACTTGCAATGCATCAGGCAGTAGGAAACGGGATCAAGATTCTTGAGTTCAGTGTCTGAGTCTCACCCACACCTCTCCAGTGCATGAAGCAAGTGATGAACCCAAGCTTGCATGGTTTGTTTTGCCTAATGGAAATTGTGAATGACTGGCCCATTAGCTGAAATTATAAAGGACCAGAACAGAATGGCAGGAAGGATGAACAGACAGAACAGTAATCCAAGCAGGTCTACCACATGCTCTGTTGACCTTTAACGAATTGCTTGGACTCTTGGCGCATCCATCTCCAATGGGTTACTTGCAAGGGTCTGCTGAAGCAGTGAGTTGGAAATTGTGAGACTGTTCACAGAAGTATTTGGAAAAATCCAGTATATCTGCAGGGAAAAAAAATCCCAAAGTTTTAAAAGCCCCTTTTATTTAGGTATGGACCTCTAACCTCTTCCTACCGTTTCAGTCCTTTACATTGGCAGACAAACACTTGATTAAGGTTGAGGATCTTGCCTGAGGGCACTGTAAGTTTGTCAGGAAGCAGGAAAAGAGAAGCAGCTATTTTGCTCCAGAGGAGCTCTTCTCCACCTCAAAGTAAAAGAAGCAGAAAGTTTTTCATTAAAGTGGTGCTGGAGGAGGAGAAAAGATGATCTCTTTTCTTTTTAGAGGAAGAGTCTCTTTTTTTACCTGGTGGCAATTGGAGAGAGAGGGGAGTTATTGTCAAATGAAAACATAGGTATTTCATAATCCTACAAAAACGTTAGAGACTCCTAAAATTCAGCATGGGCATCCTGCTTTGGGAGCTCAAACAGCTGCTCAGACATTGGCTATGTTTGACGCAATCATCTTATCTTGCATGCAGGCAGACAAATTAGGTCCTGTGCTTGGCTGGTGTGAAGTTTTGATTTTGGCAGCATGGTTCAAGTACTCCAGCTGAGGACAAGCACCTTTGTTTCCATTTCTTAATGTAAGGAAAGCTCACCTTGTTATCTGCAGTTCCATATGGTGAGGAAGGACCAAGATGAAGTTTTACCTTGTGTAACCACAGTTCAGTGAGGAGCTCCCAAGGTGCTATATTAAGATGGCTGTTTGTTTGCCACAGGGTAACACAAGAGTACTGTCAATGAAACTTGACTCAGATCATGGTGAAGTGATCCCTAAAGAACAGCAGAATTGGGATTTCTCAAAATCCATGGATGCCTGCAAGGAGGTTAAAAGAAATGGCAGAATATAGTGAAGAGTGGAGTTGAGGTCTCACAGATCAGAATAAGGGCTCACCCTGCTCATCTGGCAGCAGCACTGCCACTGATTTCACAGGCATGAGATCAGTCCTACAGAGTTTTGGAGGGAAGTCTGCCACTGGATACTGAGATGGAGAGAAAGAAAAGCACAGACCAGGGGAACATATGGCTTCGCTACATGTACAAATGCTAGCTTATCACCTCCACATGTAGAATGAGAAAAGTGGAAGCACAACAAAACTTTAGGAGCTTACTCTTCTCTGATGGGAAGTCAAAGGAATCTGTGTTCCTGGCTCTTTTCCTTGAAAAACATTTCTTACTTGGAAATGTGGAAGGGACAAAATAAGGCTAATCAAAAACATACTATACAAGTGGTCACTGTACTCACCTAGACTGTAAGTTGTCATTGTTGCACTGAAGGATCAACAGCATTTCTCCCCATGGGTCGCCTGGAAGCTTGACAGGCAGGTAAGCAGCTCATTAAGATCATCAGCTTAGAAGGTCTCTGGGTCACCAATTCCATCACCCACCAATTAGACCCAGCATGAAATACACAGCTAAGCCCAGACAGGTTCATGTAGGTCATGTATGTGTCTGTGATTTCAGGGGTGTCATTCTGATGTCTTACCCACCAGAGTAATGGCAAACATATGCTAAGGTAACCAAGGGAGAACATATCTTCTGGTGAAAACTGGGACATGCACCTAAAGATGGTTGGTTTTGAAATACTGAATTTAATAACACAAGAATTAATCCATAATCACAAAATAACTACAGAATAAACTCAGTGCAAAAATAAAACATCTGAATTGCATAAAAGAATGTAAAAAAAGACTTAAAGCTTACAACTACCCTGTGCTTGGAATATTTTTTATAAAGGAGTGATAAAATGAAAACAAAGACAATGTTGTTCAGATGTGGAAATCAGTATATCCCAACTGAGTAGTGCTGGAGGAATATCTGAAGAAATGACATGACCTGTGATTAGAAATTCAGCCTTCATCCTGCATGGTTAGATGAGATTGAAATGCAGTGGTGTGTCCAAGACATCATACAGGAGGGAGCAAGAGTATTTAGCTTTTATTTTCTTTGTCTGACTACAGCCAACAGAGCACACTAGAGGGACAAATTTCAGCTGTGCAAGAGTGGTCAGTGGGACTTCCTGAAGTTACCTTCCCTTCCTGGTCTTCCTCGAGGCAGATCTCAACAGGCTATAGTTTTCTGCTTGAAGACAGCTGTAGCTGGAAAACCATCTCATCTGGTTGTCTGATTAGAAGGTGGAGGACTTCTAATCCACCGAGGAATTAGAAAGCAAAGGAATTCTAGCGCTGAGGGGGCCTACTTTTGTCTGAAACCACTTGCTGAAATCCTCTTCTGGCATCCGCACAATGCTCTCACGTACAAACTGAAACAGAAAAAGTTTTTTTTCCCCTGAGGTTTTGATTTACATGTAAGAGAGACATAATATGTGGGAAAATGTGACATTGTAACAACAGAATAAATGTAATGGCTTCTGCAGTTAGTACAGCCCTTTGTATCACCAAATATTTTTAGTGTAACTTCCTGAAGAGATGGATATACTCTAAAATGAAATAAAAGGAAAACTCTACAATCTTCATTGCAATTTATATCCTGAATCTTTCCAAGTCTTTTGTTTTAAGCTTGCAGCTGTGTTCTACATACCACTGCAGTACATACATTAAAGCAACTTGAAGTTAAATGAGAACTTCATCTGGAATCTCTGTCAGGCCGCAATCAGTGATGCTGCTCTTGCTCCTAAAATGCGAGAGTTTATTTATTCCAGTCAGAAGGAGCACCAAGGTCCTCCTTCCTCTGGGGCTATTTTCAAAAGATGTATAAATAAATAGGCAGGGGAGTCAGCTTATGTGGTTTTCTCTATTACTATTACACTAACATTAGGGATCAAAATGCAAAAGGAATAGAAGAAGCAAAGAAATAGATCTAAAACCAGCCAGCAGCAAAGACCTGCCTATTGAACATTAAGGCAAGGCTGCCTCCCTGGTTGTGCAGATTAGTGCACATGACAAAATAGTTATTTTTACAAACATCAAGAAAATACAGACAGTGTGATCAAAGGCAAAATACTTTTGCCTTTGTATGGCACAATATATATAAAATGCACAATAATCCCCTGCCTCTCAGAGATTTCTGTTGGTCCTGTAGATGAGGGGAAATAACCGTGATGAGAACAAAAACCACAAGGTGGCATCATTGCCATTTTTTGTACCTGAATTACCTGGTTGGACTACATATTACAAACATTCTACATGCATTCTCTTCCCTTTCTTGTATCCTTCCTCTTCTACCATTTACTTCTAGGGCTACAGGAATTGAGCCCAACGTAAGCTCTTGAGAAGCAGATTTATTTTCTTTGTAATGTTTCTGAAGCAAAACAATGATCTGCAGAGTTCCTGGATCACTGACATAACGTATTACTTGGATAGCTCATGGATGTAACCACTGGGAATGACAGGCCTTCTCAGAACTCAACAAGTTAATGTTTCTTGTCAAGCGTCCTAACAATTTATGACAGATGTCAGTTTTACTGCAGTGGTGAATAAAACAATGACATAATGATACTGATTAATAATCCAATGCTTGTCATAACATCTTTCTTCTGAGCAGTTCAAAGTGACTTGTAAGAGGTGAATAGTAGCACCTTCATTTAGTGAGATCCTAAATGATTAAATCTGGTAACTTTCTACTCTATGAGTTTCACCCACAGATACCTGCTCTCCCCACCCTCCTCACACAGAGACTCAAGATCTGAACTCATCTCACCTCCACAGCTGCAGCAATTTCTGGAGAACACAGCTCCCACACACGCAAATCATCCAGAACCTTAAGAAAGGTCTCTGGATCGATTTTCAAGTCAGGATTCTTGCTGTATTTTTCCAATTTCTTTAAGATTTTCTGGATATAATGGTCATTCTTCACAGACTCTGGGAGTCTGGCAAGCAATACAGGAGCCCTTTAGCAGAAAGAACAGCAATAAAAGAGAAACCATGGGAACAACTGCACATCTGATTAGAAACTCTAGGTTTTATCTTGCATTTCTGCCACTTCACCACCTCCATAACTTCCACAGGAAAAATGGCTCTTTGGGGAATGCAATGCTCAGTCCGGGTTGGATGGGACCTTTAATGCGAATAACGTGAAAGAGCTTTACTTTATTGGATTTCTACACCAATTCCCTTTGCAGGGCACTGAAATAGATGCTTTCTCATTGTCCATTTAAATTTGGATGACAAACTTGGGTGTGAAAGGAAATAATAAAATCCTAACAAATGTTTCCATTTGTCCTCTCATCTTTTCTCTATTTATTTTGTTTAATCTCCAGGGGTTTTCCAGTGCACTCAATGCCTGATCTGACACACTTTCTGATTGTCTTTACTATCGCTTTTCCCTGTGCTATCATCATTCTCCTTTCTCTGTGTGCTAACATAAATCTCATTGATGTAAGTGCACTGTAACATGCAGTCTTTATCGTTTCACTCTGAATATAAAGATTCAGGAGAATTACACATTACAATAAAAATAAAACTCTTGTGAAAACACTGCCTTTTCTTTTAATGTTTTGTGTAAATTCTGCAGTGATGCTTTGACAGTCTTGGAGATCAGCGTCCCAAACCTTTCTAGAATGTGCATGACCGGGGTGTGCTGTAGTTTTCACTGGAAAGGGCTGACGATTTGGCAGCACAAGTGCTGCCTCCCTCCAGTTTAGGATACATGTCACTGGGCAGCAGGGACAGCAGGAGAGGGATGAGGCATTTCTTCCTTAAACCAGTAAAAAAAGGAAACACACAGGTTCTATCTTCAGTAGGGCCAGCTCTACACTCAGTAGTATGCTGCTGATAGCTGTAGAGCCAACTCTTTATTATCACTACCTGGATTACCTGGGTTACCGTAACTATGCCACACACAGGCCTTTTATGACCCATCCATGCATTGAGAAAGGAAGCCATGCTCAGTGCATTCTCACATCACACTGTTCATATTTGGTATTATTTTGGGCTTTTCTTACTTCATGAGAGAGACAACCAGACTGACAGAATAAACCAGTAAAGTGTTCCTGTTCTCTTGGCAAGGCAGTGTTTGCAAGAGTGTGGAAAAGAACAGCCCGGCTGCTCATGAAGCAAGTGGTATGGTCAAAGCAGTTCCTCTGGCATTACTTTGTGTCTCCACAAGGGGGTTGACCAGCCTTTTTAGAGATCTCACACCCCATACCCCTCATGGACAGCATGCTGCCGAACAGACCTGATGTGGAAAGCTGTCTTCAGGTAACTGTTCTGGCACAGTCAAAGCAAGACAGTCTCCTCAGGGTGGAGGCACGATATTCAGTGAAGGAACAGCACACTCACAGCACTATTCTTGCATAGGGAGAACAGTAAAAAAGCCATACTGGTATAGTCTCCTTTATGCTCATGGAGTTTTGTCCAAATTAAGGCTTCCAGTGACACTACAAGTATAAAAGTAAAACCACATCCACTCCAGTTTCAAGACTTATTTACATGCCAGATCTTAAATTCAGGGGACAGCTGGAGCACAGATGTTTGACAATTAAAACCAGCGTTCTGCTAGATAGGCCAAGACTAGGTTTATTGATTAATGCGTGACTGATGTGTGCTTGACATGTCCTGGGCCACCTGCGTTTTGGACCCAAGATGAGAAATGAACTGCGGTGAAGGACAGAAAGCTTACTAGCCTGTAAGATCAAAAGAGGGCAGGCTGAAAAACACCATTCTGTGCAGTCTGTGTATTCAGTAATCCCATGCCCAAGGAGTTCTCATGGACAGGGCAATAAGGAACATGCTGTGAGTTTGTTGAGGTATTCAGGTAGGCTATTTCTAATGTGTGATCTGGAAGCTGATCACTGGATACAGCTAGTATTCTTTCAAACATAAACTACTAATCATTTCAAACCTAACACACTAGTAATCTGCAGAACTGCTGTAACTGGGAAGCATTTAGGTGATCCCTGTTGTTGTGGTTTAAACCCAGTCAGGTAGCTCGTTCACTCACTCCCCCCCTTCTTTCCCTCCCCCTACTACCGGAGGGACGGAGAGGAGAATCGAAAAGAATGAAACTCCCACGGGTTGAGATAAGAACAGTTTAGTAACTAAGGTTTA